>NC_064644.1:545607641-548007641 GCF_023864345.2 Schistocerca serialis cubense
TCCTTTTGTTTTGCTCCAATAAAAGCCCCCAGTTTTGTGGCCTATGTATATATGTTTAATTCTAGAGTCGATCAATGGTCGTCTTCTACACGGCCAAAGTAATGCCACGCCACCAGGGACGCTAGGCAGGACACTCTCTGTCCTCCAGTTTATTTACCATCTCTCTCTCACCATCCAGCGGCGGCATATTGCCCAAAAGTGCGGAATCTTAGGTATCACTCACATAGTACATGCTGTTAACATAATCATTATAATGCCAATACCAGGCAGCATCCTTTCAGAGGGAAGCAAGTAATTCCCTCATGTACTCTTTCTCCAGTCCCAGCTTGTCGTCTGAATGTCCCATCTCATTGTCAATGGGACGTTAAATCCAGTGTACCTTCCTACCAGCGAATCTCTATGAGTAGTGTCGGTGGTCGAGAGATCGTGGGGCGGTCGTGGTGGCTCCTCATCATTTAGGCGTGTCGTGTAAGTAGGCCAGCCGTGACTCGTCGCCACAGTCAGTGGGGCGAAAATGGCTGCAACATGTGAATAGGTAGCTGCTGCGTTTTACATGAGACCTGTACCCTAGAAGCAACTGAAGGTAAAATTTTAAAATTATGGTTATTATTATTATTATTAGTGTTAAACGTTACAGTACATTAATAAAATTGTTTTCGTCTTTTATACACTGGTGTCCAAAATTAAAGCAACAAACGGAAATTTTGCATTTATTTTGCCACAAAACAATTGATAGTAAATTAGAAAAATGTTTTTCGTTTTTTTCCAACTTAACGGATTTGCACACACAGTCTGACAACTGGTTAATGTGTTGACCATGAGGTGTGACCACCTCTGGCACCAATGCAGGCCTGACATGCTGTGAATGATGTCATCAATCTCACGTTGAGGCAATAACGCCCATTCTTCCTGCACAGCTGCTCACAGGTCTTGGAAAGTGGTTGGTGGATGATGATGTGATGCGACCCATTTCCCTAGTGCATGCTCTAAGGGATTCAAATCGGGAGAGCGAGCAGGCCACCACGCCATGCGTGCAATATCTTCCACTACTAACCACATCAACTACTTATGCTCTATGAGGTCGAGCATAATCGTCCACCAGTACAAAGCCTGGGCCCACAGCACCTCGCAACAACCAAGCATGAGATCTTAAGATTTCCGCACGATACCTGACAGGGACGAGACTTTTATGTTTCACCCGTGACGAGCGGACTGGCCACGCGGTCCAAGGCGCCTTGTCACGGATTGCGCAGCCCCTCCCGCTCCGCCGGAGGTTCGAGTCCTCCCTCGGGCATGGGTGTGTGTGTCGTTCTTAGCATAAGTTAGTTTAAGTAGTGTGTCAGTCTAGGGACTGATGACCTCAGCAGTTTGGTACCTTAGGAATTCACACACATTTGAACACTTGTTTCACCCGTACAGTTTCATGAAGAGTTGTTCGAGTGGTCAACATAATCTCTGACCATACCATTATGGATCCTCCTCCATATCGGTCTCTTTCCACAATGTTTGGGTCCCGAAATAGTGTTCCACGTTCCCTCCAGATGCGAATCTGTCGAGAATCACTCTCCCAGACCAAATCGGGACACATCTGTTAGAAGAACATTGTCCCACCATTCGACCGTGCAGGTGACATGTTGATGGCACCACTCTAGACGTTCCATTCTGTAAAGACACGCATGAGGTAAACAGGCAGCCGGTTTCCAACAATAAAGGCCACCCTGCTTAAACGTTGTGTACACCTTTGCCGCGATACAACATGTCCAGGGAATGCTGCGAGGTCAGATGCCAGCTACAGTGCAGTAGTGAGGCAGTGCCTTCGGCCCTTACAGCCAAATAACAGTCAACTCTTTCTGATGTCACACATGGTCGGCCCTGTCCTCGTCTCTGAGATTCAGTTTCGGTCTCTGTAAACTGTCGGCTCATCCGAGAAACAACAGAAAGGTTCACATCAAGCCATAGAGCCACATCTCTTTGCGACTCTACTGCTTCCATTCTTCCGATGGCCCTCCACAGCACATAGCCTGTAGGCCTCTTCTCTGTACCATATTACACGGTCTGTGACTGTGTACGCAGCGATTATGGATGTGGGACTACCATGCAAACACTAACCAGCTTGATAGGTGCACTGACGTCATTGCTAGCGTGGTTGTCTGTTTATCGGAATGCCATCTTCAGTGCAGAACACGGTCGTAACGACATCTGTTGACAGTTTGTATGATTATATCGTGAATTAGACATAGGACGCAGAAATGGCAGTTTGTTGCTTAAATTTTGGACACCAGTGTATATTGTTATCTGAAGAGCTTCAAAACCCGACACTAGTTAACTACTTAAGGAAAGAAGAAAAATAATTAATGAGATGAAAGGAACGCAGCAAGAAGGGGAGACAGTGAGTAGGAGAGAATGAGACCGAGAAAAGCAGGTAACCATATAGCTACAGACAAACGTTAAAAATAATGAAAAGGGATTAGCAATGTTATTGTTGTATTCTTCAGTTGAAAGACTGATTTGATGCTGCTCACCATCCTAGTCTGTTCTGCGCAAGACTTATCACATCCGAATCAGTGATGCAACCTACATCCAATTGAAGTTACTGACACTATTCATCCCTTGGTCTCCCTCCGCTATTTCGAAACCACAAACACTCCTCCATTACCAAAGTGATGATATCTTAAAGCCTTAAGATGTGTCCTATCCACTGATTCATTCTCTTAGTCAATTTTCCCCTCTTCGATTCAGTTTATTTTCCCCCACTTCGATTCAGTACCATTTCATCAGTTATTCGATCTATTCATCTAATTATCAGCATTATTCTGTAGCACCCTACTGCGAAAGCTTCTTTTGTCCTCTTGTCTACACTTCTTGTAGTTCACATTTTACTTCGGTACAAGTCTACACTCCAGACAATACCTTCAGGAACGATTTCGTAGTCTTTAAACTGATATTAGAGTTAAGCAAATTTCTCTTTTTTTAGAAATACGTTTCTTGCTGTAGCCAACCTGCATTTTATATCCTCCCCACTTCTGCCATCATAAGTTATTTCACTGCCCGGATAGCAAAACTAATTTACAAGTTTCGGTGTCTCATTTCCTGGTCAAATTCCCTTAATATCGCCCGATTTAATTTAGCTAAATATCCTTTGGAGATAAAAAGGCTTGCTGAGGATAGAGTAGCTTTAAGAGGTGCATCGTATCTGTCTTTGGAGTGAAGACCATAATAGTAACAGCTAACAACAACAACCACAACTCTCGTTATTGTTGTTTTACTTTTTTTATGATCATCTTATAACTTAGCAGTATTAGGAAACAAAAATAAAGAATTTGATAAGATAGAGCTAATATCAGGTAGCGCTTCCTCATATTTATGTTATTTTAATTTCATTCATCATATTGGATGATTTCTAAATCCTGCAGCTATGTCGTTTATGATTTAACTAATGAAACACTGCACCGGTTTCATTTTGTCATGCATAGTACGACACGTTCTGGAATTTATTTCTATTTTCAACTGCTACTATTTACGTGAGCATTGTTTGCGATGCTTTAAACTGTGCACGCGAGCAGATATGATATACACTGAAGCGCCAAAGAAACTGGTATACGCATGCGTATTCAAATACTGAGTAAACAGAGAGAATACGGCCCTACGGTAGGCAATGCCTATATAAGACAACAAGTGACTGGTGCACTTCTTAGATCGGTTACTGCTGCTACAATGGCAGGTTATGAAGATTAAAGCGAGTTTGAACGTGGTGTTATAGTCGGCGCACGAGCGATGGGACACACCATCTTCGAGGTAACGATGAAGTGGGGGTTTTCCCGTACGACCATTTTACGAAGGTACTGTGAATATAAGGAATCCTGCAAGACACCAAATCTCCGATGTCGCTGAGACCGGAAAAGATCCTGCTAGAACGGGACCAACGACGACTGAAGGGAATCGTTCAACGTCACAGAAGTGCAACCCTTCCGAAAATTGGTGCAGTTTTCAATGGTGGGCCATCAACAAGTGTCAGCGTGCGAACCGTTCAACGAAACATTATCGATATGGGCTTTCGGAGTCGAAGGCCCACTCGTCTACCGTTGATGACTGCACGACACAAAGCTTTACACCTCGCCTGGGCCTGTCATCACCGACATTGGACTGTTGATGACTGGAAAGATGTTGTTGCCTCGTCGGACGAGTCTGGTTTAAAATTGAATCGAGCAGGATGGACATGTACGAGTATGGAAACAACCTCATGAGTGCATGGACGCTGCATGTCAGCAGAGGACTGATCAAGCTGGTGGAGGCTCTGTAATGGTGTGGGGCGTGTGCAGTTCAAATGATATGGGACCCCTGATACGTCTAGATACGACTCTGACGTGTGACACGTACGTAAGCATAGTGTCTGATCACCTGCATCCATTCATGTCCATTGTGAATTCTAACGGACTGGGGCAATTCCAGCAGGACAATGTGGCACCCCACACGTCCAGGATTGCTACAGAGGGGCTCCAGGAACACTCTTCAGAGTTTAAACATTTCCGCTGGCCACCAAACTCCCCGGACATGAATATTATTGAGCATATGTGGGATGCTTTGCAATGGGCTGTTCAGAGGAGATCTGCACCCCCTCGTACTCTTACGGATTTATGGACAGCCTTGCAGGATTAATGGTGTCAGTTCCCTCTAGCACTACTTCAGACGTTAGTCGAGTCCATGCCACGTCGTGTTGCGGCACTTCTGCTTGGTCGTAGTGACCCTACAGCATATTAGGCAGGTGTACCAATTTCTTCGGCTCTTCAGTGAACATGTGAAAATAGTTACACTTGAAGATGGGAAGTAAATTCCTGAAATTTGTTGTGTGCGGTATGAAAAAATGTAAATGGAGCAAGGTTTTATTACTGAAATTATCAATTCAGTTATTGCTTTATCTGCATTTGGTGAAGCGCAATCCCGCGATCACAGTCGACACTTCGTGTCCCCGTGCCCTTGGCTTAGGATTAGGCAAACATGTCCTCCCTCATTCTAGCAGAAGCTATGAAAGTTCCTCATGTTTTTCGCATGTGGGGTGCTATCCATCAGATATGACAGAGACACTCTCCTTTGACCCGCACTGCAGACGTTGTTCCCGTGATGCGCTTTGTTCTTCTCCTGTGCTGGAGAACGTACAACTGGTACTCACCAGTCGAGACTCCAGTTACCTCCTGGGAACATCACGCACTCCGTGTCTGGTGCTGGCGCTAGCCATCGTGAACTTCAAACTTCATCCTGTGATGCCGACTCTCGATAATTTAGTCGCTCATCAATATAAAATGGTTCAAATGGCTCTGAGCACTATGGGACTTAACAGCTGTGGTCATCAGTCCCCTAGAACTTAGAACTACGTAAACCTAACTAACCTAAGGACATCACACACATCCATGCCCGAGGCAGGATTCGAACCTGCGACCGTAGCAGTCGCACGGTTCCGGACTGCGCGCCTAGAACCGCGAGACCACCGCGGCCGGCCATCAGTGTATGTGGTATCTTTAAAAAAACTGAGAATGTGACTATGGCTCGAATTCGGACACCTACGCTTGAGCCGGCCGGAGTGGCCGTGCGGTTTTAGGCGCTTCAGTCCGGCACCGCTCCACCGCTACGGTCGCAGGTTCGAATCCTGCCTCGGGCATGGATGTGTGTGATGTCCTTAGGTTAGTTAGGTTTAAGTAGTTCTAAGTTCTAGGCGACTGATGACCTCAGAAGTTAAGTCGCATAGTGCTCAGAGCCATCTGAAACGTTTGAACCTACGCTTGACAGCCGCTTGAGTATCCGGAACATTCACGCTCGTCCAATCAAAAGTTTCTAGGAGCGTCTAAATTTTCTCCATTCTTTAAAAATTCCAGCAGCTCTGCTGAAAATCGGTGGAGTTGAAAGAGCCAATGGTTTTTGGATGGCGCCGTGAGGCGTATTCATTTACTTCATTTACTGCCGCACGGCCCGCTGAAGTCATCCAAAGGGGTTCATCTCGCGGGCTCCACATTTTCAATTGCGACATACAATCGTGATAAGGGATACGCCCACCGCAATCAGTCCACCTTTGCATTATTTATCAACTGAGAGGCACAATGGGGAATTGTTGTCCTCCGTCTTTGTTGTGTCGGCAAAATAATGTGTTTCATAACGAGTCGCAGGAATTCCAATTAAAATGAGTCAGCATTAGTATATGTATCACGGTAAGAACAAAAGTACATCACAATAAAGACGAGAAATGCTCTAGTATTACACTGAAAAAGAAAGGTGTCCCATACTGTGCTGCCTGTGCATATTTGCAGGCAAATTTCGAGAATATCACGAAATATTTCATAGCAGCAGTATCATCTGTCGTCGTCCTTTCCTGAAGTCAGAACCATAAACCAGAAAAATCAGATTTCTCGCGTCTCTTCTTTCATTCTTGCAATACTTGCATCGGACGTATGTAGAAGGAAGCAGGAGGTTGGAATTTCAATATTATAGCTTCGCTACGGGGTAGTCTTTCATTTAGCTCCTTGACGCAAGAATATCGAATGTCTGGGCCGTACTCTCACGCTATCTTAATAAATTCTGTACCAGTAGTGCTGCTGATTTTAGAGCTTCTGTTTTCCTTATGCCAAGAAAACGTTCATTGAAATATCGATAGCAATTCGTAAACGTATCCGTATGACACAGTTTCACAGAATCCCATTACACAAGTCTAATATTTTGCTTAACGTGCTTTGTTCTGTAACGAGATATTTTGTGCAGGCGAAATAATCGCGATCGCCGAGAACCTGTAACATTGCTATTTATTTAACGAATTTTTTCTGTAGTAGGTATTATTTCTGTGGCGAACTAAGGGTACTGTCATAGCAAGAACTTAATACGACGCTTCATTTTACTTTTACGAATGGTGTATTTTATATAGCAGCTTGACGAGCGGAGAAATGTTGCTGTCTGGCATCATATAATTACCGAACATTGTCTGACAAGGCAGGTTCCTAGTTGCTGTTTTTACATACTTCGACATTAATACTGGCAGTCCGGTACCCAAAAATAACTTCGATGCAGGCTGTCTACACACATTGTTGAATCGGAACATTTACAATCCCCTTTATTTCTGAAATCCGATGTGTCGTGATAGAGGGGGATATCCAAGAGTGAGCCCTAGCAAAATTTGTGTGAACTAGAAATCCAGAGGGAAAAATGTATTTGGTTTGCCTTTTACTTTTAAACTGGAACTGGAAGTATTATTGTTGTCTGTCGCCTTTATTTCATCCGCGGTTGTGCGTTTTCGGCAGTTTGCAATAACATGTCCAACTTTCTAGCAATATAGACACAAACGAGTTCCTCTCTCTTACTTCTCTGTCCTGTGAATTTCTGTTTTCGTCGCTTCTCATCCGATTTTGATTTTTTCGTAGAAAATACCATCTGCCTGAGACTTCCCATATGGAGTTACCGAGTTCTCAGTCAAACGCAAATTCTCAAAAAGAAGTTTTGCTGTTTGCTTAGCTTCAGGATAACGATACCATGGCGACCTCCAAAACTGATATTCTGGACGCAATGATTTTGAGATATGACGATGAAGCAGCGAAAGAGGCAAGGTTGCATTTGCGTTATTCTTTTTCTATTCATTGCGAATGCACTGAAAATATTTGCAAGTAGCGGCATATGCTTTGTTACAGCGGTAACCTTACCTTTTATCGCTGCGAAGAAACAATTGCAAAGCGAAATTCGACGACTTTTGGCATATACCGTATATAACATAGACCGCGCATGTCCCTATCTGCCGGTCGAAGTGGCCGAGCGGTTCTAGGAGCTACAGTCCGGAGCCGCGCGACCGCTTCGGTCGCAGGTTCGAATCCTGCCTCGGGCATGGTTGTATGTGATGTCCTTAGGTTAGTTAGGTTGAAGTAGTTCTAAGTTCTAAGTGACTGATGACCTCAGAAGTTAAGTCCCATAGTGCTCAGAGCCATTTGGGCCATTTTTTTGTCCCTATCTCTGCGGTGTTAACGCTTGAAACCAACATCCAAGTCACGTGACTCGGGGCAGAAAGCTGAGTTCCTGTCATTACACGCTGTGTGGAGCTGACAGTTACAGTTTCTCTCAGTTATAGCTGAAATCAAGTATTGATTTTGACATTTCAACGAACTGTAGTAAAAATCTTATACGTGGAGTAGTGCAGTCCACCTCATTTCTCCGAAACTCATTCTAATAAAGCAGTGGTTATCGTTTTTACACGTGGTCAAGTTGAAATATATTGACAGTTCTTTTAACAAGCGACAGAATCACTGCTCTTCAGTGAATACATTTTTTTTTCCATTGTGAATTCTTGTAGTTCATCGCTTCCACAGGAGTGGAAGACAAAATAACTATTTCGAACGCAGCATTAGTTTTCTAACGTTTCCACAAGAATATGTGTGAAATGCCTTATTAAGCTTTTGTAACAAAGGGATTTCCTTTATGTGCATAGTGTCAGATATTTACACAAAATAAGCACATACTTTTTCTGGCTTTTGCTTAATCCGTACAGATATCAAGGTAGAAAGCGTAATATATTGCAAAATATTATACTCGTGTAGTGAGCTACATATTAACGATATGTCGTCTCAAAAGCTTAGTCATTCACCAACTTTTACATCCCAGGACCAACATCCATCCTAACTTTCAGCTTATGGAAATACCTCTGCAAGTATTTGAAAGTAATTCACTTACACAGTTGGAATTTTTCATTTTACCTAATTTGCAGGATACAAAAAAGACTTATCTGAGCATATGTGAGCCGGCCGGAATGGCCGAGCGGTTCTAGGCGCTTCAGTCTGGAACCGCGCGACCGCTACAGTCGCAGGTTCGAATCCTGAGTCGGGCATGGATGTGTGTGAAGTCCTTAGGTTAGTTAGGTTTAAGTAGTTCTAAGTTTTAGGGGACTGATGACCTCAGATGTTAAGTCCCATTGTGCTTAGAGCCACTTGAACCATTTGAGCATACGTGAAGGTCCTTACTTCTGCATCTAGTAAAAAATTCAACAACACAACATTGTCCTGACGTACAGTAATCATCTCTGCAATATTACTGCGAAGCCAGAAACAAGAATCAGTACTTTCCGCAAGTTCGCGAATTCTGACTGGCGTTCAGCATTGGCAATGTGCAGTGCAGCACTGTATTGAGTTTGGTACGCCCGTTAGCATAAAACAATCTCAGTCTTTGGTGAACAACCGACCAAGTGATGTGTGCCGTCACTAGTGATTTGAAACCAACAATTAGCTATCTGCAACGTACGTATGAGAAAGGAATGGATCACAAGTGTTCTCGTCGTCTAAGAGGCACATTTTTCATTTCAGAGATCTACCTGGACGTATGCATCCTTCTTAAAACGCTGTGTACCGGGACAGTTGGTGCAATGTGACAGTACTCTGAGTTTTTGACAGGCGTCGTACATGATTCAGGAGAGAAGAGATAAGGAACGTCTCGCACTACTATAGCCCCGTGTGCTTGTGTAGAGCTATTCCTGGATATGTTGTCAAGATTATTATAGTATCTACTGAGGACAAAGCTTACCTTAAAAATTAACAGTCCGATTTAAATAAAACGTTATACAGAATGTATTGTTATTTGTGTGATTAGTATTTCTCGTTTCTGATTGTGCTTAATTGTCAAGTATTTTATAAGAAGTGAAACTGAATTCCAGAGGGGACAATTTCGTAGTTTATTCTTGATATTCTGGTGTGAGGGACCCGTCGTATGTAGCGGTGCTTTACAAAGCAACTGATTGCTTATCCCGTTTGTCGTTGCCCTAGCTGACAAACCCGTCATTGCTCAGCTATTAATTTTGCCAATTTGCTAGTAGAAACGGAAAAGAATCAACTGTGTTTGTAGTGTAATAGCGAAAAAATTCCATTTCCATGTATTCCTGAAAGCATGCATAACGTACAAAATGTATAATTACAGCTGCTTACCGTGTCTACAATACGTTTTTGTATATGTCCCCACGGAAACGCCTCATCGTAGCCCTATAGACGGCTGCTGTTTTTGTCTAAAGCCTTTTGCACTTTCCAAATGAAAGCCGTTAAAATCTCTGGTGTCAGGTATTTCCGTAAGTCGACTCGACTGTAGGAGTTTCCTAGTAGTAAAGAATAAATGTGTGACGTCATATCTCCACAACTGTGAGTCATGCAATAATGTACTTGTGTACGTATATTCAGAAGCATATTTGGATACTGTCTGCAAAATGTGTTGCGAATGGAATTTATGACAAAAAAGTAAAAAATTTAAACGTCATGTATGATCACGCCTCACAGTGTTTAAGACGTTATATCTCCTTAACTAGGCGTGGTAACATGATATATTTGTGTAGGTGTATTTTGCGGCATATGTGGATACTGACAGCGAAATTTGTTGCGAATAGGGGTTGTATCACAAAAGCAATAAATTTAAAGGTCATGCACGATGCAGTAGTTTTTCACGCACCTCATTGTTTACGACGCCATATGTCCTGAACTGTGATAAGTAAGGGATTCTTACCACGACGAGAATTGTTGCCTGAGGGTAACCGATTTGTGTACCGAGTTTGGTTGAAATCAGTCCAGTGGTTTAGGAGCAGATGCGGAGCATGCATACACACACACATTAATACCTACGTCGAATTGTATAATATTTATGGCTCTCTATTTGCCAGGAAAATATGTAGGCAGTAGTGAAAATGTCGGCGGTATGGACCCTGTGTCCCATTTTGAAACAAACTGGTTCGATTCAATCTCACCGTACTTACTGTTGACAACAGCAACGCCCACTTTACTCTTTGCACTTCAAACTTGAATTCAGAACTGCTCGGTCCTGTCTCGGGTTTCTTTTCTGTCAGTGTTAGTACAAGGTTAACAGTTATAAAGAGTATCCTTTTCATAATACTGTTACATTCCATCCTGGATTGTTTGATCATGGTACCTCTTGTTTGTCTGCAGTTGAGATGGAAACAGAACGCCGCAGGTTTGTTGTTTCCCATGTTTGGGTCTCAGTGTTGTAGTAGGCTATTTAGGTTTTTATGTTGGTTACGCCACGTAGCGCTCTGTATGAAAATCACTGACTGTGCTGTGTGCAGTCTGTGGCTGGTTGGCATTGTTGGAATATTCGCTTATGTAGTGTTGGGCAGTTGGATGTGAACAGCGCGTAGCGTTGTGCAGTTGGAGGTGAGACGCCAGCAGTGGCAGATGTGTGGAGAGAGATGGCAGAGTTTTGAGAGCGACCGTTCTGGACGTGTGTCCGTCAGAAAAAGGAAATTTGTAAGACTGGATGTCATAAACTTTTATATATATATAACGACTTTTGAACACTATTAAGGTAAATACATTGTTTGTTCTGTATCAAAATCTTTCATTTGCTAACTATGCCTATCAGTAGTTAGTGTCTTCGGTAGTTAGAATCTTTCACTTAGCTTGCAATATTGGCTCTCGTTGTATTGCAGTAGTTCGAGTTACGAAGATTTTTGTGAGGCAATTGATTCATGAAAAGTACAGGTTTTTGTTAGTCAGGGCCATTTTTTTTGTAGGGATTACTGAAAGTCAGATTCCGTTGCGCTTAAAAAATATTGTGTGTCAGTTTAGCGATGATCAGAATAGGTAAAGAGAAAACTGTTTGAGTACATCGAGTTTTGCTCAGCTGTTTGAAAATCAAATAACGTAAGGGGTTGTAACAACACCAACGCTATACTATTGTACATATAATAAATTTTTCTTCTAATTTTCGATAAATTATTGTAATCGATGTTCTGATTTCATTTTTTTTTCTTTTCATGTCATTATGTTAAAGAAACTGTAAACAATTTTCGATGTGAATATTAATGTTTATGTCAAACTGCAAGCAATATTATAACAAAATGGAAATGTAAGAAATGTTGAAACTGTTGTAAGATGTCAAAGTTGTAATTGTGCGTCTGGTCCATACGTAGGCAATGTATTAGGATATGTAGAATGCAAAACCTCTGGTGAATACCCTGTCTGTAGGGGAGCGGTAAAAGGTGGATGGCGGGCGAGCGCGGGAAAATGCACACGGGCGCTGCACGGCATAATGGGCTCTGTAGCAGTAGTAGTCGGAGTTGGGCATCGGTCTGAGAAACACGTTCTGGATCGAGGAGGCTCTCCTGGAAAACGTGATTTCGTTGAGCCTCGGATGTGCCGTTTCCGACGCCTATACAGCATGGCAATATTCCATATGCACTAAACGGAAAAGTATTGCGACGCTAAGAAGAAGCAAAGTGCCGATACATCGAGAGCCATTGCTGTGATTGTATGTGTGCTCTGTGCCTCGCCATCTCGCTGCCTGCCGTCCGCCGCATCGATACGAACAGGTTGAAACTGTTAGTACTGTATTCGTGTGGACCAGTGTTACTTTTGTTCCATACTGTTCAATAACAATTTAAATTTTACCAGAACTGTCCTATCATTTAATTATCCTCACAACTAACCTAGACAGGGTCCTTTCCACACGCTGTGCAATCCGAGCGCCCCGAGATGAAGAATTAAAATTTATGTTAATAATAATTACCTGCAGACCTAGCTATGTTAGAATGATGTTTAAAGAACTTTGTTGTTAATGTAATAATAGACAAATAAAATAGGTCTGACAAAGTTGGAAGATAATGTTGAAATTGGTTTAGTAATGAAGTTTAATTAATTTGAGACAAAAATAATGGTAGTTAAATGAGCAGGAAATATGATAAAAAGAGTAGTAATTCATATATTGGAAATCTTGAGTGCTTAACGATTTCGATACTCAAAAAAATTTCAGTACAGTGATCATAACAGTTTCAGGGCCCCCCCCCCCCTTTTCTTTTCTATTCGTTTAAATTCTGAAGTGTACTGAACTGATTTGACCAGCAAAGTTAAAGTCAATATAAAACCAAAATTTATCAGTGTTTTACCTTTTTCAAAATTGACATTGTATGTGTGTTTCGAAAGTGCTATTTCTAGGGTAACCTATGCCCGATTTTAATCAGATCAATAGACAGTACGAAGTTTGTAGTAAACATTATAGTGTTTTGTTGTGTATTTATGGCTTGTCCATGTTAGTACAGAAAGTGAAATTATTAGTTCAGTAGTAGTTCTAAAATTTACCATATTATGCAGTGTTATTACGTGTTGTTTTGTATGAACGTACATCAACTTGTACTGGGAAGAAACTCAGTTAATGCCTAATTAGGCTGGCGACCGTATTATTAACAATTTGGTAGCATCTGCTGTGTTGTTTCTTGTCCGTCCTAAGTGTGGTTGCACTCCGGAATTGCTTGACGTATCATTGTTGTTACTGAGTGGGTGTAAGTCTGATTTGCCTCCATTCAGGTACACGCGGTCAAAATCTATACAAAAATCCTTTCTCTTAAGGTGAAGCCCGGCAACTTACCATAGTACAGGCTTTAAAGAGTATCGTGTGCATTAGCGCAGTGTTACAAGGTTTATCAGCACAGTCATTTATAATTTTCTAAGGGGATGTTTCAAGTGTTTTAACAGTGTTCTTTGAGAGAATTAAACCAGATATGCTGAAAATTTATATACGAATCCCTTGTGTAGGCGTATTTCTTGGGGACTGTGCTAAAATCTGTAAAACGTACGACAGACGATTAATAAAAAACATTGTAGAAGTCCAGTTCGCAAGATTCTCGGATTGCTGTTCAAGTTCTTTATAGCCACCCTAATTTTCCAAACACCAAGTATATGCACAGCAAGACAAACAACGTTGTTGCTTTATATCAGTGGCTCCGAACCTGGGGGTAATTATTCCTTGAGGGGTGAAATGAAAATTTCTGAGTGCAAAAGAAAAAAAGAAAAGTAATCGATTGTGTTACGTTTATGAAACTAAATTATTCTATTAAGATCGTTATTATTATCACTATTTCGTAAGACTGTAATGCTTATTACTGTCTTACCAGTCCTTATTTTTCTTTCAAACGCGAGAATTAGCCTGTAACACAACTTGGGTGAGGTTAAAGCTTATTAAACGAACGTATGAACATCTTTTACTCACATAGTCCACGTTTTACACACAAACTTTTTACTTTGTGCCATGCATATATGACAGTAAAATAGAGACGTATACATCACATATGCTTTAATATTTCATGAAAATATCTTTTCTGAGCTGTAGGTAGTTTCCGCAATGGACCACAAATTGCTTCAGTATTGATTTAGCAAAAGGCTAATTCATCTATTGCCGGCACGACAGTAACTATGTAATGGTTACTAAAATGCTGCAGAACCTCCACAGTGTTATTATGATTAGTATTAGTTGTCAGACATAAATCTCTGGCAGCCTAACGTCTTCCAGTTTCTACCAGGTCAGAAGTAAGGAGTCCAGGAATGTAGTAATTTACAAGTAGTAAGTGTAGCGTACGTATTTTAGTTAGGCTGCTTTTAAATGGAGTTATAGAGCATGGGTGAAACAAGAGTCGCTAGGGAGAGGAAGGGGCATCGTCCGTCCTCAATGTGGATAGTCAGTTTTCTTTTCTGAATAGAAGTTATAGGTAGCATTAGTGATGCGCTGCTAAGTGTTTCATCCTTCCATTAAAAATGGTTCAAATAGTTCTAAGCACTATAGGACTTAACATCTGAGATCATCAGTCCCCTAGACTTAGAACTGCTTAATACTAACTAACCTAAGGACATCACACACATCCATGCCCACGGCAGGATTCGAACCTGCGACCGTAGCAGCAGCGCGGTTCCTGACTGAAGCGCCTAGAACCGCTCGGCCACAGCGGCCGGCAGCGGCAATAAGACCAACGACAACAACGACAGCTTTTAGTTTATGCGTAGCCGTTAGGCATTTCCTCTAAGCGTGACGGAAAGTTTAAGACGTAATTTGAGTAACGAATGAAGCTCACCCATTATTTGGTATGATTGGGAGTTTTTCGTGATTTACAACTTTGTCGTGAGTACATTAAGTCAGCACACTGGTACGTTGTTCGGCCCAAATCAGAAGTCCTTGAGTCTGTTCCCAGAATCGCCAGCGCGGCTACGACGCTCGGCCGCGCTGTATACAGCTGGGAAGTGCTGTAGTTGCCTGAGGCCTTATCTTGTTGTTTCATCTACCGGCTGGGCGTGGGAAAGTCGGGACGCATCTGCAGTGTACTAACTTTGTCATTTCTCACGGCTGCGAAGTAAGAAAAATTCTGTACTGTTTCTGGGAACTACTGACTCCGTCATTCTGTTCGATCTGATTGAACTGGTTTTTCTAAACATATTACTGCCAGTAATGATCTGCAAGACCTCCTAATCTGACTGTGTCTTCTTAATGTCGCAGTCTGTGTGTCGGTGGCAATTAATATCGATTCGTTTTTGCCAGTTTCCTCAGTTTGCAGAGTACCGTTATTCTTAGATCTTTGAGTATCTGCTTCGTGAAAAGTTTATGGGTTATCATACAGTGACCATAAACAGTTCGGCTTGCTGAGCTTGATCCTTCTGTCTGAATTTTTGTAGTCGCTGATGATGTCTCCATCATTGGAATACGAAACGTAAGGGAGAGAAATATTTCTTGGACCACGGTCTACTGCCTCAAAAGAAAAGACACTAACGACGCCGACGGGTTATTCTATTGTCTCTGAGTAATACTTACACATTTGTGATCATGAACTTCTATGTCAGCAATTTGCATGTATATAAATGTGTCAATGAATTATGATGATATCAGTGTAATACTGTTTCCGAATTTTTAAATGTTTGATAATCTCACTCATTGTTGCAATCGTCTAGTGAAATTAATGTCAAACAGTATTTGCTATTACTACTTCGTTGATGTGTGACATTGTCAAATCGGAAGAGAGCCGATGTGTTATTTTAAAATTTGTGGATGAAAATCGTAGGTCAAGATTGCTGAAATTCCTTTAATGATTATTAGTTTCAGCCTTTTGATGAGCCATCTCCAGGTCCAAAACACAGAAAATTGCATAAGGGGTAAACAATAGCATAATACAGCTTTATTTAAACTTCCATTCGATGATACATACCAATAAAAGTTATTACTTAATTCGGTGTGTATCAGCCACTGGGCGTTTCACATTGTCATAATCTGTTGAACTGAATCGCTCTTTTTGTCATGTTCACACTGAAAAATCTTATATATCGTGCCAAAAATAAAGATATAAAATGTACCTTTGTTAAGTGGTAATTTACAACTTTACCATATATGTCTCCAGTTCTCATATCGCCGCCCTTGCGTTTAAATGCAAGGTGACTGACCATGGTAACTATCAAATAGTTCAGGTGTGGCTGTAACCACGGACTGTCAGTCGCGACGTTAGCTACAAGAATAAGGAAATAACTGTATTATGGCTGTCAGAGAACTGGCCACATAAGTAGCGTTATTAGTACAAGAAAAAGCTAAATACCAGATGGCACTGCTAGTAACTAAGTCTTACAAAGTCATGCTCTATAGCAATATAAAAAGCAGTATCGTAACGAACTTTCTACTAAATTTACGTAACATAAAACGTAAGGAATTACGCTCAATTCCTACACTCTGTGGTAACCAGGTACGGTACACAAAATAAGGATATACTAAAAACGAAGGAAGTTTATATGGTCCCATTTGAAAGCAGTACAGTATTTTAAGACACCTGACTTTACAGTGTCAATGATAAAAAAATTATAAATCCATAATATTGAATAATAAATCGAGTAATACTGGAACCCAAAGTTTAGGTGCCAATTACAATCAGCGTTATAAGTGGCTTTAATTACAAACCCCTAAATAGATGAATACAACGTAAGTTGTATAATTGAGCCATTAGATGTTAAACTAATCAGCGTCAGAGGAATCGAATTTCATCAATATAATCATAGGACCTCACACATAGGTATGTGCTATAGATAATATCATCAGGCAATACTACATACGATGTGTGTCAAATTACAAGTTAACTGATGAACGGCAAGCATTATTTTTGTTTATTTTTTTAATAGATGTTAGCGAAGTGAATCATATTCGAACTAACATCGTGAGGACGTAATCATTTGTATAATCCAAATGAAGCTCACGGTGTAGGTGTTAAATGCACAATACATATGTAACGAGTAACTTAACTCAATTTTAGTGCTTCTTACAATACACCCATAAGGCACAACTTTATGACGACCGAGCTACTATCGATATAAACCCGTCCAGACGATAGCAGCTTCACTTGGCGAGAAACGACTGCTATTGAGACACACGCACGGTGAAGGTAGTATTATTGTGCGTGCTATACGTGTATGGACAGAATGGGGAAAGCGCGCGATGTATCTGAGTCTAATCGATGGCAGATTGTGTTGGCCCTGATGCTCGACACAGACATTTCGGAAACTGCATGACTTGTTCGAGGGGTGCTGCGGTGAGTGTCTTCAAAACGTGGCGAAACCACATGTCCAGACGTCGTGGGGTTGAGTGGCCACATCTCAGTGCCCATGTTGGACGCAGTAGGCTGGGCAGCTGGTAAAACAGGACAGGCGGCGAAACGTGGCGGAACTAACATCAGACTTTAATGCTGGGCCGAGTACAAGTGTGTCTGAACACGCAGTGAACCGTACGCTGCTAATGATAGGCCTCCGCAGGCGACGATCCACGTACTGTATGTGCCAATGTTAACACCACGACATCGGCAACAACAACTAAAACGGGAACGTGACCATCGGCACTGGATGTTGGCGCAGTGGCGAAGTGTCGCAGGGTCTGATGAATCCCGATACTTTCTTCATTATGCCGATGGGAGGGCGCGAACCTGTCGTCTTCCAGGGGAACATCTCCTTGACACCTGTACTGCGGGACAGAGTCAAGCTGGCGGCGGCTTCATTGTGCTCTGGGGGACATTCACGTAGGCAACCACGGGTCCAGTGGAGCTCGTGCAAAGCTTCATGACGGCCAAGGAGTATCGTACACTGGTTGCACTTCACGTACACCCCTTCCCGAGTATCATGTTTCCCGACGGCAGTGTCATTTTTCAACAAGGAATCTGCCATGTCACAAGGGCAGGATTGTGATGGAATGGTTCGAGGAACACAGCGGCGACTTCCAATTGATGTGCTGGCCCTCCAACTCGCCAGATCCGACTCTGATCGAACACATCTGGAATGTGATTGAACGTGGTGACGGAACTAGCCCCCTCCCCCCCCTGCCACCCTTTACTGGAATATACGGCAGTTAGGTGACATGTGTGTGCAGGTGTAGTGCCAACTCCTTCCAGTGAGCCATCAAGGCCTCATTGCTTCCATGCCACGCCGCTTCGCCGCTGTTATCCGTGACGAACGTGTTCATACCGGCCATTCGGCAGGTGGTCATAATCGTCTGGCTGGTCAGTGCAGAAGCGAATATCTGAAGTCGCATTATGTTTTAACCTGAGGTGTAGGTGCCAGTTATGTCTGATCGTCATTGTTGTATTGTTTGTTATGTTTCAGCCGGCCGAAGTGGCCGTGCGGTTAAAGGCGCTGCAGTCTGGAACCGCAAGACCGCTACGGTCGCAGGTTCGAATCCTGCCTCGGGCATGGATGTTTGTGATGTCCTTAGTTAGTTAGGTTTAAGTTCTAAGTTCTAGGGGACTAATGACCTCAGCAGTTGAGTCCCATAATGCTCAGAGCCATTTGAACCATTTGTTATGTTTCGGAATATCGATCAGATACAACATTGGTTGTACTTGACGCCTACATCTCAGGTTTCAAAATTACGCAATTTCAGCTGTTCTCTTCTTTCATATAAAGCATAAAAACTGAGCTGTCTTGCTCGGTATGTGTGTTTTGTGTATTTAAACATGTAGACATTACGCTTCATTTGCATTATACTGACGTTTAATTCCTCTGGATGTTGGTTCGAATATGAGCGACATCACTAACAGGCATTAGAAAGTAAACAGAAATAATGCTTATTGCTTATAAGTTAACCTGCATTTTGACAGTCTTACATTTAGGTGTAAGGACCATGATTATGTTGATGAAGGTCGATCCCTGTCACTATCCTTAATGCAACCACTAATGGCTCAATTGTACTGCTTAAATTTTACCCATCTACACTGACGGAAAATAACAGCAGCACCAAAAAATAACTAATGTAACGAAATTTCTGGAATACATTGGGATAGGTAACATATTTAAGTCATTAACATTGCAAGATCACAGGTTAATCTAAGCGCGACGTAAGCCATCGAAAATTTGAAATGCTGTTTCATTAATAACCGGTGTAACCACCAGCAAGCTTGCAAACGTGCAGGCATTGTGTTTTACATCTGCCCGATGTCGGTTTGTGGGATGGAGGTCCGTGCCCGGAGCATTTGGTCGGTCGAGACAGGGGTGGCTAACGCTGTTTGTGTATGACGCTCGGACGTTCGTCCTATGATGCCCTAAATATCTCGATTTGAGACAGATCTGGTGATCGAGCAGGCCAAGGCAACATGCAGACACTCTGTAGAGCACGTTGGGTTACAACAGCGGTAGGTGGTCGAGCGTTATCCTTTTGGAAAGCACCCCTCCTCATAATGGCAGCGCAGCAGGTCGAATCAGCAGTTTGACGTACAAATCTGCAGCCAAGCTGCGTGGGATAACCACGGAGTGCCCCTGCTGTCATACGAAATTGCACTCCAGACCATAACTCCAGGTGTGCGTCCAGTGTGTGAAACACGCAGATAGGCGGTCTGCAGGCCCTCAAGTGGCCTCCTTCTAACCATCACACGACCATCACTGCCACCGAGGCAGAACCAGCTTCCATCAGGAAACACAACCGACCTCCACCCTGCCCTCCAAAGAGCTCTCGCTTGACATCAATGAAGTCACAAATGGCGGTGGTTCATTGGAATGCTCGCTACAGGGCGCCTGGCTCGGAGCGGTCCTTGAAGTAACCGATTTATAACAGTTCGCTATCTACATCTACATCTACATCCATTCTCTTCAAGCGGGAGGGTACCTTGAGTACCTCTATCGGTTCTCCCTTCTATTCCAGTTCCGTATTGTTCGTGGAAAAAAAGATTGTCGGTATGCCTCTGTGTGGGCTCTAATCTCTCTGACTTTATCCTCATGGTCTCCTCGCGAGACATACGTAGGAGGGAGCAATATACTGCTTGACCCCTCGGTGAAGGTATGTTCTCGAAACTTCAACAAAAGCCCTTACCGAGCTACTAACAAGGGAACCTCCCC
This sequence comes from Schistocerca serialis cubense, assembly GCF_023864345.2. Classification (NCBI taxonomy): domain Eukaryota; kingdom Metazoa; phylum Arthropoda; class Insecta; order Orthoptera; family Acrididae; genus Schistocerca; species Schistocerca serialis. The sequence goes on from NC_064644.1 coordinate 545,627,756, forward strand.
ATCGCACCCCCCTCAGATTTAGTTATAAGTGGGCATAGTGGATAGGCCTTGAAAAACTGAACACAGATCAATCGAGAAAACAGGAAGAAGTTGTGTGGAACTATGAAAAAATAAGCAAAATATTGAAACTGAGTAGTCCATGCACACGATAGGCAACAACAAGGATGATGTGACCTGAGGAGCACCGTGGTCTCGTGGTTAGCGTGAGCACCTGTGGAACGAGAGATCCTCGGTTCAACTCTACCCTCGAGTGAAAAGTTTAATTTTTTGTTTTCAGACAATTATCAAAGTTCAGGCACTCACACATCAATTTCGCTCTCCAAAATTCCAGGACATGTTCAGATTTGCTTGGACATATGCAGGATTTGACGGTCTACACAAGGAAAAATTTGAAAACGTTAAAAACATATGTTTTGACAGAGCACAGGGAAAACTGTACGACTGTGAAACTGTTGCATTCATTTGTTGCAGTTTGTGTGACAAACTCTTATGTTTTCATGAATTTTTTGGGAGTGATTATCACATCCACAAGAAAACCGAAATCGGGCAAGGTAGAAGAATCTTTTTACCTATTCGCCAAGTGCGCAAGTTAGGTGGGTCGACAACATATTCCTGTCATGTGACGCACATGCCGTCACCAGTGTCGTATAGAATATATCAGACGTGTTTTCCTGTGGAGGAATCGGTTGACCTATGATCTAGCGATCAAATGTTTTCGGTTCCTATTGGAGAGGCACGTCCTTTCGTCTACTAATCGCACGGTTTTGCGGTGCGGTCGCAAAACACAGACACTAAACTTATTACAGTGAACAGAAACGTCAATGAACGAACGGACAGATCATAACTTTGCGAAAATAAAATTTTCACTCGAGGAAAGATCTGAACCACGGACCTATAGATCCGCAGCTGCTCACGCTGACCACGGCACCACGGCGCTCCTGAGCTAGTAGTGTCCTTGATGTTACCTATCTTACGCATGGACTACTCAGTTTGTATATTTTTGCTTTTTTTTCATAGTTCCACACAACTTCTTCCTGTTTTCTCGATTGATCTGTGTTCAGTTTTTCAAGGCCTATCTACTGTGCCAACTTATAACTAAATCTAAGGGGGGTGCGATCGGGAGGTTCCCTTGTAAGCGTCTCTCTTGCCGAGTCTTCCACTGGAGTTTATCTATCATCACCGTAACGCTTTCGCGATTACTAAATGATCCTGTAACTTAGCGCGCTGCTCTCCGTTGGATCTTCTCTATCTCTTCTATCAAACCTATCTGGCATGGATCGCACACCGGTGAGCAGTACTCAAGCAGTGGGCGAACAAGTCTACTGTAACCTACTTCCTTCGTTTTCGGATTACATTTCCTTAGGATTCTTCCAATGAATCTGTCTGGCATCTGCTTTACCGACGACTAATTTTACATGGTCATTCCATTTTAAATCACTCCTAATGCCTACTCCCAGATAATTTATGGAAGTAACTGCTTCCAGTTGCTGACGTGCTATATTGTAGCTAAATGATACAGGATCTTCCTTTCTATGTATTCGCAGCACATTACACTTGTCTACATTGAGATTCAATTGCCATTCCCTACACCATGCGTCAATTCGTTGCAGATACTCCTGCATTTCAATACAAATTTCCATTGTTACAATCTGGAACCGAGCGACCACTACGGTCGCAGGTTCGAATCCTGCCTCGGGCATGGCTGTGTGTGATGTCCTTAGGTTAGTTAGGTTTAAGTAGTTCTAAGTTCTAGGGGACTGATGACCTCAGATGTTAAGTCCCATGGTGCTCAGAGCCATTTGAACCACTTTTGATTTTCAACAGTTCCGTGCCGACAACATTCAAAGGCCACACGGAGAAACTCCGTTCCTCCCATACACAGCAGAATGCCTTAAGGCGTCGGGGGTGGGGGGGGGGTGGGGGGTGGAAGGACATTAAACGGGCCGACTTGGAGCAGGAGCGCCACCAGAGGACGTTTTAATTTCGACTGTCTATACTTTTACAAATAAATACATAAAACTTTGTCAGCATGACCACAAAGGATTCAGGATTCACACTCATAGCAGTGGAAGTTCAAAAACATAGCAGAATAAATTTTTTTTTTTACATGTGAAATTTCATAATTTTGTTCACTTACTATTGGCTGCATTTGATGCTATAGGTACACTTTTCTTCATAAGTAACAGAGATTCTTCGATGAATTTTTCACGGCTTATTAAACACAAACTCCTCAATGCAAAACTCCAGAATTTTCTAAATCTGTTAAAAACTCTGGTTAAAATTGAGATAATTAAGTTTGAGTTTTTTCTACACATGAAGTTTGAAATGTAACAACCAGGGCTTAATTTCGGCCGGAACGCACCGGAACGCGTTCCGGCACCTCCCAGAGACTTTTTTTCTTTTCTTTTCTTTTTTTTTTTTAAAAAAAAACAATTCAGCACCGGAGATTTGAAATAGTACACGTGTATTAAATCACAACGTAACTATTATTTGCCGGTGCAACACAAGTGAACGTGACAATGGGTCGCCAACGTGATGTGACGGGCAGGAGGTACTGTGTGTGTGTGTGTGTGTGTGTGTGTATTTTTGTGTGTGTGTGTGTACGCAAGTACAGTATACCCAAGATAAGTTGAGTATCATTCCAAAGTTGTATGAAGCAGAACTATGGAGCAAAGTGACGCTGGTACGGCGGCAGGCGGTGGCAGCTATTGTCTATATTGGAAACTTGTGGTGTTATGTTTTTGATTATAAGATATTATGATTTAAAAACCTGAATTTCAGAACAGTATTTTCTAGAAAATGATGTCTCATTGTAAGTCTTATCAAAAGTCTCTCTCTGTGGCCGGTGGGGAGGGGGGGGTCAAGTGGCAGAAGGGGGTGCGTTCCGGCACCTAAAGGTTTAGAAATTAAGCACTGATGTACAACTCATTCATTTTTTCATAAATTAATTAAATTCTAGAGTTTCACACACCTGTAGGTATGGCTTGTACGCTGTGCAAAATTCATCGATGAATCTCTCTTACTTATGATGAAAAGTGTACCTATAGCAACAAATGCAGCCATTAGTAAGTAAAAAAAAGTAAAAAAAAAACGAAATTTCAGATGTAAAAAAAAATTATTTTGCTATGTTTTTGAACTACCACTGCTATCATTGTGAATGTGAGTCCTGGTCATGTTGACAAAGTTTTATCAATTCATTTGTAAAAGTATAGACGGTGGAATTTAAAATGTCCTCTGGTGCCTCTCCTGCTCCAAGTCGGCCCGCTTAAAGAATTTTCTTTCGTCCGACCACTCCTTGTAACGTGGCGGGAAGTCACCGCCAGAATTATTACACTGTCGATGTCATCGTATCCTGTTGCATCTTCTGCTGAGTTGCATAGCAGTTCATTCTGCCACATAGGACAAAGTTTCAACCACAAGACGATGTTTTCTTTAAAGTTTTTGGCAAGAAACAGCGTTGGGAGAACGGCGTCATCTCGGGTCGTTCCCCTAACGGCGTTCAAGGTTCCTCCAGAAACAACTGCGGCGCTCTTGCGTCACCGACTGTGGCGCAGAGTTTTTGCTCACAGACCCGCTTCTCCGACTGTCTCGGTCGGCCTGGCCAAAGTGCTGCCGATGGGGATCGATGGCGCCAGCGGTCCTGCAACCTGAGTCGACGTCCGCAGAGAAGCCGTCCCCGGACAGCCCTCACGACACACCGGGACTTCCGCTTGCAGGCCGGCCTTTGGGCCAGTGTCCTCGGTCACCCGTAGCTGCCCCGGCCGTCGTTACACTCCCTGTCTCCTTGTCAGTGTCCGCATTCTGTCCTCTCCCAACGCCCGCCCCCCCCCCCTCCTCTCCCGCTATCATCACGTGAAACAGCACTACACAACGACGGTGATGATGCTTTTCTTGGGAGGCGGGGTGGGGGAAGGACTGTGGTGTCGCCCGAAGAACGAGGCCCCATGCCAAAGTTGGTACCTCACGGCGGAACCACAAGTAAGAACTGTCGCTGCCTGACGCAGCAACGAATGAGAGACCCCAATCAAGAAGTTCCATACGGCCCCACTGCCGTAAGTGTCTTGCGTCAAAACACAGTGCCACGCAGCCCAATCTGCAAATCATCACTTACGACGACAGTACCGTCTTACTTCAGACCCAGCAGAGCGAGTTGTATTAGAACCCGAGACTGTCTATCAAACTTAATAGTTAATTCTACATCGAGGCGAGACTATAATTAAGTATTGTATCAAGCGAGGGAGTTCCACGCCAGTAACAAATACGTAGACGTTCCTTTGGACTAGGATTGTTTCCATATAGAGTATTTCAGATTGTTCAAATTTTTATAAAGTAATTTAATACAGGGTGATGTTTTTCCACCGTATACAAACTCTAGGGATTCATCGATGAGAGGATACAGAACAGAAAAGGTCTAATGAATTTAAGTCCGGAAACACATCGTTTCCATGATAGAGACCATTTATTCACTCACACTTTGTTACAGACACTGTAGTCTAATATTCCCTGTACCATGCAGCTACAATTACAGTATAAAAATGGTTCAAATGGCTCTGAGCACTAGGGGACTTAACATCTTAGGTCATCAGTCCCCTAGAACTTAGAACTACTTAAACCTAACTAACCTAAGGACATCACACACATCCATGCCCGAGGCAGGATTCGAACCTGCGACCGTAGCGGTCGCGCGGATTCAGACTGAAGCGCCTAGAACCGCTCGACCACACTGGCCGGCAGTTACAGTATACATGTACGCATTGTTTCCTCCTAGAGGGTGGTACTGTTCCTCATAGGTCATGTCCTAGAGCACTTTACTGCCATAGTAATTTTTACTGTCGTGTCCGATTCACTTCTCTTGCTGACCCACCTTTTAGTGGGTGTGATACAGCGTTGTACACAAGTGTTCCTTATTCGAATCGAGAGCTTGCCGACATGGTGTTTACTTGTTGTTGTTGTTGTGGTCTTCAGTCCTGGTTTGATGCAGCTCTCCATGCTACTCTATCCTGTGCAAGCTTCTTCATCTCCCAGTATCTACTGCAACCTACATCCTTCTGAATCTGCTTAGTGTATTCATCTCTTGGTCTCCCTCTACGATTTTTACCCTCCACGGTGCCCTCCAATACGAAATTTGTGATCCCTCGATGCCTCAAAACATGTCCTACCAACCGATCGCTTCTTCTAGTCAAGTTGTGCCACAAACTTCTCTTCTCCCCAATCCTATTCAATACCTCCTCATTAGTTACGTGATCTACCCACCTTATCTTCAGTATTCTTCTGTAGCACCACATTTCGAAAGCTTCTATTCTCTTCTTGTCCAAACTAGTTATCGTCCATGTTTCACTTCCATACATGGCTACACTCTACACAAATACTTTCAGAAACGACTTCCTGACACTTAAATCTATACTCGATGTTAACAAATTTCTCTTCTTCAGAAACGCTTTCCTTGCCATTGCCAGTCTACATTTTATATCCTCTCTACTTCGACCATCATCGGTTATTTTACTCCCTAAATAGCAAAACTCCTTTACTACTTTAAGTGTCTCATTTCCTAATCTAATTCCCTCAGCATCACCCGACTTAATTTGACTACATTCCATTATCCTCGTTTTGCTTTTGTTGATGTTCATCTTATATCCTCCTTTCAAGTCACTGTCCATTCCGTTCAACTGCTCTTCCAAGTCCTTTGCTGTCTCTGTCTGTGTTTACTTAGTGAAACGTAAATGGCAACGGGCGGCTGGCAGAAATATTGTGTCAGGAGACCCATCCCCACAGAATTCAGTTTTCAACAGTGTTTCGCTGTTTGAGACAGGGTTGTTTCAGCAATCAGGAAAGACGTAACCGAAAAGGTCGGACACTACATTTGAGGCAAAATGTGATTAATACTGTGAAAGACGGCCGCTATGTCAGTAGCAGGCAGTTGGCCGCCATTGCGGGTTAGGCCAGACGACCGTGTGGAACATTCTCCATGACAATTGTTACTAACCTTATCACTTACAGCGTGTGCAAGGCTTACTAGCGACAGACTTTCCACATTGGAAGCTATTCTGTCACTGGTTTCCTCGCCAGGCAACCACGATTCCGCGATTAGTGTCATCCAAGCTATTCACAGTTGCGGCCACCTGTACGCGGAGTGGTGTCCTCAGCTTTCATAACAGTCTCCTGTACACAGAACCCGGATGGTATGGTGACTTTGAATCACCAGCACAACGGTGCACCCGGAATGCGTGGGCCGAGACAATTAGTGACCGTATTTTGGGACCCGTCTTTCTTCCACCTCGCCTCGCCTGGCAGGCGGAAACTATCGGCGTTTCTTGCGGGTGACTTTGTCCCCCCCCCCCCCCCGCCCTTGCTGGAAGTTGTGCAATTGATGATTCAAAGGTTTATGTGGCTGCTACATGATGATGGTCCAGCCCACTTTGCCGTTAATTTCCGGACGCATCTCAATCGTGTCTTTCCTGGTCGATAGATTAGATGAGGTTGTCCAGTTGCATGGCCTGCTCTTTCACCGGATCTCAATCCATACGATTCCTGGTTATGTGGCTCTCTCAAAAGTGTGGTGCATGCAGAGCTCATTGCAGATGTGGAGACGATGGAGCAGCGTATTCATGCTTCCTTTGACACTGTTCGGGTGCAGCCTGGCCGATGTGAACGTGTGATACGGAACATGCTACGGCGCGTGGAAACCGTTTTCAGCACATACTGTAACTGTGGCTGCATGGTACAGCGCGTATTAGACCGCAGTCTCTGTAACAATGTATGACTGAATAAATGATCTCTAACTTGGAAACCACGCATTTCCGGACGTAAGTTCATTAGACCTTTTTTGTTCGGTATGAATCCCTAGAGTTTTTACAGGTTGGAAAAAATCACCCTGTATATTGGGTGTGTTGTAGTATCTGCTCGACCTTCTTGAGAAGTAAAGCCGGCCGTTGTGGCCGAGCGGTTCTAGGCGCTTCAGTCTGGAACCGCGCTGCTGCTACGGTCGCTGGTTCGAATCCTGCCTCGAGCATGGATGTGTGTGATGTCGTTAGGTTAGTTAGGTTTAAGTAGTTCTACGTTCTAGGGGTCTGATGACCTCAGATGTTAAGTCCCATAGTGTTTAGAGCCATTTGAACCATTTTTGAGAAGTAAATCTAGGCTTGCTACGACACAATACAGTGCCGAGGTGAACTGTTCTGTCACTACAGTTATTACACAACTGAGGTACTCGTGTACTCCATAACATCCGAGAGCGTCATAAAGGGTTCAAACGGCTCTGAGCACTATGGGACTTAACTGCTGTGCTCATCAGTCCCCTAGAACTTAGAACTACTTAAACCTAACTAAGCTAAGGACATCACACACATCCATGCCCGAGGCAGGATTCGAACCTGCGACCGTAGCGGTCCCGCGGTTCCAGACTGTAGCTCCTAGAACCGCTCGGCCACTCCGGCCGGCAGAGCGTCATAAATGTCTTGTAGGTTGTGGGGTGGAATTTAAGCCTGAACTGATGAACCTTCTGTTGAATTTCTTTAACGATCGTTGTATACTCATTGCGCAGATATGTAAATGAGTTTTGTTGATGTATTTTCGACGGAAATCGACAATATGAAGCAGTATAAATAAAGCTGAAAAGGTGAATCCGTGATTTTCGGATGCCACTCCACAGTATTACGTGCAAAATTATTGCATAGCCGAACTGGATATTCAGTTTCTTTTTTCACAATCGCGCTCGTATTTCGCGGCACGCAGCTTTTTCACTTCCGCGCAGCCGGGTTGATTTTACGTCGAGGCACGCGCGGCCCGCGCCGACAAGGCCGCTATTTGCGCGTTCCGTCCGTGAAGCGCGGGATGGTGCATTCCGAAGGGCACTGCTCGGCTGCAGCGCTCGCCTCCTTTTTTGGAAAGTGCGGGATTCCTCCAGCATTTAACATTGCAATGTCATACTCGGATAACAGAGTCGGTTAAAATGACTTCCTATTCGCGTACTCTCCTTTTTTTGTCCTATATGAACTGCTGGCTGTACTGAGTAACAGAGATTATATCAGATTTTTCCTATTTCGTAGCTTTCGAAATCACGCTTATCAAAGGACATGCCACTTAATAAAATTTGCCGCTATAGCACAGCCATACGATGAGGTGAGAAAAGTCATGGGATGTCTCCTAATATCGTCCTGGACCTCCTTTTGCCCGGCATAGTGCAGAAATTCGAGGTGGCATGGATTCAAGTCGTTGGAAGTCCTCTGCATAAGTATTGAGCCATGCTGCCTCTATAACCGTTAATATCAGCGAAAGTATTGCCTGGCTGGTTTAAATGGCTCTGAGCACAGTCATCAGTCCCCTAGAACTTAGAACTACTTAAACATAACCAACCTAAGGACATCTCACACATCCATGCCCGAGGCAGGATTCGAACCTGCGACCGTAGCGGTCGCACGGTTCCAGACTGTAGCGCCTAGAACCGCTCGGCCACCCCGCCGGCGAAAGTATTGCCTGATCAGGATTCTCTGCACGAACTGACCTGTCGATTTTGTCCCATGTCGGGCGATCTAGGTAGTCAACTCATCCGATCGAATTTTCCAGAATATTCTCTAAACCAACAACTGTGACCCAGTGACAGGGCGCATCGTCGTCCATAAACATTCCGTCGTTGTTTGGGATGATTAAGCCAACGAATGGCTGCAGATGCTTTCCAAGTAGCCGAACATAACCATCTGTAATCAATGATCAGTTCTGCGGGACCAGAAGACCCAATCCATTCCGCGTAAACACAGCCCACACCATTATTGAACCATTAACAGCTTGTACAGTGCTCGGCAGCAACTTGTGTACATGGCTTCGTTGTGTCTGCGTCACACTCGAACCCCACCATCAGCCGTTACCAGAAGAAACCCAGACTCATCTGATCAGGCAACGGTTTTACAGTCTCTAGAATCCAACCGACATGGTCACGACCACAGGAGAGGTGCTGCAGGTGACGTCATGCTGTTATCAAAGGCGCTGGCGTCCGTAATCTCCTGCCATAGCTTATCAGTGCAAAATTTCGTAACGGATACGTTAGTCGTACGTCCCACATTGATTTCTACGGTCATTTTACGCTGTGTTGCTCATCTATTAGCAACAACAATACAACGCAAACGCCGCTGCTCTTCGTCGTTAAGTGAAGGCCGTCGGCCACTACGTCGTCTGCTGTGATAAATATTGCCTGAAATTTCGTATTCTCAGCATACTCTTGACACTGTGAATCTCGGATTATTGAATGTCCTAAAGATTTCCGAAATGTAGACACATCAACAAAAGTTTTGCAACACCTCGGTTCCAAGAGTTCCGGGACCTGTACAGAAAATTGGAATGGAGATCAACATAAACATCATTTCCGCCATTTTAATTGCTCATGGAACCCACACATTGCATGTTGCAACACCATACAGCGACACCTTCAGGGGTTGTGGTCCAGATTGCTGTAAACACCGGCATCTCTAATACCTTGTAGCACGTCCTCTTGCATTGATGCATGCCTGTATTCGTCGTGGCATACTGTCCACAAGTTCATCAAGGCACTGTTGGTCCACATTCTCCCAGTCCTCAAGGGTGATTGGTGGGTCACGTCGTCCATAAACGGCCCTTTTTAACCTATCCCAGGAATGTTGGATAGGGTTCACGTCTGGCGACGATGCTGGCCACTCTAGTCGCGCGATGTCGTTATCATGACGGAAGTCGTTCACAAGATGTGCACGATGTGGGCGCGAATTGTCGTCCAAGAAGACGAATGCCTCGTCTATATCCTGCCGATATGGTTGCACTATCGGTCGGATGAGGCATTCATGTATCGTACAGCCGTTACGGCGCCTTCCTTGACCACCAGCGGCATACGACGGCCCCACATAATGCCACCCCAAAACATCAGGGGAGGTCCACCTTGCTGCACGCACTGGACAGTGTGTCTGAGGCGTTCCGCCTGGCCGAGTTGCCTCCAAACACGTCTCCGACGATTGTCTGGTTGAAGGCATATGCGACGACACTCATCGTTGAAGACAACGTGATGGCAATCCTGAACGGTCCATTGAGCATGTTGTTGTATCCATCTGTACTGCGCTGCGGCCGGAGTGGCCGAGCGGTTCTAGGCGCTGCAGTACGGTCGCAGGTTCGAATCCTGCCTCGGGCATGGATGTGTGTTGTCCTTACGTTGGTTAGGTTTAAGTAGTTCTAAGTTCTAGGGGACTGATGACCTTAGACATTAAGTCCCATAGTGCTCAGAACATTTCAACCATTTGTCATCAGAATCTAGGGGACTGATGACCTTAGACGTTAAGTCCCATAGTGCTCAGAACATTTCAACCATTTGTCATCAGTCCGCTAGAACTTAGAACTACTTAAACCTAACTAACCTAAGGACATCTCACACATCCAAGCCCGAGGCAGGATTAGAACCTGCGACCGTAGCGGTCGCGCGGTTCCAGACTGAAGCGCCTAGAACCACTCGGCCACACCGGCGGGCGGACTGATGACCTCAGCAGTTAAGTCCCATAGTGCTCAGAGCCATTTGAACCATTTGTACCACGCTGCATGGTGTCGTGTTTGCTAAGATGGACATCGCCATGGACGTCGGGAGTGAAATTGCACATCATGCAGCCTATTGCACACAGTTTGAGTCGTAACACGACGTCCTGTGGCTGCACGAAAAGCGTTATTCAACATGGTGGCGTTGCTGTAAGGGTTCCTCCGAGCCATAATCCGTAGGAAGCTGTCATCCACTGCAGTAGTAGCCCTTGGGCGGCCTGAGCGAGGCATGTCATCGGCATTTCCTGTCTCTCTGTATCTCCTCAATGTCCGAACAACATTGCTTTGGTTCACTCTGGGACGGCTGGACACTTCGCTTGTTGAGAGCCCTTCCTGGCACAAAATAACAATGTGGGCGCGATCGAACGGCGGTATTGATCGTCTAAGCACGGTTCAACTAGACAAGACAAGCCGTGCACCTCCTTCCTGATGGATTGACTGGAACTGATCGTTTGTTGGTATCCCTCCGACTAATAGGTGCTGCTCATGCATCGTTGTTTATAACTTTGGTCGTGTTTAGTGACATCTCTTGACAATCAAAGGTACTGTGTCTGTGATACAATATACACAGTCAATGTTTATCTTCAGGTGTTCTGAGAACCGGGATGTGTATATTCACATGCGCCTAGCTCCAACTACCTTCCAGCGTTCAAAGTCTGTTAACACCCCTCGCGCGTCCATAATGACGTAGGACACCTTTTACATGAATCATCTGAGTACAAATGACAGCTCCACCAGTGCACTGCCCTTCAATACCTTGTCTAAGCGATACTACTGCCATCTGTATATGTAGGTATCGCAATCCCTTGGCTTTTGTCACCTCATTGTATTGGTCCACCATGATACGAGAGGTACGCATAAAGTTTGAACTGTCATTATAAAAAATAAAATTACGTAACTAACTTTTCGGTGGTTTGCAAGTACGTGTATGGAGTGTTGGTAAACGTTGGGATCCTCACGCTGCAGTACTGTAGCATGCCGCTGATGAGCCAAAAGCAAATGGTGCAGCCCAATAAGAAAGTTGATTATCTCAAGGAAATTCATTTTGTGGATTTTAAGGGGAACAATGCCGCAGTAAGCCGGCCGAAGTGGCCGTGCGGTTAAAGGCGCTGCAGTCTGGAACCGCAAGACCCCTACGGTCGCAGGTTCGAATCCTGCCTCGGGCATGGATGTTTGTAATGTCCTTAGGTTAGTTAGGTTTAACTACTTCTAAGTTATAGGGGACTAATGACCTCAGCAGTTGAGTCCCATAGTGCTCAGAGCCATTTGAACCATTTGAACCAATGCCGCAGTAAGCCATTCTAAGTTGGTGGCAGTGTACGCCAACAAGGTACCATCATGGTGATTAGGCGTCGCAAACATTTCTAGTGTGGTAAAATAATGCTGAACGACGAAGAGAATTTGTGAAGAGCCACCAAGCTCAAAAGCAATAGCGAACCTGATGTTCGATGACAGCCGTATCACATTCGAAGCTTGCTGCGACTGCTCGCACCCATTCAAAAAGCCTACCGAATCGAGGCAGCAAAGGAAACGTTGCAACTGTGTCAGGCCGGTTCAAATCACTTTCTTGGTCTCTGATTAACCAAGAAAGTGTAGTGTCGCTATCCGAAGCCCACGAGAAAGCTACGCTGCGATGCGTACGTCGCACTACGTGACGCTGCAGGTCTCGCGAACGCCAGAAAACATCTCCAGTGAGGAGCAAGTAACTATTTCAGACGAGTTTTATAAGTTATGACTGCGCGTTTAAATACATACATGGCCCGATACCACACGACAAAGTTAAGTCCTTTAGTGAGTACTTTCGTGGACTGGCAAGACAGCCAATCCACTAGGACGGGAGGCCGAAGGGCACGCGTTTAAGCTCACGCAGGCTGGCGTGAGGTCTGGAACAGGTAAAGTAATTATACTAGCAAAAAAGGTTCGCAGCTTCTGGAATACTTAACTTTAATCCATAATTGGTGAACATCGGTCTGACGGTACATGCATCACAAGATAAATAGCAAATGATAAGGGCGCCTTGCTAGGTCGTAGCAAATGACGTAGCTGAAGGCTATGCTAACTATCGTCTCGGCAAATGAGAGCGTAATTTGTCAGTGAACCATCGTTAGCAAAGTCGGCTGTACAACTGGGGCGAGTGCTAGGAAGTGTCTCTAGACCTGCCGTGTGGCGGCGCTCGGTCTGCAATCACTGACAGTGGCGACACGCGGGTCCGACGTATACTACCGGACCGCGGCCGATTTAAAGGCTACCACCTAGCAAGTGTGGTGTCTGGCGGTGACACCACAAGTACCTCTCCGTTGTCATACTGATTTCCCGTAGGCTCTGCACGGAACCGAGCGTCCACAAAGTATGAGACCCGTATTTCTCGTGAACCTCACACTATCCAACCACTCAACAAATGTAATGTATTTAGCAAAATTAATAAGAAGTCGTGAGAGAACTGTCACGGAGTGTTGGGTTAGCAGGTGCGAGCTGTCAGCCGTCAGTGAGAAGATGTGTGGTTTACAATAACAGACACACAAGTGGACTGTGAGGTGAGGATAGCTGATTGCAGCAGTAAACTGCACCACACAGTGGCAACCACGTAATGAACGGAGCAATGCCACCACTCCAGAGCAAGTCTCTTGTTATGGGTGATTTTTTTATTTTGTTTTTATTTACACGTCTAGTTCCGTAGGACCAAATTGAGGAGCAAATCTTCACGGTCATGGCACGTGTCAGTACATGAAATTACAACATAAAAGTAATAACACATAAATGTAAATGTTCATGAACCTGAAAAAAGTAAGCCCATAAATTTAACTAAACACTATCAGCACTACAATAAGAATTAGCTTAATTTTTCAAGGAACTCCTCGACAGAATAGAAGGAGTGACCCATGAGGAAACTCTTCAGTTTTGATTTGAAAGCGCGTGGATTACTGCTAAGATTTTTGAATTCGAGTGGCAGCTTATTGAAAATGGATGCAGCAGTATATTGCACACCTTTTTGCACAAGAGTTAAGGAAGTCCGATCCAAATGCAGATTTGATTTCTGCCAAGTATTAACCGAGTGAAAGATGCTTATTCTTGGGAATAAACTAATTTTGGTAATAAGAAATGACAATAAGGAATACACATATTGAGAGGCCAATGTCAAAATACCCAGACCCTGTGAACAGAGGTCGACAAGAGGTTCGTGAACTCTCACCACTTATTGCTCGAACCGCCCGTTTCTGAGCCAAAAATATTCTTGTAGAATGGGAAGAATTACCCCAAAATATAATACCATACGACATAAGCGAATGAAAATAAGCAAAGTAGACTAATTTTCGTGTCGAAGTATCACTCACTTCTGATACCGTTGGAAGTCTTTGAACAAGATCCTGAACGCGTGCTTTCCACGATAGCTTACTATCTGAACACCTAGAAAATTGAACTGTTCAGTTTCACTAATCATATGCCCGTTCTGTGAAATTAAAATATCAGGTTTAGTTGAATTGTGTGTTAGAAACTGTAAAAACTGAGTCTTACTGTGATTTAACGTTAATTTATTTTCTACAAGCTATGAACTGAGGTCATGTACTGCACTATTTGAAACCGAGTCAATGTTGTACACAACATCCTTTACTACCAAGCTAGTGTCATCAGCAAACAGAAATATTTTAGAGTTACCTGTAATACTAGAGGGCTTCCCACGCCCGGGTTCCCGGGTTCGATTCCCGGCGGGATTTTCTCTGCCTCGTGATGGCTGGGTGTTGTATGATGTCCTTAGGTTAGTTAGGTTTAAGTAGTTCTAAGTTCTAGGGGACTGATGACCATAGATGTTAAGTCCCATAGTGCTCAGAGCCATTTGAACCAATACTAGAGGGCATATCGTTTATATAAATAAGGAACAGGAGTGGCCCCAACACTGATCCCTGGGGCATCCCGCCTCCCCCCCCCCCCCCCCCTTCCTCTTGACAGTACCCCACTCAGATCCCACATCACAGCCGTTATCAACATTATGAATAATGACCTTTTGCTGCCTGTTGCTAAAGTAAGAGGTGAACCAATTGTGAGCTACTCCCTGTATTCCGTAATGGTCCAACTTCTGGAGCAACTTCTAAAGCCGAACTGTACATTTGATAGCAAATCGTGTGATATAAAATGACCAATTATCCTTACATACACAGCCTTTTCAATAACTTTTGCAAACACTGATGGTACGGGGCTAACATGTGCAGCACAGTACTTTAATATTCTGCTAGACACTCCATCATAAATATGAGAGTCCTTAGTCTTCAGTGATTTAATTATTGACTCGATCTCCCTCTTGTCTGTATCACAGAGGAGTTTTACAGACAAGAGGGAGATTGAGTCAATAATTAAATCACTGAACACTAAGGACTCTCATGGTTATGATGGAGTGGCTAGTAGAATATTAAAGTACTGTGCTGCACATGTTAGCCCTGTATTTAGCCATATTTGTAATTGTTCCTTTAGGAATGGTCAGTTTCCTGAGCGATTAAAGTACTCAGTAGTAAAGCCGCTTTATAAAAAGGGTGAAAGGGATAATGTAGATAATTTTAGACCTATTTCTATGCCATCAGTGTTTGCAAAATTTATTTGTTATGGGTGATGTGTCTAGGTACTGGGTTTTAGGGGGGAAAATGTGCGCTGGAGGTATATGAATGTGTATGAATTTTGAGGCAAGGATCACGCCAGAGACCAAAGCTCCACCACGATTCCAGAGCTGCGATGGACAGCCAGACGACTGGGCACCACCACCAGCAGCAGCCTGGGTCCGAGACTGGGCTGCACCTGCTGCCAACAGTAAGTCCTTCGCTGAGGCTGGTGCCACAGCCCCACCGTCCCGCCGCCTGTGCCTGCTGCTGCCGATGCCCAGTTCCTAGGTGCGTCAGTGCCAGCCGCCATCAGACTCTTGCCAGAGGGCAGTGAGTCGTACCCCTCACACAGCCATCTCCATGTGCCACTGCAGTGATGCACGTGGAGTGGGGGCCTGCCAAGGATCCACACCGCTGAGGGAAGAACCGCCCTGCTGACATCAACGGCCGTGGCCTCTGAAGACTGCAGGGCTACAGCTGGGTCTGTGAAAAGATCTATGCGCGGAACATGAAGCAGCTACCACCGTCATTCCTTAGAAAAAGATATTGCAGAAAACCTGAGAAAATTCTGGTGTTATGTAAAGTCGCTAAGCGGGTCTAAGGCTCCCATTCAGTCCCTTCTTGGCCAGTCTAGTGTGTCAGTTGGAGACAGCAAAAGGAAAGCCGAAGTTTTAAATTTCACTTTCAAGAAATCGTTCGCGCCAGAGAAGCGTACAATCATACCGTAGTCTCACCATCGAACAGGCTCCCTTACGGATGACATAGTAATAAGCATACCTGACGCGGAGAAACAGATGAAAGATTTGAAAGCAAATAAGTCGCCAGGTTCGGGTGGAATCCCAATTCGATTTTACAAAGAGTACTCTACGGCATTTGACTGTAGCTTGCATTTATCGCGAATCTCTTGCCCAGCACAAAGCCCCAAGCGACTAGAAAAAAGTGCTGGGGACTCCAGTATATAAGAAGGGTAAAAGACGGACCCGCAAAATTTCAGGCCAATATCCCTCATTTCTGTTTGCTGCAGATTCCTTGAACATATTCTCAGTTCGAATACAAAAAAATTTTTTTTTGAGACTGAGAAGCTTATGTCTATGAACCAGCATAGTTTCGGAAAGCATCGCTGGTGCGAAACTCAGCTTGCTCTTTTCTCGCATGATGTGTTGAGAACTATGGATGAAGGGCTACAGGCAGATTCCACATTTCTAGATTTCAGCAAAACATTTGATACGGCGCCCCATTGCAAGCTGTTAACGAATGTACGAACACATGGAATAAGTTAACAGATGTGTGAGTGGCTAGAAGACTTCTTACATAATAGAACCCAGTATGTTGTCCTCGACAGCGAGTGTTCATCAGAGGCGAGGGTATCGTCGAGAGAAGTGAGATAGGACCTCTGTTATTTTCTATATACATGAATGATTTGGCGGTCAGAGTGGGCAGCCATCTGCGGTTGTTTAATGATGCTGTGGTGTAAGGTGTCGAATTTGAGTGACTGTAAGAAGATACAAGATGACTTAGACAAAATTTCCAGTTGGTGAGATGAATGGCAGCCTTATATGTTGAAAAATGTACGTTAATGCGGATGAGTAGGAACATCAAACCTGTAATGTTCGGATACAGTATTACTAGTGTCCTGCTTGACACAGTCAAGTCGTTTAAACAACTGGGCATAACGTTGCAAAGCGATATGTGGTGCAATGAGCATGTGAGAAAGATTTGTTACCTGTAGGTTCGAACAACACTACGGAGGTGCTACAGGAACTGAAAAGGGAATCCCTGGAGGGAACGCGACGTTATTTTTGAGAAACACTATTGAGATAATTTAGAGAACCGGCGTCCCTCCACTCACTCGACAGAGCAATGTCAGGGGTGAAGACGTCGCCACAACAAGCAGCGCGGGGAGTGCCATCCCCCACAACGCGATGCCCGAGCACCAGCGTACACTATCGTCATTTGGGGCAAGTGGGACTCTTTTATTCTATGCAGTGACAGTTATGAGGTCAACGGTTAAGAGACGTCATAATAGTAGGGTCATTTTTGTAAAACTAGAGGAACTGGCTGACTTACCACAGTTTACGGAGAGTTCTTGAGAGTACGTTGTGTACATTGCAGTTCACTTGGGCATTCTGCCTCTTGGGCCGAATCTCTAGTAATTTTTTGCTTAATGTGTAATCGTTTTGGGCACAAGGTCAAACAATGTAGAATCCGGGTGGCTCATGATTGGATGGAAGAAGTAGGTTGGTAGTATAGGAGATGCACGGAGTGTGGATTATTATTTTTGTGTTGGTTTATAGTATTAATTCTGAGTCGTGAAGATCAATAACGTTGAAGCAGTGGAAAAACCAGAGACAAATGGTGTCACAGGTGAGGAGACTGTTAACTCACTGATGAATCAGACACCTTAATAAAGGATGGATAAAGTGGTTTCAGATAGTAAATTAGCGGAAAAAATTGAGGACGTTGTGTTAAGGTCACAGGCTCAAGGAATGGATCTGGCAACTGCTAGCCTTGTTCCTCCCTCTTCTGGCACGTCATCTGAGGATGTGTTTGCATTTCTGGATGCTCTCAGGTCATCAGCTACCAAAGGGGTTGGTCAGATGAACTATTGTAACAGATAGCTAGGTTACGTTCAACAGGTGAAGCGATGACGTTTGTCTGGCGCACAGAGGCGCTGCATGATGACTTTTGACCTACTCATGCAAGGATTAGAACGAAGATATATGAAACATACCAGTTCAAGGTTTTTTTCCATGACCAGCTAAGTATCGCTTATAAAACGAACAATAAACTGGTTGGGGATTTCGCAGATAAGATTAGGAAACTGAATGTACGTAATTATGAGTTAGTGCAGAGTGAGAAGGTGAACGAAATATTGCTATAGTAAGCCGAACAATGTGGGACTCATGCTTATCTGATAGTGCTAGCACCATGGATGTCTAGGACGGTGCGCACTGGGGCTCTGAAAGATCTCTGTGCAGTGGCCATGTTATGATCTTCTAAGTGGCCTGTTTATGTATTTGTATGGTGGCAGCACTTTAGATTGTATTACTATCACTCACAGTTGTATGCGCCCTCTGTGAGAGACTCTGTGGCTGAAAGGACTCACAGTTAGAAGTTAATAGTTAGCAGTGATGGAAGTTAGAAGCAGTGTTGGCGCTAGCGGACAGTCTGAACGTGTGTTCCGTCATGGAGATTTAATAGTGGTTGGAAATGGATTGTAAGATGTGGGTAATGGAATTATTCACGATTATATAATTTTTCGAACTGGATGTCACATGATTAAGGTAAAATCTGCTAAATACATTGTTTGCTCTACAACAAAATCTTTCCTTTGCTAAGCTCATGCCTGTTAGTAATTAGAGCCTACAGTAGTTAGAATCTTTTTATTTAGCTGGCCGTATACTTGCTGTATTTGCTGCAGTTCGTGTCATGAAGATTTTCTGTGAGGTAAGTGACTTATGAAATGTATGGGTTAGTGTTAGGATTTCTTCTAATTCAGGGCCATTATTTTGTGTTAATTAATAGTCAGATTGCGTTATCCTTGTATATTGTGGGTAATAAATGAATACGTTTCAGTTGTATTTGTTATGAATAATCCTGCAGGTCAGAAATGAAATGATAAAAAATAGCAAAGTGATAATACGTTCAGTTGCACTAAGCAGTTTTAGAAGGTTCAATTGCATTAAGCAATTTAAGTAAAAACGTAGAAGTGCCACCTTCTCATTTATTTCAGTTTAAGTAAAAATTTATATTAAGAAGTTTCACCTGGCGAACCTGCCAGGATTCGAATCTGGAATCTCCTGATTTTCTCATAGTTTGAATAATTAGTGCATGATTAAAAATTTGTTATTGTTTACAGCTAGTGCGTAATTGTATATGGAATTTCCTTTGTAGTTGTAGTTTATTATTGTTGTACTGTATTGTAATGAGTGAAACAGTTGTGGCATGCATGCTGATTTGCACTGTGTATCTCGCAGTCACTTTTGCAACTAATTTACTTATTATTTTCATTGCTAATACAGTATGTCTCTTTATTTTTGTTTATCAGAATGTATTTCGTGTGTTATCGTGTGAAATACTGTGACAATCATGGCATGTGACAAGAGAAAATCTAGATTGTAAAGCAAACTGAGAAATGACAGTGACCATGAGTGTAGTGAGAAATGACAGTGACCATGAGTGTAGTGTGTTCGCACCACCTAGTGATGAATTAACAAATGTTCAACACAATGAATCGGTAATTGTGCAAGAGACATGGACCAGGCAATAAATAACAGTATAGACAGTGAAACAATCAGTGAACACGGAGGTATGTCGATCGATCGGTTGGTGACAGTTCACTTCAGGAATGCGAAATAACAGAACCATATCTTGCAAATACCGTAGATTCAGGTTTTGCATCATTACACTTTCCTCAATTAAGTCAAGGCACATTCTCCGTTTTTCAAAATACGAATACTGTGGTGCAAATGCACTGCCGGATAGCACACAGGAACACGTTTCAGTCACTGATACATTATTATTGCAATTAAAACAAAAAATTGATCAAACTCAGAAACAAACACAGAAACAGCTTCAAAAGTTAAGACACAGTGGAACAAAATCAGGAACGAACACAACAACACCTTCAAAACGCAGACACAACGCTTAAACATACACGTAAATATTTAATTGTAGAGCTAGTTAAAATCGAATCGAAATATCAAGATTTCTGAAGATGTAAAAACACAAATTTGTGAGCATTTTCAGCCTATTTTTTGCGACCTGAAAACGCATTACAGAATCATGAAGCAGCCATAAAAGAACTGCAGATTATTGTTCAATTAAATCACAACACCTTGCAGGCTAAAACTGACTCAGTTGCATCTACCGATACGGTTAAGGAACTTGCAAAAAATCAGGAAAACTTAAAGGACACAGTAGATACGATTTCGACACAAATGGACACTCTATAATTTGGTTCAGAAAAAAAAAACACGGAGAAAATCAGCACATTATTGGAAAAAGTAGCCAAATTTTCGGATCAGTTAACAAATTTATCTATGAAGGTAGATGATGATTTGGATGATACAGGACCGGTAGCCTTTACTCACAGAGAAGAGTACGAAGAAATAAGAAACTTCAAACAGAATCAGAAACAAGTTAATACGCAACACAAAAGAGAAATGCGGGAAGTACAAAATCAGTTGCCACACGTGATACAAGAACTACATATTTCAGAGGATACTCGCGTTCCGACGCGGGAAGAGGGAATTAGAAATACGGAAAAGTCACAAAGTAATAACACTGAGTATTTCGGAGATTTTGAAATTAGTTGGCAAGGTGCAGCGAGCCTTGGGATGGAACCGTTGACACGACGTAACAATGACCAATTTGCAACTCGCTGTCATGATGATTTTGACTATAAGCTCTTCATCACCTCGCGTAAATTTAAAACATTCAAGAATTCCAGTAATTACGTTCATCAACAAGCTTCGTTTGATCAATTTGCTTATTGCTTTCCTCCTAATTGGTGATCAGAGCATAGATTAGAATTCATGTTTAGTTATTTAGAGAATGAACCAGTTGTAAGAATGTGATCGGTTATTCGTGACTGTCAAAATGAAGGAGATTTCTATCATGCCTTCCTTTCTGCATATTGGCCGCAGACTACTCAAGATCGTGTAAAACACAGTATCATAATGATGAAACATTTCGAACAATCTGAATTTTCCAGCCCGGTAAAATATTTTGAAGATATGTTGCACAAGAATCAGTATTTGTCAAGCCCGTGTAGTCCTTCTGAACTTACCCGCATCTGCTTAATTAAGTGGCCTGAGCATTTAAGACATTACTTCGGCAGTTCGTTGTAAAGATGATATTGAAGCTTTTCAGGGACTTTTGCAAGAACTGGAAATCGACACAGCCAGTCGCGTGGTGAAAAAACAAGGGAACAACAAGTACAGGTCACATCCATCACAGTTTCGTGATGACAGAAATAATAACTGGACAAGACAAGGCTATTCTTATAACGCAAATCGTGATCAAAACAGACACCACATGTGTGCCAGCCTTTGACGGAATAACAATAGTTACAGATAAAGATCACATTTCTGTAGCAATGACTATGACAGAGACAACCGTAGAAGTAGACGATATGGGAACCAGAATAATTTCTATTAAGGAAGACAAAATGACTTCAGACGCAATGGCCCACCTCGTAATTACAATTCTGGGAGAAATTCTCTATAGTCACGACGACAGACCTGAATTTAATCAGAACTGGCGTGATTCAAGAAGGGGAGGGCCCTCTCATCAAGTTGAAATTCTAGAAGTTAGAACTCCAAATCACAGTAACGACGCACGACAACAAAGAGATAATAGACAATGACTCATACCGCAGGCAGCCACAAAACGTATTTATGAAGCTGATGACGTAGCTGCCGTGACTATCAATTAAGTGAAAATGGAAGATATTAGGGACATTTTACTCCAGTAACATGACATGAAACAGAACAATATTGCATATCCTGTAATTCACATCACAGCAAATAACATAAAATTTATGGTAGTACTTGACTGTGGCAGTCCTATTTCAGCAATTCGTGAAATAGCTTTCAGTAAATGCAACAGATCGAACAATTGCCCCACACTTCCTTTACGTAAGATTAAATTACAAGGTGCAATTTTTGGAAAAGTCTAGATGTACGGCAACAAACCAACTTAGAATACTATTGTCAAAGCCACAGATTTACTATGAATTTTATTATTGTTTTATTATTGTCGACAGACATTATATTAAGTGTAGACTTTTTGAATGAGTATAAAGCAATTTTAATCTTTCACAACTCTGAAATAAATTTAGAGAAAGAAGGTAAATCAATACCTTAAAAATTTGAAGATAGACTTTCAAACCATGGCGAGAAAATCAATCGACTTTACCTTTTGTTAGATCAAATAGATCACAGATTGGACCTTTCGACGGAATTTGACACTCAAGATCACTTTGCAAATACTGACAGGGATGATATTGATGACGTATTAGATACTAAGGTTTGAATTCAGAAATAAATTCAAACAATTGAGAACTGCAATGATACTGATAGGCAGGTCCTTTTTGACATTTTACAAGCACATTCCACAGTTTTTACTCACAAAACAGGGACAATTAAAGGATTTCGATACCAATTTCGTGTTCGTGAGCATACTAAATTTTGCGTCAGACCATACGTAATTCCGCCACATTATAGGGACCGTGTTAGAACGGAAATGCAATCTATGTTTGACGAGGGCATTATTGAACCAGCGGTAAGCTCATACAATAATCCGTTACATGTTGTTGAGAAGAAAAACAGATGTATCAGGCTTGTCTTAGATTCGAGACAAATAAGTACCATAATCGTTCCTGAAATAAACAGGCCGCAAACGTTGGAAGAACTTCTTCAAAATTTCAATGGCGTAAAAATGTTGTCTTCTATGGATCTCAGATCCAGCTATTATCAAACTGAACTTCGCCCAGAATGTAGAAAATGTACGGCTTTTCTTTGTTTCGGCGTTTGTTATCAATTTCGGAAACTTCCTTTTGATCAGAACATTTCTTCGGCAGCATTCATTCGTGCGCTAAATTCCATATTACTTGATTCTTAAAACGACACATCACCTCATACATGGACGATATTTATTAATAACAGAAGCCTCTTGGGAACAACATAATCGTATCCGCAGCAGTGTATTACGTATTTTTGCAGAATCTGGAATTACAGTTAACATGGAAAAATCTGAATTCGGTAGGACAAAGGTGAAGTTTTTGGGACACATTATTTCCTCTGAAGGCATTCAGCCGGGTCCTGAAAAGATGGAAGCAACCAGAGCCATTCCTGTTCCATCCACAAAAAGACAAGTTCGTAGTTTTCTAGGTCTCGTGAATTTTTACTGTCGTTTCCTGAATATGTAAATTCTAGTAACACCAAAACTTTGTTCGCCCACTGGTAAAAACACTATTTGGAACTGGGCCGAACAGGCACAGTTGGAATTTGATTCTTTGAAAGAAGCGCTACTTAACGCGCCAATCTTAGCTCACCCAGATCTGTCACAAGATTTCTGTCTTAGCACCGATTCTTCTAAAGTTGGTCTTGGTGCCCATTTATTTCAAGAAGCCATAGAAAATAACATTACTGCTCAGAAAACCATCGCTTCTGCTAGCCGTGTGCGAACAAAATCCGAGAAAAATCATTCCGTCACTGAATTGGAACCTTTAGCTGTCGTTTGGGCATTTGACAAATTTCGTTTCTTTCTTTCTGGCAAACACGTTGAAGTTTATACTGATCATCGAGCATTACAATTTCTTATATCATCAAAATTAAATTATGACTGTTTGAAACGCTGGGCATTGTTTCTGCAAGAAATCCACTTCACACTAGTCTACATTCCTGGCAAGGGAAACATTGTTGCGGACGCACTTTCACGTGCAGCGGCTGGGCTTGAGGAAAGCAACACGGAAGCTAACCTCGAGAAAAATTTCAGTATTCTTTTCATTCAAGAAGTAGCCTTAGAAAACTTCGTCACTGCATCTCTAAAGGACATTGCTTATGGACAACACCAGGATCCGATTTGGAAAGATATCAAAAACAAATGGCATGAAAAGACACACACGCAGACTCGTCACTATTATCTGGTTGGAAAACAACACACTCTTCAAACGTTGCACTGATGATGATAAACTATGGGTACTTCGCATTTATGGCGATTTTGTTAATAAGGTCATCTGGTGCACTCATTTCAGCTACGCACATTTTGGTCCACGAAAATATTATCATCAGACGACCTGTTATTTTAAGACCATGGAAAAGAGAATTAGGAGAGTCTTGTCTATTTGTAAACTTTGTCAAATAGCTAAACCATCTACCATCTCAAATCGTGCTCCTAAGTTTCCAAGCATTCCTACTAGATTAAAAGAATTAGCTGCTGTTGATCTTCTGGGACCCCTTGTCAAAACATTGAATGGATTTTCGTACGCTCTAGTCGCTGTTGCACTTACTTCAAAATTTGTTTCTTTCACACCGTTACGCAAAGCCACTGGACAGTCTGTATCCAACTCCTTTGCTAAAAATTTCTTACGTGAAGTTTGGCACGTTGCCGAAATCATTTCCGATAACGAACAACAATTCAGATCTGCTGCTTGGTCACGCATGCTTCGGAATCGTAAAATCCAGCATGTTTTTATTTCATTGCACTCTCCACATTGTAACCCATGTGAACGGATTATGAAATAAATCAATAAGCTTTTCAGACTTTATTGTCGCAGAAAGCATCAGTATTGGGACAGATACTTACACTTATTTCAAAACGTACTGAATGAAATACCTCATGACTGCACCGCTTTACCACCTATTCTTGTATTGAAGAATGAGGAACCACCGAACAGAACCAGAGAGCTTGTACGTTTACCGAGTACACGTAAACTTCGATATAAAGGCATAATTGATTTGGCTACAAAAATATCACTTCTGCTGCAGACAGAAGGAGAAAACTACACGGCAAGACAAATGCAAAGAAACTACACATTGGTCAGAAAGTCCTCATTAAAGCCCATACATTGAAACTCTGCGTAGTAAGAAAAGTAAAGGATTACACCACATTTCTCATGTAGAACTGTTTATCGAGAAATAATTTGCTTTCTGACTTAGCGTTTGCTATCAAATTTTTTTGTTCACGTTACTATTACGCTTTGTCACATTTAGAAACTGTTATCATGCAGTGATATTTTGAAGTTAACTATCTAATCAAGAACCTACAGAACGAATTAAGACAGTAATTTTACGAGTCCTTTTTTATGGGGAACACACGACACAGTCTTACTGTGTGTACATTTTTGCTTGTTAGTTGCACGATTACGTCATGACTATAAAGTCCACATTCTTGGAATATATACTGATAATGAGGTTTTACTGCAACATTTTGGTATACTTAAAAATACTTTTTTTATATAAAGTACTTTTTGATCGGTCACAAATGACAGAGTATTTGGTTTATTTCACAGCTGCACGATTATAGTACGACGCTCCTAATGTAATATTCATTGTTGCTTTTGCGCTGTATCTGTTTTATGTCTGCACAGTTTTTCTACTTTCTTCAGGAAAGTAAAGCATGTTTTGGTAACGACTTTTGTGGCATAGCTACATTGCGACAGATATTTTTCGTAACACAACACACACTACAGTACAGTAATTTCAAGGTCACGGCAATGAACGTAATAACTACGACATTTATAAGCATATCACTTTACTGTTGTATTTGACAAAGGTAAGTACATTGATTTTTGGTGAACTTTGCTTATGAACAACGATAACTACTACACTTAGTACATTTTTACCGTTAGCCAATGACAGAAGTTATCTTATAGCAAGAAGCATAGTTTAGCGCTACATAAAACGCATTTGAGTGATTATCTTTTGTACTTGGACCATTTTTAGAAATATCTTTGAATTACAATGATACAGAAAAGGTTTTCGGCGATACATCTCATTCCACAGTTTTAATCTGAAACCTCTGAGGTATAACTACATTACCCTTCATGGGGGTACGATTACTTTGTGTGGCAAGCGCAAGGAGCCCTATCTAATATGGTATTTTCTTATACAGTTTTATACATCGGTACCATAGTTCTCTAACACAGAATTACACAGTTATCTTGTCATTTAACTGAGAGAAATCAACATTTTACTACGTCACTGACACATGTCTACGTAACTAAACAATTCAATTCCTTTGCACTTAGGAAATTGTACATTGTTGGCATTTTGTGAACTGTTCACGTATATTTTTGGAACCATTGCGATACAGTGAGAGATTTGTGTGATGTATATTGTATGGGATCATGATTTTTGAAGTACATTTGAGGTAGATGACACTTTTGAAACAAGCAAGTGAGCATTTTTTATTAGAGGTTTTGAGATTATTGAAGGAGGCTACGACGATTTTGAGATTTGATTGATG
This sequence comes from Schistocerca serialis cubense, assembly GCF_023864345.2. Lineage (NCBI taxonomy): Eukaryota > Metazoa > Arthropoda > Insecta > Orthoptera > Acrididae > Schistocerca > Schistocerca serialis. Next base: position 545,653,855 of record NC_064644.1, read on the forward strand.
TGTTATGATGATATTATTATGACGACGATGTGTATTGTGACGTTGAGATGTGTTTATGATCAACAAGGTGATGCTATATGAGGGATGTGCTTATGCTACATGTTTATTATGATGAAATATTGGAGAAGTATCGAGGAATATGTATTTGTGTAATAAGGCGATGAATAATGAGAAGTGGTTAAGGACTCTGGTTTGTGGAAAAGAATGTTGGAAACCAAGAATTGTAGTTTAAAAGTTATGAAAAGTGAGTATGTATGTGAATGTGAGTACCAGAATGCCGACAGAAATTTGTGGACACTGTTATTGATAAGTTTTCTTTTCTATACATTTCCAATGTAAATTTTCAACTTATGAAATTTTTTATTTTGTATGAAACTCTTATTGTAGCTGAAATGGCTGTCATAAATGTTTTGGAAAGAGTATGTGATCTTGATGTAATGCTCTGCTGTGATGGGCTGCCGCTAGCCGCTTTGAAATGTATCTATTGTTGTGTGGACTTTCAACTTTACTGGAGCCGCTTTAACTGCTTTTAAGCTCACCGCATTCCCACAAGCGCCCTCACAGCTGTAGAAAAGATGGGCTGTTGACCTCGCTATTGACTTTTCTTTGTAGAACACCACAAACACGACACACACTGTTACTTGAAAAAGTATGATTACACCGTGGAGCTTGTACTTTGTACTATGTACTGTAATGTGTATGAATTGATGAGAAATATTCTTACGTTACTCACCAGATTAGGATAAGTTTCTTTCTACGAGAGTTAAGAGAATTTTTACTGACTTATGAAATGCCATATAGCTGGTGAATGGTGTTTTTATGCTTTCCTCTGTACGTATTTGCTTATTTTATTTGATATCAAGGATCTAGCTGCACTGCAGCAGTGATTTTCTAAAATAAAATTTAATTCATATGCTAATGTAAACACTTTCTGTCAACAGATCCATTAAATAATAATTTTATGATCCACATTCTTAAAGAAAGAGCCCTTGGAAAGGAAAGAACAATAAGTAGGAGAAGGGACTAGTAACATGAATTACATACATATTTTTTTTTCAAGGACTTGGTAATTTTTTGGTAGAATAAGTTGTTGTGGTGCACCACTCTAGTGTTAAGATGTGACATAGACATTAAGATATGAATAGACATTTCCCTTATCTGCACTGCTGTCTTTGCTGTAATATTTTTTCTGCCTATGCTTTGTCAGCTTTATGTATAAGGTATTGCATTTGCTGCTGCTATTTGTCAGGCATTGTCCTACTGAATTTTGCATTGTATTACTGTGTTATACCATTGATTTACCTTTCATGTTTACTGCATATTGCTTTATATTAGTTGTAAGTTGCATTTTCTTTGCTAATGTAGAAATGCTGCTGCTTTCTTTGCCAATTTGCATTTTTGTCATTGTTGTTTGTGTTAATTGTTTTGTGCTACTGCATTGCCTCGTTCTCTAATTTACGTATCTGAGCTCAGTAGATTTAAGTTAGCTTAAGAGGGGGCATGCTATATCAGAAAATGAGTCATGATGAGCTGGGAAGAAATTCATTGAGAAGCTATGAGAAAAAGGTCTGGCCAAAGAGTACTGTATAATGAGGAATAATTATTTTGAAAGAGGAACTGAACAGAGATAAGTAGGGTATAGTGACAACAGCTTTAGGTAGAATTTTCTTGGAAAATAATGATGAGGTAAGAAATAAGTGAAAGTATAAATACAGAAAGCATGCTTAGAAAGGATTTTTTTTTGGGAAGAAATGTGGAACTAAGGGAGATCTCCGAGAATTAAATGAAGTTGTGGCTGCAAATGAAGTAGTTTTCGCTGAAAGTTATAGAGGGATCAGCATGAAGGATATTATTGAAAGGATGTACACAATGCTCACAACAAGCACTGCAGTACCAAATGTTACACTGAAAACAGACCCTGTCCTTCCCTTTTGTGTTGTTCTGCTATGTTTATGTGTACCCTTGTGTGTCTGTGTTCTTCCTGTCTCTGTGCATTTACCTGATAAGACAAATTTGGTAGAATTTTTTTCTACTAATACTAAGCTGTATTCACTATGATGAGGAATACTGTTATCCTCAAATCTAATCTGTTTTTGTAACATATTCTTTAGTTTGGAAAGATGTTCAGACATTCTTTTAAAGCTCATATGTCAAATTAATGTTTCTAAGGATATTCTCATTTTTCGTTTATTTGCTTATGTCTTAATTCCTACAATACTCATGTGTATGTTTATTTTTATTCTTTTTGTAAAGCCTGTATGACTACAAATTATATCTGTATTATCGAGTTATTTACTGTAATGATGTTTTCTTTACCTTTGTTATTGTATTCTTATGCTGTAAAACTGTAATTGTATAGACACCAGTTCTTCAAGTTTAGTTAATAGTAGGGATTCATTTTACTTCAGACATTTGTCTGTTGGTCGTACTATGTCAGAGGTTATATGACTGTGTTACTGCTTGCACGTGTGTTAACAATTAAGCAAGGGACAGGTTCAAAGACATCACAAAAAAATTGTGAGTGCACAAAGTGGTGGTTCATGGACTTGCTATATTATCCTCAAGAATCTGCAATTGTGATTGTGCACCCGCACAGTCGCAGCGGATGGCTGCTGGCCGACTCTACAAGGACTACAACGGGTCTGCACATTTGGTTTCCCGCCACTGACATAAATCTCTACAAGGAATACTGTGGGTCTCCTCTGTGATGATCTACCAAATCTACTAATGTTCTTCAAGGCCTCGACTGACTCTGCTGTGGGTCTGCTCAGTTGTGGCACATTACCAATCTTCATGTCTACATGTCAAGAGTCAGCACTGTGTTTCCGTTGGGAGGACAACACTACTTCTTCAAGACTAAATGTAGGTCCACTACTTACGTGTGCATTTTGTTTTACTGCTCAGACTTTGTGCATAAAACTGTCATAGACTACTCTGCTGGTGAATGATTAGGATTGTCACTAGGGACTGTGAGGACAACTTATACTTTATTGACCAACATTATATTACTAATTGTGTCCATATGATCTATTTGATATTGTTAATATAATTTTTTTAACAAATTGGTCTTGGCCACTGCCCAAAGCACTTTGTAAAATTTTTTGGGAGGAGCAGGGGGGTTATGTAAGTAGGCCTGTTTATGTGTTCGTATGTTGGCAGCGCTTTAGACTGCATTAATATCACTGACAGCGTTGTGCACGCTCTGTAAGAGACTCTGTGGCTGGAAGGACTCCCAGTTAAGAGTTAATAGTTAGCAGTGATGGAGGTTAGAAGCAGTGTTAGTGCGAGCATGTGTCTGTCATGGAGTTTTAATATTGACTGTTAATTGGATTGTAAGATGTGGGTAATGCAATTATTGACGATTATATAGATTTTCGAACTGGGTGTCATATGATTAAGGTAAAATCTGCTAAATACATTGTTTGCTCTGCAACAAAATCCTTCCTTTGGTAACCACATGCCTATTAGTAGTTAGAGCCTACAGTAGTTAGAATCATTTTATTTACACTACTGGCCATTAAAATTGCTACACCAAGAAGAATTGCAGATGATAAATGGGTATTCATTGGACAAATATATTATACTAGAACTGACATTTGATCACATTTTCATGCAATTTGGGTGCATAGATCCTGAGAAATCAGTACCCAGAACAACCACCTCTGGCCGTAATAACGGCCTTGATACGCCTGGCCATTGAGTCAAACAGAGCTTGGATGGCGTGTACAGGTACAGCTGCCCATGCAGCTTCAATACGATACCACAGTTCATCAAGAGTAGTGACTGGCGTAATGTGACGAGCCAGTTGCTCGGCCACCATTGACCAGGCGTTTTCAATTGGTGAGAGATCTGGAGAATGTGGTGGCCAGGGCAACAATCGAACATTATCTGTATCCAGAAAGGCCCGTACAGGACCTGCAACATGCTGTAGTGCATTATCCTGCTGAAATGTAGGGTTTCACAGGGATCGAAGGAAGGGTAGAGCCACGGGTCGTAACACATCTGAGATGTAACGTCCACTGTTCAAAGCGCCGTCAATGCGAACAACAGGTGACCGAGACGTGTAACCAATGGCACCCCATACCATCGTGCCGGCTGATAAGCCAGTATGGCGATGACGAATGCACGCTTCCAATGTGCGTTCACCGCAATCTCGCCAAACCCGGGTGCGACCATCATGATGCTGTAAACAGAACCTCGATTCATCCGAAAAAATGACGTTTTGCCATTTGTGGACCCAGGTTCGTCGTTGAGTACACCATCGCAAGCGCTCCTGTCTGAGATGCACCGTCAAGGGTAACCATAGCCATGGTCTCCGAGCTGATAGTCCAAGCTGCTGCAAACTTCATCGAACTGTTCGTGCAGATGGTTGTTGTCTTGCAAACGTCCCCATCTGTTGACTCAGGGATCGAGACGTGGCTGCACGATCCGTTACAGCCATACGGCTAAGATGCCTGTCATCTCGACTGTTAATGATACGAGGCCGTTGGGATCCAGCACGGCGTTCCGTATTACCCTCCTGAACCCACCGATTCCATATTCTGCTAACAGTCATTGGATCTCGACCAACGCGAGCAGCAATGTTGCGATACGATAAATCGCAATCGCGATAGGCTACAATCCGACCCTTATCAAAGTCGGAAACGCGATGGTACGCATTTCTCCTCCTTACACGAGGTATCACAACAACGTTTCACCAGGCAACGCCGGACAACTGCTGTTTGTGTATGAGAAATCGGTTAGAAAGTTTCCTCATGTCAGCACGTTGTAGGTGTCGCCACCGGCGCCAACCTTGTGTGAATGCTCTGAAAAGCTAATTATTTGCATATCACAGCATGTTCTTCCTGTCAGTTAAATTTCGCATCTCTAGCATGTCATCTTCGTGGTGTAGCAATTTTAATGGCCAGTAGTGTAGCTGGCTGTATACTTGCTGTATTTGCTGTAGTTCGTGTCATGAAGATTTTCTGTGAGGTAAGTGACTTATGATGGTGAAAATGGCTCTGTGGTCATCAGTCCCCTAAAACGGAGAACTACTTAAACCTAACTAACCTAAGAGCATGTCACACATCAATGCCCGAGGCAGGATTCGAACCTGCGACCGTAGCGGTCACGCCGTTCCAGACTGAAGCGCCTAGAACCGCTCGGCTACCACGGCCGGCAGTGACTTAATGAAACTTATGGGTTACTTTTAGGACTTCTTCTAATTCAGGGTCATTCTTTTGTGTTGATTAATAGTCAGATTGCGTTATCCTTGTATATTGTGGGTAATAAATGAATAGGTTTGAGTTGTATTTTTCAGGAATAATGCTGTAGGTCAGAAATGAAATGATACAAAATAGCAAAGTGACAGTAAGTTTAGTTGCACTCAGCAGTTTTAGAAGGTTCAGTTGCATTAAGCAATTTAAGTAAAAATATGGAAGTCTCACCTTCTCAGTTATTTCAGTTTAAGTAAAAATTAATATTGAGAATTTTAATTGGAATATGCCGAAACTGATGTGTCCATACGCACAATGGATCGAAGAACGGATCTGCATCGAATACAGAACGTTTTAACTGTAGTCATGGAGACATGTGCAGAGGTAATGGTACCAGCAACATGGTGGTAACAAGGTGGCATGGACTCCAGGCAATTTAATGGAAACTGTAGCAGGGGTGATATGGATCAATGGCAGGGATTAGGGGTAATGAGAGCTGTGGTCTAGGTGGTAAGAAATACCCATTAAACTTGTGAGAAAACCCAAGAGACGCCAGAAGTAATTCCCAGTAAAGATTAGTGCAGTAAAAACGAATGCTGAGACGGAATGTGCCATAGTGGGTGTGATAGATGACAGGGAATATAAAGTTTTGTTACACATAGGTGCACGTCTGTCAATGGCCTCAGGAGAGTTAGTAGTCAGGATGCACTGGAACCCACCACATTACAAGTAGTGTGGAGTAGGCGATGGTGAAACATAACCATTGAGCTCAATAGTAATGAACGTTTCGTTTGAGACAACAAAGTTCAAGCACTGTGTGGAACTGATGTCTCATGTAGGTGAGGGCTGCAGCATGATCCTAGTTTTAGACTTTCTCTTTTAACATTATGCCATGATTGACATTTGACGATGTGTAGTGGAGCTTACTGGGAAGACATTCAGGGCAGGGGAAGCTATTGTCAATACTGATCTTTTACGAAGGGTGGTTACTGTACAGCAAAATGCAGGTAGACTATGAACAATGACATTAAGGCTCAGTTCGCATGTTTGTTTGTCAAGTAGCACCGGAAATTCACTATGGATGAATGTGGAGCCTGACTTACGAAGTGATATGTTGTGTCTAGTGGAACTGCTTGAGATTAGTGAGATACTGGAAGAAACATGTTGTTTGGTCATACGTGGTACTGTACGTGTACAGGAGAGGGAAGGAGGCGAGGTAGTACCTGTCAATGTGGTGTTGAGGAGGTTAAGTTGTTGTTGAAGGGAACATTGCTGTCTACATTGGAGATATGGGATGAGGAACATTGACATACAGAGAGTATAAGAGGGCACAGGATACTGCTAAGATTGCATTTTGTGAGAAATGACCACTGCAACTAGTTTCGGAGGAATTTATAACTCAACAACTGGCTAAAGAGATAATAGAAAACAGCAATAGCCACTGGGGGATGGGAAGTGTGATCGTGTCCAAGAAGTTTACAGATGGCTGGAAGAAGTATCACTTTTGTTGCGATTACCACCATTTGAATAGTAAGATGTCTCCCCAATCCCTAAAATCACAGAAATGATAAACTGAAAAAAATTGAAATTTGTGGGAAGTTCCTATGGGACCAAACTGCTGAGGTCATCGGTCCTTTGCCTTTCACACTACTTAATCTAACTTAAAGTAACTTACGCTAAGGACAACACACACATACCTATGCCCGATGGAGAACTCGAATCTCCGACGTGGGGAGCCGCGCGAACCGTGGCAAGACGCCTAAGGCCGCGTGGCTACCCCGCGCGGCAGATGATAAATAATCTACGACAGGGCTAGGACTTTTTGACAATGGACTTGAGGAGTGGATACCGTCAATTAGCAGTGTGTGCATAGGATAGACCAATAACGGTGTTATGACCACACTAACATTACAGAAAGATGCCTTTTGGGCTAAAAATGCACTGGCAATATTCCAGCGTTTACTGGACAGAGTGCTGAAAGGATTAAACCCGTGTCAGTGTCTAGTGTATCTCAATGAAATAATCGTCTTTTGAAGAAATATGCAGGAGCATAGGCAGCGGCAGAGGGAAGAGTTGAAGGGCGTACCAGAGGCAGTTCCACGAGAGGTATCAGTGAGAGCGAGGAAAGTAGCAAAGAAGAAGAGAAAGGATGAAAAACAGGAGAGGGAGGTCTAGATAGCTCATGCTCGATTTGGATCAGGGCCAAAGAAATAATTGATATGTAGTCTGATTTTGTGACATCTGTAGGGTAGGATTTAGCGTTAGTGTGTCAAAAGGTGCTGTTCAGAGACAGCAGGTTTTTTAGGGGAGGAGAGGTAAAATTGATTCCTGTCCTCATGTTGCAATACTGGAGGAGGGCCTGAGAAGAAGAATGCTAGTTTTGGCAGTGATATACCTCTTTGCTGGGAGTGGAGTGGGAGTGCTGGAAGATCATCATCTGGAAGGTGCAGTTCTATTCTCCTGGCAACCAGAAGTGGTGTTATCCAGTCACAGGTGGCCATTGAGTTTAATGTGTGGGAATTATGGAACGAATTTAGGATTCTGGAGGATGTGATTCAGGCATACAACAGTTAGCAGATGGTAGCAAGACGCTAAGAGAGGTCTAAAAGGAGCACAGGAAGTTTCTCGGGGTATTTGCACGATTAAAGGAGCAGTTGCTCAGAGTATATGCACGATTAAAGGAGTAGGCGCAGGAGATGACCAGAGTGGTACTGCAAACGTCAAGGAGAGTGAAAAGGGGATGGATCGAGTTTGGTGGTAGAATACTGAAGCTCGTCTTTGGGACAACAGACACAAGCGATGTATGCAAATTGAACAGGACAGTGAAGGCCACGAGGGGGTTAGCGGAGTCAAATAAAGTAACTATAGAGTGGTGTTGACACAGACTGTGGACTTGGAGAGTGGCACATTGAACATCACATGCACACTTCGTGAACTTACTAAGATAGCCTTCTACTATGCTACAGCCTTGGCTAGCACTCTGAACCGGGACTTGAAAGCAGTACAAACACGGATGCAAGTACTAGATGCAAGAATAATTATGATAAGACGTTTGCAGTCACTAGGAAACAGTATCTGGGGCACAGTAGTGGAGTTCACGAGTTTGCAGGAAGCTGTACATCAGGTACTGCGTGGGCCATTAAGTCTGGTCTAGTTGTCACCTGAGCAGTATCTGAGGAAATAGATAAAGGTGCGAGTAGAATTATCCACGGAATTGCAGTTAGTAGTGAAGCCAAGCAGCCAGAACTTTCCATTCTACTACAGTTGTGATAATGGACAGTTGTTGTATCAGTAAAGAGCGTGGCAGCAAGCAAGCATGCAGTATTGAGATGCTACACGTTTCACACTTATCTAGTGAAGTTAGCGGTAGTTGAAAAATTTGTGCAAATGATAGAGGAAGGAGTGCTACTATTGGAGGAAGATCGGGTTCAACAAGTGGAGATGAATGACAGTGGTGAACTTCAGTAATGTCAGAGCGGGGTGGTCGCCATACGCCCAACTTGTGAGATTTCAATGGATGGCAGCACACGCATCATGTAGTTATTCAGGGGTGAAACAGAGGTACATCCTTGCAATAATCAACAGCACTATGTTGCAAGCTACAATAACAGAGTTATTCTGATGAATATGACGCAGCTACAGCTGTAGTGGCAAGAAGAACCTGTAGAGATGTTGTTCAAACAGAACTTTACTTTCGTTAACGACATTTGGGAATCCAGCCTGGACCATTCATTAATTTATATGATAACAGCGCAGGTGGTGCGGATAACCACAGAGCAATTGTTGCTGGGTGTGGGACAGTATGACGATAGTTAACGTCAGATAACCATGACCTTGACTGTCACCGTGGTGACTCCGATTTTGCTCTGCCTAGCTCTGATGTATTTGAAAAGACGGGCTGTGAAAAAACCCAATCCGTGGGTCATTCAAGTTCCTACGGTCTGGATCCTGCGAGCAAAGTATGAAAGACTGATTTATAGAGTTTCACATTAATACAGCAATCGTGTAGTAGTTAGGAGTGTGCTATTTAGTATTATGTGGTTGTTTTACAGATTTGGGGTGAAGGTAATTACAGCAAACAAATGCATGCAGTGGCATGTATAAGTCTAAATTTTGAGGCAGAGACCAGCAGCACGACCATGGTGCCAGAGCTACACTGGACACATCACTGCCGATACAAACCATGGTTTCAAGACCAGACTGCACCGTCTGCCAGTGCTAGGTCCTTCATGGGACGACTTGGTGCCACTGCCCTTGTCTGCTGCCGCTAATGCTGAGTTTCTAGTGCGACTTGGCGCCCCAGCGGCAGCCAACATCTGACTTCTGCCAGAGGGCAGTGAGTCACACACCATACACAGCCATCTCCACACACCGCCCCAATGATGTTTGTGGAGTGATGGGCTGTCAGGGCTCCTCACTGCTGAGAGAAGTAGTGCTCCACTGTTGGTCAATGGCCTTGGCCTCTGAAATCTGCTGACCTATCATGGGCCAGCCATCAGCATCGCAGAGCACAAGCTGAGCACCCAGAGTGGAAGCTGCTGCCCATATGTCAATGCTGGCCAGGGACAGCACAGAGAGGCGTGTTTATATTGCTGAACCGCAACATGTCATGTGTTGGAGTTAAACAAAGTCATTCTCTGTAGTCAACAGAGTCTCCACTCGATCCTCCAGTCTACTACTCACACCATGGACCCTCGAAAAGAGCGCTGAGTACACCACCCTGAGAGAATGGACGAAGATACTTGTGGATTCACCACTTACCCATTATCGGTCAAGTTGATGCTGCTTTTCTGAGGCTGCCATGTTGTAGCGCTAACATATTATGCTCATAACAGGCAAATCGTCACAGGGGCATGGTACTGAAATCTCATGACGAGGAAACAGGATGTTGTCAAGGCGAAGTGTTCGAGAAGCTGTCTAGAGACGTGTTATTGCGTCACTACAACGACTCTGCTCATCGTGCTCGGCCAAAAGTATAATGTTGCTTTTGGCTATGAGGAAACCATTGCATGCTAGGTGTTTCCAGAGTAATGAGGAGGTTTCCTCATTATTTTCTCGGGATGATAAGACTTTATGACCAACCATGGTACATCACTGTAACATATGTTTTGTGGAGTGAATGTCCCCATTTATGTGTATGACTGAATGAGTGATAAAGCGACAATGATTGTGGTCACATTCAGTAAGAACATGTTTCAAATCCTCATGTGGCGATCCTGATTTAGATATTCCCAAAACATTTCAGAGGCGTAGTGTAACAGTCTTTTCGATAAGCTACTCACGATCCTCTTCAAGTGCATTGGTATTCAGTCTCTACTGACATAATCATCGACAAAACATGAAATTCTTTGCTTCCTTTCATTCCATGTGGAAATTACTAAATGATACACAGTAGAAACGGGAAACCAAAATTTGCAGGACGCAAACGTGCAGAAGACGTTTGAGTGTGCTTTGACGCTGAAAAAAAAATGCACTCTAGATCTGCATTAAGGGGCTCGACTGGACCAAGATAAATAATCGTAGAATAACTGGGAACAATGAAGGAAAGATGAGATAATTTTTCCCCCTCTTGTTGCAGGAAGAAGATAAACGAAACATGGGTTTGTGCCATTATCCTTAGTGGCTGAAGTTTGGAAAGAGTTTGTCTCGAGTTGCGAGAAGTGGCACTGCGCAGTTTATTAAAAACCGCTTGCCGGCTGCCTCTGACGACCTCATTAAATCGGCCACGCTGTATCTCCAGAGAGAACGGTCGCAATTAGGGCACAAAGGAAGCGACCGCGACCGCGCGTTCAGAGTCGCTGTTTTACTGTTTGTTCTTGCACGGGATGACCGGAAAAAAAGTTCCATTTACTTGCTAAATGTCAAAAATCGAGACGACCATTAGCCTTAGCGTACAGTGTGTAGCTGAAAACGGAAAAAAAGTATTGCCTCTCTCTATTTCTCATTAACACGAAAAAGAAACGGTTTTGTTGCCACTATTTTAGAGCCAATTAGGGAGGTAAGTGAAACAAAAGTGAAGAATGGAGAACAATGCATTGAACGAAGGTTTACTACCAAAATGTAACTGATAACTCATTCATGCGAATCGGTTTATTGGTACTGCCGTAAAAGAATTTCTTGACGTAAGAAATTAACTCAAGATACATAAATACCGTACGTAAAACTGCATATGAAGCATTGTATTTTTATCAAGCAATGGAACAAACAGGCTTTAGAAGTGTTTAATAGCTCAGATGAAAATAACGTATAGCGTCCCGAAAAGAGTCTCTACGATGGGCGTTCACAAAGGTTAATGGAAGGAAGTGAAATTAAATCATGATATGATGCCAGAATTAAATCAAGAAATGAGAGACAAAAGCAGTAGAGGAGTTTTCATTTTTGAGCAGAAAAACAAATGACGATGGTCAAAGTCGAGATGGCATAAAATGCAGACTGGTAATAGCACGGAAAACATTTCTGAAAAGGAGAAATTTACTGCATAAAATACACATTTAAATGCTTAGACATCTGTAGACATTACTGAACAGAAGGTCCCTAGCGTGTTTTCTGTGTGTGTGTGAAGGCTGATCTGAGGAACTACTGCAGGGATTTTGATATAGTTTTTACTAATAGACAAATTGGTTCACAAGGAAGGTTTGTGTAAATAACTGATACATATTTCGTGCAAATTACATGACCTATGAAGAATAAAATCCCCCTGCTCCGTTTTCCTGTCTGAATGTGAAAGATAATTTCAGAAACTATTGAGGAGATTTTGATGCTATTTCACTAACAGATATGTTGATTCATGAGGAAGGTTTGTGCATATAATTTATAAATTTTTGCGCACGTTGGCTGAAATATGAGGAATTAAATACACTGGCTGCGATTTTCTGTGTGTATGTGAAGGTTAACCTTACGAGCTATTGCAGGAATTTTGATTAGGTTTTGAATAATATTTTGAACAACAGTCTGATGCAGCTCTCCACACTGATCTGCAGGGGTGCCCAGAGGAGAAGCCTCTACATTTTAAGGACGGTGTTGTGGAAACTAAAGAACGGCTTTTAGTGCTAATGAACATGATTACAAAGTTACCATTTATTCATTCGATTTAGAGTTCTGTTTCTTCTCCACAGCCTCAGCTGACGCCTCGTGCTTGTGACACAGTGAGATTCCGCCGACCCCCGATGTGAACTCGGCTGACTGTTGTGAGGTCGCTGCTCCAGCAATGCAGCTGAAGTCTTGTACCCTGCCACCTGTCTGTCTGTAGGCGAACCTGTTCCGCGAGTATGTGCCCCACACTCTGTAGACCATCCTTGATCCCGCTCCAGAAGATGATGATGAACCACAGTGACCCATTAGTGTGTACCACTGTCTTGGAAGTCATGCACTTGGCCGACCCTGGCACCACTGAAACAGGTGTAAGATGTCACGCAAATCCAACACCTTCCATGAAAACCCTGACAGGATAGCAAATCTGGCAATATGTCACATAGCTCCGAATAAATCCTGACATTAAATTAACCAAAGTAATACGGTCAACAAGTGAGCAAATGGAATACCACAGACTAACACAAGAACGCCTAAATGCATGTCATACCTTCCCACCGTGAAACAGACGCAGTTCCGAGGGGAGAAACGAGAAGCCGAGAGCAGAGGCGTGTAGGCTAGAAGGCCCTACGATAAGAGAGGGACAATCAGACACCCACATTGCCGGCCGACCGCCAGGAGGTCCATCCCCCAACCCATGTTAAAAGATAGAGCCCTCCAGAAGAACAGTATAGATCTTAAGATAACACTAAAAGGGCCACACCAGCTTCTAGTTTTAGCGTGAGACTATATGCGTCTGTGTTACGTAGCAAACGTTAAAAACATTGCCCCACCACGAAAAGTATAATGTTTCTCATTGGATAGACAGAATTTTTGTAGGTGAGACGCTGATTAGTCAGTTGAAAACGCAGCCAGATGCCTTTTTCTTAAACCAACTTCGGTAAACAGTAGTAAGGATAAGTTCGAGAGAGTTGCTACCAAGATGGCGAGGTGTGTGGAGATGCGCCAACCGCCGCCCCTAATGCTGCCTAACCACCGACAAGGTAATGAATGCACGCGATGATGCATAAGAACACATAAGGCTTCATTCAGAACTGCAGAAGTCTCATCTGTTACAGCCTCTTTTTACGTAATACTAGTGTCGATCGTCAATTAAACTTCGTGATATTCACATTTGCTACTTGAAGCTAAAATGTGAAACGTGATGATTTTTCAGTTATATAATTATTGAGAAGGCACATCAGCCACTGTAATTTACGACAAGTTAAATAAGTAATTAAAGATAATTGAAGGTCACTGTATACCATTTTTGATAGTTTTCTCTTTTATGAAACTTAATTTAAACCTAGATTATAGATGTGATATGGCATAGGTCATCCTTCGATCAATTATAGAACTTGTAAACCCATTCAGGGAATAAGCATTCACATTTTTGTTGAACGCAGTTGGTTTTTATCATCCTGTATTAAAATATTTCCTTTTATCGATAGTGCAATTTATAAACAATGTTTTGTGAGTAGAATAAAAATTCCAATGGTAAACTTAACTGTTTTTTCGACGTTATTTTACCAGCTAACTAAAAATAGGGAAACCTTGAACCCCTTCCACTAAATTTAATTACGTCTCCTTACCAGCAACAGGTCCCAGGTTCAAACTAGTCAATTCCCTAAAAAACACGCTCAGAGCGTCGTTGCGCGAAAGTGGTAGGGAGACACGACTTAGAACAAACAGACACCACGCAGACTGTTAGACAGGTAGGTCCTGCCACCCAGAAGTGCTGGTGGTGATGATCAGGAAAAAGGGCACTGGATGGCCTCTCACCCATCAGCAACGAAGATATTATTGGAATAAGCACCACAAAATGTGCTGGTGTTGCAAGACCCTCAGTGATGTAGTAGGTGGCGACCAATGCAAAGTCCCGTTAATGGCAGGTCGTGGTTACTTGAATGTTCAGGAACTGCAGGGAGCATGGTCACAAGAAGAGTTTGAGCATCTGTCACATGGATGTCGCACCATCATAATCATTGACTCTAGTGGTTTTATGTGAATGCCATGGATCCTAATGACAACTGAATTTAGAGCTGGAGAACTGTGGTATTTGTGAAGACAGGTAGGAGTTAATGATGTGAGGCTCTGTTCATTTTGACCAAATGCGGTCTACTTCTTTACTAGTGGTCAGCAGTCCTTGTTCCCCCATGTTTCTTTAACAATTTGTTTCAGGTTCTTAACTGCACTGCCAAGTCTCTGAAAGGTACTACTGCATCCGAGGTATACCTTATTGCTTCATGTAACTAGAGCCAACGAATATATCTCTGTCTCTCTTTCACGAACTTGACAGTTTGCTGAATGTGTAAATTGATGTTGGCGATTGGCATTGATGTAGCAATGTGTACTCGTGCACAGGGCCAGATTATAGCGTTGACTGTTTATTTCTGTTGTGTTGGTATTTCACAATCTCTGCTTGGTGTCACCTGTGATTGTGCTAGCGTGAACTTACGAAAAACTTAATTTCTTCTCTTTTTATATTCTCTATCTTATCAGCTCTATTCTGTGCAAGTCTTTTCCTCTCTAGATAACTACTTCAACCTGCATTCATGATAATCTCTTACTGTAGCCATTTCTTGGCCTCCCTCTAAACTTTTAACCCGCTACACCTCCCCTCTCCAACTTCTACACACATTTATTGCAATGCTAAATTTTGATGTCTGAGAATACGTGCTATCAATTGACCTCATTTATATTCAAGTTGTGCCTCAAAATTCTTTTATCCTCGATTCTATTCAATACCTCCTTATTAGTTACATGATTTACACATCTAATATTCGACAATCTTCTTTAGCCTCATACTGCAGATGCTTCTATTCTCTTCTTGTCTAAACACTTTATCGTTTACGTTTCACTTTTATAGAAGGCTACTCAGAAAAGACTTCCTAACACTTAAATTTGTATTCGATGTTATCAAATTTCTCTTCTTCAGAAACACATTTTTGGCCATTGGGAATCTACATTTTATATCCTCTCTACTTCAACCATCATCATTTATTTTACTGTCCAAATAACGAAGGTGATTTACTACTTTTAATTATTTTTCCTAACCTAACACCTTCATCATCGCCTAATTTAATTTGACGACATACCATTACACTTGTTTTGCTTTTATTGATGCTCAGACGTTTATTGCACATCCTTTCAAGACAGCTGACATTGCGTTCAACTGTTCTTCCAGGTCCTTTGCAGTTCAGGTCCTACAATATCGTCGGCAAATCTGAAAGCTTTTATTTTTTCTCCCTGAAGTTTAATTTGTTCTCGAGATATCCCTCTGCTCTCCCTTGCTTTCCTTTTCCGCTTATTCAATGAACGGATGGAATAACAGCGGGGATAGGCTACAATATATCATATTCCCTTCTCAACCACTGCTTCCCCTTCATGTCCTTCAACTTTTATAACTGTAGTCTGATTTCTGTGCATGTTGTAAATAACCTTTTGCTCCCTGTATTTTACCCCTGATACCTTCAGAATTTCAAAGAGTGTATCTCCGTCAACATTGTGAAACGTTTTCTCTACGTGTGCAAGTGCATTCGCGTCATAATCGCGTTGCTTGCTCTTATACTTTTCCCAACCCAAACCGTCTTCCCCGAGTTAGGCTTCTATCATTTTCTCCATTCTTCTGCAAAGAATTCGCAACCATCACTTATAGGTCGGTAATATTCACACTTGTTATACCTGCCTTCTTTAGAATTGGAATCATGACATTGTTCTTGAGGTCTGAAGGTATTTCACCTGTCTTACACATCTTGCACCAGATGGAATAGTTTTGTCATGCTGGTTCTCTGAAGGATATTACTAGTTCTGAGGGAATTCCGTTTACTCCAGGAGCCTTGTTTCCACTCAGGCCTTTCAGTGCTCTGTCATCTTCATCTACTTTCTCTTCCCTTTCTATGGCATTGTCTTCATCTTCATTTTACTTGTTTAGCCCCTCTATATATTCCTTCCAACTTTCAGTTTTCTCTTCTTTGCTTCGTACGGGTTTTCCATCAATGCTCTTGATATTCAAACAGCTGCTTCTCTATTCTGGAAAGGCCTCTTTAGTTTTTCCGTAGACAGTATCTTTCCCCTGGTTAGAAATACATCTATAGCCTTGCATTTGTCCTCTAGACTCTCTCGCTTTTCAACCTGTACATATCAGACATGCTAGACACAAAAGGATGCAAATTTGGTTACGTCGACGACCTGGGGATAGCGGTCCAAGCCAAGCGACATAGAACATGCTGACAGTCCCCTTTCCCAAGATCTTAAAGTTGTTGAGAAATTCTATACTGACTGGAGACTGACTGTCGGCTCAAGGAAAACGGAACCAAAGTGTTTTCACCTGAGTAATACGGAAGCCACAAAATCTCGCAGAGTATACTTCAAGAATAAAATGCTTCCGATATGTTGTTGTTTTTGTTGTGGTCTTCAGTCCTGAGACCAGTTTGATGCAGATCTCCATGCTATACTATCCTGTGAAAGCTTCTTCATCTCCCAGTACCTACTGCAACCTACATCCTTCTGAATCGGCTTAGTGTATTCATCTCTTGGTCTCCCTCTACGATTTTTACCCTCCACGCTGCCCTCCAATACGAAATTGGTGATCCCTTGATGTCTCAGAACATGTCCTACCAGCCGATCCCTTCTTCTAGTCAAGCTGTGCCACAAACTTCTCTTCTCCCCAATCCAATTCAATACCTTCTCATTAGTTATATGATCTACCCATCTAATCTTGAGCATTCTTCTGTAGCACCACATTTCGAAAGCTTCTATTCTCTTCTTGTCCAAACTAGTTATCGTTCTTGTTTCATTTCCATACAAGGCTACACTCCATACAAATACCTTCAGAAACGACTTCCTGACACTTAAATCTATACTTGATGTTAACAAATTTCTCTTCTTCAGAAACGCTTTCCTTGCCATTGCCAGTCTATATTTTATATCCTCTCTACTTCGAACCATCATCAGTTATTTTGCTCCCCAAATAGCAAAACTCCTTTACTACTTTAAGTGTCTCGTTTCCTAATCTAATTCCCTCGACATCACCCGACTTAATTCGACTACATTCCATTATCCTCGTTTTGCTTTGTTGATGTTCATCTTATATCCTCCTTTCAAGACACTGTCCATTCCGTTCACCTGCTCTTCTAAGTCCTTTGCTGTCTCTGACAGAATTACAATGTCATCGGCGAACCTCAAAGTTTTTATTTCTTCTCCATGGGTTTTAATATCTACTCCGAATTTTTCTTTTGTTTCCTTCATGCTTGCTCAATATACAGATTGAATAAAATCAGGGAGAGGCAACAACCCTGTCTCACTCCCTTCCCAGCCACTGCTACCCTTTCATGTCCCTCGACTCTTATAACTGCCATCTGGTTTCTGTACAAATTGTAAATTGCCTTTTGCTCACTGTATTTTACCCCTGCCACCTTCAGAATTTGAAAGAGAATGTTCCAGTGAACATTGTCAAAAGCTTTCTCTAAGTCTACAGATGCTAGAAACGTAGGTTTGTCTTTCCGCAATCTAGCTTCTGAGATAAGTCGTTGGGTCAGAATTGCCTCACGTGTTCCTATATTTCTACAGAATCCAAACTGGTCAGCTTCTACCAGTTTTTCCATTCGTCTGTAAAGAATTTGCGTTAGTATTTTGCATCCGTAACTTATTAAACTGATTGTTCGGTAATTTTCACATGTCAGCACCCGTTTTCTTTGGGATTGGAATTATTATATTCTTCTTGAAGTCTGCGGGTATTTCGCCTGTCTCATACATCTTGCTCACCAGATGGTAGAGTTTTGTCAGGACTAGCTCTCCCAAGGCCGTCAGTAGTTCTAATGGAATGTTGTCTACTCCCGGGGCCTTGTTTCGACTCAGGTCTTTCAGTGCTCTGTCAAACTCTTCACGCAGTATCGTATCTCCCATTTCATCTTCATCTACATTCTCTTACATTTCCATAATATTGTCCTCAATTACATCACCCTTGTATAGACCCTCTATATACTCCTTCCACCTTTCTGCTTTCCCTTCTTTGCTTAGAACAGGGTTTCCATCTGGGCTCTTGATATTCATACAAATGGTTCTCTTTTCTCCAAAGGTCTCTTTAATTTTCCTGTCGACAGTATCTATCTTACCCCTAGTGAGATAAGCCTCTACATCCATACATTTGTCCTCTAGCAATCCCTGCTTAGCCATTTTGCACTTCCTGTCGATCTCATTTTTGAGACGTTTGTATTCTTTTTTGCCTGCTTCATTTACTGCATTTTTATATTTTCTGCTTTCATCAATTAAATTCAATATTTCTTCTGTTACCCAAGGATTTCTACTAGCCCTCATCTTTTTACCTACTTGATCCTCTGCTGCCTTCACTACTTCATCTCTCAAAGCTACCCATTCTTCTTCTACTGTATTTCCTTCCCCCATTCCTGTCAGTTGTTCCTTATGCTCTCCCTGAAACTCTGTACAACCTCTGGTTTAGTCAGTTTATCCAAGTCCCATCTCCTTAAATTCCCACCTTTTTGCAGTTTCTTCAGTTTTAATCTACAGTTCATAACCAATAGATTGTGGTCAGAGTCCACATCTCTTCAATTTCTTCGTCATCTGCAGAGCTAGTTGGCATATAAACTTGTACTACTGTAGTAGGCGTGGGCTTCGTGTCTATCTTGGCCACAATAATGCCTTCACTATGCTGTTTGTAGTAGGTTACCCGCACTCCTATTTTTCTTATTCATTATTAAACCGACTCCTGCATTACCCCATTTTGATTTTGTATTTATAACCCTGTATTCACCTGACCAAAAGTCTTGTTCCTCCCGCCAGTGAACTTCACTAGTTCCTACTATATCTAACTTTATCCTATCCATTTCCCTTTTTAAATTTTCTAACCCACCTGCTCGATTAAGGGATCTGACATTCCACGCTCCGATCCGTAGAACGCCAGTTTTCTTTCTCCTGATAACGACGTCCTCCTGAGTAGTCCCCTCCCGGAGAACCGAATGGGGGACTATTTTACCTCCGGAATATTTTACCCAAGAGGAGACCATCACCATTTAATCATACAGTAGAGCTGCATGCCCTCGGGAAAAATTACGGCAGTCGTTTCCCCTTGCTTTCAGCCGTTCGCAGTACCAGCACAGCAAGGCCGTTGTGGCTAGTGTTACAAGGCCAGATCAGTCAATCATATAGACTGTTGCCCCTGCAACTACTGAAAAGGCTGCTGCCCCTCTTCAGGAACCACACGTTTGTCTGGCCTCTCAACAGATACCCCTCTGTTGTGGTTGCACCGACGGTACGGCTACCTGTATCGCTGAGGCACGCAAGCCTCCCCACCAACGGCAAGGTCCATGGTTCTTGGGAGGGGGCGGGGGGCTTCCTATAATCAGTTTCATAAATACCTTTGCGTCATACTGCATCGCATCCTGTCCTTTATGAAGCACCTGGAAGCAAAGAGAATTAAAGTCAACAAAGTAACATGTCCTGAAACAGTATTTTGGGGCAGCAGGTTGTGAGCATATGCTTCCACACTAAAAGTGTTCTGTCCTAGGACCTGTATCATCTGTCGCGGAATACTGCTGTTGTGTGTTGTTGAATAACAGCCATGGAACGGAACTTTATGCCAAGCCACATAACGCATCAGTGAATGTACCAAGAACACATCCTTGCATTGGTTTCCTGTGAGCTTCATTTCCTCGCCTCTGCTCAACAGAAATGGCTTCTTGGTCCTTCAGCTGAAGAGAATTCAACAAATTGCCTGTGCGTAAGGACATTCCTCATATCACTGTCAAGGCTGAGGTCCATTAAACGCCATTAGTCTTAGCGAAGCAACTACCACACACAGACTTCAACAAACGCGATGTAGCGGACAGAACAGAGCGTCGACAACTTGACGATTCACTGGCACATTTCTCACCCCATACAAATACCTGCTGGGTAATGAAAAGCTGTCCAAATGGCCATCTCTCAGTGTGACGGTGTTTCTCTGCGCCAGCCGGAGAACTGCGACATTATAGCGTAACGAGTGCTAATAACAGATCTACATAAACTGAAGCGTGCTGTAGTTTCTTGACCGGATGGCTTAGACACCAGTATATAAGGACTGTGTTTGATTTCCATGTTCCTCTGTCAACTTTTCGGTGCAAAATTATCGTTAATTTAATTTTCATTCTACTTTCTTTTTATTACTTATTTGATTGTTTATTATTATCTCTTTTATTGCTGATTTTAATGTTGACTCTGTGGTATCGATAGCTACGATGCCATGGCGTAGGTGCAAGGTCTTCAGTTGGCACTACGACAGACACCGACGACAGCGCCCTCTAGCCGGCGCTGTGCAGCTATACAAGCTTCGTTTCAGATTCAGCCCGTATGATGCCGAGGAGAAGACCTAGCAACATTGTTTCTACTTCATAGGGGGCCATTACTGACTTTGTTACTTCAATGATAGTTTGTCTCACTACGAGTAGTCCTTACCGTTGATACCTGTACCAGTCGCACCTACGGGCTCTTCTGTGTAAAATTACGTATGTTCTTGACTAATAATTAAATGTACTTTCACGTAAAAAGCTGTACAGAGAAACTTACCATTCGGGGGTTGGATTCCCTCACTTCTTCATCGAGGACTCGCACTGCCTGGGCTACTCTCAGGGTGTATCTTCGACGTGGAAGAGCCCCACCATTTCCTCGCCGTGTCGTCTGCTCGCCGTCACTACTGCTCTCCGTCCGGTCCTCCTCCTCGCCGCCGCCGCCGCCGCCGCCGCCGCCGGCTGGTCGCCGCCTGCCGGTTCTCGCCGCCGCCTGGTCGCCACCGCCGTCGTCGTCGCCGCCTACCGCCGCGCCGCCGCCGCCTGGTCGCCGCCGCCACCGTCGATGCCTGCCGCCGCGCCGCCGCTGCCGCTCGGTCGCCACCTGCCAGTGCTCGCCGTCTGCCGCCGCCGCCGCCGCCGCCACCGCCATGTGCCAACCCACCACCACTATCATTTTCACCTCTCCCTCCGCTGCTCCAACCACCATCACATGGAGCTCATCCTCCACCCCCCTTCCCGTCCTTCCTTCTCTCCCTGTCCACCTCACCCCTGCGCCACTTTCGGCTGTAACCACCCCCACCTCCCCCTCCCCTATCACTTTCGCCCCATCGACAGCTACTGAGTTTCCGCCGCTCCCTGCACCGCCTCCGACAGGCTCCAAGCCCGCACGGATTTCGGCTCGACATTCCACAGTCTCTGTGACACCCACGCCCGCTCCCTCTGCGTCATCCGCTGCTCGGGGTGGTACTGCCCCCCGCCATCTCCCCCTGCAACCCATCCCCCAGCCCCCTCTTCACCCTGTCGTGATCACGAAACCTTCAAAACGCCCGAATGTTGACCCCCCCGAAATCTCCTCCAAGAAAACCCCCGATCCCTGTGACCCACCCACCCCCGTGGACGCGACCCCGACCGCCGCCCCCGCCACACCTGCCACCCACACCTTTGTCCTCTCCAATCCGGACCTTCAATTCCTTGATGCTCGCTCCCTCACCATCGCCATCCGGAAATACTACCCCGATGCCCCCATCTCCCTTCTGATTCCTCGCAAGGACTCGGTCCTCATTAAATCCCCCAATGCTTCCTTCCACACCGATCCCCTCTCTTGCATCCGCAGGTCGATGGCCACGACCTTACCCTCCAATCTCCTAATATTCGTGCACCAGACCTTGTCTGACGCCGTTGCCACCCATATCCCCACCAAAGCCATCCACCCTCACCGCCCCGCCCTGCCTCCACAGGCCGTCCTTCTCCTTCGAGAGTCCCGCCACCTCTACTGCTCTATTCTCCGCACTCGTGACCGGGATACACTTACCCGCCACCGGCAATTGCAACGACACATCCGCAACCTGCTTGCTGCGAAGAATTGCCGTGCCTGGCGCCAGACATGTACACAACTCAACACCACACTCCCCATAAACTCTTCCAAGTATTTGTCTGCTTTCCACCGCCTTACTGGGAACTGCCCCACCCCCCAGTACCCTCTCCTCCTTAATGACTGTCCCTTTCCTGACAACCTCAGTAAGGCCAACCACTTTGCCTCTCACCTCTCCAATGCTTTTACCATCCCAGATGATCCCCACTTTGATTATTCCCTCTTCACTGACATCATGGACCGTACAAATACCTCTGTTCCTCACCTTGCTCCTAGCTTCCAGTACTTGGACCACACACCACCATCTGAACTTAACACTCCCATGACTACACAGGACATCAGCCTCATACTCCGCACTAAACGCAACACTGCTCCTGGCCATGACTGCATTACCTACCGCCACTTCAAACACTGCCCTCCCTCCTTCCTTTCAGTCCTTGCCACCCTCTACAATGTCATCTTTGCCACTGGCTTCTGCCCCGACCTGTGGAAAACCTCCCATATCCTGATGTTCTCCAAACCCAACAAGCCTCCATCTGATGCCTCTTCCTATCGTCCTATCTGTCTTACATCGATGTTCAGCAAGCTCTTGGAATCCATCCTTTCCCAGCACATCCATCACCACCTCCGCCAAAACCACCTCCTCCCCAACACCCAATGTGGCTTTCGACCTTCCTTCTCTGCTGATGACCAACTCCTCCGCCTCACTCATCTCCTCTCCCTCCATCTTAACTCCCGTCGCTCCGCCATTTTGTCTCCCTCAACCTCGAAAAGGCCTATGACCATGTCTGGCATCCCGGTCTCCTGTTTAAACTCCAAACCTACGCCCTTCCTATCAACTACATCCGTCTGATGGCCTCCTTCCTCTCCCACTGCCCCTCCTATGTTACTATACATAATGCCAATTCGCACACCTTCTACCCCTCTGCAGGTGTGCCCCAGGGCTCTGTCCTCTCCCCTCTCCTCTACCTCCTGTACACGGCAGATATGCCCCAACCCCCCCCCCTCCAGTACACCTCTTGCAATATGCTGATGACACCACATTCCTCGCCCTCGCTCCTACCCTCCAACGGTCCCAACGCCTTCTCCAGAATCACATTGACCTTTTTGCTGCATGGTGTAACCAGTGGCTCCTGAAAACCAATCCTTCCAAGACCCAGACAATCATCGTAGGTCGTACCACTCGCCCCTTCCGGCTCCTGGATTTCTCCCTTACTGTCTGCGCCCGTCCTGTCTGCCTCATCCTCACCCTCACCTACCTTGGCCTCACCATTGACCATCACCTCACCTGGATCCCTCATCTCCGCTCCATCCAATCCAAAATCCAAAGCCCACAACCACCTCTGACTCATAAAACTCCTCTCTGGCCGGACATGGGGGTTGCACCCCTCTACCATCCTCCACACCTACAAATCCCTAATCCGTCCCATCCTCTGTTATGCGTCCTGCCTGGATATCTGCCCCCCCCCCCAAATTCTATAAGTCCCTCCAGATCCTTGAGCATCATGCACTCCACCTCGCCTTCCGTATATGTCTCCCGTCCCCCACACAGATCCTCTATGATCTCATTCCTTTCCCCCATCTGCTCCTATTCCTCAAACATATCCGCATCCTCTACACCTCCCACCGCCTTGATCCCTCTCACCCGCTGGTTGCTCCTCTCCTTTCCCATCCCTGCCCCCTGCCACGTCTTCACTGTTGTGTCCCCCCCGTACCCTCCATCTCTACACCCTTCATCTCCTTTCCCAAGGTGCCTTCCATCAACTCCCCCTCCCGGATGAAGCCCTCTCTCCCTCCATTTATCCCTCCTATCAACTCTGATCCTCACTCCCCCTCCTTTCCTCTGTCCCTCTCCCGGGCTCCCTCTCCCCCCCTTCCATCCTCTTTTTCCCCACCTCCCCTCTCTCTGCCCCCTTCTCTCCCCCGAGTCCTTCTGCATTTCCCTCCTCTGCCTCTTCTCATTCCCTCTCGCGTCTGCCCTGCCCCTCTCCCCCTTTGAGTCCTCTCCCTCCTTCCCCCCCCCCCCCCATCTGCCTTTGGCTCGGGAGTGTCATATTTGTGCCGCCATTTTGTGCAGTGTTTTACAGTGAGTGTTCCGTGTTGTGTTTTTTGGGAAGTGTTGCGAACGGCCATCATACTGTCACTGGGTGTGCTTTTTATCTCTTGCGAACAGAAACCAGACTGTCGTCATGTTTTTTAATTGTGTGTGTACTATGTTACTTGTCTGATTCCTGTGTCTTTTGTTAACATTGCCAACCCCTTTTGCTTTCTGTTTTAACTTTCCGCATTCTTCCGCCATTTTACACTTTAAGTCACCGTTTTATCGCCTGTTTTTCTTGTTTCTTTTCTTCTTCGGTTTTTTTAAAAAAAAGTCTGTAGGCTGTAGAGCAGCGTACTAAGCTGCTGCCAGCAGCAGAAAAAAAAATCTTACCTCACCTGCTCCTACTCGCTTCCTTCATTCGGCCAACCCTTCAGTTTGCACCAGCAGACCCACGCGCCACCTTCCAGGCGGGATACAAAAGATTCAACTGTTGATCTTACTACTCACTTTATTGTATCTCTTTATTGTCTCTTTTAATGGCTTATTTTAGTGTTTTAAATGCTGAATGTACCATATCTGTCCAAGTGTTTATGCCAAACGATAGATAAATAAATGAATAAATGTCCTCTAGCTATTTGCACTTAGCCACTTTGCTCTTACTGTCAGTCTCATTTTTTAGTGGTTTGTTTTCGCTTTCTTCTGCTTCATTTGTTACATTTTTATATTTTCTCTTTTTGTCAATTAAATTTAATAACTCCTAGGCTTTGTCTTTCTACCTGTTCTATCCACATCTTTAGCCCTATTTCATCCTATGCTGTTCATTTCTGTAAGCTTCTATCATATTCCGTTCCCCTGCTTCAGTCAATATTTGCCTAATACTCCCTTGAAACTCTCAACAAACTGTGGTTCTTTCAACTTTTCCAGGGCCTATCTCATTTTATTTTCTAGCTTTTTGCAATTTCTTCAGTTTTAATTTATAGTTCACACCCAGTAAATTGTTGTCACTGTCCATATCTGCCTCTGGAAATGTGTTACAGTTTAAAATCTGGTTTGGAAATCGCTTTTCTACCATTATACAAACAATTTATAATCTTCCAGTGTGTCCATCCCTTTTCCACGTGTTCAGCCGTCTTTGTTTGCTCTAAATCAAGTGTTCGCAATGAGCAAACTACGCTCTGTGCAAAATTCCATTACCCCAATTCATATTCTCCTACTATTTTCCTTCTCTTTGGTTTTCTACCATACAATTCCAGTCACACATCACAATTAAATTTTCATCTCCCTTAACTAAATCAATAATTTCTTTTGTCTCATACATTCTTTCAGTCCCTTCATCATATCCAAAGTTAGTTGGTATATAAACTTGTACAACTGATGTTGGTGTTATATTCGCGTCAATCTTGGCTACATTAATGAGTTTAGTAGATTGTTCGTAATAGTTTATGCGTATTCATATTTTCTCATTCTTTCATTATTCCACTAATAGATTGACTGATTCATGAAAAATGCTGATGTATACAGGGTGTCTCAGCAGGAATGGTGAGTATTCAGGAATGTGACAGGAACGATCATTCGAAGTACGAAGATCTAGCATACACGGTCTCGAAAATGTATACCTTAAGAACTGTGGTCACTTCTTCATCTTCGATACCGTCAAACAAATATCTTGAACTGTAAACTCTTTGCGTTTCATATTTTTGGTTGTATGGAACAAAACAAGAAAAAATGCCCAGTAAACATGAGTTTTAAAGTCCATACCTTAAGAATTATGAGACTTGTCCATCTTCGCTAACGTGGAACAAATTTCTTCTACTGAGCAAGTGGTCATAGCTCTTAAGGTAAGTATTTTGAAGCCATTTTGCTTCGACTGATCGTTCCTGTCACATACCTGAATACTGATCATGCCTTCTGGCACACCATTTATAGTTTGTTACTTCTTCGTCAGACAAGTTCAAAATGGTTCAAATGGCTCTAAGCACTATGAGACTTAACATCTGAGGTCATCAGTCCCCTAGACTTAGAACTGCTTAAACCTAACTAACATAAGCACATCACACACATCCATGCCCGAGGCAGGATTCGAACCTGCGACAGTAGCAGCAGAGCAGTTCCGGACTGAAGCGCCTAGAACCGCTCGGCCACAGCGGCTGGCCGTCAGACAAGTCGTCTGATCGTAGATATTTAGTGCTACACGTGCGAACCCGGGGCGGTACACTAGTCCAGTATAACTGTATATGTTAGGACGTCTTACTTGAGGATATTTGTATGGAGTGCAGCCTTGTACAGAAGAGTCACGTGGAACAGATCTCAGAAGAAGCGAATAGAAGATTCTGCATGTAGTGCTACAGTGGAATGCTGAATATTGGACGTGTAGATTCAATAGTTGATGGATGGGTAGTGAATCGGATTCGTGGAAAAAGTAATTTGTGGCACAGCTTGGCTAAACGAAGATAGCTGATAGAACACATCACATCCTGAATCATGAAAGCATCGTCTGTTTAGTAATGGAAGGGTGTGCGTATGTACATAGGGAAGGTGGTATTTTAGAGAGAGAGATCAAGGTTTCAATACAGTAAGTAGATTCAAAAGGTGTAGCGTGCAGTTTAGTGTGGAGAGTCAGTATTCGGACTGTAGTGTTACAGCTTCAAGTAGACTCAATAGGAACAGTGAGAACCTGGAAAATGAGTCAAGTATCGATATTCTACATCACCAAGACCATCCTCAAGAGTTCTGGAAGAGGTTTTCAGACCCTTGAACTAAAAAAAAAAAAAAAACAAGAAGGGATTAGTGTCAAAGAAATGTAAATGAACCACCTTCATTTGCATCATCTCTTACTATTTCCCTCTAGCGTAGACGAACTTCAAGAAAAATAAAAGGACTCAGAACCAGTTCATGGAAGTTGATGACTACGTCTGTATGCACAGAGACGGAAACAAACAGAAGAGTTGAATGTTGTGATGAGTCTGTGATTCCGTGTAGCGTATGGCGTCGCCCTCGGACTCGGAGACGCTTGAGACAGCCAGGTGTCAACACACGCGAAAGAAAGGACACAGTTAAGAAGTTGATGTGAACTGAACCAGGGATTACTGATGTCACATTGGCACCAAATTTCACCACAATTCTGCCCAACCCCACCCTTCTTTTAACGTCTCTGCGATGGAGGTCAGAATCGCGACACCCAGCGTTGAAATCACGCCATTTTCATATGGACAGCCGAGGAAACATTTAGGACACACCGCCGCTCAGAATGGAAGTGAAAAGATCGAAAAGATTTCAGTGGGTGGCATAAGGGGCCTCAATGTAACCACCCCTTTCCTTGGGGCGTTGATTCCCAAACATTTCGTGGTCGAAAACGACAGTTCGGAATGCCTTAAGCAACAGGAAGATGCTTTAGACAACCTTCGACGCTGCTGACATCCTCAAACCTTCTCTAAGGACATTGGGGGCTGCATATCCGTTGAACGTTGTCGAATCCCTTTGGATTGCAGCGCGAACGCAATTTTTGCTCTCGTGTACACGTTGGAACCACTAGGGACCATTCAAACCACTGAACGAAATCTTAACGTGATCAGAAGCAGCAAAAGATAGTTCCACTTTTGAAGGCCTCCTGATTTACGTCATCCTGCGAACAACATTAACATATGCGTGAATAAAATGGCAAAGGGCCCGTCTAAGAGAACAGACCACAATGGCAGCCAATTACGGTTTTTCGAAAAAAGTTATCATTTAACTTTGCAGTGTATTAAATGTAACTCGTATTCTGCACGCTGTGTTCATGTGTGCTTGAAAGATTAGTGCAGGAGAACTGAGCTAATGGTACCGGCGCGATTACATGTAAAAGCCGTCACACAGATTCTCGACACTCACACCAATGGGGAGAGAGGCGTGATATCACCCCTGATGGCATCAGACGCTACTGTCGGAGGAGGGGGTCTAGCCTGTAGTGCGCGCCAGACACTGCCCAAGCAAATCATGCAATACAAACAATCGGCGCATGCACCAAAAATTGCTATTAATGTTTATAAGAGAGAAACGGAAGCTTAAAATCGAGAAACAGGTCGACTGAAATATGAAAACGGGAATTTAAGATAAGGAATTAATAATATCAAGTGTTGACAGCGTTGGGAGATTTGCCGCCCTGCCAATGGACGCAGAGCCTCAATCTTCTGCAGATGGACCTGCTCTCACTTCCAGTAGATACATGTTACAGTTCACTTCTCAGGTGAGACAAATCGGTTGAGTCTTCGTAACTGCTAGCAGCACTGGAACTCACTTCTACCTGTGTATTCACAGTTGCGAATATGAACCACCATTAGCTGCGTAATGGGATGACGACAATGAAAATCTGTGCCGCACCGGGACCCGAACCCGGATTTCACGCTTATGCTATGCGAGCAGGACTCACAACCACATCCAAACTTCCATATGTCGCCAACCATTTGTCTGCAAACTGTACTCGTACAACCATTATGTATAACGAAGCGAGACATTTTACATGAATGTCGCTAGCCCTATGTCGGTGGATAAATACGATATTGTAGCACCTGTGTTATTACGAATTACGATGCAATGTTCCTTCGTATAAGCATGTACCTTTGTAATGCAACTCAGCAACTCTTCTTCGTGAGATAAATTTACCATGTCCTCAGCAGAGTTATGGAGGTATGCGGCTCCATATATCTACGCAGATAAGTGGTTTGTGAGCACGGAAATGCCAATGGATAGGGTCCCACATGTGTTTCACCAGTTTCCGATCAGACGAAACTGTGCCCGAGACATCAATGTAGCTTCACTTTCATGCTTCTCCGATTACTGTAGCATGACTTCGATCTTATGACACGGAGAGTTATTCTACTGAAAGATGCCATCTTTATCGGGGACGATATCAACCGTGGAGAGGTGCTGCCGCGGTGACCTCGTTCACCACCACAGTTCCTAGTCCAGTCCAGACCATTCCCACTGTATCCCTACATTGCAAATCCTTAGGCTTTCAGTTCGTGTGTCGGTCCAACCACATGTAGTCAAGTCCGATTAGTGTCTGTTTTTGACAAATAGACTATCTTACCTGAGTCAAGCTGTAGCGCCCCATCCCCTTGACGCTACAGTTCCGTATAACAACATAAACTTCCGTATAAGTTAAGAATGGGTTTCATGTTCAAGACAAATAAATTTTAGGTTTTAAATACAGTGATTATTCCGATGTTACCAATCGGGTATTGAAGAGAGGAACGGCGTTGAATAGATCTCTTTGAGAACCACGTCGCTAGCTGCAGAAATTACTGTTTCCACTTGAAAAAGCGAAGTTTATACCGATATTCCTGTAAGTAATACAACTACATAAAAACTTATACGTTATTTAGTGATGAATTTTTCACAATTCATTCGGGTGAACATATAATTATGATATCTTAACCGATTCAGACTACCTGAGGTGAAAGGAGGAAGGAAGAGTAGGGTTTAATGTCTTGTCTACGCAGAGGTCGTTGGAGACGAAGCAAAAGCTCGGATTGTTTTAGAGGTCGGAGTGGAAATCCTTCGTGCCTTTTCAAAGGGACCATGCCAGCCGTCATTTGGTTGGAGCTATTTAGGGAAATCACGGAAAACCTGCATGCCGAAGTGGCCGAGCGGTTCTAGGCGCTTCAGTCTGGAACTGCGCGACCACTACGGTCGCAGGTTCGAACCCTGCCTCGGGCATGGATGTGTGTGATGACCGTAGGTTAGTTAGGTTTAAGTAGTTCTAAGTTCTAGGGGGCTGATGACCTCAGATGTTAAGTCCCATATTTTCAACGATTTGATTTTTGAACGGAAAACCGAAATCTGGACGGTCGGATGCGTATCTGAAGTGCCGTCCCCAGAATGTGAGCCCGGTGTGCTAAACACGATCCTCCACTCTCTGTTTACCTGCCGTGAAGAGATTAGCTGTATGTGTAGGGTGTAAACAGGACACTTTGGTATGTCAAGTCAGAAAAGTATATTGTAAGAGAAAAAAACGACGCATCACGAAAGAATTATCCGAATGTGACGGATATCGGTAGATGTGATTTACATGATAGATGATAACAATTTCAGAAAAATTGGAAGAGAAAGAGCTTCACATATTCAGCAAGTCAATAACGCGTTGGTCCACCTCTAGCCCTTATGCAACGAATTATTCGGCTTGGTACTGTCCGATAGAGCTGTTGGATGTCCTCTTGAGAAAAATCGTGCCACATTCTGCCCAACTGGCGCGTTACATCGTCAAAATCTCGAGCTCTTTGGAGGACCCTGCCCACAATGCTCCACACGTTCTCAGTTGAGGAGCGATCCGGCGACCTAGCCGAGGTAGGGTTTGGCAAGAACGAAGACAAGCAGTAGAAACTCTCACGGTGTGCGAGAGGGCATTATCTTGCTGAAATGTAAGCCCAAGGTGGCTTACCATGAAGGGAAATATAACAGGGCGTAGAACATCGTCGACATACTGCTGTGCTTTAAGTGTGCTGCGGATGAGAACCAAAGGGGTCCTGCTTTGAAGTGAAGTGGCACCCTGGACCATCACTCCTGGTTGTCGGGCCATACGGTTGGCTGCAGTTAGGTTGGTATCCCATCGCTATCCAGGGCGTCTTCAGACACGTCTTCGCTTCAGCCAGTGAGATTCCAGGAGCGATGTATCCGACAGCACTGTTGTACAGACATCAATCGTAGTCGATGCAAGGTGCGCCATGAGCACAACCTCCTTTCTGTGAGCCACCTGTTAATGGTCTTTGTGGTCACTGAAGCGTTAGGTGGATGTCGGATCAATGATGGATGACAGCGATTAATCCGGGATTCTGGGTGCCATTGTGATGATTCCTCAGGTTTTGTCGTCTCCCAAGATTGGCCGCTTCTTTCTTGACGCTGTGTTCTCTGTTTGGCCATGGTGCACCCATTCCTGCCAACATCGTCGAATAGGGGCGTCGCTCCTATTCAAACGTGTAGCGATTCGCCGATTACTCCAGCTTGCATTTCTGAGCCCAAATACACGTCCTCTCTGAAATGCTGACATCTGGGTATATTGTCACGCGCCGGTCTGCGAGGCATAGTTACCGTCCATCTGAGGACAGGCAAAAGAGTCCTTGCCAACTGCGCGGTGAAATAACGTTGCAGCGCAACACATTCATCCATCGTCCGCCAAAGTTTACAATTTTGCACTTCCCGTCGATACCAGTGTGAATACCAATCTCTGCCCAATTTGCCTAACTCTTTCGTGGTGCGTCGCTTTTTTTCTTACAGTGTATCTCAAATTGCCCTAAAAAATTCACCGAAGCTACAGCGCATACGCTTCGCGAGAGATTTTCGCATTCTGTCTCTCTGTCTACGCACTAGCTTGTAGTCCTAAGGAAAAGACGAAAACGACATTTTTCGTAGAAATTCTAACGTAGTTTAATTTGGTTCTGGATGCGTTTTGATAGGTTTCGCGGTTTTCGAAATCTTCAAGAAAAACGTAGAAAGTGGCTTTCAGACGCACCCCTACATTCACCAGTACCCCCTCTCCTCGTCAGAATTTTTTGCATGTTGTTCATGGCACTCCCACCTACCTACTGTACAAAACTTTTGTGACTACTCGACTTATTTCCGATATTCGACCTTTATCGGGCTACACTGACATATTCCTACACTGGCCTATTCGTACTCTTAAAATCTGTAAAATTGTCGTTTGTGTAAATTTTACCTAACGATTTTGTAAGTTTTGACAGTATAAAATTAACAACTAAATCGTTATTTTTGTCTGGTCTTCTGACTACGAGACTACTAAATTTGGAACCAACTGTCAACGTAGGTAGTTTTTGCGTAACGTTCAAAAAACTCGTTTTTCCTTCATTATGCTCAAGGCCAGGCTTAAAATTCATGATGTTAAAGAAATAGCCTACTTAGCCGGTGGCGTAATAGGCCAGTCAGTGAAAATGAAAAAATGCTGAAAATGGGAAACAATTCGTGTAGTCGCAGATTTCTGTACAGTGGTCGCATAGAGTACCATAAACAACATAATAAAATCCTGTCCGGGTGAGTGGGGGAGAGTGTAATCAAAAGTCACTTTTTGTATGTTTTTCTTGATTAATTCGAAAACTACGACCTCTAGCGAAATCGTATTCCACAGTCAAATTAAAGTACATTACATTTCCTATAAAAAAGGTTCCTCTCATTTCTTTTACCGAGCGAGGTGGCGCAGTGGTTAGCACACTGGACTCGCATTCGGGAGGACGACGGTTCAATCCCGCGTCCGGCCATCCTGATTTAGGTTTTCCGTGATTTCCCTAGATCCCTCCAGGCAAATGCCGGGATGGTTCCTTTCAAAGGGCACGGCCGACTTCCTTCCCTATCCTTCCCTAATCCGAGCTTGTGCTCCGTCTCTAATGACCTCGTTGTCGACGGGACGTTAAACACCAATATCCTCCTCCTCCTCTCATTTCTTTTCTCTGGAGCTGATGGTTTGCCCCTAAACAGCGAGAAACTGTGAAAATCTCTCCTGACATGCAAATTTGTAGATCAATTTGAGATACTTTCCAGACTTGACAGTGAAAAGTGTCCCGTATAAAAATGTTTGCTTCGCATACCTCTTTACCACAGATGTACATTGTAAACAGTTATCGTTTACAACCTGTATTGTATACGGAGAATAAGTAAAATTCGTTATTCGCTATCTTTCCTGATACTGCAATGTGTATCTGCTTTGAGTATCTTCAAAAGTGAAAGTTCACCCCATATACAGACACATGATCTCCCATAGCAGATGAATCACCGGGTTAGCAATGAAGAAAAAAGGACATTCTTAGGATGATAGAGCGGGTAGGGGAAGTCTCAGTAATCTAACGAAATCGCAGTGAGTGTGTCAGAGGCGTTGTGTAACCTTCTCTAACTGGAGGGGGGCGGACGTAGGACCTCTCTCGCAGTGGATAAAGGCTGGAGGGAAGGCCGGCTGTATATCTGTACTTGCCGACATTGTTATGGCCAGCGGCGGTCACGGCCGCAGTTCGCAACACGACTGCAGGAAGCCTCCCAGTTAGCTGGAGGTGTCAGGGGCAATTGGCCGTCAGGATACAATGGACGGACAGCATCGCGACCGCCGACTGCGCTTGTACGCAATACGGAGCAAAAGAGTAAGACATGAATAAAAAACAGCAAGTAATATAAAAAAGACTGAAATACTGGTATGCTCCAAGACTAGGAGATTGTAAACATTAAAATTGGACGAAACGAGGTGAAACAAACAGGAGCGTACACTACTTTTGTGGAAAGATAACTAGTGATGAAACATGCAAAATTGGAATTAGAAGAACAATTAACTAACAATTAAAAGAGTTAGAATTACAGAAGTAAAATCAATAATTGTGAGTTAAAAGTAAGATCTTAGCACAAAAATCGTAAGTATTCTAGTGATTAAAAAAAAACAAATTAGAAGCTGTATCTGAAGCCTAGTAATTTATGGATTTCAAACATGAACTATAATCAAAAACTAAATGAAATCTCTTGAAGCAACAGACATGTGGAGTTGGAGCGGAATGTTATACACTGAAGAGACACCTGCCTAATATCGTGTAGCCCCCGCAAGCACGCAGAAGTGCTGCAGCACGACGTGAAACGGACTCGACTAACGTCTGAAGTAGTGCTGGAGGGAATTGACACTGTGAATCCTGCAGGGCTATCCATAAATCCGTAAGATTACGATGGGGCGCAGCTCTTTTCTGAACAGCACGTTGCAAGACATCCAAGATATACTTAATAATGTTCACATCTGGGGAGTTTGGTGGCCAACGGAGGTGTTTAAACTCAGAAGAATGTTCCTCGAGCAACTCTGTAGCAATTCTGGACGTGTGGGGTGTCGCAATGTCCTGCTGGAATTGCTCTAGTGCGTCGGAATGCACGATGAACAATGGACATGAATGGATGCAGGTGATCAGACAGGATGCTTAAGTATGCATCACCTGTCAGGGTCATATATTGACGTATCAGTTGTTCCATATTGCTCCAGCTGCACACCCCCCCACACCATTACAGAGCCTCCTCCAGCTTGAATAGTCCCCTGCTGAAATGCAGGGTCCATGGATCCATGAGGTTGCTTCCATACCCGTACACGTCCATCCGCTCAATACAATTTGAAACGAGTCTCGTGCGACCAGGTAACATGTTTCCAGCCTTCTGCACTGAAAGCTCACATCGATAATGTTTGATTGAATGGTTCGCACGCTGACAGTTGTTGATGGTTCAGTATTGAAATCTGCAGCAGTTTGCGGAAGGGTTGCACTTCTGCCACGTTGAACGATTCTATTCAGTCGTCGTTGGTCATGTTCTTGCAGGTTTTTTTCCGGCCTCAGCGACGTCGAAGATTTGATGTTTTATCGGATTCCTAATAGTCACAGTACACTCATGAAACGATCGTACGGGAAAATCCTCCCTTCATCGTTACCCCGGAGATGCTATGCCCATAGCTCGTGCGCCGACTATAACATCACGTTGAAACTCAATCAAATCTTGATAACCTGCCATTGTAGCAGGAGTAACTGATCTAACAACTGCGTCAGACACTTGTTGTCTCATAAATGCGTTGCCGACCGCAGGGCTGTGTTCTGCCTCTTTACTTGTCTCTGTATTTGAATACGCATGCCTACACCAGTTTCTATGGCGCTTCAGTACGTTAATATTATTGTAATAAAACAAAATGAAGCAAGTTTTGGACAATAGCTGATAACTGTTGATTAGCAGTTTCCAAGAGGCAAGAATAAAAGGTTTGTGTGACAATTTTGTTGGATACTGGCTTTTCTCTATCGCAGAGCGAAAAAAAAGTCTAATTACATTTCTGCAGTGCCACAGATCCTGTGGTGAAGAGTCGGAATCTTATGCACTCACATTTTTGTAAGGAGACGGCTGAGCTTCATAAGAATCGCACAAGCATATACCTCTCGTATAGACAGTGCAGGAAGAAAATACTACTGCCTGTAATATGGTGAGATAGGACAAGGGACGTGGAACTGAGAATAATTTGCTCCGTGTTGCGTTGTCGTGTCAAATGAGCGACGAGCTCACGAAAGTGAATGCATTTTACGCAGCTCATCCCCGCTAACACCTTCATGCGTCCACTACACTCTTTTGTGTTGCTTTTCTTTGTGCCATTTAATAAAGTGAAAGGAAGGTCAAATCGTATGGGATTGTTGAATGGGAGATCCCAAGGAATAGGTTCAGTTGTCGAGTCGGGAAGTGTGTTGTTCTGCTGTCCATTTCCTTGCGGACTTGTGACAGTTGTGTCTCAGGTACATTGTGGGGAATGTGCCGTGCTATGCTTGTGTTGCCTGATACTGACGCGGGAATGGAGAGGGCGAAACACAGTGCCTGCATACTGCCAAGCGTATCGAAGTGTACGGAGGGGACATCTGTGCTTGTTGTACACATCCGACAGACGGTTCACCACCAACAGTGACACAGGCCCACACTTCATGTGACAGTGCTGAGAGGTTTCACTTTAGTCTGGGACATTGGGACAAAGACTAATCTACAGCAGCTTTGTGGTGTCTCCTCTACTCCCCTCTCTGTCAAAATACTGCCCGTGAAAATTTCATTCACTACATGCAGGCGAACCGCTTAAGTTGTTTAAGTGTTACACAACAGAGTGGCAAGTAGAAAAATGTCTAACATTTGCAACATATCGTCGCTTTTTAGCTTAATGGGGAGATACAGGCAGCGGAAGCAGTTAGAGATATTTACAGCGTGTACACTTTCGAATTGTGTCGACAGGTTAGCGTGTGTTCGTAGTAAGCATGTATTAGTTAATTATATGTTCAATATCCCGTACTGCGTTATGAAAGTACACTTCTGGAAATGGAAAAAAGAACGCATTGACACCGGTGTGTCAGACCCACCATACTTGCTCCGGACACTGCGAGAGGGCTATACAAGCAATGATCACACGCACGACACAGCGGACACACCAGGAACCGCGGTGATGGCCGTCGAATGGCGCTAGCTGCGCAGCATTTGTGCACCGCCGCCGTCAGTGTCAGCCAGTTTGCCGTGGCATACGGAGCTCCATCGCAGTCTTTAACACTGGTAGCATGCCGCGACAGCGTGGACGTGAACCGTATGTGCAGTTGACGGACTTTGAGCGAGGGCGTATAGTGGGCATGCGGGAGGCCGGGTGGACGTACCGCCGAATTGCTCAACACGAGGGGCGTGAGGTCTCCACAGTACATCGATGTTGTCGCCAGTGGTCGGCGGAAGGTGCACGTGCCCGTCGACCTGGGACCGGACCGCAGCGACGCACGGATGCACGCCAAGACCGTAGGATCCTACGCAGTGCCGTAGGGGACCGCACCGCCACTTCCCAGCAAATTAGGGACACTGTTGCTCCTGGGGTATCGGCGAGGACCATTCGCAACCGTCTCCATGAAGCTGGGCTACGGTCCCGCACACCGTTAGGCCGTCTTCCGCTCACGCCCCAACATCGTGCAGCCCGCCTCCAGTGGTGTCGCGACAGGCGTGAATGGAGGGACGTGTCGTCTTCAGCGATGAGAGTCGCTTCTGCCTTGGTGCCAATGATGGTCGTATGCGTGTTTGGCGCCGTGCAGGTGAGCGCCACAATCAGGACTGCATACGACCGGGGCACACAGGGCCAACACCTGGCATCATGGTGTGGGGAGCGATCTCCTACACTGGCCGTACACCACTGGTGATCGTCGAGGGGACACTGAATAGTGCACGGTACATCCAAACCGTCATCGAACCCATCGTTCTACCATTCCTAGACCGGCAAGGGAACTTGCTGTTCCAACAGGACAATGCACGTCCGCATGCATCCCGTGCCACCCAACGTGCTCTACGAGGTGTAAGTCAACTACCCTGGCCAGCAAGATCTCCGGATCTGTCCCCCATTGAGCATGTTTGGGACTGGATGAAGCGTCGTCTCACGCGGTCTGCACGTCCAGCACGAACGCTGGTCCAACTGAGGTGCCAGGTGGAAATGGCATGGCAAGCCGTTCCACAGGACTACATCCAGCATCTCTACGATCGTCTCCATGGGAGAATAGCAGCCTGCATTGCTGCGAAAGGTGGATATACACTGTACTAGTGCCGACATTGTGCATGCTCTGTTGCCTGTGTCTATGTGCCTGTGGTTCTGTCAGTGTGATCATGTGATGTATCTGACCCCAGGAATGTGTCAATAAAGTTTCCCCTTCCTGGGACAATGAATTCACGGTGTTCTTATTTCAATTTCCAGGAGTGTATTTCCTACATTCGATTGTCTCATAAGTAGAAGTCAGTTATTATTCATTCATGACTCAAAATTTTGTGCATGAAGGAGAATATTTTCTGGGCGTTAACCCTGAGGTCAAACCAGTTATCTACCGAGATTAAATTTAAAAAGAAGCAGCAGACTGACAACGTTTAATTACATTACGCAGGTGATTGTACATAGTGATTACATCCAGTTAAAAGATTCTTGAGAAAGAGCTTTGTAGTTAAAAAAGTTTCAGGAAGTCTACAAGCTATGCAGGTAATGAATGTAGTGGAAAACTGGTTTTGAACAATTTATACAGGGTTATCCATAAGTTTCTCTAGGGTTTTAGTAGATGTCTATGTGAGTATCAGAAGACGTTCCACCGAGTGAGGTGGCACAGTGGTTAGGTCACTGGACTCGCATTCGGGAGGACGACATTTCAAACCCGCGTCCGGCCATCCTGATTTAGGTGATTGCCCTAAATCGCTTCAAGCAAATGCTGGGATGGTTCCTTTTCAAGGGCATGGCCAATTTCCTTCTCCATCCTTCTCTAATACTATGGGACCGATGACCTCACTGTTTGGTCTCCTACCCCAAACCAACCAACCAATAAACAATACATATCGACAACAGACATATATCAGCGGACGGAGCGTTTCTCCAAGTTCTGATTCGTAATGCGTGTCGTGACATAGTTACAGAGCGTACCACGTCGGCACAGGAGTGTCAAAATATGCCATAGAATGGAAAGATGCGTGCTTTTTGTGTAGTTGACTTGTCTAAATGTAAATCAGTTGTCAGGGTTCAGCGACGATTTCATACAAATCCTCAGATAAGAGCTCCGACAGACAAATCAGTCGTTGTGTGATACGGCACATTCCATGAGACTGGGTGCTTATTTCGTGCGAAGAAAACAGGTTGGTCCTAACCGTCAACAGAGAAGTCGGAGGTTATGTGGAGATCTATCGTCAGGACCTCTAAGAAGTCGACGAGACCTCCAAGCAAAGAACTGCAGATACCACAGTCCACTATCTGGCACATTTTAC
This sequence comes from Schistocerca serialis cubense, assembly GCF_023864345.2. Lineage (NCBI taxonomy): Eukaryota > Metazoa > Arthropoda > Insecta > Orthoptera > Acrididae > Schistocerca > Schistocerca serialis. Next base: position 545,692,303 of record NC_064644.1, read on the forward strand.
GCTAACGTCCACGCCTAAATCGATATCAGCTGCTGAAGGCTGGAGGAACTACAGAAGTATATTTTCAATGGCTGGAAAGGTGAATCATCATAACGTGTATGTGTGTGACACAGAATATCCACATAGGAATGTCGAACATATTCCTGATTTTCTTAAAGTTAGAGTCTCTTGTGCCATGTCCTCTTCGAAAGTTTATGGAACGTCTCTCTTTTTAGAGAAGAGTGTGTCTGGTTTCGTGTAGTTGGAGATGCTACAGTAGTGCCTTATGGTATAGTTACAACAAGGCAGAGTAGACTTCACTTTCCAAAAACACAGTGTTCCATCACTCTTCCATTTACACATTCAGGATTGTCCCACTGTTGGAATGGGCGTGTTTGCCATGACGATTCTCGTCTCCTCCTGTGGCCCTCACAGTCACCTGGCTTAACTCCACGTGATTTCTTCTTTAGTGTTATGTCACAGATAGTGTGTTTCTGCCTCTACTGCCATATAATTTGGAAGATTTGCAAGGAAGCGCAGTTAGTGTGCTCGCTGATATCGACCATGTCGTGTTGATGCTCAGACTGTGCGTTGTAGGATTTGCGTTGTTATTAATGTCAGTGTCATGACTTGCCGTTAGACGTCGGTACAGGTAGAACGACAACACGACAACACAAACATCAGTGTTCATTAAAGTTGCAGACAGCTGGCGGCCTAGACAGGGTGCGCAACGCTTTACTCGTATGGCTGTTTTATCAAAAGAAGAACGATAGTGCTTGTGCTTCAGGCGACTGCGGACGCATTAAAGGAATGCGGTAAGGTCCTCTCTCCGTACCGGGGCGGAACTTTGAATTAACTGGCGATTTCGGAATTTTTCTTACGTGAGGCCAAAGGCCAGTAGCGACACAAATTTCTGAAGAAGTTACTGTTGTTACGGCCGTGAATGCTAGATGGAATGTGTGATCTTTAAGCAGTGCACGAGCTGTGTCACAACAGCTGAACATTCCATGGTTCACAGTTCTGAAAGTGCTGCCAACATACGTGAAATAGTATCTGTACAAACTTCACATTACTGAAAACTTTTGCCACTCGACGACGTGGGGGCCTTGGAACATTTTGTGGAGTGATGAATCACGCTCATTGGGGTAGTGAGCACTCGCGGTTGTCGCATTTGGGGATAGTCACCGCCAGCAAAACGTCGTGAATTTCCCTTGCACAGTGAATGCGTCACTGTGTGGTGTGGCTTCAAGGCCCAGTTCATGATTGGTTCATTTTTCTACCAGGAACTCGGACTATAAGAACGGAGGACATGCAGAGTGAACGGCACACGTTACTGTGATCCATGATCTACGGGAGAGACGTGCTTTGGATTCAGACGTTTTGATACACTGTGGAGCTCCACCTCACATTGCTCGGGTGAGATCAGTCGATTACTACGTAACAATTTTGGAGCAAACTGAATCATTGGCCGATCGTGGCCAACAGTGTCACCAGATTTAAGCCCGTGTGATTTCTGGAGGATAGAATTTATCAACGAGATATCAACATACGTCTGGAAGTCTGAAACGATCATAGCGGGCGAGGTAGTCAATATCACACCAGGACTGTTTCAGGCAGCAGGAGAGCAATCTGTAATGCGCTTCTAGGCTAGACGCCGTGTTTCTTGACTTCCGCAAGTAATTTGATACAGTTCCCCACAGTCGTTTAATGAACAAAGCAAGAGCATATGGACTATCAGACCAATTGTATGATTGGATTGAAGAGCTCCTAGATAACAGAACGCAACATGTCATTCTCAATGGAGAGAAGTCTTCCGAAGTAAGAGTGATCGCAGGTGTGCCGCAGGGGAGTGTCGTAGGACAGTTGCTATTCACAATATACATAAATGACCTTGTGGGTAACATCGGAAGTTCACTGAGGCTTTTTGCGGATTATGCTGTGGTATATCGAGAGGTTGTAACAATGGAAAATTGTACTGAAATGCAGGAGGATCTGCAACGAATTGACGCATGGTACAGGGAATTGCAACTGAATCTCAATGTAGACAAGTATAATGTGCTGCGAATACATAGAAAGAAAGATTCTTCATCATTTAACTACAATATAGCAGGTCAGCAACTGGAAGCAGTTAATTCCATAAATTATCTGGGAGTACGCATTAGGAGTGATTTAAAATGGCATGACCATATAAAATTAATCGTAGGTAAAGCAGATGCCAGATTGAGATTCATTGGACGAATCCTAAGGAAATGCAGTCCGAAAACAAATGGAGTAGGTTACAGTACACTTGTTCGTCCACTGCTTGAATACTGCTCACCATTGTGGGATCCGTACCAGATAGGGTTGATAGACGAGATAGAGAAGATCCAACGAAGAGCAGCGCACTTCATTACAGGATCATTTAGTAATCGCGAAAGCGTTACGGAGATGATAGATAAACTCCAGTGGAAGACTCTGCAGGAGAGACGGTCAGTAGCTCGGTACGGGCTTTTGTTGATGTTTCGAGAACATACCTTCACCGAAGAGTCAAGCAGTATATTGCTCCATCCTACGTATATCTTGCGAAGAAACCATGAGGATAAAATCGGAGAGCTTAGAGCCCACACAGAGGCATACCGACAATCTTTCTTTCCACGAACAATACGAGACTGGAATAGAAGGAAGAACGGATAGAGATACTCAAGGTATCCTCCGCCACACACCTTCAGGTGGCTTGCGGAGTATGGATGTAGATGTAGATGTAGATGTAGGCTGTCGTGGATGCTGATGGTCGTCACACCGAGCAACTTTTGTAACCTGGAGCGTAAACAAGGTACGCAATTAACAAATATTACTGTGTCATGTCGAAATTAAAAAGTGTTTCTTTTAATGGTTCATTCGTTATTTCTCTTCCACATGTCCTTACAAAGGTTTCCACAAAATTCATTGCCCTAGGATCACTCGCCTTTCATAGGAGCCTTCTCAAGTAGCGGAAGATGAATTGTAACCACCTTGTATACAGAAAGAACCTGGCTGTCGTATTGACGTTTGCCATATCACAAATGGTGCCCATATTGACGGTCTGTGATGTTAATTCCAAACTTTGAGAGCTACTCTATCCACTGGTATGTGTCATTTTTCTGTATATCTTGTAATTTTCGTCTTCTAAAACCTTGGAGTTACATGATGGTTATAATTAAATCTTAGCTACCCACGAGGTCCAGTGTGAGCTGTAACTGTTGTATGACAGCGAAACTTGGTAAGTATTCTAATGCGTTAAAGCGGAACCGATTGATTCTGGAAAAAAAATAGTTCCAATCTTGGCCACCAGGTGCAAATCTGGCGCCGTGAATGCAGGAAAAGCGTATAGAAATGTTTCCATATGTAACGGATTCGGAAGAGGGGAAGGAGACGTGGCCAGGAAAGGACAAACAAGTGAGAAGAACGTAGTGTTGAGTTTCTTATTGACAACTGCTTACGCAGTTTGTGCAATATGAGCACCGTAGGCGTCGACGAGATGCTGTACAGGACCAGATTTGTACCTGGTGGCCACCAAATTGGAACTATTTTTTTCCAACCTAAATCGTTTTCGCATTAACGCATTAGCATATCTACCAAGTTTCGCTGCCATATTATAACGCAGCTCATAGCACTTCAATTATTGTCACTTGGTACTTACGAATAACCCTGCATTGTTTTAACATCCTATCTTCAGAGATGATCATATTCAACTTTCTGCCAGTGAATTGTTCAGAAGATGTAGCTCATTCAAAAACGAGAACATCCTTCCGTGAAACCACTGCCGTTGGTGAGGTGTAGTATTGTGACATGTAGCATTATGACCAGAATTGTTTTATAGAACCGGGGCCAACAAGTTATTCGGGCCTGTAACGATTTTGTGACATCACACTAGTCCGATTGTCCGCCACACTTCGCGAACGCTCAACTCCGTGTAGTGCCCACAAGAAATTAATTTGTAATTGAAAAGGTATCCACCTATAGGTCTTTATTTTGTCGTGTGCTGTCGAGAACCTGCATGTATTTAAACACCCAGCAAGAATTATTAAACTCATCCGAAACAGTTACTCGCTTCCCACCGGAGACAGCTGGTAACACTCGTAAGACGTATCGTGCTGTGCGCTGTGACGTATGCGCCATGACCTGTCTTTGTTGTGGGCCTCGGGTTTAACTTCCTGACGGTGATGAGATTATTAGAGACAGTGTACAAACTCAGATTGGGGAAGGCTGCAGCAGGAAACCAGCTGCGCCCGTTCCAAGGAACACTTTCAGATTTGCCTTAAGCGATTTATGGGAACCGCAGAAAACCTAAAATAGGATTGCCGGATGGAGATTTGGATCCTGCTCCTCCTTAATGCAGCCTCTGATCTTAACCGATGCACCACCTTGCCCCGCAAGACACCAGAAGCTGTTATCACTAAATTACGGCAGTTTTATACACTCCTGGAAATTGAAATAAGAACACCGTGAATTCATTGTCCCAGGAAGGGGAAACTTTATTGACACATTCCTTGGGTCAGATAAATCACATGATCACACTGACAGAACCACAGGCACATAGACACAGGCAACAGAGCATGCACAATGTCGGCACTAGTACAGTGTATATCCACCTTTCGCGGCAATGCAGGCTGCTATTCTCCCATGGAGACGATCGTAGAGATGCTGGATGTAGTCCTGTGGAACGGCTTGCCATGCCATTTCCACCTGGCGCCTCAGTTGGACCAGCGTTCGTGCTGGACGTGCAGACCGCGTGAGACGACGCTTCATCCAGTCCCAAACATGCTCAATGGGGGACAGATCCGGAGATCTTGCTGGCCAGGGTAGTTGACTTACACCTTCTAGAGCACGTTGGGTGGCACGGGATACATGCGGACGTGCATTGTTCTGTTGGAACAGCAAGTTCCCTTGCCGGTCTAGGAATGGTAGAACGATGGGTTCGATGACGGTTTGGATGTACCGTGCACTATTCAGTGTCCCCTCGACGATCACCAGTGGTGTACGGCCAGTGTAGGAGATCGCTCCCCACACCATGATGCCGGGTGTTGGCCCTGTGTGCCTCGGTCGTATGCAGTCGTGATTGTGGCGCTCACCTGCACGGCGCGAAACACGCATACGACCATCATTGGCACCAAGGCAGAAGCGATTCTCATCGCTGAAGACGACACGTCTCCATTCGTCCCTCCATTCACGCCTGTCGCGACACCACTGGAGGCGGGCTGCACGATGTTGGGGCGTGAGCGGAAGACGGCCTAACGGTGTGCGGGACCGTAGCCCAGCTTCATGGAGACGGTTGCGAATGGTCCTCGCCGATACCCCAGGAGCAACAGTGTCCCTAATTTGCTGGGAAGTGGCGGTGCGGTCCCCTACGCCACTGCGTAGGATCCTACGGTCTTGGCGTGCATCCGTGCGTCGCTGCGGTCCGGTCCCAGGTCGACGGGCACGTGCACCTTCCGCCGACCACTGGCGACAACATCGATGTACTGTGGAGACCTCACGCCCCACGTGTTGAGCAATTCGGCGGTACGTCCACCCGGCCTCCCGCATGCCCACTATACGCCCTCGCTCAAAGTCCGTCAACTGCACATACGGTTCACGTCCACGCTGTCGCGGCATGCTACCAGTGTTAAAGACTGCGATGGAGCTCCGTATGCCACGGCAAACTGGCTGACACTGACGGCTGCGGTGCACAAATGCTGCGCAGCTAGCGCTATTCGACGGCCAACACCGCGGTTCCTGGTGTGTCCGCTGTGCCGTGCGTGTGATCATTGCTTGTACAGCCCTCTCGCAGTGTCCGGAGCAAGTATGGTGGGTCTGACACACCGGTGTCAATGTGTTCTTTTTTCCATTTCCAGGAGTGTAGTACAAACAACAGGAGCTAGAAGTGCACGGCCTAACTCACAAGCCCGTCAATATGGGAATAATTTCGTAATTAAAAGCGGGAAAAATAGTACCTCGTCAAATGACGGGATCGGCAGTTTACCGAAATACTCGAGTCCCGCCAATTGTCAGGGTTGGGTGTCAAATTATGAACTATGACAAGACACACAACAAAGTTTGGACGGTTCACAGACTGATGGCACGTATGACACCCTCCCTTAAATTTTCTTGACGACTGTGGCGTCGAAGAAGCATTCTGCCCCAAAGTTAAGTAATGTAATAAATTTGCCAAATCATGATAGAACGGACCCCATACTAGACGGAGAAACGCTTGGGGAAAGACGGACTATAATGCTTGTACACTGCAAGTAGTTTCTGAAAAAAATCTTTTGAGAAGCAAAAGGTGAGCTTCGACCCCACTGGATGTTCGTGTTCTTCGTATCGGCGAGGGTGCCTCAGGTGAGGTTCCCACACACCGTACGAAAGCGTAAGTGCGTAGTATGTCTCGTAAACAGCAGTAAATTCTACTTAAGGGAGACATAAAGCGAGGAAGTTACGAGGCTGAAATACAAGCAGTATAGCACGTCGTAGATGGCGTAGTAAAAACCGCAGCTAAATAAAGGCGAAGTTGATCCACAGCAGTGTATAGGTGGTAAATTAATCATCCCTTGGAGCGTTAAATTACCTCTATGAAAGTTCATTATTTAACGCCTACAGATGTGCTGGAGTCCAGCCTGTACTACAATACTTTATGTCCCGCATTATGTGACTAAACACTTGGCCACGATATCATACCGAGTTTTAAGACCAAAGGCCTTGTCAGAATTTTGTACAGCAATGTTACGGGGCTGGATTTTTACAAGTTCTGTCGAGACCAACTAATTGCAGCGTAACCAGCTGAGAGCAAGTGTAAGACCATAAATTTATGCATGACTCGCTGAATCAAAAGGGGTCGGTCATTCTCAGTTGCTTTTAATCTCTAATCGAAGAGTTGATTAAATATGAAGCCCTGTCATTAGCATAGAAATAATGCAATAAGCAACAAATGAATAATGAAAACTAAAGGGTAAACAAAATCAAATAATAATAAAAAAAATGCTTCAAATGGCTCTGAGCACTATGGGACTTAACATCTATGGTCATCAGTCCCCTAGAACTTAGAACTACTTAAACCTAACTAACCTAAGGACGGCACACAACACCCAGTCATCACGAGGTAGAGAAAATCCCTGACCCCGCCGGGAATCGAACCCGGGAACCAAAATCAAATAATCCCGTGGCATAAGATTATAGTCTACAGTGGGTGATTTAAACTTCTCAGCATATGTTTATTGGAATAAGCTCCCAAGTATACGCAAATAGCGGCCTCACGTCAAATAATAATTTAACACATCAGTTTTTTAAAATAGAAAATGAAAATACGTACAGATACGTATTGCAAGCAGAGCATGCACAGAAATTATCAAGTGCAGAATAACTGCTTCGAGCAGCGCAATAAAATCACGAAAAAGTGCACCCAAAATCTCAAATTTCATTATCATAGACATCCGCAAATATTCACTGCAAAATATAAAGTTCATTGAAACAGTTATCGCGAAAAAAGGCCGATGAAGTTTAGTCCACTAAGAAAATTACTCAGAGCTCAAAACATACTCTAGTTTACAGCTGCTTACAAGTATTTAAACACCAAAAAAGCTCGTGCAGTTACAAACCATTCAGTCATTGAAACCCACGTTAAGATTTTAAGTCTAACAGCATTCGGAGTTCCAAAGTGTTCTAAGTTCTCAACTTGCGGACACCGAAAGATTCTAAGTCTGAAATCCCACTCTAAGACCCACGTTGCGCATTGGCCACATGATACCTCCAAAGCCCTTACCAAACCGACCGTTCACCGACAAAAAGCTCTAGCCCGATATGGTTGCTTACTTAAAACCTTTGTCGTACGAGTATTGTGGAAACTGGTCATAATATGACATTTACACATTTAATAAATTAGATTAAATATTATCGATTAATTTACGATTACATCTTAGAACATTCCCTCTCAATTTAGTAGTAACCGATAGCTTAATTAATTGTACTCGCCACAACCGGAGCTGCAGTGGAACTAATGAAACCAGTATCGTTACACATCTTGGTACTGCAGCCCTACGCTAGTCAAATGATGAATTTACTTACATTAAAATATCGAAGTATTGCTAAATGGACATTGGCTGAGATATTCTTACTACTGTTAATCAGCTGTGTTCTTCTTCTGTAGTGGTCAATCCAAGGATTGGTCTGCAACAGCTACAATGGCAGCTTGTCTCTATTCTGTGCGTCTTTCAGCTTTTCTCTTCATTTCTTTATAGGTGTTACATCCCACACCTTTCACGATTTTATCCATGTACCTCAGTCGTGGTCTTCCTCTTGGTCTTTTTCCCTCGACATATCACTCTATGATTGTGTTCAGGAGTCCTTTATGTCTCAATAGATGGCCTGCAAATTGCACTCTTCTTTTAACAATGAAACTCCAAAAGCTTCTCTTCTCACCTGCTCTTTCCAGAACCACTTCGTTTGTGACGTTGTCGATACATTTTATTTTGAGCATGCGTCTACAGCACCACATTTCAAAAGGATTTAGCTTCTGGTCTTCCTCTGTCCCGAGAGTCCATGTTTCACACCCATAGCATGCCACGCTTCACACATGTGATTTCAAAAATCTTTTCCTGATTTCAAGGCTGATGCTCTAAGATGTTAAGATATTTTTCTTCTTGTTAAAAGCAGCCTTTGCTTGAGCAGTTCTATTTATCACTTCTGCCTTGCTCTTTCCATCCCTGGTAATATTACTGCCCAGATAAGTAAATTGTTCAAGCAGTTCATTGCCTACATGAACTTGGACTTTCACTTGATCTTTCTTGTCGCATGCCATTACTTTTGTTTTTGCTTTATTAATTCTCACGTAATATTCTTCCCCCATAACTTTATCCAGCTGTGTTCGCGTGGAATAATGTTTCTTGTTGTAATTCTAAAATCTGTTTATAACTATTTACTCATATGTCTAACAATATTAGCGGTTTGTTCTCTTCATTGCTGGTATCAGGAGCTTTAAAACGACGTGTGATATGCATACATGTTTCCATTGTTAGTTATGAATTGCTTAAAGAATAATAATTTCAAATGCTAGTAGCTTTGTTAATAATAAGGTTGTAAGCATGGTATAAATTTTGGTTAGCTTGTCCTCCTATCGCAAATCAGAAGCTGTCTTTCGATTTTCTGTATCGTATCTGTAAGTAGTTTTGCTATTTTCAGTGAATACATCAGGTTTATATATTACACTCAGTCACTTGCCCATCTTACCTGGCTCAGCAGACACGCAGCGTAGGTTCCCACTCTGCCGAGGTTTCCAAGTCGCGACTCGCTGCTACCTGCTGTCCAGCACCTGGCTTGAGTCAGTCCTAGTGGTGATCGCGTGGCCGCTCTGCCTAGTGTGACGTGTGACTCACGTAGCCCGGCCACAACACGGCAACTTGCCAGCCACAAACAGCTCAACAAAATTCTCAGCACCCAGGCAACTCTTAGCAGGTTCACAGCCCCTACTGTCACAGTATGATCTTCTTTTTCTGGGGGGGAGGGGGGGGGGGGAACGCTTGTTTTAAGTATATCGTGTAGCAACACTAAGGGGCGAGTAGGTAGATTCATTTGATCTCAGTACTCACCTGCACTATAAGTAACTTGCTCTCGGAGCTATATCGGACATTTGTGGGTTCCAGTTGCAAAGATTATCGATTCGAACCCCGTTAGTACTACAATGTTTCCTTTTTAATATTTGACAGCATGCGTTAGGTCAATTCTACAGATGAAATAGTTTTCAGGTTCACCTGTTGCTTTCTCTCCACCACTCGTTATTCTTCTCTCATAGTACTGTCAGTCGCAGATCGAGGATGCGGTTTTGGGGTTGGATGAGAGAGCGTTCACTATATTTTACTGTCTCTCCCCCCTCTTTCCCTTCTCCTCCTCCCCCAACCCAAATATAAACTACCATTGCACCCACTTTTAATATGCAACGAATGCTCACGATTTTAATAATTACATTAAATACATAGCATATTTTAATGTCGCCGGCCGAAGTGTTCGTGCGGTTCTAGGCGCTGCAGTCTGGAACCGCGAGATCGCTACGGTCGCAGGTTCGAATCCTGCCTCGGGCATGGATGTGTGTGATGTCCTTAGGTTAATTAGGTTTAACTAGTTCTAATTCCTAGGGGACTAATGACCTCAGAAGGTGAGTCCCATAGTGCTCAGAGCCATTTTTTTAATGTCAACATAACAACCCAGAAATTGCAGCTCAGAGATCTATAGCATTTGAAAAAGGTATGTCCACAAATTTGAGAAAAACATGTGTCATGCAGAAACTATGAGATGGTCATAATTTACACAACATAAAACCGATGTTTGCACTCACCAGTATCAGTAGTCTACTAAATATTGTGACTGTACAACACAGGCCTGCGTACTACGACGTTGCGAGAGTGTAAATGAGGACAATGCTTTATCTTTTCAGTCATTTCCGCCTGTGCTCGGTAAGTCTGTCTGTCTGTTACTTTTTTTTTCCTTTGTGGCGCACTTTTCAGCTAATGCCGTACTTTATTCAGCTTGCTGCTGTTTGCTGATTCTCATTGCGGCTTCATGAACTGTGTAAGACTTGCTGCCGTCGGCAAGTGATTGTGCAATTTCACTTGGCTGTCATGTTACTAATGATATACGCATTAATCAGGCACTCTCGCTGCCAAATGAAAAGTATCGACTGTCAAACGTAGCTTTCACTGTGTAGCACCTTTGGGGACGGTTTCAGGCGTAAAAGGTTTCTGCTCAAGATTTAAACAATCGCATTTAGAAAGCCTTTTGCTAATGCTGTACAATTTATGTGATATTGAGCGAGATTTTGGCTCGAGAGTTGGAGTAATTTGATTGCAGAACTGGTTACAACGCTTCTAAAATATGTTCTAAGTCTAAAAGTGAAACGAAATATTCTGTTAGATTAACTGTACCGGCAATCGAGAATTTGAATCCAGAGAGTGTACCACCATCGAGATCACGTCGTCATGATTGCTTGACGATAAAACTGCACTCTCTCTGTTTAAGCTTTAAATAAAATAAAACGACACAGACCATCCAGATCTGAAAGATCAATACCATGTTGATAGTTTCTTACAAAGGCCGTTACCGATAACGTGGTCTGTAATTATCGTATGGCAGCGAAACTTGGTAGATATATTTATTCGCTAATCCGGAATCGATTCACGACTGAAAAAAAGTTCCAGTTTTGCTCAGCAGGTACGAATCTGACACTACACAATATCTTGACGACGTCTGCAGTGCTCATATTGAACAAATAGTCTAAGTGGAGGCTTATAATAAAACCGACAATATGCCGTTTCACTTATTTCACTTCTCCTCCTCGCGTCCCATTTCTAAACCATTATATATAGAAATATTTCTACACGTCTTTCTCGCATTCGCAACTGGTGGCCAAAACAGGAAATAGTTTTTTCCCAGCGTAAATCGGTTCCGCATTAACGCAGTGGAATATCTACAAAGCTTCGCTGCCATACTTTAAATGCAGCTCACACCGGACTTTTGCAAGTAGCTGCAATTTAATTACAGCCTCACTGTAGTACAAAGTTAGTAAAAGACAAGAAGTCGATCTACAGTTACTTCACAGTGGATGGAGAAACTATTTCTGATATCACCAGCATTCACCACTTTTCTGTTCCATTGGGGAATTATGAGTGGATAGAACGACTTTGCAAAACTTGACATAAATCTTTGGGGAAGATTTTATGCTGTCAAGTAGCACGTAATTTTTTCTGGAAAGGTTATCCTGGTGAACGATAAGATCAGATCTGAGGATGGTCCATGTTGAAGCTAAAATAATGTTGTTAAAAAAATTAAAGCAGTTTACAGGGGCAATAAAAATATGTGTTTTAGAATAACGAATTTCAGTAGTCTTCTGCTTGAGTTTTCCTGACCTTGCAGTTGTGATCATTTCGCGAGAGGTGCGTTGGCGGAAGTAGTATGTCGTCTTAGCCTCCTTGGAACGCATTCTGTTGGAATTTTGATGGTACGCCTCACTGTGGCTGAGACTTCGAGTGTAGCGTGTGCGACTGTAGTTTCCTGATCATCCCCATAACGCTAAAACTCTGTCGCAGGCTGCTTTTTTATTGAACGATTTACATTCCTTTAGTATTCTTCCAGTGAATCTGCTCTTCCTAAGGCTACTTTTATTGATTCATTTCATACGGGTGTTCCGAACGCTCCTTTTCCTCCTCCTTCATCTTCTTGGTTTGCTTTCCCCGTTCCTCTCACGACGTTGGCATATTGACTGGGTTTTGATAACGCTGATCATACACTCCTGGAAATTGAAATAAGAACACCGTGAATTCATTGTCCCAGGAAGGGGAAACTTTATTGACACATTCCTGGGGTCAGATACATCACATGATCACTCTGACAGAACCACAGGCACATAGACACGGGCAACAGAGCATGCTCAATGTCAGCACTAGTACAGTGTATATCCACCTTTCGCAGCAATGCAGGCTGCTATTCTCCCATGGAGACGATCGTAGAGATGCTGGATGTAGTCCTGTGGAACGGCTTGCCATGCCATTTCCACCTGGCGCCTCAGTTGGACCAGCGTTCGTGCTGGACGTGCAGACCGCGTGAGACGACGCTTCATCCAGTCCCAAACATGCTCAATGGGGGACAGATCCGGAGATCTTGCTGGCCAGGGTAGTTGACTTACACCTTCTAGAGCACGTTGGGTGGCACGGGATACATGCGGACGTGCATTGTCCTGTTGGAAGAGCAAGTTCCCTTGCCGGTCTAGGAATGGTAGAACGATGGGTTCGATGACGGTTTGGATGTACCGTGCACTATTCAGTGTCCCCTCGACGATCACCAGTGGTGTACGGCCAGTGTAGGAGATCGCTCCCCACACCATGATGCCGGGTGTTGGCCCTGTGTGCCTCGGTCGTATGCAGTCCTGATTGTGGCGCTCACCTGCACGGCGCCAAACACGCATACGACCATCATTGGCACCAAGGCAGAAGCGACTCTCATCGCTGAAGACGACACGTCTCCATTCGTCCCTCCATTCACGCCTGTTGCGACACCACTGGAGGCGGGCTGCGCGATGTTGGGACGTGAGCGAAAGACGGCCTAACGGTGTGCGGGACCGTAGCCCAGCTTCATGGAGACGGTTGCGAATGGTCCTCGCCGATACCCCAGGAGCAACAGTGTCCCTAATTTGCTGGGAAGTGGCGGTGCGGTCCCCTACGGCACTGCGTAGGATCCTACGGTCTTGGCGTGCATCCGTGCGTCGCTGCGGTCCGGTCCCAGGTCGACGGGCACGTGCACCTTCCGCCGACCACTGGCGACAACATCGATGTACTGTGGAGACCTCACGCCCCACGTGTTGAGCAATTCGGCGGTACGTCCACCCGGCCTCCCGCATGCCCACTATACGCCCTCGCTCAAAGTCCGTCAACTGCACATACGGTTCACGTCCACGCTGTCGCGGCATGCTACCAGTGTTAAAGACTGCGATGGAGCTCCGTATGCCACGGCAAACTGGCTGACACTGACGGCGGCGGTGCACAAATGCTGCGCAGCTAGCGCCATTCGACGACCAACACCGCGGTTCCTGGTGTGTCCGCTGTGCCGTGCGTGTGATCATTGCTTGTACAGCCCTCTCGCAGTGTCCGGAGCAAGTATGGTGGGTCTGACACACCGGTGTCAATGTGTTCTTTTTTCCATTTCCAGGAGTGTAGTTCGAAGCCGCATGCCGTTGCCGACGCCATCACTCCACCCAGAGACAGAATTAACATACCTCATCTGTCCGCGAGTGGAGAGTAATCTCATGTTCAAGTGTGTGAACGATTTCCTCAATGTTTGCGAAGCGTGTACCTGACGCAGGTCGTGGGATTGAGCCCAGTATTTCCCTAGGTGGATGTGGGAAACCGCCTAAAAACCACATCCAATGTTGCTGTATCACCAGCACTCGCCGTTGATCCGCGAGGCGGGTTCTATCCGGGGAAGGTTCACCTTCCACTATATTGGAAGTGGCGCCTTAAAGCTCTCGGCTATCCTGGCGAGTTCACTTCGCACGGTTACTCAAAAGGTATATTTTTGTCAAATGTTTGAGTGGGCGAAAACATGAGTCCCTAGAAATTATACAATGTACTTTTGTCCAAATTTTCACAGCCAACTAAGAGTAGTGAGTTTCAAATTGACAAGCATGAGGTCTAGTTTTGAAAATAAACATTTATTTCCTTCAAAGCAATCAGCGTAATTAAGAAAAATGTAATTCGTGATTTGAGGGAAAAACTGGTCAAAATTTTCATAGCCAAACGGAGTGCGAAATAGACAAATATGAAATCAAACTGACCAGTGTGAGGTATATTTGTGAGAAAAAAAGAAAAGAAGTTCACGAACAGCTACTGACAGCTTTTTTTTAAAAAAAAATGGAAGTGATCAGGATACTTAAGAGAAAATATCAAATTAAAGACATGAAATTAAAAACGGCCAAATATTTTTGGGAATTATTTGTCTAAAAGTAAGAAGTAATACAGATTAGAGAAATCGTGTACAGCAAATGATATTCAGACTGAGTTCATTGTTTAGCTCAGAATTAAGAAATAATAGTGCAGCATCTTTGTCTGTTGATATACCATTGCTGAACATGATTTAGAAAACCATTCAAAGGCACGTCAAATTTTTCCTTAACGTATTTTATTTCTTACTCCTATACAAATTATTTCACGAAACATCTGACCGTCTTTATTTCAATTTTTTTATTATCGTTGCTACTGCTTCGGTGATTTATTGGCAACAGCGTAATTGAACAATAGTGACCCTTTCACCTATTTACACTGATTAGATAACATTTATTTAGTTTGGGATTATCCGGCAGTCCTTGCAACAAGTGTCAATGCCTTGCAAGTCTTCCTTTGCTTCGCTACAATTTCCCGTCGTTGAAACTTTCTTTCTTATGTACAACGGCGTCATCCACGGACAGCCTTTTAAAGCCTTTCACGTGATTCATTAGCTGGTCTAGATAGAGCGTGCCTGCAAACAACACTACAACACTCGGTTGGGGTACTACCGAACTTTTACAACTATTTATATGGTTTCCTTTTGAACTAAGTGTTGAGGTGCTCTGTAGCTGGCAAGTCCTAAATACAATCTTAAAGCTGTCCTATATTGTTTTTTACTATCCCATCACACTGAAATGTATCCCGTGCCTTCCGAAAGATCTTTAAAGTAAAACCACGTGATCTTTCGCAATTTCGCGGTTATTGGGGTACATTGAAGTGATGAAAGTAGACTGAAAAATTTTTGTCGATAGTTCAGTCGTATCCTCCAACGTGCAGAATGTATCAACTAAAACAGACGAAATGTTTCCATTTTCACTTTGCATTGCACTCCTTCAAACTGTTTAAGTACATGCATGATGCTTCACAAACTTTTCGAAAAGACAACTTCTCGTTTTTTTTCCGTTTGGAGTGAGTCGTTCAAACCCGGCGAAAAGACGAACATCAGGGTGTAAGAACTGGAGGACAGGAAACCATATGAAATTCTGGCGCCGGAAGACAAGTGATGAACCTGTGTCATAAATAACATATTTCTTTTTTAAACTATCATCACAGCTCATCGAATAAATATTAGAAATAAAAAATAATGATTCAAAGTCACTTTCGACCAGGAAGTTGTCCAGTATTGAGGATCATACTGAAAGTTGGTTGTTATATTCGCCAGTTTCTTTATTTAATTTGCAATTTCATTATTCAGATGTTTGGCGGATCACTTAACACAGGTTTTCCGCAACTGTGCTATCCATTACGAACAATATAGTGTACGTTTGGATCATGCGCTAGGTGCTCAGGAAGCACTTTTTGAGTTACGGTTTAGTAGAGCGATCAAGTCACTGCCTGCCAAGCGACAAATTCCCAGTCACGTGGTTGTGGCAGGTGAACTTTTGTGATCGGCCGCGCATGGAGAAGATTCGTGTTAAGCAGTATGATGGAGCGAGTCGCTGTATGGCGCTTTGCAGTTGTGGAAAGAGGTGCTTTGGCGAAGTACAGTGTGAGCGCATTTGTAGTATAAATTTGAGTTTCGTATACCAAAATCGTGTAGTTTATGACTAACTATTTTCTTTTTTCGCATTGTGAAATTGGAGGGAGAATACATCATTGAAATTTTGCATGATTGGAGAATGCCTGCCAAATGGAAATCCGTTCTTTGTGCTTTTGTGAGCAAAGGGGGTTCCCATACTTGGTACAGAATCCGTGTGATTTTAATCCATCCCAATGGTAAGAAATTCAGTTTCGTCACACTCCATGTTAATCAACCCTGATCAATATTTTGCGATTTGCATTTAGTTCACATTGTTCTGTTTTCTCACATCCTCAAACACTGTGTGTCACTTGTTTTCTAAACTTCAATGTTATATACTGTATAGTGGATTCAATATTTATTTAAAGAAAAATGCATGGATTTGTATTCAAACCTTCTTTCATATCAATTTCCTTGTCACTCACTTCCTCATTCAAATGGGTTTAAGCCGACTTGCTCGCAACAGTCAGAATACGATCATTAAATGTAGAACATGCAATTTCCCTTCATCAGTCAGTAGAAGTTTCCACGGTTTTCTTACTGTAATTGTAATCCAAGGTAAAGTTATTCGATCTGTGCACGATATTCCAGCAGAAAAGACAAGTTTTCTAGAAAACACAGCTGACGGCGTCACAATACTGCATTCTAGAGGACGTCCGCTGTAGAGGAACACTGTATTGGAACGCAAGAACTCGACAGTTTATGTTGTTAGGTAAATACGCAATCGAGAGAGACATGCTGCGAGATGTGATCCTCACAGTCTCATGAATAGCGTTGGGTCGCATGGCGCATGCGCGCCAGTGACAGGGCATACTTCTCTCGACATGTTGGTGAAGTATGCAGGTCAGCAGATGCCTTCCGACGTATTTCCAGCAGGATGATGCCCATTTCCCCCCCCCCCCCCCCCCCACTCGTTACTGTCATAGGGAAGATACGACATTTCTGCATGGGACTGTTGCTGTACCGTTTCGATATCTGTCGATCTACTAATGGTGCCCACAATGATCTGTACGAACAAACATAAAAACATCTGAGTTCCTGTATACAGTGTTGGACATATAAATTTTTAAACCTTATAGATACCGAGGAACAATTAAAAGCTTTAGCATATCTCTAGCCCGGACACCCTGTATAGGAAGTTTGATTATCTCAGATGCTTACACTGAGGTGACAAAAGTCACTGGGTAGCGATACGAACATATACAGATGACGGTAGTATCTCTCAGACAAGCCATAAAAGGGCAGTACATTAGTGGAACTGTCGTTTGTAATCAGACGACTCGTTTGAAAAGGTTCCCGATGTGATAGTACGCGCACGGTGGGAATTAACAGACTTTGACTGCGGAATGGTAGTTCGAGCTAGGCACATGGGACACTCCATTTCGGAAATCCTTAGGAAATTCAGCATTCCCGATCCACAGCGTCAAGAGAGCGCCGAGAACACCAAATTTCCGGTATTTCCTCTCCCCACGGACAGTGCGTTTGTAACACCATCGCTCTAATACTCTACTGATTTATTTTGCTTTTGTTTTATTTAATATTACATCGTTGAGCTTCTGTAAATTTGTTTGTTTGAATCAATAACACAAAACTGTATACTCCTTTCTTTGTACAAACTTTGATGTCATGGTTTGGTTCTATGCAATTTAGTGTATCTGTCATTTAAATTCTTTGTCCCATTTGGAGGGAACAAAACTTACTGTATATAATTGTAATTTTGTGTGAATAATTTTTTGTAGAGATGTCAATATGTGTAAATGTTTTGTTTTATTTAATGCATTTGGTTGCTGTTATGTACACTGCTGATCCTCACTTAGGGCTCTTAGTTATTCTGTGTGTAAAAGTCGTTGTGGTTCCCCTCGGGAACGGAACTGTGCAGCGCGCGCAAATTGTGGTTGGCCTAGATAGGAAAGGTGGAACTGATAGTCAGTCGGGGACGAGCTAAGAGTCGTGAACAAGCTACGAGTCGGGGACGAGCTACCAAGCTGTGCACTGTCATGTAAATGTTGCATATCGTGCTGGTTCCGAGAGAGGCTTTTCCTGCCGCTTTCCAATGCCTCGGATGGATGGATAAATAGCTGGAACTATTCTGGAATTTGTATCTGTCGTCGCCACCATGAAATGACAGAGTCTAGCAATTCTGTCTGCGAATCCACCTACCAACATGCAGTTGCCACCACGTTGCGCAATCACTGTAACGTAATACTATAATGATGTACAGTGAAGGATCAGCTTAATGGATGTGCTAATGTGCTCAAATATAAGGTAATTTATATCTGAATTTATGTACCTACCTTGATTTTCCTCCTTATCATAACATCTCTCAGGTTCCTCTCCGTTTGAACTAAAGTAATTACCGAGTGTCCCTACTGAAAGAACATTTATGACCAATGTTAT
Source organism: Schistocerca serialis cubense (assembly GCF_023864345.2). Classification (NCBI taxonomy): domain Eukaryota; kingdom Metazoa; phylum Arthropoda; class Insecta; order Orthoptera; family Acrididae; genus Schistocerca; species Schistocerca serialis. The sequence goes on from NC_064644.1 coordinate 545,710,711, forward strand.
GCTAATTAATGCCTCTTGAACTTAGTAAAAAGGAAGTTAAAGTTAATGTGGCAAGAGAGTGAGTTAAAGTAAATGTTGTTTGCTGAAAATAATTTTCCTATTAAAACTGCTTATTAAAGTGCTGTTGCCAACTGCAAAATTAAAAGTTCTTAAGACTGAGGCTTCTAAGGTTTTGCTTAGCAAATGATCACCTTGATATCTGTAGTAAATTCAAAAAGGTGTGTCAGTTTTTTGCAGTTTTGTCAACGTTGTGTTTCGCTGTAGTAAAAGTGGAAAACTGCAGTCGTGAAACGTTATATACTCATGTTTGTTAAGTGTATGTCTCTCTTGTGTATAGGAAGTGCATATTAATAATATAACAGGATCCACAGTTTGTCTATTGTATTAATGCTGGGTAACAAGTAATGGGAAGACCACTAATTATAAATCCATAATTTCTTTGAAGCCTGAAAGTAATAGGGTGTTTCGGTATCTCTTATAATTTTGCAAATAGTTTGTGCTGCTCCAGTTGTTAGCTTCAATCTTAAAACATATGTGTGTCAGAGTTCATTGCATTCGCGTGTGACCAAGTATAGGTTGTGTTTATCCATTAGAGTTACTAATAACTATTTTCTTGAACGAGAATGTTAACCATTCTCTTGCCTAGTTAGGCTGGCGACCGTTTTCTTTATCAGTTGAACAGTGCAGATAGGCAAAATTTTGTTCGTACTGTTCAAATATTTACGTAATTCTGACTTTCACTTCCGATAAGCCACCTCCGTTAGGTACAACACGGTCAACATAATAAAATTCCTCTCAGAGGGTAACACTGCTCTGTTGCGTTATACCATAATTACTCTAACAAAATAATTCTGTTTTGCAAACTGCCTCCAGCTTCGAGGTTATGGTATAGCAGTAGCAGACGGTAGTGTTATACGTTGGCCGACGGCCTCCACTTAATGACCGAGAGCAGAGGCGTTTACGAAGAGTTGTCAGTGCTAACAGACAATCAACACTGTTTGCAATAACCTCAGAAATCAATGTGGGATATACGACGAACATATCTGTTATGGCAGTGTGGCGAACTTTGGCGTTAATGGGTTGTGGCAGCACTACATCACCTTCAGCGCCTCTTCTGGACTCGTGACCATATCGGTTGAACTATAGACGACTGGAAAGCCGTGACTAGGTCACATGAATCACGATTTTAGTTGGTAACAGACTATGGTAGAGATCGAGTGTGTCGCAGTTTCCAAGAAACCATGGGTCCAGGTTGTTCACAACGCACTATGGAATGTCGTGTCCTGACATAGGTGGGAGATGGAGGAAAGGGGTTACTGGTCAGTCTGCGCTCCCGAACGGTACAGAGCATAAGGCAGAAGGACAATTCACAGTGAAGGCATTTGATTGTTTTCTTCTATCTGAGCCAACACTGGTACAGGCATTTACTAGAAATACAGGTGGTGAGACTAGGTAGGGAACTCGTTGTGGAGATTCTTGGACAAACAGGGTTTTGGAATAGTTGTTTATTCCAGACAAGACTAACTAATACACTGGAGTCTAGTTCTAGGGTTAGAAAAAGCACGAATAACACTGTTATAACAGAAGCCAGTGCAGAAGTGCTACTAGCAGCGTCTTCAGGCAACAACATAGTTGCAAAGCAAAACACACTGAATGTGACACTGTTCACTGAGGCACTCCAAGTGAGAGAGCAGACTTAACGCGGAGCTGGACCGAGGCTGGAGTCGACAGACGCGGATTCGGCGCCCATATCGTCTGACTGAGAACTCCATCAGAATGCGGAATCTAGGGGTTTTAAAGAGTCGCGTGGGGGCACTGCTTTTCCCACTTAAAGCCACCCAGCCAATCCCGTAGGTAATGATTATAAAGAATTCGCCTCGACTGCAAATAGAAGCCGGATGTTGACCAAGGTTTCGGCGCGGATAAGCACGCCTTCTTCGGAACACACTAAAACTACAAACTGCCTAAAGAGGCATGACCCAAAGTTAATACAGAACGCCCAAAAGGGCAAAAGACTCTCATAAAATGTAAAATAAACGGTACGTGTGTACCATGTCAATAGCTGTACTTAGCTCAAACGTCAGAAGCGTGCTTCCTCACCCCAGCCAACGTTCGGTGGGCCCGGGCTCTCAGGTAGTTTTAGTGTGTTCCGAAGAAGGCGTGGTTATCCGTGCCGAAACCTAGGTCAACAATCGGTTTCTATTTGCAATCGTGGTGGATTCTTTACAATCATTAAATTATTCACGGTTGCAGACACGCTGCAACGTTAAAAGCTCTCAGTCCCACAGGTCTCTTGCAGGCGCCTGCCAATCACGGTTTAGCTAGGTCCCCTGTACTGCTCCTAAGGCGGGGATGTTAATGCAGTTGCACTGACTAAGTCCGTATTTGGTGTCAACACTGTTCAGCTGAAAGCTAAACATAACTACTTCGCCAAATAAGGCTTGCATCATTATTGTTATACGTCATTTAGCCACGCCCCTCGGGCTCCCCGGAGTAGGGACTGCTAGGTCAACAATTTTTGGCGTTTTCGCTCTCTTTCTACCCTTGTGAGTCTACTGACGTTGCTGTTCTCACGGCTGGTATCAAGCTGCCTTTATCGCTACTACTTGCTTGTTGGTAACAAAGTTCTACGGTGGCAACCTACCACAGCGTCTAGACGACATATGAAGTTACATGTCAATTCCTCGAAGAGTAACTAATGCCCTGGGACCGCGTCTGGGGGCGTCTGCATTTTCGCAAGGCTCTCCCCTTACGGTTCACTTCATGTAACAATATCTCTCCTAGTTTCGTCTGTCCTCAGCATCGTCTCTGCTTCCGCGGCTTGGAGCGCCTGTCCTCCTTTCTCACAGCTTCAAGATAACACTACAGTAGAAAAGAGTAATCAATATATTATAGCAAGCTGGCGGTGGTTCCATAATGGTGTAGGCTGTGATTACATGGAACGAACTCTATCGTTGACTGGAAATGGTTATATTCGGCTACTTGGAGACCATTTGAGCCATTCATGGAATTCACAAACATCGACGGAATTTTTATGGATGCCGATGCACCATTTTACCAGGCTATAATTGTTCGCGATTGGTTTGAAGAACATTACGGACAGTTGCAGCTACTGATCTGGCCACCCAAATCACCCAGCGTGAATCCCATAGAGTATTTATCGGACATAATCGAGAAATCAATTCGTACACAAAATCCTGCACCGGCAGCACTTCCGCAATTGTGGAAAGTTGCAGGTCTCACTATTTCTGCAGGGTACTTCAAAAATGGTTCAAATGGCTCCGAGCTCTATAGGACTTAACATCTGTGGTCATCAGTCCCCCAGAACTTAGAACTACTTAAACCTAACTAACCTAAAGACATCACACACATCCATGCCCGAGGCAGGATTCGAAGCTGCGACCGTAGCAGTCGCGCGGTTTCGGACTGAGCGCCTAGAACCGCTCGGCCACCGCAACTGGCAGGGTACTTCCAACGACTTGTCGACTCCACGCCATGTGGAGTTTCTGCACTACGCCGGACAAAAGGAGGTCCGACACGATGTTAGGAGGTTCCGATGACTTTTGTCACCTCAGTGCATTTCTGACCCATTACGCAGACGCGGCCCTCAAACCCACAGCACTGCACGGGGCTATGAGCCGTGTTGCATACATATTGTCATGCAGAGTGATATATTTATTACAGCTATTGACGTTCACATAAATTCAGTTTCATTTTGCTATGCCCATAGTTAAACATTGTACTAAAGTCAATGTTTATTGTCTAAATAATATTCTGCAAGATTAGCAGTCACATCACGTCGCTAATTTGTTTCATGAGGCTAGATACTGTAACTTAGAGTTCATTTCTTTTAATTCAGAGCTTATGCTAAGTTACTTTCACAGTTAATCTATGTTTCGAAAACTACCAGGACGCATACAGCACATTTTCACCAACATGCCAGCTATCATAAATAGTTTAACTGCTTATTAAGTTTAGCCGAAAAGAAGCCTAAAGTGCTCACTGCGGCTGCCGTGCTGGCGCCCAACTCTTTTTACTCCAAATCGAATGAAATTATATATATATATATATATATATATATATATATATATGTTGTGTACATAGTTCCGCATAGTCGGCACGTACACAACTTTCCCAGTAGAGTGCGCCCAGCTAAGCACAACAGCGCAGGCGCAGCGCTCGTCCGTCTCCGCACTACGAGATGGCACTGCCTGAGAGACGGACCAAATTCTGCTTCCACCGATCCGCGTATTAATATGTAACGCAGCCAATGAGATTGCTGCTAACGTAGAACCTTTTCTCCTCGCAGATCACACTCATGCAGTGATACCTGAACAAGCGAGGTATTATAACGAATGTACAGACCTCTGATCAGTCAGTCTGCGTTAGTCTGCATTTGTCTGTAGTCAAGTTTCAGTCTGCGCCTAATAAGATTATCATATTCCTGTACTTAGCCATGAAGAGAAATGTATAGACACTTTGTCAAGTATCAGAGATATGTGAGAATAAGATTAACGTACCAAGACCAAAGGAACTTCAGATTGTCAATTGTAAACAGCATCCAGAATCAAGTTATGTAATGTCTATCCTTTTTATTATTTTAATATATGTGTGTGAAAATGAATCAAGTTCTGTTTAAATTGATCACCGTCAATCTACTACTCTAACCGTGCAAGTGGCATTTCTATCGTCTGCCCTAACAGCAGCAGATAAACACGCCACGATAAGACCACGAGACATATTGCTGACACTCGCCTACTTCGTTAGAGCGACAAGTCAAATAATCTGATGGTGTGTGCACCGAAGGTCTTACAGTATGCACACCACAATATATATATATATACAGTGCTGTTTTTCTGGGGGAACGCTGTGGGATGCGTACGCCTAAACTTTTTCTTCTGCAAAGTGATGTTTTTACGATGTTGAGAACTTGGAAGAGTGCCAAAGATTTATTTCACGGAAGTAAATTTTTTATTTCATTTTTTCATGTTGGTAATTGAAATACGAACGATGTTAATTTAGACTAGAGCCAGATATTTTGGAGAGCGAAATCCAGTGGGCCCTTGAAAATATGGCTGATAACAAAACTAGTGGACATGATAAAATACCAGCAGAATTGAAACTTCCTGGCAGATTAAAACTGTGTGCCCGACCGAGACTCGAACTCGGGACCTTTGCCTTTCGCGGGCAAGTGCTCTACCATCTGAGCTACCGAAGCACGACTCATGCCCGGTACTCACAGCTTTACTTCTGCCAGTATCTCGTCTCCTACCTTCCAAACTTTACAGAAGCTCTCCTGCGAACCTTGCAGAGGTAAAGCTGTGAGGATGGTGCGTGGGTCGTGCTTGGGTAGCTCAGTTGATAGACCACTTGCCCGCGAAAGGCAAAGGTCCCGAGTTCGAATCTCGGTCCGGCACACAGTTTTAATCTGCCAGGAAGTTTCATATCAGCGCACACTCCGCTGCAGAGTGAAAATCTCATTCTGGAAACATCCCCCAGGCTGTGGCTAAGCCATGTCTCCGCAATATCCTTTCTTTCAGGAGTGCTAGCTCTGCAAGGTTCGCAGGAGAGCTTCTGTAAAGTTTGGAAGGTAGGAGACGAGATACTGGCAGAAGTAAAGCTGTGAGTACCGGGCGTGAGTCGTGCTTCGGTAGCTCAGATGGTAGAGCACTTGCCCGCGAAAGGCAAAGGTCCCGAGTTCAAGTCTCGGTCGGGCACACAGTTTTAATCTGCCAGGAAGTTTCATATCAGCGCACACTCCGCTGCAGAGTGAAAATCTCATTCTGGTACCAGCAGAATTGTTTAAAGTCACTGGAAAGGATGCAGTGAAAGTGCTGCACTCAGTATGTCAAAAATATGGATCACGCAGCAGTGGCCAGAAGACTGGAAAAGATCAGTATTCATCCCCATTCCAAAGAAGAGAAGTGCTAAAGAATGCTCAGATTACCGAACAATCGCACTTATCTCACATGCTAACAAAGTCATGTTGAAAATATTACCAAATAGATTACGCCAATATCTAGATCGAGAGCTACCAGAACAACAAGCTGGATTTAGGAAAAGAAGAGGAACTAGAGATAAAATTGCTAACATTCGGTGGATTACGGAGAAAGCAAGAGAATTCCAGAGAGATGTGTACCTCTGCTTTATTGACTACGCCAAAGCCTTTGACTGCGTCGATCACAACAAATTATGGAAGGTACTGAAAAACATGGGTGTACCAGATCAACTCATTCATCTGATACGGAGTTTATACCTTGACCAAGAAGCCACGGTGAGAACTATGTATGGAACAACGAAATGGATAAAGATTCAGAAAGGAGTCCGGCAAGGCCGGCAAAGCTGCATACTGTCACCGTACTTATTCAATCTGTAAGCAGAACATGTTATGAGGAATGCGAGGCTAGATGAAGGAGAAACAGGAATTGAAATAGCTGGAATAAATGTAAACAACCTCAGGTACGCTGATGAGACAATCCTGTTGGCAGAAAGTGAAGAAGAATTGAGAACACTCATGCTGAAGGTGAAAGAAGAAGTGAAAAGGCCGGTCTTAGGCTGAATGTGAAGAAAACGAAAATTATGGTAACTACACCTACCAATTCGTGGGATATAGCGGGAGAAACCTTGGAGGTAGTGACCACATTCAGTTATCTCGGATCGCAGATCTCTGCTGATGGCAACTGCAGCCATGAAATCCGGAGGCGATGTCAAACCTTGACAAGGTTTTAAGGTCCAGAGATATAACACTAGCAACAATATCCGTATTGTGAGGACTACGGTCTTTCCAGTTGCGATGTATGGGTGTGAGACCTGGACCATTAGAAAGGCTGAACGGCGAAGAATTGACTCCATCGAATTGTGGTGTTGGAGGAAACTTCTTAGAGTTCCATGGACTGCAAAGAGAACCAACAGATCAATATTTGAACAAATAAAACCAGATTTCTCTCTGGAAGGTCTAATGTTAAAACAAAAGCTGACCTACTTTGGACACACAATGCGAAGGCATGCCTCGCTGGAAAAAACATTAATGCTGGGGAAGATTGAAGGAAGTAGAAGAAGAGGACGTCAGAGGATGAGGTGGATCTATGGCATCACAGAAGCAATGTGTTCCGACCCGGAAGGTCTACGGGAGAAAGTGCAAGACAGGAAAAAGTGGCGTGATTTGGTTCATGGGGTCACGAAGAGTCGGAACCGAATAAACGAACAGAGAGAGAGAGACATTTTTTATTTCATTTTTTCGTGTTGGTAATTGAAATACGAACGATTCCAGTGCAATTTTTGGTGGGAAAATCGATGTCATAGACCGTTTCAAGCATTTCGAAGCTGCGGCAACCGCCCTCGTCAATTGAATCGCTGGCAGCCAGTTCGACAAGCATGTAGTGCCTTCGCCCGCTAATAGTGGGCGATGGTAGTGCTAAATGGATATGCGTACGCTCAAAACGCATGCTTAATTTGAGGTGATGTATACTGAAGTGTTCGATACCACTTTCTCTTCTGTGTTTGTGTGTTTCTCGCTTCATTTGAGCTGTAAAGTCAATTGAAGAATCCGATACCATTTTTTCTGTAGTTCGATATGTTGATGACGTCATGGCTAAAAGCAGAAGGGTGGTATCCCATGCTTCAGTTATAACTAATTTTCGCTGCATTATATCCCATGTCAGAGTACCCTCAAACTTTTTTTTAGAAAAAGGGTACTGTATATATAATGGGGTACTTATTTTTTGGGGTACAGTCCGAAAATACAATAACATGGGTCTTTCCATTTGAAAATACCAACACAGTCCACGCGTGGTGGGGGGGGGGGGGGGGGAGAGGAGAGGGGCAGGGCGTGAAAAAACGCTCTAGGTTCATTTGGGTTAGATTGCGCTGCAATCGACAGATATCAAGAATGCCTGTTTTTCAAATTAAGAACGGACGCATTTGGTTCTATGTTTAATTTACGATTGAAATTTAAACCTTCGTGTTCTAACGGTTGATATTTGCGGTCGAAATTTACTTTAGGGTTCCAAATTTAATTGTACGATATAATATGCTTAGCCATTTCAGTATCTGGTTAGAAACTACGTTTAGCGTGATCTGGGAACGACATAGATGTAACGCACTATCCATTTCGTTGAAAAGCTCGTCCAAGTCCTTTGCCGTCTCTGACAAAATAGAATTTCATCGGCAAACATCAAACATTTATTTTTTCTCAGTTTTAATTCCCTCACAAAATTACTCCTTAGTTTTCTTTACCGTTTGCTCCTCGTACCGACTGATTATCATCGGGGTAGGCTACAACTTTGTCTCATTCACTTCACAAATACGGATTTTTTTTCACGTCTTTCGATTCCTGTAGCTGCAGTCTCGTTTCTGTAGATCTTGTAAAAACCGTTTCCTCGCTGTATTCGTTTCTCGATACCTTCAGAACTGCAAAAAGTGTATGCTTGTCAATACTGTCGAAAGGTTTGGCTAAATGTATGAAATCTAGAATCGTAGGATGGCCTTTTTCAACCTTTGTTCTAACCAACCTATGACACGAGAAAATATTTTCTCCTCAGAGGTCAAGGATAAGTTATCTTCGGTGTATGTTAATGGGCCCGTTGAAGGGGGAGCGAAGTTGGCCACTTGCATCCGGAATGAAAGGAAGTAAGTACTTGGGGGCCGAAGGAGCTCTCGGGTGGAATTGCCTTTGTCCCGGAGGCCAATTGCTGACGGAAGACATGCGGCAGTTTGGCGACGCTGGGAGGTGTGTGTGTGTGTGTGTGTGTGTGTGTGTGTGTCTCGAGAGCTTCCCGAGACAGGGCGACGCAGCCACTCACCGCCACTGCGGCGATGTAAATAAATAAAACATCGGGATGCGGCCGCATGAATAAAGTATGGCGACATCAAGAGGCGCGCCCGCTCAGGCTGCCGGGGGCGGCACGGCGGGGCGGTACGCGTCTAATAGAAGACCTATTGTTGCCGCCGCAGGGGAGCAGCAGGTAGGCAATGGCCGCGGCGCGCGCACACGTTAAGTGCGCCACCTCCTCCAGCTCGTCTCGGGAGAAGGACGAGGAACAGGGGTCTCGCCGTCTCCGAGCCCCGGAACGGCGTGGGATACAGTCAAAACGTAGAGGCTGCGTTCGGGGCACTATCTGTTCCCTGAATCGCTCTAGCCAAGTGTCAGAGAGAGTCCAGACTGGTGCACATCGGACGAAAAGTTAGTGGTGGTACCCCTCCTGTTATCACCTGGAGAACGTACAATCGTTTGGTCCTAACTGTCGATTCTTTGATTGCTCTGAGTGATGGCTGATCGCAGCAACAACATATGAAACCTGGCAGAGGTACAATCGTCTGGTCTTAACTGTGGGTTCTTTGATCGCTCTGGAAGATTAGAACAGCAACATATGAAACATTAGTTACCTTTGTTACAGGAATTATAAAAAGGTCTACTTAACTTGATACAATCAATTGCCACGAGAATGTGTTGAATACTTACAAGTGCCTAGAATGAAATTTTCACTCTACAGCGGAGTGTGCGCTGATATGAAACTTCCTGGCAGATTAAAACTGTGTGCCGGACCGAGACTCGAACTCGGGACCTTTGCCTTTCTCGGGCAAGTGCTCTACCGACTGAGCTACCCATTCACGACTCAGGCCCCTTCCTCACAGCTTTAATTCCGCCAGTACCTCGTCTCCTACCTTCCAAACTTCACAGAAGCTCTCCTGCGAACATTGCAGAACTAGCACTCCTGGAAGAAAGGATGTTGCGGAGAAATGGCGTGAGTCGTGCTTGGGTAGCTCAGTCGGTAGAGCACTTCACGCGAAAGGCAAAGGTCCCGAGTTCGAGTCTCGGTCCGGCACACAGTTTTAATCTGCCAGGAAGTTTCATATCAGCGCACACTCCGCTGTAGAGTGAAAATTTCATTCTAGAAACATCCCGCAGGCTGTGGCTAAGCCATGTCTCCGCAATATCCTTTCTTCCAGGAGTGCTAGTTCTGCAAGGTAGCAGGAGAGCTTCTGTGAAGTTTGGAAGGTAGGAGACGAGGTACTGGCGGAATTAAAGCTGTGAGGAAGGGGCGTGAGTCGTGCTTGGGTAGCTCAGTCGGTAGAGCACTTGCCCACGAAAGGTCCCGAGTTCGAGTCTCGGTCCGACACACAGTTTTAATCTGCCAGGAAGTTTCATTATTTCATTTTGTTACAGGAATTACAAAAAGGTTTACTTAACTTGATACAATCCATTGCCAGAAGACTGCGTCGAATACTTATAAGTGTCTTTGAGCAGTAAAGCATCCCTTGATGTACACAACTACAAACTCTTCTTTTGAGGTACAAGTTGAGCGTTTACAAAAGTACAGTTCCATCTGAGACTTTGTAAGTAGGCTGTTTAGGTTTTTATGCTGGTAACGTCACGTAGCGCTCTGTATGAAAATCACTGGCTGTGCTGTGTGCAGTCTGTGGCTGGTTGACATTGTTGGAATATTCGCTATTGTAGTGTTGGGCAGTTAGATGTCAAAAACGCGTAGCGTTGCGCAGTTGGAGATGAGCCGCCAGCAGTGTTGGATGTGGGGAGAGAGATGGCAGAATTTTGAGAGCGGACGATCTGAACGTGTGTCCATCAGAAAGAGTAAATATTCCAAAGTCGTCATATATATATGACGACTTTGGAATATTATTAAGGTAAATACATTGTTTGTTCTCTATCAAAATCTTTCATTTGCTAACTATGCCTATCAGTAGTTAGTGCCTTCAGTAGTTAGAATCTTTTACTTAGCTGGCAGTATTGGCGCTCGCTGTATTGCAGTAGTTCGAGTAACGAAGATTTTTGTGAGGTAAGTGATTCATGAAAGGTATAGGTTATTGTTAGTCAGGGCCAGTCTTTTGTAGGGATTATTGAAAGTCACATTGCGCTGCACTAAAAATATTGTGTGTCAGTTTAGTGTTGATCAGAATAAGTAAAGAGAGAAATGACTGAGTACGTTTAGTTCTGCTCAGCTGTTTGAAAATCAAGTAACGTAAGAGGTTTATCAGCAGAGTAATTCACTAATTTTTCTAAGGGGATGTTACAACTTGAATAGCACGGGTGGTCTTACTAGATGATGTTGACTGTTTCATTGGAGGTTGCTAACTAGGACAGAGCGAGCCACTGTCCGCCTCTGTATCGACGTCTGTGCCATGGCACCGAGGTCTTGAGAGAGAGGGCGTGTCTTCTGGCGTGCCTCGCATTCTTGGTTGCGGACTGCAGCGAGACGTCGCTGGTTTTTGTGGTGTCGACGCACCACTGCCGACTTTAGTGGGCACCACGATCGTCGGACGATACCACACCTCTGTTTCTTCCACCTGAGATGAATTAATGACACGTGGCATCTGCTGCGCCTGTATGACTGAAGTACTTGCAATAAATACAGACGCCGTGTTAATGTAACTTTAGAATATCTGTGAAGGAGTAACAGGAGTAACCGTCGACAGTAGTCTAGAATGGATGAAAGGGTATTGTATCGATCCTTCGTGCAGGAGTTAAATGCAATGTTGTGACCAAGATTCGATTCCACAGCTGCAAGATGTGGCGGGGTGCAACACACAATCTTATCTCATGTTCAGAAAAATCAGAACACCTTAAACGACTAGAGATAGGACGCTCATATTCACAGGAATGTTCTGAAGAAGTGATTAGCGTTTCAACCATGTCCGCGGGTTCAAGGTTAACATCGATATCGCGGCGCAACACCACCAGCCGGTAAAATGTGCCTGCAAGTCTCGTTGTTGCTATAAACCGAAGGTAATGGATCATTGTGACTTGAACAGACGTGCAGGGTGCGTCGCAGACGTATGCGCGAACCGCACCGTCAAATCAGTGAGTTTGACAGAGGGTGCATTACAGGCGTGAGAGAATGTGGTGCATCCAATCTGGGAAATTGCTGGCCGGCCGCGGTGGCCGAGCGGTTCTAGGCGCTTCAGTCCAGAACCGCGCGACTGATACGGTCGCAGGTTCGAATCCTGCCTCGGGAATGGATGCGTGTGATGTCCTTAGCTTAGTTAGGTTTAAGTAGTTCTAAGTTCTAGGGGACTGATGACCTCAGATGTTAAGTCCCATAGCGCTCAGAGCCACTTGGGAAACTGCTGCTCGTGTGGGACGAAGTGTTTCGGCGGTGCAACGGGCGTGTGCAGAATGGTTCACGAAGGCCGCAGAAAACAGCAAGATGGGTCAGATCGCCCCACCTGGACCATCCCCTGAGAGGATCTACACCTCATACAAATGGCATTGCAGGACAGCGCTCTCCTCGGCTCTGGCGCAACAGTGGAACGGTATAACACATCGTATTCTATTAGGGGTGGCACTCCGTCGCCGTTTATTGCGACATGGGCTATGTGCACGTCATCCACTTCTCCACCTACCTCTGACGAAATTTCAGCATTCTAGACGGAAATGGTGTATCCAACGACGTCACTGGGGACAGGAATAGGATCAGACAACAAGGCCCAGAGGCATCCCCCATGTGGACAGACACGCTACCCTACAGATGGTGTGCAGAACCAGGTACCCAAGATTCGGAAGAGATGCTCCTGCAGTCGTGCACTGTGACGCAGACGAGCACTGGTAACGGTGGAAACGTCACAAGATACCCAGTGGCACAGTGAGAGAGAGAAATCATCAGTAGGAGACCGGCTGCACACCAAACGCAGCCCTGTCTCACGGCCTAATCCAATGGAAGACTGCAATCTTTCAGCTACCTGATCGACATATGAGACAGGGAAAGAGACATCACTACTTCTGTTGGAGATGTTGGGCGCCATGCAACCACACCGGTGTCTCATTCTTTCCCACTAGATGACATGTTCATCGCGTCTGACAGCTCGCCAGAGTGCCAATTGCTGCAAGGTTGAGATGGTGTTACAGCCTAGCTGATGCTGCCATGGACCAGATGAGGGACCAGAGACATCCGCTGCTGCTCCAAAAGCAAGCGCTAAGTGAAGAGCAACGCTTACTCTGGTGCAACATCGCTGCACCTTGATGCTTCAGGCAGTTCAAAAAATGGCTCTTAGCACTATGGGACTTAACATCTGAGGTCATCAGTCCCATAGAACTTAGAACTACTTAAACCTAACTAACCTAAGGACATCACACACATCCATGCCCGAGGCAGGATTCGAACCTGCGACCGATGCGGTCGCGCAGTTCCAGACTGAAGAGCCTAGGAGCGCTCGGCCACACAGGCCGGCCTTCAGGCAGTCCGAGAGACCATTTGCATGTGTGCCTAGTGCCATGTTCCATCTATGTGACTTTCTAAAAGTAAATTGTCTCCCGAGGGGCCCTTGTGGAGGGAGCAATAGGATGTTTCATGATTTTGTTCTCATGTAATTCTGTATATTTTCTTGTAGAACTGGTTTAATTTTTGATGCAACTGATCTAGTGAAGATAATTTGTCAAGCGTTTATGTAAAATTGACTTGCAAAGCGTGATTTTCAAATGTCATGCAGGTAAAAGAAACAGTATTACCCTGCCCTATGAAATAAGCATAACAAATGACATGTTGCTTGCTTGTTTCAATTCTGAGAATGAGTGTGTTTCTTCAGTTATAATGTCGCCCCTGGTAGCTGAGTGGTCAGCGAGAAGGAATGTCATACCTAACGGCCCGGGTTCGATTCCCGGCTGTGTCGGAGATTTTCTCCGCTCAGGGACTGGGTGTTGTTTTGTCCTTATCATCATCATTTCATCCCCATCGACACGCAAGTCGCCGAAGTGGCGTCAACTCTAAAGACTTGCACCAGGCGAACGGTCTACTCGACGGGAGACCCTAGCCACATGGCATTTCCATTTTCAGTTACAATTAGTGTCCGTTTTTGTGTAATGGATGAATGAAACATGGTGTATGACTAAGCAGGGTTAAATCGCTGATGCAGAGAATGGTTCAAAGTCCATGTAATTCTCCTATGATTATATTAGTCGTCTATGACTTCAGAAATTGTATGAGTGAGTAAAGGTACTGCTGCAAAACCTTTTTAACTGCTTAATAATTGTTTATCTGAAGGATGTGGTACAGCAACGACACGAGGGTCCCAATGAATCATACTACACTCAGCAATGTTCTTCTGTACTTCTTGGAGGCATGCAGTTTTGTGTACGTGAATGAGGTCAAGTTAGGAAGTTTTTTCTATGCATGGTATTGGTTCGCAAATTCGCCCCAACACTCATGTCATCGTGGTGAGGTCTCAACACTATTTAATAATTCCCTCTATTCCTTGTCACACTATGACATTTCGAAGTGAGACACAACACATGCGGAAGTCATCCATGGTGGGGTGGCAGTCAGAGAGGTCGAGTCACTCAGTCAGAATTTTTAATGTTCAAGGCACTCAAGACATCATTTTTGTGGGACAACAGGAGGTTAGCAACATGATCAGGCATTGATGGGAGCATGTGTGTTGTTAATACATGCGGGACCTTTATCATGGCTCTCCTTTGAATAGTATTTTCTGGAATTGATTTGGTCAGTTAACAATAAATCTATCAGTGGACGTTGGGGGCTTGGAGGTTACATACAGCTATTAGGGGAAAAGAACAAATCGAAGCACTTACTGGGGAGAGAATGCTGGTCCCAAGAACTTCTTGCACTGGTGAGCAGATAATGCTAACGGCCGAAGAGGCGGAAAAAGCACCAATCTGGATCTACCTGTTAGGCGCCTCTAGACATGTCAGGGGCAGGGGCACAAGAGTAATTTAGGTCGCTTGGCCAAGTGTTTCAATAGTGTCCTAAACGTCTTTTGTGAACACAGATGGTGGCCATAAAAATTCGCGTGTTTCCATGGCCAAGTGTTTCAATAGTGTCCTAAACGTCTTTTGTGCACACAGATGGTGGCCATAAAAATTCGCGTGTTTCCATGTTCACCGTGGACCGGACACAACCGAAGGACCCATCAGGTGGTGTTGTCCCTCTTTCTACCGAGTTTTTGGGAAGCCTCAGGCTTTTGAAACAATTTGAGAATGGAGCACAACATTTATGGCGACTCTCAAAAGGTCTATGTTGGGACACTAAGGCCCTTCTCTTAGTTTAGACAAGGCACTTGTTAAGACATGATGTAACTTTTGGGCCATCCAGATAATGATCTCCATGATAAATGTGCTGTTCACACTAGGGCTAAATAGAAACTCACAACGCGCTGTCTAAAGTGATCATAGGAAAAAACAAGTCGGGAGCACAATGTTTTTTCTTCTCTACACGGGAATTTACGAGTCAGGATTTGGCTGCTTCTCCAGAGAAAACAACAATATTTTTATATTTCGTTAGGATTGACTAGTGGGTAGGGCAGATGAGCTAGAGGGGGGAATTGAGCTCGTGGGGTCTTGTGATTGGCAAGAGAACCTTGTGGGGGCGGTTGCATGAGTGCTTTTGTTGAGTTTACTGATGTTTGATGGAAAGGGATGAGAGGAGAAACTTCCTCTTCTGATTCAGACTCCAGCCTGCAGAGTATTCTAGTCTTGGACTCTTGTCATAAGCGGGGTTGCACGTGGGGCACATGTCCTGAGTATGACTTTGCACTACCGTTGGTCTTCACCGGGGAGGCTGTGGTGAGAACTTAGCTGTAGCGACAGTTTAGACCTCAGTCTTCTCAAACAATTCACAGCGCCGAGGCCAATCTTATTCGTGTCAGGCCTGCTGGCTCCATGTTTGATCTCCTTGTGCACACTGCCGTATAGGTGAGCCAAATTGGTCCCTGATATAACCGGCGAATGGGAGTGTCACATGCTCAAATCTGCCCATGTTTCAGGGCTCGATTGGTGAGTAAATGTGATCCATTTAATACACTCCTGGAAATGGAAAAAAGAACACATTGACACCGGTGTGTCAGACCCACCATACTTGCTCCGGACACTGCGAGAGGGCTGTACAAGCAATGATCACACGCACGGCACAGCGGACACACCAGGAACCGCGGTGTTGGCCGTCGAATGGCGCTAGCTGCGCAGCATTTGTGCACCGCCGCCGTCAGTGTCAGCCAGTTTGCCGTGGCATACGGAGCTCCATCGCAGTCTTTAACACTGGTAGCATGCCGCGACAGCGTGGACGTGAACCGTATGTGCAGTTGACGGACTTTGAGCGAGGGCGTATAGTGGGCATGCGGGAGGCCGGGTGGACGTACCGCCGAATTGCTCAACACGTGGGGCGTGAGGTCTCCACAGTACATCGATGTTGTCGCCAGTGGTCGGCGGAAGGTGCACGTGCCCGTCGACCTGGGACCGGACCGCAGCGACGCACGGATGCACGCCAAGACCGTAGGATCCCACGCAGTGCCGTAGGGGACCGCACCGCCACTTCCCAGCAAATTAGGGACACTGTTGCTCCTGGGGTATCGGCGAGGACCATTCGCAACCGTCTCCATGAAGCTGGGCTACGGTCCCGCACACCGTTAGGCCGTCTTCCGCTCACGCCCCAACATCGTGTAGACCGCCTCCAGTGGTGTCGCGACAGGCGTGAATGGAGGGACGAATGGAGACGTGTCGTCTTCAGCGATGAGAGTCGCTTCTGCCTTGGTGCCAATGATGGTCGTATGCGTGTTTGGCGCCGTGCAGGTGAGCGCCACAATCAGGACTGCATACGACCGAGGCACACAGGGCCAACACCCGGCATCATGGTGTGGGGAGCGATCTCCTACACTGGCCGTACACCACTGGTGATCGTCGAGGGGACACTGAATAGTGCACGGTACATCCAAACCGTCATCGAACCCATCGTTCTACCATTCCTAGACCGGCAAGGGAACTTGCTGTTCCAACAGGACAATGCACGTCCGCATGTATCCCGTGCCACCCAACGTGCTCTAGAAGGTGTAAGTCAACTACCCTGGCCAGCAAGATCTCCGGATCTGTCCCCCATTGAGCATGTTTGGGACTGGATGAAGCGTCGTCTCACGCGGTCTACACGTCCAGCACGAACGCTGGTCCAACTGAGGCGCCAGGTGGAAATGGCATGGCAAGCCGTTCCACAGGACTACATCCAGCATCTCTACGATCGTCTCCATGGGAGAATAGCAGCCTGCATTGCTGCGAAAGGTGGATATACACTGTACTAGTGCCGACATTGTGCATGCTCTGTTGCCTGTGTCTATGTGCCTGTGGTTCTGTCAGTGTGATCATGTGATGTATCTGACCCCAGGAATGTGTCAATAAAGTTTCCCCTTCCTGGGACAATGAATTCACGGTGTTCTTATTTCAATTTCCAGGAGTGTAGATCACCAGCCGCAGCTTTGCACTTTCATACCCACAATAACTTCCCCCCATGAACCATGGACCTTGCTGTTGGAGGGGAGGTTAGCGTGCCTCAACGACACAGATAGGCGTACCGTGGGTGCAACCACAACGGAGGGGTATCTGTTGAGAGGCCAGACAAACGTGTGGTTCCTGAAGAGAAGCAGCAGCCTTTTCAGCAGTTGCAGGGGCAACAGTCTGGATGATTGACTGATCTGGCCTTGTAACACTAACCAAAACGGCCTTGCTGTGCTGGTACTGCGAACGGCTGAAAGCAAGGGGAAACTACAGCCGTAATGTTTCCCGAGGGCATGCAGCTTTACTGTATGATTTAATGATGATGGCGTCCTCTTGGGTAAAATATTCCATTCGGATCTCCGGGCGGGGACTACTCAAGAGGACGTTGTTATCAAGAGAAAGAAAACTGCCGTTCTACGGATCGGAGCGTGGAATGTCAGATCCCTTAATCGAGCAGGTAGGTTAGAAAATTTAAAAAGGAAAATGGATAGGTTAAAGTTAGATATAGTGGGAATTAGTGAAGTTCGGTGGCAGGAGGAACAAGACTTTTGGTCAGGTGAATACAGAGTTATAAATACAAAATCAAATAGGGGTAATGCAGGAGTAGGTTTAATAATGAATACAAAAATAGGAGTACGAGTAAGGTACTACAAACAGCATAGTGAACGAATTATTGTGGCCAAGATAGACACGAAGCTCACGCCTACTACAGTAGTACAAGTTTATATGCCAACTAGCTCTGCAGATGACGAAGAAATTGATAAAATGAATGATGAGATAAAAGAAATTATTCAGGTAGTCAAGTGAGACGAAAATTTAATAGTCATGGGTGACTGGAATTCCAGAGTAGGAAAAGGGAGGGAAGGAAACATAGTAGGTGAATATGGATTGGGGCCAAGAAATGAAAGAGGAAGCCGCCTGGTAGAATTTTGCGCAGAGCATAACTTAATCATAGCTAACACTTGGTTTAAGAATCATGAAAGACGGTTGTGTACACGGAAGAACCCTGGAGATACTAAAAGGTATCATATAGATTATATAATGCTGAGACAGAGATTTAGGAACCAGGTTTTAGATTGTAAGACATTTCCAGGGGCAGATGTGGACTCTGACCACAATCTATTGGTTATGACCTGTAGATTAAAAGAGAAGAAACTGCAAAAAGGTGGGAATTTAAGGAAATGGGACCTGGATAAACTGAAAGAACCAGAGGTTGTACAGAGTTTCAGGGAGAGCATAAGGGAGCAATTGACAGGAATGGGGGACAGAAATACGGTAGAAGAAGAATGGGTAGCTTTGAGGGATGAAGTAGTGAAGGCAGCAGAGGATCAAATAGGTAAAAAGACGAGGGCTGGTAGAAATCCTTGGGTAACAGAAGAAATATTGAATTTAATTGATGAAAGGAGAAAATATAAAAATGCAGTAAATGAAGCAGGCAAAAAGGAATACAAACGTCTCAAAAATGAGATCGACAGGAAGTGCAAAATGGCTAAGCAGGGATGGCTAGAGGACAAATGTAAGGATGTAGAGGCTTATCTCACTAGGGGTAAGATAGATACTGCCTACAGGAAAATTAAAGAGACCTTTGGAGATAAGAGAACGACTTGTATGAATATCAAGAGCTCAGATGGAAACCCAGTTCTAAGCAAAGAAGGGAAAGCAGAAAGGTGGAAGGAGTAAATTGAGGGTATATACAAGGGCGATGTAATTGAGGACAATAGTATGGAAAATGAAAAGGATGTAGATGAAGATGAAACGGGAGATAGGATACTGCGAGAAGAGTTTGACAGAGCACAAAAAGACCTGAGTCGAAACAAGACCCCGGAGTAGACAACACTCCATTAGAACTACTGACAGCCTTGGGAGAGCCAGTCCTGACAAAACTCTACCATCTGGTGAGCAAGATGTATGAGACAGGCGAAATACCCTCAGACTTCAAGAAGAATATAATAATTCCAATCCCAAAGAAAGCAGGTGTTGACAGATGTGAAAATTACCGACCCATCAGTTTAATAAGTCACAGCTGCAAAATACTAACGCGAATTCTTTACAGACGAATGGAAAAACTGGTAGAAGCCGACCTTGGGGAAGATCAGTTTATATTCCGTAGAAATGTTGGAACACGTGAGGCAATACTGACCTTTCGACTTATCTTAGAAGAATGATGAAGAGAAGGCAAACCTACGTTTCTAGCATTTGTAAACTTAGAGAAAGCTTTTGACAACGTTGACTGGAATACTTTCTTTCAAATTCTGAAGGTGGCAGGGGTAAAATACAGGGAGCGAAAGGCTATTTACAATGTGTACAGAAAGCAGATTGCAGTTATAAGAGTCAAGGGGCATGAAAGGGAAGCAGTGGCTGGGAAGGGAGTGAGACAGGGTTGTAGCCTCTCCCCGATGTTATTCAATCTGTATATTGAGCAAGCAGTGAAGAAAACAAAAGAAAAATTCGAAGTAGGTATTAAAATCCAGGGAGAAGCAATAAAAACTTTGAGGTTTGCCGATGACATTGTAATTCTGTCAGAGACAGCAAAGGACTTGGAAGAGCAGTTGAACGGAATGGACAGTGTCTTGAAAGGAGGGTATAAGATGAACATCAACAAAAGCAAAACAAGGATAGTGGAATGTAGTCGAACTAAGTCAGGTGATGCTGAGGGAATCAGATTAGGAAATGAGACACTTAAAGTAGTAAATGAGTTTTGCTATCTGGGGAGCAAAATAACTGATGATGGTCGAAGTAGAGAGGATATCAAATGTAGGCTGGCAATGGCAAGGAAAGCGTTTCTGAAGAAGAGAAATTCGTCAACATCGAGTTTAGATTTAAGTGTCAGGAAGTCGTTTCTGAAAGTATTTGTATGGAGTGTAGCTATGTATGGAAGTGAAACATGGACGATAAATGGTTTGGACAAGAAGAGAATAGAAGCTTTCGAAATGTGGTGCTACAGAAGAATGCTGAAGATTAGATGGGTAGATCACATAACTAATGAGGAGGTACTGAATAGGTGGTGGTGGTTAGTGTTTAACGTCCCGTCGACAACGAGGTCATTAGAGACGGAGCGCAAGCTCGGGGTAGGGAAGGATTGGGAAGGAAATCGGCCGTGCCCTTTCAAAGGAACCATCCCGACATTTGCCTGAAACGATTTAGGGAAATCACGGAAAACCTAAATCAGGATGGCCGGAGACGGGATTGAACCGTCGTCCTCCCGAATGCGAGTCCAGCGTGCTAACGACTGCGCCACCTCGCTCGGTACTGAATAGGATTGGGGAGAAGAGGAGTTTGTGGCACAACTTGACTAGAAGAACGGATCGGTTGGTAGGACATGTTCTGAGGCATCAAGTGATCACCAATTTAGTATTGGAGAGCAGCGTGGAGGGTAAAAATCGTACAGGGAGACCAAGAGATGAATACACTAAGCAGATTCAGAGGGATGTAGGCTGCAGTAGGTACTGGGAGATGAAGAAGCTTGCACAGGATAGAGTAGCGTGGAGAGCTGCAACAAACCTGTCTCAGGACTGAAGACCACAACATCAACATTGGCTGCCCACCACATAAAGCAGTTAACTAACAGCGCATGGGCCGGCCGTGGTGGCCGAGCGGTTCTAGGCGCTTCAATCTGGAACCGCTACGTTTGTGGTTCGAATCCTGCCTCGGGTATGGATGTGTTTGATGTCCTTAGGTTAGTTAGATACCTAACTAATTAAACAAGTAGTTCAACGTTCTAGGGGAATGATGACCTCAGATGTCAAGTCCCATAGTGCTCAGAGCCATTGGAACCATTTTTTGAACGAAAGAGTCCCAGATATTTTCTATAGGTTTAAGATCGAGAGATTAGTGAAGATACGACAGAGTGACTGAATGTTCTCCAAAGTAGATTTCTAGTAGGGTTATGGAGCATACACTGTATTCGAACTTTATGTAGCACCTCGAAGCAAACGATTTATTGACAAATAGTCAGCACGGATTCAGAAAATATCGTTCTTGTGAAACACAACAGGCTCTTTACACTCACGAAGTAATGAGTGCTATCGACAGGGGGTGTGTAATTGTTTCCATTCTTTTAGATTTCCAGAAGACTTTCGACACCGTTCCTCACAAGCGTCTTCTAACCAAAGTACGTGCCTATGGAATATCGCCTCAGTTGTGCGACTGGATTCGTGATTTCCTGTCAGAAAGGACACAGTTCGTAGCAATAGACGGAAAGTTATAGAATAAAACAGAAGTAATATCTGGCGTTCTCCAAGTAAGTGTCATGGCCCTCTATTGTTCCTGATCAATATTAACGAGGTAGGAGACAATCTGAGTAGCCCTCTTAGATTGTTTGCGGATGATGCTGTCATTTACCTTCTTGTAAAGTCAACAGATGACCAAAACGAATTGTAAAATGATTTTGATAAGATATCTGTATGGTGCAAAAAGTGGCAATTAACCCTGCATAAAAGAAAAGTGTGAAGCTATTCACATGAGCACTAAAAGAATTCCACTAAATTTCGATTACACGATAAGTCACACAAATCTGAAGGCTGTAAATTCAACTAAATACTTAGGGGTTCCAATTACTAGTAACCTACATTGGAACGATCACATAGATAATGTTGTGGGTACAGGAAACGAAAGACTGCGATTCATTGACGGAAGACTTAGAAGGTGCAACAGATCTACTAACGAGACTGCTTACACCACACTTGTCCACCCTCTTCTGGAGTACTGGTGTGTGGTGTGGGGTCCGCATCAGGTGGGACTGACGGATGACACCGAAAAAGTTCAAAGAAGGGCGGCTCGTTTTGTACTATCGGGAAATATGGGAGATATTGCCACAGACATGATACGTGAATTGGAGAGACAATCATTAAAACGAAGCCGTTTCTGGTTGCGACGGGATCTTCTCATAAAATTTCAATCACCAGTTTTCTCCTCCTACTGCGGAAACATTCTGTTGGCACCCACCTACATAGGGAGAAATGATCATCACGATAAAATAAGAGAAATCAGGGCTCGCACAGAAAAATTTAAGTGGTCGTTTTTCCAGCATGCCGTTAGAGTGTGTAACGGTAGAGAGACAGCTTGAAGGTGGTTGGTTGAACCCTTTTCCAGACACTTAATTGTGAATAGCAGAGTAATCACGTAGACGTAGAAAGCAAGAATATATGCCTGCAGTCATATGAACATGCTTGTTGTCATCCTCAAATTGTAAACACCAGCAATTGGTCAACGAGAACGTTAAAGTAAACATACTGGTTCATATTCATGTAACCTAAATGAGTGGGCCCAAATATTAGTACGAAAAACACCCATAAAATATCACAAAACCACATTTAGCGTAAGATACACCTTTTACGCACAGCGGATTAGATTAGATTAGATTAAGTTTTCATTCCATAGACCCAGAAATGAGATGATTTTCATGGGTGTCGAACAAGTCAGAAAGTATTATATAAAAAACATAAAACGTTTGAATATAATGCTCACCACCCTGTAAATTTGTCAGGAGATAGTCAAAATAGGTGAATACATTGCAGTAAACTGAAACTGCTAATATTTACAGAATTAATACAACTGCAAGAATGAAACGTAGTTATGTACTGTTAATAAACCTATCATAAAATACGTAATCTTGACTTGTGACCCAGTGCTGTCAAAACTGAAATCTAATAGTCATTTTTACTTAGCTGGTCGAGCAGTCCCTGTTAAGGTATTCATCAAAGAGTAGAAGGAGTTGCCTGTCAAAAAATCTTTCACACTATGTTTAAACCGTCCTTTATCTGTAAACACGTTTTTAATGTTTGCTGGCAATTTATTGAAAATGTGTGTTCCTGAATATTGGACATCTTTTTGGACCAAGGTAAGTGATTTTAGGTCTTTAGTAAATTATGTTTATTCCTAGTATTGACAATATGTATTGAGCTATTGGTTGGATATAGATATATATTACTTGCAACGAATTTCATTAAGGAATAAATATACTGAGAAACAGTGGTCATAACACAAGTTTCCTTGAACAGGTTTCTTCGTGATGTTCTTGAATTTACACCACAGATGAGTCTTCTTGCACGATTTTGCACTCTAAAAATTTTTTCTCGGTTTGACGAGTTACCCCAGAATATGATCCCGTATGGCATAATGGAATGAAAGTAAGAAAATAGGCAAGTTCTTTTATATTTATATCGCCTATATTTCACATCATTCTCACTACAGATACATACATGTTTAGGCGCTTCAGCAGTTCTGTGGGATGTCCTTCCCAAATGGATTAATTATCATGTTGTTATCCCAGAAATTTAACACTGTCAACCTCTTCGATCTGCATGTCTTCATACGTTATACACATGCTGGAAGGAAACCTCGTACAGGTTATGAACTGTATATAGTGGGTCTTTTCAAAGTTTAATGACAGTGGATTAGTTTTAAACCATTTATTAATGTAAGTAAAAATTTGATTAGCAGTCTTTTCTAAATCTGTACTTGAATTGCTACTTATTGCAGTGTTTGTGTCTCCCGCAAACAAAACAACCTTAGCATCTGGTAATATAACAGGCTAGAGGTCATTAATGCACACAAGAAAAAGCAAAGGACCCAAGATGGAACTTTGAGGAACACCATGTGTAATTTATTCCCAATCAGATGAAGACTGACTGTTTACTGCACACGTATTTCACAACGACCCCCTTTGTTTCTTCTTAGTTTCATAAGACTCCAACCATTTTGCAGCACTGCCGGTGACATCATAATATTCTAATTTACTTAAGTGAATGCCATAATTTACACAGTGAAAGGTTTTTGACAGGTCACAGAAAATGCCAGGAGCCTCTAATTTATTATCTAATGAATCAAGTACGTTGTCACTGTGCGTGTAAATAGCTTCCTCTATATCATAACTCCTTAGAAAACGCAAACTGCTACCTGGAGAATATATTATTTGGAGTCAGACGCTTAAGAAGGCGCTTGAACACAACCTTTTCACATATTTTTGAAAAAGCTGGCAAAAGTGACATTGGTCGATAGTTTGACATTATCTCTTTATCCCCCTTCTTGTAAAGAGGCTTAACTTCAGCATATTTCAGCCCATCTGGAAATGTTGCATTGGTAAGAGATTGATTACACAAATAACTTAAGATAGAGCTCAACTCGCATGAGAACTCATTGATTATCTTCGTTGATATGTTATCATAACGATCAGAATACTTAAACGTTAAGGCTTTTATGATGGATGCTACTTCTTTGGGAGACGTGTCATTGCCATTTTACTGAAGTTATTTGCAAAGACTGGTCTCAGATACTCCATTGCACTGTTTGCCGAACCTGATAATCCCAAGCTGTCAGTAACAGAAACAAAGTACTTATTTAGGAGGTTCGCTACACTACATGCACTTGTTATCATTGCCTCATTTATTTTTGAGCTATCTGTTTCTCTTCCTTTTTGGCCCCACCTATCTCTGTCTTCACTATACCGCATATAGTTTTTATTTTGTTGACTGATGTAATTATATTTTTCCCACAATAAAGCTGCTTAGATTTCTGGATTACTTGCTTCAATATTTTGCAGTAGTCTTTGTAATACATTAAAAATGCTAACATCAGAGCTGTTCCTAGAAGGTGGATGCAAGCTTCTTTTTATCCCACATGATATCTTTTTCCTTGTGTAAATAATTTTTTACTTTTAGACTTATGTTTGATTTGAGTTACCATTACGGCAAAACAGTTTTCAAAAGAGGAAACAACTTTATTAATGAATGCTTTGTATTTTCCGTCTGAGTCAGAAGAACTGTAAACATCTATCCAGTTCATGTCTTTTAGCAGCCTCCTAAAATTTTCAATTTTTGTCTATTACTCTACTGTACTCAGATTTAATAAATTTTTTATCTTGACAAGTTTCAACACTTAACACAAGATGCCGTATGTCATGATCAGGCAGCCCATTTACTACTGGTTTAGTGATATGACTTTTTTCTATATTTGTCAACAAAGGTATTATCAATAGCAGTCTCAGAGCACTTACATACTCTAGTTGCGAAGTTCACAGTAGAAATCAAATTGAATGACAGCAGTGTTCACTGACAGAGATTTTCAATAAATTCACATTAAAACCACCAGAAACCACAATTTCCTTGTTTGTTTACTGTGAGATGGGACAACAGAGTTCCAGATTTTTATTAAGAGGTTTAAGTTGCCTGAAGGTGCTCTGTATGGAATTGCTATTATGAAGGACATATTATGAAATACCACTTCTGCTGCACAAGTTTCTAAGTGCTGCTCTAAGCAAAATGTATTCTTGAAATCAAAACAGTTGCTGACAAATGTTGCAAATCCTCCTTTGTCCATATTTTATCTACAGAAGTAAGAACCTAACTTGAATCCTGCAACATTTAACATAGCTACACCAGTGGTCACGTCATGATCCGAGAGGCAGGATGTATCAACTGGTTTGCTCAACTGTAATTCTTCAACATAAAAAAGTAACTCATTAACTTTATTCCGTAGTCCTTGGATATTCTGATGCGATAAAGATAACTGATTTTGTGCACTGGCTGAATTGCAACTGGATGAACACAATTTTTCTATCAGTTTTAGAATATCTCCAGTTTCAATCAGAGGCTGTCTGCATGAATTGTGTACATTAAAATTTGCTTTCTGGCTGTCACTTTTATCAATGTGAATGTCACTTTCAGCCTGTCTCTG
This sequence comes from Schistocerca serialis cubense, assembly GCF_023864345.2. Taxonomy (NCBI): domain Eukaryota; kingdom Metazoa; phylum Arthropoda; class Insecta; order Orthoptera; family Acrididae; genus Schistocerca; species Schistocerca serialis. Next base: position 545,736,608 of record NC_064644.1, read on the forward strand.
AACATCTTTTGCTTCTGCCCTCCCGTCCCTAAACAAACTGCTGTTCTGTCACTTGTGACACTTGGTACTTTACCACTTGTGATAGTGATGCTCCCCTTAAATTATTCGCCATTCGTCAGATATTTATCTCCACACATATATGAGATACTATACCTGACCCAAGCAGCAGTTCCACCTCTAAATTAACTCTCCTAACAGAAGAGTTTACGAGGAGCGTTTGAAAAGTCCGTGCAAAAATAAAAACTACTTACGTGTTTGGGGTAAATCTTTTTTATTTTTTGATATAGTCTCCTTTTAGACTTATACACTTCGTCCAACGCTGTTCTAATTTGTTGATCCCTTCCGAATAATAGGAATTGTCCGAGTCTGCAAAATAGCTGTTAGTTGCTGCAATCACCTCCTCGTTTGAATAAAATCTTTGTCCCGCCAACCATTTCTTCAAATTGGGGAACAAACTGTAGTCCGAGGGAGCCAAGTCTCGAGAATAGGAGGAATGTGAAACGAGTTGGGATCCTATTTCCACTAATTTTGCTACCCCAACTGCTGAGGTGTGTGCCGGTGTATTGTTGTGATTGAAAAGGACATTTTGCGGTCCAATCGGTGGCGTTTTTCTTGCAGCTGGGTTTTCAAACGGTCCAATAACGATGAATAACATGCACCTGTAATAGTTTTACCCTTTTCCGGATGGTAGATGAGGATTATCCCTTGCAAATCCCAAAAGACAGTCGCCATAACCTTTCCGGCCGAAAGAATGGTCTTCGCCTTTTTTGGTGCAGATTCTCCCTTGGTAACCCATTGTTTAGATTGTTGTTTGGTCTCAGGAGTATAGTAATGTATCCATGTTTCATCCACAGTGACGAAACGACGCTTAATGTCCTGCGGATTCTTCCTGAACAGTTACAAACCACCTTGCAACACTTCACACGATTCCGTTTTTGGTCAAGCGTGTGCAATCGCGGAACCCATTTTGCGGATAGCTTTCTCATGTCCAAATGTTTATGCAAAATATTATGTACTTGTTCATTCGAGATGCCCACAGCACTAGAATCTCAAGCACCTTAACTCTTCTGTCATCCAGCACCATATCATGGATTTTATCAATGATTTCTGGAGTCGTTACCTCCACAGGGCATCCAGAACGTTCAGCATCACTTGTGCCCGTATTGCCACTCCGAAAATTTTGAATCCACTTATAAACTGTTCTAATCGAAGGTGCAAAGTCACCGTAATGTTTATCCACCTTCTCTTTAGTCTCCTGAGGCGTTTTGCCTTTAATAAGTAATGTTTAATCACCACAAGAAATTCTTTTTAGTCCATTTTTTGACAATCACTTGACTTCCTTGATTCACACGGAAGCCAAACACAAAGAAATAGACGAATATAGCTGAAACTTGGTGTGCGTTCTATCCAAAGATGCTAATAACTAAGCATGACCTCGATACGCGCCGGTGGAGCCATCTCTCGGACTTTGCACGGACTTTTCAAACGTCCCTCGTAAATGAGGCCGGTCACGGCGCCTAAGAATAGATGTAATCCCAACACTATTTTGTCTCGTTGCTGAAGCTATCTTTATCGGGTCACCCTTAATTGAATAATTACGGTCGCTGTGAATGCTGTTGTCTGTCTCACCCACTGTTATCATGGTGTCTTCCTTTGTGAAGCCTTTGCAAATTGAATCTACATTATCTGTCACCTGATCCAGACATGCACTAGGTTCAAAAAACCTTGTAACCTGGTGACCTGACCCTAGTCCATTCTGCAACAGTTGGCCAATACCTCTACTATTCAACTATCTAACAAAAAACTTCCTTCTTCTTCACTACTTTTTATGACTTCTTACTTCCCAAACATTTTTTGAAAGTTTATTGTATCCTGCTCTACTCCTACATCTATTTGTGGCTCATCAGTTTTCAACTGTTACATCAGATCAAACCTTTTCCACTTCTATAACTTGTTGTCACTTCCCACCTTTCTTTTCCCTTCTCCCCTTGTAACCTTTCCAAGTCTTCTTTTACCTTATCTAGTTTCACCCGAAGGGCAGCAATCTTCTGCTCCTGTTCCACTCTCTTCCTATCTCTGATCTCTGCAACAAATTCTGCCTTGCTTATTTTCGCAATCATCACCGCCGCTACAGTCATCCAGATGAAAGAGACTGCAACAAGCCTCACAGCACGCCCTGGAACTAACACGCCTATGGCAAATCATGCACTTCTCACTCATGGCAAACAAACTGTATCTTTAGTCTAAATTAAACAATAATAGCTTCCTAGACTACTGAATTAATATTCAAAATTTCCAGTGAAACAGAAGCTATTAAATCTGATTGTCTACGTGACGAAACAAAAGTAAACAAAGAACTGAGCCTACACGATGTGAACTTTTCACTTATTTCCGAACTTTTCACTTTGGGTATTTACTAGAGAATCAAACGGATAGCGTGTAAGAATACACTAACAACACAAACTGCATTTCACTGAAATAATCACATAACTTACAATATACGATAATATAAACAAAACCTACTCCAAAACTCGCGCCTATGGAATGTTTTCTTTTTCGCGGAAAATTACAAATAAATGTGAAACCTTCAACTGATAGCTTACAGTAGATATTAATGTACCTAATTTATGATGTAATATTGTCTTAATTGATTGTTGTTACACAAACATCTCATTGAGCCGTTGGCACACTATTCGCCTTGCATCATTCAAAAGAGCAGAAATCACGTTTTGAGACCACACTACATGCTTCAAACCGGCTACTATCCAGTTTCTGTGATGTTTCGTCCATTCAGGACTTGCAGTTTTATATGCTGCTGTCAGGTATGACCTCTTGTGAGGTACCCATCTTCAAATGTCTACTGCATGCCGTTCTCTCAGCAATGTTCGCGCTCAAACTGGTTGAGATCGACCTACATTGACACCTGTTGTCATTGCCAAGGCCTCACAGTCGTCCAATGCCTCCGTCTATTACGATATTTTTATGACCACCCTCTTACATGACTCCGAGTGGCTGCAAGTCAACCTTGATACCACAAAAAATCGTATGTGTACACAGGTACGACCAAACGCGATATCTCCTGCCATTCTGCCTAATTTCCTATGACTGAGTGGCACATATACACCACGTCACTGCTATAACTTATGTCAGTATTGGAGGATAATATGACCACTTGGTTCGGTGAGTGCTGTATGCCCTGTTAACACAGCCAACAACCATACACTTGTGTATCATGGTTTGCTGCCAGTCCGGGCCGCTAACGATACGTCTTCTGCACCTCAAACGGAAACAATCCTCAGCAGCCCACAAATACACCAGGTTGTTTATAATTATGAGTGAACGTCCAGTAACTGCAACGGTACCGTGCGGCACAATTATCGCCATCAGAGAAATAAGCATCGCCGCAAACAGTGCTGCTGTCGGGGTAACTACCTCGCTTCCGCGAGTCACGTGCCTCTGTGGATGTCATTCCGCCGGAAGAGTACTTAGATAGCCGCAATCAGTTTACGCCGACCTATCGGTTCCTAAATCAGAGTTGTTTCGTTAACTGCACTTTGTCCTCCTGACTCTACGCTGGCTGTGCCTAGTGATCGGTCAATCGGAATTACACTACTGGCCATTAAAATTGCTACACCACGAAGATGACGTGCTACAGACGCGAAATTTAACCGACAGGAAGAAGATGCTGTGATGTGCAAATGATTAGCTTTTCAGAGCATTCACTCAAGGTTGGCGCCGGTGGCGACACCTACAACGTGCTGACATGAGAAACGTTTCCAACCGATTTCTCATACACAGGCAGCAGTTGACCGGCGTTGCCTGGTGAAACGTTGTTGTGATGCCTCGTGTAAGGAGGAGAAATGCGTTCCATCACGTTTCCGACTTTGATAAAGGTAGGATTGTAGCCTATCGCGATTGCGGTTTGTCGTATCGCGACATTGCTGCTCGCGTTGGTCGAGATCCAATGACTGTTAGCAGAATATGGAATCGATGGGTTCAGAAGGGTAATACGGAACGCCGTGCTGGATCCCAACGGTCTCGTATCACTAGCAGTCGAGATGACAGGCATCTTATCCGCATGGCTGTAACAGATCGTGCAGCCACGTCTCGATCCCTGAGTCAACAGATGGGGACGTTTACAAGACAACAACCATCTGCAGGAACAGTTCGACGACGTATGCAGCATCACGGACTATCAGCTCGGAGACCATGGCTGCGGTTACCCTTGACGCTGCATTACAGACAGGAGCGCCTGCGATGGTGTACTCAACGACGAACCTGGGTGCACGAATGGCAAAACGTCATTTTTTCGGATGAATCCAGGTTCTGTTTACAGCATCATGATGGTCGCATACGTGTTTGGCGACATTGCGGTGAACGCACGTAGGAAGCGTGTATTCGTTATCGCCATACTGTCGTATCACCTGGCGTGATGGTACGGGGTGCCATTGGTTACACATCACCTATTGTTCGTATTGACGGCACTTTGAACAGTGGACGTTACATTTCAGATGTGTTACGACCCGTGGCCCTCCTCTTCATTCGATCCCTGCAAAACCCTACATTTCAGCAGGATAATGCACGACTGCATGTTGCAGGTCCTGTACGTGCCTTTCTGGATACAGAAAATGTTCGACTGCTGCCCTGGCCAAGCTCTGTTTGACTCAATGCCCAGGCGTTCAAGGCCGTTATTACGGCCAGAGGTGATTGTTCTGGGTACTGATTTCTCAGGATCTATGCACCAAAATTGCGTGAAAATGTAATCACATTTCAGTTCTAGTATAATATATTTGTCCAATGAATACCCGTTTATCATCTGCATTTCTTCTTGGTATAGGAATTTTAATGGCCAGTAGTGTATTAAGCAGAGCATGCTCTACGCTCTGTGCTCTGTGCCTTCCGCACCTAGTGGTCCATCAATCGTATCCCACTGCGTCTAACTGTTTTGTGGGTCTTCGGCACCGACTTGTCTCCGAGAGCACCGGCTCACGGGTCAGTATGAACATGGACTTCGTCCACATACCAGCATTCCTGTGCAACGTCACTGACTACCTGTTAGGACATTCCAGAGCAACGTCGGAGGTTACGCAACGTCAGTGATTACCTGTTAGGACATTCCAGTGCTTCTATGGTTAATTATTAGACTGAATCGGGTAGCGCGAAATCACGTTCCAAGAAACTGTTACTGTATTTTATTTATTAGACTCAAATAAAGTTCCGTTGTACTTGGCTACTTGGTACAATCAATCATAGGGTGTGATTACCTTCGGTCTTGAACACTACAGTGAGCTTGCTTGTGGTCCTGCAATAACTCAATTGAACAGCGTCTATAAAGTAAACTGTCTTTGTTCTTATCATAAGAGCTGTCCTGTTATATTCTTGGTTGCATAAGGCAGCTCTATCTTTCTCACAATCTCTCTCTTCTCTCTATCTTTGACTCTCTCCCTCTCCTTCTAACTCTCATTTTCCTCCTCCTCTCTCTCTCTCTTCCTTCTTCTCCCTCACCCTCTCCCTCATTCGGACCCATTCCTTGGCTAACTTCAGTTTGGAAGGAATGCCTCAGTTCTTTTGGACCTGAATCCCATTCACAATAATTTTGTCAGACTCTGAATGACCTGAAGCACGTGAAGCACACTTCACAATTCTAACAGTTTCAAATACCGCGCAATAGCTAAATTCATTTAATTGTACTGTATATAGAAACCTCATACCCAATATTAAGGAATGTTAACATGCGAGTTGTTCTTATACGAACAGCAATATATTGAACCAGGCCTAGGATTTGAAACTGCAACGGTCTAAATGAAGTAATTATGACAACTTATCCCGAGGAATTAAAATATTAGGCCATCCAATTAAGTACATCAAAAATTCCGAAAAGTTTCGATTGCATGATAAATCAAACAAACTTGAAGGCAATCTTATTTCTTTTTTATTTTGTCGTTATATCGCGCCTATGGGCGGTAGGCGATTGCTGATTAAGGTAATCATTACCTGTGAAGATTGAATAAATAACAGCATGGTTACTAAGTTATTGGGACGCCGAGATATCTAAACGACACCTTGCTGTTGTAGACGGTGACGCGAAATACACTCCTGGAAATTGAAATAAGAACACCGTGAATTCATTGTCCCAGGAAGGGGAAACTTTATTGACACATTCCTGGGGTCAGATACATCACATGATCACACTGACAGAACCACAGGCACATAGGCACAGGCAACAGAGCATGCACAACGTCGGCACTAATACAGTGTATATCCACCTTTCGCAGCAATGCAGGCTGCTATTCTCCCATGGAGACGATCGTAGAGATGCTGGATGTAGTCCTGTGGAACGGCTTGCCATGCCATTTCCACCTGGCGCCTCAGTTGGACCAGCGTTCGTGCTGGACGTGCAGACCGCGTGAGACGACGCTTCATCCAGTCCCAAACATGCTCAATGGGGGACAGATCCGGAGATCTTGCTGGCCAGGGTAGTTGACTTACACCTTCTAGAGCACGTTGGGTGGCACGGGATACATGCGGACGTGCATTGTCCTGTTGGAACAGCAAGTTCCCTTGCCGGTCTAGGAATGGTAGAACGATGGGTTCGATGACGGTTTGGATGTACCGTGCACTATTCAGTGTCCCCTCGACGATCACCAGTGGTGTACGGCCAGTGTAGGAGATCGTTCCCCACACCATGATGCCGGGTGTTGGCCCTGTGTGCCTCGGTCGTATGCAGTCCTGATTGTGGCGCTCACCTGCACGGCGCCAAACACGCATACGACCATCATTGGCACCAAGGCAGAAGCGACTCTCATCGCTGAAGACGACACGTCTCCATTCGTCCCTCCACTCACGCCTGTCGCGACACCACTGGAGGCGGGCTGCACGATGTTGGGGCGTGAGCGGAAGACGGCCTAACGGTGTGCGGGACCGTAGCCCAGCTTCATGGAGACGGTTGCGAATGGTCCTCGCCGATACCTCAGGAGCAACAGTGTCCCTAATTTGCTGGGAAGTGGCGGTGCGGTCCCCTACGGCACTGCGTAGGATCCTACGGTCTTGGCGTGCATCCGTGCGTCGCTGCGGTCCGGTCCCAGGTCGACGGGCACGTGTACCTTCCGCCGACCACTGGCGACAACATTGATGTACTGTGGAGACCTCACGCCCCACGTGTTGAGCAATTCGGCGGTACGTCCACCCGGCCTCCCGCATGCCCACTATACGCCCTCGCTCAAAGTCCGTCAACTGCACATACGGTTCACGTCCACGCTGTCGCGGCATGCTACCAGTGTTAAAGACTGCGATGGAGCTCCGTATGCCACGGCAAACTGGCTGACACTGACGGCGGCGGCGCACAAATGCTGCGCAGCTAGCGCCATTCGACGGCCAACACCGCGGTTCCTGGTGTGTCCGCTGTGCCGTGCGTGTGATCATTGCTTGTACAGCCCTCTCGCAGTGTCCGGAGCAAGTATGGTGGGTCTGACACACCGGTGTCAATGTGTTCTTTTTTCCATTTCCAGGAGTGTAGATGACATTAATTACGCTAGTATCTGACATATGAGCCCCTGAAGCTGCGCGAGCAACAGTGAGTCAGAGCCTAGAGGAACACCGACGACAGAGAAAAAAAATGAAGAAGTGAAAACATACGTGTAGACATTACCCATAAGTGGTTGAAACAATTAGGTAAGAATTGTGTAAACCATACAGGTATATACTGATATGAATCACACAAATATGTATTTATAATGGGTAAATCACACAAACCTAAAGGCGATTCAGATTCATGAAAGTCGTCTTAGCAGAGGCAACAGTGGTTTGCTACACAGTGGAAGTTGAGTCCCCTACAAAAACATCACTCCACAAACAACTGTATTCCGTACAGAGTCTCGTATTAATAAGAGATTGGCACCTAAAAATAGCAGCTTATTTCCTAAACACACCGCACCAAACGTCTGTCATCTCCTTCTGGCGAAAATGTATCAAACAGAACAATTTTGTAATTTAGTTGATATTAGATAATACATACGCTGTAGCAGTGCGAAAAAAAAGTAATAGAATTCGCAGGCGGACTTTTCTAACCTAGAATGCGCAACACAAGTGTCACTTCTTCGAAGCGTCGCAATTGTCTCCCATTGCGACGCAGAAGGTTGACATTCGACTCAAAGGTGCCTTCAACCTTCCTCTGCTATGACGCGAAAGCGTGGCGCCCTGTGACGTCACGCTCGGCCTCGGCGATGCTTCAGACATCAAGGTGTCGTCACGGGCTAAAAAAAAAGAAAAGAAGTTCATACGAGGTTAATAATGACACTTTGGCACCAAAGTTCACCAGAGATCTGCTCAACGCACCGTGCTATGGTGTACAGGGTGGAACAAGTAAGAACCACTGAAAACCATTGGACGAAATTTGACGTCATCCGAAGCAGCGAAAGGTCCCTATGGTTTTTCAACGCTCCTGTGTCGTGATCACAGGCGGTTGCGACAGTGACACATGCGTGAATAAAACAGTAAAGGGTCCATCTAAGTGCACTCAGTTCGACAACACTATCGGGGCCGCCCGCACAGCGTTCCTGGGCACTTTAGAAATGTACCTGAACGCAGATAGACAACCATTAATTCCCAGACGCCAGTGTGACAGGCAACCATTTCTACAGTCGGGAGCTGACTGGCGCCACGCTATATTTGCTGCCGGCCGCATGAGAAATAAGCGGGTGTCGAAAGGGATACCTGTCCAGCTGGCATCTAGGAATCAATGACTGGCAATCTCCTCACAGGAAATTTTTTTAAGTACCCATCAAATATGTGCGGATGACACCGTAGGTTATGCCGAACTGCAGCGGGAAGGGAGAGAGGGGTGGAGGAAGGGGGTGGAATGTCCATATAAGAAGGAAACCTTGGCATTTTATTCACGCTTGTGTCAATGCTGCAGCTCCCGTGACCCCCCCCCCCCCCCAACCCACAATGATCACACGACAGGAGTGCCCAAAACAGGAGAGTTGAAAAAGCATATGCACCTTTTGCTGCTTCGGATGACGTTCAAATTTCATGCAATTATTTTGATTGGACCCGAAACATTCGGCCGTATACGCAGTGTACTCCAAAGGGGTGCGATCACGTTCAATTGTATTTCTACATCTACATCCATACCCCGCAAGCCACCTGACGGTGTGTAGCGGAGGCAACTTTGGCTACCTCTATTGGTTCTCCCTTCTATTCCAGTCTCGTATTGTTCGTGGAAAGAAAGATTGTCGGTATGCCTGTGCGGGCTCTAATCTCTCTGATTTTATCCTCATGGTCTCTTCGCGAGATATACGTAGAATATACTGCTTGACTCCTCGGTGAAGGTATGTTCTCGAAACTTCAACAAAAGCCCGTACCGACCTACTGAGCGTCTCTCTTGCAGAGTATTCCACTGGAGTTTGTCTGTCATCTCCGTAACGCTTTCACGATTACTAAATGATCCTGTAACGAAGCACGCTGCTCTCCGTTGGATCTTCTCTAGCTCTTCTATCAACCCTATCTGGTACGGATTCCACACTGCTGAGCAGTATTCAAGCAGTGGGCGAACAAGTGTACTGTAACCTACTTCCTTTGTTTTTGGATTGCATTTCCTTAGGATTCTTCCAATGAATCTCAGTCTGGCATCTGCTTTACTGACGATTAATTTTATTTGGTCTTCCATTTTAAATCACTCCTCATACCTACTCCCAGATAATTTATGGAATTAACTGCTTTCAGTTGCTGACCTGCTATATTGTAGCTATATGGTAAAGGATTTTTCTTTCTATGTATTCGCAGCACCTTACACTTGTCTACATTGAGATTCAGTTGCCATTCCCGCAACATGCGTCAATACGTTGTAAATCCTCCTGCATTTCAGTACAATTTTCCATTGGTACAACCTCTCGATGTACTACAGCATCATCCGCAAAAAGCCTCAGTGAACTTCCGATGTTATCCACAAGGTCCTTTATATATATTGTGAATAGCAACGGTCCTACGACACTCCCCTGCGGCACACCTGAAATCACTTTTGCTTCGGAAGACTTCTCTCCATTGAGAATGACATGTTGCGTTCCGTTATCTAGGAACTCTTCAATCCAAACATGCAATTGGTCTGATAGTCCATATGCTCTTACTTGGTTCATTAAACGACTGCGGAGAACTGTATCAAACGCCTTTCGGAAGTCAAGAAACACGGCATCTACCTGGGAACCCGTGTCTATGGCCCTCGGAGTCTGGTGGACGAATAGCGCGAGCTGGGTTTCACACGATCGTCTTTTTCGAAACCCATGCTGATTTCTACAGAGTAGATTTTTAGTCTCCAGAAAAGTCATTATACTCGAATATAATACGTGTTCCAGAATTCTACAACTGGTCGACGTTAGAGATATAGGTATATAGTTCTACACATCTGTTCGACGTCCCTTCTTGAAAACGGGGATGACCTGAGCCCTTTTCCAATCTTTTGGAACGCTACGCTTTTCTAGAAACCTACGGTACACCGCTGCAAGAAAGGGGCCCCACAGGCCACGATGCCCTTAGAGAAGGATTAAATCATCCGGGGAGTACCAGTATTGTCAGCAGGTTGTCAAGAATCTGTTGCTCCTCGAACTGCGAACTGTCGTTTTCGAACGCAAAATATATGGTAATCAGCGCCCCAAAGGGAGAGCTGGTTTCATTAGCCTAATTTATGCCACCCGTGATTTCAGCACTGGGTTTCGCGGTTCTGGCCACTGGGGTGTCGAAATAAGGGATGAAACGTGTTTAAGAATGGGGGCAACTACCTTCTTATCGTGTCCACTGTCCACGATGGCGTTGGACGGGATTGTTGTGAAACTTGGTGCCAATCATTAACCTAGCTTACATATCACGAGAAGTTCTGCGCTCCGGCCTTTCGCAGCACGTGTCGACAGCTTGTACGTGAACCGTTCCCAAGTTCGAGGGTGACGTCGCAGGGCCCAACAATTACAGAGGAAGGCTGTAGGCATCCCTGAGCCAAAGTTCATTCTGCGTCGTAATGAGAGACAATTGCAGCGTTTCAAAGAGGTGACCCTTCAATAGTGCTGTGCATTGCATGAGGGTTGAAACTTTAATAGTGGCAACTATTTATTTACAACTCGTACAAAATAGATGCGTGTTTCAAAGTTTTACTGACCTCCAAAGCAGTCACCAGCATTGTGTATAAGCCGTTGCCAGCGATGTGGAAGTCGTAGGATACTCTTAGCAGTGCCAGTTGTGTTGACAGTTCGAGCGGCGTGGTCTATTGCCCGACTAGTTTGTAGCAGTTCTGAAGCGAATGCCGCGAAGTGTTCCCTTCAGTTTAGAAATCGGGTTGAACTTACGAGAGCTTAAGTCAGGGAAGTGACAGTTGGCACTGTACGTGCTTGAGCATTGTCCTGCAAAATGATGGTTAGTGATTCATGAAGGGTATAGATTATTGTTAGTCAGTGCTATTCTTTTGTAGGGATTGTTGAAAGTCAGATTGCGCTAAAATATTGTTTGTCAGTTTAGAAATGATCAGAATAAGTAAATAGGAAACAGTCTCAGTACGTTCAGTTTCACTCTGGAGTTTGAAACGCAAGTAACGTAGAAGTTTTACCAGCACAGTCATTCTTTTCATCAAAGGGGAAGTTTCAATACAGCATGATCTCAGTTGACTTCGGAGGGCAATGGTGCTATCAGCACCTCGACTTGACGCCCACGGAGTAGGAACTGGCGAGCGAACGAGTTGGCTGCTCCAGGGAGACTCCTGGCAGCAACCACATGAACTGACGTCTTACGACTGATGCTGCGGCAAACTTTTAGTCTTGATGCGTAAGTTAAAATCCACCAAAAGTTTTTTCCTTTACTAATGTAAAACATATTGATTGTTGAAGTCGGATTAATCATTTTGAAAGCCGCTGTACGTTGCAGCTGGTTACTAATGCTAAAGTAATGAGCACCAGCGTGCTTCTAGTACACTTCTCTGTATTACTGGCGTTTGGTGAAAGTATCACATACTCCCACAGGGGGTAGTTTTGGTGAAAACTAGAGGAAACCTTCAATAATGATATGCCTGGAAACCAACATTTTTTCAGGTATGGGCCAGTCTGCCTGTTACGTAGACGTCATAGGCGGCACTAAGTGTGGTCACCAAACATTCTGACACGTCCTTCAGCCCTCCTTAGCAGGAATCACGCATTCTTCCGTATACATCGCACATTGCGTCGCGTGCATTGGTCACACACTCCTGTAACATCTGCACAATGTCGATGGGCTGGGCACAACCAATGACACTGAGTACCCAGAAATCCATCGGATACAGGTGCAGTGAATGGGGAGACCATGCTACTGGACCTCTTCGACCAATAGATCGACCGTGAGAGCAGGGGTGAGGTGCATTTGCAAAGTACGTGGAAAACAGAGACGTGCCCATAGTGCATAATGTATAGTCGATGTCTTCTGCAAGTATAACTTACTCCACTAGCGCTGGTAATTGACCGTGCAGAGGTCGGTGTTGCACAGCACTCGTTAATCTGTTTGGCAAAGTGTATATGGGTCTATGACCAACAATTCCTGCCCACACATCGATAGTGAAGCGACACTTATGCCTCACCTCCATGATTTCTAGAGAATTTGCATCTGCCCACACGTACGTATTTTGGTAATTTACTATGCTGTGACAGTAACACGGCCTGCACCCCTGAATACTGTGCTTTACTTGTCACTAGTAAAACGGCACTTACAGTGAGTCCAACAAGTATTCGTTTACTTGTAATTTAAAAAAAAACTTAGTATATGTCACGTGAAAGGAAGGGAACGTAAAATGTAAACATTCAGTCATGTGCAACGAACCTTGGTAAGTTATTTTTATTGATGGACAAGGAAATAAATACATCCATAGCGATAACAAATTTGACAAAATGGAGAATTTATTCAAGGGCTACTTCAAAAAGTATTCGTCCACTCATATTTTTTTTGAATTTACAGTCTGAAAATATTACTTCAATTACATAAATTATTATTTAGTAGGGTTTCCCTTTGTAGCTATTACTGCTTGTAGTCGTCTGGGCATCGACTTTTCCAATTTTTCCGTCAGAGAAGATGGAATTTTGTCCCATTCGTCTTGAAGTGCTTCTTTTAGGTCTCTCTTGTTAGAAATGTGTCTTCGCCTGATGCTATATCTTCCAGTACTTTCCAAAGCTGTTCAATAGGATTACTGTCTGGCTCTGAGGAGGGGTCTTAAGTTGTTTTGGGGTGTTGTACAGGAGCCACAACCTTGTATTTAGAGCCGTATGCTTCGGGTCGTTATCTTGCTGAAAAATGTAATTTCCTTGCAGACCTAATTTTTCGGCGCTAGGATTCAGATCGTCCTTTAAAATGTGGATATACATAAGGTGATACATTGTACCTTCTGTGAAATGTAATTTTCCAACACCTGCAGCACTCATCCGCCTGCCCCACACCATCAGGGAGCCACCACTGTGTTTAACCGTTGGCACAAGATTGCGTGGCAAAATCTCCGCATTCTTCTTACGCCACACCATTCGCCTGCCATCCGACCCGAATACGTTATATCTGCTCCCATCAGAAAATAATTCTCTGTTCCAGAATCTTCCTTTTTGAATCTATGTTACATCGCAAAATGATGTTTCTTTAGATTCTATTCACTGACCGAAAATTTCTTGCGCGCTACCCAGCCGTGATACCCATACGTTTTGAAGGTATTTCTGATTGTATTGGCACATATCTTCTTTCTCCTACACTCTAACTCCCGAGCCAACTTAGGAGCGCTGATTTTTAGGTTTCTGCTTCATTTCCCTCATGATAAATCTCACGTCTGCATCAGAGTGTGAGGTCGTCTGGTACGTGGTTGGTTTCTTAATGATTTTGTTGCGCAAAATCAATCTATTATCGTCGATCTGTGTCTACTGACTACTTTAGCAATGTCGTAAGAAGATTTGCATTCATTATGTAAGCGCAGAATAAGTTTCCTTTCGATCAGCGTCGTCTCACTACCCTTACTCCCTATGGCGCTAATTGCACTGTATCGGCGTCGTTCAGAACCACAAAACCACAACAAGTGATTGAGTGGGGCCGCGCACGGTTGGCTCTAGTGTGTGCTGTGGGTCAGCGTTATAGTTTAATCACTGCTCGCAGAATTTCGGCATGTTCAGATGGTCGACGAATACTTTATGAACTAGCTCTTGTATTACATTTTCTGTTTTGTTAACCTTGCTGTCGATTTGGATGTATTTCTTTCCTTGCTTTTCAACAAAAATGACTAACCGGAGTATTTCTTACATGACTGGCTCTTTAGATTTTGTATTCATTTCTTTTAATGTTACACAGACTTCGGTTTGTAAAAGATATGCAGCTAGACGAATACTTTTTGGTCTCACTGTATGTCAACAGATACAAGTTTTTGGGAGTGTCGTTATAAGAACTTATATTCTAGTTTCCACAAGCACTGTTAATTAACTAGTTTGGTGGGTGTCACACATGGTTTATTTGTTTGTTGCCGTTGGAGAAGGGCGCGGATCCTCTCAGTGTTCTTACCGTTACTCACTGCTATCGCAAACGCCTCTAGTACCACATTCAAAGAGAATTACTTTCGGTGTTCATAAGCTCCAGAAGTGCTTTCCGGCAGACGGCGTGTCTGCCGAGGTCTTAAAGCGCCGCTGATCCTCTTACGCTCGAAGTGCTGGTGATGTTCCGTGTGACACTTTGGGAGGAGTGTTCACCAGGAAAATCCTACCACAAAGGTGACGAATGCGGCGGCCCTTTGAGTCTCATGCGACTCCATGCTGGAGTCAGAACAACCCCCGCCTCCCCTCACTACACCCCACCACTCTGCTTTCCGCTCCATCAGACGTCGTTCTCACCTACAGATGCTTCATTAATACTAACGCTTCCTCTCTCACGGCGGTGTTTGACAACGTGTTGTACAATAAGTAGCTGCGTGATGGTTTATACATACGTTTCTTGACTGCACGAAAGGCTTGAAAATTACAGTCACGGAAATAGGAAGTGTTGCGCCATGAATACAAAACCTGAATTATACGAAAATGATTCTAAATTTTTTCGTATTGGTGGGAAGGAAATTCTTTGACGCTGTCTTATAAAGTAACAAAACCACCTAAGTTCTTTTTTTTAATTTTGAGAATTTTCAGTCTTCTGGCAGGTTTCATGCAGCCGGCCACGAATTCCTCTCCTACGCTAACCTCTTCATCCCAGAACTTGCACCCTACGTGCTCAATTATTACATCTAAATCTACATCAACATACCGAGATTACTCTGCTATTCACAATTAAGTGTCTGGCAGAGGGTTCAATGTACCACCTGCAAGCTGTCTCTACAGTTCCACTCTCTAACGACGCGCGGGAAAAAGGAGCACTTAAATTTTTTTGTGCGAGCCCTGATTTCTCTTATTTTATCGTGATAATCATTTCTCCCTATGTAGGTGGATGCCAACAGAATGTTTTCGCAATCGACGAAGAAAACTGGTGACTGAAATTTTATGAGAAGATCCCGTCGCAACGAAAAACACGTTTGTTTAAATCAGGGCCGCACAAACACGGAAAACCGCACGCGTGCAAAGCGAGGTGCAGCGAGTGCCTGCAAAGCGCATCGGTTCAACTCGGCATACTTCGCCTCAACTCGGCTTGCTGGGTGAGGCCGACGCTGTGCGCTGCCAGACGGCTTCGTCAACATTGGAATACGTAAGCGCAAGACAATTACCGGAATAATGGAACCATGCGCTCCAAAAAAAGAGAAAATTGCCGAAAGTCAGCTTAAACCGGAATGGGAACTCTCCTACTTTTTTGTGAGTTGTGACGATAAAGCCAAATGTCTAGTCTGCGGTACACTAATTACGATCGTCAGAAAATAGTCTATTGAAAGGCACTACAGCAAATTGCATTCAGAAAAGTATAGTGATATAACAGGGGATGCCAGAGAGGAAGAATTACGGAAGTTGCAAACTCTTGCAGAAGAGAATTCTGTATCTACAAACGAGATTTGTTGCAACTACTTTAGCATGTGTATTTTGGTTAAAGGTCATACGAAACGAAATAACATTTGTTTAGATTCCTTAGTTTTCGTTTTCGCATAAATTTTTTCTCTACTTTAGGGTGAAGAAGATGAGGGTGTTGCGAAAGGACTCTCAGAGCTAGTTACAAAGTTGCTCTACGTTTATCAAGAGCTGGGAGGCCATTTATGGACGGGCCATTAATAAAAAACATTATGTTGGACGTAGTAGAGACAATGAATCCCACATTAGCTCCCGCGTACAGCAGAATACCACTTTTCAGAATGACAATACATCGGAGAATCAACGACATTGCTGAGAATTTGCATGAACAACTGGCAGCCAAAATTGAAAAGTTCCTAACGTACTCCATCGCACTTGAGTCCACGGATATTAACGACACGCTCAGTTAGCAATATTTTTGCATGGCGTGGACGACGACCTACATGTAACGGAAGAGCTCCTGGATATGATTTCGTTGAAGGACACTGTTACAGGGGCGGATATTTTAGCAGCTGTTGAAATGGCAGCTGAAGGAATAGGAGACCCTTGGGAAAAGCTGTTTGCCCTAACCACAGACGGGGCACCAGCAATGTGCGGTAAAGCAAAAGGGTTTATTGGTCTACTGCGGAAAAAACTTAACACGCCGAATTTACCTTCCGTTCATTGTTTTGCACACTAAGAGGCTCTTTGTGCGAAAGTTATCGGTCTTCAAGATGGGATGAAGGTAGTGGTGCGTATCGTGAACTACATTCGTTCTCATGGACTCACTCATCGTCAATTCAAAGAATTTTTGATTTCCTTTGAAGAGGAGTATCCAGATATTCCCTAACACGCTGAGGTGCGCTGGCTTTGCAAAGGGAAAGTGATTTCCCGAATTTTTCGACTACGCCACACTGTGGCTCAGTTTTTGGAGAGCAAAGGACGTCCGGAGCCACTTTCTCATGACCCTGAATGGGTAGCTGATTTAGGATTTTTAGCAGACATTATGGCTCTCCTAAATGATTTAAGTCTGAAACTCAAAAAAGAAAACAATCTCATGAACGATGTGATCAGCAAAATTAACGCTTTCCAGTATAAACTGAAGCTCCTCAAAAACAACCTTTCAGAGAAAATACGCAACACTTTACTGAACTAGGTAAGCGAGATATAAACTGTACCTTTATTAAAACAGCCTGATTTTTTTAACCGCTCTAATCAAAACGGTACTATGTTTTTGTTTGACAGTATCTGTGCAGGAAGGAGCGCGCTTTGAAAAATACGTCGAGGTGCTACAATCCCTTGAAAATGCGTTTAACGACCCGATTCCAGGTAATGTGCCGGTATATGACATACAGCTAAATAAAGGAGATTGCGTTACATATGCAAGTGTAACATTACATGTTTATTAAAATCTATCGCATTTTAGTACTTCGAAGCAACGGCTTACATTACTTTCATTTATTAACAATGGCTTTGTTATTGTTTCAGGAAATTACCTACCTGTAGCCAATTCTCGATGTTTTTGTGAAACGTTTTCGATGGATATTGAAAGTGTGCCCTCAGATTTACGTTTCGAACTAATTGATTTGCAAAACGATGTTCACCGAAATGATGTGTTTTACAATACAAAAGCTTTGCTCCAATTCTACCAGAATTTGCCGAACGAAGAGTTTCCCAAGTTACACAGAGAAGCAGCGAAGATTATTTCTATGTTCGGTTCCACTTGTGTATGTGAAAGGTTTTTTCTGTTTTGTCTTGTACAAAAACTAGATTGCGTGCGAGTATTTCTAATTGTAATTTAAAAAATTCTCTCAGAATTGCTGTCAGCCAATCTCTTGTTCCAGATCTTAGTAGCATAATTGCAAATAAAATAAAGAGCACATAGGAAGATACATTTGTGTTGAAACCAAATTTAAAATTGTTACCATTACAGTTATTATATAAATCTCTTTTGTACCGGTAGACCAAACTAAGCTCTCCTCCTAGTGTACATTAGTATTTGGCAGTGACGGAGACAACAGGGTAAAAGCTTTGAAACAGGTCGAGGCAGGTGGCGCGAGCGACACAAGCTAAGGAGGTGAGAGGCAGCGCTGTTGCGCAAAGCCGAGGAGTGGGGGGTCTGCACCGTCGTCAACATAGCGCAGCCGTCTTCTGCACTCTGCACTGTGCGATGCACCGGCGTATGCACCTCGTGCGGCCCTGGTGTAAATGATTGCCGCTCCAATTCACGTATCATGTCTGCGACACTATCTCCCCTATTTCGGGATAATACAAAACGAGCTGCCCTTCTTTGAACTTTTTCGATGTCATCCGTCAGTGCCACCTGATGCGGACCCCACAGCAATACTCCTGAATAGGGCGGACAAGTGTGGTGTAAGTAGACCAGTTGCACCTTCAAAGTGTTCTGCCAGTGGATCACAGTCTTTGATCTGCTCTGCCTACAACATTACCTACGCGATCGTTCCAATTTAGGTTACTTGTAATTGTTGTACCTAAGTATTTAGTTGAATTTACAGCCTTCATATTTGTGTGACTTATCGCGTAATCTAAATTTAGCGGATTTCTTTTAGTACTCATGTGAACAGCTTCACACTTCTCTTTATTCAGGGACAATTGCCATTTTTCGCACCACACAGATATCTTATCTAAATCATTTTGCATTTCGTTTTGATCATCTGATAACTTTGCAAGATGGTAAATGACTGCATCATCTGCAAATAATCTAAGAGGGCTATTCAGATTGTCTCCTATGTCGTAAATATAGGACCTATAAAACTTCCTTGGGGAACGCAAGATATTACTTCTGTTTTATTCGATGACTTTCGGTCTATTACTACGAACTGTGACCTTTCTTATAGGAAATCACGAATCCAGTCGCACAACTGATGCGATATTCCACAGGCAAGCATTTTGGTTGGAAGACGCTAGTGAGGAACGGTGTCGAAAGCCTTCTGGAAATCTAAAAATATGGAATCCATTTGACATCGCCTGTCAATAGCACTCATTACTTAATGAGTATAAAGAGCTTCTTGTGTTTCACAAGAACGATGTTTCCTGAATCCGTGATGACTAAGTGCCAATAAATCGTTTTCTTCGAGGTACTTCATAATGTTCGAATACAGTATATGTTCCAAAACACTACTGCAAATCGACGTTAGTTACATGGAAGTGTAATTCAGCGGATTACTCCTACTTCCCCTTTTTGGTATTGGTGTGACTTGAGCAATTTTCCAGTCTTTAGGTACGGATCTTTCTGTGAGCGAGTGGTTGTATATAATTGCTAAATATGGAGCTATTTTATCAGCATACTCTGAGAGGAACCTGACTGGTATACAATCTGGAGTGTGGACCGGAGGCTTTGCCTTTATTAAGGGATTTAAGCTGCTTTGCTACACCGAGGATATCTACTTCTATGTTTCTCTTAGCAGTTGTTCTTGATTGGAATTCAGGAATATTTACTTCGTCTTCTTTGGTGAAGGAGTTTCGGAAAACCGTGTTTAATAACTCTGCTTTAATTGCACTGTCATCAGTGACTTCACCGTTGTTGTCGCGCAGTGAAGGTATTGATTGCGCCTTGCAACTGGTGTGCTTTATGTATGACCAAAACCTCTTTGGGTTTTCTGACAGATTTCGAGACAGAGTTTTATTAAAAGCATCTCGATTTGAAGTAGGCGCTATATTTCAAACTTCTGCAAAACTTTGCCAAACTTGGAGATTTTTCGTTCTTTTAAATTTGGCATGCTTTTTTCGTTGCTTCTGCAACAGCGATCTGACCCCCTTTGTGTCCCATGGGGGATCAGTACCATCACTTATCAATTTACGTGGAATATATCTCTTAACTGCCGTCGATACTCTCTCTTTGAAGCCGGTCGCTGTGGCCGAGCGGTTCTAGGCGCTTCAGCCCGGAACCACGCGGCTGCTACGGTCGCATGTTCGAATCCTGCCTCGGGCATGGATGTGTGTGATGTCCTTAGGTTAGTTAGGTTTAAGTAGTTCTAAGTCTAGGGGACTGATGACCTCAGATGTTAAGTCCCATAGTGCGTAGAGCCATTTGAACCAGTTTCTCTCTTTGAAATCATTCCACATCATTTTTACGCTTACGTGATGAGATTGGAAGGAGTGGAGACTCTCTCTTAAAAAGGCGTTAAGAGCATTTTTATCAGCTTTTTTAAATAGATGTACTTTGCGTTTCTTTTTGATGGTTGTGGATGTTACGGTATTCAGCCTAGCAGCAACTGCCTTGCTGTCGCTAATCCCTGTATTCGTCATGATACTATTTGTCCAGGATTATTTGTTGCTAAGAGGTCAAGTATGCTTTCGCAACCATTTACACTTCTAATGGCCTCATGAACTAATTGTTCAAAATAATTTTCTGAGAAAGCATTCAGTACAATTTCGGATGATGTTTTATGCCTGTCGCCGGCTTTAAACGTATTATTTTTCCAGCATATCGAGGGTAGATTGAAGTCGCCACCGACTATAATTGTATGAGAGGGGTACCTATTCGAAATGAGACTCAGGTTTTCTTTGAACTATTCAGCAACTATATCTTCTAAGACGGGGGGAGGGTTCGCTGAAACCATCCAATTAATAGTTCAGTATAACCTCTATCCATACTATTTCGCAGGAACTATCTAATTCAATTTCAGTACAAGGTAAACTACTTCTGACAGCAATAAATACTCCACTACCAACTGTATTTAATCCATCCCTTCTGAATACTGTTAGGACGTTTGAAAAAATATTCGGATGAACTTATTCCCGGCTTTAGCCAGCTTTCCGTACCTATAACTATTTGAGCTTCAGTGCTTTCTATTAAGGCTTGGAGCTCTGGTTCTTTCCCAACACAGCTACGACAATTTACAACTACAATATCGATCGTTTCTGCAACTACTTTACTGTGTTTTATCTGCCCGATTTTAGACGGACGCACTTTCTGTGGTTTCCTGAGACCCTCTAATCTATAAAACGGCCCAGTCCCTTCCACACGGCCCCCGCTACCCGTGTAACCGCTTCCTGTCTGTAATGGACTCCTGGCCTATTAAGCGGAACCCGGAAACCCACCATCCGATGGTGCAAATCAGGGAATCTGCAGCCTACACGGGCACAGAACCGCCTGAGCCTCTGATTCAGACCCTCCACTCGGCTCTGCACCAAAGGACTACAGTCGGTTCTGTCGACGATGCTGTAGCAAGCAAGTCTTTACCATTTCCGCTAGCTGTCAGAAACCAGAGAGAATCTCCTCCGATCCATAACGACACACGTCACTGGTACCGACATGGGCCACCACATGCTGTTGGCTGCACCCCCTAGTTGCAAGCATTCCGCTACCTGTCTTCCCGTACAGCCTTTACCCTCTACATCTCCATCCAGTACCATTGAAGTTATTCCTCAAGTCTTAATCCACCTATCATCCTGTCCTTTTTCTTCTTGTCAGTGTTTCCATATGATCCTTTCTTCGCCAATACGGTGGAAAACCTCCTCATCCCTTACCAATCCACCTAATTTTTAACATTTTTCTGTATCACCACGTATCAAACACTTCGACTCTCTTCTATTCCGGTTCTCCCACTGCTCACGATTCGCTGCCATACGATGCTGTGCTGTAAACGTATATTATCAGAAATTTCTTCGTCAGATTAAGAGCCGTATTTTCTGTCAGTAGACCTCTCTTGGCCAGGAACACTGTCTTCCGCTGTACAAGTCTGCTTTCTATGCCCTTCTTGCTTCGTCAGTCATGGGTTATTTTGCTTCCAACGTAGCAGAATTCCTTAACTTTTCTGCTATTTCTCATTACTTTTGTTTTTTTTCGGTTGAAAATGGTTCAAATGGCTCTGAGCACTATGGGACTTAACATCTATGGTCATCAGTCCCCTAGAACTTAGAACTACTTAAACCTAACTAACCTAAGGACATCACACAACACCCAGTCACCACGAGGCAGAGAAAATCCCTGACCCCGCCGGGAATCGAACCCGGGAACTCGGGCGCGGGAAGCGAGAACGCTACCGCACGACCACGAGCTGCGGACTTTCAGGTTGACTCTCAATCCATATTCTGCATTCATTAGAGTGATCAGTCCGTTCAACAGATCCTGTAATTCTTGTTCACTTTCATTGAAGCTTATCATTATTCAGCGAATTGTATCACTGATATCCTTTCACGCTGAATTTTAATCCCACTCTGGAACATTTATTTTATTTCCGTCATTGTTCCTTCGATGTACAGGTTGAACAATAGTTGCGAAAGGCTGCATCCTGTCTTGCAACCTTCTCAATCAAAACACTCATTTCTTGGTATTCCAGTTTTCTCTTGATTCTTGTACGCCTCCTATATTACGTGTCTCTCTCTATAGCGTACCCCCTTTTTTATAGTTTGTAACATAAATCTCGTACTGTTTTATACTTTTTCTAAGTCGACAAATCCCATGAGCATATCGTGACTTTTCTTCTTCAGCCTTGCTTCCATTATCAAGTACAACGTTAGAACTGCCTCTCTGGTGCCTATTCTTCTACATATTGCGGTATCGGCCGTTATTCGGCCGCACTCCCCAGTACGCGCGCCGCCAGTTACGCTGCCTCGTTTCCTACAGCCGCCACCGCGGTACGAGGGCGCTGCCATGAACGATTACGCCATTGCCAGTGACATGCAAGCCCCTTTCTCCGAAGCTCCAGCGGCGGATGTTCTTAATTTCGAACGTTCATGCACTGACCCCGTTTTGTTTGTTTGCCAGTTGAATAACATTTACATATTTTCGTAGTGGCCAGGGCTCGACATCTTCTGAATAGGCCTGAAGAGTGACAGATTCATAAATATTTTGTATTTATGTATATTTCTACATTCAAATATCCTGCTGACGTAGCAACTCCGCTGACAAAGTTATATGTTATTTTTAGTATCTGATATTATCTGTAGAATAAATTAATATCTGAATTCTCTGTTCATGAACGGCAGGTGTTCCTCGTTCCTCTATCCTCTTAGGGACGTCACAGGAAGTCATACGGTACGTTATTCAGCTTACGATGGTTGACTGAAAAGTAATGTCTCACCTTCGTAACTCTTCAATAGTTGGCAGCATTGGTACACGGTAGGTACTGGCTTGTTCCGTAGCCTCTTCGCTACAGCTCCAGTTGGCGGAAAGCCTTGGCATTGAAGGGTTGTGTTGTGACAGTGTAAAGGATGGAACCCTGCGCAGACAGTCGGTCAATGCGATTTAAGCGACGTGCGGTCATTGAATTCTTTGCAGCAGAAGGTGTCACCCCAAAGGAGATTCATCAGAGAACGAAAGAAGTTTATAGTAAATGGAAATGCCGTGGGGCTAGGGCCTCCTGTGGGGTAGACCGTTCGCCTGGTGCAAGTCTTACGAGTTGACGCCACTTCGGCGATTTGCGTGTCGATGGGGATCAAAGGATGATGATAAGGACAACGCAACACCCAATCCCTGAGTGGAGAAAACCTCCAACCCAGCCAGAAATCGAACCCAGGTCGTTAGGTATGGCATTCCGTCGCGCTGACCACTCAGCTATCAGGGGCGTACCGTTTATGATGATTGTGTTGATGTGAGTACTGTGCGTCGTTGGGCGAGTGCGTTTAAAGATGTTGAGGCAGGAACATCTGACCAACGTAACAAAGTGTTGGACGTCCTGTGACAGCAACCACCGAGTTTCACAAGCAAAATGTTGACTGATTAGGACGATCGTCGTATTACTCAGAGAGAAATTACAAGCACGATCGACATTTCACAAGAACGTGTGGGTCACATTACTGCTTTGCTTAGCAATGCCAAACCACACACTTCACGTCCCTCCACAGCAGAACTTCAGAGACTGAATCTCACTACCATACGGCATCCTCCATACAGTCCAGATTCAGCACCATCTGACTTCCATCTGTTCCCGATAGTGAAAGACGATCTTCGGGGACATCCTTACGCTTCTGATAAAGTTGAGAGAACTATGAGACTGTGGTTGCGAAAATAGAGTGTCAATTTCTTCCGTGACGGCTTCAGAAAACTTGTTCATCGTTGGAAGAAATGTATCTAGTTGTCTGGTGATTTTGTGGAAAAGTGAATATTGGCAATTAAAGATCACATTCTAGGGATTATTTCTGCGGTTGATTAATTAAAATATTCCCACCCAAACCCAATTAACGAAGGTGGAGGCATTACTTTTCATTCAACCCTCGTAGATGCATGTCCCGTTAAACTGCCTGTGGGGTAGTTCTCGCACTTATCTGCCCTTGCTGTCTTCGGAATTGTGTGGATGATATTTTTGTGAAACTCTGATGGTACACTGCCAGTCTCAAACATCCCACACACCTACCTGAATAGTCGGTTAGTTTCTACTTCCCCCATTGGCTTTAGAAATTCAGGTGGAATGTCATCTATCCCTTCTGTTTCATTTGGTCTTTTAGTTTTGCAAAACTCTTTCGCATTACGACTTTTATTCATTTTTATGAGAGCTTATTTTCAGTATTATGAGTAAAGAATATGTATATATACAATATATATAAATGACCTAGTAGATAGTGTCGGAAGTTCCATGCGGCTTTTGCGGATGATGCTGTACTATACAGAGAAGTTGCAGCATTAGAAAATTGCAGCGAAATGCAGGAAGATCTACAGCGAATAGGCACTTGGTGCAGGGAGTGGCAACTGACCATTAACATACACAAATTTAATGTATTGCGAATACATAGAAAGAAGGATCCTTTATTGTATGATTATATGATAGCTGAACAAACACTGGTAGCAGTTACTTCTGTAAAATATCTGGGAGTATGCGTACGGAACGATTTGAAGTGGAATGATCATATAAAATTAATTGTTGGTAAGGCGGGTGCCAGGTTGAGATTCATTGGGAGAGTCCTTTAGGAGGCTTACAAAACACTCGTTCGACCTATACTTGAGTATTGCTCATCAGTGTGGGATCCGTACCAGGTCGGGTTCAGAGAGGAGATAGAGAAGATCCAAAGAAGAGCGGCGCGTTTCGTCACAGGGCTATTTGGTAAGCGTGATAGCGTTACGAAGACGTTTAGCAGACTCAAGTGTCAGACTCTGCGAGAGAGGCGCTCTGCATCGCGGTGTAGCTTGCTGTCCAGGTTTCGAAAGGGTGCGTTTCTGGATGAGGTATCGAATATATTGCTTCCTCCTACTTATACCTCCCGAGGAGATCACGAATGTAAAATTAGAGAGATTCGAGCGCGCACGGAGGCTCTCCGGCAGTCGTTCTTCCCGCGAACCATACGCGACTGGAACAGGAAAGGGAGGTAATGACAGTGGCACGTAAAGTGCCCTCCGCCACACACCGTTGGGTGGCTTGCGGAGTATAAATGTAGATATAGATGTAGACGAAGAATAGCGTGACTGCATATGGCTACAGGCTGTGTCCGACGTCACTGCTAGTTTTCGGGTAGCACCGAAGCGCAGAGGACGTGCAAATGCATCTCATCGCCATTTTCTGGACGTTAATAAAGGCCGAATCATCAGCATGGGAAACATGGGAGCATCATACCGACTCAGGACAACGGTATAGCACGAATAGTGGGCATAGGTATTTCCCGAAGGACTTCACCACGGAAGGTCGTAGGGCTGCTCGATAGACTCCGACGAATAAACGGATGACAACAGCTGAAATGAAGGGAAACGGTACAGGCAGTGTGTCACCACGAACCTTAGGGAATGGATTACTCTACGCTGCGTTGAGATTTCGAGATATCATGCGCCTGTTGCTACTAAGATCGTACCATAGACAACAGGGAATTGCATGATGTAGAGCCTGCTAGAGTCAACTGGAGTAGTGAGTGGAATTCTGTGCCGTTCAGCATTCAGTCTCACTTCTGCTTCGGGCGACCAGGTTGATGGCAATATGTCAGCATACAAGCAGGTGAAACGTCGCAGGAAGCAGTGACTCTTGATACATACACGTCTCCAGCTCTTGGCATCATGGTGTGGAGAGCTATTGCAAATGACAACAGGAATCTTTTGGTAACTGTTGAAGGCAGGTTGAATGCTCATCAGTATGTGAAAAAAATGATAAATCTTTTTGTCTTCTACTTCTATATCAGGATACAAAGTGGTATATTTCAGGGATAACAGAAGACACGACGCTTCAGTTCACAGCACAAGAGTCCTGAGGAGTGTAAACCAGCCTAGTCGGTCCCTTTGTCACCAACAGAGTATGGAACAATCTTAATGAACTAACATAGCATGCCACAGTTAAAGCAAGAAATTCCTCAATATGACATTTTGAGGGTGTTTGCGTTTACGCCACAAGGAGTGTGCTTATGGATCATCAATTGAGAATGGAAATAAAATTTAGCCATTTAATAACCGTTATTTCGTAAACATCTTCACAAAGTTTGATGTGCTACACAGTGTAACATTTTTCATTTTTGTCAGATGCAAAACATTCGCTGCCAAGTTTTTATGTGTGGCAATAATGAAACAGCGTCAAGTAATTGATACCAAAGGCTATGAACCTTCTTACGATTCTGATTTGAGATTCTTAACACAATACCTAATATGCAAGATTTTAGAAAAAAGAATAAATTAAATATTTATTCCGTGTTCACAGCCTATAGCTGCTATTTATTGGAAAGATTAGACCATTCCACCATAGTTATACGACCATTTAGTGATTGACTCTGATCTTCAATCACCAAACGATGAAAGGAATTGCAGTGCTGCCTTATACAGGGCTATTACAAATGATTGAAGCGATTTCATAAATTCACTGTAGCTCCATTCATTGACATATGGTCACGACACACTACAGATACGTAGAAAAACTCATAAAGTTTTGTTCGGCTGAAGCCGCACTTCAGGTTTCTGCCGCCAGAGCGCTCGAGAGCGCAGTGAGACAAAATGGCGACAGGAGCCGAGAAAGCGTATGTCGTGCTTGAAATGCGCTCACATCAGTCAGTCATAACAGTGCAACGACACTTCAGGACGAAGTTCAACAAAGATCCACCAACTGCTAACTCCATTCGGCGATGGTATGCGCAGTTTAAAGCTTCTGGATGCCTCTGTAAGGGGAAATCAACGGGTCGGCCTGCAGTGAGCGAAGAAACGGTTGAACGCGTGCGGGCAAGTTTCACGCGTAGCCCGCGGAAGTCGACGAATAAAGCAAGCAGGGAGCTAAACGTACCACAGCCGACGGTTTGGAAAATCTTACGGAAAAGGCTAAAGCAGAAGCCTTACCATTTACAATTGCTACAAGCCCTGACACCCGATGACGAAGTCAAACGATTTGAATTTTCGGCGCGGTTGCAACAGCTCATGGAAGAGGATGCGTTCAGTGCGAAACTTGTTTTCAGTGATGAAGCAAAACATTTTTTCTTAATGGTGAAGTGAACAGACACAATGTGCCAGAACTGCGAGCTCGCATCAACGATGCTTTCGAACTCATTGATGGGGACATGCTGCGCCGAGTGTGGAAGGAACTTGATTATCAGCTTGATGTCTGCCGAATCACTAAAGGGGCACATATCGAACATTTGTGAATGCCTCAAAAAACTTTTTGAGTTTTTGTATGTGTGTGCAAAGCATTGTGAAAATATCTCAAATAATAAAGTTATTGTAGAGCTGTGAAATCGCTTCAATCATTTGTAATAACCCTGTATATTTCTCACGGATGATTTGGACCTTTGGCCACTGTCAAGTGCTACATGCCCAGCTGGCACAAGTACGTCGTTCGGGATAATTGACGTATGAGGTAATAATCTGCGCGTATACCATTTGCGAGGGAGAAAGTCTTCAAGCTAGTCCTGAGAAGTTCATAATGAAGCGCCCAACTACTGTACAATTTAGTACAGAATATTGAGATTGAAAGAAACTGACTTTAGAATAGCTGACCCTCACGTGTTTTGTGAAAGTTTGACGCTAAAAAGCATAAGTGTGGCCAAAATACAATTTATATGACAAGTCAGACGAACGAAACTATGCAAATGTTCTAGTTACAAAACTGTAGCCTACATTGCGCCTCTTAATTTAATATATTGTTGAACATCCAAGTGCCGCAGTCAGATCAGTTAAATGTCGTGGCTTATAAAGAAGGTGAGTCGGAACATATTTCTGGGAGCGTGCTGGCACGCGGTTTGTATGAAGGAAGGAAAGCAGTTTTAACGTCTCTCCCATGGCGAACCTGAATTGTGGAAGAATTGGGAAAGATATAGGCCGTGCCCTTTTGCTATAAATCATCTTATCATTTGGTTTAAGCGAGGTACGCAATAGACGGAAAAATTTCATATGGGCAGTCGAATGGGGATTTCAAAAGTCGTCCTCTGGAAAGTAAGTCCAGTGTGTCATGTAGCTCACTGCGGTTTTTAGGCAAGTCAATGAAGCACCAAGGGTGCTTGCTGGAGGACCTTAGTATACAACCTGTAGGTCAGTTATACCTAGGAATTATTAACTGGGTGACATGCCAGCCATGGAGAACAAAATTATCTTGTTCAAGTACGATTGGGTAGTTGTTGGCGGAAAGGTAGCACCATGGGAGCTGAAGCTTCGAGATGGAACCTGTTAGTGTGGCGTGTGCAATCCAGTGACCAAGTACCGCAGTTAAGCAGTTGTCTTCAAAACATGTAAAAAGACTCAAAAACGCTGAGTAGAACTGATAATGCGAATTACGTCTGGTGGAAAACTTTTGTATCTCTTGGAAAATTTCCTTAATTTACAGTACTGTTAACGCAGATACAAAGGTCGAGTAATAATTGTTACAAAGTAAAGACTTTTTTTGTCTGTTTGTAGGATATTATCAAGCTGGATTCATATCGGGAAGTCGGCCGCGGTGGCCGAGCGGTTCTAGGCGCTTCAATCCGGAACCGCGTGACTGCTAGGGTCACAGGTTCGAATCCTGCCTCGGGCATGAATGTGTGTGATGTCCTTAGGTTAGTTAGGCTTAAGTGGTTCTGATTGACTTCAGAGCCATTTGAGCCATTCGTATCGGGAGCTAGACGTGTTGTCATGTCCTCTGAAGGGGATAAGCACGAGAAATGAGGTTATGATCTTGAGAGTCGACAGACAATGAACCGAAATCCTTGGCCCTATTGTCATACTGAAAATCTAACGCCTGGCCACTTCTGCTTCATCCTTTGCCTAAGGCGCCATTTGAAAGGAGTATTAGAGCATTATGTGATCACGACATCGATCAACCCCGTTTTCATAATTGTGAGTCATCCTTCTAGTCGAATTTTCATCATATACATCCACATCATACTCCGCAAGCCACCTAATGATGTGTGGCTGAGGGTACTTTTAGTACCACTACCTGATCCCTCCAACCCTGTCCCTCTCGCGAATTGTGCGTGGGAAGAATGTTATCGGTAAGCCTCTGTATTGGCTCTAATTCCTCCAATTTTTTCCTCGTGGTCAATACGCGAGATGTATGTGGGGAGAAGCAATATGTTGTTCGACTCCTCCTGAGAAGTGCTGTCCCGAAATTTTAATAGTAACTCTCTCCGTGATGCACAACGCCTCTCTTGTAACATATGCCAGTGGTGTTTGTTGAGTATCTCTGTAACGCTCCTCTCGCCAGCTAAACGATCCCGTGACGCAACGCGCCGCTCTTCGTTGGATCTTCTCTATCAGTCCTACCTGATAGCGATCCCAGATACATGAACAATACTCAAGAATCGGGCGAACAAGCGCCTTATAAGCCACTTCTTTCGTGGATGAGTTTCATTTACTTCAGAATCTTCCGATGAATCTGAGTCTGGTGTCTAGCTTTCCTACTATCTGCTTTATATGGCTATTCCACTTAAGGCCCCTCTGGATAGTCACGCCTAGATATTTAACGGCAGACGCTGTCTGCAGCTGTTTGTCATCAGTAGTGTAGCTGTACAGTAGTGGGTTTCGCTTCCTATGTATGCGCAATATGCTAAATTTATTAACGATCAGGGTCAACTGCCAGAGCCTACACAAATCATCAATTCTCTCCAGGTCGCTCTGCAAATTCTTACTGTCTTTTGGCGTTGTTACTTTGGTATTGACAACGGAGCTGCGAATAGCCTTAAAGAGCATCCGACGCTTTCTACTAGATCATTTATATACACTCCTGGAAATGGAAAAAAGAACACATTGACACCGGTGTGTCAGACCCACCATACTTCCTCCGGACACTGCGAGAGGGCTGTACAAGCAATGATCACACGCACGGCACAGCGGACACACCAGGAACCGCGGTGTTGGCCGTCGAATGGCGCTAGCTGCGCAGCATTTGTGCACCGCCGCCGTCAGTGTCAGCCAGTTTGCCGTGGCATACGGAGCTCCATCGCAGTCTTTAACACTGGTAGCATGCCGCGACAGCGTGGACGTGAACCGTATCTGCAGTTGACGGACTTTGAGCGAGGGCGTATAGTGGGCATGCGGGAGGCCGGGTGGACGTACCGCCGAATTGCTCAACACGTGGGGCGTGAGGTCTCCACAGTACATCGATGTTGTCGCCAGTGGTCGGCGGAAGGTGCACGTGCCCGTCGACCTGGGACCGGACCGCAGCGACGCACGGATGCACGCCAAGACCGTAGGATCCTACGCAGTGCCGTAGGGGACTGCACCGCCACTTCCCAGCAAATTAGGGACACTGTTGCTCCTGGGGTATCGGCGAGGACCATTCGCAATCGTCTCCATGAAGCTGGGCTACGGTCCCGCACACCGTTAGGCCGTCTTCCGCTCACGCCCCAACATCGTGCAGCCCGTCTCCAGTGGTGTCGCGACAGGCGTGAATGGAGGGACGAATGGAGACGTGTCGTCTTCAGCGATGAGAGTCGCTTCTGCCTTGGTGCCAATGATGGTCGTATGCGTGTTTGGCGCCGTGCAGGTGAGCGCCACAATCAGGACTGCATACGACCGAGGCACACAGGGCCAACACCCGGCATCATGGTGTGGGGAGCGATCTCCTACACTGGCCGTACACCACTGGTGATCGTCGAGGGGACACTGAATAGTGCGCGGTACATCCAAACCGTCATCGAACCCATCGTTCTACCATTCCTAGACCGGCAAGGGAACTTGCTGTTCCAACAGGACAATGCACATCCGCATGTATCCCGTGCCACCCAACGTGCTCTAGAAGGTGTAAGTCAACTACCCTGGCCAGCAAGATCTCCGGATCTCTCCCCCATTGAGCATGTTTGGGACTGGATGAAGCGTCGTCTCACGCGGTCTGCACGTCCAGCTCGAACGCTGGTCCAACTGAGGAGCCAGGTGGAAATGGCATGGCAAGCCGTTCCACAGGACTACATCCAGCATCTCTACGATCGTCTCCATGGGAGAATAGCAGCCTGCATTGCTGCGAAAGGTGGATATACACTGTACTAGTGCCGACATTGTACATGCTCTGTTGCCTGTTTCTACGTGCCTGTGGTTCTGTCAGTGTAATCATGTGATGTTTCTGACCCCAGGAATGTGTCAATAAAGTTTCCCCTTCCTGGGACAATGAATTCACGGTGTTCTTATTTCAATTTCCAGGAGTGTATATTGTAAACAGCAACGGTCCTATCACACTTCCCTGTGGCACTCCGGATATTACCTTTACATTTGTCGATTTTGTTCCGTTAAGAGCGACGTTTTGAGTTCTAAACAGAACATCCCCGAAACATGTCCGCTGAATGCTCGTGGGGCTAACAAGGATCGGCAGCAACTCAATAGGCACGGAAGACTCGGTGTCAAGGAGATACTGCGTTACGAGTAACAGACAAAATAACTGTCGCTGTTTCAAGATAGGCTTGGGTAGTGCGTCACGTTATCAATCAACTCCCTTCTATTGCATTACACATGTTTACGGCGGAAGGTCCAGAAATAATGCTGCAAAGGCAGCTGAGATCAGTAGCTGCGGCAGGCGAGCAGCAACAACGCTAGCACGGCGATCGCCGGCCGCTGTGGACGAGCGGTTCTGGGCGCTTCAGTCCGGAACCGCGCGACTGCTACGGTCGCAGGTTCGAATCCTGCCTCGGGCATGGATGTGTGTGATGTCTTTAGGTTTCAGTAGTTCTAAGTTCTAGGGGACTGATGATCTCAGATGTTAAGTCCCATAGTGCTCAGAGCCATTTGAACCATTTAGCACGGCGATCAAACAACACCACCAGACTGGAAGCGTAGCCATGCGCCGTGACTAGCAAGGATCTAGAACCGGGATGACATGTACTAACTAACATGTGTCTGCGCTTCTCAACAGTAGCACCGAAGCTCCCTCGAAGCAGATGAGTTGTCCGCTGAAACCAGGGAGTCAACAGACAACGGAAGAGACAGATGTAGCCACAACATCCTCCGAGGCGCGGAAGCAAACCAGCGCGATGTTCTTATGGACGGGGAGCGATGGAGTGTATCGTGGAATGTGGGAGAAAAAAACCTGGAACCATAATGTATTTGACAACGTCTACTCTTCATCACCGATTTTGTCTGAATTTATGCCACATTCAGGGCTTGGCCAGAAACAAAAGTGACAGAACTGAGAGCTCCAGATAGCTGAGCGTTTAGAAAAATTAGTATTTCTGACAAGTGTCGCGTGAGGCATGGTTCATATATATCGAAGCAGCGGAAAACGTACAAAACGATGATCCGAGCTCCTGGTATCGAGTTTCTACACGGAACGTTCCTTTATTTTTAATTTTTACGTCTCCTGAATGGAAGTTTTACTCTGCACCGGCCTGCGCGCTTATATGGAACTTCCTGGAAGTTTAAATCGTGTGGTGAAACCAGACTCGAAATCGGCAAGTTCTCTACCCCTGAGCTACCCAAGCGCGACACAGCCTTACTTCAGCCAGTGCCTCGTCTCACACTTTCCGAACATCACGGGAGGTCTACTGCGAAACCTGCAGAATTAGCACTCCTGCAGCCAACGATACTGCGGAGACATGGCTTAGCCACAGCCTGGGCGATGTTTCCAGAATTGAGCTTTCACTCTACAACTAAGTTTGCACTCACATGTAACTTCCTGGCACATTAAAATTATGGACCTTTGCCTTTCGCGAACAAGTTCTCTCCCGACATTTTTTTTTTTTTTGCTCGTCTCCCCCCCCCCCCCCCCCATTATAAAGGAACCCGTAAAAAAGGGTCCTATTTACCACCGCCGCTTGGACCCCAAAAACAAAAATATCTGCATTACTTCAGGCGTTGGCCCTTAAATGCACATATCCCAACACAGTTCCACCTAAGAAAGGAGGAAAAGAAAAGAGGGAGAGGGTAACAAAAGTGTCTAAGATATTTTTTTACAGACCTGTGGAGTGAAGCCCATGAAATCCGCCCGTAAACCGCAAGTAGCCGTGGACAAATCCATGCACGTCTTGTCAAAACAAAGGGGGATACCGTTGAGTTCGCGATCGTAAAATTGTACACAGAGTGTTACAAAAAGATACGGCCAAACTTTCAGGAAACGTTCCTCACACACAAAGAAAGAAAATATGTTATGTGGACATGTGTCCGGAAACGCTTACATTCCATGTTAGAGCTCATTTTATTACTTCTCTTCAAATCACATTAATCATGGAATGGAAACACACAGCAACAGAACGTACCAGCGTGACTTCAAACACTTTGTTACAGGAAATGTTCAAAATGTCCTCCGGTAGCGAGGATACATGCATCCACCCTCCGTCGCATGGAATCCCTGATGCGCTGATGCAGCCCTGGAGAATGGCGTATTGTATCACAGCCGTCCACAATACGAGCACGAAGAGTCTCTATATTTGGTACCGGGATTGCGTAGACAAGAGCTTTCAAATGCCCCCATAAATGAAAGTCAAGAGGGTTGAGGCCGTGGAATTGGTCCGCCTCTACCAATCCATCGGTCACCAAATCTGTTGTTGAGAAGCGTACGAACACTTCGACTGAAATGATGCTAGTACTGTAGAGCCATCAGTCGCATGTCAACACAAGCACCGAAGTCAACATTACCTTCCTTCAATTGCGCCAACTGGCGGTGAATCGAGGAAGTACAGTACATACTGACGAAACTAAAATGAGCTCTAACATGGAAATTAAGCGTTTCCGGACACATGTCCACATAACATCTTTTGTTTATTTGTGTGCGAGGAATGTTTCCTGAAAGTTTGTCCGTACCTTTTTGTAACACCCTGTATTTGTTTTGAGTCATCAGTCTTTTGACTGGTTTGATGCGACTCACATGTGTCAATCTCTTCATCTCAGAGCAGCACTTGCAACCTACGTCCTCAGTTAGTTGCTGGATGTATTCCAATCTGTCTTCGTCTACAGTTTTTGCCCTCTACAGCTCCCTCTAGTACCAGGGAAGACATCCCTGATGTCTTAACAGATGTCCTATGATCCTGTCCCTTCTTTGTGTCAGTATTTTTCACATGTTCCTTTCTCTACGATTCGGAGCAGAACCTCCTTATGCCTTACCTTATTAGTCCATCTACTTTTCAACATTCGCCTGTAGCACCACATCTCAAATGCTTAGATTCCCTTCTGTTCCGGTTTTCCCACAGTCCATGTTTCACTACCATTCAATGCTGTGCTCCAAACGTACATTCTCAAATCAAGGCAAGGCATTTGTTTGGTACTAGTAGACTTCTCTTGGCCAGGAATGTATTTCTTTGCCAGTGCTAGTCTTCTTTTAACGTCCTTGCGCCGACCGTCAATGGTTATTTTGCTACCAATGTAGTAGAATTCCTTAACTTCATCAACTTCGTGACCATCAATCCTGATGTTAAGTTTATCGCTGTTCTCATTTCTCTTACTACTCATTCCATTTGTCTTTCTTCGATTTGCTATCAATCCATATCCTGTACTCATTAGACTGTTCATTCCATTCAGCAGACCTTGTAGTTCTTCTTTACTTTCACTCAGGATAGTAAGGTCATCAGCGAATAGTATCACATGTATTCTTTCACCTTGACTTTTATTCCCACTCCTGAACCTTTCTTTTATTTCCATCAGTGCTTCTTCGGTATACAGATCGAACAGCAGGGGTGAAAAGCCACATACCTGTCTTACACCCTTTTTAATCCGAGCACTTCGTTCTCGGTCGTCAACTCTTATTATTCCCTCTTGGCTCTCTTCCTACATCTTACCCCTATTTTTCTCGTGATTCTGGACATCTTCCACCATTTTAAATTGTCGAGCGCTTTTTTCAGGTGACAGATCCTATGAAAATGCATTGATTTTCCTTATTTTTTGATTCCATTGTCAATCGCAAGACTAGAACCGTCTCTCTGGTGCCTTTATCTCTCCTAAAACCAAACTGATCGTCATATAACACATCCTCAATTTTCTTTCCCATTCTTCTGTATATTATTCTTGTCAGCAACTTGGGTGCATGAGCTGTTAAGCTGATTGTGCGATAATTCTCGCACTTGTCTGCTCTTGCAGTCTTCGGAATTGTCTGGACGATATTTTCCCGAAAATCAGATGGTATGTAGCCATACTGATATATTCTGCACACCAACATGAATAGTCGTTTTGTTGCCACTTTCACCAATGATTTTAGAAATTTTGATGAAATGTTATCTATCCCTCCTGTTTAATTTAATCTTAAGTCTTCCAAAGCTCTTTTAAATTCTGATTCTAATCCTGGATCCCCATCTCTTCTAAATCGACTTCTCTTTCTTCTTCTATCACATCAGACAAACCTTCCCCCTCATAGACGCCTTCAATGTACTCTTTGCACTTATCCACTCTCTCCTATGCATTTACCAGTGGAATTACGGTTGCACTCTTAATGTTTTTACCCTTGCATTTAATTTCACCGAAGGTTGTTTTGACTTTCCTATATGCTGAGTTAGTCCTTCCGACAATCAATTGTTTTTCGATTTCTTCAAATTTTTTATGCAGCCATTTTGTCTTAGCTTCCCTGCACTTACTATTTTTTTCATTCCTCAGTGACTCTTATTTCTGTATTCCTGAATTTCCCTGAACATTTTTGTACTTCTCTCTTTCATCGATCAACTGAAATATTTCTTCTGTTACCTACAGTTTCTTCACAGTTACCTTCTTTGCGCATATGTTTTTCTTTTCAATTTCTGTGATTGCCCTTTTTTGAGATGTCCATTCCTCTTCAAGTGTACTGTCTACTAAGTTATTCTTTATTGCCGTATTTATAGCCTTAGAGAACTTCAAGCGTATCCCCAGAACTTTTGTATCCCACTTTCTTGTGTATTGATTTTTCCTGACTAATCTCTTAAGCTTCAGCCTACTTTTCATCAGTACTAGATTGTGCTCTGAGTATATATCTGCTCCCGAGTGCGTCTCACAGCTCAGTTTCTTATTTCGGAATCTCTGCCTGACCATGATGTAATCTAACTGAAATCTTCCCGTATCACCCTGCCTTTTCCAAGTATATCTTTGGCTCTTATGGTTCTTGAACAAAGTATCCGCTATTACTAGGTGAAATTTATTACAGAAATCAACTAGACTTTCTCTTCTCTCGTTATTTTTCCCAAGCCCATGTTCTCCTGTAACCATTTCTTCTGCTCCTTCTCTCCACAATCACATCCCAGTTATTAATGACTATTAGATTTTCATTTCCTTTTACGTACTGTATTACCCTTTCAATATCTTCAAATACTTTTTCTACGTCTTCATCTTCAGCGCGGAGCGTGCAGCATTATCAAGAAAAGGGACGCTCACCTACCGTCATACATTAAGCCACTTGTACCGATACTTCCGTTGCATCATGGAATGTCCCTGCAATGAGCACTTTATCTCATGC
This sequence comes from Schistocerca serialis cubense, assembly GCF_023864345.2. Classification (NCBI taxonomy): domain Eukaryota; kingdom Metazoa; phylum Arthropoda; class Insecta; order Orthoptera; family Acrididae; genus Schistocerca; species Schistocerca serialis. The sequence continues at coordinate 545,773,251 of NC_064644.1, forward strand.
ATTGCTGTTGGGTTTTATACATAACTACACGGCCGGTTGTAGAAAGTATTCAGAGGAAGTTGGAAAAGTATTTCCTGAATTTCGGTTTACGGACAATGGCGCAATGTCGTTCGTTTGGAAAAGTCCAAAAATCGAGATCACTCTTCTCGGCAGTGGCAAAAAATATTGAACTCAAAGGCCGCGGAACGAATTCACAGAGTGAGTCTTCGTCTGCGGGTAGTACACGTCATTCGGGAACAACATCGATTACACTGTTATTCCGTCAGGAGCACCATGAGTGAGAAGTGCCAAATTTCGCTGGACCAAGTGCCAGACGTCCACTACCGGACCACAAATGAAACGATGGTCGTCCGTGGTCGGTACCCTGCACATGACGTAAAGCAGTGAGTTGGCGAGGTGTACCTGGTGGAGAGGAGAACGATTTGGTTGTTGCCCGTTGACGGGAACACGCAACCCGGTTCAAATGGCTCTGAGCACTATGGGACTCAACTTCTGAGGTCATCAGTCCCCTAGAACTTAGAACTAATTTAACCTAACTAACCTAAGGCGTCACACACATCCATGCCCGAGGCAGGATTCGAACCTGCGACCGTAGCGGTCGCGCTGGTCCAGACTGTAGCGGCTAGAAAAGCTCGGCCACCCCAGCCTGCACACGCAACCCGGAGCGTGAAACAGTCTAAAAAATGGGGCACTCACGTACCGTCATATATTACGCCATTTGTACCGGTACTTCTGTTGTATGATACACTGGGCGATGGCCAGTTGCGTCTCAGTGTAGACCGACTTTGTCGACAACAAGATCACAGACGGCAAACAGGCGGACATGTAGCTGTGATCCAGAAAGAAAAAGAGTGCGACGTGACAGAAAGGTGCTGGGACGTCCGACAGTGTCACAGGAGCATCCAATGAGGCCTGGCATATGCATCAAACAGTAAGCTGGTGAGGCATGTCGGGCAACGCTGCCACATCGTCGGCTGTGAAGTGATAAAAACTACCCGAACTCTGTCCGGAACACGGTAAAGACCCACTCCCCATGGTAAAGACCCACTTTCTAGCCTGGGAGTGTGGGGTGGGGGGGGGGGGGGGGGGGGGTGGGGGCTCATAGCAGACTTCTAAGCTCATCCTCTGGCTGACTAAGGAATCCATCACAGCTAACATGCGGCGAGCCAGGGTATGCGGGACTGGGAGAGTAAGAGAGCTGCAACCCTATGTTGGTATTGGCATAGGGTGTACATTGCAGAAGTTCAAGGGAGCACAGGGGGTGTTCAACGACTCCAGACGTGTTCCGTTGAAGCAGATTATCTGCAGCAGAGAGCCACAGACAATCACAGGTCAGCCATGAAATCTGTGCCAAGACAGCTTAAGATATCAGTCACGTTGAGCACATCAACGTTTCCCTCAGACAGGTTTGTACCGATATACATAGCTCGCGATTTAAGTACATTGAGGGAGCTGTCCAGCGCCTCGCCGTACGTCACCACTCACGCAATCGACGCCCAGGTATTTTTGGCACTTCAAAGGCAGAGGACCAAAACGCCCCTTAGGAGGTGCAATAAATAAATGTACACATGGCGACATTCCCATACTGAACGCCTGATCAGAATCGGTTGTGTGAGCCTACCATTATGCAGCAAACAGGATCTCACTCCATTCAGGAGAAAAATGTCTACATTGACAGTAGCTCTACGTATCCCATATGATGGAGGACAACTATCCCATATGATGGAGGATAGCCGCAAGAAAAAATGATTATCCTGATCAAATGCCTGGCTAAAGTATAAGGATACCAAAGCAACAGGCAAATGTTGAGCTCGGAGGAGGCCAGTCAGATCTCTGTAGGGGCAGACCGCTGTCTGAATGTTGAACGCTCCACCTAGCGACGCCTGCTTGTAAGACACGGCATTACGTGCTGCCCTCAAAGTAGTGCTGCCAAAAGGCGTGTAAATACCTTCATGGTGCTATTTAGATCAAGGGACAATAGTGTCTGCTTGGTGGACCCCTACAGGGTTTGTGAATAGTGACAATGAGGTCCCCTCACTGCGGGGGACATTAGTTCTCCAAAAATTACAGTACCCGTGGGCGCTAAGAGATGCCGGAAAACACGACAAAATTCGAGTGGGTTGCCATGAGTCCCACGTAACTTGTTAGCAGCTCCCACTTGGAGAGCGTCAGGGACTTCATATTCTGTCACTGGTGTCCTCAGTGCCAATTCTGTTTCCTCTAGTATCGTACTGAACGTGAGCCAAGAGTCTTGTTCAACGAAAGCCGGTCTATATGATGGTTGTGGAGGGTGCTCCCAATACCACATTGGGCGTCATGTTACCTGCCTTCGTCATCTATAATTGTTCGAATCAGGACCCAGAGCCGCCGGGCCCGTCTGTTAGAAGGTGCTACATCGATGGAGTTTCAAAACTATATGGTCACAAGGGAAGGCTCACACCGCTATCCCTTCAAGGTGGTGGCGCGGGTGGGCTGTGATCTTTGCTTTCACATGGTTCACTATTGTACATCGTACATGCGAAAAAGGCATCGTAGAGCAGTCCTTCAACACCTGCTAATAAAAGTTCAGGGCTTGCCTCCTCCGAGATGCCGCGTCTCCGCCCTACGCCGTCAGGGCCTGAGTGAGGGGAAGGTTTGCACAGGACAGTCACCATGACAACGTAGAGGGTAAGCGCCAAGGAGGCGGCGACGTGAACCCCAAGTCACCTCGACAAGCTGCGTATAGTCGGGAGACGCCAGTAAGGCCAGATTCAGCTCCTCTTCCATGCTACACACTCTGGTGATCCAGTGTGACTGTGCACAAATAAGCCACATGGTCGGAAAAAGTGACGGGCCAAACCTCAGCCAGTCAGGTTCCTCCCACCAGTGATGGTGTCATACAAAAGCGATCAGGTCGACTGGAAGAACGTGCAGTGTAGTTAGTGCGTGAAACTGGGGCGATCATCATGAACGTGCTCCCGACGATCGTGGCAATCTCCGTGCAAGGCGAATGACGTGGCAGCTGATCTCTGGGGATAGGAACACACATCCGGAAAAATCATCCAGCTACACCCACCACAAAGTGTAGAAGCTGTGGCCGCCGACGCCTACAACTCTAGGCCACACCACTGGCTACAGGAATTGCAAAAACATCGAGCAATATGACATCCTGAAAGTCATGGAGCAAGGAAAAAAGGTACATGCAATATTTCTTGACTTCCCCGCGCGGCGTCTACTAGATTTCGATATAATTGGCTGTGATCGCGTATGCCTCATGAAATTTTACAGTGAGTAAGGCTATCGTTACCGAAGGAAAATAATACCGGTTAATAGGAGGAAAGTGTCCAACAGACCATTCTCAAGGAAGCATCTATTCTAAACCTAATCTAAACACTTACGATGATTTTGAAATGCATGGAACACAGTGCAACCGCTCACGAAGCACACAGAGCGAAAAGGGTACCAAGTAATGTTTAATAAAAAATACTGATAATACAAAAAAACTATTGATTAGCTGAAGAAGAAGGGTCGTGTGACTCGGGCCCCCCAACGGGTAGACCGTTCGCCGCGTGCAAGTCTTTCGATTTGACTTCGGCGACTTGCGTGTCGATGAGGATGAAATAATGATGATAACACAACACCCAGTCCCTAAGCGGAGAAAATCTCCCACCCAGCCGGGAATCGAACCCGGGCCCTTAGGACTGACATTCTGTCGCGCCGACCACTCAGCTACTGGGAGCGGACATTGATTAGCTAAAGAGTGGGTAATTAAACAGTCGCCAGCCCATTAGGGCAATGAATCTCCAGAATCTGAAGAAAGGTAATGGTAAAGAAATTTAAGCAAATAATCACTGGCGTGGCAACAGAAGGTTGTGACGCTTTTCCGTAACACAACAGTTCACGAAAAAATTAAACGAATCAGAAAGCATCGAGTTTGCAGTTACTTATTCTGAAATACTAAATTTAGAATGTAAATTTAAACAAAGTTGCCAGTTAAATAAATGACTGGCTTTGATTTAAACTTCGTTACGTAAAAAATACCGTTTATAATATATAGTTATAATTATAATATAGTTGTAATTTGGGACTAAACTGCTGTGGTCATCGGTCCTTAGGCTTGCATACTACTTAACCTAACTTACGCTAAGGTCAACACACAGACACCCATGCGCGAGGGAGGACTCGAACCTCCCACAGGGGGAGCCGTGCGAAGCGTGGCAAGGCGCCCAAGACCGCGCGGCTACTCCGCGCGGCATAGCTTTTAGAACCTCGGTGTAACGTAATGTAAAATTTACAAAAAGCGAATCAATTTATTTTTGATTAATGGAAAACTGAATTGAATTTGCTTTAAGCAAATGAGCAGCTGATTTTACCTTTAATATAACAACAATAAAATACATACTGAGCCAGCAGAAGTTACTCGCTAAGCTAAACACAGAATAAATGAAATTACATACTCTTAATTTGTGCTTCATCTTTAGTTATTAGTTTCGCCAGCGAAATTTTACGTTTCTTGTAAATTAGTTAAGCCTCTGTCATGAAATACAAGAATGAACAGATACTATGGTAGAAGACAAATGTTGATGGTGTTGGGACAGCAACCAGCCAAAAATTTACTTTCAGGTCCTTTATTCAAAGGGTACCGCTACCCGTTTCGAATCGTTGTGATTCATACTCAGACGGTTTACACGCTTTCTTTATGACAAGTGGTGTGTTTTTTACAGATTAATTGTCCTAAAATATAAATAATACGTATATATGACGGTAGTATCTGTTCCCGAAAGAACAGTTACCGTGGATGACCATGCAGCTTTGCTAGAAATGAAATGATAATTGAATGGACACCCTAGCTGCAAACAGGCGTTGATGTACTTCATTCGGGACATGTTGAAAATGTGTGCCCCGGGTTCGAGTCCCGGTCGGGGCACACATTTTCAACATGTCCCGAATGAAGTACATCAACGCCTGTTTGCAGCTAGGGTGTCCATTCAATTATCATTTCAAATAATACGTAATTATAAACATGCCACACACAGAGGGTTGCGTTACAGATTTTCGTTGCATGTGACTTACGTGAAATGTCGGTTTGGAGTGTTTGTTTTCATAACATTCGTCCAACAGATGTGAATACATTCCCAATGGTAGAAAATTTAGATTGGAACTGGTCATTACCAAACAAACAAAACTGGCAGTAAGTGGTTAACGAGTTTTCATATTCTTACGACACTCGGTGATTGCATGGAAAGGAAAGAGACCCTGCTTGGTAATAATGTCTGAGGACAATGACAACATAGGTGCCCTACAAGTTTTCACCATTGTAGGTTATTATTAAGGTTAGCTGAACTTTTTGAAAGATATGTCACTGGGTAATGACTCTACAAAGATTACTTATATTTTTTGTTCCTTTACGGTCTTACGATGTTGTAGCTGTGCGGGAAACGAAAAATGTAGCCGACGACAATACTGAGCTGCCGCTGTTGCTGCTGCTACTGTTTGAGAACCCCGAGACATCTCCAGAGCCACGGAGAATTATGGGACAGGCAATCGTTAGGATTGCAGCTTTCTCTGCCTATCCTATTATACTCCTGGGTTTACGAATTAGATGCGTCTACACTGGGGCGATCATAGTTGCTCACCGCCCCTGCGGGAGCGTCCAAGAATAGTTCCGCATTCATCAGTTAAGCTGCTCTGCTGCCTCTCTGCTGGCAGCGCGACAGAGATGCTCCATACGCAAAGATAAACAATTGCACAGCTACTGCCATTTTGTCATTGCTATCGATACATTAAAATAAAGTTCTCTTGGCTATTACCCACCAATTTACAATATCTACATTATAACTTCAATGAATTGCGTACAGTCAGAAATAAGTAAGCTGTTACACCCATTACATGTCAAATATAGTCTCAGTAATAAACTTTACAAATTCAGAATTAGAATGTACAAGTTAACGACGGATACTAAATGCTGAAAAATTTTGGATGGTGCAGAAGGTATTTTATCTGAATTGTCGGTGTTACAAGTACTTGGGCATCAGAGCGACACAACATACTTGCATTATCCTGATTCCAAACAACGCTAGTTGCGATTTCAGTGGTGTCAACGGATAGCTCATTGGAGGGCAGGGAGGAGGCCTGCTGTGTTTTCTGATAAAAGCTGATTCCTCCTTGGTACCAGTGATGGCAGTGTGTAGGATAGAATGAGACCAGTTGAGGACCTGCAACCACTCTGAGGCCTAAACACACTGGACCTGCACCTGGACTTATAGTCTGGAGACCGATTTCGTATGACAGCAGGAGCACTCTCGTGGTTATCCCGCGCACCCTGACTTCAAATTTGTACGTCAGTCAGGTGATACGATCTGTTGTGCTTCAATTCATGAACAGCATTCCAAGAGATGTAGGGCACCTATGTTGTCCTCAGACATTATTACCAAGCAGGGTCTCTTTCCTTTCCATGCCCCTTCCTGGCTGCCATCCCTGAGAGTCCAACGGGCGGCACCAACAACACGTGATGCGAGCGCGTCCAACAGGAGGAAAACTGGAGTTCACAATTCATTCGCCGATGGCTGCCAATTATAGAAAACAATGCAAGAAGAAATAGACAACAGCAGACCCCTGTAAGTAACTTATTGCAATAAAGTTTCTTCTTACTTCGCCTCATGTGACCAATCATATCAACAATTTTAAAATCACGACTTAAGGTCATGATCAGTGAGATCATGACCAGAAAATATAAATGACACTGGACAGCAAAAACTCATCGCAGAGCGTGGCTACAACATTGGTTTTGCCAGTAAGCCCAGAAAACTTTTATGTCAACTGATGCTGGCCGTGGAAGCCAAAGCAAAAATGTAGATACGTCGCATCTAGAAACAAATTATTTTTTATTGAATTATTGTTTATCAATAGAGACGAATTTAAATGAGGGTGAGCCATTTTAAAAGTGTTAATAGAGCAACAGGTATCACCTGATAACATTTCCGTCGGACGTCGCTCCGATTTCCTACGTCATAGAGCAATCACTCCGTCCGTAGCCCGTTATGCTGATCTTCCTCTTTCATTGCTACCATACTTAACACTACACGCTTTCAAATGGTGACATCTCAACTGTATGGGCCTTTTCAAGTCACCCATGCTACGCGGCTCATCACTCCAGAGTACTTTCAACACTACTATATCAAATTCCTATATTGCTTCCAATATTTAAACAATTAATATTGCTATATTTTAAACTACAGGGATCTATCAGAAAGAATCATCCGATTCTAAAAAAAAATCATAATTATTATGTTATTTGAGATACGTGCATCAACAACGTACCGTTGGAAAGAGCAAACTCTTGAGTTTTACATGGTTCCCGCTAGATAGAAGCACTGTTATCTGGAAGTGCGGAAAATTTTAAATCAAAGGATTACTGAACGCTGGAGCGTTCGCACTGGACGAAATGATTCAGCGTTACATTACTGGCCTCCAAAGTCACCAGACCTGAATGTATGTGATTATTTCTTGTCGGGGTTTATAAAAGACTCTGTTTATGTGCCTCCGTTATCAACAATAATTAATTAACTGAGACATCGCATAACGGCAGCTGTAACTCAAGACATGCTCGGTGCAATGTGGGATCAATTTGAATGCCGCATTGTCACATGACGTGCATGTCAAGGGGACCAAATTGAACACCTATGAAAAGGTATGAAAAACAACTTTTCGAGTTTCCCGTTCATCAAAAAACAAAATACTTTTTATCTGTTTATTAGTCTCGGAGATACAGACGAGCCAAATCGGATGATTCTTTTTGATACACCCTGTACAATAAAGTTCTCCTTCCATCGTGGAAGTTACATAGTTATACAAATCGTCACATTACATTGCATACATATTGGCAGTTATCCGATGCAAACAAAAATTAATTACGTAATTCAGAAACATATTTTACCAGGCTAACAGTTTTTCTTAAAGGAAGCAGCACAGACCAGAGGCTACTTCCTTTGTTTTACAAAGATTCAACAGATTTCGCTTCTAGTACAGATCAACAGAAAGTGCTTTAAGCAGGACATGGGAGGCTGAATCGTTACAGATCATACACGTTTGTTAGTTGTAGGCAGACATACTGACGCACAACCACGGTCTCAGGGGACTGTAGCGTTTGCTGTAACAAAATTAAATTTACTTGTCTCTTTCGTTTGTATAGATAGATGTAGGGAATCTATCTGCGGCGATACAGTACTGCACCTAAATACACTGACGTCTTAACTTGTTCCTAGGTTCATGCTGCATATGGAGGACCACTATGGAGGAACTGCAAGGGTAAATGTCAGCCGTTAGCAGCCGGTGTTTCATTTTTAGAGCAGCGTGCTGCTTACCTCGCATTTTCTAAATCAGTCTCTCCGTCCCCAGTGGTATTCTTCTCCGTAGACAGCGGCTCCGAGGTCCCTATTTTAATCAGTGAAATTCAGTGTGGCTTTAGGATTGTTATTACAGACACTAGAAAAATGTTACAAGTCTTTAACAAAATGGGATGCTATCTTATTTATTGCTTCAACTGGAAGAAGGGAACACTTCGTCGCTGTAACGTAATCAGTCCTACGTGAGAGTTAATCAAAGCTTATAAACCAATGCAATGATGACAAAGTTTGCTCGTACTACTTAGAGAACTACAAATATTAAACGTTAATTCATTGCCTTTACGTCCGTGTCTTTTAAGTGCAATCTTATGATTCCCGTGGCAAGCCCACAATTTATATCACTTTCACCTAAGTGAAAATAACTATTCATAAGTGATACGTGTTTACATCATGGATACTGACCGATGAGTCGTCCAAGGTTAATAGTAAACTGTTTCAGTTTCCTGCCTGTAATAGTTCGACCATCTCCGCTCTTACTCTTGACAGTGATCTGATTCTTTTGTTAACGTTTGCGGGTTATTTTTTAATAAATGAAAGTTGCAAGGAAATTGGTAGGGGTATTGTCAGATTAGTTTATAATAAATCAGCCATTAAACATTAATACTGGACCATATGCTTCTTGGTGCCAGTTCTATTACGAGAGTTCTTTCTATCTGCCTTCTTTGAAGGATGAAGTATCCTGCTATTAGAGATTTCCCACAGTCCAGGTTCACATGATATGAACATCTGTCCAGTGGTGGCTGCTGTGTAAGACCCCAAGAGCACGTGAACAGCCTCACTTTTGACACCTTGGTTATTTTTATTTGAATACTGTTAAACGTAACATAGGAGCTACAATTTGAAACATACGACCCCTATATCTATCGGGCTATTCCCCCTCTAGACTCCGTGAAAATCGGCATCAGGGTCGCGAGCATATCTATAGTTGTCCGCATTTTAACGAGCTTTTGGGTATGCGCAACTAGCGTGACGTAATTACCTTACCGGCCAAATACATACGGCTTTGATAAACAATGTGCACGACTCACGTTGTGCACAGCTGGCCCTTGGCGCCCAATTAGAAGTTTACGTCGGTGCCACCAGGTGGTAGCACGCTGCGGCAGACTTTTTTCCCCTCTCGCTCGCCATAAATCCTGCAAGATGACACCACACTCCTCAGGTATGCTAATTCACTCACTATATGCTGTGGTAAAATTAGATTCGACGTCAATATACGTTAAAGTTGTACTGAGAGTAAACCCTTTTTGTGGGTTTCTGAATGACTTATAGTACATTAAGTTTTGAATTTTATCATACAGTAATCCATTTGAGGGACTGAGAATCATAAGGGCCTAAAGCACATGACCATTGATTCTGTATTGTAGTACTTATTTGTGCTTTTGAAGTCTGTTAATTTTATGGTGAGTCAGGTTTATCTGTGCTGTAGGCCTACATTATATATTTGAAAATTCACGAGAAGCTGTATCACTGCTTTCTCTGCGATTCACTTAAAGGTGGTATCGACGGCGGTGTGCTTTAGGTCCTTATGAATCTCAGCGCCTCATTTGTATTATAGTCAAGGGACCATGTTGGTAGACATTACTATTTGAGTTTAATCATTTCCACAAACGACACTGCGTGTCTGGAGTCGGTTGTTTACTGTACGGGATTCGGCTTTTGTGTGAAGTGTAAACGTGGACTATATTGAATCTATTTTAGATGCTAAGAGAAAACTAAAGCTTTGAGGACAGTTCGTGAGTGGTGCTAGCGTTGATCAGTCGGTAGAGCACTTGCCCGGGAAAGGCAAAAGTCGAGAGTTTGAGTCCCAGTCTGGCAAACAGCTATAATCTGCATCAAATTTCATTTCGGCGCACACTCCACTGCAGAGTGAAAATCTCATACTGGGAACAGAAAAGTAAATTAACAGGAAAAGTTAGCAGTAAAGGTACTAGGGGCTCCAAGAACAGATCGTTTAATTGAGAAAGTGAAGAAATCAAATAAGCGTGACTACAAGCGAACATTGAGCAAGGAAGTGTACAGTTAGCAAAGTTGTGTGGGTGCAGCGTCAGAATATCTGATCTTCAACCTGGAAGTAAATTCGTAAACTAATACATCTGTTATGGATCTTGTACATTTGTCTGAAAAAATGGAAAAGCTCTCAAACTCCCAGTTACACAAAAATGCGAAATGGAGAGTTGCGAAAGGCTGCACATGTTTTTCGTTATTGCCATAAACTGTACATAATTATGTACAAAGCAACAAAATTTCACAGAAACAATTTTCTCTTTTGTCAGATAAGTTATGTATCTTATTATTATTACTGTTATTATTATTATTATTATCAGTGGCTGTTGTGGTATAAACTTGTTGATAGGCATAACTGTTATACGATAGATACTATTAATTTCTCACTCTCAGATTTATCTGCATCTAAAAATTTGTGAGCACCCAGAATTCATACTCACGAGCCGCCGCTACATCTGGTAATTGTGGAGAGGATGACCTCGCAAAGTTACACCAGTGAATACAGTTCTGTAAGACATGACAGATCATAACTCGCAATTTGATTTAATTGCCACGAAACACAACTGCTCGATTTCTTATTACGTAATATGTAGGTGATTTTGTTTTCGATCAAGTTCGTATTATGATTCCGTGATGAATAATTTTAATGAGGAAACCACAAGGCAATCCGATGTATTACAATTTTTTTACATTTGTTGCACGTAAAGTTCAGAATCCAAATGTCAGTCACACAAAGCACCGCAATGGAACTCCCGAAAACTATAGATAAAAACGATTTTAAGTTTTCTGAGCGCCTTTAATATCCTAAAGTAAGACGCAATTTTGCATAGACGGTGTGGGTCTGTGTTAGAATGTTCACCTACCAGCAAAATTGCCTGGGTTCGATTCCTGGCCGTTGCAAATTGTAAACAAAGGTGAATGTCTCACGAGCATTTCCGTGAAGCGGAAAATAAATAATTTCTTTCTTTTTTCCGTTCATTTCGAATACCTATATCATTTAAATATGAAATTCAGCCCTCATTAATTAACACATCGCATTTTTTTTTATTTGTGGGGGACCACAGTGATGTAGAATTTCTGCAGGAAATTTCCGCCATTTCTCTGCACATTACTGTTCATTTACTTGACGCAGTCGTTATTTCGGCGTGATAGCCATTCTCATGTGCACGTTGAGCTGGCGATTAATAAAAAGTACGTATCATACAGCGCAATGCAGTGCAGTGCAGTGCGCAAGAATAAAATCATAACCTATTTAAAAACAGTACTTACATGTTTCAATGCATGTGACCTGTCTAAATGACGCGTTATCATTGAAAAAACAAGTTTCTGGTGTTATAAACCAGTTGCCCTATTACAGGATATGAGTATATATCGCAGATGCATGGTATGGCTGACAATGTCTGCAATAAATAACCATTAGCACGCCATGTGGCATGATAACAGCCAATACATTGCTGTGACCTACATTCGTCACTACCGTACATCAACTGACGTTAACAGTTGTCAAAACAGTGGCAGAGATCGTAACAAAGCGCCGCTTCTGTATGAATCACATGAGGGGCCTATTTCAATAGTGGTACAAGTCCATTTTTGTTCGTATTGAGGATTACAGAGTCCTAAAGTTAAATGAGCGCTGAAAAATCTGCATTTGAGATACCAGAAATATTCAAGCATATGGCTTCTTGCTAGACATGAACCTTTCTTTCTGTTTGTTTGGATCGTTATTTTCAGAAGCATTATAGACAGAAAAGTGGAAGTAATGGACTTGTACCACTATTGAAATAAGCCCTCCACATGATCTTCGGATAATTATCAGGGGCATTACCAGAAAAGGGAAGGTGGCTATTTTCTTGCTCCTATGCTCCGCATTGCGGGACATAAATAAATGAATAGTAATTTACAATCAAAATGGAACATTTTTCTTTAAAAAATGTAATTGTCATTTTTATTAAAGATGTGTGTCTTCCTGTTTCTAATTACATGTCTCATACAAAAATCCGCTTTTAACTGCAAATATAATAAGTCTACAACTTTTCTTCCAACGTTTTTTGTTGAAATTAGAGGGGTTATTGTGAACAACTTACGAAAAAAATTTCGATTCACAGTACTCTCCACTACTTTATCCTGCTTTTTGGGTAGGATTGTTGATATTTTTAAAAATATTGGGAGTCCAATATACCTGTATTTAAAAAAAAATGTTATTATCAGCCGTCGATACATCGAAAAAATACCGATATATCAAATGAAAAAGTATCGACGTACCAGTCATTAAAATTATCGGCTGCACATTGTAAATATACAGCCGGTTTTAGAGCCGTATATTTAAGTGTTGATTTGTTATTACATATTCTAGACATCAACAAGCTAAGAGCCTGCTTATCCCCCTTAGAGCAAGAACTGAAAGGAAAGCGATGCAAGTTCACGCTTGGCGATAACCACTTTGCTAACATTGGTAACAGCATGTAAGTGGAACAACAAATGGTGTCCGATGTGTCCATCGTTCGGTTTCGTCCCATATCTGATTTGTCCCTAACACTTCATGTCGACGACCACTTTTTCATTTTTGTAAATGGCAGCGACCTATCAGTTGGAGTGTCAACATTGCGAGGTGTAGCTAAACGTTGCTGTTTCTGTTGCTAGCTCCGAGCACCGCTTACGTCAGTATTTCCCCTCACACGTCTGCGCCCACTACTAAGACGAATCTTATCATTTAGATTTTTGTTCATCATTTTCAGCAACTGTTTTTGAAGAATGCCGATGTGAAGAAATTGCACATTTGTTGCGTTACAAACTGTTTTTTAACGCAGCTCGCGTGCTATTTCTTCACACAGGAAATCATATTATTCCATTCACCACTCAGTGCAATCTGACATCTTCTGTGTACTACCTATATTTGCTTCACAAGTCAAAGAGACAGACTGGAAGTGATGAAAGCTCAAAAAGTGGTAAGATACCTACACATAGCGAAAGTAAAATCATGTTCTACTACAATTTTAGCAGTACAGTTTCAAATATTCACCGATAATTGTCAAAAAATAATATAAAAGAAAAATATCGGCACTCGATATTGCCGTTTCGATATCAATATGTCGGGGAGTTAAATATCACCGACATACAACTTTTGGAAAAGATATCGCTGTATAGATGTATCAATATTTTTCTGCAGCCCTAATATGAACCCTACGGCGGAAGAACTGGGTGTCTTTTGAGGAGATTCACGAATCACACCTATTTTACTCTTGTTCTTACGCCCTGAAGTGCTAGTCTGGAGAATGAACTTCCCACTTCAACGTTTCCAAGTATGTTCTGATGGCTTTTGCAAAATGGAGTCGGGAATTGTGATGCTGCAAAAATCACCTTTTCGTGTCTGTTGTTGTATTGTGGCCTTTTCTCTTTCAGTGCTCCGCTCAGACGCATGAAATGCTTTCGGTAGCGATGTCCTGTGGTTGTTTCAGGCGATTTCAGTTGCTTCGAAAACTCGCTCTCTTTCAACGCCATGATGTTAAAATCACTGCTCGTGAAGGGCTGAAACCATTCTGAACGTTCTTTCACTAATAGGTGCCCCACCGTAAGTCTTAACTAACATGTTATATGCCTCAGCCGCAGAAAATTAAAACTTCCCGCAAATGACGAGAACTGGGCTCGTAAGCCGACATATTCAGCTTTATGATGCTATCACAAATCGGCCAGTGTTTTGATGTCATTAGTATTATAAATGCCTAAGCTTATTGTATGACACTTGTCACCTATCACCTGCACCACCATTTGCCACTATTGTCACCTATTGAAAAATGGCGGAAGCGAAGTTGTAGACCTCATAAATTATTAATTACTGCACTTTGGCAAAAGATCAAATGTGTGTGTGTAATCTTAAGGGACTTAACTGCTAAGGTCATCAGTCCCTAAGCTTACACACTACTTAACCTAAACTATCCTAAGGACAAACACACACACCCATGCCCGAGGGAGGACTCGAACCTCCGCTGGGATCAGCCGCACAGTCCATGACTGCAGCGCCCCAGACCGCTCGGCTAATCCCGCGAGGCGGGAAAAGATCGTTACGAAAGATTATACTGTATAAACTGTAAATAATATTACAAAATAACTTCATGGAAATGCTCATAGAACATGCAACTTTCTTTAAAAAATATCATCTGAGTATGGAACCTGTGGCACCCGCATAACTACGCCACCTGTCGGAAAGTCCACAGTATTAAAGACGCTTCCAAAAATTACAACGGATTTTCTCGAGACTTCTTTAGAGTTGTATCTAACTGGTATGGATGTTAGATGGTCGAGTTTTGAACTTCATGTACCACAAGTACTTGTGTTGGATAAGAAGTATCACTGCCATGACATGAAGGATGTGTGTCGAATGGTATGTACTTTATGTATAGGTGATAACAGAAGGGCAGCTGAAGTAGTGCAATGAGCTGCCGCTCGGGATTAGCCGAGCGGTCTAGGGTGCTGCAGTCATGGACTGTGGGGCTGGTCCCGGCGGAGGTTCGAGTCCTCCCTCGGGCTTGGGTGTGGGTGCTTGTCCTTAGGATAAGTTAGGTTAAGTAGTGTGCAAGCTTAAGGACTGATGACCTTAGCAGTTAAGTCCCATAAGATTTCACACACATTTGAACATTTGTTGCAATGAGCAATGTCGAGTGTGCTTCAGTCAGATGCAGTCTGAAAGTGCGAGAGGCCAGTTCAGGCGCCATGACAGTATGTTCAGGAAACACGAAGACGTGCGTGGATCAAGACTAGAGCGGCATGTAGTCGGAGCGGACAACAATGTTTGTGGTCGGGGCGCACAACAATGTTTGCAGGGACTGCGTGAGGCGTTTGGTGATGCAGAATTGCCATATCGTACGGTGGCGAGATGGGTGAAAGTGTTTAGGAAGAGAAGTATCTCAAGATCAACCCAGTGAAGTGAAACACCATGATTCTCCTGAACTACTGAACATTCATCGCGAACCATCTGGTAGCAAAGTGATGATTATTGTGGCTTACGATATCCATGGGTTACTGCTGCATCACATTGTACCGCAGGGGCAGACGGTCACTGTAGCCTACTACTGCAGTTTCCTGCGACTTCAGCTTCGTACCAGACTGAGAACAAAACAATAGCACTTTCTGGCAGTGCATCCTATCATTCTTCATGACAATGCACAATGCCAGACGGTGAACCACGTGCAGGAGCTCGCGCGCATGTAGGGATGGGAGATACTCGGACATCCTTCGTATTGACGTGCAATTACGACCTGTTCGCCAGAATAAACGAACATCCTCGTGGCAAGAACTACAAGAGAAAAGAAGACATCCTCCATGTCAAAGAGTGGTCCTTGCGAGACATCGACGGAGACGGACGCAGTAATGTTATACGATGCCTTCCATCGGTGAGGGGGTAGGTGATCGAAATTCTGGGCGATCATACTTAGGGCATGTAGCTGAAGCGCCAAAGAAACTGCTATAGGTATGCGTATTAAAATACAATGTAAACAGGCAGAATACGGCGCTGCGGTCGGCAACGGCTATATCTAGATCTACATCTACATCTCCGTGATTGCTCTGCTATTCACAATAAAGTGCCTGGTATAGGGTTCAATGAACCACCTTCAAGCTGTCTCTCTACCGTTCCACTCTCGAACGGCACGAGGGAAAAACGACCACTTAAATTTTTCTGTGCGAGCCCTGATTTCTCTTATTTTATCGTGATGATCATTTCTCCCTATGTAGGTGAGTGCCAACAGAATGTTTTCGCAATTGGAGGAGAAAAATGGTGATTGAAATTTCATGAGAAGATCCCGTCGTAACTAAATACGCCTTTGTTTTAACGATTGCCACTCCAACTCACATATCATGTCTGTGACACTATCTCCCCTATTTCGCGACAATACAAAACGAGGTGCCCTTCTTAGTACTTTTTCGATGTCATCCGTCAGTCCCACCTGATGCGGATCCCACACCGCACTGCAATACTCCGTAACAGGGCGGACAAGCGTAGTGTAAGCAGTCTCTCTAGTAGACCTGTTGCACCTTTTAAGTGTTCTGCCAATGAATCGCAGTCTTTGGTTTGCTCTACCCACAATATTATCTATGTGATCGTTCCAATTTAGGTTATTTGTAATTGTAATCCCTAAGTATTTAGTTGAATTTACAGCCTTCAGATTTGTGTGACTTATCGCGTAATCGAAATTTAGCTGATTTCTTTTAGTACTCATGTGAATAACTTCACACTTTTCCTTATTCAGGGTAAATTGCCACTTTTCACTCATTACAGATATATTATCTAAATCATTTTGCAAGTCGTTTCGATCATCTGATGCCTTTACAAGGCGGTAAATGACAGCATCATCTGCAAATAATGTAAGACGGCTACTCAGATTGTTTCCTGTGTCGTTAATATAGATCAGGAACAATAGAGGGCCTATTACACTTCCTTGGGGAACGCCGGATATTACTTCTGTTTTACTCGATGACTTTCCGTGTATTACTACGAACTGTGACCTTTCTGACAGGAAATCACGGATCCAGTCGCACAACTGAGGCGATATTCCGTAGGCACGCAGTTTGATTACAAGACGCTTGTGAGGAACGGTGTCGAAAGCCTTCTGGAAATCTAAAAATATGGAATCAATTAGACATCCCCTGTCGATAGCACTTATTACTTCGTGAGTATTAAGAGCTAGTTGTGATTCACAATAACGATATTTTCTGAAGCCGTGCTGTCTATGTGTCAATAAATCGTTTTCTTCGAGGTACTTCATAGTGTTCGAATACAGTATATGTTCCAAAACACTACAGCAAATCGACGTTAGTGATATGGAAGTGTAATTCGGCGGATTACTCCTACTTCCCCTTTTTGGTATTGGTGTCACTTGAGCAATTTTCCAGTCTAAGTACGGATCTTTCTGTGAGCGAGTGGTTGTATATAATTGCTAAATATGGAGCTATTTTATCAGTATACTCGGAGAGGAACCTGACTGGTATACAATCTGGACCGGAGGCCTTGCCATTATTAAGTTATTTAAGCTGCTTCCTTACTCCGAGGATATCTAGTTCTATGTTTCTCATCTTGACAGTTGTTCTTGATTGGAATTCAGGAATATTTACTTCGTCTTCTTTGGTGAAGGAGTTTTGGAAAAACGTGTTTAATACTGATGACACTGTCATCAGTGACTTCGCCGTTGTCATCGCGCAGTGAATGTATTGATTGCGTCTGGCCACTGATGTGCTTTATGTATGAGCAGAATCTCTTTGTGTTTTCTGACAGATTCCAAGACAGAATTTCGTTGTGGAAATTATTAAAAGCATCTCGCACTGAAGTACGCGCTATATTTCGAACTTCTGTAAGCGTCTGATGCAGTTGTTAGATCGATTACTGTTGCTACAATGCCAGGTTATCAAGATTTCAGAGAGTTTGAACGTGGTGTTATAGTCGGCGCACGAACGATGAGACTCAGCATCTTAGAGGTAGCGATGAAGTGCCGATTTTCCCGTAGGAGCATTTCGCGAGTGCACCGTGAATATCAGGAATACGGTAAAACATAAAATCTCCGACATCTCTGCGGCCGGAGAAAGAAAGGGACCATTGACGACTGAAGAGAATCATTCAACGTGACAGAAATGCAATCCTTCCGCAAATTGCTGGAGATTTCAGTGCTGGGCCATCAACAAGTGTCAGCACGCGAACCATTCAACGAAACATAATCGATATGGGCTTTCGGAGCCGAAGACCCATTCGTATTCCCTTGAAGAGGGCACGCACGACACAAAGCTTTACACCTTGCCTGGGCCCGTCAAGACCGACATCGGACTGTTGGTAACTGGAAACATGTTGCCTGGTCGGACGAGTCTCGTTTCAAATTGTATCGAGCGGATTGACGTCACGAATCCATGGATCCTACATGTCAGCAGGGAACTGT
Source organism: Schistocerca serialis cubense (assembly GCF_023864345.2). NCBI lineage: Eukaryota > Metazoa > Arthropoda > Insecta > Orthoptera > Acrididae > Schistocerca > Schistocerca serialis. Next base: position 545,791,555 of record NC_064644.1, read on the forward strand.
TCAAGTTGGTGGAGGCTCTGTAATGGTGTCGGGCGTATGCAGTTGGAGTGATATGGGGCTCCTGATACGTGTACATAAGACTCTGAGAGGTGACACGTACGTAAGCATCCTGTCTGATCACCTGCATCTATTTATGTCGATTGTGCATTGCGTCGGACTTGGGCAATTCCAGCAGGAAAATGTGACACCCAACACGTTCATAATTGCCACAGAGTGGCCTCAGGAACACTCTACTGAGCTAAAACACTTCCGCTGGCCACCAAACTGCCCAGACATCAATATTATTGAGCATATCTGGGGTGCCATGCAACGGGGTGTTCAGAAGCGCAGTCTTACGAATTTATGGACAGCCCTGCAGGATCCGTGGTGTCAGTTCCCTCCAGTACCACTCACACATTAGTCGAGTCCATGCCACGTCATATTGTGGCACTTCTGCGCGCTCGCGTGGGTCCTTCACGATATTAGGCAGGTGTACCAGATCGTTTGGCTCTTGAATGTACACTACTGGCCATTAAAATTGCTACACCACGAAGATGACGTGCTACAGACGTGAAATTTAACTAACAGGAAGAACATGCTGTGATATACCAAATGATGGGCTTTTCAGAGCATTTACACATGGTTGGCGCCGGTGGGGACACCTACAACGTGCTGACATGAGGAAACTTTCCAAACGATTTCTCATACACAAACAGCAGTTGACCAGCGTTGCCTGGTGAAGCGTTGTTGTGGTGCCTCGTGTAAGGAGGAGAAATGCGTACCATCACGTTTCTGACTTTGATAAAGGTCGGATTGTAGGCTATCGCGATTGCGGTTTATCGTACCGCAACATTGCTGCTCGCGTTGGTCGAGGTCCAATGACTGTTAGCAGAATATGGAATCGGTGGGTTCAGGAGGGTAATATGGAACGCCGTGCTGGATCCCAACGGCCTCGTATCACTAGCAGTAGAGATTACAGGCATCTTAACCGCATGACTGTAACGGATCGTACAACCACGTCTCGATCCCTGAGTCAACAGATGGGGACGTTTGCAAGACAACAACCATCTGCACGAACAGTTCGACGATGTTTGCAGCAGCATGGACTATCAGCTCGGAGACCGTGGCTGCGGTTACCCTTCGTGCTACATCACAGACAGGGGCGCCTGCGATGGTTTACTCAATGACGAACCTGGGTGTACGAATGGCAAAAAGTCATTTTTTCGGATGAATCCAGGTTCTGTTTACAGTATCGTGATGGTCGCATCCGTGTTTGGCGATATCGCGGTGAACGCACATTGGAAGCGTGTATTCGTCATCGCCATACTGGCGTATAACCTGGCGAGATGGCATGGGGTGCCATTGGTTATTCGTCTCGGTCACCTCTTGCTCGCATTGACGGCACTTTCAACAGTTGACGTTACATTTCAGATGTGCTGCGACCCGTGGCTCTACCCTTCATTCGATCACTGCGAAACCCTACATTTCAGCAGGACAATGCACGACCGCATGTTGCAGGTCCTGTACGGGCCTTTCTGGATACAGAAAATGTTCGACTGCTGTCCTGGCCAGCACATTCTCCAGATCTCTCACCAACTGAAAACGTTTGGTCAATGGTGGCCGAGCAACTGGCTCGTCACAATACGCCGGTCACTACTCTTGATGATGAACTGTGGTGTCGTGTTGAAGCTGAATGGGCAGCTGTACCAGTACACGCTATCCAAGCTCTGTTTGACTCAATGCCCAGGCGTATCAAGGCCGTTATTACGGCCAGAGGTTGTTGTTCTGGGTACTGATTTCTCAGGATCTATGCACCCAAATTGCGTGAATATGTAACCACATGTGAGTTCTAGTATAATATATTTGTCCAACGAATACCCGTTTATCATCTGCATTTCTTCTTGGTGTAGCAATTTTAATGGCCAGTAGTGTAATATGGCTCACTCTTTCAGCAATATCTGGTATCATTTATAAAAAATACGACTGCTTTGTGATCGCCTTATAAGACGAACGAAAATCCACACGCCGACGAGGTGCCCTTTGCCTCATCACGGAACTGAACGCGGAACGCATTAAACAAGGTGAAGCGAATGCCGCAGAGCTATCGGTAAGACGCAGCCCCGGGGACTTTACGGCCGCGGGCGCGCAACAAACCCGTGGAACGTAAGACGCTGTCGGGTCCTCGGTTTGCGAGACGCGGCGTCCCGCGGCGCCGTAACTCGGCGCGCTGGCAGGTTAAGCGTCCCGACCCGTACGCCGGCGGGCCCGATAAACAAGCCCTAAAAATTAATGCCGCTCCTCTCGCATCGACCGGCCGGCAGGTTTCAATTCGGCGGCAGCCACCGCCGGGGGCTCCGCTCCAATGATTCACCGGCCGGGCCGACACTTATTGAATACCGCAAACTTGCGGTCTCCGCCGAATAACTCCGTGAATCATCGCAGCCGCCCCCCTCCACCCCCGGGCGGGTACCCCGGCCGCTTCCAAAGCCACAGCCTCAATTATTCAGTCACACCCCGCACGCAGCCTTCCGCTTTGGCAAACACACAAAGTGCATTCACCACTGGGCCGGCCGCAGCGAATTCCGTTCTAAGTAATATACGCTCGCTCGTACGGAAAAGGGGACAGGAGAGTGAAAAAAAAGAGAAAGAAATAAGCGAGGAAACTGCTCTAACAATATTTAACGGAAACATAAGGGGAGAGGGAGAGAGAGGAAAGGGGGAGGGGCGATCGATAGGTTTCCTTGATCGGCTCATAATTCCGCGGTCACCCAGTGGCGCCAGACAGGGGAGGGGGGCCCCTTCTGCGGTATTCCTTCCTCTAATTACTGCGAAACTGCCGTTTCCTCTGTGCAGAGGGAAGCGGAGCTCATAAGGGACAACCTGGTGAATTCATACGCGATGGAATTCGGTTTAATTAGAGAGACGTGACGAAAAGTATTCTAAAAAAACAGTACTAACTGTCGTCAAAGGCCTCTCGGTTGACTGTGCTTTTCCCTTTTCGCGCTTATAGGTTTGGAATTTAGAAATCGTTTCATTCACGGAGAGGATACTACCTTTAAAAGTCCCCTCACTGTGCCTGTTATAAAATGTATGAATTTAAATACATGCCAATGCAACCGATAAGCACACCAAACTGAAACCTTATGTTGGCTCCTGATTTAGCTCTCAACACTAAAACACTCTTGTGTGGTATTGTTTCCTTGGCGCATTATGGAACGTTGCGCATAGTCTTTCTCTAATATGAAAAAATCTTTGAAAAGCGCTTATGAGATATAACTTTTTTTTATTGAATACCACTGACAATCCTGACATTGCCCACCTATTAATTTTGCCAATTATCAATTATAAACAAAATCAAAAAATGCTCTTTTTGTGAAATATCGAAATAATTTAATTTCAATGTGTCCGTGAAGACACCTTTCAAATTATCAAAGCGTTTCCGCATGCTGGACGCATCTGCTTCGCGTGTCTTCAACGTGAACTTCTAACTTCTCTATGACAACGGCTCTTCTTAGCTCCGTAGACGGCTATTGTTTTCGTTTACAGCCGTCTACGCTTTGCAGTTGAACGCTGATAAAAGCCAGTTGTCACGCTATTCCTTAATATGACTCGACTGTAGGAGTGTCTTAATGGTGAACAACAAATCTATTAAAACTTTCTGTCGTTGAGAGACATATCATTATAGGTACTTTCAGATGAGGCATATGTAGACACTGTCTGCGAAATATGTTGCGAATAGAGTTAGTAGCAAACCTATATCAAGAAAAATGTAAATGTTCGCTTGTTCACAATCATATAGCTCCGAAAGCACTTGACCGATTGCAACATAACCGTTGTAAGCTTAGTTCTCAGAACAGTGGCTGTTGAAAAAATGAGTATTATGGAATCAGAAAAACAATTTCACTGATAAATAACGGCAAAACAATATTTAATATAAAAGCAGTCCAGTGTGTACAAGTGACACCCCCATACTGTAATTATTTTTAAAAAAAGGGCGTATTTCAGCACCACCAGAGATCTGTGTGTGTGTGTGTGTGTGTGTGTGAATAACTTCTTGAGATCTTTTTTGTAACAACTTTTCCCTGTTATTGAAATTATAAAAAACCGTGTATCGTATATATTAAAAAACAGGCATATACAAACACACATGCATTTCAATGCAACACTGCGTCAAAATTTCAAAGCATTCGCCCGGAACTTCCGGAGATTTGTGGTTAGAAACATTTACAGTTTCTATTTAAGTAGAAACGTAGATGTATGTTTGTTCAAAGTCTCAAATCTCCGAAGTTATTTGCGGACTGTTTTGAAATTTTGACACAACATTGCATTCGAATATTCACGTGTTTTATTATGCCTACTGAAACGGCATCTAGTACACACATAATATGTATCTAACCAAAGGGGAAAACCTTACAAAATGTAAATGTTTAAATGGTGGTTTGTTCAAAATCATTAATCTTCGAAAGATCTTCACCGATTGCTTTGAAATTTTGGCCTAATATCGAATTCTAATACGGGTGCTTACGTACCTAATTCTTTAATACACGTATATTTTAATACATATTATATATATGATCTCACACTTTTCATTATTTATCACCGATTGTCAATTTTCGCACCAAATAGAGATCTTTTCTAAATCGTTTTGTAATTTGTTTTAATCTTCTGATGACTTTAGTAAACGTTAAATGACAGCGTCATCTGCAAACAACGTAAGACGGCGGCTCAGATTGTCTCCTAAGTCGTTTATATACAGAGTGATTCACGAAGATATACAAACATTTTAATATATTATTCTACAAGTAAAACTAAAGAAAAAAGTTCATACAGACATTGGTTCGCAAATGTTCAGTTGCGGAGTTACAGCTAATAAAAAATTTTGTTTGAAATTAAGCAACTTCGGTAACATGAAGTTATCGCAAAACTGTATAAGGTTAAAGTAAAGCACGATTTCCATCTATTTTGTTGTTACTGATCTGGTGAATCTAATAACAAACATGTCCCATACGTGTATCTGCAGTAGTTTTCCATAACATCCAGAGAAGCAAAGAAGTAAATTTCGTAAAGTGTTTGATTTATTAACTACTTGGACCAGTTAGTTTTTTAAATTCCAGACAACTGCACAAAGTTGTCAACAGAAGTTGTAGAGAATTAAAATTTGGAATAATGATGGCAATAACGTTAACTGAAACTGTGTGAATGTGTCAGATAATCTACTTTTATTAATACCGTAGTACACTTGAATCCATGTTAAACCGGAAAAAACAAAACTCTGTGCTAAGGAAATTGTACAGTGCACATACAGTTTCACAATACATTCGCAATAAATGTTGAAAAATGTCTCCACCGAGTTCAATGCATTTAGCTGCACGTGTATGAACAGATTTTGTTGCTCGTTTCACAGGGCTGTTGTTAATTTCGTCTGTTGCATTCACAAAGAGAGCAAATAATGCCTCACGTGTATTGACTTTGTCCTTCATCCATCCCCATACACAAAAATCCATTGGTGTTAAATCGGGCGATCTGGGTGGCCACAGACGTGTAGCACCACGACCAATCCATTTCTGGAGAAAATATTCATTTAAATGTGTAGTAACGGCGTCGGTGAAATGTGGAAATTCGCCGTCATATTGAAAATACATTTGCAATCGCATAGCAAGTGGAACATCTTCGAGCAAACGGGACATTTCTTCTTGAAAGAATTGTAAGTACGTCTCGCCAGTTAGACGTCCTGGGAAAATGAATGGTCCAGTAAAGTGTGTGTTGATTCTGCCACACCACACATTTATGCTAAATCGCTGCTGGAAATTGCGTTGCACTGTTCCATGTGAGTTTGCTTCAGACCATACGTGCTCGTTATGTAAATTGTTTATACCATCTACAGTAAACTGTGCCTCATCAGTAAATAAAATGTATTTATGTAACTGCCGATTAGTATTTAACCAGTTGCACAACTACAAGCGAAGGGCAGGATCTCCCGGATGTAAATGATCGACTTTTGTGTATGGTAAGGATACAAATAATTGTACTTCACTGTATGCCATATTTTAGATTGTGAAATGCTTAATCGTTGAGAGATACGTCCTGTCCTGGTACTCGGGTTACGCTGAATAGCATCCATAATATCCTCATCATCGTCTTCACGTATCGAGTTCTCGTACTGATTATCAACGCCAGGTACAGAACCTGTCTGCCGTAACATTCGAAATACTCCACTAATGGTTCGTGCATTCAGAATCCTCCGAGTTGGATAACGTACGTGATATCCGTTAACTGCAGCCGTAGCATTTCCATCACATTTGCTGTAAATAAACATCATATCGGCTTATTTCTCTGTCGTAAGTTTGAAAGGCATCTCTATTTTATAAATGATCTACAAACAACAACAGTTACTATGTGAAATTAGAATTATATTAATACCTTCAGCTGCTAACGGGCGTTGATATATATATATATATATATATATATATATATATATATATATATATATATATATATATATATATCAATGGGGACAGGTGAAAATGCGTGACCCGATCGGGACTCGAACCCTTGATCTCCTGCTTACATGGCAGACTCTCTATCCATCTGAGCCACCGAGGGCACAGAGGATAGCGCGACTGCAGGACGATCTCTTTCACGCTCCCTGCGAGACCCACATTCCCACCGTGTATGTCCACACACTACTTTCGTGGTGTCCCATCTCAAGACACTCATTACTCGTGGAAGACATTCTTGCCGAGTTCCGTAAGAGTTCAGGCAATATGTGTGCAGCCGCACAGAAGAAGAAGGTCATGGCCGGCATTGTGAGAACTAGCGAAGTTGCTAAATTTCAGACAAAATCTCTTATTAGCCGTAACTCCGTTACTAAACATTTGCGGCCCTATGTTTATATTAACTGTTTTCTTTCTTTTTACTTGTAGAATAACATATTAAAACATTTGCATAAGGCCGGCCTGAGTGGCCGAGTGGTTCTAGGCTGTATTTTCAATATGACGGCGCATTTCCACATTTCACCGACGCCGTTACTACACATTTAAATGAACATTTTCTCCAGAAATGGATTGGTCGTGGTGCTACACGTCTGTGGCCACCCAGATCGCCAGATTTAACACCAATGGATTTTTGTGTATGGGGATGTCCGAAAGAACAGACACCATTTCCATATAAGTATAGTTACTATGTGGTTTCACGTAAATACAATGTTGTTATTACGTTCTTTCACTGAACAATACAGAATACTAACCCGTTTCAAGGTTAAGAAACGACTGAAACAACTCACTGTTGCCAATAATGACATAAACGTTTCTACATTCTTAATGGCAAGTAAACAAATTTACTTTTATAATAATCTTAAATTCTTTGGGTGTTCTGGAAAACTACTGCAGATACACGTCTGGGGCATGTTTTATTAGATTCAGCAGACCAATAACAACGAAATAAATGGAAATAGTGCTTTACTTTAACCTCGTACAGTTTTGCGGTGGCTTCATATTAGCGAAGTTGCTGAATTTCAGACAAAATCTCTTATTAGCCGTAACTCCATTATTAAACATTTGCGGCCCTATGTTTATATTAACTGTTTTCTTTCTTTTTACTTGTAGAATAACATATTAAAACATTTGCATAAGGCCGGCCTGAGTGGCCGAGTGGTTCTAGGCGCTTCAGTCTGGAACCGCGCGACCGCTACGGTCGCAGCTTCGAATCCTGGCTCGGGCATGGATGTGTGTGATGTCCTTAGGTTAGTTAGGTTTAAGTAGTTCCAAGTTCTAGGGGACTGATGACCTCAGATGTTAAGTCCCATAGTGCTCAGAGCCATTTGAATTTGAACATTTGCATATCTTCGTGAATCTGTGTGATCAAAAGTATCCGGAGACCTGGCGTCCTCCATCGGTAATGGTGGAATTCAGTGTGATGTTGGCCCACCCTTACCCTTGACGACAGCTTCCACTCTCGCAGGCATACGTTCATTCAGGTGCTGGAAGGTTTCTTGAGAAATGGCAACCCATTCTTCACGGAGTGCTACTCTGGCGAGAGGTATCGATGTCGGTCGGTGAGGCTTGCCACGAAGTAGGCGTTCCAAAGCGTCCCAGAGGTGTTTTGTAGGATTCAGGTCAGGACTCTGTGCAGGCCAGTCCATTACAGGGATGTTATTATCGTGTATCCACTCCGCCACAGGCCGTGCATTATGAACAGGTGCTCGATCGTGTTGAAAGAGGCAGTCGCAATCCCCGAATTTCTCTTCAACAGTGGGAAGCAAGAAGTTGCTTAAAACATCAATGTAGGCCTGTGCTGTGATAGTGCCACGCAAAACAACAAGGGGTGCAAGCCCCCTCGATGAAAAACTCGATCACACCAAAACACCACCGCCACCGAATATTACTATTGGCGCTACACACGCTGGCAGATGACGTTCACCGGGCATTCGCCGTACCCACAGCCTGCCATCGGATCGCCACATTGTGTACCGTGATTCGTCACTCCACACAACGTTTTTCCACTGTTCAATCGTCCAATGTTTACGCTCCTTACACCAAGCGAGGCGTCGCTTGACATTTATCGGCGTGATGTGTGGCTTGTGAGCAGCTGCTTTATCATGAAATAGAAGTTTTCTCACATCCCGCCTAACTGTCATAGTACTTGCAGTGGATCCTGATTCAGTGTGGAATTCCTATGTGATGATCCGGATAGATGTCTGCCTCTTCAGCTATCGGCAGTCTCTGTCAGTCAACAGACGAGGTCGGCCTGTACGCTTTTGTGCTGTACATGTCCCTTCACGTTTCCCCTTTACTATTACACCGGAAACAATGGATCTAGGGATGTTTGGAAGTATGGAAATCTCGCGTACAGACGTAGGTCGCTGATATGGAGTACCTGGCAGTAGGCGGGAGAACAGTGTACCTAATGTGAAAATCATATGTATTTGCTTCTGGGGGTGCCCGGATACTTCGGATCACAAAGTGTATATATAAAGGGAAATATATATATATATATATATATATAGCTGCAATTGTGGCTTATTGGTTAATGATTTGGAATATTACTACTACTACCACTACTAGAGAATCTGAATTTGCAATAACAATAATCAAGCCTCAAGGTAAGAGAGAGAGACGGAAAGAGGAGATGAATAGTGGGGTTAGAGGAAATGGGCACAGAAAACGGGAAGGAGATGGTCAGAGAAAGAGGTGGGGAGGTGTTGAACTGAGTGATGGTGAGAGAGGGAGAGAAGGCAGGAGGAGATAGAGAGAGAGGAGGAGGAGAAGATGGACAGAGATAGGAGGAAGAAGTGATGGGCAGAAAGAGAGCGGGAAAGAGGAGGAGATAGGCAAAGAAACGGGGAGGGAAGATGGACAGAGACACGGGAGAGAATGAGATCAGGACGTATGTACAATTCCCATACATATTAGATACGTGTGCTTCCTCTTTTCTTTCTTTTCCGTTTAAGCAGACTGAGTCATAGCACAGCTGGGCGGGGTACATTTAGTATTTAATACATTTAAACACCATGCACGATGCGTAGTTTTTCACCCACCTACTGCTTATTCTGTTCTATGTCCTGCACTGTGATAGGTAGGTGGCTCTTAGGTCCATAGCAATTGTCACCTTACAGTGGGGCGTTGGTATGCCAAATTTTGTTGAAATTGGCCCAACGATTTAGGAGGAGATGTGGGACATAGAAACAGATACACACACATATTTACATCCATTTTGATAACGTGTATGGATGTATACTATGTGGCCAAAAGACTGCGTACACAATTTTCCTTCCACTCGTGCGACTTACAGCGTGCAGCGACTTCTTTTACTACTGCGGAGTCAGACATTGTGAAATGTTGTTTCCTAGTTCTGGACAAAATGACCTGACATGCTGTCACGGGATCAGCTGCTGGCGGAGGAATCATAGCGTCAGGAAAGTAATTGTGGATACTGAAACCGTTGTACACTTGGAATAGGCGTGAGTCATAATGGGGTCATTGGAAGACGTTCCGAATCAAACCAGTGTTGCGACAGCCCATTTGTCGTCGAACTGAGGCCGATGATATTTTCCCAACATTCGAGCAAAGAGTGACACGTGGAAATGTTTTCATTGGAGCAAGTAGATAGGGTGTTTACCTTGAAGTCAACTTTTCTGGTTATTAGTTCCCCAAATTTGTTATAAGTAACATGAAAATCCTTTCGTAGCCGTTGTGAGCATAGTCTCCACAGCAGGGGCTATTGAAAGAATAAATGTTATGGAACTAGAAAAGCAATTTCGCTGAGAAATAAAGACAAAACGATATCTAATAGCAGTCCGGTTGGTGCAACTGACAACCCACAGGTTGTAAATATTTTTTTTTTTTAAAAAAAGATGTATTTCAGCACCACCAAAGATCTGATGATGAATTAAAGCCCGCATCTCGTAGTCGTGCGGTAGCGTTCTCGCTTCCCACGCCCGGGTTCCCGGGTTCGATTCCCGGCGGGGTCAGGGATTTTCTCTGCCTCGTGATGGCTGGGTGTTGTGTGCTGTCCTTAGGTTAGTTAGGTTTAAGTAGTTCTAAGTTCTAGGGGACTGATGACCATAGATGTTAAGTCCCATAGTGCTCAGAGCCATTTGAACCATTTTTTTTTTTTTTGATGAATTAAACCTTCAGTATCTACTATATAACATAAAATTATTTATACCGAACTGTGTGGCTACGTCCTCACTAAGGCGTCAAAAATAAAGTAATAAACCATCTTGTGTCACGGAAAGTGCCGTCAATATCCAAACACACTGATACAGTCAACAACAAATCCCTTAATACTCGAAAAGTCAAATAGTCTTCTCATACTACCACTTTCAGGTTCCATCTTTCAGAGGGGTGCTCACTCTGCATGCTGCTCAGAATGAAGATTATGATGTTACCATTCATCATTGCTCTTGTTTCTGTCTGGAGGATAAACATCTACTTATTCGCATTACTGCACAGTTTTGAGAGTGTAGTTAGTACAAGCCTCTGTTTTACTAAGGTTCGTCGTTGAGTACACCATCGCAGGCGCTCCTGTCTGTGATGCAGCGTCACCGCAGCCATGGTCTCCGAGCTGATAGTCTATGCTGCTGCAAACGTCGTCGAACCGTTCGTGCAGATGGTCAAAGGATGTAATGCCTGTTGGTCTGGCTTTGTACACAGTTCATGTGTTCAAAGCGGTACCAACAGGCATCACATGCATTGACCAAGAAAAGGATAGTGCATTGAGAATGGCTAGTTGCTAGCTGAAATCTAGATCTGTCAATAAAAATTCCAAAGGACGACTGATAGCTGAAATCTATTATTTACAAATCAAACAAAGGGTTTTTGGCTATAAACGTAACTTACGGAACTTCATAGACATTGCGTTTGGTCTAAAAAGCCTTAAGAAAAGATGCGTTCGCGAATGTTGTTAACTGTAAAAATTCAGCAAGCTTCTGCAGATTCTCGTTTTGCTGGGACGTGACCTCAGGGAAACACTTGCAACAGGTCAATTTGTTTGGTACAGCCGCGCCAGGCTACAATTAGGAGGATATGGGGCCTCCCCGCTGCCTTGCTCGAGCTCGGATGAATACTGCACTTAACAACACTGAAGGCCGTACTCCACCTCAACGGCGAGCTCTTTCGTGAGAAAATTACAGCTTTTCCGAAAATGGGGTCATCCTCTCATTTGACTCACAGAGGTGGGACGATAAATATAGTAATACGTTATTTCCAAGCATCTCCCAACTCAGCATCTGCTACGAAGGACAAGGGCCTTGATAGTGCACTGAAGGAAAACCAGGTATTTGCCTCGAGGTCATCTATTCAGATCCAGTGTAGGTCAGTGACTATTAAGGACCAAAATTTTTCACTTTTCAGTGTAAGCTCTATTGCGCTGTTTCAATATCCATTTCCTACTGAAGTCCCAAAATAGTTCATCTGATTCCTACTTTTGAAGTGTGACAATGTATGACATGAGATTGTCGAATATGGGAGGTATTTACCAAATAATTTGAAATTTTGTTCGGTGACTGGGAACTCTTTGACATAAGCTGTGCTACTAACTACCAGTGACATATGAAAATTTTTGACGCACCGGACCTCAAATCCGGATTTCGTACTTATCACGAGCGGTCGACTTAGCTCCTTTTCTATGTCTTCTGTACTGTATTAAAAATATGCTCCTTCTTCAGAAATTCTGTCCTTCTTCTTAACAAAAAGGCTGAAACTAAGAAACAAATGGTGAGGTCTGACAGAATATAATGTACAGCTATTGTCGCAGCAAAAGAAAGGAGTGTGGATAAGGAAGCCATGAAGTAAAATCGGGTAGTGCAATCCATACTCCAAGTGACGGACACTGCAATGTGCGCTGAACTCCAAACAAATACTGCCGAGAATCCTTCCTCAGTTAAGACGAAAAATAAAAGGGGGCACATACCGCAGCACAGTGCAAAGATCACGGTGAAATTCTCCTATTGCTTGGTCATCCAGGTATAACTTCTCGCACTGACTAATTGGATTCCCACGCCTGCAAGAATGAGACTACAATGAATCGAGACCAATGCGCACAGTGAATTGTGCATTGTTCCGTCATCGTCTTTTAGTTCTAGCTTCTCGTACGAGTTATGATCCAGCTGCGCTGTACTGAATGAATAATTAGAGAAATACTGTCTAAGTATAAAATGCATGTTTGACTATCAGTTGTTATTATTTTACACCGAAATATTAACCAATTTCATTCATGGACCATCTTCACGAATAAGATTTAAAATGGTTTAAGCAGCCACATTACGTTTGTCGTTACTTAGATAATGTGTAGAGCATGCCACGAGTATCAATATACGACGCAGAACTCTTAGAAACAGACATACTAATACTATGTGTAACATAGTATTAGTGTAACTTAGTATTAGTATGCCTGCATCTAAAAGTCCTGTGCCGTATATTTATATCCATGGCATGCTCTACACATTATTTAAGTAATGACAAGTGTAATGCGGCTGCTACATATGTCACAATGTCTACATCTTACGCCATGGCCACTATATTCATTATCTAAGGTTCGGGGGACTGATGACTTTTGCTGTTTAGTCCCCCTTAAACATCCCAACAACCACCACCACCTAAGGTTCGCCAACATTGTTAATTGGATTCCCGCCCAGGAAGAATGAGACTACAATGAATCGAGAGCAATATTGTTATGGTCGCACGCCCAACTTCCATGTCTGATTCCCCGACCACTGAATGAGGAACAGCGCCCAATCTCAGCTTTGTGATATTCCCTGTTGAACTTCATTGTACTGTTTCTCCCATTCAAATTAATTTAGTGCAATAAAAGTAGAGAACCTACAGCACAGTTAGTTTCAGGTTACGTATCGTATATATATCATAGCAATGAATTTTGCTTATGTTCGCCCTATTCTCCACTTCCCCTTACGAGAAAATTGTAAATGACTACAATAGCAGTTTCCGAGCAAAGCAAACGCATAAATGAACCACATGGCAAATACCGGCCTGTAACTGTTGTTATTGTTGTTGTTGTTTTTGTTGTTGTCGTGGTCTTCGGCCCAAGGACTGGATTGATGCAAGTCTCCAAGCTAATTACAGTATGCAAGCCTCGTATCTCCGAACAACATACTGCGACCTACATCCTTTTGAACCTGCTTCATGTTTTAGTCTACCTCTACAATTTTGACCCCACACACTTACCTCCAATATTAAATTAGTGATCTCTTGATGTCTCAGAATGTGTCCTATGAACCGCTCCCCAATTCTATTCAGTGCCTCTTCACTGGTTAATAATCTGTCTGCGTGATTTTCAACTTTTACGTTCGTACAAGCATGCACTCGAGACAAAAACCGTCGAAAAGAAAAAGCTAACATTTCAGTCTATATTCGACGTTAACTAATTTATCTTTTACAGAAACGTTTTTCTTGCCATTGCTAGCCTACATTTCGTATTCTCCCTGCTGCGGCCACCATCAACTATTTTACTGCACACCTAGCAAAACTGCTCTACTACATTTAGTGTCCCGTTTCCTAATCTTATTCCCTCAGCACAACGTGATTTAATGCGACTGCATTCAGTTGTCCTTGTTTTGATTTTGTTGATGATCATGTTATATCCTCAAGACTCTATCCATTCGGTACAGTTGCTCCTCCAAGTCCTCTGCTGCCTCTGACAGAATTGTAATGTCATCGACAGACCTACTTCTTCTTCTTGAACTTTAATTGCCTCAGGAAATTCTTCTTTAGTTTCTTTTGTAAACCCTCGTCGCCAGTTTTGTCGAGGCCTCGTCGCTACTGCTGTGGAGGCCGAGTTGCCAGTGTTGTTACGGTAGGCCGAGTTCGTGAGTTCGTGAAACGGCTTCTGGTGCATTACACCGCTACGACAATTTCTCCCTGCCACTATTACGCAGATGTGCCCCAGAGTCAGGTAACAGGACAGGAGAACGAAGGTTTTACAACACTCCAACAAATTAATGACGTAGTCACACAAATGAGTTAAAAAGGTTTACGTATCTTTGTGACTTCTTGAATAATGAAGTCTGCAACACTGCATATAATATAACACAAAAAGGCCCTCAATGGCTAAGTACAAATAATCGTACGTAAACTTCACAGTACATAGCAAATGCAATTTACAACAACTGACTGTTCACTTCCAAGAGTTCACTCAACGACGTTCCCTGTCTAAGTCAGCTCTGGACGATGATCTATAACCAAGTGGGCGAGAGCTGCTCTTCTACCTTCCGAGTAGGTTTCTGTCCGTTGTGGGCCGGTCGTTGGCGGATTGTACTCGGCCGGCAGTTGGCCGAGGCGAAGTCGATACCTTCATCCTCAGCGCCGGCCGTGGCGCTGGTGGAACTGGCGCTAGTGGCGAGTCTCTATGGCACTGGCATCAGCTGGAATCTTTGCGCCTGTGGTGCTTTTGCCCTGGCTGTGTCTTGTTCTGACGACACAGCAGTTTCCTTTACAGCTTGTCCATTGTACAAGTCGAATAACTTCGGGAATAGGCTACAACCCTGTCTCAGCTCCTTCTGAATGATTGCTTCCTTTCCATGCTCTTCGACTCTTATAACTATCTTCTAGTTTCAGTAAAAGTGGTATATAGTCTTCCGCTGCCTGAGTTCTACCCCTACTACCTACATAATTTCATAGAGTGTATTCCACTCGACATTGTCAAAAGCTTTCTCCAAATCTACAGACACTATGAACATAGGTTTGCCTTTCATTAATCTGTCTTCTCAGATAAGTTGTAGGTTCAGTATTGCCTTGCGAGTTTCTATATTTCACTGGAATCCAAATTAATCTTCCCTGATGTTCACTTCTCCAAGTTTTTACAATGATCTGTAAAGAATTCGTGTTAGTATTTTGCAACCATGGCTTATTAAACTGACAGTTCGGTAATGTACATATCTTTTAGCACGTGCTTTCTTTGACTTTGAAACTATTACTTTCTCCCTGAACTCTGAGCATGTTTCATCTGACTCATACTTCTTGTATACGAGGTGAAATAGTTTTGTTATGGCTAGCTCTCCTGAGGATATTAGTAGTTCTGAGGGAATGTCATCTGCACCAGCGGCCTTGTTTGAACTTAGGTTTTTCAGTGGAGTGTCAAATTCTTCTCTCAGCATGATATTTCCTATCTCATCTTCATCTACGTTCTCTTCTCTTTCCACATTATTGTCTTCAAGTGCATTTAATCCTTGTATAGGCCTTCAATATTCTCCTTCCTTCTTTCAGGTTTCCCTTCTCCGTCTGACTTCTTCACATTCATACAGTTGCTTTCGTTTTCTCCAAACGTCTCCGTAATTTTCTCCTAGGCGGCATCAGTGTTGGGTAAGAAAATGAGCATACTGGATGAAAAAAAAAGAAAAGTGCTGCTAACCTTTCAAGCCATGTTTCTCACGCATAGAAAAAGAAAATGTATGATATGGATAAGGGTTCTGAAACACTTTATGTAGACTTTACAACTCAGTTTCTTCAACGAATTACCAAAAAAAAAAAAAAAAAAAAAAAAAAAAAAAAAAAAAAAATATTTTATAGTGAATATCCATATGAATTGTTGCATAAGAGATACTTTAAAATAGGTTTATTTATCAGATATAAATATCGAAAATGTAACTAATTTTGGGTTACTGGTACTGAACATCATCTGGCGGAAACCAGTTTGGAAACATAATATGCGAAAGGATGTGTTTGCCAAATAAACAGTGCACCAACGCAGCGATCTGTTGGTGTGTTCGATGCTCTGGTGCTACATCAGTTGTATCTCCTTGAATGGTTTCTACCAGAAACAAGCCGCATAATACAATATAGGGCCTCGTGCCTTAGAATAAAGAAAGACATACCTTTGGCTGCTTTCAGAAGTTGAAAAGTTGACATAATGCGAACACTTTAACTCGGTAGTTTCAGCTGGCGCGTGCTTTGAGCTGTAGTTGCGTTAAATACCAGTCTGGCACGAACTAGCTCGTTTAAAGACACCACCAATCTCAGCAAGCAATTGCGCGGTAGCCAATACCGAATGCTTAGAGTTGTGCATTGCTAGTTGTTTTGTTTTCGTTCCGAATTTTTGAGAAAGTAAATAGACTAATCTTCCTCCACCACAGAGCTCTATTACGATCCCTGTGATGATGTGTGAGTACTGCTTTCGCAGAAACACAGAACATGGGGGTAGGTTGGCTGGCCTGTGAGAGGAAGGCAGGACCTGTTTCCCCGCACCACCGTGCTTCCTTCTATCGATCTCAATTCTAGTTTCTTTACTTTGGCGCACGTTTACCAGTTTATAGAGCCCGGGCTCAGCAATATAGCGACCGAAAAACGAAACCTGTGAGCCTTTGATCACGGCGAACCTCTTCTCCCAACGAGGGAATAGAGTTATTTTCGATTCTTCCTCTTCGTTGAATACCTTATCGATTCTATGCTATAAATGCCCACGAAATGTCTAAATCAACATTCTGCCGATTTTGTAACTGTAGAACTGGGCGGGAAAGAGAAATAAGATAAACGTCTTAAATCAGAAAAAAAATTCTGTTCAACGGCAGGAAAATGCTGCTAGTTCTCAATAAAAATGATCTTTGTTAGAAGCTGAAACAGAGCCAACAGAAGAATGCAAGCAAAGACCATTTGGGAAGTTCTTACAAAAGTAAACATTACGGTCAAAAAGCCCACTAACTTCATCTTTATTTAACAATCAATTTCAGAGCAATGAGACTGTCTTCAGACACTTTGGTTGTAAACCTTCTAAATTTGAAGGTCTAATCATTTACCAATATAAATAAATAAAAAATGAAATAAAAAATTGATTCGAACTTCGACAAAAATAAATACTAATTTTGCCAAGTATAAAGGCTATACTTTAACGTCACTGATGACAAGATACAGTAAAAAAAACGAACCAGCATATCGCATGAAGCTCATTCACGCAGGAAATGTTTGAAATACCCTTATGATTACGTTTTGTTAACTTGTAGTTCTTCGGTTTATCGACAGTGTTGCAATTCAAAAAAACATTAATGTTGAGATGCGTCGCGGCTGAATGCTTTGTAGGCGTTATAACGGTCCAGTTATATACATTCTTTTATTTCCAACTAAAATATTGATGTCAGATACATGGCTGGGAAAATATGAATTTGAAACTGTTGCTGAGTGATGGTACAAGGGCGACATGTGAATAAAAAAATATTGTTATTAATAATTTTAGAAAATAATTGTTTCGTACAATAGGGAAAGAACTTTCGAGATGTTACCCAGATTCTGGTTCCTGGGAACGCAGTTCCCAGTAGAGCGAAGTGAATGGGCTGTGGAGGCACAAGACGATGGTCCGAAAGGCAGAGGATCCACAACCTGCAGTTGCTCCGCAGGGACAAGCAGGTTTTGTAATTGGAAGAGAGCCGTTGCATAGTATCCATTCTGGACTGACCGATACATATCTGCGCCAGAGTTATTGCAGTTATAAATGATTTCTTTTTAAACGCTGTTAGGAAGTTATTGCTACCAGGCGCAGTGCGTGTAATATAATTGGAAAAATATACCCTTCGTTTTCAGTTCACTGATGAGTTGTTTATTTTACATAGTGAGCTGAATGAAAGTATTCTCATTTTAATTTTTGAAACAATTTGCGTAGTGTGCAGGTTTTAATTTTCTGTGTGAAACTGAGAAAGTTTTTTACTCTTTATTTTGTCATTTAGTGCTCTTTGCTGTGGTTAGCACCGCTAGGAACGCCGGAATATTACTGAATACAGTCGTATTCGAATCCTAGGGCCGCGGATACGATTTTTGGACTGGTGCATTAAACTTCCCATTATTATTTTAGGCCCGTTATAACAGTGAATCACTCGAGACAAATTACAATAACTTATATTCTTACAGAAGTTCCATGCTCTAGATTGAAGGCAGGCTTAAGATATTTTTAAATAAATTCTCGTTCCATTTCATTACTTTTTTTTTACAAAGGGATCTCCCACAGCGTGCAGATTACTGTATTGCCTTATTTACATGCAGCAACAACTCGTTAAGTGATTTTTTCGTGTGTGGTAGTGTTCTTTCGGACATGTCAGAAAGAGCAGACACGACACATATACGTAACATTGCCTTGACGGAATCAATAATTATTGAGTGCAGATGGACTCTTCGTCCGACCTCTTGCGGTAATCAGCGTGAGACTTCGAGCAATGAGGGCAACGGACAGGGAGTGTTACGTATGTAGTGTGCGACCAGCTGGGACTTTGGGATGGACGTGAAGTATGCTCGGATAGTCGAAGGGCGGCGATCGCTCGCGTAAAGCTGGAAATACGGGTTCCAGTCCCTGTCCGGCACAAATTTTCTCTTGTCACCACTGAAATCATTTCAATACCCGGCTACGGCTTAAGTTGGAATTTTAATTTCGTCATGTTTTGTGATTATTACCGACATGGCGAGCAAATAACTGCTTAAAACGTATGAAGATAAAAATCATACGTCAAGATGACAAATTCTATTTACTGATTACAGATTTCGGCTCGTTACCAATACGTCTTAAGATGTATATAAAATGTTCAGTGTGTGACAGTCATCATACACCGTCGTATTGTTCAGAGCCAAGTCGTCCTAAAATGAAAAATCCCAGCTGGTTATGTAAACTGAAAAAGTTGACCACTATTCAAGTGTTGTTACCGTGTCCATTGTGCCACATGTATGTACAAACGATCGATAGCGATGATAGTTGCATCGTCGCCGGCCGG
This sequence comes from Schistocerca serialis cubense, assembly GCF_023864345.2. Classification (NCBI taxonomy): domain Eukaryota; kingdom Metazoa; phylum Arthropoda; class Insecta; order Orthoptera; family Acrididae; genus Schistocerca; species Schistocerca serialis. Next base: position 545,810,732 of record NC_064644.1, read on the forward strand.
AATGGCCGTGCGGTTCTAGGGACTTCAGTCTGGAACCGAGTGACCGCTACGGTCGCAGGTTCGAATCCTGTCTCGGGCATGGCTGTGTGTGACGTCCTTAGGTTAGTTAGGTTTAATTAGTTCTAAGTTCTAGGCGACTGATGACCTCAGAAGTTAAGTCGCATAGTGCTCAGAGCCATTTGAAGCGTTATTTGCATCGTCCATGAATGGATGTAAACAAGATATCATTTCTGACATTTACATCAGGAGGAAGCAAGGAGCTGTGCGACATCTGTCAGCCAGCTGGCCAACTGCAACTGTGTAATGAGCGTCACACACTGAACAACATTTCAGATTGATCTGAAGATGGCAAGGTAATGAGGCAAAATCGATAGTCAGAAAAGAAAATTTGCTATCTTGACGTGCGATTTTTATCCGCACGTTTTAAATAACATATCCCGTATTTCCACTAACTGACAATGTCAAAGATTAATATAACGGTTTGCTAGCTTTCGTCACGGACTTGTTAAATGGTACGGTGTAATGACGTGTTACACAAACTCAGAGTTATCAGATGCCAATTTGATGCGTGCGTTTAGGTACTACACGGTAATCGCCATGCCGCACAGCTTTTGTATAGGTGCTTAACATCAATCTCTTGGCAAGAGGAAGTATGATGCAACTGACGGTCGCCATATGGAGCAAGGAACTTTCAAGCCTGCTTCCTCAACTGAAGAAGGTCTAGAAATACAAGAACACCACGACATGAGAGAGAGTTAATAATTCAGTTCACGACGACTCCAGTGTCATCGTAAGGTAGGCAGATGCGACAAGCGATCTTAGCGACATAATTGGCTTGTGAGTATCGCACGACAACCTGCCGTGTCCATACTGTTTACGACACTGAGCTAGGTGACGCAGTCAGAAACATGGAACATGCTGGTTCATGCCCCCTTCCTACTGTCCCAATTTTTTTCTTCGTTATGTCCCTAAATTGATGTCGGGATAGTTGCTTTGGAAGGGAATGAATGATTTCGTTCCCCACGTTCCACCAACGCGCGATTGTGTTTCCTCTCGAATGACTATGTGTATAAACGACCTGCTGGATAAAGTCGGGAGATACTGTACATTAGGCGTTTGACCATCGAATAGACTGCCTTATGGACGACATAGTAATTAGCATCTCTTGCACAGAGGAACAACTGAAGGAACTGAAAACAAATGCAGGCCGCTGTGGCCGAGCGGTTCTAGGCGCTTCAGTCGGACCCACGCGGCTGCTACGGTCGCAGGTTCGAATCCTGTCTCGAGCATGGATGTGTGTGATGTCCTTAGGTTAGTTAGGTTTAAGTAGTTCTAAGTTCTAGGGGACTGATGACCTCAGATGTTAAGTCCCATAGTGCTCAGAGCCATTTGAATTTTGAAAAAAAAAAGTGATCAGGATCGAATGGAACCCTAGTTCGGCATTTCAAAGAGTACTCTACGGAGTTGGCCCTTTACTTAGCTTGCACTTATCGCCAATCTCTAGCCCAGCGCAAAGTCCCAAGCGATTGGAAAAGCACGTATGACTCCTGTGTACTAGAAGGGTAAAAGAACGGACCCACAGAATTACCGACCATTATCCCTAACACCGATTTGCTGCAGAATCTTTGAACATATTCTCAGTTCGAATATAATAAATTTTCTTAGGTCATGAAGTTTTTGTCTATCAATCAACGTGGTTTCAGAAAGCGCCGCTCGTGCGAAAGTCAGCTTGCCATTTTCTCACATGATGTACTGCGAACTCTGGATGAAAGGCAACAGGCAGATTCCATATTTCTAAATTTCCGGAAAGCATCCGACACTGTGCCCCATTGCAGGCTGTGATAGAAGGCGAGAGCGCATGGAATAGGTTCACAAATATGTGTGACTTCTTAAGCTAAAGAACCCAGTAGTTTGTCTTCGACGGTGAGTGTTCATCAGAGACAAGGGTACCGTCAAGAGTGCCACAGGAAAGTGTGATAGGACGGCCGTTGTTCTCTATACACATAAATGATTTGGCGGTCAGGGTGAGCGGCGGTTTGCTGATGATGCTGTGACGTACGGTGAGATGTCGAAGTTGAATGAGTGCAGGAAGATACATGATGATTGAGACAAAATTTCTGGTTGGTGTGATGAACGGCAGTCAGCTCTAAATGTAGAAAAATGTAAGTTAATGGGGATGAGTAGGCAAAACAAACCCGTTATGTTGGGATTCAGCATTAGTAGTGTCCCGCTAGACACGGTCACGTCGTTTAAATATCTGGGTGTAACGTTGCAAAGCGATATGAAAAGGAACAAGCATGCGAGGACTGTGGTAGAACAGGCGAATGGTCCACTTTGGTTTATTGGGAGAATTCTAGAGAAGTGTGGTTCATCTGTAAAGGAGACCGCATATAGAACACTAGTCCGACCTATTATTGAGCACTGCTAGAGAATTTTGGATCCGTACCAGGTCGGATTAAAGGAAGACATCGAAGCAATTCAGAGGCGGGCTGCTAGATTTGTTACTGGTACGTTCGAACAAGACGTAAGCGTTACGGAGATGCTTCGGGAACTCAAATGGGAATTCCTGGAGGGAAGGATACGTTCTTTTAGAGGAACGCTACTGAGAAAATTTAGAGAATCGGCATTTGAAGCTAACTGCAGAATAATTGTGTTATCTTCAACATACACTGCGCGTAAAGACATCGAGGATAAGACAGGAGAAATTAGGCCTGATATGGAGGCAGGAAAGGAAATGAACAGTAATGGTACGGGATACCCTTCGCCACGCGCCGTAAGGTGGGTTGCGAAGAATCTATGTACATGTGGAAGTATATGGCACTGTCGTATACAGAGTAGTCTCAACGGTAGAAAATTTTAGAGAAATGCAGGAGCACCTTGTAAGCCAGAGAATTTTCTGAGAGACATAAAACATATGAAGAAACTTCAACAGTTATCCGGTCAGATCCCACACAAAGGGAGTGTGCTTAGTTAAATAATAATCAAGTATCCAATCGCGTATTCATACTGAGTACGTAATCACAATTTCAACGATAGATTGAAAAGTCAGTCAAATTAGTAGGGCAATTTAGACATTGACATCAGTTTTCCCCGGCCAACGGGAATCGCCAGTGGATTGCTGGGACGTATCACTTTTCATGTTCACCAATCAATTAAATTAGAAAAGCCATACAATGGCGAAAATCAGTCAAGTTTGCGGTGATCACGTTCAAATTTTCTCTGCAGACACGCGGAGGCAGCAGTTTCTCCAGTTTTCGTTGTCCTGCCACCACAACACGTTACCCAACTTAGACGCCATGAGGTCGAGCCGCAACGTCGCCCGGATGCAGCAGGCTCTGTCTACACTGCCGTTCGCACTTAAGTTGGAACTTTTCTTCACTGGCAGGAGATGCTGCATCGGAGTTTAAAAAACCACGGACAGATGTTTTCTGACCACCATTCGGTTGCTGATCTTAGAAGTTATCACTTCGTTACTGGCAAAAGCGTACGAAGCACCGCCATTTTATTGTACATTAGCTGGCTTCCATCACATTGGAATCAGCGTTGTGTGGTGTCAGTCAGTTTTAGTTGGGATGCATCGCGACAGAATGCTTGTGGCTACTGAGCCGCGCTCATTCCAAACTGTGCGTTTTCGTGAACTTCGCTGTCTATCTGTGTTTGGTTTCCCGCCCTTGTTGTGGTTCTTCTTCCTTATATGTGTGGCACCAGCGATGTGTATCGATATTTGCACAGTGTATCATCTTTGGTTTTGCGCATATAGTTTCCGGCAAGGGGGTCTGCAGGCAGTCGGTCGGTTGCTGCGGACCACGGAAGTGATCTCCGCGCGGTGCAGTCGGCAGGGTGCGCTGGCGGTCCCTGAGCAGTGTCGGAGCGTGTGTGGAGCTGTCCGATCGCTACGAGCTTCGGGGTGGTTCACCGACCCAGGCCGTCAAAGTTGAGTAGTGGTTCCAACTACCCAAGCTACTTTCATTTATGTTGTGTGGTTCGTTTCGGTGGTTCGCTGTTGGGGAGGTTTACCTGTGACCAACACCATGTGTTTCTATTGCTGAAATTAAACCGCCATGCGGTGCAATTAACTGTATTGGTTGACTACAATTCAAGTGCACCAGCGGAATTTTCTGCCTTGTGACCGTTAGTGTTCCGGTTACCTGCCCTGCCCACTAACGTAACTTCAGGCAGTGTTCATTTTGGGTGAAGTTAACTATATTACCGTATTTCTAATTCAAGTGTACAAGCGGAATTTTCTGCCTTGTGGCCGTTAGTGCTCCGCTTAGCTGCCCTGGCCACTAACGTAATTTCAGACAGCATTCTTTCCTCACCTATTGTCACTGACCAACATGGTGTGTGGTTTTGACAGCTTAATAGATATTTGATTGTGGATAATCACATTCGTAACTTATTGTATTTGTGTTCTCATGTACCTATTAGTGGCAAGCAAGTCGTTTTATTGGTCGGCCCGTGGCTGTCCCCTGGTTGGATTCCGACGGATCAAGTGTAGTTGGGCTCACAATCTGTCTCACCTGAGTGAACGAGGGCAGACCGGCCGCCCGGGAGGCTTCTCAGTGCCATTTTCTTTATTGTCCTTCTCACCGGTGGTTAATTGTCTGTTTATAATGGAACGTAGCCAATTATTTAAAAAGTTCTTGCTTTTACTGGATTTTATGTGTTTTTGAATTTTGGAAAATCAATTGTGGGCCTTCAGCCACTTAAAAAAAAAAAAAAGAACATTGCGGCCTTCTGCCTTTGAAAGGTTATGGTAACTTATTTTAAAATATTGAAAATTTCATTGCGGGCCTTCAGCCGTTTGTATTGTATCTTGTTTATGTTGGTCTATTCACCCTTGCATTGAGGCTCTCAGTCTCGCTGTACATATATATATTTGCAGTTTTAACTGCATCTTTTTGCTTGAGATTTATCTTGTTGCTTTAAGGTTTCTTCTTTGGAAACCTTCACCCACGAAATAATTGCCTTTTAGAAAGTCGTAGTTCTAAAGGTTTTGGTTTAAAGGTGTTATTAAATTACAATAAATTACAATTTTGAGTGAACCTGACGGACACCTTATTTCGCCCTTTCCACAATCCTAATCACCTGTTCTGCCCAGCAGGTTTAGCGGGCGTTTCAGCTACTTCGGCCGTGTTTATTACGCTATTGCCCCACTTGCACTGCGAGCATCGGTACCAGATTTTCATCAGTACTGACGTAGTAAGCATCGTCGCGCTACCCCTGTCTTTACGTTCGAACACGTTACTGCTCACGAACAACCACAGTCCTTCGTCGTTATTTACTGCTTATCTCTGTTCCGGAAACACCAATCTTTAGGGATTGGAGACGTATCATTCTTTTCTTACAGTTCTGCTGTTGTGACCAGTGGAAACTACTTTCGTCCGGCAATAACTATGGGTTCTTTTATTGCTATGGGAGAAGGCTCATCAAACTAGAAAGCATGAAATATTAGTTTAAAAAAATGGAAATTTGTGGTAAGGACTATGGGACCAATCTGCTGAGGTAATCGGTCTCTAGGCTTACGCACTACTTAATCTAGCTCAACCTAACTTACGCTAAAGACAACACACACACCCATGCCCGAGGGCGGAGTCGAACCTCCGACGGGGGGAGCCGCGCGAACCGTCACAAGACGCCCAAGACCGCACGGCTACCCCGCGCGGCAATATTAGTTCACTTTATTACATTAATAAATAACAGATTCACTTTGAAATACTTCTTCGCCACGCGACTGCTGGGTAATTTACAGCTGCCCCTGATAAGCAAAGCATTACGTGATGCACTTATTAACTAACTAATAAAAAAAATACCCGGCTAATTAAAACTGTGTGCCGGACCAACACACGAACTTGGGACCTTTGCCTTTCACAGGCAAGTGCTGTACTACCTGAGCTACCGAAGTACTGCTCACGACTGTTCTTCACAGCTTTACTTCCGCCAGTACCTCTTCTCCTACGTTTCAAATTTCATAGAAGCTCTCCTTTAGTGCACATGCACGTCAAAGGCAAAGGTCCCGAGTTCGAATCTCTATCTGACATACAGTTTTAATCTCCAAGGAAGTTTCATATCAGTGCACATTCCGCTGCAGAAGGAAAATCTCATTCTGGAAACATCTCCCAGGCTATTGTTAAGCCATGTTGCCGCAGTATCCAGCAGTGATAGTCTTGCAAGTTTCACAGCACAGCTTCTGGGAAGTTTGGGAGGTGGGAGATGAGAATCCTGCGGAAGTAAAGCTGTGAGGAAGGGTCGTGAATCGCGCTGGGGTAGCTCAGTCAGTCTGCCTCTGGCAGAGGGACAGAGCGGACACGCTAGTGTGTTCCCGTGTGCTGAGCGGGAGCTCGCCTTATTAACGTCCTGACGGTCGTTGCTCACGTGCCGACTTAGCGTCTACGACACGTGGCTAACCATTACCGTAAATCTGCACTCCGATTTACTTTCTGCGACGACCATACCCGACCCAAACCACTCGAGGTGGAGCATTTGCTTCGAGATGAAGTCAAGATCCTAACGACGAACATCATAGGAATACACTTGTCGGTCGTGGACAACACAGTCTGTATTAAAATCGTTAACGACGACGCTTGCGAACGTATCCCGAGCGAGACAAGCAGGGACTCCGCTTCTGTCATGCTGACGGTGATGTCGGGATACATTGGAAATTTGTGGTAAGGAATATGGGACCAAACTGCTGAGGCCATCGGTCCCTAAGCCTGCACACTACTTAATCTAACTTCAACTAACTTACGCTAAGGACAACACACACACCCATGCCCAATGGAGGACTCGAACCTCCGACGAGTGGAACCGCGCTCTCTGGCACGGCTAGCAATGTCGGGGTAGTAACCGTCGACAACTCAGTCTCAGGCATGCGTATGACACGATTTTCGATTTGCCATTCGAACTTACAGCACAGGAAGTCGTCGCGGCCCTTCGACCATACGGCACAAAAAATGGTTCAAATGGCTCTGAGCACTATGGGACTTAATATCTGAGGTCATCTGTTCCCTAAACTTAGAACTACTTAAACCTAACTAACCTAAGGACATCACACACATCCATGTCCAATGCAGGATTCGAACCTGCGACCGTAGCAGCAGCGCGGTTCCGGACTGAAGCGCCTAGAACCGATCGGTCACAGCGGCCGGCCATACGGCACAGTCCATGGCCATACTGAGGAGAAATGAACGCGTTTTTGGACGTATCCTGTCCCAAACCGGGTCGACAGCCACCTTCCGTCCTATCTACAAATCGGCGAATGCCGTGCAATAATTATGTATGACGGCCAGCCTCGGACCTGTTCCAGGTGCAGCGAAGATGCCTACACAGGTCTAAATACTTGCAACGGCGTATTACGCAACTTCCAGCCGACAACGGACAACCCGCGAGCCGCTGCCTAGGCCGCTGCTCTCGCTTCTCCTGACGCCTCGCAACTCCCGGACGTCACAACTGAGGCCGATCACACCCCACCTGAGGGGGCCTCGGATTGCCCGCCGCATCGGCCGGCCGTCGACGACCCTGCTCCGTCGGAGCCGACGCTGCCGGCTGCTGACCCAACGCTCGGCAAGAAGGCGGAGATCGACTCGCTCATCGTCCCTGCGGCGGTTTTCTTGCCAGAGGACACGACTCCCTGCCGTCGTCGGACACGGAAGGTCGCGTAAGGAAACAACGTTCTCCGAAATGTCGCCAGAGGGCGCGACGACATCCACCAGTGTGCCTGCGCCCGTCTCCGAAAATATCCTTCAGGAAACAGAACTACTTAATGTACATAGCACAGCCGAAACTACACCAAGAACCACTATTCCATCTTATGAACGATAGATCGGTGCCCATCTCGACGATACGGCATGAAGGGAAAGTTGAGGAACAGAACCCGTTACGGGGCCCTGCGTCGTCGAAGCTCAACTAATGATACTGTCGCCTGAACAACCTGGGGGCAAGTAGTATGACGTTCCATAGCGACACCCACGCCCTTCCACTGAAAGTGGATCAGCCTCCAGCAGTCCACCATCAGGCCTATTGGATAGCAACAAACAACACAAACAACATCCATTCAAGGATGAAAATCTGCCTAATTCATGAGATGTTCTGGGCTTCTAATACCGATTTCGCCCTCCTGGAGGAATTTCACTTGGCCAGTCTCCCGCATCTCAATGGCTATACTGCCTACACCTCTGCTGGATTGCTGTCATCGATGCTCCACATATAAAATTATTCGTCGGTAAAGCAGATGCCAGACTGAGATTCATTGGAAGAATCCTAAGGAAATGCAATCCGAAAACAAAGAAGTAGGTTACAGTACACTTGTTCGCCCACTGCTTGAATACTGCTAACCGGTGTGGGATCCGTACCAGATAGGGTTGATGGAAGAGATAGAGAAGATCCAACGGAGAGCGGCGCGCTTCGTTACAGGACCATTTAGTAATCGCGAAAGCGTTACGGAGATGATAAATAAACTCCGGTGGAAGACTCTGCAAGATAGATGCTCAGTAGCTCGGTACGGGCTTTTGTTGAAGTTTCAAGAACATACCTTCACCGAGGAGTCAAGCAGTATATTGCTCCCTCCCCCGTATATCTCGCGAAGTGACCATGACGATAAAATCAGAGAGATTAGAGCCCACACAGAGGCATACAATCATTCTTTCCACAAACAATGCGAGACTGGAATAGAATGGAGAACCGATACAGGTACTCAAAGTACCCTCCGCCTCACACCGTCAGGTGGCTTGCGGAGTATGGATGTAGATGAAGATGCTCAGGGGATGGCGCTCACTGGCATGAAGACATGCTTCATTAATGCCTATGCCTGATCAGGCACCAACCAACGACACAGCTACCTTGTTTTAACGGTGGTACGAACGCTGGGTGCTAGGAGGTGGCTTTAACTGCATTTGCACCCTAAAGATCAGGTTCCACACTATGTTGCGTGGCACGAACTACGTACACTATTACAGGGCCTACTGCTCCACAACATGGCGACCGTTCTAGCCATATCTTTCTTACCAGACATTCTGCAAGCCATTTAAACAGGGTATATGTCTGACGGATTACATCTGCGATACGGAACGGCAAAGGCAGTCCACTGACCTTTTCCGATAATTGCGCTTAACCTACAATCTGTATGAGGCACCTGTGTGCAGTGGAAACGGAGTGCTTCTCATCTGCATGACACGGCTCGTCGCCAGCAAGGCAATGAGACATGAGCAGGCTTCAAGTGACGGCTTCCCAGCTACCGCTCGACTTTGACGTGGTGGATGGAACTGGCGACCCGAAGGACACTGATGATACACAGGAAGGACTTGATTGGATGGCATCGGAACATCTACTATGCGTTCCTCCAAGATCTGGAAGCTCAGCGGCCAATCCCAGACAACCAGATGGAACGGAAAAGACCTAAGGCGAGGGTAATTGTACTGACACAACGCAAATAGCAGGTAGTGGTGATACGCAGGCAGCGCCATGATCAGGCGGGATTGTAAATTCCATCCATGCACCATATAATCTACGAGGGACGATGGCGTCGTCGACAGCTCACCGACACTGTGGCCATCCCTCATGGCCCACAGATGTCACTCTGACATCTTTAACACCTTCGTTAAACACTACCAACATACTTACAGGGAAGAGGATGCCAATGCTGATGCAGACTTCATCTTTCATTACGTCACATGCACCATCAACTCATACAGAGGCGGATACTTTAACAGTGGGGGTCACATGAGCCGAAGTTGATTACGCAGTCGATAAGGATGTAGTCAACAGATTTTCCGGCATCGACAGCTTACGGATTGAGTTTAACCAAGCCTTCTGGGGGCTAATTGCATGGCAGTGAACGACTATGTTCCACGAACGGATGACATCTGATCAAGCAGTCCATCCGCCTTGTTAAGGGGCTCATCATTCAGGTCCACAAACCAGCCTGTGGTTCGACAGTCATAAAGTATAGACCACTCACCCTGCTCAACGCAGATTACAAGATCTTCGTTCTCTTACTGGAGATAGGTTAACGTACAGATTGACACAGAGGAATGCCATGATTTGATTGCGATGGCGGCGACCTGCAGGCTTCGTGCAGCGGTCGTCACTATAAATTTCGATAGCTCCTTCGACAAAATGCGCCCCAGTTTCCTGTTTTCAGTGGATGCCCGCATGGGTATCCCTTCATCGACGTCCTCCAGCGCCCTTACAGTGTATAGTTCACGAGTCCCAGTCAATGCACATGTGGCAGGGCTGGAAACCATCCACCGCTCAATATGGCAAGGTTGCCCCTCTCTACCTTCCTCTTTGTTAACTCCGTAGAGCCCCCCACTGGGGGCCTGACGACCAAGGTCTCCAGACTTCGACATCACACCTTCACTGCCAGGCATACCCTGATGACCTCCTCCTCCTCTGCTATGGCTCCAAGATTCGAGTAGTCTCGAATTGCTTATGGGGATGCGTCCAAATCTTCTGTGATCTACATCAGACAGGAAAGTGAATTGGCACACCTGCCACTAGTGTGGACAGTCCGATACCTGGGAATTACCCTTACCCCCACCATAACACACACAGCAGCGACGAATTCTCTGTTACAAGTCACTCGCAACGACGTCCGCGAGAACCTCCTGTCCACAAGGACACACTTCAGCGCATTAATTTGGTTAACTGTTACGTGGAATTAAGTTTGGTCAATGTCACACAAGTGCTCTCTCTGCCGACGGCTATTGGGTAAAACCTTCAGGTAACGCTAGGCTATTATCTTGCTGCTGGTTCCATTTTTAAAGTCAGTTATGAGGCTCTTAGTGTGAAGTACCATCCCTATTGATATCCGAGCAATATGGTACAAGGTAGTCAATAAGAAACCTGTCACATAACAGTGTCTGCACAACATCGATTTTTCGGATTCCGCTCTTTGTCTCCTTTGCCACGAACTTGGCACTGATGACAACCGTTTTAACTGCGCCTCTTATCAGCGATTCGTGTAGCAAATGACTACCCGCTACAGCCGAGAACCACCTGACGCGATCGAACTGCGAATGTTTTTGTACCTGGAGGACACATGTTTCCCCGCCGCCAAATATGACGCCATTACGAGAGTCAAGGAGTGGGCTGTCAGTTACTTTTTCTATGAGGTACCAAAATTCCGCCACGACTATTGGACCTATTTACGAGCAGCCCATGCAGCACTCGAACACACGCCACGTTACCGGTTTTTAAAAAAATGGTTCAAATGGCTCTGAGCACTATGGGACTTAACATCTGTGGTCATCAGTCCCCTAGAACTTAGAACTACTTAAACCTAACTAACCTAAGGACAGCACAAACATCCATGCCCGAGGCAGGATTCGAACCTGCGACCGTAGCAGTCGCGCGGTTCCGGACTGCGCGCCTAGAACCGCTAGACCACCGCGGCCGGCACCGGTTTTTATTTACCAACTATCTTCGAAGACTATTTATTAGATCTCCACTTAGTTGGGGATGGCCTCGAGCTGAGGGCACATACACCTCCTCTGGCTGTTTCTGAGTTTCAGCCGCCTATAATAGATTCTTCCCCCGACCCCTGGTGATGGGATAGTTCACCGTAAATACGCTAATGCTTTTTACCCAATCTTTTTTGCCTACGTAGATGACGTCTGTTCCACATAATTTCAAAATAATTGTAAAAATACAAAAATGAAAACTAATAAAGATAAATAACTAAAAAGATTCTCCCACTTCTGTTGGTTCCCGTGTCTCCAACTTTCCTATGGAACACAGACTCTGTGGCAGCGAGGAGGATGTTGTGGCCAGACCTTGGGATTCAACACCTGCCCACACTGCTCCCTGGGGACACACTAGTCCATTCCTACACACTCCCACACACACACACACACACACACAAACACACACACAAAAAAGACTCTGTAGTGCACTTATCCACGAGAGGCAAAGATCCCGAGTTCTAGTCTCGGTCTCGCACACAGTTTCAATCTGGCAGGAGGTTTGTTCTCTTGTAGAACAAGATATAACATTTACGAAAGTACATTTTATCTAAGGCGTTAACTGCCACTGTTCTAAACGATGATGATGCTGTAGGTGAGGTCACTAACTGGGGCAGAGCTCTTCCATGCTCGGCTGTATTTGACCTCAGTGTGAGGGCACTGCAGGTGGGTCTTCAGGAGCGCCACTCACACCATACTTCGTTGCGGATTGCAGTGAGCCCTCGTTAACATCTGTGGTATCGATATGCACTGCCAACCTTCATGTAGCACAGTGATCTCTGAACGATACCACATCTGCCAAGTACTTTCCTTCCTATAGACATACAACTGTGTGCCAGGAAATACTGAATTGTAAGCTGATTTCATTCTAATCGTGTAACAGACTACATCTCATTTGTTATGTTTTAGACGAACCATATAGCTACTTTGATTTACTTAAAATTCATGTCCGTTACTGGTCTGTAGTCCCCTCCCTCCTCTTTCATTTTTTATGTTATTAATTCTGGCATAGAAACACTTGCACTAAGTGAACAGCTCTGATGTCCACACAGTCAGTGGACGCAACGTTAACAGATGAGAAATCCTTTATCTGATAACAGAGAAATGGTGGTAGGTAGTACAGCTGATTCTTTAGTTCATTCAATATATACATCATCTACAACCAGCATAAGATCGAAGTTTGGTGCAAATATTGGGTTTTGACCCTCAACACAAAGAAATGTAACGTATTACGCACATATAGGCAGAAAAACACACTTTTTTACAATTGCACTATTGCAGAACAATCACATCCACTTGATATCTCAGAGAATGCGTAAGAAGCGATTTAAGTGGAACGACCACATTGATCGAATGCTAAACTGGTGTTCGTTGGACGAATTCTTAGGAAGTGTAGTCCACAAACGAAGGAGGTACTTACAAAATCCTCTTTCGACCAATGAAAATTGCTCATCACTCTGTGGTCGGTACCAGATAAGATTGATGGAGGAAATAGAGGAGATCCAAAGAAGAGCAGAGCAATGCGTTCATCTTGCAGGGATTCATTTAGTGAGCGTGAAAGCGTCACGTAGATGCTTATCCAGCACCAATAGCACAAGCTACAAAAGAGGCGTTGTGCATCACGGTGTGATTCATGGTTAAAATTTCCAGAGCGTGCGTTCATAAAAGGATATACCAATGTATTCGCCTAACATATATCTCGCTGAAAGACAATGACAGTAAAATCAGAGTGATTCGAGAACACATGGAGACTTGCTCACGGAGTTTCGACGAGGCTCACAATTTGCAGTATTCTCCCTAGAACTGATTGTTGCCTTTGCATCAAGGACTGAACGGGAGACTTCGAAAATATTGTGACAAAATAGGCTGCAACTTTATGGACTTGAACGGTATGTGCGAACTGTAGAGTCCCCCTAAATGGGTCAGGTGTGCACTGAACATCAGAGGCTGCTACCCAGACAGCTGACCGTGTGTGACTTGCACACAAGAAATTTTTAGATTAGGAGACGGTCCATCCAATCCCGATAACGATGTATGCAGGCGATCCGGAAGTATCAGAATAACGTACGAAGAAATGTACGCTACAGGAGAAAGTATTACAATCCTAGTGGTTAACTGACGAAGCATTCACAGCAAAGAGGTGTCCGAAGAAGCTGTGGACTTCACTTTATTCTAGGTACAGAAAGCTGGTCAAAACCAATTCCTTATAATACTGAGATTTTTGGGGAAAGTTGAAGCGTGTATCGAAAGGATACGCTAATGTGAAATCGAAATGCCATATTTGTGGCAGTAGACAAGAAACTCAGATCCACATAGGTACAAACTGAAAATGCATGCCAGGATGTGCGGGCAAGTCTCAGTATCAGGACGAGCATAAAACTGTGACTCAATCCTCCTATCGACTACCAAACTCACCTCCTAATGTTAAACCCCAGTAGCACCTTATTTCCACAATCATACTGTTACCATCAGAGGATACTTTAATCATCCAACAATCGATTGGGATAGTTGCAAGTTTTGTTAGTGGTGGACGTGACACGGCATCCTGTGAAACATTACTAAACACATTCTCTGAGAACTGTCTACAACAGCTGGTTCGGAAGCACAGTTATGATGGAAATATTACACACATATCAAAAAAAAGTTTTGCATCACCTCGATTCAGAGATTTCCGGAACCTGTACAGAAAATAAGAATAGAGATCAACATAAACATCATTTTCGCCCTTATTATTGCTCATGAAAACCACACATTGCATGTTGTACCACCATAAAGAGAGATCTTGAGAGGCGGTGGTCTAGATTGCTGTACACAGCGGTACTGCTAATACCCAGTAGCACGTCCTCTTGCATTGATGAATGCCTGTATTCGTCGTGGCATATTATCCACAAGTTCATCAGGGCACTATTGGTCCAGATTGTCCCACTCCTCAACGGCGATTCGGAGTAGATCCCTCAGAGTGGTTGGTGGATCACGTCGTCCATAAACTGCCCTTTTCAATCTATACTGGGCATGTTCGATGGGGTTCATGTCTGGAGATCATGCTGGCCACTCTAGTCGAGCGATGTCGTTATCCTGAAGGAAGTCATTCACAAGATGTGCACGACGGAGGCGCGATTTGTCGTCCATGAAGACGAATGTGTCGCCAATATGCTGCCGATATGGTTGCACTATCGGTCGGAGGATGGCATTCACGTATCGTACAGCCGTTACGGCGCCTTGCATGACCACCAGCGCCGTGCGTCGGCCCCACATAATGCCACCACAAAACAGCGGGGAACCTCCACGTTGCTTCATTCGCTGGACAGTGTGTCTAAGGCGTTCAGCCTGACCGGGTTGCCTCCAAACACGTCTCCGACGATTGTGTGGTTCAAGGCATATGCGACATTCACCGTTGAAGAGAACGCGATGCCAATCCTGAGAGGTCTTTTCCGCATGTTGTTGGGCCCATTTGTACCGCACTCCATGGTGTCGTGGTAGCAAAGATGGAGCTCGCCATGGACGTCGGGAGTGAAGTTGCGCATTATGCACCCTATTGCGCACATTTTGAGTCGTAACACGACGTCCTGTGGCTGCACTAAAAGCATTGTTCGACATGGTGGCGTTGCTGTCAGGGTTCCTCTGAGCCATAATCCGTAGGTAACGGTCAGCCACTGCAGTAGTAGCCCTTGGGCGGCCAGAGCGAGACATGTCATCGGCAGTTCATGTCTCTCTGTACCTCCCCCATATGCGAACAACATCGCTTTGGTTCACTCCGAGACGCCTGGACACTTTCCTTGTTGAGAACCCTTTCTGGCACAAAGCAACAATGCGGACGCGATCGAACCGCGGTATTGACCGTCTAGGCATGGTTGAACTACAGACAACACGAGCTGTGTACCTCCTTCCTGGCGGAATGACTGGAACTGATGGGCTCTCGGACTCCCTCCGTCTAATAGGCGCTGCTCATGCATGATTGTTTACATGTTTGGACAGATTTAGTGACGTCTCTGAACAGTCAAAGGAACGGTCTCTGTGATACAATACCCACAGTCGACGTCTATCTTCAGAAGTTCTGGGAACCGGGGTGATGCAAAACATTTTTTGATGTGTGTATATTGGATATAATAATAACGGATAGACCTGACCCCTTTGAGGGTGTCCGCATAGAAATTGGTATCAGTGACCATGAAGAACAATGACTGCGAAAATACAAAGGGCAACTAAACCAAGCAGAATGATTTACACGAGCAGCAATGTAGATAAAGATGCAGTATTCTCGTATCTCAGTAAGAAACTCAAAACATTTAGCGCTGGCGAGTAGCATGTGGAAGAACTACGGCTCAGGTTTAGAACAACAGTTGATCATTTACTTGATAGATATGAAACTATTAGAGCAGTTCATCATATGAAAAACTCTCCGTGGTACGCAGTAACTTTAAACAAACTTCTAAAGAAACACAGACTACTACACAATAGGTGTAAAACAAAGTGTAGGGCTATAGACAGAAAGATGCTGACTGAAATGCGTTTGGCTATTAACAGAGTAATGCGTGAAACCTTCAGTGACTACTATAGCAGAATATTGTGAAATGACCTTTCACAAAACCGAAAAAAATTCGGGTCGTAGGTAAAGGCTGTTTTTACCACCAACGTTAGTGTCCAGAGACTCATGGACGAGACAGAAATGAAACTTAGGATCGCAAAGAGAAATCGGAGATTCTTAGCTCCGTTTTCAAGTGTTCCTTTATAAAGAAAAACCCAGGAGAATTGGAACATTTTAATTCTCACGCCACTGCAGAGATGAATAAAATAATTGTTAGCATCAGTGGGGCTGAGAAGCAGCTGAAATCGATAAACTGGAATGAAGCTTCAGGGCAAAATAGAATCCCTATTAAATTCTATATCGAATTTGCAGTTGAATTAGCCCATCTTTTAACCATAATCTGCCGTTACCTCTAAAACAGAGAACCGTGCACAGTAGTTGGAAGAAGGCACAAGTCACACTCGTCTAGGAGCAGGATAGCAAAGGTGATCCACAAAACTACCATCCAATTCCTTGATATCCATTTGTTCTGGAATCTTAGAACATATTGAAAGCTCAATCATAATGAGGCATATCGAACAGAATGATCTCCTTCATGCCAACCAGTATTGATCGATCGTGTGAATCTTATCTCCGCTGAACTCACATGGCGTCCCGAAAGCCATGGATCAAGGGTAAGGCTGTCAGGCAGGTGCAGTGTTTCTCGATTTCCGAAAAGCGTTTGTCTTGTTATCAAAAGCACTATCGTACGAGGTATTATGGAAAATGTTTGACTGGATTGATGATTTCTTGGTAGGAAGACCACAGTATGTTGCTTTGAATGGTGAGTCATCGACAGACGTAGAAAGATTTTCAGGTGTGCCCCTGGGGAGTGTGTTGGGATCATTGATATTCATGTTGTGTATTAATGACCTTGCAGACCTCAGTCTTTTCGCAGATGATGCAGTTACCTATAACGAGGCACTGCCTGAAAAAATCTGCACAAATTTTCAGTCGGATCTTGGTAAGATTCAAAGGGTGCAAAGATTGGCATATTGCTTTAAATGTTCGGAAATATAAAATTGCGCACATCAGAAAACGCAAAAAGAGTTGTATGCTACGATTATAACATCAGTGAATCAACTCATACAAATACCTGGGAGTAACACTTTGCAGGGACATTAAATGGAGATGTGTGTGAATTCCTAAGGGACCAAACTGCTGAGGTCATCGGTCCGTAACTTACACACTACTTAAACTAACTTAACGCTAAGGACAACACTCACACCCATGCCCGAGAGAGGACTCGAACCTGCGGGGGGAGGGGCCGCACGATTAGTGACATGGTGCCTCTAACCGCGCGGTCACTCCGTGCGGCGGACATGAAATGGAATACTTTCACACGATCCGTCGTATCTAAAGCAGGTGACTCACTTTTTCGGAAACGCAGCTTTTCTCCAAAGGATATTTCTTACAAATCACTCGTACGACCCATCCTAGCAAGTTGGTCCAGTATGTAGACTCGTACCAAATAGAAGATACTGAACACTTATAGAGAAACGCAGTACGAATGATCACAATGTTGTTTGACTCATGGGAAAGTGTCGCGGAAATGCCGAATAAACTGAACTGGCAGACGCGTGAAGAGAGGCGAAAACTATTCCGAGAAAGCCTACGTACACCGTTTCAAGAACCAGTTTTAAATTATGTATCTAGGAATATCCTACAACCCTCTACGTATCGCTCTCGTAGGGATAGTGAGGACAAGATTTTATTAAGAACAGCAAGCACAGAGGCATTGAAGCAATTATACTTCACGCGTTCAATACATGAATGAAATGGAAGAAATCCTGATATCTGCTGCATTAGGAACTGCCGTCTACCGTATACTTCACAGTGGTCTGCAGAGCGTGGATTTAGGCTTGCCAACAATTCTTCCCGCGCGTCATGTGCGACTGAAAAGGGAGGAGGGAAGGCGACTGTGGTACAAGTTTCTCCCCCACCACATAAGGTAGCTGGCAGAGAATGCATGTAGACGTAGCTGTTGACCTCGTCGTCGTCAGCAACTCGAACCGTAGTGCTTCTTTCTTTTTACTGTTCAAGCGTGTGCAGGCACTGTCAGCAGCTGATTTACTTGCCTTTCCGCCATCAGCAGATGTGAGCAGACATGGGTCCTCTCACGACTGTTGAAGTGTGTCAACAAGAAAGATTTTCTCTCAGTGTTTAGATCGGCGGTGTTAGTATTTCAAGAGCTTCATGTTCTTCCTCCCAGCCTCATCGGCCAAACCTTTTCTTTCACGTAGAATATTCTACCTGATGTGCCAGAATATACAGGGCGTATTAAAAATGTATCATATTTTCCTACAGCAGGTGATATAGGTCACAATTAGAAGAAAATGTCTCATAATAATGTGACTGGAAGCCAATACCTCTTGAGATATGGGCCACTTTATCATCTCATTCCCATGTACACTGCTGGCCATAAAAATTGCTACACGAAGAAGAAATGCAAATGATAAACGGGTATTCATTGCGCCAATATATATTACTAGAGATGACATGTGATTACATTTTCACGCAATTTGGATGCATAGATCCTGAGAAATCAGTACCCAGAACAACTACTTCTGGCCGTAATAACGGCCTTGATACGCCTGGGCATTGAGTCAAACAAAGCTTGGATCGCATGTACAGGTACAGCTGCCCATGCAGCTTCAGCACGATACCACAGTTCATCAAGAGTAGTGACTGGCGTATTGTGATTAGCCAGTTGTTCAGCCGCCATTGACCAGACGTTTTCAATTGGTGAGAGATCTGGAGGATGTGCTGGCTAGGGCAGCAGTCGAACATATTCGGTATCCAGAAAGGCCCGCACAGGACCTGCAGCATGCGGTCGTGCTTTATCCTGATGAAATGTAGGGTTTCGCAGGGATCGAATGAAGAGGAGAGCCACGGGTCGTAACACGTCTGAAATGTGACATTCACTGTTCGAAGTGCCGTCAATACGAACAATAGGTGACGACGTGTAACCAATGCCACCCCATATCATCACGCCAGGTGATACTACAGTATGGTGATAACGAATAAACGCTTCCTATGTGCGTTCACCGCAACGTCGCCAAACACGTATGCGACCATCATGATGCTGTAAACAGAACCTGGATTCATCTGAAAAAATGACGTTTTGCCATTCGTACACCCAGGTTCGTCACTGAGTACACCATCGCAGGCGCTCCTGTCTGTGATGTAGCATGAAGGGTAACCGCAGCCACGCTCCCCGAGCTGATAGTCCATGCTGCTGCAAATGTCGTCGAACTGTTCGTGGAGATGATTGTTGGCTTGCAGGCGTCCCCATCTGTTGACTCAGGGATCGAGACGTGGCTGCACGATCCGTTACAGCCATGCGGATAAGATGCCCGTCATCTCGACTGCTAGTGATACGAGGCCGTTGGGATCCAGCACGACGTTCCGTATTACCCTCCTGAACCCACCGATCTCATATTCTGATAACAGTCATTGGATCTCGACCAACGCGAGCAGTAATGTCCCGATACGATAAACTGCAATCGCGATAAGCTACAATCCGACCTTCATCAAAGTCGGAAACGTGATGGTACGCATTTCTCCTACTTAGATGAGGCATCACAACAACGTTTCACCAGGGCACGCCGGTCAGCTGCTGTTTGTGTATGAGAAATCGTTTGGAAAGTTTCCTCATTTCAGCACGTTGCAGGTGTCACCACCTTCCCCAACCTTGTGTGAATGCTCTGAAAAGCTAATCATTTGCATATCACAGCATCTTCTTCCTGTCGGTTAAATTTCGCGTCTGTAGCACGTCATATTCGTGGTGTAGCAATTTTAATGGTCAGTAACGTATATGTTACGTAGAACCAGACGCCATAGGCAGTCAGCGCTGCATGTTACTGTCACACATCCTTTAACCATGCTGCGCATGATTCACGATCTCTTTCAAACAAACCTGACACCATTCAAATTGCTTCATATGTGTTGGTCGCCCTGAAACGGGCGATCAGTTTCGTTTTATCAATGTCTTGATTGTATAGTGTAGAGTTGGTAACACACGTTGCTTAGTTAAGTCAGAAAGGTGTCTCTGTTGAATGGACGAGCTGACACATTCATTTACTGTATTTCTATACTACCTGTCTGTTCCCCATTTGACTAAAAATGTTCGCGAATGGTTGAATGAGAGAGTGAGTTTATCT
Organism: Schistocerca serialis cubense; assembly: GCF_023864345.2. NCBI lineage: Eukaryota > Metazoa > Arthropoda > Insecta > Orthoptera > Acrididae > Schistocerca > Schistocerca serialis. The sequence goes on from NC_064644.1 coordinate 545,830,918, forward strand.
TAAAAGTCACTGCGAGTAACTAGTGTTTGTAATGCAGAGGATGAGTATTGCTAACTTAGCTTTGTGGAATGGGATAGCAGGTAGTTGTGGTCAGTGTAAGCGATGAACGGCCGTTTGGCGCAACACACTGCACGGCTGGCCACATTACTTCTAAAGGTAACTTCCATCCTGCAGCTGTCGTTAGCCGAGACAGGAACGGCGTGATCGCACCACTCAACGTTGATCTCAGCATCGTAAGTCTGTGGTGACGCTCTTGTGAGTGATCGTGTTACATTATAGATTCAGGTACTGGAATGAGTGCGGTTAATTCATAATAGTGTTTAATCTGTGTGTTAAAGCGGCGTTGTGACAGAGAAAGTGATTTTTGATTTAATTAATTCCTTTTATTTATTTCTGCGTACAAAAAGTAGCTTGAAATTACTATGGTTCGCTTTGTTCTTTCTGATATTGACTGGTGCGCTTATAACATAGTGTGTTTAGTCATTAACGAGCTGCTTGCCACTAGTTTGAATGTGTATTTTCTCGCAACCCTAGGGGTGTTTATTCTGTCGAATTTATCATTTTAACCAGATATCTGATACGTTAGATATTCAAAGATTTGCCCGTTAGATCACCACAAGGTGCCAAAGTGGAAGTGAACCTACCGCGAGTAAGTCCAATATTAAATGCAAGAACCTTCTGCGACAATTCTTCCCTTATTCGCAGTGATTTTTTTTATATATATATTCTAGTGGAGTTGTGGTCTCGAGAGAGGTGCGAACTGTCTTACTTCGTCTTAGCCAAGTAGTGTGAATCACAGCTATAGCTATAGCATCACGTAATATACACTGAAGAGTCAAAAAAACAGGTACATCTGCCTAATCGCGTAGGGCCCCCGCGAGCAAGCAGAAGTGGGATGCACTCGACTAATGTCTGAAGTAGTGCTGGAGGGAACTGACACATGAATCCTGCAGGGCTGTCCATAACTCCGTAAGAGTACGAGGGCGTGGAGATCTCTTCTGAACAGCACGTTGTTAGGCATTCCAGATATGCTTAATAATGTTCGTGTCTGGGGAGCTTGGTGGCCAGCGGAAGTGTTTAAACTCAGAAGACTGTTCCTGGAGCCAGTGGGCAGCAATTCTGGGCGCGTGGGGTGTCGCATTGTCCTGCTGGAATTGCTCAAGTCCGTCGCAATTCACAATGGACATGAATGGATGCAAGAGAGAAGACTGTTCCTGGAGCCACTCTACAATGCCCTCTGTGGCATTGTGATCCTGCTGAAGTGGGGTGTGTCGGGATACCACTTCTTAAATGTTGACAACGTTTCGTAATATACTCGTTTTAATGAAGACTACTTTGAAACACGGGTCAAAATATTTCCAAAATGGCGGCTCCTGGGTACGCTGTTATATTCAGCCCTTTTCAACACATTTATCACTTTCCATACTTGTGATAGATATTACCAACGACACATGGCGTTCACTGATAACTAGTACCTTCACTTTAACCTGTAGCAATTCTGGGCGCATGAGGTGTTCCATTGCCCTGCTGGAATTATTCAAGTCCGTCGGAATGCACTATGGACATAAATGGATTCAAGAGGTCAGATAGGATGCTTAGGTAAGTGTCGCCTATCAGAGTCGTAGCTAGACGTATCAAGGGTCTCATATCACTACAACTGCACACGCCCTACACCATTGCAGAGCCTCCACCAGCTTGATCAGTCCACTGCTGACATGCAAAGTCCATAGATTTATCAACATATATCCATACCCGCTGACGTCCATGCACTCGATACAATTTGAAACGAGACTCGTCCGAACAGGCAACATGTTTCCAGTCATCAACAGTCGAATGTCGATGTTGACGGTCCCAGGCAAGGTGTAAAGCTTTGTGTCGTGCGTCATCAAGGGTACACGAGTCGTCCTTCGGTTCCGAAACCCCATATCGATGATGTTCGTTGAATGGTTCGCACGCTGCCACTTGTTGATGGCCTGGCACTGAAATCTGTAGCAATTTGTGGAAGGGTTGCACTTTTGTCCAGAGGAACGATTGTCTTCAGTCGTCCTTGGTCCCATTCTTGCAGGATGTTTTTCCGGTCTCAGCAATGTCGGAGATTTGATGTTTTACCGGATTCCTGATATTGATCGTACACTCGTGAAAATCCCCAAATCATCGCTGCCTCGGAGATGCTGTGTCCCATCGCTCGTGCGCCGACTATAACACCACGTTCAAACTCACTTAAATGTTGCTGACTTGTCATTGTAGCTTCAGTAACCGTTCTAACAACTGCACCAGAATTGCGCCCTAATATGCCTGTTTACATATCTCTGCATTTGAATACGCATTCCTATACTAGTTTCTTTGGCGCTACAGTGTAGGTATTCATCTTGTAATACGTGACTTTATGTGAATCCCAGTCATAGCACGAAATTTTTCGTACTGCCTTTAATCGAGACTTCATTTCTCAACGACTCGAGGAGTCCAGATTAAACTGTATCTCATCTTATCGTAGCTGGACAAGTGGGAGACTTTAGGGACACCCAAATCACCAAAATGGCGTCCAATTGAAAGACATACACCCTGACATACATCCGAACGGAACTATTATTGATGGTTAACTCCATGACAATGGCTTATATTAGTAGTCTGAATACTCCATGGAACCACTTCTCAAAATTTCTGTGCTCGAGGACGTATTCAGTGTAACAGGCTTCTCCAATAGACTTAGAGTAATCACGTACTTATCGTTAGTTCGTCCGTTAAATTTTGAATGCCATTCTGTTCAAAATCAACTTTCACACATACAAGAGCAGAGTCTCTTCTTCTTTCTTGCCTTTCCCCTGTTTCTCTGTACAGTAGCCATTATTATGCGGGGCTTGGCGATCTTAGCTGGTGACCGGATGGCCTTCCTGATGCGACCACTCCACCCACCCCCCCCCCCCCCCCCTCGGGGACATAACAGGTGTACCCAGTCTGTCTGGGTCTAGTGTAAATCTCATGTTTACGGGTGGGAAAGTTTTCTATATGTTTCTGTTGCGTGTAGGCCCTATTTGAAGCGAGACGTGGTATCAGACCTGTATTCACGTGATCGGATGTGGGAAACCACCAGGGAACCACTCCAAGTGGTAGAGTGATAGTATGATTGTCGTTCGATGAACCCTCTGCCAAGCACTTAAATGTGAATTGCAGAGTAGTCATGTAGATGTAGAAGTGTGGCCGGCTCACTAGCCCTTGTCGTTAACCTCCAAGGCGCATTAGATAGGGGATATCCTCTCCGAATCTCGGAAGCGGTGCGTTTAATGAGCTCGGCTCTCCTGGCCGGTGGAAGAAAAAGTCCATTTCAAAACCTTTTTCTTCAACACGGTATAGTACATTAAGAATGCTAGGAATGCAGGAGCAGAACACACAAGCATAGCGCACGAAATCCTTTCTTAAATGAAATGTTCCTGGCGCAGTCCGTCATTAGCACTGGAACATGCATAAACCCGGCGTCACATGGACTCCTGAACAGGCTTAACTATACTAGAGCGTTGGCCTTTGACAGTACAGTCTCGATGAGTCTCAGCATCATTAAGCGGGTTTAGATGCACAAGGCCTTTCAAACAGCCTCACAAATAGAAGCCTAGTGGGTTTCTGTCCAGAGAACGTGGAGGCAAGCGAACTTCTTCCAGCGTTACTGTCGCAGAATGTGTTATTTATCAAGGGAGAGGCATTAACACTGAAATGATGAGGAGCCCGATGCACGTCGTACACATTCTGTCCCACAAAGAAAGGTATACAGAGACGATTTCTTTTCTTTTAAATAAAGAAAAAAGTTACATGTTCCGGGAGGAAGGACTTTTGGACAAAACTAGCAGAACAGTTCTTGTAATTACATTCCCGGAAACCAATACCTGTTGAGGCACAGACCGTGTTACTTGTGACAAATGTATGGCATTTACATTCACAAGAGATGGCATAGCGAATAACCAAAATACACAAATCCTCGAGCAGTCGTTGCAGTGAGGCATCAGCATTGTTTCAGTATCAATGTACGGACAGAAATGGTCAGTGCCATTCACATAGGTCCATAGGATTAAGAGGTGCTGCGTATCACTATATTTCTGCGTGATGAATTACCAGAGCTATCAGAGGACATTATCCTTGCAGAAAGACAATGACTGTTGTACGTATTCGATGGGCACCATCTCACTTGCCACAGATTGTGCGACAGTGCCTCACTGCTATGTCTGGAGGGTGATGAATTGGCCGCGGAGACCCGGCAGCACGGCCGCCTGGTTCACGGGACCTGAATGAGTTGGGTTCCTGACTGTGGGGACATTTGAAGCCGTTGATGTGTGCCCAACCCATCGAAAACGTGGAGTAGTTAATGTTGAAATTTCGGTGTATTATAGCTACTGTTACCATTAACCTAGGCATGCACACATGATAAAGAAAAAGGATTTGTTTTATAATGCCTAAGCTCAAGAAATGGGATTATTGTCAAGAATTCCTCCTTCCTCCCAAGGGTCTCAATCTGGTTCAAATGGCTCTGAGCACTATGGGACTCAACTGCTGAGGTCATTAGTCCCCGAGAACTTAGAACTAGTTAAACCTAACTAACCTAAGGACATCACAAATATCCATGCCCGAGGCAGGATTCGAACCTGCGACCGTAGCGGTCTTGCGGTTCCAGACTGCAGCGCCTTTAACCGCACGGCCACTTCGGCCGGCTCTCAACCTGGTCATGCACATTCATTAACTACATGTTCCCTTCACCATACCAATTTATAGTGATAAATATGGCCCATAAAGGACATCATCAATGATGATTTGCCAAGTAATAACTTGGGTGAATCACGACAAGCTTGTTGAGCCGTGCACGGCTCGTGTTCATGTCGTTTATGGTTTGTCACCTTCTATTACTGACGTCACTAACTTCCTCCCTTACTTGACCGTGAGCGGCAGCAGCAGCGCGTATCGGTAAGTGCACTGTCGTACCATCTCTGGAGAGACCGATAGTATTTCCGCGTCGTCGCGAGTCTGGCAGTCATTTCGAGACGGACCAGCTGTGCAGTTGCGGAAGGAGCCCCAGTGAGGTCGGCACAGCCAGTGCCAGCGGGGACGACCGTTGGTCAGTCGTTCGGTCGGTCGTCTCATCGACGATGTGTATTTGGGTCGAATCCTTCCTGTGCAGAGGCATGAGTTGTGTTACGTCTGCATGGTTGGGTCGGAGCCAGTGTCTATGGGACATCGTCCGTCTGAAGGAAGAAAGTGAGTTGGACCAGGAGGGCGGTCGGGACGCAGCAGAACTGCAGTCGGGGACGAAGCCCCAGTGAGGCCCGCAGAGCCAGTACGAACGGGGACAACCGTTGGTTGGTCGTTCGGTCGGTCGTCTCATGGGCGACGTGTATTTGGGTCGGTTCTTTCCTGTGCAGAGATGTCGGTTGTGTTCCCTCTGCATGGTTGGGTCCGAGCCAGTGTCTCCTGGACGTGATCGGTCCGAAGGAAGTCAGTGAGTTGGAGACGCACCAGCAGGGCAGTCGCGACGGAGCAACAGTCGCGGACAGACCAGCAGTCCAGTCGGTCGGTTGTCGTGGAGCAGCAAGCAAGCTTTCGTCGCGCGCAGGCGGGCTGGAGCCGCTGCCGGCGTGCACGCGCGGTTGGAGTGTGAGGTGCTGCTTGCGACTGCTATGAAGTTCGTCGCCCACCGATCTTGGACATGAAAGTTGAGTCCTCACTTAACTTACTATCGAGCCTCAACTGTGTTCAATTCTTCGTTTGATCCTGGTTGCCGCTTTTGGGACATTCCCGCAGATCTTGTGGTCGTTTTGCTGGTCGCGTCGAACGGAACTGATTTGGTTGATTGGTCGGTCGGCTGTCTGTCGGTTGGGTTGCCTTCCAATTAAGAGATTGTTGGTCAGGCTACCTGTCTCGCCTAAACGGGCGTTAGTGTTACAATTCGAGGCCGACTTCAAATGGTTCAAATGGCTCTGAGCACTATGGGACTCAACTGCTGAGGTCATTAGTCCCCTAGAACTTAGAACTAGTTAAACCTAACTAACCTAAGGACATCACAAACATCCATGCCCGAGGCAGGATTCGAACCTGCGACCGTAGCGGTCCTGCGGTTCCAGACTGCAGCGCCTTTAACCGCACGGCCACTTCGGCCGGCCGAGGCCGACTCTTGGAACTTCTGAGCGCCGTTCCGTGTTACACATTAACTTCCCTGTTTGAGTTTTATATATCCTGAATTAATGTTCTTCTCTTGCCCTTAAGGCATGAGATTGTTGTTCTTATAGGGGCCTTCAGCCGAATTTTACATCAAATTTTTAAGGCCTTAAGCCGTTAAATTATTGTGTTGATGATGTTTTAATGTCTCGTGAATTAATGTTCTTGTCTTGCCCGTAAGGCATACGGTCTTGATATTTTTGTATGGGGCCTTCAGCCGAATTTGCTTCAGTTGTTTTAAGATTAGGCTTTCTGCCGTTGGATTGAAACACTTCTTATTGCTTAATATGCGGCCTCCAGCCGAGTTCCATTAAAATTAAAGTGCTAAGGCCTTCAGCCTGTTTAGATTGAAGATTTAAAAAATATTTTTTGGTGACACCTCCAGAAGAACCTTCTATGACAATTTCTTACTTAGGCCTTGAGTCTTTGAGTGTGGCCTTCAGCCGATCTAAAGTCAATCGAAGGAGATCCATTACAACTTTGAGTGTTTTGTATTCTTGTGAAATATTGTGTGTAGACAAATAAAATTTGTATGTCGATTGCAACTGACAGCAACCTCAGTTTGGTCCCTTTCCAAAAAATAAGCCGCTATGGCCTGCTAGCCCAAGCACTTCACTAGTAGAGGAACATGACATCACGGATTTAGGCTTAGGGTCCATTTCAATTTCTTTGATTAAGGGCATATACACATTCAGTTTACGTTGATTATTTCGGGCTGGCATGTGGAAGCGTATGGGGATCAGAATTATTTCATAAAAATTAGCGTCAACGTCAATTTGTATTAAACAGACAAGGATTTTCCACAGGTACACACAGAAGAGGGATGTTCCTGACGCAGAGCTTTTATATTCCAAGTAGGATTACGTAGTTCAACGTTCAATTCCCTCCAGTGACGACGATTAACTCAGCACATGGTCCCTTAATGCACACCGAGGTGGCATACAGTGAAAACATTGTCTGTATTGTAAACGGGACCAGCTTCGCGTTCGACGTGGTGAAATAATGTGGAGGAAGGGTCAATGAAAGTGCGGTCACACGTTTATTCAAGCAGCCGAGCCACTCAAGTAAATGTGTGAGAACTCAGGTCGTATGTGCGCGTATATGTGTGTGAGAGATGGATAGAGAGAGAGAGAGAGAGAGAGAGAGAGAGAGAGAGAGAGAGTGAGATTTGGGGGATGGGTGGGGGAGGGGGGGGGGAGAGCTTAGTTTCTGAAGACTCCGGCTGTGCCTTGCACCGGCCAGTATTCGCTAGGCGATGGCGGCGCTGTTGCCGTGTCACGAACAGCACGGCTGCTTTATTAAGTTCGCCAACTTTGTAATTACCTGTTTGTCCGCCAATTGCTGGTGTTGCCCCAGTCCGGCAGCAGCGAGAATTTTTAAAAAGACGTCAGCTGCTCTTGGAAACTTTTCTCCCCTTCAAATTCGCTAAGAGAAGTGCTTCTCTTTCCTCGACACCCCGTTTCTCAATAAGAACAGAAAGTTATTCTCTTACGGTACTCAGTTTCTCGGAATTTGTTTTACGACACTGCGGATCATATGATTCAATTACGCAGTGTAAGTATAATACGTTACTATTCTTCAGAAGCAATATACTAAATTAAGTTAAGGGATATGTATTTACAAATTGTTGTTCCATCCTTTCTAGACGCCTACTACCAATTACGATATAATTAGACCAGGAATATAATCAAACGCTTTGGCACTGTTCTTAATTTCGTTTCTTCAGAAATTTATTTTCGGTTGAAGATCTTCTATACATATACAGGATATAACGGGTACAAAGGCAGATATTTCTATTGGTGACTGAGGACGGTGTACTGAATAACATTAAATGAGTATTTCTATGTGGGTTAGTACCTCCAGATATGTGTGGAAACAGCAAGTCAAATAATACCTGATTTCCGCAGCGCAGCAGGTCAGTTGTTGAAGCGTGGGTGCGTGAAAACAAAACGGTTACTCTATATTGACACGCATAGCCTACTTACAAGGAGAGTTCCTCAGCTGTGTGATCTACTTTTTGAAATTACACTACTGGCCATTAAAATTCCTACACCAAGAAGAAATGCAGATGATAAACGGGTATTCGTTGGACTAATATATTATACTAGAACTGACATGTGATTACATTTTCACGCCATTTGGGCGCATAGATCCTGAGAAATCAGTACCCAGAACAACCACCTCTGGCCGTAATAACGGCCTTGATACGCCTGGACATTGAGTCAAACAGAGCTTGGATGGCGTGTACAGGTACAGCTGCCCATGCAGCTTCATCAGTTCATCAAGAGTAGTGACTGGCGTATTGCGACGAGCCAGTTGCTCGGCCACCATTGACCTGACGTTTTCAGTTGGTGAGAGATCTGGAGAATGTGCTAGCCAGGGCAGCAGTCGAACATTTTCTGTATCCAGAAACGCCCGTACAGGACCTGCAACATGCGGTCGTGCATTATCCTACTGAAATGAAGGATTTCGCAGGGATCGAATGAAGGGTAGAGCCACGGGTCGTAATACATCTGAAATGTAACGCCCACTGTTCAAAGTGCCGTCAATGCGAACAAGAGGTGACCGAGACGTGTAAACAATGGCACCCCATACCATCACGCCGGGCGATACACCAGTATGTCGATGACGAATACACGCTTCCAATGTGCGTTCACCGCGATGTCGCCAAAGACGGATGCGACCATCATGGCGCTGTAAACAGAACCTGGATTCATCCGAAAAAATCACGTTTTGCCATTCGTGCACCGACGTTCGTCGTTGAGTAAACCATCAAATGGTTCAAAAATGGTTCAAATGGCTCTGTGTACTATGGGACTTAACATCTTAGGTCTCCAGTCCCCTAGAACTTAGAACTACTTAAACCTAACTAACCTAAGGACATCACACACATCCATGCCCGAGGCAGGACTCGACCTTCGACCGAAGCAGTCCCGCAGTTCCGGACTGCAGCGCCTAGAACCGCACGGCCAGAACGGCCGGCAGTACACCATCGCAGACGCTCTGTGATGCAGCGTCAAGGGTAACCGCACCCATGGTCTCCGAGCTGATAGTCCATGCTGCTGCAAACGTCGTCGAACTGTTCGTGCAGATGGTTGTTGTCTTGCAAACGTCCCCATCTGTTGACTCAGGGATCGAGACGTGGCTGCACGATCCGTTACAGCCATGCGGATAAGATGCCTGTCATCTCGACTGCTAGTGATACGAGGCCGTTTGGATCCAGCACGGCGTTCCGTGTTAAGCTCCTGAACCCACCGATTCCATATTCTGCTAACAGTCATTGGATGTCGACCAACGCGAGTAGCAATGTCGCGATACGATAAACCGCAATCGCGATAGGCTACAATCCGACCTTTATCAAAGTCGGAAACGTGCTGGTACGCATTTCGTCTCCTTACACGAGGAATCACAACAACGTTTCACCAGGCAACGCCGATCAACTGCTGTTTTTGTATGAGAAATCGGTTGGAAACTTTCCTAATGTCAGAACGTTGTAGGTGTCACCACCGGTGCCAGCCTTGTGTGAATGCTCTGAAAAGCTAATCATTTGCAAATCACAGCATCTTCTTCCTGTCGGTTAAATTTCGCGTCTGTAGCACGTTATCTTCGTGGTGTAGTAATTTTAATGGCCAGTAGTATATCTATACAGTGATGGAACAAGGTTAGGCAACAACCAACAAGTACTGCCGATGCAGACTTGAGAACACGTTTAAGTTACGTTATGGGGTTTTGTTTCATCGTCGAATGCTCAGTCTGGTAACTGGCGTGTTTGTTTAACCGAAGAACATGTAGACAGTTTTATTAGGTATACACATAACTCATGGGGTCACTAAGGTGTAGCCAAGTGCGCTCAGAAAACAATGTTATCATTCTGTTTATCTAACATTAGACGTAGAGTACAAAAAGTTATTAAGAAATGTGTAATCTGTCAAAAGACCGTACACTTAAACAGATCACAATTCAGTAAACTGCATACTATTATACCAGTAAAATCCTTTGACCTCGTATCAGTCGATGCAGCAGGATATTTTCCGATGGCAAAAGTGGAGTAAAATGTGGAATAAGCTTATAATATGTGTTTTCTAAATATCTGCAGATGTCTGCCACTAAAACTCTTACGGCAGGACCTATAATCAAGCGAATCCTGAGATGATGTTTTGTGATAGCGTGTAAACCAAAAGCTATTCTGGCTGATAACGAAACTAACTTCACAAGTGTGAAGTGGAAAGAATCAACATATTTATGTATCCAAACTTTCACCAGAGGCCAGCCCAATTGAATAGGTATTTCGTGAATTTAACAGTTTAATCAGAGCCTACACATCACAAAGACACACTAAATGGATTGAATACTTGATACCCTTTCAGCAAATAGTAAATAATTTACCACACTCATCAACAGTGTTTACACCAATCGAATTAATGCACGAGAACTATACAATAGATGACTGAGTTAAGCACTTACCTAAGAGATACCGTTTGAAGAAAGTTTAGACGGGCCTTAACTACAATGGAAGCAAAGGCACAGTCTGACAAAAGACCTGGTCGCACAATAATTTTACCCATTGGACTGGAGGTTCTGTTGCACACCCATCCTCTACCTAGCAACACAAAAAGCTTAACAAAAAATGGCAATTGTTGTACACAGAATCATAAATTATAAACAGAATAACACACCCGGGACGCTATTTGTTGAGCAACCCAAAAACAGGGAAAATACGTGGGTTATATCGACATAAAGATATCAGAGAATTTCTACGCTAAACAAAAGATGTCAATGAACATCAACAATTTCTTCACGTACTTCTCAAAGGAAAATGGAACACTCTGTAACAAGTAAACGCGAAACAAAAGAGGTTAATGCACCCCAACCACTTCAGCGGCTACAGGCCTTACGGAAAGTACAAAACCTATAATCATTACAGAAATTTGGGGAGTCTATCTGATACTAAAAATGAAAACGCTTCTAGGATGTGACACAATATACATTTTCAGCTTAACTACACGCAAAATATCAATATTACATTTGAAACACATTGGAGAATCTCCTAATAAATGTTAATACAAAATGTACGGTAGATACACTTTTGGCATCGATGAATATGAACGGAAACGGCACAGCCTGGTAGCCTGCGCTTGTCGTGGCGAGAGAGGTGGAGTTATCTGAGTTGCGGGCGAGAAACATATCGCCCCTCTCCTCTTTCCACTCTTGGCGTAATCTGCAGTGTCCAATTTCACGCATGGCCATAAGCCCAACGCGCAAGTGCGTCACTTAATAAACAATGATTGAATATAAGATATATATCGCGTCGTTCAAACATTAACAGGTGCAAATGACAGTCTAAGACTTAATAGAGCAAAAGATATACAGTGAATAAACTGAATTAAGTAAACACTGACAAATATGTAAGACCAAATCACAGGAAATTCGAGCAAGTAAAGTAGCAAGTTTTCCACATTATGTATACAACCAGTTATAGGAACAAAGAATATACTTGATAGCCCGTATTGCTAGCCAATGTGGTAACCATTAGAATAAACATAAACATGTATAACGAGTATTATTACTGCACGCATAGTACTTTCTACACAGATTTTGCTAGTATGAAATACTTTATCTACTGATATGACCATTTTGCCGCGTCATTATTTGAGAAACTTCAAAACCAGCTTCACACATATGACCATACGTACCTGTAAAATTATGTAGAAGAAAAAAGATATGTGAAAATAACAAGCTATATAGAAAATAATTTATTTACATGGAAAGAGTTATGGTTACGTGTGAGAAATGAATTATTTACGGACACTTTACAACTATATTAAAGCAATAAATGAAGCAAATGTTAACGAGTAAGCCACGAAGAGGAACTGGCTAATAGATATAGTGATGGTACTACAATTTAGTGCGATTTATATTACATTTTCCACAGTTATTCACAATAAGAAAGAACTACGCTATTTATATAAAACTACTACCGATTAAGCTATGAGCATTACACAATACTTTACACTATTCTATTGAAAACTATCTCTACATTAAAGTGAATACGAAAAAATAACGAACTGTATAGGAACAATAAAAAGGATGAAATTAGGTGCACGTGGTTAAAAGAGCAAAAACTTTGTGTAGCTAGCAACTGCAAGCCTCAAGGTAAGTTAAAGTTCTTTCCGGAAATCAGCGTTATTTACGTAAGCACAGCGCAGCAGGCAAATCACTGTCAAAGGGCGCATAATGAAGTATGAAACATTGATAAATATATGCTCTGAGAGATATGAAGACAAAACGTTATTAGCAAAAACATTAAATGAATCGAGTTGTACTTTACATGTGCATGTGTTGAATGAAAACACTGACTGACCTAAGGGCATTTATGGATAATTAAGAAGTTATGTAATAATAAGAGTTTTGTAGGGAATTATGCAAAATAGCACATCCCACTTGGAGGAAGGATTGAATTGGAGGTTGAAGGTACCAAATAATCCCCCCCAGTAATATTACTGTATATAACTGTGATTGTGTGTGAATCTATGGAAAGGAGGATAAGTAAGTAGATTAATATTCAGTACGTTGAAACAGCTAAACACGAGTGTACCTCTACCAGCTGAAGAGTAATAACGAGTACAGTGTATCTTACATTAACTTAGCCTGTGCGTGAAGTGAACACGTGGACTATTGAGTACTAATCCAGAAAAATACATACATGATTATGTAAGCCACATCTGAGGTTAAATTAACACTTTATGTTCACGTTGTACAGAGAATAATACAAAACGAGCGTTGTAGAAACACTTCAACACTATATTCAAAAACAGAGTTATAGTGAACATGAACGTCAAATGCAATGAAAACACACACACACACACACACACACACACACACACACACACACACACACACATCGGTTTGCAGAACACAAAGACGGTTTAAGAGTGATTATCTGAGTGAAAAATATAAATATTAAACAAAGGATTTTGAGACGTAGATAGGAATATAAGAGACACTATGCCGTGAGAATATCACGGATTTACAGCCAATATTACATCAATCCTCGTACCAAGTAGCATAAATTGTCTGTGAAAACAAGTATTAGTGCAAGAAGATGCACGATGTTTATTTGAAACGCAAGTTGCTTGATGAAATTCCTATGCTTTCCCTTTCCTCATGCAGTGATGAAATTGCTCTTGATTGTGTTGACGATAATATCAGTTTTCAGGTTGTTATGGGAGATGTATGGTTTTTGAGAAGTAAATTCTTCACTCACTGAAAGAAATAAAAAGGGAAAAAATTCTTAGAGCTAGAATTAAGTTGTTAGCAAAAAATAATTACAAGTAACCTCGAATTAGAATATAGATAACGTTTTTTTTTGTAACTGTGCTTATATGACTTTTATTAGTTTTATGTCTTTGTAAATATGTTCCTGTGCATTTTGTAAACTTGTGAAAATCAATCTTATGCGACGTTAGACAGATTCAAAAGTGCAAATACTTGTGTAAGAGTGCTACATACGTTGCGCAACGTACCTCAAATATATGGAGTTGCCACCTAATGGTTGAAATGTAGTGCTGTGCGACGATTGCTGCTCGCAACCGCCGAGTGATTCATCATCTGCAATGCGGGAAGTTTAATGAATATACAGGACCGAGCTGAATAAGCAGAACAGTGGCATGTGTGTGGCAACGGAAAGGTGAACACTCACCAAAATGTCGACGAAGATTTCGTCCAGACGTAGCTGGTCTATCAGGGTTCTTCGGCCTCACGATGCAGTGGAGAACGTTGTATCTTACGAAATTCGTAGGCAAGTGTAAATTGCTACTCGTAGTGTACACTACGAAGTGTTTACACTTCAGCGCGCGCGGGAATAATGCTGCGCGTGGTGCGAAAACAATAGTGGCGAGGAACTCGAAACAATGAAGCCAGCTCACCTCTACGAATCAACGACAATCGAAAAGGACAGAGAAGGTGCAAATTGTTGTTGCAAACTAACGGAGAGACACGCAGTTGTCATGAACCTAAATAGAGAAACGTAAATAATTAATTAGATGTGGAAAAGGGCGGCACGATATGAAGCAAAATTGTAATATTTTCCTTATGTGTAATTTCAATAAAGTGTAAGAAAATTTTTATTAAAGTACATAACATTTCATAAAAATGAGGTTCCTACATAGCTGATGCACATTGTATTGTATGGAACTGGGGACCTAGAAACGACGGAGAGGGTGCGTCCCCGGCGTATCCATCAGCGGTTCACAACCCAAACACAGCAGGCTGCAGCAGTCCACTCACCCCACCGTCGCCCCACACCGAACCCAGGATTATTATGCGGTTCGGCCCCCAGAGGACCCCCCCCCCCCCCCCCCTCGGGAACGCCTCACACCAGACGAGTGTAACCCTTATGTTTGCTGGTAGAGTAATTACGGTGTACGCGTACGTGGAGAAAGAGTTTGCGCAGCAATCGCCGACTTAGTGTAACTGAGGCGGAATAAGGGGAACCAGCCCGCATTCGCCGAGGCAGATGGAAAACCGCCTTAAAATCCATCCACAGACTGGCCGTCACACCGGACCTCGACACTAAAACGCCGGGCGGATTCGTGTCGGGGACCGGTACGCCTTCCTGCGCTGAAAGCAGTAGTGCGTTAGATCGCACGGCTAACCGGGCGGGCATGACGCACGTTAGTCAAATAGTATATTAAAGAATAATAGACATATATGCCAATAGTTGAATGGCCAAAATAAAGCTTTCTGATCCTTCGACCACGAGAGCAGACGACTGCACCATGTTAAAAAACGTAAAACGTATAAAATTTTAAGAATTAATAAGAAAACGAAATTTTGTACTGTGTGCTATGTATATGAATGTAGAGTCCACAGAAGGAGGCAGGTGTAATAGCACTAGACGTTTCCAAAAAGGTATATGTAAGTTAAAAAAGGAAGCGATCTGCTGCAGCAGAGATGGTGATAGAGATGTGACTGCGGCAGAAAGAGAGGAGTGTGTGGTGTCTGTAGATGAAGAGAAGAGGCAAATATTTTATCGCTCATCTTACTGTAATAATACTGGATTATTTGTATAAATAACTTCTAGTGAAATACAGTGCCTGTCTACTTATTTGACGAACATTTCATCTCACCGCATCGAAATATGAGTTTATTTCATTAGGCAGCACGGTTAACAATTAGCGACTTGTACGGCGGCTGTATTCAAGACGACCATCGCAGCAGAATATTGAGAAAAAAATACAACTAAGAACATTTGGTATTACATTTCCTAGAATAGTTATTTCAGAAACGTTTGATGGTGTCTGTTCGGAAGCCAGCCGTAAAACAAATTCATTAATTTCCATTTATGATTCCACAGTTAAATCTCATTAAATATTTCCAAATCAAAACCTCTAATTCATTATCCAGGCAGTAGTAAAAAATAGAATATAATACAGTATCTCCTACAAGCAGTATGTGCAATTTACGAAGAAAGTATATTTATACTGCGTGTCTCAGAGCCTTTGCAGAAACGTCTGGTGGGGATATATCATGTCACGGGAAACAACGTTTGCAAGAGACAAACCGTTAGCTGATACTTCTCAACGACGCCAGTCGCCCTTTAGTATTTACCGGCCCAGAGATGATGAGTACTCAGCGAACTAACAGAGTCTAATAACCACGGGTACACCATATTATCTACCCCACAAAGTGATTGAGTGATTATCAGTAAGAGAATAGAAAGAATTGGTGGCTCTAAACAGTGAAGGGTATTTTAGAAGTGAATCGGGAACTTTAATTGTCTCGGTCTACCGTCTCCACTCAGAGAAGATGACTGGATGACAGGCAAAACACTTTGCATACGAACGCCTCAGGGCGATTAGACCCTCCAGCGTGTCAGGGCTATGGACGGTTTTAAATGATGCCCGTCGTCGTCGGGAAGTGTCACTGAACATTTTGTCTGTAGCAAAAGTTTCTCCCCATGACGCGACCTGTCACCCATAGACGCTAGACGTTTGTTGCAAAGACTTTGAAATACTCTGTTCGGTCTCCTGAGACCTCATACCCGTTATAACGGACATAGAGTTTGCTGTCCTGCTATCAAAGATTCTACAATTCCCCTAGCAACACCTGTTGTCCATTTGAATGGAGAGTATGGCGCAGCAATATGGCGGGAGAAACGGTCTCTGCGATCATTTGGTGTCAAGTAGCTTTGTTTACAACTTGTTTCCTTGGACTGTGAGTACTCCGTTATTCCGTGTTTTTCTAAACTTATTTCATGAAAATTTGTACCTTTTGTAGATAATATCTGTGATTGTTATTTATCTGGCTTTGCTGCGTAATTAGTTTTGGTACCACGGCATTTGTCTTAAGTTATGGTTACTAAATAGTGTTGTCAACTGTAATGGGTGCTGAGACTTAGTGCCACATTTCCCAGCAATGGTTCCTAGGCATCGGTGGTAATTACCTTCGCTAATTTCAAGTACGTTATAGTTGTGTGACTATTGTTAAATGACATTATTATTATTATTTTATGAAACCAGAGTGAGGTAGCATGTTAATATAGTCATCATCCGGAACAAAAATGAAGTCATGACTATCCATAAAAAACTCTTGCAACTGAAGGACGTAGTTTTGTTGACCAGAGAGTAAGAAAGGACTAATTTCTAAAGTAAAATGGTATGACGAATATCCAACCACAACTGCATCGATCAGGCTTGAGAAGCAGCCTACGAATTAATATAAAAGATGGTCGAAGAAAGATGGAAGATACATTCAGGTTTTCCGTCCAGACGAAATTAGCTGCTACAATAAAAATATAGGTGCCATAGACTTAATTGACAAGACCATGGGTTCTTACAGTATCTGCACCATGGCCAAAAAGTGGACCGGAAAAACTATTTATTACTTCACACATCTCGCAATGATGAACCAAAGAAGAGTTCTGCAGTATCTCGATTTCAAACTAATAATTGTAGAGCATTTGTAAGGTCGGCAAGAGTAACAGCATTCTGAAGGACACGGACGGCTAACGGTCGCTTCCTAGGTCGCGAGGACCCACCTCAGTGTAACACTCGTTCAGGCTAGACAGTGGTCCACATCTTCTTGGACTGTCCAAATTTAGCCGCCCTGAGATTGACCTCTGACCTTCTTGACGCACTGCCTATTGTGTTAGGTGATAGTGCCTCAACGGCGGATCTAGTTTTAAGTTTTATTCGAGAGAGGTGTTCTTATCACTCAGTCTAAGGGTGAGCGTGTGGCTCTCTCTCCCAGGCCTCCATCCTATCTGCATTTTAACTCTTCCTCGCCCCCTCTGGTGCTGTCTGTTCGACTTGGTGTTCGTTTTTTCCCCATCTGTGTTTACCTTGGTTGGGTTGATTTCGGGGGAAGAGACCAAAGTGCGAGGTCATCGGTCTCATCAGATTAGGCAAGGATGGGGAAGGAAGTCGGCCGTACCCTTTCAAAGGAACCATCCCGGCATTTGCGTGAAGCGATTTAGGGAAATCACGGAAAACCTAAATCAGGATGGCGGGACGCGGGACTGAACTGTGTTTATCTTGCCTTGTGTTTTTAGGCTGGGGATGTGAGTGTGTTGCAGAGAGGCTGGCTCCTCCTTTTTTTATTCTTCCCATCAGCCAGCCAAAACCATTAGCTATATTGTTTTTAACTCCTTTTACCGTTTTTTTTACTTTCCGTTAATGTTTTCAATTTTGTCTTGGGATTTTCGTTTCCTACTTCAGTAGAGTTAGACACATAGTTTTTCGTATCTTGTCCTTTCTACGGATTTCAAGCGATAGGATTCCTTTGGGGTATGTTTTTAATCTGAGACCTGCGTGACTACGGTAAAAGGGACTGACGACCATGCAGTTCGGTCTCTTTACACTACAAAAAAACCACCAACCAACCTTTCTGAAAAAGAAAATGAGGGCTCAAATGCTAAAAGGAGAAGACTATTGCCCTCACTTTCATTTGCTGCAGCCCACTGTCTACAAATGATTGGATTGAAAACTAACATGAGTTGTAAGAACACTGTCTGCATGAAGAAAACCAGCTTTCCTCTGCCCGAAATGATACGAGGGTCGTTCAATAAGTAATGCCCCACATTTTTTCTTATTTACGATCAAGAGTCAGAATCAGGGGACACAACATGTATTGTCCACGTCCTATTTTTCTACGTGGTCTCCATCACGTTCTATGGCCTTACGCCAACATTGTGGAAGAGCATGTATTCCCAGCTGGTAAAAGCTCTTGTTCTGTAGGCGTGGTCATGTTTTCGCTGCAAGACATCTTCAAAGTGTGTTCTCCATAGAGAACTTTTAAGCGGCCCAAAGAAGTGGAAGCCGAGGATGCCAAGTCTGGGCTGTAGGGTGGATGAGGCGTTCGTGGAACGCATCGTGAGCACCTCTTTGAATATCCGAGAGTCTGGATGATTGCAGACGCACTTTCATTGCTGACCGACAACTGTAGAACCAATTGTGAAGTTGTGATGCGCTGGTCTGCACGAGCAATGGTATCCGCACGATTCAGCACGTCTGGAGCTGTGGCTGTGGCAGGACGTCCCGGGCGTGGCTGATCATGGAGCCCTGTTTCTGCATTTCCTGAGGCTGTAATTTCCTTACCCATCGCCCAGCTGTCTTCCTATCGCCATACACTGCACTCGAACGTTTATGGATGCTCACCACGGTTTCTTTATCTGTACACAAGAATTCAATAACAGCACACTACTTGTAACGTGCTAGAACGGTTCGAATCTTCATGAGCACAAAGAACATACATCAGATGCGAAGCACCAAAACGGACGTTTGTCTATGTATATTAATAGCTTCTTTAAAAAAGTGGGACAATCCTTACTGAACGACGCTCGTAAAACAAATATTTCTCTGAGTATCACCAGAAATGAAGCTGTGACAATTTAAAAAAAAATTGTAATCTGTGTTCGATACAACTGATATCTGCTTAATAAGACTGTAATTTGCTAACTAAAGTACCAATAAAGTACTTTTTTACATTTTACATTTTTCACTTTCTTTCTAATGCTCACTTATATGTCACCAAGACTCAGCGTCCATTGTATTGGACACTACAAACTACTAAGATTTTTTTTAATTCCAAAATTTTTGTAACTTTCCTCTCACTATTTCCTATTTCACACGCACATAAAACCAGTCTCAAATAATATCAAGACAGTTGCTCTCAGGTGTTACGAGGATAGTAGCAAAAAAAGAAAAAAACAGACTAATATTTACGATAGTGGTGAAAAAGAAATTGTAATTAACTTTTTAACTTAATTTACTGCCCTAAAAACCGTCAATTAACATGCTATTTGAGAAAAAGGCAGAGAAAACGTGTGAGTGGATATATATATATATATATATGTGTGTGTGTGTGTGTGTGTGTGTGTGTGTGTGTGTGTGAGTGCGTGTGTTTGTTTGTGTATTTGAGGGAGAGAACCACTGTATCGCGATCATACTGGCGTAATTCAAAACACTGTTACTATTTTATATTCAGAATTACTGACGATTAATTTTCCTTCAAAAACCTACACTACAGGCCAGTAAAATTGCTACATCACGAAGTTGCCGTGCTACAGAAGCGAAATTTAACCGACAGGAAAAAGATGCTGTGATCTGCAAATGATTAGCTTTTCATTCACACAAGATTAGGGCTGGTGGCGACACCTACAACGTGCTGACAAGAGGATTTCTCATACACAAACAGCAGTTGACCGGCGTTGCCTAGTGAAACGTTGTTGTGATGCCTCGTCTAAGGAGGAGAAATGGGTACCATCACGTTTCCGACTTTGACGAAGGTCGGATTGTAGACTATCGCGATTGCGGCTTATCGTACCGCGACATTGCTGCTCGCGTTGGTCGATATCCAATGACTGTTAGCAGAATATGGAATCGGTGGGTTCAGGAGGGTAATACGGAACGCCGTGCTGGATCCCAACGGCCTCGTATCACTAGCAGTGGAGATGACAGGCATTTATCCGCATGCCTGTAACGGATCGTGCAGCCACGCCTCGATCCCTGAGTCAACAGCTGGGGACGTTTGCAAGGCAACAACCATCTGCACGAGCAGTTCGACGACGTTTGCAGCAGCATGGACTATCAGCTCGGAGACCGTGGCTGCAGTTACCCTCGACGCTGCATCACAGACAGGAGCGCCTGTGATGGTGTACTCAACGACGAACATGGGTGCACGAATAGCAAAACGTCAATTTTTTCGGATGAATCCAGGTTCTGTTTACAGCATCATGATGGTCACATCCGTGTTTGGCGATATCGCGGGGAACGGACGTTGGAAGCGTGTATTCGTCATCGCCATACTGGCGTATCACCTGGCGTGATGGTATGGGGTGCCATTGGTTACACGTCTCGGTCACCTCTTGTTCGCACTGACGGCACTTTGAACAGTGGACGTTACTTTCAGATGTGTTACGACCCGTGGCTCTTCCCTTCATTCGATCCCTGCGAAACCTTACATTTCAACAGGTTAATGCACGACCCCATGTTGCAGGTCCTGTACGGGCGTTTCTGAATACAGAAAATGTTAGACTGCTGCCCTGGCCAGTACATTCTCCAGATCTCTCACCAATTGAAAACGTCTGGTCAATGGTGGCCGAGTAACTGGCACGTCACAATACGCCAGTCACTACTCTTGATAGACTGTGGTATCGTGTTGAAGCTGCATGGGCAGCTGTACCTGGATGCGCCATCCAAGCTCTGTTTGACTCAATGCCCTGGAGTATCAAGGCCGTTATTACGGCCAGAGGTAGTTGTTCTGGGTACTGATTTCTCAGGATCTATGCACCCAAACTGCGTGAAAATATAATCACATGACAGTTCTAGTATAATATATTTGTCCAATGAATACCCGTTTACCGTCTGCATTTCTTCTTGTTGTAGCAATTTTAATGGCCAGTAGCGTACGTCCGCCGCACGGATAAACTGCTTTGTTATCCTGCATGGGGATATCGAAATGAAGTGATACTTTGGAGTATGCTTTGTTACGGATGGTGTCGCTGAGAAGCCCGAGAAAAGTAAGCCACCTAAGTGAATATTTGCAGCGGACGTTGCAATTTCTTCGGAACAGCGGAAGTGGCACCGGGGGCGACACGCGGACGCGAAACAATAGCGGCCAACTGCGCCGTAAAGGCTGTGCCGGCGCCACTTTTCTCCCGGTATAGGGCGCGGCCCGTGCGTGCGCCGTCTTTATGAGGCCTAATATGGTCGCCCGGTGACGCTGGCGGCGTAAACAGGCGGACGCACCGCCCTAAATAATGCAGCAGCTTGTCGAAATTCGCGGCGTCCGTCTCCCGGGCCAGCCTTAGGGCCCCGGAGCGGTGCGGCGCGACAGCCGGCTCACTTACCATAAATACTCTGACGTCAGCCCGACGGCGAAGCTTCCAGCAGCCTCCAGATTCAGCGAATCCGCGTCGAGAATTCGACGCCGCGGCTTACCTCTCAGTAAAGCTGCCGCTGAATTTTATACAGCTCAGAATTTGATAGTGACCGATTGCAGCAGCAAAACTGTAACAGACTGAGCCTGCGTTATAACATGACAAATGAACGTACACTGCAAGCCATTAATACTAGAACTCCACGCAGGCGGCATGCGAACAACCTCAGATTGGCTTAAAGTGTTTGGATACAAAAATCGTTAAAGTCATTTACGTTATAGCGTCCCCAGTAAAATAATACGAAAAGACTTAAAAAACAGTATTTATAAAGAAGAGACATTTAAAAATTGAATAATATATATTTTTATCATGTACCCGTAAAATAATAATTTCTCTTTGTAAGTTTCGAGTGCAAAGAAATATAACAAAATCATCTAAAGAGACGACAAGATACGCTCTTTTGTTAATTTTTTAGTCGTCTTCACTTCTTCTCTTGTCTTGGTTGCGTGTAGACGGACATCTTGCGAGCGCTGGCAAATGTAAGCATATTTCTACTAATTAAGCAGATAATATACTGATTTAATATTATTGTTCACTTTTAATCTGTAAGAGCTAATCCCGATTTCATGTCCGCCTTCCTTTGAATTAACCTGCATTCGAGTAATTTACAGTTCAACAATCGCAGCGGACGATGCAGCCAACGACGCCATTACGTGGCGATATTAACTTATAAAAATTAGCGGAAGCGAAATACCCGCCCGCTATTAACATAATATACATTTTTCTCCACTGTCGCCCGACGCTGCAGAAAATACGTAGCTTTAAGATTCTTATTTTCAGTACCACAGCCGAGAGCCAGACCCAGGACTCTGACTACAATGCAATGGTTAACGGAGGTAAGAAAAAATACTCTCGCGCGTGTGTGCGCCGCAATTGTAATTAGATTTTTTGCTTTAAAGTGAACTGACTAGCCGAGGAAATTAATATGAAAAGTAGAGATGTAAATCAGAGGGAACCAAGTCCGGGCTGTATGGTGGGTGATCAAACACTTTGATAGATACATAAGGAAAAGCCCGAACACGCTGCGACAGATGTTAAAAACCAATGATAATAAACACTAGCGCGACCGCTGTAAGCGTCAGGAAAGATGTATTTTGCTATGCTGGAAGGCGAACGACAAACGATGGAAATTTCATTCAGTTTATTTTTGTTAATTGTTTAATAGACTCTGTCTTTAGTTCTCGTAGGGAGAAGACGTATTTTTGTGAGAAGTGTGTAGTAGGCATTATATTATCTGAATAATAATTTTTATGGAAATATGAAGTGTGAGGAGATTCTTATTAGTGCAAAACCACGAAAGTTTTCGTTTCCTTCCGCGGATTATACTAACGCCATGTCATTGTAGCTGCCTGCATCTGAAGAGGAAGTCCAATAAAAATCAGCATTGTATTCACTTTCGGCGGAAGAAGAATGTTCACACTACTACTGACTTATAGTTTACAAGAGTTTTAAATTAAGACCGAAAGATAATCCATTCGATTCAATTAATTCACTTCAAAATTTATAAAAATGAAATTTCGTACGACTATAATTAATTTCTATTATATATATATATATCTACATATCTGCACAACTTCTCATTGAAAATGCTACAGAGGTCTCCTCGTTGCTCAAGCAGTGTGCGGCAGGGATCTGTTGCGAAGAAAGAAAATGCGTGACAGTTATATTATGTGGGCTTACATGACATCCCATGGCAGCCACACATACTTGGCCGGAGACACTATTTTCTAGGCATTTTGACGCCCTCACTTTGCGGTCACAACTGAGAAGAGCGCCGTGATGCTATCTGTGGGCATACTAGAGACACTGTCCAACACATCTGTGCAAAGCTTCATTGGATGTTCACTGTGGTTTCCATTTCGCGATCCATCATTTCTTCCTTTCCGAATATCTCTCATAAAAAAAAACGTACTTCTGTGTGTATATTTCACCTCTCCTCCCAAACCACTGGATACATTTCAACCAATCTTCGCACACATATCTCTTACTGTCAGGTGGTGGGGGAAAGAACCACGTACCTATCATAGTTCAGGAGATATGATAGACATGATGTCATGAACAATGAGATGCATGGAAAACTGCCGCATCATGCATGACGTTTCAATTTATTACGTCTTTGCTACACATATTTCGCAGACGGCATCAACATACAGGGTGTTTTCGTAAGAGCGTGCAAGTATATAACAGGACATAGACAATACTCTATTGAACAATTTAAGGTAGGGAACATGGGGTCGGAGAAGCCAGCTTAAGGAGATACGGAAGTAGACTTGTCTACCGCTTTAACTAGCATCACTGTTTGCAAGCTACTTACAACTAACATGCGTACAAGCTTAAACCTAACGTGCTGTTTATTCACAAGTACATTCTTTATTTCATCTACATCTACATTTATACTTCGCAAGCCACCCAACGGTGTGTGGCGGAGGGCACTTTACGTGCCACTGTCATTACCTCCCTTCCCTGTTCCAGTCGCGTATGGTTCGCGGGAAGAACGACTGCCGGAAAGCCTCCGTGCGCGCTCGAATCTCTCTACTTTTACATTCGTGACCTTCTCGGGAGATATAAGAAGGGGGAAGCAATATATTCGATACCTCATCCAGAAACGCACCTTCTCGAAACCTGGACAGCAAGCTACACCGCGATGCAGAGCGCCTCTCTTGCAGAGTCTGCCACTTGAGTTTCTTAAACATCTCCGTAACGCTATCACGCTTACGAAATAACCCTGTGACGAAACGCGCCGCTCTTCTTTGGATCTGCTCTATCTCCTCTGTCAACCCGACCTGGTACGGATCCCACGCTGATGAGCAATACTCAAGTGTAGGTCGAACGAGTCTTTTGTAAGCCACCTCCTTTGTTGATGGACTACATTTTCTAAGGACTCTCCCAATGAATCTCAACCTGGCACCCGCCTTCGCAACAATTAATTTTATATGATCATTCCACTTCAAATCGTTCCGTACGCATACTCCCAGATATTTTACAGAAGTAACTGCTACCAGTGTTTGTTTCCTGCGAGGAAACGGGGCGGACGAGCCTGGTTACTAGGAAGTATTTCCTGGTCGCTGGCTTGAAGGGGAGATCCCATTCCATGGTCTGCGATGTCACCTGACCTCAAGCCCCTTGATTATTTCCTATGGGGGTATCTAATGTCACTTTTGTATGAGACTTCATTGGACACGGAGATGGAATTCGTTGCCAGAATTGTAGGTGCCTGTGATGTGATTCGAAACACACCAGGGATATTTGTCAGGGTGCGTCAGAATGTTGTTCACCGATGTAATGCTTGCATTGAGGTTGATGGCCGTCAGTTTCAACACATTCTGTAAGATACTTTCATTGTGTCAATGATGGTTCAAATGGCTCTGAGCACTATGGGACTAAACATCTATGGTCATCGGTCCCCTGGAACTTAGAACTACTTAAACCTAACTAACATAAGGACATCACACAACACCCAGTCATCACGAGGCAGAGAAAATCCCTGAGCCCGCCGGGAATCGAACCCGGGAACCCGGGCGCGGGAAGCGAGAACGCTACCGCACGACCACGAGCTGCGGACTGTCAATGACGGTACTTGCACTTAACTGTAACCAATGTAAATAAAAGAGTACACAGTACTCCTTAAGATGGCTTCTGCGACCTCAGGTTCCCTACCTCAAATTGTTCAGTGGACCTTCCTCTATGTCCTGTTAAATTTTTGCACGCTCTTACGGAAACGCCCTGTATACCGCCGAATGTGTATACACAAATATATCACTGTACGACACATAGTCAAGAGATATGACGTCATTACCACTAAGATTCATGAAAAAACGGCCCAGCATGCATCATACTGTAATACATATATTCTTTAGTACTAAGACACTCCTACAGTCGAGTCAACGTAAGCAAACGCCTGACACCTGGCAGCGACTTTCATGGCTTTGAACTGTGAAGCGCTAACGAGTGTAGGCGAAAACAATAGCCGTCTAGAGAGCTACGAAGAGGTGTTGCCATACAGACGTTTACAAATGGTTCAAATGGCTCTGAGCACTATGGGACTTAATTTTTGAGGTCATCAGTCCCCTAGAACTTAGAACTACTTAAACCGAACTAACCTAAGGACATCACACACATCCATGCCCGAGGCAGGATTCGAACCTGCGACGGTAGCTGCCGCGCCGTTCCAGACTGTAGCGCCTAGAACCGCTCAGCCACACCGGCCGGCTCATAGAGAGGTTTACAAATTGCTTTGTAGACACGTGAAGCAGCTGTGACCAGCATACAGAATCTGTCTAGAATACTATACCTATACATCTGTACATTATGCATACTTCTTTGTACAACTGTTCCATAATTTAAAAGGATTTTTTCACGAAAACACGGAAATAAATTTCTCTGATATTACAGTATAAGCACAGCCCATTTTTTGTTTTCATTTCTAACAGAAAATTGACAAAATGAATACCCGGCCAATGCTGGGTTTGTCAGCTAGTTCACCATGAAAGATTATGCAACAGGTTGTTATTCAGAAAAAAACATTGAATATTGTTTGTTAGAAGATTGTTTTGTGCTTCCTGTATGGAGATGCAAAGTCAACCACGACATCTCAAAATTCGACAGTCGAATTACCGTGGCCACTCGCAAATGAAGTTTACCGTTCCGCAACAATTCCACTCACATTGATTAGGATTCCCAGGACTGCCATGTGAATACGAAATAGATGCGCTCAGAAAGGCCATACTCAACACCATGCCCGTTCTCAACGACCAGTTGCACACGACTAGCGCCTGAGGGAACAGATAATTTGTTTGCGCGACTGTCCAGGTCTCAGCCACAGCTATGTCGTGTACGTAGAGACTGCAGCGAGACAAGTATTCATACGGAGTGTCAGCACGAAGAACATTGTTGTGGTTTCCCGGACGTGTCAGCACAGAGGCCCACTGACAATGGTACGCCCAGCGACAATAGTGGACAGGGGAGTCCCACCAAGTCACCTTTTCAGATGAGATCTGCTTCTGTGTATAGCATCTCGATGGACGTATCATTTGTGGAGGCTCCACGCAGATTAATTGTTGTTGTGTTGTATTGCCCCATCAACTGGCGTATTGTGATGCAATGCTGTTGTGTGCACAACACGATTACCTCTGGTCCACGTAGTCGGTTATTTGTCCTGTGACCATTCACATACACAGTCTCTACACTGAACTCCAGCTTCCCCCATTTTCGCTTCTTGTCAGGCAGAAATCGTGTACACCTCCATGGTGTGTACCCCGTCCTAGGATCTGTCTCAACCTATCCTTTGGACCGAAGAACTTTGCAGACCCCATGATTTTTCAGTACCTGTCCCTGGGCGACCTTGACACATTTCCGTACTGAGATGTAGAGTACACTGACGGGTCTGTGGTCGATGGACGCAACGTTTCTCCCTACAAACATTATACCTGCCGAACGGACGCAGTGTATTCATTTGAGTCACTTTCGTTCTTTCACTGGCGATACGTTCTTAATTGGCAGTGACTCCCTGAGTACTCTTCATGCTATTGACCAGAGATACTCTCAACAGACTTTGGCTGTGACGGCCCATCATCTTAGTATGACTTCCAGCAAGCTGGACGGTGCGTCGTCTTTATTTGGACCCCTGTTCACTTTGGGATCCCAGGGAAAGAATATGTTGACCATCAGGATGGCAACTTTGGATCGACGCAAGGCTGTCAGTTGTTGGAGGCTTAGAGCACAGATTGGGATGCCCTTATTGCTCCGAATAAACTGCGAACCCTAAAGGAGACTATGACGATGTGGCAGTCTCCTCTTCGTGATTCTCGCAGGGAATCTAGTGCTCTCTGTCGGCTTCGCATTGGCCACACTTGGCTGACCCATGGCCACATCCACTGACGTGGGGATCCACCTCATTGTCAGTGTGGTACCGCTTTAACTGTGCTTGAAGAAATGCGAGGTAAACACTGTGCTGTCTTACAACAGACACTGGTGTCCAAAATTAAAGCAACAATCCTAAATTTTGCTAAGTTGCGTTTATTTTGCCACGAAACAGTATGAACAGGCGATAGTAAAGTAGAAACAATGTAAAGAATACAGAACGCGCAAACAGCTGCTACATGCATACAGCAGACAAAAATGTTCTTCGCTTTTTCCAACATAACGGATTTGCACACACATTCTGACAACTGGTTAATGTGCTCAGTATGGGGTGTGTCCACGTCTAGCACCAATACAGTCCTGACAACCATGGGACGTACCGTGAATGATGTCATCAATGTTGATGCAATAAAGCCCATTGTTCCTGCAGAGCTGCTCACAAGTGTTGAAGTGTGACTAGTGGATGATGAGATGATGCAGCCCGTTTCCCTAGTGCATCACATACATGCTCTATGGGATTCAAATCTATAGAGCGAGCAGACCACACCATGCGTGCAATATCTTCCGTTTCCAAGAAAACAACTACCTGGGTTCTATGAGGTCGAACACTATCGTCATTCAGTACGAAGTCTGGGCCCACGGCATCTGGCAACAACCGCGCTTGGTATCCAAGATCTCCTCACAGTACCTGACAGCAGTTAAGCCTTGCTGATTCACCCATACAATTTGATGCAGTGGTGTTGGAGTCGTCAACATAATCCCTCCCCACACCAGTAGGGATACTGCACGATAGTGATCTCTTTCCATAATGTTGAGGTCCCGAAACCGCGTTCCACGTGCGCTTCGGATGATAATCCATCGATAATCAGTCTCCAGACCAAATCGAGACACCTATAAAAAGAACATCGGCCCAGATGACAGATGGGAATCCGTCGATAATCACTCTCCAGACCAAATCGAGACACCTGTGAAAAGAACATCGGCCCAGATGACACGTTGACAACTCCACTCTAGACGTTCCCTTTTGTGAAGACACGCCAAAGGTAAACAGACAGCAGGTCTCCAACAATAAAGGCCACTCTGCTGAAGCCTTGTGTACACCGTTGGCCTCGATACAACACGTCCAACGGATGCTGCAAGGTCAGCTGCTAGTTGCAGTGCATACTCAGGCGATACCATCGTGCCCTTAAGCCAAATAACGGTCCACTCTTTTTGGTGTCACGGGTGGTCGGCCTTGTATGGTCTCCGGGATATAGTTTGGGTCTGTATAAACTGTCGCCTCATCCGAGAAGCAACAGAACGAGTCACATTAAGCCATCGGGCCACAACAGTTTGGTACTCTCCGGCTTCTATTTTTCCTATGGCTCTCCACAGCAGAGAGTCTGTAGGGGTCTTCCCTGTGCCATGGTGCGCTGTCTGTGACTGTGTACACAGCAATTGTGGATGTGGGACTACCCTACAAACACTATCCCGCTCGACGGGTACCTGGCGTCATTACTGGCGTGGTTGTCCTTTGATCGGAATGCCATCTTCCGTGCAGGACACAGTTTGTATGATTATATCGTGAATTAGACGCAGGGCGGGGAAATAGAAGCTTGTTGCTTTAATTTTGGACACCAGTGTATTTATTCACAACCGGTTTCGACCACTGAGCTTCTTCACAGCGGAAAAATATTGTGACAACTTCACATGTCATATATGCTATTTAACCAGAAAAGATGAATGACATGTGAAGTTTTCACAATATTTTTCCGCTGTGAAGATGATCAGTGATCGGAACCGGTTGTGAATAAATATACTGTGAGACAGCACAGTGTTTATCATACATTTCTCTAAATATATTGATGCTGTTGACAGATGCCTGAAAAATTTTTTGATCTTTAACGGTGGATGACATTCTACTGTACTGCTGTAATTTTGCCATCTTATAGCGAAACCTTAAACTTGCTTAGACGCTACCTCTGGTGCTACGGACGACGCCAGAACAGCTGATCTGGCTTTACGTTTTACCTGTGAATGTGGTTTCTACTCTTCTCTCTGACAAAGAGCAAATTAGCGTCATCGGTCGCTTGATGGATTGGAAGGGTGCTGTTTCGTCTCCTCTGACCCTGGGGGCCCACGGCAGCCCTCGCTTGGTGGTCTGCCATGGCTCCTGCCTTTCGCACCTTCTTAATTCTTCTTATTCTTTTGTATCTGTCGCAGGTTTTCTGTCTCGTCGTCGTTGTTCTCTTTCCTGAGGTTTTATCAGCTTGTCTATGTAGCTAGTTTTCTTGTAGTAATGGAGCGTGTGGAAGCGCTGGTTGGATGCTGAGTGTAATGGTACTTGAATTACGTACCATTACGGCACCTCAGCTCAACCTCTCGATACCAGCAATATTCTACTGTGTTTCTGTAAAATAGTTAACATATTTCTGTGACAACCTTCAGATTTTATTTCGTTAATGTAGAGGTACTTCGATACATCAATATGTATATATTGCAATGATATTATTCTTATGTGAATTCTTTCTTTTGTCACTATGATCATTGACGTACTTGTAACTCTGATTTTTGGGCGCGTAAGCAGTTATTAGAGAGTCAAGCCTTGGTCGTCATGTTAAAAAGACGCAAATTGTAGTCAGTTTATGAAATGTGAACTTTAACAGTGAGGAAGATATTTTCAAGTATGTTTTATATTGAGAAGTGATGTTTTGGAACGAGTTACGTGATATTGCAACAAAAGAAATAAAAAAGAAGTGTAACTTAAATTCGGAGTGCTGATTACTTTTTTACATCACCATTGTCCTAACTTGCAAAAGTTTAATCTTCAAGAATGGTTTATGAAACTCATGTATAAAATTTTTGAATATCGCAGAATAACACCTAGGCCTCTTTGCATCCGAGCTTGGAATCATCACTACCTAGATTTTCGACGATTGAGCCATGAGTTCACAACGAGACCGGCGTGGGAAACACGAAAAGATGAGTACCTAGTTTATCCATTATTTTGAAGAAATGACTTTATTAACTGTGCTCTAATGACACCAGCCACATAATATAACTTTGTTGTTGCCCGAAAATGCAATATTTAGCAGCGTGAGCAACACTACAATCATAATTAATTTTTGACCTTTGTTGTGGTAGGGTTGTTAGAAGAGGGTGCATCTCCCGTCGCATGACATGTTCCAGGGGTTTCCAGTTGCTTCCTGGACGGGACAACTCTCCCACCTTCAACCTTTTACACCTCTGTCAGCTCCTCTTTCTTCTATTTCTTGGTTTTCTTGATTATCGGATACATCCATTCATTGCGGTTTGTCTTTTGCGTCTTTCCTCTCTGAGAACTATTCCTGGCTTGACACACAAAGGAGAGAGGGTCTGACGGCCTCTTAGTTTGGTCGCTTTAAGCCCACCAATCCCCCCCTCCCTCCGTCCATCCATCCATCTCTCACACGCTGAAAATATTTGTCACCGACTGTCGAAGACTGGTGCACCAACACTCGCCAGCCATTACGTTTGCGAAACTTTGGAATGAAGCTGGAGGAGCGTGGAATGACGTTAGCAATCTGTCATACAACTCAGTTGGAATCAATGCCCGTTGGGTTACGGCTATTGTTGCTGTTATAGGTGGATGCTCTGTGTACTAAATTTCTCATCCTGTATACTGCCTAATTAGTTACTAACTGAATCACGTGTTCTTTGTGCAATGCTGCATACACATAATAGCAAAATTTCGTTATTTGCTGTCTTTCCTGATTCTTCAGTTTTAACGGAAAGCAGAGAGATAATATCGTAATCTGCAGCGCAGTCCAACAAATTGTAACAGAATCAGTGGTGTTCTTGAGGGCACTGGAAGAAGAACTTCGATGTGCCGCTTATGGAGCTATAAAAAACGGGAAACGCCTTAATATAGTCTGGCAAAGAAATAGCTAGGGTGCTTGACTAAATAACCACTTGGGTTAAATCTTTATCATGGTGTTATTTTATTGCTTCAGTTCTCACCTGGTGATCTATCTGCCCAACGAAACACAAACCTGAAACCTCTGAGAGACAAAGAAAAACAGTTCACAGTTTACAATATTTGCAGATGCGTGGTGCATTTCACATCTCTGTTATTACAACGTGTACTACTAGGTACTTTCTGAAACTTTGCTTCCCGACCAGATCAAGCTTCATGTCTTTTCCCACAGTGCCCCCTTATAACACTCGCTTGCTGTGACACAAACCAATGTTACCCTCTGCGAGGATTTTCAATTTTGACGGGTGTTTGTCTAATAGATAAAATGTATTGGGCAGTAATTTTGAATATATTGTAATTAATAGAAAAACGAAACAGGCGTTAACTTAGAGGTTTCATGAAAGTAGAAAAGTTCATACGAATGAAACAATAAACGGTCGCCAGCCCAATTAGGCACATTAATTTGAAATATTATATATAACAAAATTAAATATTAGTGGTTGAAGTGACTTTCATTAAGATTCCCTTTGAATAGCACACTGGATACACACGAATACAGGGCAATCTAAGTTGTGGACAGCAGTAGTTACCATTAACGCATAAACCAGAAATCATAGAAAGCAAAATTGTACCCACCTCATAATAGTAATAGTTACAATTACTATCAGTACGTGGTTCGATATTGAGATGTTACTTCAGGAAGCACTGAACTAAAGTTGGACATGGAGGGGCTTCTGACTTAACTGGCATATAAATACCACAAATAAAATTAAATAATACCACAATTACATTGTTTATACTCCCATTTATAGAAATATATGAGGCTCCTTTAGTTGCAATAATATTTCAATTATCTTTCTAATATGACAAGAATTTTGAGGGCACCCATAAACTGATACTGTCTCACTAATCAAACTCCATGATTATTTCACAAGAAAAGTTTAATTAAAATTTAATTCTTAGCCTCAAATGGAATCGTTAATGTTTTCATCCTTCATAGCAAATTACTCAACACTGAGCTCGATTAATCTCAAATTATGTTTCAAATAAGTTTAGCTTACGTGCCTTTTTCATCACCTGTGAAGCAAGTATTTTAGGCAGCAACATTTACACAGTCTAGCACTGAATTTTTGCACATTTAATTCACAGAAAGAAATTACTAGTTTGTTTGAAACATGATACTCGGTTTTCTGAACACTTACGAGGGTATCATGCTTAGGTTCATGATTAGGATAAAAGGTACGCTTCTAAACACAGGTTTATAGCACTCGAATTATTATTAAATCACTCACGCAAGTTAACTGGTCCATGCTCTGGTACATATCCGTATGCATGCGGTTGGTGGAGCAGTGACGACGTAGTGGTGGCAAGCGACTTGGCGGCTCACTGTACTCAGAGCTCTTGATATTTGAATGCTCTTTACAATTTCTTCTTGGCGACGGACTTTTGACGTGTTGAAGCCATTCCTTATTGCCGAGAGTAGCACGCAACAGCCAAATCCAAATCCGAG
Source organism: Schistocerca serialis cubense (assembly GCF_023864345.2). Classification (NCBI taxonomy): domain Eukaryota; kingdom Metazoa; phylum Arthropoda; class Insecta; order Orthoptera; family Acrididae; genus Schistocerca; species Schistocerca serialis. Next base: position 545,863,852 of record NC_064644.1, read on the forward strand.
GCAAAATTCCTTGCAAAACGGCTTCCAATTGCCTCCGTTTGCACCCTCGATGTGTACCGTGAAACGGCTAGCCACTGACTGCGTACCGTTCCCACCAAGAAGCCGCCCAGTTCGACCGCCAAAACTGCCTTTTACATCGCCAAGCCACTTCCGTTGCGGAGGGACTTCTCTACATCTTTTACGTTATACAATACAAATGTCCTAAGCATGAACCAGCTTCCAATATAGAATGTTTTCTTTATAAACATACATATACTATAAAATTTCATTATTTTAAACATTAATTAGTTTTCTCCATACATACATTACAAATTTAAATTTCCTGTCACAAATCGATGACCTTAAGTAACAAAGAACAAACACTTCGTAATTAGAGATACACAGTTACATAGTATAAACCTACTTCTAATCGATGTAGGTCTTACACCCTGAATAAACTTCCTAGTTCCCTCTTTGTCCTCTCAACAATGTTCGAATCCCCGTGGTAGAACGAAATCCATATGTGCTGAATTCCTTGTTTTTCCACAAAACGATGTCACGATTCATGCATAAACTATGATCTGCTATAGTGATGATGATTTCTGGTTTTACGATGTTCACAGGAAATTGTCATCTGGTCTTGATCATTGCACTAGCAGTGGCCTTTTGCTGTGGATATAAAATAACTGATTTTGATAAGGTTTTTGTAGTGTTGGCAGAAAAGCCAACACTGTTTTTTTAGAGGAGGCCGAAATGCACGCGTTTAATTACACGCTGACTGGCGTGAGGTCTGGAACAGGACAATATCTAGAGAATTGCAAATAAAGTACGTAGTTGATATAATACTTAACTTTAATCCACAACTGTAGAACATCTCTCGTTACGGTACACGCTTCATAATATTAATTATCAATTGAATACGGCGCCTTGCTAGGTCGTAGCAAATGTAGCTGAAGGCTATGCGAAGTATCGTCTCGGCAAATGAGAGCGTAGTTGTCAGTGAACCTTTCCTTGCAAAGTCGGCTGTACAACTGGGGCGAGTGCTAGTAAATCTATCTAGACCTGCCGTGTGGTGGCGCTCGGTCTGCAATTACTGACATTGGCGACACGCGGGTCCGACGTATACTAACGGACCGCGGCCGATTTAAAGGCTACCACCTAGCAAGTGTGGTGTCTGGTGGTGACACCACAGTTTTCATGACTACCGTGATCTGTATTACATTTTCACGAGAACGAGACAAAAGAACTATCCAAATATTTTTTTCTAATTTCTCTGGAACTTTACTGTTGCACTGTGTGGTGGATGACTTGTTCTTGTGACAGTTATCGCAATATCTTAATACTTTCCTACTTGAAAACACATTTAAATGTATAAATTAGGGAAGCCATTCCATAGGATTGTCTGGTATGCAGATGAGCTATTGGTCACAATTCGGATTTATTCTTCAGTATAGTACGTTGTGGTGCATCATGCAACAGATATAACTCTTGATTTCACTGGTATCTTAATACTCTTATTTAATAATTTTTAACCATTTAATTTGCTTACTATTCTACTACTGTATATCTGACTAAACTTCACAGCTATCTTTCATCGACCAATTCCTTTATAAAACGAATGTAATTATTTTTAGTACACCGTCATTCTCCACTCCTCCCGATAAACTTACTATCGCATCAGTAAAAACAGTACTTTTTTATGACACGTATCTTCTATGGCCTTCGCCAGACGTACACTACTGACCATTATAATTGCTACACCAAGAAGAAATGCAGATGATAAACGGGTATTCATTGGACAAATATATTATACTAGACCTGACATGCAATATGGGTGCATAGATCCTGAGAAATCAGTACCCAGAACAACCACCTCTGGCCGTAATAACGGCCTTGATACGCCTGGGGATTGAGTCAAACAGAGCTTGGATGGCGTGTACAGGTACAGCTGCCAATGCACCTTCAACACGATACCACAGTTCATCAAGAGTAGTGACTGGCGTATTGTGATGAGCCAGTTGCTCAGCCACCATTGACCAGACGTTTTCAATTGGTGAGAGATCTGGAGAATGTGCTGGCCGGGGCAGCAGTCGAACATTTTCTGTATCCAGAAAGGCCCGTACAGGACCTGCAACATGCGGCAGTGCATTACCCTGCTGAAATGTAGGGTTTCGCAGGGATCGAATGAAGGGTAGAGCCACGGGTCGTAACACATCTGAAATGTAACGTCCACTGTTCAAAGTGCCGTCAACGCGAACAAGAGGTGACCGAGACGTGTAACCAATGGCACCCCATGCCATCTCGCCAGGTTATACGCCAGTATGGCGATGACGAATACACGCTTCCAATGTGCGTTCACCGCGATATCGCCAAACACGGATGCGACCATCACGATACTGTAAACAGAACCTGGATTCATCCGAAAAAATGACGTTTTGCCATTCGTACACCCAGGTTCGTCATTGAGTACACCATCGCAGGCTCCCCTGTCTGTGATGTAGCACGAAGGGTAACCGCAGCCACGGTCTCCGAGCTGATAGTCCATGCTGCTGCAAACGTCGTCGAACTGTTCGTGCAGATGGTTGTTTTATAGCAAACGTCCCCATCTGTTGACTCAGGGATCGAGACGTGGTTGCACGATCCGTTACAGTCATGCGGTTAAGATGCGTGTAATCTCTACTGCTAGTGATACGAGGCCGTTGGGATCCAGCACGGCGTTCCATATTACCCTCCTGAACCCACCGATTCCATATTCTGCTAACAGTCATTGGATATCGACCAACGCGAGCAGCAATGTCGCGATACGATAAATGGCAATCGCGATAGGCTGCAATCCGACCTTTATCAAAGTCGGAAACGTGATGGTACGCATTTCTCCTCCTTACACGAGGCATCACAACAACGTTTCACCAGACAACGCCGGTCAACTGCTGTTTGTGTATGAGAAATCGGTTGGAAACTTTCCTCATGTCAGCACGTTGTAGGTGTTACCACCGGCGCCAACCTTGTGTGAATGCTCTGAAAAGATAATCATTTGCATATCACAGCATCTTCTTCCTGTCGGTAAAATTTCGCGTCTGTAGCACGTCATCTTCGTGGTGTAGCAATTTTAATGGCCAGTAGTGTATGTGGTACTTATATCTGGCGTGTTGCTAATCTTGTGTTAAGTCACCTGTTTAGGTGACTTAGTTGTATACTCTTCCACAGTTTCTAATTATCGAAGCGATGTTCTGGAAATTGCGCTGCCACGTGTTGAGTGTGTGAGTGACAGGTTAAAGAGGCGATATTAGTTTTCAAGAAGTAGGCGACGGGGCGCTATGTGAGTGACAGGGGTCTACTTCTTATTAACGTGCGTGACAAGCTATCGAAGTTTCCACTCGGTTCATATTTTTGCCTGTTCTGTTATAACTTGAAGTGTGTTCGTGGCAGTCGTTTTACGGCACCGGTGTATGGGAATAAGCGGTGCGCTTTAGCTGTGTAAGCCTGTTGTGTACCTTAAGCACAATAAAATAGCCGTGGCTAAATGTGTAGTAATCGTTCACTGGCGTGGTGGCTCACGGAAGTCTCTGTTTCGATAGAAATCGAAAGGCTGTGTATGAGTGCAGATAGATATTCACCTGGTTCCGGTCGCTATCAGTCTCAACAATGTGTTTTTGTACGGTGAGCCGAGGTGTAGTATGTGAAGTGTGATTTGCATTTATTCTAACAATGAGTGATGACTATGATGTTGATTCATCGAGGTTGACACCTTCGACTTCTTCCATTCCTATTCGTGGAAAGAGAGCTGTGATCCGGAACGAAGCTCTCAAACGACCCTTCGTGTCGTAAAATGCCGTAATATTTAAAACTAGCAGCTGCTTCCACAAGACAAAGCGCGGCGAGTGTAAATAGATTCATGAGGGCAATAACATCCAGGAACTCTTGGAAAGAAGAGGTTACTTTCAGTAATTCTTCTTTTCGACAGTCTTCGGAAAGCCGCCTAATCCATTGAGAATTGTTTAATATGAGTAGTACAGCTACAGGTTACATAGATTATATGATACAGTTTCACCTCACTCAGCGTAGGTGGCTTTGAAAGTCTCTACGGTACATATTTCTTCATTTTTCTGTCTTTAGAAGGATTGTAGGTGAAATACAGAATGAATAAGATGACTTTAAATTTCTGTCAGTTTTAAGGTTCAAATTAGGGTGGTAGAACCTCTCGGTGTTCGCTTTTAAAGTGTTAATACTTAGAGACATTACTGAGTGGCATTCACAATTCCATGCGAAAATGAAAGGACTTCATGGAGGAGGGTACGAAATTTTTACCTCTGTTAATCGTGACTCGAAAACAAAAGAATGCCTCAAATACTTGGTGTGGCAAGTCTGGGTTCCAGAAATGGCTTCTAAAGAATGATTAGCTACAGTTCTGGACTATATCACACCAACGAGACTATCGTGGCGAATGAAAACTACAAATTTCGAAAACTGATTTCAGGAATTATTTTTGCCGAGCCTTCCTTCGCATCTGGTGATCGACGAATCTCCGTCTCACAACAAGCAGCTAGAAAAAAACAGCAGTAAGGACTGACTCGAAAATGGCAGTGATGGAGTGTCTGCTGAACGCAAATCATCTGTGACGAAAGCATGAGGAGAACAGCGCTCTTATCTCTGATTCAGTTACACAAACTACCGGAAATATAGTATGCTGTCAATGAAATGGTCTTAAGCCAAGGTCTTAGAGTCGTCCGCTTGCAATTGTACACTTGTGACATCAGTACAATGTGAACGATTTAGGTTACTTACGTAAAAAATCCCGCGTGACTGTTTTTCAATGCTGACTGCTCGTGATCATTAAATAGTGAAGAATATATGAAGCACTTTTTAAAGTATTTCTCCTTTTCTCTGTCTGTCTCTCTCTGACACTCACTCGCTTTTGCGACATGGAAGACTGTACATAAAACACGGCGAATTTACAAATATAAGAGTGTCAAAGAATTTTTCATAGAGAAGATCAGACATATACAAACTCAGTTCTCAAAGTTGCCTTTCCTAGTCTGTAGGGCAAACTACGAGAAGCTTGAAGACTAGGTTCAAAGAGCATTTAGCTGTCACATGTTTGAACAACATATCAAAACCCATTGTTGACTGGAATACTCACTTTCAAATTCTGAAGGTGGCAGGGGTAAAATACAGGGAGCGAAAGGCTATTTACAATTTGTGCAGAAACCAGACGGCAGTTATAAGAGTCGAGGGCCATGAAAGGGAAGCAGTGGTCGGGAAGGGAATGAGACAGGGTTGTAGCCTCTCCCTGATCTTATTCAATCTGTATATAGAGCAAGCAGTAAAGGAAACAAAAGAAAAATTCGGAGTAGGTATTAAAATCCATGGAGAAGAAATAAAAACTTTGGGGTTCGCTGATGACACTGTAATTCTATCAGAGACAGCAAAGGACTTGGAAGAGCAGTTGAACGGAATGGACAGTGTCTTGAAAGGAGGATATAAGATGAACATCAACAAAAGCAAAACGAGGAGAATGGAATGTAGTTGAATTAAATCGGGTGATGCTGAGGGTATTAGATTAGGAAATGAGACACAAAGTAGTAAAGGAGTTTTGCTGTTTGGGAGCAAAATAACTGATGATGGTCGAAGTAGAGAGGATATAAAATGTAGACTGGCAATGGCAAGGAAAGCGTTTCTGAAGAAGAGAAATTTGTTAACATCGAGTATAGATTTAAGTGTCAGGAAATCGTTTCTGAAAGTATTTGTATGGAGTGTAGCCATGTATGGAAGTGAAACATGGGCGATAAATAGCTTAGACAAGAAGAGAATAGAAGCTTTCGAAATGTGGTGCTACAGAAGAATGCTTAAGATTAGATGGGTAGATCACATAACTAATGAGGAGGTATTGAATAGGATTGGGGAGGAGTTTGTGATACAACTTGACTAGAAGAAGGGATCGGTTGGTATGACATGTTCTGAGGCATCAAGGGATCACCAATTTAGTATTGGAAGGCAGCGTGGAGGGTAAAAATCGTAGAGGGAGACCAAGAGATGAATACACTAAACAGATTCAGAAGGATGTAGGTTGCAGTAGGTACTGGGAGTTGAAGAAGCTTGCATAGCATGGAGAGCTGCATCAAAACACTTTCAAGACTGAAGACCACAACAACAACAACATCAAAAACCGAATTTATGATGCACACAATTCTCAACAGACAGGGAGTAAAAAGCATTGAATATCATATCCAGATATTGTAACGTAGCCTTCTGAATATTCTCGAAAAGACAGAAATATATGTACATAAAAACAAATCAGCACATCATTTCCTCAATGAGTAGACTGGGTTAGCAATGCAGCATTTCTACAATATGTCATTCACCTGCTTTCCAATAAGAAACATAAGTAAGTTGTACTCCTTTGGATAATAACAACATGTGGAGAGTAAGCCAACATGAAAGACTACAGTAAAATATAACAGCTTTCTCAATCATACATTAATACAGTAATCAATTAATTTGAATTTTCAACTGGTTATCTCTTGTTAATATAATTTATTCATTTACGCGAAATTGTTTCTCATCGTTTATTTTGTCCGCTATGTATACCACACTATTTATATAATATAATTTAAGTAATGTTTTTTAACAAAATAGTTGCATTGTTTATTACATTTGTAATCAATGCTCACGGCATGCAAATTGCGAGTCATTAAACGTTTATAATTTGTAAATTCTCTACTGCCACATTCACGAACATATTGTAACTGCCGGCCGTTGTGACCGAGCGGTTCTGGGTGCTTCAGTCTGGAACCGCGCGACCGCTACGGTCGCAGGTGTGAATCATGCCTCGGTCATGGATGTGTGTCATGTCCTTGGGTTAATTAAGTTTAAGGGGAGCCGGAGGTGCCTATGCTGCCCATGTTAAAATCACTAAGTTTGAGGAGCATTTATGAATAGACTACCAAATAGAAAAATTTGAATTTTTTTGTGCATATAGAGTGGTTTACTATTGCAGTTATGACAGAGGGATTTTGGAGTATTATTTTTTTTATTAATGACCCAAATTTTTTTACAAATAATTGCTTTATAATTAAACTGAAATGAAACTACTGAACATATTGCCAAATGGCTGTGTTACAATGTAAGTTTGACCATTAGGAGTGCTGTATAAAAATTTCATCTCTCTAGCTTGAGTGGATTTTGATAAAATGTTCCTTATATTTGAAAAATTCTAAATTACGGGAAATGGCTATCAAAGTTTCTCAATACATTCCTGCACTATAGGATGGATTATCAGCGTCTTCTTCTTCATCCTCCAAAAGCTACCTCTTCTGTCTTCTTTTCTGGCCTGTTGTTCCATCATACTTCATATGCCTTTCTCTTCTTTCTGCTCCTCTTATCCTTTCTCTGTCAATATTTCTTACTGCTCGTACAGTGTTCACCCCAGCTGTAAATCCTAATGCCTTCAGAACTTCACTCTGTTCCCTTGGTTGTAGGTTGCTATTGCATCATAAATGCCAAAGTGCAGTGTTTCATGCTTACAAACACACTTTTAGGAATCACTTTCCAAATCAAATTGTTTACGCTCTCATTAGGATTCTGCGCCTCCCCGTGTAGACATTTGTGTAACAATTCTGGCTGTGCTAAGTCACGAAAAATTGGTTTTATTGTTCCCTCCTGATTCTTGTACATACTGCATATTACCCGCTTTGCACAAGAAGTATAATACTACCAACAACAGGCGCAACACTGAACTAATTCGAAACGGTAAACAGCAAAGAGATTTTATATTGTACTTTATTGTTATTTTAAAACCTGTACAACAGGCAGGCTGTCAGCAGCACACTACGCTGCTCTTCAGCCATAGAAGACACAAGCAGCAAAAACAGTGAGAAGACACATAAGTCACAGAGCGGTGGGCAATAAAACAGGAGACACATAGAGACAATCACGGAGCCGTTCACACTCGTCGATAATCCACACTGCGAGCTGATGAGACGACGCACAACCACTGAAGATGATGATGGCACTGGTGAACGATGGAGGGGACGGTGAACACTAAACACTAAACACACAAAACACTGATGGCGGCGACCTCGGGCGCGCGAATGTCCACGTAACGTGTGCGAGTCCGGGGACCTGCCAAGAGGGGTAGAAGGGGGAGGTGGGGGAGAGGGGAGAAAAAGGAAGCCAATGGCTGAGGAGTCGTGGGCAGGAGGAGAGGAACAGGGGAGGGGAGGCCCGGGGGAGGAGGGGGGGAGAAAAGGGGGAGGGAGGGAAAAGGGAGAGGAGGGAGGGAGGGTGCCCGGAGGAATAAGTACAGGAGGAGGGCGGGAGGATCAAAGTTGGTAGGAGGGGTAGATGGAAGGGAGGAGGGCATCATCAGGGAGGGGGAGCTGGCGGAAGCCACCTTGGGAGAGGGTAAGGAGGGTGGAGAGATGGAGACCGGGTGGGACGTGCGAATACAGGCGCGGCAGCGGGCGGGGGTGGGAGAGGATCGGGGAGACGAGCGGGTGAGGAGGATCGAGTTTGCGGGAGGTGTACAGGATCCGTATCCTTTCAAGGAAAAGGAGGAGGTGGGGGAAGGTGATGAGATCGTAGAGGATCCGCGTGGGGGAGGGGAGACGGATGCGATAGGCGAGGCGGAGAGCATGGCGTTCGAGGTTTGGAGGGATTTATAAAAGGTAGGGGGAGCGGAGATCCATGCTGGATGGGCATAAAAAAGGAAGCAAAGAGACTATGTTCCGCGCTCTTATTCATTGTAGTATTGAAATTTGGTATTAGTGTTAATTTTCTTTTCCCTACGTTCTTCCTCTTCTTATATACACGGTTACTAAAACGTGGCATCGTAACCAGAACAAAAGTGTACGACAATATTAAATGGAGCAAGATGTTCGAAATTCTGAGGAAAATAGTGGTAAGCTGTAAGGAAATACGGGTAATATTTGTCACAGAAAACAATGTAGCCAACCCTCGCACACTCGCTGTATGTGTAACAGGCCGAGAAAATCCCAAGCAGTTCGCCAGGAAGTCACGAGAGGGTGTTAGATGCATTCAGCGGCCGCCCATTTCCGCTGCAGGCGTGGGGGAAAATGGTAATAACTCCACTTCTAGGGCGAGTAGAACAATAATTCAAAGTTTACATTACAGAGAAATGTTCCAACTAATTTCCGGTAGCAAAAAAAAAAAAAAAAAAAAAAAAAAAAAAAAAAAAAAAAAAAAAAAAAAAAAAAATCGTAATTTTTTGGATTTGACCACCTCCGGCTCCCCTTAAGTAGTAAAGTAGTTCTAAGTTCTAGGGGACTGATTAGCTCAGGTGTTAAGTCCCATAGTGCTCAGAGCCATTTGAACCATATTGTCTGAGAGAGAAATTCTCTAGCACTGTGTCCGCAGCTCGTGGTCTTGCGGTAGCGTTCTCACTTCCCACGCACGGGGTCCCTGGTTCTTTTCCCTGCGGGGTCATGGATTTTTTCTGCCTCGAGATGACTGAGTGTTGTGTGTCTTTCATCATCATTGACTCGCAAGTCGCCGAAGTGGCGCCAGCTAAAAAGGACTTGCAATTTCGGTGGCCGGCCAACAATGTCGTACGATCATCTCATTTCATTACTGGCACTGTTATCTGTGATATTGCCGTCTTCGTATACAGCCTTCCAAGTGGCGAAAACTTTTTCTTGCTTGTGTGTGTGTGGGGGGGGGGGGGGGTGTCCTATGCACTATATGGATATCCACTGCTCTGCACATCTTAAGGACGAGATAGATAAAGGAACGTAATATATTAAGTACGTGGTGAAGTTAACGCAGTTACGGGAGCATGTTACCAGACAGCCGTGCACACAAAGATGGACCGCACATGGTGTGAGGTCAGCGTGACTTTAACGCCGAATGAGTCTGGCCGCACAACACACGGCAGTTGAAAGAACGGGAAAAGACAGCGTGTCTCAATAACCCAGAAGTTATACGGTGCACTTTGGTGGCTTTGTTAATTTCACCATGGCCCAGGGACAGCATTTGGATGACTGTTCGCGGGGAAGAATGATCGGGAAACTGGAAGAAGAACGAAGTGTGGCGAGTGTAGCCCAGGATTTCAGTATTACTCAAAGCATTGTCTCAAACGCATGGGGAGCGATCCGAACCACTGTCCGAAGGAAGTGGTCGACCACGCAGTAGCAGATGACTGCTACATCGTACGACAGGCGAGGAAGTACTCACGTCAGACAGAGGGTGCAATTGCAACCACATTTAACAGGACTGCAAGCCACACAATGTCATGCTCCACACCGACATGGCGACTGTATGGGGGCGGCCTCCTTGTTCTACTACCGGTATGCTGTGTTCCGTTGACACTCGTACATCGGCGGTACCTTTTGTGATGGTGACAGGTGCGTAGCTATGGTCCAACTAGGAGTGGGGGGGGGGGGGGGGGCGTGCTCTCCTCAGAGCTGAGTGGTGATTCTGGACGTACCCTCATATGGCGAAATGTGGAAACACTTAATGCATCCAGGCTCCCGTACGTGAGCGTTTTTGGTGGTCAAGTGGTACGGTATAGGGAGGCATATTGCAGCATGGGCGTGCCGACCTCCAAATCTTTGTACATGCTAGCTCACCGGTCATAGTTATTTAGACACGTTATTCCTTTCCCATGCGCTCCTGTTCAGGGGTGAATTCGGCCCTGACTTCATTTTTGCGCATAGCAATGCACGGCGACATCGAATGGAGCACGTGGAAGACGTCTTGGAACGAAGGGACACTCAGCGAATGGACTGTCCTGCCCGTTCCAACTTAAATCCCACAGAGCACGCTCGGGATGCGTAGGTGAGGTGTTTTGCAGAACGTACACGTGCACCAGCTAGCATCTAGCAGTTTTCAAGCGCGTTTGCCGAGGAATGAAGCTGCCTGAACTCCTCCAGTCAATTTCAGCCTGCGAATGCAGAAGCAACGACGGAATAAGGAAAAATTTGGCAAGCACTAGCAAGAATCGCGCAATGAGGGTTCCGTAGAAACTTAATTACGTATATAGGATCCATCCAGGGAAGCGAGAATCAAGACGATTTTTGTCTGTTATTGATATCGATACTAGCAAGAAAAATGTCCCGGTAATTCCAAATGGTTCAAATGGCTCTGAGCACTATGGGACTTAACTGCTGAGGTCATCAGTCCCTTAGAACTACTTAAACCTAACTAACCTAAGGACATCACACACATCCATGCCCGAGGCAGGATTCGAACCAGCGACCGTAGCGGTCGCGCTGTTCCAGACTGTAGCGCCTAGAACCGCTCGGCCACTGCGGTCGGCGGTAATTCCAATTCTGTACTAAAATCTCTACAGTAGTTTCCTTTTTCTGGAAATTTCTAAGGAGAAAGAACACCTTGTCTTCTCCTAATACACACTTAGGCTCACGTCAAGTGGATCATGTGGAAATAACGAAAGAAACCATAGAGAAATCATTGACATACGGGCCAGGAAAGGACTAGGGATACATTCGGATCGCTTTTAACAGAAATCAAAGCGAAATTTCAACCTAAAAGACCAAATTACAAAATTTTTAAAGTTCATGGAATTGCCACAAAATTTCTGTCAGAGAACAGGAACGAATACGTTAAAAATCTTCACGCGAAGATGATAAGAAACAGGGTTGAAACCGGAGAAACAATAACAGAAACTGTGAAAGAACTAGAACAACCACGAAGAAGAAGGAAAGATAGGTGGTGGAATAAGATATGTGACGATACGATAGAGCATAGAGCTAATTGGAAAAAATGGAACTCCTGCAAAAACAAAACACTGGAACACAGTTTCTGAGATCAGAAAACATACATAAAAATTATTCGAACAGAGAAACGGAAAGGTGACAAAAAACGATCAGAGGCATTAGATAGAAATTTCAGACAGCACAACACTAGGGACTTCTTCAAAGTGTGCAAAGAAGAAATAACAGGTCATAAGCCGATGAGCCTACACTTCAAAGATTCAACAGGTAAACTGATTACAAACGACAAAGACAACTGTGAGTTACTAGCAAAATGCTTCATAAATCTTCTGAACCGCTAGGAACCAACACAGAGAGAAATTATGAGAGAGCCTCAAAATGAAAATCCACCCTCAGAACAACCATCACGGCATCAAACTGAGCAATACACTGGCCAGCTGAAAAACAACAGAGCGACAGGTGAAGACAGCATATTAGCTGAGATGTGGAAATTGTGAGGGAAACGGGCAGCTTAAACTGTTTATGAGGTTATTCAAGGCTGATAGGAGAAAAAAAGAGTACCGGACGATTGGAAACAACTAGATAAGAAGGGTGACAGGACAGACACCAACAATTGCCGAGGCATATCTCTACTTCCAGACACCTACAAAACTATGTCCAAAGCTCTACTGAATAAGATAGAAGAATAAGCAGAACACACATCTAGCGAGTACCAAGCAGGGTTCAGGAAAAATATATCGTGCGCAGAGAAAATTTTTACCTTGAAACTGTCCTCAGGAGCAGAACAATGCGGGACCTTCACACAGTCGTTACATTCATCGATTTCAAAAAATCATACGATTCTGTAGACAGACAGATAGAATGTATTCCTACCACTGGAAGAAGCAGGTATCGACAAAACCACCAGACAATTAGTCGAAAAGACACATCTTCAAAAATTAAATACCTAGGATAAGTTTCTAAACCCTTCAAAATTAACTCAGGTGTTCGGCATGGCGATAGGCTCTCACAGATTCTCTTCAGTCGGGTCTTAGACACTATCATGAGAGAGTAGGATAAAGAACTACAAGAGGAAAACATCGAAGTAATCTATCTAGGACAAGGAAGAGAAAGATCTGATGTGAAATGTCTCTTTTTTGCTGACGATATTGCAATAGATAATGATAGAAACGCTTTACAAAACTGTAGTTAAGACCAGATTACTAATATACACTGAACATAAACACAACAAAGAAAAGGAAATAAACAAACACAACACGGAAACATGAAAAGAGTTGATAAATTTAAATATTTGAGAGATTGGATACAATCAACTGGGTTAGATAAAACTAAAAGTAAGGAAAGATCGTAGGAAATGAGATTAGCATACAAACTCATCCAAAACCGATATAATATGAGATCAGCATCATTCGAGGCAAAAATTAAAAGCGATGCAACGGTAATTAAACTGGAAGCACTTTACGGATCCGATTGCCCAACACTGAGCAAAAGAGGTGAACGAGAACAATTGGAAAAGAAAGAAAGGAAAATACTCAGAAAAATTTTAGGACCACAAAAGAGCGAATATTACAACTAGACGGAGAGGAGGAATGAAGGTCTGCATAGAAGTATAAAAACAATCACAGACACAATAAGAAAGAGGAGACTAAAATTTTACGGTCATATGTACAGAATGGATGACAATAGGCTAACGAAGAAACATTTTAACTCCGTTTCCAAATTAAAAAACACCACAGGGTGGCTGGAAGAGAGAAGGAAGCACTTAAGAAAACTTAACGCGGCAGAAAGCCCCATAAATAACAGGGAAAGTTTCAGCCTACTGATCAATACCGAAAAATTTCCCGTGCAACAACGAAATTCACAGCCTAGGAGGGTGATGTCAAACGAACAGAGGCAGACCATCAGTCAACGTATGAAGAACTTCTGGGGAAAAAAAGAAAAAGATTGTACCTTTGTTTTAGGTTGTAAGCTGGCCAAATTCTGTAATAAAAAAATGCGTACGATTTGTATTTTATATTTGCATGCATTATTATTATTATTATTATTATTATTATTGTTAGGATTTTAAAGGATGGTGAATGAACTGCAAGTTCTAATGGAAAAATGTATTTTTATGTGATATAACACAATTTAACAATTTTTGGATTTGTTTTCCTTTACTTGAACTGTTACACCTTGCTTGGTCCCACGTTTCACGATTCTAGGGTCCGGGAAGTACCCTATAAGTTCTGACGAGAGAGTTTGTATCAAAACGTATGATATAAACGGCCATATCTGTTAATTGCATTGACTTAAAGCTTAAGTACTCGTATTTTATGTCACCAAGGGACCATAGACTCAGTAAGTGACATAGCTTCAACTTGATACGCTTCCCGTTCACGTTCATCATAAAAGGTGGTGTTAACAGAAGGACGAAAAAAATCACAAGAAATATTTTTTCATCCATAGGCCTATAATTACAAATTTTCAGATTTTTTCCTTTAAATTCATTATAAACCTTTTTTCTTTTTTTTTTTTTTTTTGCAAAGTACCCTATAGGTTTTGTCTTTCGATGTCTCTCTGTCTGCCTGTCAGAGTTTTAAGACCCTTTTTTCTCAGAAATATTTACAAGGATCAAGTTGAAATTTATATTATATAGATAGATTTACAGCGGCTTGGCGGTGTAAAAACATTCAGCCTCAAAGCCGATGCAGTCGAAAGATGCAACCTTTCTTGTCACGTAAACATAGTCGTCAAAACCGACAATATGCTGACAGTATGTCCAAATAAAGAAATAAACAAAATTTTGGAATACGTAAGTTAAAGAAGATTTAGAAAGTGTCGCTGTGAAAGCAGAAGATAACAGCATTAAGAGTTATTCTCAGCTGTAAAGTGTTAAATTTAGAAGGATTCCCAGATTCCCAGGTGCAGGTGGTAAGAGAACTGGTGTGAAGATGTGTGTAGTGAGGATAAAGTTACATGCTGGAAAAGGGAAGAGTATTACAGCAAAGAAAATGGGAAGTGAGAAGGAGCTGAAACTACCCTGTGGTCCCTGACTGGACAAAATCGAAAGATAAAAGACACAGAAATCGCACCTGGGCTACAGTTTTGCTTACATGTGGTGGAGTATCGAAAATGTATGTACGATCTCTTCTCCTTATGGTAGGATAGGTCTCCGCAGCGGCGTTATCTTGCCTACTGGTACCACACAGGTTATATCCTCGGAGTTTGTGAGACTTTTTCGCGACCTTATGCTGAAGACACAGACATGCCAACACGAAAGGAGATATTGCCACCAACCAGCCCCTCCCCCCCCCCCTCCCCCAACAAGATTGACTACAATAATTATTTTTTTCCGGAGCAGACACTTCACTGTGTTTCCTATGAGGCAATAAAATCTCGAGGAGGTGTTCTCCGAACTCTATTTGGTTTCAACTTTTCTGACGAAGCACGTTCGGAAGCAGGTTCGTAACGCTGTTGTTAAATCGGTAGTAAAAATGTCGCCGCCATCTTTAGTTAGCATGGGCAGGCTTCTATTGCTCTGGAATCTGTAAAATCACATTGGTAGCAATGTGCTCGAACCTGGAGGGCATGGACACGCCTACCTCACTGCCATG
Organism: Schistocerca serialis cubense; assembly: GCF_023864345.2. Taxonomy (NCBI): domain Eukaryota; kingdom Metazoa; phylum Arthropoda; class Insecta; order Orthoptera; family Acrididae; genus Schistocerca; species Schistocerca serialis. The sequence goes on from NC_064644.1 coordinate 545,879,117, forward strand.
AATACGCGTTCAGTTAACTTGCTCTGCGAGCTTTCTGGACACGATTTTCCAATGATGATGGAATAAGAGTCGTATTCGTAATTAGAAGAGGGTGGCCCCTATGAAACACGAATCTTGATTGAATCACATCACAATATAATTAACAGCAGATCATCTCTACATCTAATGGTGTGCGGGGAAGGGTATTTTTTTCTACCACTAATTGAGCTCTCCAACCCTATGCCACTCGCGAATAGCGCGTCGGAAAAATGATTGTTGGCAAGCCTCTGCACTGGCTCTAATTTCTCGAATTTTCTACTTATGGTCATTACGCGAGACGTATGTGGGGGGAAGTAAAATGTTATCCAACTCATCCCGGGAAGTACTCTCTCGAAATTTCAGCAGTAAATCTCACCGTGACGCGCAACGCCTCTCTTTTAACGTCTGCCAGTGGAGCTTATTGAGCACCCCCGTAACGCTCTTGTGCCGACTAAACGATCCCTCGGTCCAGGGGACCAGCCTGTTGCTGGACACCCTTGCATCACACACTCTCTCAGCACCTATTCGGCTTTCGGAAGTCCCGCCGCCCTTCTTTTACTTCCGCCACTTTTCCTCGAACTGAGCTATGTCCGTACTCTGATACAGCCAGTGCACTTGACATCCACGAAGGCAATGTATGGTTTCCTTCAGCAGCACAGGTCACCGAATGTGGTCTGGGGGAAACATCCCCAAGTCGACTGGCGTGCCATATGGCGATCGATGGGCCCTCCTTACCTTGACACTGACTTCCAGTCTGCATGGTATCTTACTGTCAATGGGAAGCAAGTATGCCTATCACGCCTTTACAGGATTCACCTTGCGGACGCCCCGTTGTGTGGCGCCTTTAATGTTTTGGACACAGACAAGCAACGCCTGGTGTGCAGATAGGCAAGAGGTGTCTGGTTCTTGGCGCGACAGATGTTGTACCTAATGAACCGTATGACTTCTCATCAGATACCTACTCATCTGCTCCTCTTGCAGGATGCGGGATACTTCCCACAAGCGAATACGATCTTTGTGAAGTGGATTTGTGGTCACGCAACACAATACTTGTTTGCTCATGGCGAGAAAAGTATCCTTGATTTTTCACAGTTCGTTAATGAACGCCGTTGTGCAGTTCTCATCAATCCAAAACACAGTTTTACTCCAATTTCTTTTGCAGTGTCTTCCTTAACCCACTCCAGACCTGGGGTACTCTTGTTATAAAGAGATGATCCCCGCCTCTTCCACAATTAGAACCGATATATTCTCTGGTCTTCGGAATCTTCTACTAGGATAAACAATATGTTGATAGTCTCAATTAGTCTGACATATTTCTGCGTGCTCCTCCTAGCGACTCCGGTTTCCTGCTATTCTCTGTGGTATTAATGTTACAAAAAGAAAAATAAATGAATAAACGATGTTCAATGTGCCTTTGTGCGCAGGGAAGGTTCCCTATAAAACCGGTGGTCATGGTGTTGCACTGAAAATCGGTCGAGCCGTGTTCCACAACAAAATAAAAAAAAAGGGTAGCGACTTTGCTTGGTAATCAAAACGTTTTCGGTCCTGGATTCGAAACCACCGCTTAAATTTTGATTAATAAACAGCGCTGGCGACCGAAGACTTCCGGCATAAGAAGTCACCCTCATTCTGCCAACAACCTTGTCACAAAGGGTGAAGGAGCAGACAGAAGTTCAGGACTCTCTTTTGTCTTTGTGGTGTGAAACTACCCCTAAAGGCGGAAGAATCAGCAATGATCAACGACATGAGGACGCAGAAGGCAATCGAAACCACTGCACTAAAGACACATAACGTGTATCCACAGGACATGTGGCCTGTAATTGAAAAAGTGCCATGGTGATCTCTCCATTGGCAAAAGATTCCAGATCAGTCACCCATTTGGATCTCCGGGAGAGGACTGCCAAGGGGAAGGTGACTGCGAGGAAAATACTGAATAATCAATGAAAGGATAACGTTCTACGAGTCGGGGCGTCAAGTGTCAAGCTTTAATGTACTAGGGAAGCTGGAAAACCTGGAAACGGCAATGCAAGTGAGCCGTAGTAAAGTTAGCTTTGAAAAGAGCTCTGCAGTGCGTGGTGTGAAGCAGTCGCCCTCCATTTTCTGGCGGTGGCGCCGTTGTCACAATTGAAGGCTTCGGTGTCTCCCTCTAGCGGGAAAGGGGAAAAGTGGTCTGTTCGTGTGGGTTTAAGAAGTGGCTGTATGGGCTCTCGTGGAGAGTTGGCAGTCGGGGCATCAAGAAGCGACTTCTTTGCCGGTGCTAGAGGGACAGCACGCAGACCGCGGCATCAGCGGAAGCGACGCGAGCAGCGGCTCCGTGGTATGGGGCGTTAACTGCTCGTCGCGAAGGGAATCTTCCTGAGCGTGGGTCCGCGAGGGGCCTAATCTGCAGTTCGGCCGTATGCTGTCGAACGGCGAGGAGGTTCTGAAAATCGGCGCGCCTTCCTGCGTCCGTTGAAGCGGCTGGCAGCGGGCGGCTCGGCAGAGCATTTGGAGGTGCTGCGTTGGTTCAGTCCCGGTAGTCGTAACGCACCAGAAGTTGAGTATTGTTTGTTAACAGATTTTATGAAGCTTAATTGAATTCAATTTACTTATTCTTGTTAATGATACCAGCCGTATTTTTTGGGGGTTTCCCGCCATTCATTCTCGTTTGCCCACCAGCGGGAAGGTGGTAATATTAGAAAGGGTGGTCCGTTTGTCCACTTTTGAGGACGAAAGGGGGGGAATCAGAGTAAATCTGTGGTTCGGATTGCTTCTTTCCTCTCCCAGCTTACCTACGGGTTTATTCGACTGTTAGCCCCTGCCATGTCCGTGAAAGTCTAAGGCACCAGTGACTGTACTGTTTAAAATGCAAGCCACTAAGACCTGAGCCATTCTCTCGCCTGCCATAACTAGTATTACTAGACTCCTTTTGCCTCGTGGTAAGAACTAGTCAACTGCATAACCAATTCCTGCTCATCAGGAAGGTGTAACTTACGTAAATTTGGCCAGCCGGTGTGACCGAGCGGTTTTAGGCGCTTCAGTTTGGAACCGCGCGACCGCTACGGTCGCAGGTTCGAATCCTGCCTCGGGCATGGATGTGTGTGATGTCCTTAGGTTAGTTAGGTTTAAGTAGTTCTACGTTCTAGGAGATTGATGACCTCAGATGTTAAGTCCCATAGTGCTCAGAGCCATTTCAGCCATTTTTTTACGTAAATTTGTGTTTGTGTATATTTGGCTATAACGAAGCAAGCTAGTTAATGTACACCATGGTGGATTTTTTATGTCGTTTCTAGTTAGCAAAAAACTGTTGTGTGTTTTTCCAATTCATTACTTTTCAAGGCTTTTACTCAACGTGCTTATGTGTTTTATACTGGTAGTTGGTTATTGGTGTGTTTTCTTGCCATGCAAAAGTTTGCCATTTCATTACGGATAGAAATTGTTGCCTTGAAAGGAGAATGTTGTAAAAGTTTGCAAGTCCTACTTGGCGAGCGTGTGTGTTTTCCGTAAGTTAACTGGTAGAAATTTGTAAATTTTTTTATATATTTTGGAAATGTTAATGTTATTAACTGTGAGTGTCCCCCCGTGTGCATGACTCATGCGTTTTGGTTTTTCTATTTTGAGAACTTTTGTAAACAGAATTGCCTTTGTATGTTGCAGACAAGTTACATTTTGCGCCATTTAATGAATGGAGTGAAATTCACCTGTAATTTAGCTGAGCTTGAAATATTATACAGCGTCGCGTTGAATACGTTAAATTGCCTGCCTGTACTTGTCTTTTACTGGCTTGAAACTTTTTATAATAAATTTAAAAAAGTCCTTTCCTATCGTATATTGTGACTTACTGGTTAAATGATTGTTGGTTTTTTTTTTAAAAAATATCGTAAAGTCTTGCACCAAATTTGAATAAAGAGTGTTACTGAAAATTGTGTATAATTTCACCAGTTATTCCTTGGCACCTACTTCCACTTTACATTTTGTGTATTGATTGAGATTACTAACCTTTGGTGAACCAGTAATAATTTTACGGTTCAGCAAAGGCTCAGTCTCAGAGATAATAGGCGTCAGTTAAGTGAAATGGAAAGAAGACAAGGATTTCTGGTCATATGAGTACAGGGTAATATCGACAACAGAAGAAAATGGTATGAAGGGAGTAGGATTTGTTATGAATTGAAAGGTGAGGTAAAGCGTGTGTTACAGTGAACAGTTCTGTGATAGGACTGTTTTTGTCAGAATCGACAGCAAACCAACACCGACAACGATAGTTCAGGTATACATGCCGACGTCGCAAGCTGAGGATGAAGAGATACAGAAAGTATATGCGGATATTGAAAGGGTAATACAGTACATTAAGGCAGATGAAAGTCTAATAGTTAAGGGGGACTGGAATGCAGCTGTAAGGGAAGGAGCAGAGGAAAAGGTTACAGGAGAATATGGGCTTGGTACAAGGAATGAGAGACGAGAAAGGCTAATTGAGTTCTGTAATAAATTTCAGCAAGAACCATATGAGGAAGAGGTATACTTGGAAAAGACCGGGTGATACGGGAATATTTCAGTTAGATTGCATCATGGTCAGACAAAGGTACCGAAATCAGATACTAGATTGTAAGGTGTACCCAGGAGCAGATGTAGATTCAGATAACAATGTAGAAGTGTTGATGAATAGTCTGAAGTTCAAGAGACTAGTCAGGGAGAATCAATACGCAAGAAGTGGGATAGACAAGTGCTACGGAAGGACGAGATACACTTGAAGTTCTCTATGGCTATTGATACAGCAATAAGGAGCTCAGTAGGCAGTACAGTTGAAAAGGAATGGACATCTCTTGAAAGGGCCATCACAAAAGTTGGAAAGAAAAAGATAGGTTCAAAGAAGGTAGCTGCGAAGAAACCGTGGGTAACAGAAGAAATACTTCAGCTGATCGATGAAAGAAGAAAGCACAAAAATGGTCAGGGAAATTCAGAAACACAGAAATACAAGTCGCTGAGGAATGAAATAAATAGGAAGTGGAGGGAAGCTAAGACGAAATAGTTGCATGAAAAACGTGTTGGAAGGACTGATCCGGCATACAGGAAAGTCAGAACGACCTTCGGTGACATTAAAAGGAAGGGTGGTAAAATTAATAACACAACGGGAATTCCGCTGTTAAATGCAGAGGAGAGAACGAATCGGTGGGAAAAGTACATTGAGGGTCGCTATCAGAGGGAAGATTTGATTGATGTGATAGAAGAAGCAACAGGAGTCGATTTAGGAGAGATAGGGGATCCAGTATTGGAATCAGAATTTAAAAGAACTTTGGAGGACTTAATATCAAATAGGACAGAAGGGATGGATAACATTGCATCAGAATTTCTAAAATCATTGGGGGAAGTAGCATCAAGACGACTATGTGTAGAATGTATAAGTCTGTCGCCATACCATCTGACTTTCGGAAAAATATCATCCACACAACCCCGAAAACTGCAAGAGCTGACAAGTGCGAGGATTGTCGCACAATCAGCTTAACCGCTCATGTGTTAATGTTGCTGACAAGAATAATATACAAGAGAATGGAAAGAAAAGTTGAGGATATGCTAGATGACTATCAGTTTGGATTAAGAAAACGTAAAGGCGCCAGAAAGGCAGTTCTGACATTGCAATTGATAATAGAAGCAAGACTAAAGAAAGATCAAGACACGTTGATAGGGTTTATCGATCTGGAAAAAGCTTTCGACAATACAAAATCGTGCAAGATGTTCGAAACTCTGGCAAAATTAGGGATAAGCTATAGGGAGAGACGGGTGATATACAATATGTACAAGAACCAAGAGGGAATAATACGTGTGTACGATCAAGAACGAATTGCGCGGATTACGAAAGGTGTAAGACACGGATGCAGTCCTTCGCACCTACCGTTCAATCTGTACATCGAAGAAGCAGTAATGGAAATAAAAGAAAGTTTCAGAAACGGAATTAAAGTTCGAGGTGAAAGGGTATCAATGATACGATTCGCTGATGACATTGCTATCCTAAGCGAAAGTGAAAAATAATTACATGATATGCTGAGTGGAATGAACAACCAATGGAACATGGAATGAGGGTGAGTCGAAGGCCATTAAGGATATGTGCCGGTCTTCTTTGGATCTTCTCTATCTCTTCCATCAGTCCTATGTCGCTGGGATCCCAGATAGATGAACAATACTCAAATATCAGCCGAACAAGTGCCTTAATAAGCCAGTTCACTCGTGAATGAGTTAAATGTCGTTAAGATTCGCCCTATGAATCTGAGCCTGGCATCTGCTTTTCCTACTTTTTGTTTTATGAGACATCTCACTTAAGGTCGCTCTGGATAGTTAGTCCTAGATATTTGACGGCAGATACGGTTTCCAGTGGTTTGTCATCAACAATGTAGTTATAGAGTAGTGAATTTCTTTTCCTATGTATGCGCAATATGTTATAGTTATTTACGTTCAGGGTCTACTGCCAGAGCCTGCAGCATTCATCAAATCTCTGAAGATCCGGATTTTACGGACCTTACATGAGCTTGATCCATAACGACAGTAAGATACAGTATGACATCCTCAGAAAATAATAATTATATTATATCACCAAAAAGCAACTGAAGTAATCTCATGTACCGAAAACTAACAAAACAATATCTATCAATATAAGGACAGGGGCATGCATAAGTAAGTTAAAGTGAAACGCATTTTGGAGACTAAACGTGCAGGTGATTAATGGTATTGGAAAACCCCACTTAACAAGAGAACGGCGAGCTTCAGCGCAGAAAGGGATAAGGCGAGAACAATACATATTCCTTTTAACGTAAATACGGCCGGGTCAGAGGGTAAGTGGTGAAACGCCCGCTAAACCCGCAGGGCAGAAGAGGTGATTAGGATTGTGGAAAGGGCCAAATAAGGTGTTGGTCAGGTTCACTGAAAATTGTAATTTATTAAAATTTAATAAGACCTTTGAACCAAAACGGCACATAGCAGAATCTTTAGAACTATGAGTTTCAAATAGGCAATTATTTCACGGCTGGGGGCCTCCAATTAAGAAATCTTAAAAGTCAACAAAATAAAAAATGCAGTTAAAATAGCAAATAAAATAACTAAAATATATATGGTATCACAGTTATTCTGGAAAGCCTCAAGGCAACGGTAGATAAAACAAACATATGCAAGGTGCAATACAAGCGGGTGAGGGCCACAATTAAATTAGAAAATTTTAAAATATATTACCATAATCTTTTAAGGTAGATGGCCGCAATGGTTTTGCTTGAAGGGCAATGTCAAGAATTTAGGTTTAAAGCGGCTTAAGGCCCACAATTGATTTTCCAGAATTCAAAAATACATGAAATCCAGTAAAAATAAGAATTTTTAAATCGTTGGCTATGATAGATTACCAGCAGACAATTAAACATCGGTGAGAAGGACTAAAAGAAAATGGCACTCAGAAGCCTCCAGGAAGTCGGTCTGCCCTCGTTCACTTAGGTGAGACAGGTGGCGAGCCCAACTACACTTGATCCGTCGGAACTCAACCAAGGGCCAGCCATGGACCGACCGACAAAACGACTTGCTTGCCCACAATCGGTACATGACAACTCAAACACAAAATGTTACGAACGTGATTATGCACAATGAAATATGTATTAACTGTCAAAACTACACGCCATGTTGGACAGCGACAACAGATGAGGAAAGGACGCTGCCTGAATTTATGTCAGTGGCCAGGGCAGGTAACCAACACACTAACGACCACAAGGCATAAAATTCCGCTGGTGCACTCGAATTGTAGTCAACCAATATAGTTAATTGCACCGCATGGAAGCTAAATTTCAGCAATAGAAACAGTCGGTGTTGCTCACAGGAAAGCCTCCCTAACAGCAAACTACCGAAACGAACCACACAAAATGAATGGACTTGGCTTGGGTAGTTGAAACCAATACTCAACTTTGACGTCCCGGGTCGGTGAACCACGAAGCTCGTAGCGATCGGACAGCTCCATACATGCTCCAACACTGTGCAGGGACCGCCAGCAGACCCAGCCGACTGCACCGCGGAGAGATAACTTACCTGGTCCGCAGCAACCGACCGACTCCCACAGAATGCCGACATCATCTAAAATAGTCGTCAGTGGAAGTAACGCCAACTACACACACAACCTGACCAACATTTGCACGAAGACCTGAACGATACCCAACACTAACTAAGCACACACGAAGACAAATCGGGAGTCGATGCACACACATACAGCCGACTCATGAACGATCGTCGAGTCAAAACCCGTCGTCCGGTAGGACGACTGACCGACGATCCACCAAGACCGTGACCGGGCTCAAGTGATGCGTGGCGGCAATGGTCGGGCGAGCCATGTCGACGCAGACCTCACTGCTGCTCCAACCCGACTGCACTAGTGCTGCATTGCAATTCCCGACTGGTAGGTCCGGACTGCGCTCCAGACGCGTTCCAACTGACTGGCAGCCCGAACTCGCAGCCCGAACTGCCTTCCAACAGACAACGACCGGGAAGTCATAGCAAATGCAAACTCGCGATGCCTGCTCAGTGGCTGCTTGATTACGCCAAAAGAATGCTAAACTGAGACACGCATACCACATGTTCACAGACCTTAGGGGAACCGAAGGTATGCTTTGAGGAGTATTAGTATTAGTGACTCTGAAAAAAAAGTCTTATGAACATATATCCTGTTTTTGAGTTTCCTAAGAGACCAATGAAAACAATAGGGTATTAGGACAAACACTGTGATCTAATGTTTTGTTCAGTTTGGCGTATTTTCTCACAAAAGGCGTTCAAATGGTCCACTGTCAACTGCAATGCATTTTACAGCTCATGAAGGTGCCGTGTTGCTGGTCCGAGCTCATTCGTACGGTCCTTTACTTGATCACATTCTCTGCCTCGTGATGACTGGGTGTTGTGTGATGTCCTTAGGTTAGTTAGGTTTAAGTAGTTCTAAGTTCTATGGGACTGTTGACCATAGATGTTAAGTCCCATAGTGCTCAGAGCCATTTGAACCATTTTGAACCTGATCACATGCGTGGAAAATAAGAGCGGAAAGTTCCTCCTTTGTGTCCTCTTTGAACTTTTCGCTCTTCAGCCAACCTCGCAAACAGTAATATAAAGGAGTAATATTGGGTGACGTCGGTGGCTAAGAAATGACTCCACGACGACCAATCCAACGCCAAGGATTCGCTTCAGTGATATACTGCGCCATTTACCATAGGGAGATGTGCAGCAGCTCCGTCGTGGTGAAAGTGCTTATGACGTCATGTTGCCGAAGGTATATCCGCTAGGCATATTGACAGCACATTTTCATGGATGTCAAGGTGCCGTACTCCATTAAGACGGTTACCTAAAACAACTGGACCGACGAGTTGGTCATCAATAATATTGCACCATACGTTCACTGCAAAACGTCGTTGAGCAGTGGTTTCCACGTCGGGTGTAGATTTTCATCTGCCCACGCGTAAGAGCTGCGCGTGTCGTTGATGCCGTTGCTTGTAAATGTTAACTCAACAATGAACAGAATACGCGTTGGCAATGATCCATTGACAGAGTCTTTTCATTTGGCATCATCTCCTACATGCAGATGTTGCATACTCTGCTGATAATACGGATGCAGATCCTCCCCACGTACGGTGTGCATCATTGTGCAGCAGTTCTCCTGGAGCTGGTTGTCGGGCTGCGTTCTACACTTCCAAGAATGTATTCAACTTCTTAAGATATTGATGGACGGGACGTTCAGATAAAATATGTACGGTGGGAACCGTACCACTTTCATGCAGTGAACTCAATGCTAAATGCCCTGCTATCCGAAATTCTCGATTAGGAGGTCGTCGTTTGGATTCGCGAAGAGCAGCTGTGTAATTTCCATTGCAACACCCGCAGACAAATGTCATGTCACCATACTCCACATGTATGAAGCCCTGTGGCATTTTCACTACACTGATCCGTACTGTATTAACTGTGTACGTAAGAGCACTGCAGTAAACTGGTGCAACTACTGATTATGTAAATTGGAGATAGAGGGGGAGAAAGTAAAGTAAAGGGAAGGGACTATTTACCAATTATGACTCTGTGCGGCATCATCGATGACGGGGAAGTGTGTGCCAGACTGGGATTCGAACCTGGGATCTCCTACTTACTACAGAGTGACGTTAACTGCTGCGCCTCCCGAAAGGAGTGTTTATCGCTATCGCTTGGACCATCTCGCCCGACCCCCACCCCCCACCAAGCGCCACCCATCCGCACTCGCTGTCCATTCCATCCATGCTCGCTACTCTGAGATTTCCGCAGGAGGCCGAACCTAATTGCCCATGCGCACACTGAATGTGGTTAACTCATCGCCCATTGAGGCGAATCAGTTACATGAGTGCGTCTCTTCTCCCGGACATCTCGGAAAGATCAGAAACCACGCATTCATATTACTGTAGTACTGACGAGGAGAATAGGGCAAGTACCATAACCCGATTTCCCAGGAAAATCGCTCAGTGGAAGAGGAATCAAAATAAACGAACATGCGTCTCGGTTTATCTGTAGATCTCGGCCGTTTCTGAGAAAACGACTGTCAAAGTTTTCGATGTACTTTACATGCTTTTTAGCGCTCGATAACTTAAGCCGAAATTGTGACAAAGTGGCTAGCGGCACGGTCTCTTACTTCTGCGTCATATTTTAGAAACCTGGCTATTATTTCTATTTATTTTATTCTTCATTTATCGAACCATGTCCGTAGAAGTTCACTGCGCCAGTGTTTTTGTTATCGAGTTAGGAGATACGAGGGCCTTATGTTCATTACAGCATTAAACCTGTGTCTCACAATAAGCGTCATATATTTATTGTATAATATATGTGTGTATTATTTTCAAAGATTACAACCTTTCTAAATTCTCATAATCTTACATTTCATTCTTATATCAATTCTTATATTAATTCTTATATTTTATTCTCCAGAAAGATTAGTTGCATTCAGTTGTGTGAGGCAGGTTTACCAGTGACGTTTTTCGTATGAATCACACTCGGAAAGAAACGTCGTTAACATTGCTGAAGATATCCGCGTTGGCAATAATCTCGTGGGAAACTCGAAAAGTGAAGCTTGCTGTTTATTATAGATCAAGATACGCTACAGAAATTTCACCGAAAACTATTTCAAATAATTTTCTCATTCATTTATTGCTCTTCTTTCAATTCATTAACCAGACATACAGTTAATAGACACATAAGGACACAGTTCTTTCAATATGCATCGGAAAGCATTTGCGTCGTAGTATTCGACGGACATGGGTAAATAAACGAGAAAAAAAAAAAAATAAAGCCGTGATACTTGCTACTGTGCCATCGCTTGGGTCGAACCGTTTACTCCTTGAAAGGCACATAAAGCATCTCGAAAACTTTGACAGTCGTTTTCTCAGAAATGGTCGAATATCTATGTATGAGCCAACACACGTGTCCACTTTCTTTGACCCCTCTTCCACTGAGCGATGTTTCTGGGAAATCGCATTATGGCACTTGCCGTGTTCTTCTCGTGAGACGTGAGGTAAAACTACGTGTACACGTTCAGGGCTCGACGTCGCATTGAAACGGTCAGTTAAGCCAAAACTACGTAGCCCTATGTCACTTTGATTGTATTCTCATATGAATGCTGGTCAAGAAGGATATGCAACTGAGGCCTGTGATTTTCAAACAGCTGTATCTAGATGCGGTTAAGAAAAAGGCATATGTTCATTTGAAGTTTTTTGTTCAGAGTCACCAGTACTATCACTCCTCAAAGCCTATTATACCTTCCCTTCTGGCTCACCCTGTGAAGCGAGAAGTAAGATATTGACTGACGTACTAATCTCCACAATGACTGACGTTCCATCGGCATTTGTCCACTAACATCGATCGGACTCAGCACAAATGTGTTTAAAATAACGTTTGAAGCTGTTGTAACTTTTAATCCCTGTGGAGGACTGGATGTCCTCCGAGTAGTCCAGAATTATGGATTAAAGTAGTCCGTTGCAGTGAGAAGGCTACATCGCATTCTACTGTGGTTTTACATGGTCACTATTAAATATTCCACTGGTTTACTGCTTGCTAGTTGCGTGTTTGTGGTCTTCCCATCGCCCCTTGTTGGGTAACTTCTTCTGTAGGCTCGATATCCGATGCTATAGCCGTCAGGATAAAGAAGATAGATTTTATCTGCAGCTAGGGAAGTGGTAACATAGGAGAGCTAATTCAGTTAATTATTCCCACCAATCTACCCTAATCTATTGCATTCACGCTGCAGGCTCTATCTCCGCAGCTGAGTATTAACGGCGGATGACGCCATGCTGGCGTCCCAGAAGGAAAAGAAGGAAGGGAGATTAGGTTTAGCGTCCCGTCGACATCGAGGTCATTGGAGACGTAGCACAAGCAACCATCCCGGCATTTACCTGGAGCGAATTAGGGATATCACGGAAAACCTTAATCAAGGTGGCCAGACGCGGGTCTTGGGGATTCGGGTTAGATTCCCGGCGAACGGGTTGCACTCAGCGTCAAGAGGCCAACTGGCGAGCTACTCGACCAATTGGTAGCGGTTCCAAGGTCAAGAGAACCTCCAACGACTGGGAGAGCGGTGTGCTGACCATATACATCCCCCTTCAGAACGCATCCGATGACGCCATTGGTAGAGGATGACATGGCACTCGGTCAGGCCCGACTGAACCGTTTAGGGACACAACGCGGAACTTTACCTTTTACTTTCACAGGTTCTATACAATAACAAGTCCGCACTGATAGCTGAGTGGTCAGCGTGACGGACTGCCGTCCGGCGGGCCCAGGTTCGATTCCCGGCTGGGTCGGGGATTTTCTCCGCTCAGGGACTAGGTGTTGTGTTGTCTTCATCATCATTTCATCCCCATCCGGCGCGCAGGTCGCCCAATGTGGCGTCGAATGTAGTAAGACCTGCACCAATGCAGCCGGACCTGTCCCGCAAGGGGTCTCCCGGCCAATGACGCCAAACGCTCATTTCCATTTCCATGCAATCCCAAAGAAAAACAGTATATAGTTCCATTAAAAAAGATAGAAGGAAACGTAGGTGGTGTCATAATTCGGCAGCTTTAAGAGCTAATAATTAATCGTGTACGTCACAAAATTCTACCACGTCGTCCGCTATAATTTAGCAAAAGCATCTCCTGTGTGTACTTACTCGTTCTGCAGAACTTCTGGGTGGCTTTCTTAGTTTAGGTCATCATCCTCGATATGGACATAGAACGGCGTACTCTCTGGATATTTGGTTTCCTCAATACAGAAGTCATAATAGGATAATGGAAATCAGAAAAAAAGATTTAAAAAAGTAAAGTAAAACAGACAGTCCCTGTGCGTGGTCGGATTGGAAGCCACTGTTCTTACGCTACCTGAAACTAACATTAACGAAGACCGTTACGGTTTTTCAGACTTTTGGATTATTAATACTGTTCGCCTGCAACGCCTCCAGAGAATTTGCGATTGGTGTATCTCTACAAATGCATTCAGAGATGGGGATCAACAACGTCTCAGTCGTCTTCTTACCTTCAGGCAGTATGTTGTGCGCAAGTTTGTAGCTTGTTCCCGCAGTAATATTTCATTTCTTATGTGTGTGTATTCTCTTGAATTTCTTGCATGCACCTGCGTTACATTGTCGTAAATAATCCGAGCTGTTTGTTTAACGTGGACTCTTGAAGTTATATTACGTGAATTTCCGCTCCACTGTGTGAAACTAGACTGGCGACTTGAAAGTTCTTCTGCGTTTTGAAGTTACTCTTTGAGGCACTTTGTATGTGACAACTAATTTGATACTATGAAACGTGTGACCTTTACAGTTAAACGTAATTCCTGTCTTTCGTCTCAGTGATGAGGGATGTACTTAAAAGCACTGTCCAGCTCGTGTTCTTTAGCGAACGTGATCGAGATCATTTTATCGAAGACGGAGAAATATCGGCCATGGATTCAGTGGAACAACTATCCTGAAATACGCCCGAAGTAATTAGGGGAATAACTGTAATCTAAAAGATGACGGAATAATGAAAAGGCGAGGCAACCAGTTACTACTTCTCTACCACAGCGATTGTGTCTCGAGGTAAGTCTACTCGTATTCTTAGACAGTTGCATAAATATTATCTCACTCTATGTACACAAGTACAGTATGTAGTACATTAGTATTAATTAAAATGTTTATATAAATTTATCACAGTGCACAAAATTTCCAGTTTATTTGTTGTTTTAACTTAATTTTTTCTAATACTTCATCTTTGCTTGCTTGAGTACATGTGTAAACACAGCAGAAGAAGAGCATGGACCACTGCAGATGTTTAAATTTATATTTCTACTTTCTGAGTACGCGGAGTTGCCAGAGTACACTACGTCATCAAAAGTACCCGCACACCTGCCTCAAAGTGACTGACAAGTTCGTGGCGCCCTCTGTCGGTAATGCTGGAATTCAATGTGGTGTTGGCCCACGCTTAGCCTGATGACAGCTTCCACTGTCGCAGGCATGTGGCAGATGACGTTCACTGGGCATTCGCCATACCCACAACCCTGCCCTGTAATTCGTCACTGCACACGACGTTTTTCCACTGTTCAATCGTCAAATGTTTACACTCCTTACCGAGGCGTCGTTTGGCATTTACTGGCGTGATGTGCGGCTTATGAGCAGCCGCTCTACCATGAAATCCAAGTTTTCTCACCTCCTGCCTACCTGTCATAGTGCTTGCAGTGGATCCTGATGCGGTTTGGAGTTCCTGTGTGATGGTGTGGATAGATGTCTGCCTCTTCAACAGTTGGCAGTCTCGTGACAATCAACAGACGAGATCGGCCTGTACGTTTATGTGCTGTACGTCTCCCTTCACGTTGCCACTTCACTATCACACCGGGAACAGTGGAACTAGGGATCTTTAGGAGTGTGGAAATCTAAGTGACACCCAATCATCGGGTCACTTTCGAAGTCCGTGAGTTGCGTGGAACTCCCCATTCTGCTCTCTCACGACGTCTGATGGCTACTGATGTCGCTGATATGCAATACCTACCAGTAGGTGGCCGCATAATGCACCTAATATGAACAACGTATGTTTTTGGGGGTGTCCGGATACTTTTGATCACATAGTGTATGGACTCCTCCTTCCCGACCACTCTGTCCATCTCCGCTAACCTCTCTCTCTGTCCACCTCCTCTACCCCCGCTACTCTCTCTCCATCTCCTACTGCCTCTTTTTTTGGCCATCTTCTCCTCTTCCTCCTCCTCCTCCTTTCGTCCATCTGCTCCTTCCTACATTGTCCATCTCCTTGTACCCCTTCTAATTCCATATTCTTTCTTTGTCAATCCTCTCCCCTCCTCTCTGTCCATCTCCTATTCCCCCCTCTATTTCGTCCCCCCCCCCCCCACCTTCTGGGGACTAATAACCCCAGCAGTTGAGTCCCATAGTGCTCAGAGCCAGCCCCACCTTCTGCCTGTTCGCCTGTTCATGTCATCTCTTTTTCTTTCTGTGCCCATCTCCTCTTCACGCCTCTCTCCGTCCATCATTTCTCTTTATCTGTCCATTGCCTACACTCCTTCTGTATGTTCATCTCATCCTCCCCCATCTCTCTGCCTGTCTCTTCCTCTCCTTGTCTCCGTCCATTCTCCCCCTCTCTCCTTTCTTTGTCCATCTCCTCCCCTACCCCCTCTCTGTCCATTTCCCTCTCCCCTATCTCTATCCATTTCCTCCTTCTCGTATCTGTGCCTATCTCGTCCTTCCCACTCGCTGTTCGCCCATATCTTCTTCCCTTCTCTCTCCACATTTGCTGGTCGCTGTGGTCGAGCGGTCCTAGGCGATTCATTCTGGAACCGCGCGGCTGCTACAGTCGCAGGTTAGAATCCTGCCTCGGGCCTGGATGTGTGTGATGTCCTTAGGTTAGTTAGGTTTAAGTAGTTCTAAGTCTAGGGGACTGATGACCTCAGATGTTAAGTCCCATAGTGCTTAGAGCCATTTGGAACTATCTCTCCACATTATTACACTAATCCACTAGGAGGCTGATGGTTCTTACCCTTACAGTATTTCTTTCCATATTGTAAGCAACACAAGTAACAAATTCGCTTCAAATCGTTCCAGGAGTTTAGGACAAGCTTTTTTACCTGTTGATTTATCTGCATACATACATGTAAAATATATTTCACACATATTTAACTTATTTCACGCGTATTTGTACACATATTTTACCTGAATATGCAGCGAATTTCGCCCTGCAGTTTCATGTTAACGCAGATGAATGTTTATAACGTCGTATCTCCTGGACTATGTGCTATACTATGATATTATTTTGCAGCTGCATTCAGTGTTGTATGTGACTATTGTCTACAAATTATGTTGTGAGTAGACTTAATAGCAAAGAAGAAGTATATTAAAATGTCATGCGTGATGTTTCAATTTCTTACGCATCTCATAGTTTATGGTGTCATGTCTCCTGGAGTAAACGTCGTACAATGATGTAACTTTTCTGTTACATTCAGTGGTGTACGTAAATCTGCTGCATACATTATTTGAGAATATCTGCTCAGTCGAGAAAATACCAAAGTATTGGAAAGAAGGGTTGCCAAAGTAAGACGATACTACCAACTGCGATAACTGACAAGGCATCATCCTCCCATCCGTACCAAGTAAAGTACTCTGTAGATTGATGCTAAATCTTATCAAGGACTCAGTCGAGGCACGACTGAGGAAAGAGAAAGCTCGGCTTAGAGAGCACTGAAGTTGTGTCGATCTCATCAACACACTGTGTATAACACTAGAGTAGAGTGCAGAATGGCGGGACACACTCTACCTTACATTTACTGATTTTGAAAAGGCATTTGACTCTCTTAATAGGAGAGTTACGTGGCATACCTTGGAGAAATATGGAATACCATCAGAGATAATAAATATTATTAAAGCCATATATGACGGATATGAATGTAGGGTGCTACCAATGGGAAACTTACTGAATCTATCCAAACAAATGCTGGGGTGAGGCAGGGATGTATTCTGTCACCTACCTTGTTCTTTGTTGGGCTGGGCAGCGTAATGAAAGGAGTTGTTGATGGCAGGAGAAGAGGTATTCAGTGGGGAATGCAAGACGGGCTTGAAGACCTTGACTTTGCTGACGATATCTGTCTGCTCTCGGAAAGATTACGTCACGTGGAAGAAAAGCTGGAAAGACCGAAAGAGGAAGCAGAAATTGCAGGACTTAAAATAAATGTTCAGAAAACTATGTCAATGAGAATGCGATCTGAAAAACAAGTGAAGCTAACAGTGTATGGAATGGAATTGGAACACGTAGACTCCTTTGTATATCTGGGAAGTACCCTCTGTAAAGATAGATGGGTCGAGGAGGATGTAAAGAGTCGGATACGGAAGGCAAATGAAGCCTTTGTACAACTGTACTCTGTCTGGCGTAATAAGAACATCTCGAGACGAATCAAGCTGCGCTTATTCAATAGCAACATGGAAGGCAACAAACATGACTGTAAACCAGAATGACATTATCACTCTGCAGCGGAGTGTGCACTGATATGAAACTTCCTGGCAGATTCATACTGTGTGCCGGACCGAAACTAGAACTCGGGACCTTTGCCTTTCACGGGCAAGTGCTCTACCATCTGAGCTACCCAAGCGCGACTCACGCCCCGTCCTGGCAACTTTACTTCTTCCAGTATCTCGTCTCCTACCTTCCAAACTTTACAAAAGCTCTCCTGCGAACCTTGCAGAACTAGCACTCCTGAAAGAAAGGATATTGCGGCGACATGGCTTTGCCACAGCCTGGGGGATGTTTCCAGAATAAGATTTTCACTCTACAGCGGAGTGTGCGCTGATATGAAACTTCCTAGCAGATTAAAACTGTGTGCCGGACCGAGACTCGAACTCGGGGCCTTTGCCTTTCGCGGGCAAGTGCTCTACCATCTGAGCTACCCAAGCATGACTCACGCCCAGTCCTCACAGCTTTACTTCTGCCAGTATCTCGTCTCCTATCTTCCAAACCATATCTCCGCAATATCCTTTCTTTCAAGAGTGCTATTTCTGCAAGGTTCGCAGGAGAGCTTCTGTAAAGTTTGGAAGGTAGGAGACGAGACACTGGCAGAAGTAAAGCTGTGAGGACGGGGCGTGAGTCGTGCTTTGGTAGCTCAGTTGGCAGAGCACGTGCCCGCGAAAGGCAAAGGTCCCGAGTTCTAGTTTCGGTCCGGCACACAGTTTTAATGTGCCAGGAAGTTTCATGATTGTAAACCAGCTACATGTCTTCTTAAACCGATGTCTTCGGCAAATTATAAATGTGAGTTGGCCAGATGTTATATCAAATGACGAATTGTGGGAGATGACAAACCAGCGATCAATTCGTGAACAAATAAAGGAATGAAAATGGAGGTGGATTGGTCACACAATACGCAAACAACAAGGAGCTGTTGAAAAGGCAGCACTGGATTGGAACCCACAAGGAACACTTAGACGTGACCGCCCGAAGAAGACATGGTAAAGAAAGGTGGTTCAAATAGCTCTGAGCACTATGGGACTTAACATCTGAGGTCATCAGTCCCCTAGAACTTAGAACTACTTAAACCTAACTAACCTAACGACACCACACACATCCTTGCCCGAGGCAGGATTCGAACCTGCGACCGTAGCGGTCGCGCGGTTCCAGACTGAAGCGCCTAGAACCACTTGGCCACTTCGGCCGGCTAAGAACGGTGGAAGAAGAAGCTCTGAAAGCTGTTAAAACATGGAGTGAAGTGAAATGTTTGGCTGCCAACAGAACCAGATGGAAGGTCTTTACTGATGCCGTATGATCCAACAGGAACAACAGGCAATAAGTCAAGTCAGTGGTGTATGTGAGTATTGTCTGCAAAATCGCTCATGAATACAGTTAATACGAAGGAAATAATAAATTACGTCATGCTTCATGTGACATTTTTATTGCATGAACAACGAAAATCTGGTAAGCGATAAACGTTTATTCTTTCATCATTTCGTCGAGGTCGTCAGAGAGAAAACGTTTCATTAAGGTTTGAAATTATGTGTTATGTTCGTTGCAGGTCTGTAAGCGTTCTCATTTAGATGGCTAAAGTATGAGTATTCTCGCGTCGTGGGCAACACTCCTTCTTCACCCCCTCCTTCATCCCTTCGATAGACGGGTGGTTCTTACTGCCACAGCGATTCTTTCCAGACAGTAAATATGTGTACCGAGTTCGGTTGAAATCGGTACAGTGGTTTACGAGGAGATGTGGAACAAACATAAGTACATACATACGTACCTCCATTGTTATAATTTGTATCGACTCATCTTTGCCACTATCACAAAACTGTGAGACTTGCACTAAAACAGTTTTTTTGCCACTGTTGGTAACATTATTACTCTACATCTAAATCTACATTTATACTCCGCAATCCACCCAACGGTGTGTGGCGGAGGGCACTTCACGTACCAATGTCATTACCTCCCTTTCCTGTTCCAGTCGCGTATGGTTCGCGGGAAGAACGACTGTCGGAAAGCCTCCGTGCGCGCTCGAATCCCTCTAATTTTACATTCGTGATCTGCTCGGGAGGTATAAGTATGGGGAAGCAATATATTCGATACCTCATCAAGAAACGCACCCTCTCGAAACCTGGCGAGCAAGCTACACGGCGATGCAGAGCGCCTCTCTTGCAGAGTGTGCCACTTGAGTTTGCTAAACATCTCCGTAACGCTATCACGCTTACCAAATAGCTCTGTGACGAAACGCGCCGCTCTTCTTTGGATTTTCTCTGTCTCCTCCGTCAACCCTCAACCCGACCTGGTACGGATCCCACACTGATGAGCAATACTCAAGGGTAGGCCCAACGAGTGTTTTGTAAGCCACCTCCTTTGTTGATGGACTACATTTTCTAAGGACTATCCCAATGAATCTCAACCTGGCACCCGCCTTACCAACAATTAATTTTATATGATCATTCCACTTCAAATCGTTCCGCACTCATACTCCCAGATATTTTATAGAAATAACTGCTACCAGTGTTTGTTCCGCTTCATATAATCATAAAATAAAGGATCCTTCTTTCTATGTATTCGCAATACATTACATTTGTCTATGTTAGACACTCCCTGCACCAAGTGCCTATCCGCTGCAGATCTTCCTGCATTTCGCAGCAATTTTATAATGCTGCAACTTCTCTGTATACTACAGCATCATCCGCGAAAAGCCGCATGGAACTTCCAACACTATCTACTAGGTCATTTATATATATATTGTGAAAAGCAATAGTCCTATAACACTCCCCTGTGGCACGCCAGAGGTTACCGACGTCTCTCCATTGAGAACAATATGCTGTGTTTTGTTTGCTAAAAACTCTTCAATCCAGCCACACAGCTGGTCTGATATTCCGTAGGCTCTTACTTTGTTTATCAGGCGACAGTGCGGAACTGATCGAACGCCTTCAGGAAGTCAAGGGAAAATGGCATCTACCTGGGAACCTGTATCATTTTCTGGGTCTCATGAGCAAATAAAGAGAGTTGGGTCTCACACTGTCGCTGTTTCCGGAGTCCATGTTAATTCCTACAGAGTAGATTGTGGGTTTCCAGAAACGACATGATACGCGATGTTCTAAAATTCTACAACAGTTCGACATCAGAGATATGGGTCTATAGTTTTGCGCATCTGCTCGGCGACCCTTCTTGAAGACTGGGACTACCTGTGCTCTTTTCCAATCATTTGGAACCTTCCATTCCTCTAGAGACTTGCGGTACATGGCTGTTAGAAGGGGGGCAAGTTCTTTCGCGTACTCTGTGTAGAATCGAACTGGTATCCCGTCAGGCCCAGTGGACTTTCCTCTGTTGAGTGATTCCAGTTGCTTTTCTATTCCTTGGACACTTATTTTGATGTCAGACAGTTTTTCGTTTGTGCGAGGATTTAGAGAAGGAACTGCAGTGTGGTCTTCCTCTGTGAAAGATCTTCGCATTTATTAGCTTGTATACGCCATCTGTGCTTTTAGTCTTGTGATACTAAACAGTGCCGCAGGTTACCACAAAGAAGTGCAGACAACAAAAACATGTCTTACAAATTAACATAAATTAAAATGAAGGCACCTGATGAATATGGATTAAACCTCTGAAATGCGTGGTAGGGATAAAATAACTGATAACACTGAATTTGCAGTTTCAGCTGATGTTAATATCGGTCACAGTAAAGCCTAACGTAAAATCTCGCATTTGAATTTATTATACGCTACTGACCATTTAAATCGCAACGCCAGGAGGACTGTAAATAGCCAAACTTTACTTATTGCGTGTACAGCATAGCACGAAGAATACATGGCAAGGTTTGTAGGTGTTTTGCTGGTATCGATGGAGCGAAGTTTCGTTCAGAGAGAGAGCCCAACTGGCCGTCCCATCGGACTGAGCTGACCTGACGTGATGACACGTATTTTCATGTTGCTTCGACTTCGTCCTAGAGTTTACCAATCGTTGTGGCTGGTGGGTGGTGACGCTCCAATTCTCGATCAATTGCCACTTTTTTCGCAGGGTGAGGTCAGGACTGCACTGGCAACACAATCACATTGCAGCAGAGGTACACAGAAGAGGAAATGGTGCATCTACAGTGTTTATTTCAACAGCGGGGGAATCAGACATTATTCTGTTCGGTACTGGGGGATGTGGAAATTTGGGATAACGGACAAGCAGACCAAGCATCCACGGATATCTGCAGGGAACGCGGCGTTACACAATGCACCATTCCCCTGCAGATTGTCATTTCGCTGATGAGTCAGAGATCCATGCAGTTGTGGGAGGAGGCATGTGGCTGGCAGTGTCGGATGACAAGCTGACAGTGGTGAAGCCAGCTATCAGGGCCGTGGCGTTCCTCATGCCGATGGCCCTGACGCGCTTCATATTGGGCACTGACCCATAACACATGGTTTCTTACTCCAGACAGTAGAGAGATGTCTCCTCCCCCCCCCTCCCCTTCCCTATCCGATATATGACGCTAGCGGCGTGGAAATCACTATAAGCCACATTTCAGATGAGAGTACATTATACTGCGAGAAGAAGACAGAAGTAACTTTAGGTGGGAATCTGCCATCTATTGTAACAGATGACGAGACGGGTTAAGAGGGACGTACGTGAAAGCGACCAAAATTGTGAGATTCTTTAATTGGCTCTTCATTTAGTGCATGGTACTCAAATTTCAATTCCTGAATATTACGTTCCTATTCCATTCCTAAGTGTGACAAAAATAATAATTGGCGAAAGCTTATACGGATCGATGCCCCTTTCTTGCCCTATATTTCCTGATATTATTTATTCCTGCGACGATTTGTGTTAGTTTTATGCAATCACCATGCAGGGAATATTTGTGTAGTACATCAAGAAGGCTCTAGTGTAGCATCACTGCCAGTGGTATTGTGTTCTTTGGTTTCTTGTGTTTGTTTCCAAGTAGCTGCAAAGAAGTAAAGATTACGGCAGTAGTGTGTAGATCTGTTATTATAATTTGCAACGTGGCTCATTCCAGTAAAGTGTAATTACTATACTTTAATAATCTTGGCAACTCTACAGAGGCTGGTATTTGATCCAGAAGCTTTCATACTGTCGGTATTGAAGGAAATCGGTGACAGGAGAACTGCTGCAGCTGACATTATTGCTGCACAGTTTGAAAATCAGATGAACCGAAGAAGAAAATGAAAACAGAGATTTCTTGAGGATGAAGACGAGTATGCATATTGTGTGCACTAGTTCACCCACAGAAGGTAAGACCTTATACAAACCCTGTCAAATCTTTGATTCAGATTTCCTCTAACCTACATTTTGGAAACATTGTCTACATTTCCTCACAAACCACTAACATTAGAGTACTTAAATTTGGCGTGTAGCTAATCTATACTATAATGAAATCTTCTGTGGAAAGAATTTTTATTTAATTCAATAGTAAGGCATTTATGTGAGAGAAAACCCCTAAAGTTTGGTGCATTTCTTTTCTTTTGTTTGAGATATTTAGGAGCTGCAGAAATCCAGCAAAAGAAGATATCTAAATTATGTTCCACAGATATATGACATAATGGTACACAAAATTCTGTACAAAAATGCCCCCCACTCCCCATAACAAAGCTTTTAGAATTTTGTGAAGTGCCTGGACCCCGGTCTAAGCTTTTAGGCTGGAGATTTTAGTGTGCTGCAGAGAGGTTGGCTCATCCCTCGTATTCCAGCGGTCACCCAGCAGCAGCTATCTTCTCTATTACATTAAATCTTTCCATTGCTTCTTCCCTTGTTACCGTAAGTTTTAGATCAGAAAACCATGTTTTTTGATGTTTTGTGTGTGTCTGTTTGAGTGTGTGTGTGTGTGTGTGTGTGTGTGTGTGTGTGTGTGTGTGTGTGAGTCCATGTTTTAGGGCGTCCTTTATGTTTTTCTTTGCAGTTCAGATTTCCATAATTTCATGACCTATATCCACATTCGTCTCATAAAATTTTAGTACGGGCCCTGTCGTACACACACATCAACACAGCATCATCACCATCTCCAGATCTCTCGCTCTGTGAAAATGTCTGCTAATGGGTTTATGAGAGAACGGTCGCACTCGTCACCCACTATGGTTGATGAACTCTGGGATCGCACGGCAGTAACATGGAATTACGTACCTGCTCTACCTGTCATCCTAGCTCTTTCCAAATGGATGGCCAACTGGGTTAAACCCACTCTTGCTTTCCGAGACGACAACTCCATGAAAGAAATTTCGGACCATATGTATCTCCAGATCAGCTACAAATTTAATATTCTTTTAGTTTTAACAATAAATCACACCGTCGTGCAGAACACCAATCTTTTAGTCGCTACCGCCGGATTTCTCTGAGCATGTCCGCGACACTTTCGCGCTAACTAAATTAACTTGTAACGAAATGTGCTGATCTTCATTGGAGCTCCTCTGTTTCCTCCACCAATCCAAACTGGTACAGATCAGAGACTAATGAGCGACTTTCAAGTATTGAGCGATTGAGAGTTGTGTAAACTAGCTCTCCCAGCGATTGGCTTTATGTGGTAGTTTCACTCTAAACCACTCTATATGCAAATTCCTAAATATTTAATGAACGTGTCTGCCTTCAGTGATCATTCTGCAATTTTGTAATAGTACGTTAGTGGGTCTTTCCGCCTATTTACGCTTAGTGCGTTACATTTGTTTATGTCGAGGGTCAACAGCCTGTCCCTTCACCGAGCACCAATACTCCGCAGTTCTTCCTGCATTCCGTTACAGTTTCCTAACGACGCGCCTTGTCTGTATGCAACAGCATCACCCGCGAGAAGCCTCGTACAACTTCCGATGTTATCCACTAAGTTACTTACATATGTTATGGAATGCACTGGTCGTATGACACTATCTTGCGGCGTGCTCGAAGTTACGTCTGAAGACTTCTCTCCGTTGAAAATGACATGCTCCGTTCTGTTTGCCAGGCACGCTTCGAGCCAGTCACACAGCTGATATGATACTCCGTACGCTCGTACTGCACTGAAGCGCCAAAGAAGCTGGTATAGGAATGCATATTCAAATACAGGTATATGTAAACAGGCAGAATAGGGCGCTGTGGTCGCCTATATAAGACAACAACTGTCTGGCGCAGTTATTAGATCGGTTACTGCTGCTACAGTGGTAAGTTATCAAGATGGAAGTGAGTTTGAGCGTGATATTACAGCCGGCGCATGAGCTATAATAATAATAACAATAATGTCGTGTGACGAGGGCCTCCCGTCGGGTAGACCGTTCGCCGTGTGCAAGTCTTTCTATTTGACGCCACTTCGGCGACTTGCGCGCCGATGGGGATGAAATGATGATGATCAGGACAATACAACACCCAGTTCCTGAGCGCAGAAAATCTCAGACCCAATCTGGAATCGAACCCGGGTCCTTAGGGTTGATATTCTGTCGCGCTGACCACTTTTTCTTTTTTTTTTTTTTTTTAATTGGAGTTTTACCGTCAGCTGCAAAATGGAATGACAGCAATCAAAATTTGTACCGCACAGGGTATTGAACCCGGATATCCCACTTATCCCGAGTGGTCGCCTTACCATTTTTTTTAAAGACGCTACCACTTTTTTTATGGCAGACGCTCTATCCATCCTTTTTTTGTTTTTTTTGGTAACAGGTAGTGGGCTGGCGGAGGCAAGGTGGGCAGGGGTCGCGACCCGAGGCCTGTCCACTATTCGCCCCCCCCCCCTCCCATCCTGGGGATGTGAAGTGGTACAAAGGATGCAGTTGGTGTATTATTGTGACTTTTTTTTAATTTTATTTATTCATTTATTTATTTTTAATTTTTTAAAATTTTTTCATTTTTTTCATTTTTTAAAATTTTTTTTAACAGTAAAGAACTGAAAACTAGTAAGTGCACTCTTTGCGTCGAGTTGGGGACGCACATAACTAAAACCATGCTAATAGTTGTAGAAAAAGGCATAAAGAAAGAGAGCAAAGTGCGGGGCGAAGGAAACCATGAAACAAAACTGAAGGGTGGAATCCATACCACCATTAACCAGTGCTACATCTTGCACCGGATGGGAAAACTAAAACTGCGAAGACCGTTTCGCACCGGGGACAAAAAGAGGAAATAGGGCAAACACTGTTACAGAGTGTGAGGGCTCACAACGAAACTCTCCATCTGCTGTATCATCCAGCTATGACTTCTCGTAATGATGAAAGTAGATCCCACGTTGTACCGTGTAGTGTTCTATCATCGTATTGCAATTTTAGCTTCTCTTACCCGTGATGTTCCAGCTACGTGGAGGGTCGTGGAACGCACTCCACAAAAAATTAGAAAAATATTGTCGATACTTTGGGTTACGGAGGATCTTGCAATGTCGTTCCTGCAAATAGTTCCAAAAGTCTAAAGTGTCCTTAGTGCCGTCTTGAAACAAGTAATGCACTGCATGTCCACGAAGCCACGTCATTGCATTAGTTTTAGTGCGTGGGTAATACGTTTCATCCGGGAATAAGTCTTGGGGTCGATATGATTCGGCGTTACCCGAAGGAAGTATGCTGACATTTGCCTCACTAAGTGCCACACTGCTGCAGACACGCCACAGCTAAGACGGTGTTCATCGTCGTCTTGAACGCCACAGTTCGTGCACGTGGGTGAGTCTACCACGTGGATCGCACGTAGCCTAGACCTGGCCACCTGCTTACCGTTGACAGTGATACACCACATCGCCGTGACGTCAGTGTCCAGTGTTACGTGGTGAATTCTCCTCCATACTACTCGTCAGTTGACGCTCGGGTGCTTCCTCTTCACGACGTTATCGGGTCGTCCACGTTGCAGCACCCTATAAACCGTCTTTGCCGTCGCCAGTTGAGTCGCTGGTAAGGCAAGTCGAACGTAACTGAGTTCGAGGTAAAAGACACCGATGTAGAAGAGCGAGGAGGGGACGTGGTGTATCGGCACAGGCGGCAACAGGGAGGGCGGCGCTGGTTCTTCTATTAACAAACTGGTCAGACTGTCCGGACGGCGGTGCCATAGTTTGACTAATGTGCTCACAAATAGGGCGACCGCTCTGTCATAAACGTGATAAAGGCCAAGCCCTCCCCGATCCGGGGGAAGAGTGAGAGTCTCATATTTGATCTTGAAAAGTATTCCTGAACTCACGAAGGACCCAAAAGCCGCAAGTATACGGCGAGCTAACATAACCGGTATAAGTAATATCTGGGCGATGTGCGGAATGCGCGACGCTAAATGTGTGTTAACATACTGGGTCCGTTGGACGATGTCCAGGGCTCGTAGGCGGTTGTTGGCAATTCCAGTCCGAACATTCCGTAAAAGCCGTCGAAAGTTGTGAGCAGCGGTCCGTCATATATCGTCTGTAAAATCAATGCCGAGACATTTCAAACTATCTCTGAGGGTGACACTGTTCTCAGACAATCCGACCCCGATGTTCATCGCCACAGATTTTGCGACGTTGATACGACTACCAGTCGCCATGCCATATTTCGTTATCAAATTTAGTGCGCTAGCGGTGTCGTCACCGTTGCGGATGACAATCACCAGGTCGTCAGCGTACGCTTTACATCGGAAAGTGTGGCCTCGTAACGTCATACCCGTTAGTCGTTGGCGCAGGCCGCAGAGGAGAGGTTCCATGGCCACAGCGTAAAGTAAAGTGGACAGAGGGCAGCCTTGGCGTATCGATCGAGAAATGGTGAGGGGCTGCGAAGGTCGGCCGTTGACGATCACCTTGGACGTCGCGCCACGGAGTAGTCGCATGACGACAGTGACGAATGGCTGTGGGTACCGCATATGTTGGAGGACCGCTTCCAAATAGTCGTGGTCCACTCGGTCGAAAGCTTGACTAAAATCGATTGCCGCCAGTGCACCCTTCAGACGACATGCCCTCGCCAGTGAGATCAAGTCACGATATTCACTGAGTGCTGTTTGAATATTATTGTCGCCTCCTAATGACGTTTGATCGGGTGAGATAACATTTCGTAGGGTCTGGCGTATCCGCGCCGCCAACAGTCGAGAAAAGATCTTAAAGTCGCAGTTCAATAGCGTCAACGGGCGGTAGTCCTGCAGTCGTGAGCCACCGGACGGTTTGTGAATAGGAATAATCAACCTGTAATGTCTCTTGCAGCGGTCTCTCCGCGACATTTTCAGAAATTTTATAAATTATATAACTCAGTACATTCTCGAAATATCTCTTCTTATCTTACCGATTATCAATGCAAGGTAGTTTCAAGCCCAATTATTCCTTGGAGCGTCCATTTACTCCATGGAATAGCTTCTCTGCTATCTATGTTTTCTCTTATGAAAAGAATAGGGGACTTCTTGCCGATTGGTCGTGAAAGAAGGATGTATATGTATGTATTGTTGAGCTAGTCGCCATCTTGATGAGATTCTGTATGAGAAGGAATTTAATACATGAACTAAACTAAAGTAAGTGTGTTCGCGTATTATTTAACTGATTAATATTGACAGTGTCTGCTTACTACGCTGTGTTGCACGGGATCAGTGGGGAACGTCTGATTTACACTGGACGAACCTGCCGTTTTGTATGCTCAAGATATCCAGTTACTTCAAATAAATAGGCTAACACGGTCTTAGCAGCAGATCTCCGGTCTTCCCCATGTGATCACCGAAAGTTAATAATTATTACAAATGTTTTCAGGAGATCGACTGACAATTTTCGTCCCACCGAGACTTCGAAATGGCTTCACTGCCTTATGGAATTTAAGTTAAGCTCAATTTAATCAGGATAGAACAGTATTGAACTGTGTGAATGTGATAAGCCTGCCTTGTGAATGAAAATTCCCTTAACATACGCATGTTTTTACTATCCTGATCAGTGAAGCTAAATCAGGCCGGTGTGTGAGAGGTTTTAAAATTTTAGATCCCACACAAAATATATTAAATTTGGCTTCACTGTGACAGGACTCATTTTTGAGCATTACTTAAACATTGTGTGAATTTTATGTTGCATGTGCACGAGAGAAGAGAAGACGAGGCCTGTTCCAGAAGTCACAATTTCGCCACAACCTACGAGAACGTCGTTCAGGCAAGACAATATACAATTAAATTTTTGTAGACAGACATTTATAATAACTATTTAAATGTCTATCGGTTTGAATCAGATTGATTGGGTTGAACTTTAGATAGGAAGTGTTTATTTTAAGTGAGTATTATGCAAAGTTTAGGTCAGTGACATTATTAACTCAGATGCGAGTGACTTTATATATTTGTTGTTGTGTGTATTAATGGTTCTTACTAGGGCGGCTTATAAAATGGCAATGCAACAGCAGAGCGAATCACAACAGCCCTCAGCTGTTTCTGAGGTTAGTGAAACATTAGACGCTAGCTTAACTGAAGTAGTGCCTAGCGGCAGCATTAGCCAGGCCCCACAACAAAGCTTAAGTGTTTCGATGTCATCTGAGCAGGACGAAATAAACCCATTGACTGTAATCATGCAGCAGTTAACACTGTTAGCCAAAAATGTAACAGACTTAACTAAAGCGCAAATAGAGACTAAAAGGGAATTAACTAAAGCGCAAATAGAGACTAAAAGGGAATTAACTAAAGCGCAAATAGAGACTAAAAGGGAATTAACTAAAGCGCAAATAGAGATTAAAAGGGAAATGAATGAACAATTAGCAGCCAATCAAGTGAAAGTCCAGGAGCAATTAGAAGCTAATCAAGCGGAATTAAATAATAAATTAGTAGAGAGTTTTCACAAACTTGAAGATAAATTAAATAAAACTGCGGAAGAATTGAAAATTCAGAATGAAAAGACAGAATTAAAATTAGCTGCTCAAATTGAGCAAGTCACTCAGCAGCGTAATGAAAATGCGAAGAAGTTACGCCTAGAGCTAACTGTGTATGTTGCTACTAAGCTTGATACTATTAACGAGCAGGTCGAGTCAGTCCCACGGATAGTTCAAGCACAAGAACAGATGCAATGTTCTATGGCGGTAATTCCGGTATTAGTTGAAGTTCAAGATGAATAAAAGCAACAAGTAAATGAGATGTCAGCAGATATGCAGGATTTAAGACAATCACAAGACAAGATCCCGAAGGACATCCAAAATTTGGATAAATCCATAAATAACATAAAGGAGAGACAAGACGAGGATGATCATAAGGTAAACATTCTCGCGGGAAAATTCTCGCAGTTAAGTTCAGAAAGGCAAAGCATTTCTTCAGACAATATTGAACATACGGTCAGAGCAGCTATTCACTTGATGACCAAGAGTTCTGAAGAAAATTTATTTAATAAAGGTTTTCGAGAAGCCAAAGAACAACTAGGCAAAGAACCTTCAAGATGGAAAGAAAGCACTGAGAGATCCTTAAATCTAATAAAGGTTTTCGAGAAGCCAAAGAACAACTAGGCGAAGAACTTTAAAGATGGAAAGAAAGCATTGAGAGATCCTTAAATCTATCTCGAGACTTGTGTTCCACGCAAAGAAATGAACCCATAACAAGATCTATCAATGTAGCTAAATTATTTACCCGATCAAGGACAGACAGGGACATTAATGCACACGTTGGCTTTTGCAATCAACATCAATCACAACACTATGAGGGTAGTCATGTTGTTGTTGTTGTTGTGGCCTTCAGTCCTGAGACTGGCTTGATGCAGCTCTCCATGCTACTCTATCCTGTGCAAGCGTCTTCATCTCCCAGTACTTACTGCAACCTACATCCTTCTCAATCTGCTTAGTGTATTCATCTCTTGGTCTCCCTCTACGATTTTTACCCTCCACACTGCCCTCCAATGCTAAATTTGTGATCCCTTGATGCCTCAAAACATGTCCTACCAACCGATCCCTTCTTCTAGTCAAGTTGTGCCACAAACTTCTCTTCTCCCCAATCCTATTCAATACCTCCTCATTAGTTACGCGATCTACCCACCTTATCTTCAGCTTTCTTCTGTAGCACCACATTTCGAAAGCTTCTATTCTCTTCTTGTCCAAACTAGTTATCGTCCATGTTTCACTTCCATACATGGCCACACTCCATACAAAGACTTTCAGAAAGGACTTCCTGACACTTAAATCTATACTCGATGTTAACAAATTTCTCTTCTTCAGAAACGATTTCCTTACCATTGCCAGTCTACATTTTATGTCCTCTCTACTTCGACCATCATCAGTTATTTTACTCCCTAAATATAAAACTCCTTTACTACTTTAAGTGTCTCATTTCCTAATCTGATTCCTTCAGGATCACCCGATTTAATTTGACTGCATTCCATTATCCTCGTTTTGCTTTTGTTGATGTTCATCCTATATACTCCTTTCAAGACACTATCCATTCCGTTCAACTGCTCTTCCAAGTCCTTTGCTGTCTCTGACAAAATTACAATGTCATCGGCGAACCTCAAAGTTTTTACTTCTTCTCCATGAATTTTAATACCTACTCGGAATTTTTCTTTTGTTTCCTTTACTGCTTGCTCAATATACAGATTGAATAACATCGGGGAGAGGCTACAACCCTGTCTCACTCCTTTCCCAACCACTGCTTCCCTTTCATGCCCCTCGACTCTTATAACTGCCATCTGGTTTCTGTACAAATTGTAAATAGTCTTTCGCTCCCTGTATTTTACCCATGCCACCTTCAGAATTTGAAAGAGAGTATTGCAGTTAACATTGTCAAAAGCTTTCTCTAAGTCTACAAATGCTAGAAACTTAGGTTTGCCTTTTCTTAATCTTTCTTCTAAGATACGTCGTAAGGTTAGTATTGCCTCACGTGTTCCAACATTTCTACGGAATCCAAACTGATCTTCGCCGAGGTCCGCTTCTACCAGTTTTTCCATTCGTCTGTAAAGAATTCGCGTT
Organism: Schistocerca serialis cubense; assembly: GCF_023864345.2. Taxonomy (NCBI): domain Eukaryota; kingdom Metazoa; phylum Arthropoda; class Insecta; order Orthoptera; family Acrididae; genus Schistocerca; species Schistocerca serialis. The sequence goes on from NC_064644.1 coordinate 545,910,363, forward strand.
AGTATTTTGCAGCTGTGACTTATTAAACTGATAGTTCTGTAATTTTCACATCTCTCAACACCTGCTTTCTTTGGGATTGGAATTATTATATTCTTCTTAAAGTCTGAGGGTATTTCGCCTGTCTCATACATCTTGCTCACCAGATGGTAGAGTTTTGTCAGAACTGGCTCTCCCAAGGCCATCAGTAGTTCTAATGGAATGTTGTCTACTCCCGGGGCCTTGTTTCGACTCAGGTCTTTCAGTGCTCTGTCAAACTCTTCACGTAGTATCTTATCTCCCATTTCGTCTTCATCTACATCCTCTTCCATTTCCATAATATTGTCCTCAAGTACATCGCCCTTGTATAAACCCTCTATATACTCCTTCCACCTTTCTGCCTTCCCTTCTTTGCTTAGAACTGGGTTGCCATCTGAGCTCTTGATATTCATACAAGTGGTTCTCTTCTCTCCAAAGGTCTCTTTAATTTTCCTGTAGGCAGTATCTATCTTACCCCTAGTGAGACAAGCCTCTACATCGTTACATTTGTCCTCTAGCCATCCCTGCTTAGCCATTTTGCACTTCCTGTCGATCTCATTTTTGAGACGTTTGTATTCCTTTTTGCCTGCTTCATTTACTGCATTTTTATATTTTCTCCTTTCATCAATTAAATTCAATATTTCTTCTGTTACCCAAGGATTTCTATTAGCCCTCGTCTTTTTACCTACTTGATCGTCTGCTGCCTTCACTACTTCATCCCTCAGAGCTACCCACTCTTCTTCTACTGTATTTCCTTCCCCCATTCCCGTCAATTGTTCCCTTATGCTCTCCCTGAAACTCTCTACAACCTCTGGTTCTTTCAGCTTATCCAGGTCCCATCTCCTTAAATTCCCACCTTTTTGCAGTTTCTTCAGTTTCAATCTGCAGTTCATAACCAATAGATTGTGGTCAGAATCCCCATCTGCCCCTGGAAATGTCTTACAATTTAAAACCTGGTTCCTAAATCTCTGTCTTACCATTATATAATCTATCTGATACCTTTTAGTATCTCCAGGATTCTTCCAGGTATACAACCTTCTTTTATGATTCTTGAACCAAGTGTTTGCTATGATTAAGTTATGCTCTGTGCAAAATTCTACAAGCGGCTTCCTCTTTCATTTCTTCCCCCCAATCCATATTCACCTACTATGTTTCCTTCTCTCCCTTTTCCTACTGACGAATTCCAGTCACCCATGACTATTAAATTTTCGTCTCCCTTCACTACCTGAATAATTTCTTTTATCTCGTCATACATTTCATCTATTTCTTCATCATCTGCAGAGCTAGTTGGCATATAAACTTGTACTACTGTAGTAGGCATGGGCTTTGTGTCTATCTTGGCCACAATATTGCGTTCACTATGCTGTTTGTAGTAGCTAACCCGCACTCCTATTTTTTTATTCATTATTAAACCTACTCCTGCATTACCCCTATTTGATTTTGTATTTATAACCCTGTAATCACCTGACCAAAAGTCTTGTTCCTCCTGCCACCGAACTTCACTAATTCCCACTATATCTAACTTTAACCTATCCGTTTCCCTTTTTAAATTTTCTAACCTACCTGCCCGATTAAGGGATCTGACATTCCACGCTCCGATCCGTAGAACGCGTTTTCTTTCTCCTGATAACGACGTCCTCTTGAGTAGTCCCTGCCCGGAGATCCGAATGGGGGACTATTTTACCTCCGGAATATTTTACCCAATGTAGTCATAATGCCTGTAGTTGTAAAAGCAATACTGAGGAGAAAATGTTGAAACAACGTCAATTCCAGATCTACAACCCAGACAAGAAAAATGTTCATCCCGTAGTGTTTATAAGAAGTTTTAGGGGAGTATTGCCAAAAAATTGGAGTGAGTGGCAAAAGGTTAGTTTCGTGACCGGTTATATTCAGGGGTCAGGAGCTATATGGGCATCTGATATGATATCAACTTGGGACACATATGAAGTTTTTGAACGAGCATTTTTATCCAAATACTGGTTTGAAGGAGTACAAGAACGTTTAAGGCAGGAGGTATTATACCATGAACCTTTTCCCTTTTCACGTGGGTCTTTAAAGAAATACTTTGAGAAATATATAAACAAATCGCGGTATTGGGATAAGGCTATGCCTCTACAAGACGTGATTGGCATATTAAAATCTCGACTTCCGGCCAGCATCAGAAATAGAATGCTGTATATTAATGAGCATGACCTTGACTCTTTTATGACTGCGCTTGACACTATAGATATGATCGAGGAAGATGAACATCGGCCAAGACAACCGGTTATGCAGAGGAGAGCGATTGAGGCGCCAAACGCAAACCGGAACGGAAACGGATTTCATAATTATTATACTAGGAATAGTCAGAGATTCAACGGAAATGGAAATTTCAATAACTGTGCTGCGAGGGGCAGATTCAGAGACAATCGAACAGGTCGCAGATACAACCCAATGTTTGGAAATGCAAGATATTATCAGAACCAGCAATCTTCAAATAATAATAATGCGTACAGAAATTACAGAAATTCTGACCCTCGATTTGAAGCAAATAACACAACCAGTCGTCAACAACAACCAGTCATAACAGAAGTAGTAGATGATTCAAGAGGAAATAATAATCGACATTTAAACTGAAGAGGGCCGCTTTATGCTCCGTAAAGTCGGCCGGTGAATACAAAAGGGGCAAACTTGTTTTAAACGAAATTAATTCCGTGGTGATGTTGAGATATAATGAAGGCGAATTAATGACAGATGAATTGACGAGAGACTTAGAGGCCTGTGTAGTCGAAGATAAAAGGGTTCCTGTGTCTGAGATCATCACAGAAGTGGGAGGAATTTTAACCAATGTTGTATTGGACACATCTTCATCTACAGACGTAGTGTCCGGAAATTTGTTTCGCAGAATTAGGAAAATTAAGAAAATCCCTGTCCTACCAGTACAAAACTGCCGAGTTATAGGTGCAGTGGGAGCAAAATCCCGGAACCTCAAGATACAAACGCTTATAGAGATAAAATTAGGAAATGTAGCTAAACAATGCACATTCATTGTAGTGGAAAAGTTGTTAGTAGATTGTATTCTTGGCATTGGAACTTTGCAAGCCTGCAGTTGCAAGTTGGACTTGGTAGAAGGAAAGGTGCATTTTAAAATCGAAGATCAATTTGTTACACTGATCTTACTGAGAAAGGCGGCAGTGTATGAGCGATATTTCCGTGGTGCTGCTGTGCAGTTGATTTGTGCTGACAAGAATAATATGTGCCGACTACCGATCAAGTCAATTCAAGAAGAGGATTTCAGACAAACAGTCGAACAGAAGATTGCTGAGTCAGATTGCCTAACGGATAGTCAGAGGGAACAATTATTCAATATATTAACAGAATATGAGTCAGTTTTCGATGAAAAGCCCGGAATTATTAGAGGATATGTTTGTACATTACAGATTAAGCCCCATAAGACATTTTGCCGCACACACTATCCCATTCCCTGGCGATTAAAACAACCAGTTCAGGAAGAGATACAAAAAAATGTTAAACTGGAATCTTATTGAACCGTCGAACAGCCCATATTGTTCTCCGTTGCTTGTTGTACCAAAGCCAGGAGGAAAAGTTCGATTGGTATTAGATGCAAGGGAAATTAACAAAATTATAGTACCTGTGCGCACACATCCGGAGAACATCGATGAGTTAATACAGAAATTTCAAGATGTATCCTATTTAACCAGTATTGATTTGAGAAGTTCGTTCTGGCAAGTCCAGTTAGACAAGGACTCAAGAAAATATACTGCTTTTATATATGGAGGGAGAAGCTATCAGTTCAAGGTCGTTCCGTTTGGTCTCAATATCAGCTCTGGAGTTTTTATTTCTGCGTTGGACTATGCCCTAGGACCAGAACTACGTAGTCGAATAACAATTTTTGTGGACGATCTATTAATTGCCTCTAAAACTTGGGAGGAACATGTTCAACTTATTAGGAGGATTTTTGCTGTGTTCAAACAAACTGGTATAACTGCAAATCTAAAAAAATCCCAATTTTCACTACAGAGAATTAAATTCTTAGGACATATGATTAATGCAAAAGGCATTCTTCCAACAGAAGCGAAGATTAGTGCGATAAAAAATTTTCCAACTCCAAGAAACAGAAGACAACTGAAAGGGTTTATAGGCTTGGCTTCATTTTTTCGTCGATTTATTAAAACTCAAGCAATGAACTCCGAAGCACTAAACCGGCTCCTGAGGAAAGATGTACCATGGCAATGGTCTAATGATTGTGAAAAGGCTTTTTGTGAAATTAAGGATCAACTGATAAATGCTCCGTTATTATACCACCCTGATATGAATGTCGGAATAACCTGGTGTAATTCAATGCTGAATAAAACAACCCCTGTTTCAGAAAAAAAAAATGTGTTGCATTACTTATTGAACTGCCCTCGTATTTGACCGAGTTTGAGCAGATTTATAATAATTTACCTCATAGTTCTACAAACTTTACCCCGAATGAACTGATGTTCAGAGATAACGAAAGAAACTTTTGGGTAGATGACTTGCCTAAACTCGAGGACACTAAAATGTCATGGGAAGAAAAAATTCGCAATGCTCTCATTAATATTACAGAGAAAGCAAGACAGCGAAAGGAAATCCATGACAGAAACATCAAACGGATTCAGACTTTCAATATCGGACAGAAAATTCGTTTAAGAAGACACATCAAGTCATCAAGGTTGAAGAAGACCATCAGAAAATGGAATCTAATTTATACAGGTCCATATATAATAGTTGATATACCGAATCCTGGTGCGTATTTATTAGCATATCCGGATTCTGGAAGAATAAAAGGATTATTTCCCCATGTAGACCTAAAGAGGTGCTTTTAAGGAAAGTGTTTCCAATTAAATGAAAAGTCTGTATGAAGTATTTGAGTGTAAAATAATAATAATAATAATAATTGAAGTGCGAAGGACAGTATGCCTCAGCTACTGTGATAGATTAAATGACAGCATGCCAAGCATCTGTGATAGTTTAATGAACAGTAAGCGATTGCTTCTGTAATAGTATAGGAATATTTAGAAAAGTAAGTGGAACTGTAGCTATTGCTGCTGTGAAGACTTACGGATTATCTGTCTACACGATGAACACCAAAGAAGCTTATGCGTGTGAAATAATATACATTCAGGGAATGTTAATCTCCAGTGAGAATAAGTTTACTGAAACTATATGATCGAATACGGCGCTTGCGTGTGAAGTTAGTGTTTGTAAACTGACAGTTCACAGGAGAACAAATGAACCGCGTTAGGAAATTAGAATCGATTGCTACTGTCCACAGATATAAAGATTCGCTGTTTCTTTTTTTTTTTTTTTTTTTTTTTTTTTTTTTTTTTGGCGCGAGCTAAAGTCTAATCAAAAGAATTTAATTAACCAGCTTAGTGTGTGTTTATAAAATTAGAGTTAATAAGAAAGTTCTTCATTGAATTTATAATAATGTGTCATTTTCCAATTGGATTTGTTTATTGTTATATTGCATTCATATATGTTCATGAGAAAATGCGGCATTTGGAGTATAAAAGAGAAAAATTAATTTCAGCTGGAGAGGGCATGCAGCAAGACTTAATTAAACGTTCTCTTTCAGCAAAATTTCATTTTAATCATGTATGAGTAAGATATAATTTTTTTTGGAAATTGTCTCAAATAAAAAAGTTTTTAACATTCTGACATGCTATCCACATTCGTACTTGAAACCAAATTAGGAAAGATTCAGATCTACTTCCACCTGGAAAAGCCAACGAAAAATAAATAAATAAATAATTAAAACCAGGATTAGAACCTTTCGGCTTACTCAAGAAGATGGATGAAATTATCCATGTTTTCAAAATTGTTTTCCGATCTGGAGTTGTGATATTGTGCAACTACAGTATCGATTAAGACACCTAGGTGTGGAAAGTATAAGACGAATGGATTTTCCCATTCCTCAGATGGAAGATTGGATGGATCAGGTCCATATTTGAGTTCAAAATGAATCTGGAGAAATTCAACTAACCATTCTCTTCCAGGAATCTTTAATAGTTGACTATTCCGTAGACGAATTTCGATTGTTTCATGCCACAATCCTGAGTACCTGTTCCTGAGGTTCCTTCTGGTCTCTCAAATCCGTTACGTCTCTTGTGCGGTACGCCAATACGACGCCTGTCCTCCGTGCCGTGTCCCATGTTCCTGTTCGATCAGTTTCACCGCAGTTCAGCAAGACGTCGATGAAGAAAATTTTCCAGAAGATTGTGAAAAATTTGCATGTGTAAAGATTTTTTTTTGGCTATGAGGCAGAATTTATCTTTCCTATGAATTCTAGATAACTCTCAAATTTCTAAATTATTCTGTCTTTCCTATCATCTGTGATACCTAGTTGGGGTCTAAGCCTCCAGGTTTTCCGAGGTTTCCCTGTGAAGGCCAGTTCCTGAATAGGTAGACCTGATTAACAACTATATAAGTCCATCTTCCCTGGTTGTGTACGTGGGATGCGGGTATGCCCCAGTACACGTGAAAGCAACAACTAGGTATCTAGTAACGAAGATACAAAATCTCTTTCAATTCTTGTAATTAAAAAAAAAATCTTACTAACTTCTTAAAATTTATAGGAACGTATGTTCCACAAATTCTAACGAGTTAGCTAAGCCCATAGTTAGCTCGCAAAGTGGATACATATTAACTTTGCTCGCTGCGAGGGGCGATGTAATGTCTCTTGCAGCGGTCTCTCCGTGATATTTTCAGAAATTTTATAAATTATATAACTCAGTACATTCTCGAAATATCTCTTCTTATCTTACCGATTATCAATGCAAGGTAGTTTCAAGCCCAATTATTCCTTGGAGCGTCCATTTACTCCATGGAATAGCTTCTCTGCTATCTATGTTTTCTCTTATGAAAAGAATAGGGGACTTCTTGCCGATTGGTCGTGAAAGAAGGATGTATATGTATGTATTGTTGAGCTAGTCGCCATCTTGATGAGATTCTGTATGAGAAGGAATTTAATACATGAACTAAACTAAAGTAAGTGTGTTCGCGTATTATTTAACTGATTAATATTGACAGTGTCTGCTTACTACGCTGTGTTGCACGGGATCAGTGGGGAACGTCTGATTTACACTGGACGAACCTGCCGTTTTGTATGCTCAAGATATCCAGTTACTTCAAATAAATAGGCTAACACGGTCTTAGCAGCAGATCTCCGGTCTTCCCCATGTGATCACCGAAAGTTAATAATTATTACAAATGTTTTCAGGAGATCGACTGACAATTTTCGTCGCACCGAGACGTCAAAATGGCTTCATTGCCTTATGGAATTTAAGTTAAGCTCAATTTAATCAGGATAGAACAGTATTGAACTGTGTGAATGTGATAAGCCTGCCTTGTGAATGAAAATTCCCTTAACATACGCATGTTTTTACTATCCTGATCAGTGAAGCTAAATCAGGCCGGTGTGAGAGAGGTTTTAAAATTTTAGATCCCACACAAAATATATTAAAATCCCTTCCACAAGGGCCGCAGGGAGCGGCACGTCCGGGGATAGGAGTTCGCGACAGATGTCCGTCCATCGGGAGGCTAATAAATATTGAAAAGTCCGGTAAAATTCCAAGGGGAGGCCATCAGGACCCGGAGACTTGTTGACAGCTCCTTTTCTAATGGCGTCGATCACTTCTTCTTCTGTAATTTCTTCCATCATGGCCGCTTCCATTGCCGGGGTGACGGTGCTGTAAATCGTCTGAGAGACGTCCTCCAGTGCTGTCGGATCAGGGGTCTGAGCGGAATAGAGTTGGGAATAATGATTGTAGAACGCTGAGTTTATGTCTTGTTGCGTGGTGAGGCGATGACCGTCCTCCCTGTCGATGAAGCGCATCAGCGCTCGTTGGCGTCGTTTACGTTCACGAAGGACGTGGAACATAGACGGGCGTTCGCTAGGTATCCGATCCTGCGTCCTCGAGCGGATGACTACCCCCTCTAGGTGGCGTCGCATATGAGCGAGGATCTGAGCCTTAGCACGGTGGACCGCCGTTTGTCGTTCCGGAGACGGCGCCATAGCATCGCAGTCGCGCAGGACCCGGAAGTAAAAGTCGAGTGTATGCCTTCGCCAAGTAGCGTGGTCACGACCGTAGGTTATCAACGTTCGCCTCAGTGCCGGTTTGGCGCAGTCCAACCACCCGCGGATCGTTGTGGGATATGCACGGAGGCGATTTTCACACGAATGCCACGTATCCTCAACGGCTTGGCGGCAATCCGAGTACGACAGGTGAGCGATGTTTAATTTCCACGGGCTGCGGCTCCTCCACACTTGTACCCGCCGCAGGGTGACGGCACAAATTTAACCTGAGTGGTCCGAGAATGCTGCAGGCCACAGTTCCGCATCCTGTGTTCCAGCGGCGAGAGAGCGTGAGACATAAATCCGATCGATACGACTGGAAGAGTGACTTGTGAAGTGCGTGAATCCCGGTCGGTGGCCGTGAAGATGTTCCCAAGTGTCCACCATCTGCAGGTCCCGAATTAGCGTTTCGAGTTCCGGGCACGGATTATATCGTGGGAGTTGATCTCTGTGCGCCAGTACGCAATTGTAGTCACCTCCAAACACCAGATGGTCGTGGCGGCCTTGGAAGAGCGGGGTGACGTCTTCCGCAAAGAATCGTGAACGTTCGCGACGTTTGTCCGTCCCGGAAGGTGCGTAGATATTGATAAGGCGGACACCCAGTGCTGTGAGTGCCATTCCTCTTGCCCCAGGCTGAAACAGGATATCGTCCGCCACTATCCCTTCCCGAAGAAGTACAGCGACACCGCTGCCTGTTGGGGAAGCTGGAGAGACGCAAGCATTGTAACCGTACATGCCTGGGAAGTCGTCGACGTACACTTCCTGGAGAAGGGCTATGTCGATGGAAGCAGAGTTCAACATATCCTGAAGCAAGGATAACTTAGCGCGCGTCCGTATAGTGTTGATGTTTATAGTTGCAACGCGATAAGTTTGAGGTCTATCCACAGCATCCGTGTTGGCCATCAATACCCTTGTAAGGCTGTCTCGTCACTGTAACTGACGGCGGGAAAGGATCAACACTGGTGGGGTAAATTTCCCCCCGTGTCGTCCGACACGATGGGCGAGGAGTGTTCCTCACAGTCGTCCGCCCAGTCGCCATGAAATACCAGCGGCTGTTGGTGGCTGTTAGTGGCTGCACCACTCAGCTACCGGGGGCGGACCGCATGATTGATGTCACAGCGTCTCCGAAGTACGGATGAAGTGCGGATTTTCCCGTACGGCCATTTCACGAGTGTACTTTGAATATTAGGAATCCGGTAAAACATCAAATTTCCGACATCGCTGCGGCCGGAAAAAGATCCTGCAAGAACGCGGCCAACGGCGACTGGAGAGAATCGTTCAACGTGAAGGAAGTGCAACCCTGTCTCGTTTCAAATTGTATCGAGAAGATGGAGGTGTACGGGTATGGAGACAACATCATGAATCCATGACCCTGCATGTCAGCAGCGGCCTGTTCAAGCTGGTGGAGGCTCTGTAACGGTGTGGGGCGTGTGTAGTTGGATTGATATGGGACCCCTGATACGTCTAGATACGACTGGGATAGGTGACACGTACAAAGGCATCCTTTCTGATTACCTGCATCCATTTATGTCCATTGCGCATTCCGACGGACTTGGGAAAATCCAGCAGAAAAGTGCGACACTTCATACGTGCTACAGAGTGGCTCCAGGAACACTCTTCTGAGTTTAAACACTTCCGCTGGCCAACGACCTCCCCAGAGATGAACATTATTGAGCATATGTTGTATGCCTCGCAATGTGCTGTTAAGAAGAGATCTCCACCCCCTCGGACTGTTATGGACTTATGGACAGCCCTGCAGGATTCATGGTGTCAATGCAGCATTACTTCAGAGTCTAGTCAATGCCACGCCGTGCTGCTGGACATTTGCGCGGGGGCCCTGCACGATATTAGGCAGGCGTACCAGTTTCTTTGGCTCTTCAAGGTATGTTCATTAGCCGGCAGTTTGAAAGTGTATCGAAAGTTTTCAGGAAGTCACTAAAATACGACGCATTGCCACCATTCAAACTCCTCTTCACCATCAGGGCCAAAATTAGGGACCACACAATGGCGTGCTACAGCAATCATACGGAAATAGGAGAACAGATCACGCAGCTGTGACACTTAGCCACAAAAACTTTGGTTGTGTGACAACAGTTATTGCAACATAGACCGTCAAGTGAAAATATCGGAACATAGATTCAATCACAGGAAGTTCCACCAGAACAATAACCAACTCAGTGTGGGTCCAATCTCTCTACTGTGACTGTGGCTATGATGAAGAATTCAAACAAATTCCTTCTGCCACCGTCAGTACAACTAGTACAAGACAATGAAGTTACTGCAGGAAATGGTGCCATCGAAAAACGAACGCGAAAACATATTAGCAAAGGACTATGTAAACACATACAGTAAATTGGCCTAAGCTGGGATCTTCACTACCAACCGAGTCGGATAACGTGAGCCACGAACGTGAGTCTGCAGCTGCACGCGTTACCAGCTGTCGTTAAGCTGCCAGAAACCAGAGACACTGTGTTGTGGTGTCTGGGGCTGGCCTCACTGCACTACGGTGTAGCACACTGCGTCGTTACCACAGCGACAGAGCCTCCGGCTGCAGACAGTACACATAATCCTATTACTGTCACATACAGCGAGGGCCGCGGTGCGCTCTGTGTGACGACACGCACAGCGGGCCAGCCCTGGCGAAGCACTTCACTGACAGAATCGAAGAGGATTTCGCAATTGCAGAATCTGTTCCATAAAAAAAAAGTTGGTTCCTACGTTACTTGTAGCTTTATATGTCAGCTTCATGTAGTGATCACAACTTCGTTAATGGTCATAATTATTGTTGTTGTTGTGGTCTTCAGACCTGAGACTGATTTGATGCAGCTCTCCATGCTACTCTATCCTGTGCAAGCTTCTTCATCTCCCAGTACCTACTGCAACCTACATCCTTCTCAATCTGCTTAGTGTATTCATCTCTTGGCCTCCCTCTACGATTTTTACCCTCCACGCTGCCCTCCAATACTAAATTAGTGATCCCTTGATGCCTCAGCACATGTCCTACCAACCGATCCCTTCTTCTAGTCAAGTTGTGCCACAAACTCCTACCTAATTCTATTCAATACCTCTTCATTAGTTATATGATCTACCCATCTAATCTTCAGCATTCTTCTGTAGCACCACATTTTGAAAGCTTCTATTATCTTCTTGTCCAAACTAGTTATCGTCCATGTTTCACTTCCATACATGCCTACGCCCCATACAAATACTTTCAGAAACGACTTCGTGACACTTAAATCTACACTCGATGTTAACAAATTTCTCTTCTTCAGAAACGCTTTCCTTGCCATTGCCAGTCTACATTTGATATCCTCTCTACTTCAACCATCATCAGTTATTTTGCTCCCCAAACAGCAAAATTCGTTTACTACTTTAAACGTCTCATTTCCTAATCTAATTCCCTCAGCATCACCCGATTTCGTTCGACTACATTCCATTATTCTCGTTTTGCTTTTGTTGATGTTCATCTTATATCCTCCTTTCAAGACACTGTACATTCCTTTCAACTGCTCTTCCAAGTCCTTTGCTGTCTCTGCTCATTGGCGAACCTCAAAGTTTTTATTTCTTCTCCATGGATTTTAATACCTACTCCGAATTTTTCTTCTGTTTCCTTTACTGCTTGCTCAATATACAGATTGAATAACATCGGGGATAGGCTACAACCCTGTCTCACTCCCTTCCCAACCACTGCTCATCTTTCATGCCCCTCGACTCTTATAACTGCCATCTGGTTTCTGTACAAATTGTAAATAGCCTTTCGCTCCCTGTAATTTCCCCCTGCCACCTTCAGAACTTGAAAGAGAGTATTCCAGTCAACTTTGTCAAAAGCTTTCTCTAAGTCTACAAATGCTAGAAACGTAGGTTTTCCTTTCCTTAATCTAGCTTCTAAGATAAGTCGTAGGGTCAGTATTGCCTCACGTGTTCCAATATTTCTACGGAATCCAAACTGATCTTCCCCAAGGTCAGCTTCTACCAGTTTTTCCATTCGTCTGTAGAGAATACGCGTTAGTATTTTGCATCCGTGACTTATTAAACTGATAGTTCGGTAATTTTCACATCTGTCAGCACCTGCTTTCTTTGGGATTGGAATTATTATATTCTTCTTGACGTCTGAGGGTATTTCGCCTGTCTCATACATCTTGCTCACCAGATGGTAGAGTTTTGTCATGACTGGCTCTCCCAAGGCCTTCAGTAGTTCTAATGGAATGTTGTCTACTCTCGGGGCCTTGTTTCGACTCAGGTCTTTCAGTGCTCTGTCAAACTCTTCACGGAGTATCGTATCTCCCATTTCATCTTCATCTACACTCTCTTCCATTTCCGTAATATTGTCCTCAAGTACATTGCCCTTGTATAGACCCTCTATATACTCCCTCAACCTTTCTGCTTTCCCTTCTTTGCTTAGAACTGGGTTTCCAACTGAGCTCTTGATATTCATACAAGTGGTTCTGTTTTCTCCAAAGGTCTCTTTAATTTTCCTTTGGGCAGTATCTGTTTTACCCCTAGTGAGATAAGCTCTACGTCCTTACATTTGTCCTCTAGCCATCCCTGCTTAGGCATTTTGCACTTCCTGTCAATCTCATTTTTGAGACGTTTGTATTCCTTTTTGCCTGCTTCATTTACTGCATTTTTATATTTTCTCCTTTCATCAATTAAATTCAATATTTCTTCTGTTACCCAAGGATTTCTACTAGCTCCCGTCTTTTTACCTACTAGGTCCTCTGCTGCCTTCACTACTTCATCTCTCAAAGCTACCCATTCTTCTTCTACTGTATTTCTTTCCCCCATTCCTGTCAATTGTTCCCTTATGCTCTCCCTGAAACTCTGTACAACCTCTGGTTTAGTCACTTTATCCAGGTCCCATCTCCTTAAATTCCCACCTTTTTGCAGTTTCTTCAGTTTTAATCTACAGTTCATAACCAATAGATTGTGATCAGAGTCCACATCTGCCCCTGGAAAAGTCTTAAAATTTAAAACCTGATTCCTAAATCTCTGTCTTACCATTATGTAAACTATCTGAAACCTGTCAGTATCTCCAGGCTTCTTCCATGTATACAACCTTCTTTTATGATTCTTGAACCAAGTGTTAGCTATGATTAAGTTGTGCTCTGTGCAAAATTCTATCAGGCGGCTTGCTCTTTCATTTCTTAGCCCCAATCCATATTCACCTACTACGTTTCCTTCTCTCCCTTTTCCTACTACCGAATTCCAGTCACCCATGACTATTAAATTTTCGTCTCCCTTCACTACCTGAATAATTTCTTTTGTTTCATCATACATTTCTTCAATTTCTTCGTCATCTGCAGAGCTAGTTGGCATATAAACTTGTACTACTGTTATAGGCGTGGGCATCGTGTCTATCTTGGCCACAATAATGCGGTCACTATGCTGTTCGTAGTAGCTTACCCGCACTCCTATTTTTTTATTCATTATTAAACCTACTCCTGCATTACCCATATTTGATTTTGTATTTATAACCCTGTATTCGCCTGACCAAAAGTCTTGTTCCTCCTGCCAGCAAACTTCACTAATTCCCACTATATCTAACTTTAACCTATCCATTTCCCTTTTTAAATTTTCGAACCTACCTGCTCGATTAAGGGATCTGACATTCCACGCTGCGATCCGTAGAACGCCAGTTTTCTTTCTCCTGATAACGACGTCCTCCTGAGTAGTCCCAGCCCGGAGATCCGAATGGGGGACTATTTTACCTCCGGAATATTTAGCCAAGAGGACGCCATCATCAGTTAACCATACAGTAAAGCTGCATGCTCTCGGGAAAAATTACGGCCGTAGTTCCCCCTTGCTTTCAGCCGTTCGCAGTACCAGCACATCAAGGCCATTTTGGTTAGTGTTACAAGGCCAGATCAGTCAATCATCCAGACTATTGCCCCTGCAACTACTGAAAACGCTGCTGCCCCTCTTCAGGAACCACACGTTTGTCTGGCCTGTCAACAGATACCCCTCCGTTGTGGTTGCTCTACGGTACGGCTATCTGTATCGCTGAGGCACGCAAGCCTCCCCACCAACGGCAAGGTCAATGGTTCTTGAGGGGGGGGGGGAGAGGGGAAATATTGTTATACTTCACATGTAAGTATGAAAATCAAAAAGTTGCAACCAAAAGTTAGGGGTTGCTATAAATTTGCGTTTGGTTCATATTAGACCATATGTTGGTCTGTATGCAATGCAGCTAACATTACGAGTACATACATGCATACATTAATTCTTGTTCCATAGGACATGAATACGACATTTCGTAATGATGTGGAACGTGTCACTTTAACATAAGTTTTATTTACACAAAAGAATTAATTAATTAATTTTTTTACAGTTACTACTTCATATCTAAGAATTCATCTGTTGAGTACAAGAGTTTCTCTTTAAACGTAGGAGTTGATGAATATATGTCATCAGCACCAAGAAAATGGATAATATGTAGCATGTTCATTTCCGATCACAAGCTTGTGGGAATAAAATATTCATGATGTCCCACAATTAACCGTTCGAGGTATCGAAACGAAATTATAGCATGCCAAGAGGAGAAGATTTTACCACATCGTTAACATATGGAACATTATCTACGGTTATGTAGCAGAAGCTACGGTTTTTATTTTTATTTAGTTTTTTTTGAGCCAATACTGTAATTTTTAAGGCTCATCGACAACTAGTGGAGAGAGAATTTGCTATTATGAAAAATATGAAATTTCTTCTTACGTTACTGTAAACCGACAAAATGAAATTTACCAAAGGAATTTCTTTCTACATTTCAGCTACCTATGACGTATGAAAAATTACAGGAAATGATGTACCATCTTTCTGTTCCTGTCCCTGTACAAAGTAAAGGAGTGAATCTTTTTATTGCAAATATAGCTTGAGTTATTAGTGAAAGTGAGTTTGACGAATAGTTGCCAAGGTTCTGCAATTCGTTACAGCTTTGAGAGAGTTTTATTGGGTTAGTTCAAGTCTGCAACAAAAATGCAGAATTGTTCTATCAGAAACAATAAATTTGATGCCTGTTTCTCTGTGGTTAAAAGTTACGAAAACACGATAGTCACTACTTTATGAAACGCTTGAGAAAACTCATTAAGGTTAAAACAATGGGTATAGAAATGAAAAGAAGGTACACTATTTTCATATTTCTTAAATGAAGAACGGGAAGAAAGTCCTTTTGTAGGTTTCTACGATGGACCACACGATTCCGCCAAAATTGCAACAGAATTCGCGATTAATTTTGCTCTGAAACGTTAACCTTTTCTCCTTTGCAGAACCATCATCTCTTATTAGTTATTGCTGCATTTCTGTTGTTGACAGGTTTCATTTTTTTTCTTTTACCAAAACACAGTATAATTTGCGCAAACTCACCTTGAAGTAGCTATTGCAACAGAATCCTGAAATAGACTGTCTTATTAAATAAGCAGTTGAGCAACCAACAGAGAGGGCAGCAGCTTGCAGGAAATTACAGTGTTCTGATTTATTGTAGCACAAGAAGAATTTTATGTTTTTCTTGTTAGCAAATACTTTTTTTCGCTAGCTGTCGATGAATATTAAAAAAATTACAGTGCTGTTTTGAAAAAATTAAATAAAATCTGTAACTTCCACCACATGGCCATAGATAATTTCTTTATGTTAACCAAATGACAAAATACTTTCCTCTTTCTGTGCCGTCATTTACCAAAATCTCGTTATGATTTGTTGAACCGTTTACGAAATATGAGGGATGTTGTGAATACTTCATTCCTGTGCGCATGGGATTGATAGTTAATGCGCTACATAGAATCCATTTTCGCTAGAGCGGAGGTAGCTATTGATCCCCTCCCAAGATTAAAAAAAAAAGATCCGAAATTTCAGTTCCATTTGATACACGGCAACATATGGTGTAATACACATCAGTTCCAAATTTACAGCGACCGCTATTTTTCATTGCAACGTTTTCGAAATTGTTTCTTCTATGTGAAATTTCTCTATTTATGAAATTATGAGCATTCACCATGAAGCTGACATACAAAGCTACAAGTAACGTAGAGATCAAATTTATTTGTCGAATAGATTCCGTAAACTCGTTTGAGAAAAATTACAGGTCGCGAGTCTCGATACTGTCAGCTCAGCACTTCGCCAAAACAGCCCGACTCTGGGGACATCACGCTCCGCATACCGTGGCCTTTGGTGGCGGTCGCCGTACTCCCAGGGTGGCTACACTATCTTCTACATATACTCTCTGAATTGCTTTACTAACTGACAGACTTCTTCCTCTTTTCACATCTCAGTTGTTTAATTTTGTGTAAATTAATTTTATAGAATGTTTCATGAATTTCATCTTTATATCACGGTGTTACGGATTATCTATTTTTTATTGCATGCTCTATTTGGTATCTGCCATTCGCAGTTCTTACAGATATGTTTGTCTCACCGATATTTCCATGTACGAGGGCAGTTCAATAAGTAATGCAACACATTTTTTTCTGAAACAGGGGTTGTTTTATTCAGCATTGAAATACACCAGGTTATTCCCCAATCTTTTAGCTACACAACACTATTTTTCAACGTAATCTCCATTCAATGCTACGGCCTTACGCCACCTTGAAATGAGGGCCTGTATGCCTGCACGGTACCATTCCACTGGTCGATGTCGGAGCCAACGTCGTA
Organism: Schistocerca serialis cubense; assembly: GCF_023864345.2. Lineage (NCBI taxonomy): Eukaryota > Metazoa > Arthropoda > Insecta > Orthoptera > Acrididae > Schistocerca > Schistocerca serialis. The sequence goes on from NC_064644.1 coordinate 545,927,119, forward strand.
CTGCATCAATAACTTCTTCATCATCCGCGTAGTGCCTCCCACGGATTGCGTCCTTCGTTGGGCCAAACATATGGAAATCCGACGGTGCGAGATCGGGGCTGTAGGGTGCATGAGTAAGAACAGTCCACTGAAGTTTTGTGAGCTCCTCTCGAGTGCGAAGACTTGTGTGAGGTCTTGAGTTGTCATGAAGAAGGAGAAGTTCGTTCAGATTTTTGTGCCTACGAACACGCTGAAGTCGTTTCTTCAATTTCTGAAGAGTAGCACAATACACTTCAGAGTTGATCGTTTGACCATGGGGAAGGACATCGAACAGAATAACCCCTTCAGCGTCCCAGAAGACTGTAACCATGACTTTACCAGCTGAGGGTATGGCTTTAAACTTTTTATTGGTAGGGAAGTGGGTGTGGCGCCACTCCATTGATTGCCGTTTTGTTTCAGGTTCGAAGTGATGAACCCATGTTTCATCGCCTGTAACAATCTTTGACAAGAAATTGTCACCCTCAGCCACATGACGAGCAAGCAATTCCGCACAGATGGTTCTCCTTTGCTCTTTATGGTGTTCGGTTAGACAACGAGGGACCCAGCGGGAACAAACCTTTGAATATCCCAACTGGTGAACAATTGTGACAGCACTACCAACAGAGATGTCAAGTTGAGCACTGAGTTGTTTGATGGTGATCCGTCGATCATCTCGAACTAGTGTGTTCGCACGCTCCGCCATTGCAGGAGTCACAGCTGTGCACGGCCGGCCCGCACGCGGGAGATCAGACAGTCTTGCTTGACCTTGCGGCGATGATGACACACGCTTTGCCCAACGACTCACCGTGCTTTTGTCCACTGCCAGATCACCGTAGACATTCTGCAAGTGCCTATGAATATCTGAGATGCCCTGGTTTTCCGCCAAAAGAAACTCGATCACTGCCCGTTGTTTGCAACGCACATCCGTTACAGACGCCATTTTAAGAGCTCCGTACAGCGCTGCCACCTGTCGGAAGTCAATGAAACTATACGAGACGAAGCGGGAATGTTTGAAAATATTCCACAAGAAATTTCCGGTTTTTTCAACCAAAATTGGCCGAGAAAAAAAATGTGTTGCATTACTTATTGAACTGCCCTCGTAAGATAGCATGGATCTTTACTAATTACAATGTGAATACGATACGTATGGGTGCCTATTAAGCCGAAGCAAAAACAAAAGAAAAAAAAAATGCGACGCACGACCAAGGAATTTTCTACATAGGACGGAAATCGTTAGATGTGATGATGTACATGTAAAGGCTTCGGTGTTTTGTTCACGTGAAAGTCAATAATGTATTTGACCATCTCTGGCCCTTACGCAAGCAGCTATTTAACTTGGCATTGACTGACAAGCAGTAGAACCTCTCGCTGCGTACAGGCGGGCGTTATCTTGCTGAAACGTAAGACCAGGAGTGTAAAATATCGTCGACGCATCGCTGTGCTGTGAGGCTGCCACGGATGACAATGAAAGGGTCATGCCTCGTATGAAAACAAATGGCAATCAAGAGCATCACTACGTGTTGTCGGGCCTTACAGCGGTTGGTATGTCACCGCTATCTGCGGCTAATTCAGACACATATTCGGTCTGGAATCTCATTTAATGGACAGGACTGTCTCCAGTTTTAGGTGCCGCTTCGAACTGAGCCCTGATGATCAGCGAAAACGTGTCTAGAGACGCCACAGATGGCGGTGGGGTACCAAGCGACGGGCGCGAGCTGATCTGTAAACGGCTGTTTGGAACCTACTGAGTCTTAATAGAGAAACGGGTGGAAGGAGACCTGCACATTGGATTCTGGTGACAACACAATGTTTTGCGGCAGTAATGGTACAGCCAACCTTGGAACAGGTTTCCTAGTACACAGGGCATAAAAGTCGGCGATGCCAAATTTGGAGACCGTAAATAGTAGGGTATAAAAATGAGATCCTTCAATATGGCTCTGATCTGCACCCATGCCCCAACAGATGAAGCGTTTTATGAAACCAAAGACTCCTTGTATGAACGGCTTGGAGGCACATACGAGGCGGTAGTGGAAAATTACATGAAAGTGATTCTAACAGGTATCAGTAACGAGGTCTACATCTACATCTACATCTACATGACTACTCTGCAATTCACATTTAAGTGCTTAGCAGAGGGTTCATCGAACCACAATCATACTATCTCTCTACCATTCCACTCCCGAACAGCGTGCGGGAAAAACGAACACCTAAACCTTTCTGTTCGAGCTCTGATTTCTCGTATTTTATTTTGGTGATCATTCCTACCTATGCAGGTCGGGCTCAACAAAATATTTTCGCATTCTGAAGAGAAAGTTGGTGACTGAAATTTCCTAAATAGATCTCGCCGCGACGAAAAACGTATTTGCTTTAATGACTTCCATCCAAACTCGCGTATCATATCTGCCACACTCTCTCCCCTATTACGTGATAATGCAAAACGAGCTGCCCTTTTTTGCACCCTTTCGATGTCCTCCGTCAATCCCACCTGTTAAGGATCCCACACCGCGCAGCAATATTCTAACAGAGGACGAACGAGTGTAGTGTAAGCTGTCTCTTTAGTGGACTTGTTGCATCTTCTAAGTGTCCTGCCAATGAAACGCAACCTTTGGCTCGCCTTCCCCACAATATTATCTATGTGGTCTTTCCAACTGAAGTTGTTCGTAATTTTAACACCCAGATACTTAGTTGAATTGGCAGCCTTTAGAATTCTACTATTTATCGAGTAATCGAATTCCAACGGTTTTCTTTTGGAACTCATGTGGATCACCTCACACTTTTCGTTATTTAGCGTCAACTGCCACCTGCCACACCATACAGCAATCTTTTCTAAATCGCTTTGTAACTGATACTGGTCTTCGGATGACCTTACTAGACGGTAAATTACAGCATCATCTGCGAACAACCTAGGAGAACTGCTCAGATTGTCTCCCAGGTCATTTATATACATCAGGAACAGCAGAGGTCCCAGGACGCTTCCCTGGGGAACACCTGATATCACTTCAGTTTTACTCGATGATTTGCCGTCTATTACTACGAACTGCGACCTTCCTGACAGGAAATCACGAATCCAGTAGCACAACTGAGACGATACCCCATAGGTCCGCAGCTTGATTAGAAGTCGCTTGTGAGGAACGGTGTCAAAAGCCTTCCGGAAATCTAGAAATACGGAATCAACTTGAGATCCCTTGTCGATAGCGGCCATTACTTCGTGCGAATAAAGAGCTAGCTGCGTTGCACAAGAACGATGTTTTCTGAAACCATGCTAATTGCGTATCAATAGATCGTTCTCTTCGAGGTGATTCATAATGTTTGAATACAGTATATGCTCCAAAACCCTACTGCAAACCGACGTCAATGATATAGGTCTGTAGTTCGATGGATTACTCCTACTACCCTTCTTAAACACTGGTGCGACCTGCGCAATTTTCCAATCTGTAGGTACAGATCTATCGGTGAGCGAGCGGTTGTATATGATTGCTAGTTAGGGAGCTACTGTATCAGCGTAATCTGAAAGGAACCTAATCGGTATACAATCTGGACCTGAAGACTTGCCCGTATCAAGCGATTTGAGTTGCTTCGCAAGCCCTAAGGTATCTACTTCTAAGAAACTCATGCTAGCAGCTGTTCGTGTTTCAAATTCTGGAATATTCCATTTGTCTTCCCTGGTGAAGGAATTTCGGAAAACTGCGTTCAATAACTCCGCTTTACCGGCACAGTCGTCGGTAACAGTACCATCGGCACTGCGCAGCGAAGGTATTGACTGCGTCTTGCCGCTTGTGTACTTTACATACGACCAGAATTTCTTCGTATTTTCTACCAAATTTCGAGACAATGTTTCGTTGTGGATCCTATTAAAGGCATCTCGCATTGAAGTCCGTGCCAAATTTCGCGCGTCTGTAAATTTTAGCCAATCTTCGGGATTTCGCGACAGAGAAACAGTGTTTAGAACTAACGTGCGCTAGTACGTTCTACATGAAGAGTGTCACCACGGGCTGACGCTGGATGGTTTTGTATCACCATAACCGACAGTACAGTCCCACAAAAGAATAGCAGTAAAGAGACATGGAAATTTCCAGATGGAGACACAGTCAACCGAGAATCACACACTTATCCAAAGAAGGTGTGGCTCAGATTTTAAGGATGTTAAGGTGATGAGGGAGGCAGATGTAGTTTCGGACTGTTATATGGTGATGGTCAAGTATAGGCTGAAGATCGCAACAAACATCTATAACGATCTAGAAAGGAATAGGAAATATAATGTTGACACAGTCAGCACCAGTGGGAGGGAAATTCCAAATAGAAATGGATGAAGGGTTAGAAGTCATTGCCACTGAAGAGGAAGCTAGCTCTGAAGTGGAGAGGCAAGTAATAGAAAGAACAATAAAACACATCATGGTAGTTCGAAATGGAAAACGGAGTAAGACGAAGTGGGTGGTACGATGATGACTGTGAACAGGCTATTGAGGAACGAAATAGCAAAAGGACGAAGATGTTCCAGTGAGATACAATGGCCTTCAGACAAAATTATGAAGAAATGAGGCGGAAAGCAGAAACTATTTGCAGAAGGTAAAACGGAGAATAAATTAAAAGACATCAGGGAATATAGAAGTGAATAGGATGTTAGTAGAATGTTAAAGGGAATAAAAGAGATAAAACAAGGTTCGTGGACTTGGACAATGATATTCAGGGATATGGGGAAACTTGGTCGAAGATGAAACTGAAATCACAGAAAGATGGTAAGAATATTTTTAAGATCTATAGAAATCTAGGGAAATCGAGGAATGTGAAAAAGAGGGATAGGTGGAACAAGCTGGTAGAAATGGCGATGAAGAGGCATCAGTGTTGGAAGAAGTGATTGTAGCTGTTAAGAAGATGAGGAACTACAGAGCTGTGGAGGAAGATAAGATGCAAAGTGAAATTTTCATGAATGGTGTTATGAAGACGTTAAAGAAATTGCATGCACTGGATAGCAGAGTGTGCCGAACTGAAAAAATGCCAACAAACTGGATTACAACCATCATATAGCAACACATAATGGCCATAGAAGAAATTGCAATAACCAAACAGAACTAGTGAATGCTCCCTACAAAACTGGATACTGACCATGAACAGAAGCCACTATTGGGAAATCCCATTGATGTTTCAGTGAGGAAAAGTAATAACAGATCAGATTTTCGCCCTTAGATTAATTCAAGGTCAAAATGATGTCAATTATAAGATTCATTGACGAGAATGCTATTTTCAGTGAAAATGAAAAAGAATTACGGGATATGTTGGACTTAAAGACACACAGTGTAACGAGTACAGAATATGAATTGAGAATAAATGGAAGAAGAAGGCAATGGGAAGTAGCAGAAATGAAAATACTGAGAAACTTAACACAGGAATTGGTGTTTATGAAGCAGGTAAAGTTAAGGAATTCTGCAAACTAGGCAGGTAAATAACCCATGACAGACGAGCAAAAAAGGACATAAAAAGCAGATTGACACTGGCAAAAGGGCAGTAGACAAGAGAAGTTTATAAGTATAAAAATTATGAGAAGGAAAGTTGCTACTCACTATGTAGCACAGATGCTGAGTCATAGATAAGCACAACAAAAAGAGTTTCACACTTAAAACTTTCAGCCAATATCCTTTGTCAACAACAGACACACACACACACACCACAAAAAAGCAGCTCACACGCACGACTGCAGTCCCCCTCCCCACCCCAGCCTCCTCCTTACCCCCACCCAGTCGCCTCTCCCATCATGCACTGGTGCTGCTGCTCGCAGTGTGGTTGCAGTTGCCTGAGACTGTAGTCGTGCGTTCGAGTTGCGTTTGCCTGGGTGTTTGTGTGTATTTGCGCGTATGTGTGTCTGTTGTTGACAAAGGCCACTGGCCGAAAGCTTTACATGTGAAACTCTTCTTGTTGTGCCTATCTGCGACTCAACATCTCCGTTATATGGTGGGTAGCAACTTTCGTTCTCATAATTTTGTCACATTCCATCCTGGATTTTCTACTAGTATCAAACATAGACCTTAAGTTGGGAATAAATTTCTGAGTACGTACGTTTGTCGCAGGGACCTACTTCTACAGTAGTAGAGGGAGCTGTAGAGGACAAAAACTGTAGAGGAAGACAGAGATTAGAATACATCCAGCAGATAATTGAGGACATAGGTTGTAAGTGCTACTCTGAGATGAAATGGTTGGCATGGGACAGGAATTCAAGGTGGGTCGCATCAAACCAGTCAGAAGACTTATGACTCAAAAAAAAGGGGTGGAGGGAGAGCTGGGTATACCACTAGAGCTAATAAGACTCTTGATAGGGATCCTAAGCAACACTAGCTGCAAAATATAAGCTAACTGCAAAAATTTCAATAATCTTCCTATCTTTCAAGGACTTAAGCAAGGAGATTCAGTATCGCCAACATAACTTGGCTATGCAGGCTGTCGTGCGCAAACTGCCAACCAAAATAGATGGTACTATTTTCAACAGGACGTCTTAGAATATAGAATTTGCGCCGGAATACATAGCCATGCTTGGGAGAAATAGAAACTATTTGTTGGAAAGCTATGTGGTTTTGGGATGCAAAGTGGCCGTACTTGACTTGAATATAAGTAAGGAGAAAACAAATTATATGATCAATTTCAGAAACAAAACAAAGTGGAGACGCGTTGGTCGGTTCGAACGGTCTGAAACGGTAAATCAGTTTAAGTGTTTCTGAGGAATGGTTACAGAAGATTGTACCAACAGAGATACAGACAAAAACTGATATATATATATATATATATATATATATATATATATGTGTGTGTGTGTGTGTGTGTGTGTGTGTGTAGAACAGTGTGAACTTGGCAATAATCTCCAGTCACTGTGTAGATCTAAAGGCATCAATGTTACAATGATAGGGGTGTGTGCACAGAATGAAAGAACAGAGAGTGCGAAAGAAGGTGCTAACTGCAAAGCCAGACGGTAGCCGTTCAGCTGGTTGACCGAGATGGCGATGGCTGGATGGTGTAGAGAGGGTTCTGAGAAAGCCAGAATGCGGAACTGGAGGAGGCTGGCGAAGTTGAGAGAGGATTGGAGGAGACAGGTGGTCGACAAGGCTCGAACCTTTCAAGACCTGCAGCGTTGGAGAAGAAGAAGAAGGAGATAACCATTATCACAGAAACAAAGAAAATTAAAAACAGAGAAATACTTAAAGAATGCTTAATAATAAGTAGTAGAGTGCCACCAGAACCTCGTAAAAGGTGGAAATCTTAGTGAGAGGCTGCACTGTCTTTTCTCTCCTGACGCCAATTGCAGTCTTCCTGCGGAGAATTTATAAACATATAAGGACTTTTATTTCTCGTGTAGCAGCTGTTGTGACAGTGTGTCGCCACACCGTTGGTACAGTTCTTAGTGTAACCAGGACTCAGACGAACCCGCAATAATAGTAAAATCTTTTTGTATTCAAATGCGATTCTTCTGTAGCAGACCCCCTTCCCTAAAACTTGGATAATTTGGACATAGAAAGTTGAATTACATTTGTTGGAGTAGTTTGTGATATTAATGCTTCAACAACAATATAATCTCTAGTATCAATAACCTCTTTCACATAGTTTTATAATGAAAGTATTTAACGATAAAACTTTTCTTGAATACTTAGGCGTTTTAATAACTCTCTTTAAGTGACATCATTAGTTACATTTCGTTAGTAGAGTTTAAATGTCAGTGTTCACGTCAGTTATGAATCGCAGTCAGAGATTACACTCTTACTAGCAACTGGAATAGTACGTGACAAAGTATCACTCCTCTATTAATTATAATTGGCTTGCAAGACACCAATAACCTACAAAAGTCACAATTTGATCGTATTAGTTCTTCAACTGAGCCTAAGTGCCGTTGTCAGTTCCATTCAGTTCACTCGACGTAACTCACGTGCATTGAATTTACAACCGTCGTAATATAGTTGATTTCTATTTAACTGTCCATGAACTGGTTAAACGAGCCTTAACAGTTCATAAAGCTTCCTTAAAGTTTCGTATAAGCTGATTACTCAGTTGCAAAATAATCAATCTAAATCTTCGTAAATTTCACTGTAGAGATATTTCTGCACATCCGATCCTACGCAATGCTTAAGAACATAAACTGTCATTTAGACTGCAATCTAAACTTCCATTTACTTCCTCTGAGATACAAGAATCTCCATTTCAAAGTTGATCTGCTAAAATACTTTCAACTAGTAAGTCTCGAAATTAAATATTGTTGTACTAAGTAATTTCACTACTTAAATATCTTAATGTATCTTCTGAGCACTTATTACGTACAGTCAAACACCAACATATACAAATATGAGATATCACAACACTTTTAGGTCCACAGGCGCACCTCAGGTACAACAATGAATACGATTCAGCATATCATTTACTAACAAGATTTTTTAATAACTAAAGTCAACATCTTCGAGATTATCTTCCGACCGCAGACAGTCGGTTGGACTCCAAAAGCGCCTGCTATACTCGCTGTCGTGTCTTAAAAACTCCTTGCGGAACTCTATCGTGGATCATGAAACAAATACACTCTACTACTTATTATTAAGCATTCTTTAAGTATTTCTCTGTTTTTAATTTTCTTTGTTTCTGTGATAATGGTTATCTCCTTCTTCTTCTTCTCCAACGCTGCAGGTCTTGAAAGGTTCGAGCCTTGTCGACCACCTGTCTCCTCCAATCCTCTCTCAACTTCGCCAGCCTCCTCCAGTTCCGCATTCTGGCTTTCTCAGAACCCTCTCTACACCATCCAGCCATCGCCATCTCGGTCAACCAGCTGAACGGCTACCATCTGGCTTTGCAGTTAGCACCTTCTTTCGCACTCTCTGTTCTTTCATTCTGTGCACACACCCCTATCATTGTAACATTGATGCCTTTAGATCTACACAGTGACTGGAGATTATTGCCAAGTTCACACTGTTCTACACACACACACACACACACACACACATATATATATATATATATATATATATATATATATATATATATATATATATATATACGGTATAATACCGTACACTTTTCTGGATAGTTTCTGTACGGTAGGCGGAACTGCTTCGCATATCTACAACGCGATTTTGTAAACGTCTCTAGGACAACGTTTCGTCATTGCTCTATAGATGACTCCTGTTTTAGCCTACAGCTGTTCGCGCCTCACATTGAAAGCTGTCAAAAAAGCCACCAGGTGTGATGGATTTCCTTAAGCTGATTCGACTGCAGCCGTGTCTTAGTTGTAAGAAATAAATGTGTTACAACTTCATGCAAAATTCTGAATTTTTTCACGCGTGTCAGTCTTCATGACGTCATATATCTTTCGCTATTATCGTACAACGATAGATTTGTGTAGATACATCCAGCGACATGTGTGGGTACTGCCTCCGAAATATTTTACGAACAGAGTTAGTAGCAAACAAATAACATATTTAAACGTCGTACATGGTGCAGCATTTTCTCACGCGTCTCAGTATTTATGACGTCATATCTCGTGATCTACATCTACATCTACATCCATACTCCGCAAGCCACCTGACGGTGTGTGGCGGAGGGTACCTTGAGTACCTCTATCGGTTCTCCCTTCTATTCCATTCTCGTATTGTTCGTGGAAAGAAGGATTGTCGGTATGCCTCTGTGTGGGCTCTAATCTCTCTGATTTTATCCTCATGGTCTCTTCGCGAGATATACGTAGGAGGGAGCAATATACTGCTTGACTCTTCGGTGAAGGTATGTTCTCGAAACTTTGACAAAAGCCCGTAACGAGCTACTGAGCGTCTCTCCTGCAGAGTCTTCCACTGGAGTTTATCTATCATCTCCGTAACGCTTTCGCGATTACTAAATGATCCTGTAACGAAGCGCGCTGCTCTCCGTTGGATCTTCTTTATATCTTCTATCAACCCTATCTGGTACGGATCCCACACTGCTGAGCAGTATTCAAGCAGTGGGCGAACAAGCGTACTGTAACCTACTTCCTTTGTTTTCGGATTGCATTTCCTTAGGATTCTTCCAATGAATCTCAGTCTGGCATCTGCTTTACCGACGATCAACATTATATGATCATTCCATTTTAAATCACTCCTAATGCGTACTCTCAGATAATTTATGGTATTAACTGCTTCCAGTTGCTGACCTGCTATTTTGTAGCTAAATGATAAAGGATCTATCTTTCTGTGTATTCGCAGCACATTACACTTGTCTACATTGAGATTCAATTGCCATTCCCTGGACCATGCGTCAATTCACTGCAGATCCTCCTGCATTTCAGTACAATTTTCCATTGTTACAACCTCTCGATACACCACAGCATCATCCGCAAAAGGCCTCAGTGAACTTCCGATGTCATCCACAAGGTCATTTATGTATATTGTGAATAGCAACGGTCCTATGTGTCATGCAGTGATTGAATTCTGTAGGTACATTCAACGAATCGTATGTGGATGCCGTTTGCAAAATTTTTTGCGAATAGAGCAAAGAAGTAGTAAATTTAAAATTCATGCACAATGCGACAATTTTTTTCGCATCTCGTGAACTATGTATAGTACCATGACATAATTTTGTAGGTGCATTTAGCGGAATTTGTGGATACCGTATGCGAAATTTATTGCGAGTAGTTTCAGTAGCACAGAACTAATTAAGTTCAGTGTCACGTAAGATGCGGCAGTTTTTCGCGCATCTCGTTATTTATTACGTCACATCACCTGACGTGTGACTGGTAAGTAGTCCTCACTCCAACGGCGATTGGTACCTGACACTGAGCGTTATGTGTACCAACATTTGTTGAAATCAGTCCAGTGGTATAGGAAATGTGGAGCTTACAAACATATACATACACACAGACATACACACAAATACATATATACAGACATAAATTTTTAGAACATGTATGTATTTCTTGACTTGTCTGTACTTCACATGGTCTGGCGCCTAGTCGGCCCCTGGCGGCCGTAGCGTTCGGAAGTAAGCCGTGTTGACGTCTCCGCTGCTAGCGACCGTGGGCTGCTGTTGTCGGTGAGTGCAACACCGCAGAGCGTTCGTAAATTATTAGCGCAGATCACATTGAGCTTCTAATGGCAGAACCTGTGAGAAAAGACACTCTGACGTTTATGGTTGACAATAACTATGCACGACCTCAATCGTTTGAAGTAGACGACTTTCTGTAAGAAATAGTTAGCAGCTGAAGATGTAATTGGAATTCTTCTGGTGTTTAGTAGTAGCACCGTCTATCTGAAGATAAGGAATCCTGAAAAATGTGACCAAATTGTTGAATTACATGCAAACAACTTGAAGTTCAAACATTCTGACTCCAATGTCGGTAACGTTAAAGTTACTCATGCAGGACTTGGAATCAGAAGTATCAGAGTTTTCGAACTACCGTTTGAAATAACGTCAGTGTAAATTACTGCAGTGTTGCAGCCTTATGACCCCATTCTAAGCAAAATTACTGAGAAGTGGTCCGGTGCGCATAAATTCACGGTCTTAAATGATGTGAGGCAGCTTAAAATTGACATGATAAAGTACGGGGTGTTCAAAAAGTCTCTCCGAAGTGCCGTATGATTGTTAGCTGCGCGTGCCGTCTGCCGCAGTGAATATACCGAAATGATCCTCAGTGAAATACAAGTTATTAATTTATTGAATATTCATTTTTACTGACAGATTTTCACATTAAATGTTGAAAGTGCCGGCCGCAGTGGCCGAGCGGTTCTAGGGGCTTCAGTCTGGAACCGCGCGACCGCTACGGTCGCAGGTTGGAATCCTCCCTCGGGCATGGATGTGTGTGATGTCCTTAGGTTAGTTAGGTTTATGTAGTTCTACGTTCTAGGGGAATGATGACCTTGTAACGCCGGAAATGCGTATCCTCCTATTTCCATCTATTGTACTATAATTTTTTTTCCTTGTTTTGTACCTCAAGATATGACATTTCTGTGTCTTAATATATTGTAATTGTTTTACTATTTGTATATATATATATATATATATATATATATATATATATATATATATATGCATTTATGTCGATGTATAATTGGTTTGTTTTGTAAATATTATTTGTATTTTTACGCTGGGTCTTGCGTAGGGAACACTATGCTATCGAACGAATACATCGATAGGTCGTGTGGAGAACCAAAGTGTTTAGGATCTTTGGTAGTGTGAACTCCGCCGCGTGGAGCGCGGGCAGAGCAGAGAGAGTCTGGCTGGAGTAGGGAGTGGAGCAGGTGTGTTGTGTGACGCTCCCGCGAGTTGCCGCGCTTTTCGGGGTTTGGCAGCGTGTAATTGCGCTCGACTTGCTATGATAGTTTCTGACACGGTGTCGCGGACGGGAAGCATTAGCTGGCACATCAAGAGCCCGTTTCGCCTGGTGACCGTGTCGAGAAGAGGGCGCGCCAATATCCAGCTTCTGCAACAGCGACGGCCGACAATGAGTGACTGTCGCCACCTCCTCGATCGACGCTTCAAACCTTCAATCAACCAACAAGGAAGACTGGAAGCACGTAAAAGTTTTAGAACTGTATGGCAGGCCACAGCTTTTCAAACTGTTCATCACAAAATTACAGCAACGTAGCATGAACCTTTGTTGCTCATTGTCCCAATTGCATTACCAATCAGGGTCCCCTCCTTTTCCGGAATGAACCCGAGTGTCGTTGAAATTAAAACGCCAGCATTAAAGTAATATCATTCCATTTCACTGCTTTAATTTCAAAGTTCAGTTAAAGTATTCATAGCTGGCTATAATATTTAGATTACACAAGCACAAATTAAGAGTGCGAGTTTTGTTATCATATTTTAGCTTACCTGTGACTGCAGCTCATCTTGGTACGCACTAGATTTTACTATTGTTAATTGTTCAGAATCATTTAATTCAAGTTCAAAGTTAAATCTCTTATTTCTAAATTGCGTAGATTCAAGTAGCTTTTGAAATGATTGTTGAGGTAGCCCAAGACTAACCTTATTTTACTGAATTTCGTAGTGCTTCAGAAACAAATCTCACTATTAATTTCAGTCACTAAATTAACTTTCAATTTTCCGGTTTTATTAATTCTTTTGCTAAATTAAGTCAGAGTGTAGCGAAATTTATTACTTCTGACAAACTTTCAGTTTTCACACAACACGTGTCAACCTTCAGTTGCCGCACTTTTAGTGCTAATTATATGTGCAATAACCTTTCTTTTTCAGTTATTATAGTAGTTGTCCATAGGACTGGCGACCGTAATTTTCCCAAAATGGCAAATATCTAATTAACGCCAATTAATTGTTAACATGACTACCGCACATTTAATTTCTTTATTAGTTTTACCCTTTTCTCAAAATTAATTTCCACCAATTTCATTTGCATTTTTCCTTTCACTTAGATGTAACCCTTTCCTCCCTCTTTACCGACAGATTAACTTCGGTGACGATTGCTTTTCCCAAATTTCCATTAGGTACACGCGGTTTAATTTTTCACTGTCATTAAGGTCGATAAGTGAGGGGGAGGTTACAAAAAAATGGCTCTGAGCACTATGGGACTCAACTGCTGAGGTTATTAGTCCCCTAGAACTTAGAACTAGTTAAACCTAACTAACCTAAGGACATCACAAACATCCATGCCCGAGGCAGGATTCGAACCTGCGACCGTAGCGGTCTTGCGGTTCCAGACTGCAGCGCCTTTAACCGCACGGCCACTTCGGCCGGCGGGGAGGTTACAACCTCAGCTGTTAAGCCCCATAGTGCTCAGAGCCAATTGAACCATTTTTGTTGAAAGTGTCCCTCCTGATCTTGAATACACAATTCAATTCGTCTAATCATGTTTCCAATCACAAGCTATAACATTTATTCTGTACAGAAGCAGTGAAAGTGGATATTGCAGTTTTCAATTCATCGATGGATTTTGGACGGTTTTTATAGACAGTTGATTTCGCTGCACTCCAGAAGAAAAAGTCAGGTCGTGTTAGGTCAGGGGATCGTGGTGGCCAAAGTCCTTGGGAAGTAACCCAGGCAGACGAACAATCATACGGCACGCGCGGCTAAAAATCATACGGCACTGCGGAGAGACTTTTTGAAGACCCCGTATATTTCCTCATGTATTAACGTTTGTGGATCACCAAAAACATCAGCAAGCTGTGACGTTGAAACGCGAGCTGTATGCGCGGTTGCACCATCTTGTTGAAAATAACCGTTCAGTATTCCACTTAACACAAGTTATCCTATGAATTGGTACAGAATATCACTGCAGCATCGTTGTGCGTTTATTGTTTCGTTGAAAAATATGGGACCCACAATCCGACGTCTAGAAACTCCAATCCAAACTCATATTTTCACAGAATGACGTGGTTCCTCATGAATACACAATAGGGTTTGCAGTACTCCACATATGACAATTTTGCGAGTTCATGTTCCCGGATAAATGAAATCACGCCTCATCAGTGAAAAACGTTTCATTACGAATATCTCTCCTATTTTGTTGAACGAAATTTTTGAATCATTCACAATAATGCAGTCTCGTGCCATGATCAGTATTTTTCAGTTATTGCATGACTGTCACTTTGTATGAGAAAAGTTCTAAGTTTGTCGCTACAGCTGTGTGGGCCGTTCCGACACTACCATCCATTTCCTGGGCGAGTTTTCTTATTGACTTGTTCGGACTCATGGACATTTTATCGGAAATACCAAGTAGTTTATCCTCAGGCAAAACGCTAGGACGACCACTTCTCGGTGCATCTGTCACTGATCCCGTACTTCGAAATTTGTTAATGAAATCTCGCACAGTATCGCGATGTGGGAATGTTGTCTCCGGGAAAACTGAATTAAATGTTTGACCAACTGAAACTGTATATTTACGACCAGCTTTGAACACTTGTTCGACTAAAAACACACGTTCTTCAATGGTTAGCATTTTAACAGTGACAAAAACGAAACAAACGAACAAAGGAATTAAACGTTCACGTCAACACCTAACGACACACACCAACGATACTACTGACGCTGGCAGAGATAAACGAAACAGTGGAATGTTGGGAGAGTCCACTTGAAGGGAAGTAACCCAGGCAGGCGAACAATCATACGGCACGCGCGGCTAAAAATCATACGGCACTGCGGAGAGACTTTTTGAAGACCCCGTATATTTCCTCATGTATTAACGTTTGTGGATATAACGCAATTTATGAGGGGCAGCGACGAAAGTGCGCTGGATGCGCTTCCACGGGACATGTACGCTCTCAAGTGTCTGCAGCGCCGAGTGACACAAATACCGACAGGGGAGGCACCTGTTCCACCGACTATGTCACAGCTACTGATAAAGTACGTCGCAGCAGCTCCTGGAACCGCTGCCACGACTACAGAGGCAGTTATTGATGACACTACGGGCACGTCGAAGAGCATACACGAATGGGAACGACCAATGCAGAAGAGATTCTAAAAAAAATACGGTTTCAGCTCATCCCTGTGACGCTGAACAAGGCAGCGAGGCAGATATTGACGGCAACAGTGCAAACAACGATGGTATGACCGTAGCTCCGAACAATGAAAAGCAACCTTCACAGATGACAAACGACGAATCAACAGCAAGCTCCACCAACGGAAATGAAAACAAAGAACGCAGGATTGCCCACGACGGAACTGAAAAAAGTACGCCTACCTTGAGAGAAAAAGCAAAGCATGTACGACAGAAACTACATGACATACCAAGGGATAGCCTGGAAGAACATTAGTAAATGTCGAAGAAATCACGAACGGGAGAACTGTCAAACCGAGGAACATGAAAATTAGAGGAATCCAAAACGCCATAATGATTGAGAAAGTTGCAGTAAACACGAACAACCGACGGACGCACTGAAGGTGAAAAAAGGAACACGGAAAGCCAAACATTAAGAGTCAAAGCACTGAGCACTATGGGACTTAACTTCTCAGGTCATCAGTCCCCTAGAACTTAGAACTGCCTAAACGTAACTAACCTAAGGACATCACACACATCCATGCCCGAGGCAGGATTCGAACCTGCGACCGTAACGGTCGCGCGGTTCCAGACTGTAGCGCCTAGAGCCGCTCGGCCACTACGGCCGGCCTCATTAAGAGTCATTGGGGAGGATAAGGAAGCCGGTATTCAAAACCATGCAATGGCGACAACACCTGAAGATGAGGCACGAAGAATCGGAGGAGAAGGACACCGGTAAACACAAGCCCCGCATCACAAGCAGCAGACGCTGAATCTACCGTCTACGCTCCGCCCTTTTTCGCAAGCCACATTGGATAGATCTACCTTCTTTCAGGAAAGTATAGTTGAGTTAATCAGTCCCGTGGAAGAGAACACCATCCATGCTCGTGATTTCTACTGTGTTCGTTCCTCCGCCGACCAAACGCGCAATCCCAACGTGTTCCTGGAACTGGGAGACTTATTGAAATGGTTGCACCTCATCGGCGCCTGGCACAGCCAGCCAAGAGGGACACCACAGTCCACTTATATTACTAGCCAGTCCATGAGTAGGATAGATCGAACCTAGTCGCCTGAAAAATAGTGCTCTCAGCGTCGAAACATGTCCAGTCAGTTTTTCTGACCATTTGGCAGCTGCAGATAAGATTAACATGCCCAGGCAGAGGACATTTAGGGGTAGGTGGTCTGGAAATACAATATCTCGCACCTGATGGGCACAGGGTTTGAGCACGACTTATGCGAGATTGGTAAATGTGAGTAAGGAATATATGGTGCTACAGAGTCAAAATGGAATGGAGAATAACGCATGCAAAATCTAAAACACGTTCTTCACTCAAAAATTACGTTTTTGAAAAGAAACGGCAGGAAAGACACACAATAGAACGCTACTTCCTTTGCCTAAGGGAACTGTACGCAGATACCGCCAATGTAGCACGTCATCTCAAGGGAATAAAACGGATCAATGCCAAAATAACCGCTCTGGAACGCCAGCGAAGAGAGAGAGTTAAAATAAGATCGAGAGACAACAGCGACATTATGCATCATAAAACTGCGCTTTTTCACCTTCTCGCCGAATTCAAACGAGGACGCCGTCTGCACCTTGAAAGGTGGCTACACTGAGCCACTGCGCCAGAGATTGCGCCAAAGAGTATTATTAAGCCGCCTCCTCAGTGCTTGGAGAGAGCTCGTAGTAGTCAGTGCCTGTTAAGAACTCGTAGAAGTCAGTGCTTGGAGAGAGCTCGTAGTAGTCAGTGCCTGTCGAGGTCTCGTGGTAGTCTGTGCTGAGATGTTGTAGCAGAGAGTGTTTGTTGAAATGTGCTATTAGGCAGTGCTTGCTGAGATGTGATATTGGAGAGTTCTGGTTGAGATATAATGTAAGGATTAGAATGATTTTCATCAATATAAATGAGGTAATTAACTCAATTTGTTTTTATTTTAGTGTCCTAAATAATGCGTCATTACAGGTTCAGTCAACAAAGCATCTGGCGTGCGTTCTTGTATTAGAGTGTAATTCTACTTTCCTTGAGCAATTATGGTATTTCTAATTTTCTTTTATCACGTCAGTATAATTGGTATTTAAAAATTCTTGTCTTGTTGAAGAAGAACCGTGCCAGATGTACGTTGAGTCACACTCCCACATACAGAACAGTTATACTTGTGCTTTGGTTTAGTAGGTTTTATAGTTGCTGGAGACTTAATTAATTAACTGTGTTTACGAAAAATTTCATTTCATTCTTGTTGTTGTTTTTTTTTTCAGTCAGATAGCGTAATAATACTAGTCAGGGCCAACCGATTACGAGACACAGCGTAATCGGACATACAGCTACTAAAAACTAAAAGTATTTTCAATCATATTTAATTAAGCCCCCATGCAACCTAAGTTCTCTCCGAAATGGTGATGGAAGACTGTCCAGTAACAGGATATTTAAAAGTTTGCACATGATTATTTCACGAGATTGTATGCTGACGGGGACACTGACGACAACGACATTTGTGAGACCTCTTTCAGTTGCATTAACCCGACCTTGACGGATGCAGAAAACGCAGAATTGGAAGCTCCTGTCACTGTAGAAGAACTGTACTAACCGTTGAAAGGAACCCCGAGGAACAAATTGCAGGACCCGATGGGTTATCAGAAAAGTTTTGCTTAAAGTACTGGAGCTTAATCGGTAGTGTGTTGACTGCAGTGCTCGACAAAATACGCGCGTCGTCCACTATTCCCTGTGAGTTTTTAGAAGGACTCATAGTGTTGATTCCTAAAAGTGGATCCACTAATGATTTGCAAACCATGCGTCCTATGTCACTCCTAAACGCTGACGACAAGCTAGTTGCTAGGGTATTGCTTCGCCTCATCGCTCAATATCAGACGTATGCCGTCCCAAGGAAGACATTACAGCAAGATCTGGAGGAATAACGGGATGTAACGGCTGTCGCCTTGGCAGAGTGGCCATCATGTCGTTAGACGGCGTCCTGTCGTTGACAGGGTCCGTCGCAACTACCCGCTACGTGTCACGTTGAAAATGAGAACTAAGCCCGTTTTTGTCAATACCGTCAGGAGGTTATACACGCATGTAACTTAAAGAATTCTAGTCAATCGACAATGCACTGCAAGAATTCCTGTCCTACGGTCCTATCGTCGATACGACAAGGTTGCCCATTTCGATGCTGCTGCTGCGTTATCAATCAAGCCTCTTCTACGGTCGGTATTTGTCAAGCTCCCTGGAACTGAAATTGGATGTAACAAATATGTATGTAGATGTTAGGCTGATGACCTGGCCGTGTACGTGACTGATCCAACCGACGTTATGAAGATACAGGACGTGATTCAAACATATAGATCTTGTTCTGGAGATAAAATTAATGTAGGTAAATCTAGCAGTTTAGTGTTAGACAGAGGGATAGGATTCTTTGAAACAGGACCAGTTGAAGAAGTAGGTAACATCAGGCTTCTGGGGATACGGTTTAGCAAATATCCTATCTAGGCAGCGGCCTAGAACTGGAAAATGAAGCTGAACAGTCTCCGAGCGGTATTAAGAGAGAATTCCACACGTTCTCTAGATGTGATACAAAAAATTATGCTGGTAAATTTCGCCATACTTCCTAAGGTTTACTACCCCCCTTTGCCACCAAGAACAGGGAAACGAATGTGCTCTAGCGTGGTTTATATGGAGAAGTCGAGTCCTTAGGGTTGCTTATCATCAAACCATGACTCTACATGAAACAAAAGGTGGTTTATGTCTTGCCAACGTTAGACATAAATGTAGAGCTCTGTTGATATGTAGGACGGCAAAGGCCGTAGCAGCAGGTGATGGAAATCTCACAGCTTGCTTTGTGAATGCAGTGGCTCCTCCAGATAACAGGGTGCCAGTTATGGTCGGCCATATTAATTATATGTTTCCACGTATTAAAACGTATATTATTGAGAACAGCTACATCAGACAAAGGGTAAGGAAGTACACAAGCAAGGAAGTTTATAAAGGGCTGACGGAAGATAAGTGTATTAGCAAATTAGCGAAGAACTTCCCGCAACCACTTGTAGTAGAGTTAGACAAAACATTCATGTGAAAATCTTACCGTCACACGTACGAGCTACGTAGTATTGCGCTTTATACAGCAGCATAAGCACAAATGAGCGTATGGTCAGGATCGGCTTGTCAAATACCGACTAATGTGTGACTGTCAGCGGACTGATGCTCTATTTCACCGTTTTACTTGCGGCGCCGCTAACGAGGTATGGCAATGTACACGTCATAAACATGTCATAATGAGCCGAACGACTGATAACAATATAGCTCTGGAAGAACTGCTCGCGCCAACGAGATGGTCTTGTCCAAATCAGAAACGACATTCAACCTATTGGTTAATGGGTAAGTGTGTTCAGTTATGCTTGGCAAGAAAGAGCAAGTCTCTATTCGAATTTCAATAAGACGTCACGCAAAAGTACACAAAAATTTCCCAGCAACAAAAATGGCAATTTTGAACTTAATGTGACAAAGGATAGAGCGCCGTCTACATATGTAGTCGTATCTTATTACCCTCTCGCACTACAGATTTTAGAAATGCCTTCTTATCCCAAAAGGAAGATACGTATCCTCAATGTTCTTTATGTTCACATGACATCCATGATTAAATTTTCAGAAAGTTTGTTCACTTATGAGTGCATGGGGCACTGTTAGTGCCTTTAGAATATGCTATGTTTTTGGAGAAATGTAAAGAAACGTTCCAGCTCTGAGGCAACAGGCATGCCTGAAAACACCATTTCTGGTTAATTGGTGTAGTGCCGTTCGAGCATAATTCTTAAAAAAAAAAAACAAAAAAAATACAGTAAAGTCCCTCCGTCATTATCTGGAGCAACGATGATGCAAATTGAAGGGTGTTCCGACAGGCGAGTGGCGCACCCCAAGTTATGAGAAGACGAAATAGTAAAACGACGCACGGAACACTATTTTGGACTCAATGTAATCCAATTCTTCGAGAAGACAGACTTTAAGCCTTCACTAGGCTACAATCGTTTTCATTTAGCGAACGTCATATTATATATAAAGTAGGTAAGGGGAAAAACTAATAAGAAAATGGAGAAAAAATTTAAAAAATATGGTAGAGCTCTTGCCCACAAAAGGCATAAGAACTGGCTTCGAGCCTCGGTGCAGCACTAAAAAAATTAAAAATTAAAAAAAAAAGAAAGAAAAGTTAGCGTCTTTGATTAGTAATCAGAACGTCCTCGGTCCTAGTTCGAACCCCGCCACTCCTCAATGGAATAAGAATCATCAGCAATGACTGCCTTGTCAAAGAGGGGGGAGGTGCGAACAGAGGTTCAGGCAATGGAAATCACTGCGTTAAAGACACATAACGTGTATCGATAGATATGTGGCCTGTAATTGAAAAAGTGTTACGGTTGTCTCTCCATTGGCAAAAGATCCCAGATCAGTCACCCATTCGGATTTCTGGGACGGAAATGCCAAGGGGGAAGTGACCACGAGAAATAAATTGAATAACCCAGAAATAATAACGTTCTATGAGAGTATGCCAGAAGTTTGAACATGTCAGGGAAGCTAGAATACCTTAAAAAGTCAACGCTGAGGCTTAGTCTAGATATAGTGGGCGTCAGTGAGGTGAAATGGAAAGAAGACAAGAATTCTGGTCAGATGAGTATAGGGTAATATATACAGCAGAAAAAATGATATAGCGGGAGTAGGATTCGTTATTAATAAGCAGGTATGACAGAGAGTGAGTTACTGAGAACAGTTCAGTGACAGGGTGAAAGGTGGCTACACTTAGCCACTGCGCCAGAGATTGCGCCAAAGAGTATTATTAAACCGCCTCAACAGTGCTTGGGGAGAGCTCGTAGTAGTCAGTGCCTGTCGAGGACTCGGGGTAGTCTGTGCTGAGATGTCGTAGTGAGGAGTGTTTATTGAGATGTGCTAGTAGGCAGTGCTTGCTGAGATGTGATATTGGAGAGTTCTGGTTGAGATGTAGTAGTAGCGAGTCGGTGTGGAGAGATTGTAATGTCTAGAGTGCTTTTCATCAATATAAATTAAGGTAACAAACTACTTTTCTTTTTTTTTCTTATTATTTCAATGTCCTGAATAATGCGTCATTACAGGTTCAGTCAACAAAGCATCTGGCGTGTGTTCTTGTATTAGAGTGTAATTCTGGGTTTCTTGCGCAATTATAGTATTTCTAATTTTTTTTATCACGTCAGTATAAATGATATTTAAAATTTCTTGTCTTGTTGAAGAAGAACTGTGCCAGATGTGTATGTTGAGTCACACTCCCACACACAGAACAAATACACTTGTGCTTTGGTTTCGTTGGTTTTATATTTGCTGGGGACTTAATTAATTAATTGTGTTAACGAAAATTTTCATTTCATTCTTTGTTGTTGTTCTATGCAGTCAGATTGCGTAATAATACTAGTCAGGGCCAACCGTTTACGAGATACTGCGTAAGCGGACATACAGCTACTAAAAATATTTGCATTTTATTTAATTAAGCCCCCATGCACGTGGCGACCCTGCCAGGATCGTCCCTTGGAATCTTCTGACTGTAAAAATAGTAGACAGTAGTATTGTTGTAGTAATTTGTAGTTTAGTAATTGTAGTCTATATTGCATGTGTAGATTTGGTAATTGGCATTCTTCTAAAGGTATTTTTCAAAATTTATTTTTTTTGTTGTCTTGTCTACGGGTTTGACAATTTAGTGCAATTATTTCAGTTGTTCGATTAATCGTGTTTGAGGGAAACTTTTCATGTAAATGGTATTGTTGGAGATAAAGAGTCATTGTATGTAATTTTCGTACAGTGACGAGTTTTGTATGTTTTGTAAATGATTACGCGATCGATGAAGAAGGCAAAAATGATGGATAGTGAGAATGACGAAATTGTTAACATGGCGAACTCGCCAACAGAGGAAAACAGTGTGATGAATAATGAAGTCGAAAACAATGTAATAAGTCGGGAAAATAGTCCGGAACCATTTCAAAATTTTTCTCAATCAGAAAATTCACAGAATACGAGATTAACGATAGAAGATTCTGAAATAATATCGAACACAGATAGGTTTATGGCTATGCAGAAGGAAGTTAGTTTTGTGGGAAATGTTAGGGGCGAAAAGAATTTCGAACCGGCTGATATGGAGCAGTTGATGAGTGCAATATTAAATTTGGGATCACAGTTACGATATGAATTAAAAACAGATACGGGAACAATGGAAAAACGGTTAGACTCACTGGGATCACAAATGGGAACAATGGAAACACGGTTGGACTCACAAATAGGAACAATCAGAACTGAGATGGGAATACTGGAAACACGGTTAGACTCACGAATAGGGACATGTTTCAAAAATATGAAAGATGAGTTAAAGAAAGAAATCAGAGAAGAAGTACAACCGATTTTGAATTCTCACAATAATAGATTAATTGCAGTGAAGATTAGACAAAGGGAACAGGATAGAGAACAGGAAGAAAGAGATCGCGTGATAGTACAAAAATTTTCAGAGTTAAATTTACAACGTGCACATGATAAGAAAGAAATATTTGAGAGAATCGAGGAATCCGTACCAAATGACAGATTAAATAATCTAACACAACAATATGAACAGTTAGCTACCAAATGTGTTAATACTGAAACCCGAGGCGCGACACTTACGGAAGACATAAATAAACAGAAAGAACAAATAGGTGATTTATGGGAAAGAGTTGAGGAGATTTCAGATAAACTGACAAGTCTTAGTCTAAGTGGGAACAGAGATTCAGATGATGCAGCACCATTGCCATTTGCAGAAACCGAAGAGTATCAGAACATGAATAAACATGTTGAAAATCAGGGAAAATTTAATGAACGCGTTAAAAGGGAAGTTGAGGCATTACGAAAGCAAGTCAAACAGATCGAAGGCGAAATTGTAGGAAAAGACAGCAAAAGAAATTTGGAATCACAGATAGCAGAGGGGTTTGAAGAAAGTAATTTCTTTCATGTACGGGATGCAACAAGAGAGCGCCAGGCGCGTGAATTTAACAATAATCGTCATTGTGACTGGGACAGACGCGGTAGGTCTTTGTCGCCACGAGGCGAAAACTTTGACTATAAACACTTTTTGACTGTTCGGAAATTTAAGATCTTTCGTAATTCTAAGAATGACATACATCCATGTGCATGGTTAGATCAATTTATGTACGCACTCCCACCAAATCTGCCATTAAGTCACAAACTAGAAATTATGTGCGGCTATTAAAGTCCTCAGGGGATTCACTACTCTAAGTGAATATGTGCCGTAGCGAGCATAGGGCCCCGAGCTGTAGTGGTGCTATTTCCCTTTTAGTTTTCTGCACCGCTGCCTACTCTTTTACTATTCTTTGCATCTGTCAAAACAACTCTTCGACTATCAATCTATCTAGTGAGTAAGTAAACAATAACCGGATATGACTAATTTACCCAAAAGAGATTTCGGAAATTACCGTTTGGACTTACTATATCTTCAGGAGCATTCATTCGTAGCTTAAACGAAATTTTACCTGTTTATCTTCGTGACAATATTACTTCTTATGTTGACGATATTCTTATTGCTAAACGTTCTTATAGTGAGCACAACAAAATTTTGGATTCATTATTACGTATTTTTGCAAGAGTTGGCATTACAGTGAACTTAGAAAAATCTGAATTTGGTCGTTCTCAGGTGAAATTTCTCGGTCACATTATTTCTACAGAAGGTATTCTTCCTGATCCAGAGAAACTAGACGCTATTCGTAATTATGCTGTTCCTACCACAAAACGTGATGTTCGTAGTTTCCTTGGTGTCTGTAATTTTCTTCGACGCTTTGTTAGATTGGACGATTTGGCCACACCTCGTTTATGTGAACTATCTGGAAAGAAATCTAATTGGTGTTGGGATGAGGAAGCTCAGTCAGAATTTGAACAGCTTCGTGATGCTTTAGTTGCTGCTCCACTTCTTTCACATCCGGATTTATCTAAAGAATTTTGTTTGGCAACGGACTCATCATACAAAGGCCTAGGTGCACATTTATTTCAAGAGATAGAAGAAGACGACGTTGTAGTACAGAAAACTATTGCAATTGGAAGTCGTGTTCTTTCTAAATCAGAAAAGAATTATTCGATTACGGAACTTGAAGCTTTGGCTGTTGTTTGGACTTTCACAAAATTTCGCACATTTTTGTTTGGCAGACATACTAAGGTTTACACCGATCATCGAGCTCTGGAATTCCTTATGTCGACAAAATTAACTCATGGCAGATTGTCACGATGGGCGTTGTACCTACAGGAATTTGATTTTAGTATTGTTTACATACAGGGTTCTTCAAATATTGTTGCTGATGCTTTATCACGTGCACCTATGGGTTTGAAACAAAGTGCTGAAGAGGACTGCATAGAAAACAATTATTATTTGATGTATATTCAAGGTGTTGCGTTTGAGAACTTTATTTCGTCTTCGCTCCAGGACATCGCTAAGGAGCAAAATAAGGATCCAATCTGGAAGGACATTAAGGAGAAGTGGAGGAGAAAGGAAAGCGTAGCGATTAGACAGCATTATTTAGTTCGCAATGACATTCTTTTTAAACGAAAATCGGTCGACAACTCTGTTTGGTTAGTTTGTATTCCTGATGAGTGGGTTAATAAGCTGATTTGGTATACGCATTTCAGTTATGCACACTTTGGTCCCAGAAAATGCTTTCGTAAATTACGGGAAAATTGCTACTTCAGTAATATGGAAAAACGTATTCGATCTGTTCTGGCCAAATGCAAATTATGTCAAAAGACTAAGCCGCCAACAGTTTCTCACAGAGCACCGTTGTTTCCTATCATTCCAGCGAAATTAAAGGACATGGCTGCAGTCGATTTGTTCGGTCCAGTGGTTCGATCTACTAATGGTTTTGCGTACATTTTCGTAGCAGTGGAGTTGACATCAAAATATGTGTGTTTTACACCGTTACGCAAAGCAACAGCTCGTTCAGTATCTAATGCTTTCATTAACCATTTTCTTAAAGAAGTGGGTCATGTTGATAAGGTTATATCAGATAATGGTTCACAGTTTCGTTCTAAAATTTGGCTTCGTACTCTACGGCGTCGTAAAATTAAACCAATTTTCATTTCACTTTTTCACCCTCAATCTAACGCTTCAGGGAGATGGATGAAGGAAATCAATAAATTGTGTCGTCTTTATTGTCATCAGAATCACAGAACGTGGGATCAGTATCTTCATATTTTTCAAAACATTCTGAATGAACTCCCTAATGATTCAACTTCTTTACCGCCAATACTGATATTTAAAAACAAAGCACCGACAAATCGCATTTCTGAAATCGTTCCTTTTCCACCTTCACGGAAACTGGCTCTACAAAATATTGCATCTGCTGCTGCTGGAAGAGAGAAATCAGCTAAACATCCTGGTCGTTTAAAAATCTTGTCAGTTGGTCAAAAGGTGTTAATTAAGTCTCATCGTTTGTCTCACAAAGGAAAAGGCTTGTGTCGCAAATTTTTTCTGCTTTATAACGGTCCATATAGAATTCGCAAAATTATTCATGATAACACTGTTGAAGTAGAAACTCTTAAATCACGACGCTCTAAGGGAATACATCATATATCTAACGTTAAAATTTTTGTGGAATGATATACTTTTGAAAAATTTTTGTGGAATGACATACTTTCGAGAAACCAACAGTTTACGTAAACACACGGAGAATGCAAGGTACCGCGCTGTGTTTTGGCGGCGGCACATACTCAAAGCAACAGTCAAGTCTGCGCGCCGCACAAGGCAGTCGTTGACCGCAAACAATTGCTTCCTACGTCACGCGCCTACAGCTGATCGAGCGCTCAGTGCGAATGCACTGACAGCCGTAAACAAATACACAGTTTAATTTCTCCGATTAAATTCAGTATAAAGCTATAGTGACTTGATGAATTATGTTATTAACATTCAGTATTTTTCAGGATACGGTTCTATAAAATATTTAAGAACTTCAGGTAAATTCTGTGCGTGTCCGACGTTAAGACGACTTGCTATCGAGAAATTTTCAGGAAGAATGTAATTTCGAAGAAGAAACTAATAAACTAAAAAAGGTAACTATTAATTGAGTTCATTTTTCAGTTAACATATTTCCACTTAGGTACGTACTTTAGACGTAATTTGCTGCTCGCAATTACGTGATTCATACTTTGTGCTAATTTCATGTTCTATGAATTTACTTGTGAAGCGACGTGCTTGCGTACATTTGCTGATTTTTGTCAATGTTTTATTAATGAACAGGGTTGTTATTTGTATATATTATGCATCGCTTGGCTGCACTGCTTTTTCATTGATGTCATATATTTTTTATTATGTGCCTGCTGTGCTTATTTATTTAAATTATAATTGTCACCTGATTAGTTGTGCTGATATGTATGTAAGTTATACTTTGTGATTTATCTGCTTGCGCCTTCATGTTTACTTATTAAGATTACATATGAACATTTATTTGCTTATGCTGATATGATGCTAATGACCTGTTTGCTGCTATGCGTATGGATTGCATATTTATACATTTCTGTTTGTTGTCATAACTACTCTTTAATTTGGTATATAGAAATGCTGTTATAAGGTGTACAAACATAGAGTTTAGGTCACACTATGGTATTAATTATAGATTGTTCGCTTGGCAGAGCCTCGTTGTAAGAATTGTGCTGCATCCACTTGTTGACATTCTGTTCTCTACTGGTATATTTACTCGCTATTGCTTGTTTTGCTTACGATCAGTGCCTTATATTTTTAAGATAGGAAAATGAACTGCTATAATTCGACATAAACGACATTAGTATAAGAAACTTCATAGAAGTCACATGAGCTAGAGGTTTTATGGAAGCTGTATAAATGTATGCTAATAGGAAGGAAGCTAACGACACGACATACCAAAACTAGGTTTAGACCATTGACAGTTATT
Organism: Schistocerca serialis cubense; assembly: GCF_023864345.2. Classification (NCBI taxonomy): domain Eukaryota; kingdom Metazoa; phylum Arthropoda; class Insecta; order Orthoptera; family Acrididae; genus Schistocerca; species Schistocerca serialis. The sequence continues at coordinate 545,954,478 of NC_064644.1, forward strand.
ACACTGCATTTTTCGTGAGCAATTGAAATAGGAAGTGACACTTGACACAAGAAATACTCCACATGTTTGCTTCTGTTTGCCATAATTCTTGAAGTGATGTACACACTGTGAAATATTATGATCATTCACACTCCATAATCGTACTTAATTACTGAGAGTTATTCGAACTAAGTCTGTTAGAGGTCATGTATGCATTTCTTTTGTTTATAATTCATAATGAGTAGAAGATTTGGGTTAGATGGATTACACAGAGGTTGTGTGTTGACAGTGTGTCTTTGGATTGTATGGGATGATGAGGTTTGCATTAGGATTTTATCTGTACTTGTTCGAGGAGACTGACTAGAGGAAAGAGTTGTTATGGAAGTGAAATGATATTGGCGATAAGGTTTGTATATGAAGTTGATGATTATTGGAGTTTTTGTGGACAAGAGGTAAGGTAAATGCTATTAATGATAAGGTTTATATGTATCGACGTAAGAGGTATTATTGAAGTATTGAGATTATGTGATGCTAATGATTATTGGAGTTTTGGTGTATAAGAGGTAAAGTAAGTGAGGAGCATATTTTTTTTGTTGGTCTATATGGAACAAGGAGGATGAAGATAGCAGACTAGAACACTAAAGTGGAAAGAAGATTGTCTACACACACTTTGTTAAATCACTAAGCAGTATATAACTTTTTTTTGGAGAGAGGAAGTATTTGCATATCTTGGCTCACTGACAGTTGTTCAGCAACCGTACATTTTGATCTGGCTTGGCAAACATTGGTCTTGACATGATGACTATGACGTTGACTAACTATTATTGACTGTATACATTGCTGCCACTACTACTTGATACACAAGATGAACATCAAATTTTGACAGAATTGCATTTACACAGTTAACACTATTCAATTACACAGTAGTGCTTAATGTGGATGAAAGATGAGTGAGTGTGTTTTGTGTGTTTTCCTTTCCTAATCCTACCCACCTATCTCCTAAATATTATTTTATTTGTTTGTAGTGGCTTGCACTGACACCCATAAATATTATAGGTTTACTGATATTTGAGTATTTGTAATAGCTAATATGACAATTATCTGATATCATTTGTGTGTTTATTAGAATTTGTATGTTTAGTGTAAAAGCATTTGTATGTGCATTCAAACTATTGTTCATGCCTGAACTGTCTGATCAGTGATAGTGAATATTATGGACTGTTACTTGTACTTTTTCTACATGATTGGTGCCACTAGGACATGTTTAATTTCTGCTAATAAACTCTGATGAACAGTGTGATCAGTGATAGTGAATATTATGGACTGCTCTCTGGACCTGCTCATCATTGCTAGGTGCCACTGATGGACTGCTTCTACTGAAATGATGTCACTTGTTGGTGTCTGCACCTGCGCAACATTGCTGGGTGCCACTGATGAACTGCTTCTACTGAAATAATGTCACTTGTTGCTGTGTGTACCTGCTCAACTTTACTGGGTGCCACTGATGAACTGCTTCTACTGAAATAATGTCACTGTTGCTGTCTGCACCTGCTCAACATTACTGGGTGCCACTGATGGACTGTTTTTTACTGAAATAATGTGACTTGTTGCTGTGTGTACCTGCTCAACACTACTGGGTGCCACAGATGGAACTGCTTTTACTAAAATGATGTCACTTGTTGGTGTTTGCACCTGTTGACCATTGCTGGGCTGGAATTATCAACTATTTGTTTTTTTTAATAATTAAAAGTATTTTATGTGAACATTTGTATAAACTGATTTTTTGTGTATTGTGTAAACTATTATGTAAAGCCACATGTATGAAAGAATTTGTATTGCCTACTGTATTTTATATATTAGGTTATTGAAAGGTCAGTGCAAAGCCAAAATTTTAACTAATTATGTGATATTTAGGTATTAATATTATCTTTTATTTTTGTCTGTATTTTTGTGGACGAATTTGGTGGTATTTTCACCACCAATGCTGGCAAAAATACCATCAAATTCTGGCCTGTGGAGGAGGGGCATATGAAAGGTGGCTACACTGAGCCACTGCGCCAGAGATTGCGCCAAAGAGTATTATTAAGCCGCCTCAACAGTGCTTGGGGAGAGCTCGTAGTAGTCAGTGCCTGTCGATGACTCGGGGTAGTCTGTGCTGAGATGTCGTAGTGAGGAGTGTTTGTTGAGATGTGCTAGTAGGCAGTGCTTGCTGAGATGTGATATTGGAGGGTTCTGGTTGAGATGTAGTAGTAGCGAGTCGGTGTGGAGAGGTTGTAATGTCTAGAGTGCTTTTCATCAATATAAATTAAGGTAACAAACTACTTTTCTTTTTTTTTCTCATTATTTCAATGTCCTGAATAATGCGTCATTACAGGTTCAGTCAACAAAGGATCTGGCGTGTGTTCTTGTATTAGAGTGTAATTCTGGGTTTCTTGCGCAATTATAGTGTTTCTAATTTTTTTTATCACGTCAGTATAAATGATATTTAAAATTTCTTGTCTTGTTGAAGAAGAACCGTGCCAGATGTGTACGTTGAGTCACACTCCCACACACAGAACAAATACACTTGTGCTTTGGTTTCGTTGGTTTTATAGTTGCTGGGGACTTAATTAATTAATTGTGTTAACGAAAATTTTCATTTCATTCTTTGTTGTTGTTCTATGCAGTCAGATTGCTAATAATACTAGTTAGGGCCAACCGTTTACGAGATACTGCGTAAGCGGACATACAGCTACTAAAAATATTTGCATTTTATTTAATTAAGCCCCCATGCAAGGGTTGTTCTCATCAGAATCGAGAGTAAACCAACACCGACAACAACGGTTCAGGTATAGATACCAACGACGCCAGCAGAAGACGAAGAAACATAGAAAGTATATGAGGATATTGAACTGGTAATTCAGTACGTAAAGGGAGATGAAAATCTAACAGTCATGGGAGATTGAAATGCGATTGTACGAGAGGATGTAGAAGATATGGTTCCGGCAGAAACGGGTTTTATCGTAGGAATGAGAGAGGAGACAGACTAAGTGAATTCTACAATAAATTTCAGATGGTAATACCGAATGCTCTGTTCAGAAATGACGAGAGAAGGAGGTATACTTGGGAAAAGCTGGGAGGTACAGAAATATTTTAATTACATGGTATCATGGTCAGGCAGAGATTCTGAGATCAGGTATTGGATTCTGAGGCATCTACAGGGGCAGACATAGACTCAGATCACAGCTTGGCGATGATGAAGAGTATGCTGAAGTTTAAAAGACTAGTTAGAAAGAATCAGTGCCCTAAGAAGCGGGATACGGAGGTACTAAGGTATAAACAGGTACGCTTGAAATTCTCTGAGGCTACAGGTACTACGATAATGGATATCTCGATAGGCACGTCCGCAGGTCGTGTTCTAGTGGCTAGCGTTGCTGCCTCTGGATCACGGGGTCCCAAGTTTGATTCCCGGCTGGGTTGGGGATTTTCTCTGCCTGGGGACTCGGTGTTTGTGTTGTACTCATCATTTCATCATCATTATCATCATCATCATTCGTGACAGTGGCAAAATTGGAGTATGTAAAAACTGGGACTTTGTACGGGCGCTGCTGACGGCGCAGTTAAGCGCCCCAAACATCATCATCACCACCGATAGACAGTCCAGTTACAGAGGAATGGACATCTCTAAAAAGAGCAACCACAGAAGATGGAGAGAAAATCGTAGGTACAATGTGGGTATCTGCGAGGAAACCATGGGTAACAGAAGAAATGTTTCAGCTGATCAACGAAAGAGGGATTTCCAAAAACGTTGAAGGAAATCCAGGAATACAGAAATACAAGCCACTTAGGAAAGAAATAAGTAGTAACTGCAGGGCCACGTGAAAAAATATTAAGAAATCAAAAAAGGAATGTTTGTCGAAAGGACTGACTCAGCATATAAAAACGTCAAAACAACTTTCGGCGAGATGACGAGCAAGGGTGGTAACATTAAGAATACAAAGGGAATTACACTGTTAAATGCAGAGGAGAGAGTGGATAGGTGGAAAGTATACATTGAGAGCCTCTATGAGGAGGAGGACTTACCTGATGACTTGGTGGGAGACGAAACAAACGTCGATAGGGAAGAGAGAGAGGATCCAGTATTAGAAAGAGAATTTACAAGAGCTTTGAAGAACATAAATTCAAATAAGGCAGCAGTGATAGATGGAATTCCATAGGAATTTCTTAAATTATCGAGGAAAGCGGCAACAAAGCTCTTATTCGCGTTGACCTTTTCAATGTACGAGACTGGCGATATACAATCAGACTTTCGCAAAAATATCATCCACAGAATTCCCAAAGTTGCAAGAGCCGACAAGTGCGAAAATTACCGCACAATCGGCTTAACAGCTCATGCATTCAAGTTACTGACATGAATAATATACGGAAGAATGTAAAAGAAAATTGATGATCTGTTGGACGATCAGTATGGCTTTAGGTAGGAATTTAAGGAATTGGGAGATGGATAAACTGAAAGAACCAGAGGTTGTAGAGAGTTTCATAGGGAGCATTAGGGAACGATTGACAAGAACAGGGGAAAGAAATACAGTATAAGAAGAATGGGTTGCTGTGAGAGATGAAATATTAAAGGCAGCAGAGGATCAAGGAGGTAAAAATGGCTCTGAGCACTGTGGGACTCAACTGCTGTGGTCATAAGTCCCCTAGAACTTAGAACTACTTAAACCTAACTAACCTAAGGACATCACACACATCCATGCCCGAGGCAGATTCGAACCTGCGACCGTAGCGGTCGTGCGGTTCCAGACTGTAGCGCCCTTAACCGCTCGGCCACTCCGGCCGGCAAGGAGGTAAAAAGATGACAGTTAGTAGAAATCCTTGGATAACACAAGAGACATTGAAATTAATTGATGAAAGGAGAAAACATTAAAATGCAGTAAAGGAAGCAGGCGAAAAGGATGATGTACCTGAGGGCAATGTTATGGAAATGGAAGAGGACGTAGGTGAAGATGAGATAGGAGATATGATACTGCGTGAAGAATTTGACAAAGCCCCAGGAGTAGACAACATTTCATTAGAACTACTGATAGCCTTAGAAGAGCTAGCCACGACAGAACTCTTCCATCTGGTGAGCAAGATGTATGAGATACGCGGAATACCCTCAGACTTAAATAAGAACGTAATAATTCGAGTTCCAAGGAAAGAAAATGTTGACAGGTGTGAGAATTACCGAACTATCAGTTTAATAAGTCACGGTCGTAAAATACTAACACGAATCTCACAGAGACGAATGGAAACACTGGTAGAAGCCAACCTCGGGGAAGACCAGTTTGGATTCCGTAGAAATGTATAAACACGCGACGCAATACTGACCCTACGACGTATCATAGAAAAGAGGTTAAGGAAAGACAATCCTACAATGATAGCATTTGTAGATTTAGAGAAAGCGTTTGACAATGTTGACTGGAATACTCTCTTCCAAATTCTGAAGATGGCAGGGGTAAAATACAGGGAGCAAAATGCTATTTATAATTTGAACAGAAACCAGATGGCAGTTATAATAGTCGAAGGGCACGAAAGGCAAGCAGTGGTTGGGAAGGGAGTGAGACAACGTTGTAGCCTATACTCAAAGTTATTCAATTTGTACATTGAGCAAGGAATAAAGGAAACAAAATAAAAATTTGGAGTAGGAATTAAAATCCAGGGAAAAGAAATAAAAACCTTGACGTTTGCCGATGACATTGTAATTCTGTCAAGGGCAGCAAAGGACTTGGAAGAGCAGTTGAATGGAATGGACAGTACCTTGAATAGATGATGTAAGATGAACATCAACAAAAGCAAAACGACGATAATGGAATTTAGTAGAATTAAATCAGGCGACGCCGACGGAATTAGATTAGGAAATGAGATACTTAAAGTAGTAGATGAGTTTTGTCGTTTGGGCAGCAAAATAATTGATGGTAGTCGAAGTAGAGTGGTGTAAAATGTAGACTGATGACGGCAAGGAAAGCATTTCTGAAGAAGAGAAATTTGTTAACATCGAGTAAAGATTGAAGCGTCGGGAAGTCTTTTCTGAAAGTATTTGTATGGAGTGTAGCCATGTACGGAACTGAAACATGAACGATAAAACAGTTTAGACAATAAGGGAATAGAAGATTTGAAATGTGGTGCTACAAAAGAATGCTAAACATTAGATGGGTGTTGAATAGAATTGGGGAGATGAGGAATTTGTGGCACAACTTGACTAGAAGAAAGCATCGGTTGATAGGACACGTTTTGAGGCATCAAGGGATCACCGGTTTAGTATTGGATGGACGAATGGAGGGGAAAAATCGAAGGGGGAGACCAAGAGGTGAATACACTAAGCAGATTCATAAGGATGTAGGTTGTAGTAGCTACTCGGAGATGAAGAGGACTGCACAGGATAGAGTTGCTTGGAGAGATGCATCAAACTAGTCTTTGGACTGAAGACCACAACAACAGCAATGGCTCTAGGAAAAGTAAAGACACCAGAGAGGCAGTTCAAAAAACGTTCAAATGTTTATGAATTACTGAGGTACCGAACTGCTGAGGTAATCGGTCCCTAGACTTACACGCTACTTAAACTAACTTACGCTAAGAACTACACACACACACCTATGTCCGGGGGAGGACTCGAACCTCAGCGGGAGAGGCTGCGGAGTCCGTGACATGGCGGGAGGGAGTTCTGACGTTACGGTTGTTAACGGAAGCAAGACTGAAGGAAAATCAGGACAGGATTTGTCGGACTGGGGAAAGTGCTCCTCAATGTAAAACGGTGCAAGATGTTCGAAATTCTGAGAAGAACAGGGATAAACTATAGAGAAAGACGAACAGTATACAGAATATATATAAACCAAGATGGGACAATAGAAGTGGGAGACCGAGAACAAAGTGCTGAGATTAAAAAGGGTGCAAGGCAGGGATGCAGACTTTCATCCCTGCTTTTCAAGCTATACATCGAAGGGCCAATGGGCGTAATAAAAGAAAGGTTCAAGAGTGGGATATCAGTGACAAGAATCGCTTATGACATTGCTATCCTCAGTGAAAGGGAAGAAGAATTACAGTAGCAGTTGAACGGAATGAACATTGCAGTGAATACAGAATATGAATTGCGAGTAAATCGAAGAAAGATGAAAGTAAAGAAAAGTAGTAAAAATGAGAGCAGCAAGAAACTTAACATCAGAATTGGGAATCACGAAGTAGGAGAAGTTAAGGAATTCTGCTACCTAGGTAGCAAAGTAACCCATGACAGACAGAGCATGCAGGACATAAAAACCAGACTGGCACTGGCAAAAGGGACATTCCTGGCCAAGAGCAGTCCACTGGTATCAAATATAAGCCTTAATTTGAGGAAAAAATTTTGACAATGTACATTTGGAGCACAGCATTGTATGGTAGAGAAACATGGATTGTGAGAAAACTGGGACAGAAGAAAATCGAAATATTTGAGACTTGGTGCAATAGAAGAATATTGAAAATTAGGTGGACTGATAACGTAAGAAATGATGAAGTTCTCGGAAGAATCTGGGAGGAAAGGATTATATGGAAAACACTAAGAAGAAGCGACAGGACGGTAGGACCTATGTTAAGACATCAGGGATTAACTTCCACGGCACTAGAGGGAGCTGTAGGGAGTAAAGTTACAGAGAAAGACAGAGATTGGAATACATCCAGCAAATACCAGAGGACGTAGGTTGCAATTGCTACTCTGAGAAGAAAAGGTTGGCACTGGATAGGAATTTGTGGCGGGCCGCATCTAAGCCATAAGAAAAATAATGAATCAGAAAAAAAAGGAAGAGTCCAACAAAGATTTGGTGATGCGTCACCACGCGCGTATTTCTTTTAATTAGTTTGAACTTCCTCACAATCTTCGTCGTTAATAATTTTCTGAAACATGACTAAACTCCTAACGTGTTGTGTCGTTACCACGTCTGTATATACCTGTTACTTAACCTGGAGGGCTGTGGCCAATATGCAATGGCAGTGTTGTAAATTATATGTCTGAGGACGTCCTACAAGACGTGAGGGCCACAAGCATCCAGCAACAGACGCATTGATATATATATATATATATATATATATATATATATATATATATATATATATATATATATATATATATATAAAACACACACACACACACACACACACACACACACACACACACACACGACATTAATCACTGTGATACACCAAAAGAGACAACGGAAAAGCAAACAATTTTTGTTTTTAGTTTTAAAGCGGTAATATCATCAATGATGAGCTCTCTCTGAATGTGAAGCTAATTAGATTCTTGTACTATCTTCGGTGTCATCCTTTGTGTGATTAATATTATTGAAATAATGATACAGTTGATTTAACTGTTTATCGTGTTCAGAATGGTTTAAATGGCTCTAAGCACTATGGGACTAAACATCTGAGGTGATCAGTCCCCTAGAGTTAGAACTACTTAAACCTAACTAACCTAAGGACATCACATACATCCATGCCCGAGGCAGGATTCGAACCTGCGACCGCAGCAGCAGTGTGGTTCAGACTGAAGCACCTAGAACCGCTCGGCCACAGCGGCCGGCTGTATCGTGTTACCGATTTAAATTTCCCTTCCCACCAGTGCAATGGTTTTTGATTAAATGTAAACGTGTCCGTCTTTCATGAATGGTATCGATTCGCAATTTGAACAAAGTCATTGGTGAACGCCATTGTGCTCCATTGTCATGTTCTTAGTATTTCCGAAATAGAACCTGCAGAATTTTGTAAAGAAAGTCCGATTGCTTTTCCGATTAAATTCATTTCTATAATCATCGTTTTTTAACAGTGCGTGTACTCAAGCATAATTCAGAGCAAGATCGTTTCAGACTCAGAGCATTTTATCCCGAAACGTGCAGGCAAAATTCATGCTACTAATTGCGGCGGAGGTGTGCGTTAACATTCACAACCCCACTTACCGTACGTTTCATACGGCTCCTGTTTCCACTGGACTCGAATTCGCAAGAGCGCTGCTAAATCCACCTTGGAACATGGAAACGTTTTCATTGATTTTCGGAAACATTAAAATAAACAAGTAGACGATTCGTCCGGAAAGGACATGCTGGATTTTCTTCCCAGTCTCAGCCCTGTCATATTGATTTGCATCTGTAATGATTTCATGGTCAACGTGATATTAACACCTAATTATTCTCCCGTCTATCTTTATTGATGCTGCTGCTATACAGCTGTTAAACAGTGCCTGATGAAAGTCAAAACTGCGTAATTTACCAGGAGTAATATAGTCTTATTAAACGGTGCAGTCACATTAATGCGACCACCGCATTTGTTCGACGTCAACGTGCGATAGCCACTCACAGGCAGCAGGCGGCAGCACTAGCTTTGGAGGATAAATGAAGCGAGAGTCGGAGGGACGCGGGAAACAATACAGGTGTTAAAAGGATATTGCGAGACATGGCTTTTAGCCACAGCCTGGGGGATGTTTCCAGAATGAGATTTTCACTCTTCAGCGGAGTGTGCGCTGATATGAAACTTCCTGGCAAATTAAAATTGTGTGCCGGTCCGAGACTCGAACTCGGGACCTTTGCAGAAGAGCTTCTATGAAGTTTGGAATGTAGGAGACGAGGTACTGGCAGAATTGAGTCTGTGAGAACGAGTCGTGAGTCGTGCTTGGGTAGCTCAGATGGTATAGCACATGTCCGCGTAAGGCAAAGGTCCCGAGTTCGAGTCTCGGTCCGGCACGCAGTTTTAATTTGCCAGGAAGTTTCATATCAGCGCACAATCCGCTGCAGAGTGAAAATCTCATAATGCAGGTGTTGTCATAAAGCAGAAACACAGAGATTTATCTGACGTCGAGAATAGTATAACCATTGGCTTCCGGGCCAAGAATGGAAGCATTTCTGAAATGGCTAAATCTTTAAACTGTTCATATGCCACCGTGGCTAAAGTGTACCGTGCGTGGCCAAATGGCGCTGTCCAAAACCGGCACCGAGGCGACTGTGTTGCACCACAGGCGATCGACGACAGGGGTGAACGACCGCTGCAGAGATGTTTACTGGCGAATAGGCGTGCCACTCTTGAGCAACTGACTGCTCAGATGAACCGAGGGTCAACCAACAATGTCTCCTCAACGAGTGCTGAGCAGGCACCTAGTTCATGCACCCATGCTGACTGCTGTTCATCTGCGACGAAGGGTGGAATTTCCACGCCAGTACCGCGACTGCGCATCCACTGAGTGGTAACAGGTGACCTTTACAATCGAGTCACTTTTTATGCCTCATCGGACAGATGGTCGTTGGCGTTTGCGGTGTGAAATGTACGCAGGAGATAGATGTGATGTGATGGTGCCGTGTAATAATGTTCCAAGAACAAGAAACAACGGCATCCACAAGTTCAAATAATGGGTACCTCCTATTTTGTAATGTTGTGCACTACGGTGACAGCCTGCTGTAAGAGAGAGAGGAAAGATGGTGTTGGATGACTTGGTACTTCCAGCGTGGCTCCTGGTTGACGTGGCTTATCGTCAGGCACATAAGAGAACATTTCTGGCTGAGCTACGCAGCAACATATATTTTCAAACAAAATTCTTAACTCGCTGATTTGACGAAATATAAGGCAGCAGATCCACGCCTTGTGTCACAGGTTGAATGTCAGAGGAGACAAGTTGATCACGGAAGGAAGGCCATCAGGAGCAGAAATGTGTTGGTTGTACCTGCTGCTCTTTAAACTAATTTTTCAATTTCTTGCCTTAAAAGTGGAATCTACGTCGGTGGTCTCAGTGATTAACAGATCAGGAGTCGCTCTCGATAAGTACACTCAATCTACGTGTTTATATTTGCATCTTCGCGGTCCGTTATTGTGAAGCCGTTGTGTTCGTAAAAAGTGACTTTTGCGTAATCTGTCTGTAGCTGCTGAATGGGGTATTAATATGAAACGAATGAAGAGGGAAGTGCAGTATATGTGACGACACTACAGGATGGTTTGAAAATTGCACGGCATCCCTTTTTAAATCATTTCACACCATTTTCTTTGAGGATTACCTTTGCAAGTAACCATTGCAGCCATACTTCCACGTCCAGACCTGATGAGCCCACGACCGGCGCTTCCACTGCAGTGAGAGTGACATCATCTGGAAGAAGCAGGTTAGTGGTTTTATGGTTTTCGGATCTACAACCAAGAGATGTGTCGGACGTATGCATCTCTAGTGACCACCTCGCCGTGTACCGTTTCCCTGCTACAAACAGAGGCTGGTACTGATCTTGCCAACGGAAGGGGAATGTTGTAGTTAGAATGGGGTGTGTCCACCCTTCACCTTATGGCGGCCAGGACTCTGCTGGGGGCACATACAATGCTATGTCTGTGGGCGAACTGCGGCTCATCCTCCCTCACGAGTCGAAACCACAGAAGGTAGTAATGGCGGATCCTCGGATCTGGGGCGAAGTCGACTTTCCAACTCATTCCAAAGACGTTCCTTTATGATAGGGAGCACTGCCAAGCTGATATCGTCATCGTCTCCGCAGTTTTCGTCTATTGTATAAGTACGCAATGCAGCAAAATGTTCAAATGGCTCTGAGCACTATGGGACTCAACTGCTGAGGTCATTAGTCCCCTAGAACTTAGAACTAGTTAAACCTAACTAACCTAAGGACATCACAAACATCCATGCCCGAGGCAGGATTCGAACCTGCGACCGTAGCGGTCTTGCGGTTCCAGATTGTAGCGTCTTTAACCGCACGGCCACTTCGGCCGGCGCAGCAAAATGTGTTAACACTGTTGCGAATTTAGCGCTTTCTCTGTTGCAATAGCGGAGTCACACCCTTACCAGGAATAACAACTCCACAACACAACTCCACCTTTCCCTGCGACGGTACCTAAGGTCTCTGCTGAGTAGTTGTTCCTCTAAGCAGAGATCATACGAGCAAACCAGTTGGTACTTTGCCTAATACTGCTCGTACCTTAGATAGTTGGGCTATGCGTGGCTCTGTTTAAAAGAATAGGTCGATATAGTCATAGGGTCGAGTCACGCATGGGCTGGTTTCATGCCCCCTCAACTAATTCGCTGGAAATAATAAGTTGTAGCTGTAATCCTGCAGACAAATGGTCTATGCATTGACTAGAATTGAGAGTTAATAACTTACACAGAAATACAAAATAAAAGTTAAATGAATAATATAAAAACATTCTAACATCTTTAATTGATGAAGACGGCAGAGAAATATTTTGAATAATGTATAATAAAGAAATATCTCAAATAAACGAGAACTGGTCCTACGATATTCATTTAAAATACAGACAGAAAGTACCCTTTCGCTATCATTATCAGAATGGAAGCAAAATCCTCAAACTAAACTGTAATCAAAGAGAAGCAAAAACTAAGTCCATTCATGACCACAATACAGGGAAGATTGACCAGCTCGAAACAGTTCAGAGTTCAACATGATGATTCACAAATTCACACACGCAGTATAAAGAATAGAAGTCACACTCAATCTATTCCCACTTTCATAATACAAGCAGATAAAGTTAGAGTCCTACTCTGGAACACATACAGACCTCTCGAAATATAAAGTCGTTTCAGAAGTTAAAGAATGGTAGAGGCAATACACCGCCCAGAATCCACTAAAAACTGCACGATATCACAGACAGGACTGTATTCTTACAGCATGAACATCCAATGTCCTGTACCGCTCCATTCAACGCTTCACTCGAAAAGTCCCTATATCCACTTGACTCCCATAGTGTTCTCTACTGACTACTTTTCCATTGGCTGAAACTCGTTCCCACCAGAAAAACATCACTCTTAATCTCTACAGACATGATCTGACTCAACATGACCGCTTTACTGCACCAAACTAATATATTACAACAATCTTTAAATAAAAGAAATGTTATAAACTTTCATTTAATATAAGATCATTTACAATACGTATAAGTAATAGTTGGTTCACAAATAAACAAGCCAGCACTCCTGTGCAAGTGTGCTCACGAGAAATGACAATAGATTGCCTTTAAATATTTCATTAAAAGTTGTCATGACTTATTAACAGAAGCGTCTTTTGAGTCTCTTTTCAATTGTGGTGTCCGCTACAGCATGCTACTGACCACTTTCAAACTAGGACAGTGTTTGAATAGCACTTGCAGTCAATATTTAAATAAAGTTATTGGAAATGCAGTAAGCAAAACAGTAAACTGTTCATTAACTAAAAACACTAGTATGAAAAATGGGAGGAATTGATGCTGTGTTCATTTGCTGCTTAAACCTGGAGAATACATCTACATCTACATCTACATGATTATTCCGCAATTCACATTTAAGTGCTTGGCAGAGGGTTCATCGAACCACAATCATACTATCTCTCTACCATTCCAATCACGAACAGCGCGCGGGAAAAACGAACACCTAAACCTTTCTGTTCGAGCTCTGATTTCTCTTATTTTATTTTGATGATCATTTCTACCTATGCAGGTTGGACTCAACAAAATATTTTCGCATTCGGACGAGAAAGTTGGTGACTGAAATTTCCTAAATAGATCTCGCCGCGACGAAAAACGTATTTGCTTTAATGACTTCCATCCCAGTTCGCGTATCATATCTGCAACACTCTCTCCCCTATTACGTGATAATACAAAACGAGCTGCCCTTTTTTGCACCCTTTCGATGTCCTCCGTCAATCCCACCTGGTAAGGATCCCACACCGCGCAGCAATATTCTAACAGAGAACGAACGAGTGTAGTGTAAGCTGTCTCTTTAGTGGACTTGTTGCATCTTCTAAGTGTCCTGCCAATGAAACGCAACCTTTGGCTCGCCTTCCCCACAGATATTATCTATGTGGTCTTTCCAACTGAAGTTGTTCGTAATTTTAATACCCAGGTACTTAGTTGAATTGACAGCCTTGGGAATTGTACTATTTATCGAGTAATCGAATTCCAACGGTTTTCTTTTGGAACTCATGTGGATCACCTCACACTTTTCGTTATTTACCGTCAACTGCCACCTGCCACACCATACAGCAATCATTTCTAAATCGCTTTGCAACTGATACTGGTCTTCGGATGACCTTACTAGACGGTAAATTACAGCACCATCTGAGAACAACCTAAGAGAACTGCTCAGATTGTCACCCAGGTCATTTATACAGGGTGTTACAAAAAGGTACGGCCAAACTTTCAGGAAACATTCCTCACACACAAAGAAAGAAAATATGTTATGTGGACATGTGTCCGGAAACGCTTACTTTCCATGTTAGAGCTCATTTTATTACTTCTCTTCAAATCACATTAATCATGGAATGGAAACACACAGCAACAGAACGTACCAACGTGACTTCAGACACTTTGTTACAGGAAATGTTCAAAATGTCCTCTGTTAGCGAGGATACATGCATCCACCCTCCGTCACATGGAATCCCTGATGCGCTGATGCAGTCCTGGATAATGGAGTATTGTATCACAGCCGCCAACAACACGAGCACGAAGAGTCTCTACATTTGGTACCGGGATTGCGTAGACAAGAGCTTTCAAATGCCCCCATAAATGAAAGTCAAGAGGATTGAGGTCAGGAGAGCGTGGAGGCCATGGAATTGGTCCGCCTCTACCAATCCATCGGTCATCGAATCTGTTGTTGAGAAGCGCACGAACACTTCGACTGAAATGTGCAGTAGCTCCATCGTGCATGAACCACATGTTGGGTCGTACTTGTAAAGAAACATGTTCTAGCAGCACAGGTAGAGTATCCCGTATGAAATCATGATAAAGTGCTCCATTGAGCGTAGGTGGTAGAACCTAGGGCCCAATCAAGACACCACCAACAATGCCTGCCCAAACGTTCACAGAAAATCTGTGTTGATGACGTGATTGCACAATTGCGTGCGGATTGTCGTTAGCCGACACATGTTGATTGTGAAAATTTACAATTTGATCACGTTGGAATGAAGCCTCATCCGTAAAGAGAACATTTGCACTGAAATGAGGATTGACACATGGTACATGGTACGGAAACAACTGGTTCTCCCGTAGCACTCTCCATACAGTGGCATGGTTAACGTTACCTTGTACAGTAGCAACTTCTCTGACGCTGACATTAGGGTTATGGTCAACTGCACGAAGAATTGCCTCGTCCATTGCAGATGTCCGCGTCGTTCTAGGTCTTCCCCAGTCGCGAGTTATAGGCTGGAATGTTCCGTGCTCCCTAAAACGCCGATCAATTGCTTCGAACGTCTTCCTGTCGGGACACATTCGTTCTGGAAATCTGTCTCGATACAAACGTACCGCGCCACGGCTATTGCCCCGTGCTAATCCATACATCAAATGAGCATCTGCCAACTCCGCATTTGTAACCATTGCACTGACTGCAAAACCACGTTCGTGATGAACACTAACCTGTTGATACTACGTACTGATGTGCTTGATGCTAGTACTGTAGAGCAATGAGTCGCATGTCAACACAAGCACCGAAGTCAACATTACCTTCCTTCAATTGGGCCAACTGGCGGTGAATCGAGGAAGTACAGTAGATACGGACGAAACTAAAATGAGCTCTAACAGGGAAATGAAGCGTTTCCGGACACATTGCGACATAACGTCTTTACTTTATTTGTGTGTGAGGAATGTTTCCTGAGAGTTTGGCCGTACCTTTTTGTTCAAAAATGGCCCTGAGCACTATGGGGCTTAACATCTGTGGTCATCAGTCCCCTAGAACTTAGAACTACTTGAACCTAACTAACCTAAGGACATCACACACATCCATGCCCGAGGCAGGATTCGAACCTGCGACCGCAGCAGCCGCGCGGTTCCGGACTGCGCACCTAGAACCGCTAGACCACAGCGGCCGGCGTACCTTTTTGTAACACCCTGTATAGATCAGGAACAGTAGACGTCCCAGGACGCTTCCCGGGGAACACCTGATGTCACTTCAGTTTTACTCGATGATTTTCCGTCTATTATTACGAACTGTGACCTTCCTGACAGGAAATCACGAATCCAGTCGCACAACTGAGACGATAGCCCATAGGCCCGCAGCTTGATTAGAAGTCGCTTGTGAGGAACGGTGTCAAAAGCTTTCCGGAAATCTAGAAATAAGGAACCAACTTGAGATCCCCTGTCGATAGCGGCCATTATTTCGTGCGAATAAAGAGCTAGCTGCGTTGCACAAGAACGATGTTTTCTGAAACCATGCTGATTGCGTATCAATAGATCGTTCCCTTCGATGTGATTCATAATGTTCGAATACAATATATGCTCCAGAACCCTACTGCAAACCGACGTCAATGATATAGGTCTGTAGTTCGATGGATTACTCCTACTACCCTTCTTAAACACTGGTGGACATGCGCAATTTCCCAATCTGTAGGTACAGATCTATCGGTGAGCGAGCGGTTGTATATGATCGCTAAGTAGGGAGCTATTGTATCAGCGTAATCTAAAAAGAACCTAATCGGTATACAATCCGGACCTGAAGACTTGCCCGTATCAAGCGATTTGAGTTGCTTCGCAACCCCTAAGGTATCTACTTCTAAGAAACTCATGCTAGCAGCTGTTCCTGTTTCAAATTCTGGAATATTCCATTCGTCTTCCCTGGTGAAGCAATTTCGGAAAACTGCGTTCAATAACTGCGCTTTAGCGGCACAGTCGTCGGTAACAGTACCACTGGCACTGCGCAGCGAAGGTATTGACTGCGTCTTGCCGCTTGTGTACTTTACATACGACTAGGATTTCTTCGGATTTTCTACCAAATTTCGAGACAATGTTTCGCTGTAGAACCTATTAAAGACATCTCGCATTGAAGTCCGTGCCAAATTTCGCGCGTCTGTAAATTTTCGCCAATCTTCGGAATTTCGCGTTCTTCTGAACTTCGCATGCTTTCACCGTTGCCTCTGCAACAGCGTTCGGACCTTATGATATTCGCTGTTTTTGACTTCATTAAAACAGCAAATTGTTA
The DNA here is from genome assembly GCF_023864345.2 of Schistocerca serialis cubense. Lineage (NCBI taxonomy): Eukaryota > Metazoa > Arthropoda > Insecta > Orthoptera > Acrididae > Schistocerca > Schistocerca serialis. Next base: position 545,971,375 of record NC_064644.1, read on the forward strand.
ATACTTTCAGCCAGAAGGCAAATACTTGTTTATAAAGAATGATTAATGTATAATAAGGCGTCGCATAGCGACGGTGGAATTTTCTAAATAATGTAATTCGTCGTCTTTGGGCGGCAATATAAACAGAAAAATACGGATAGATGTGCGATCCTTCACTATTTTGTTCGCTGGAGAATAAATGAAGCCTTGAGCGCTAAAAGACTTGTACTGTTTTTCTTAAGTAAGACGGACGCAGATTTGTGGCGGTCTGATCTAATTTCTTTTACTAAATGTATAAAAACGTGTTCCGTCTAAGTTTGAGTGAAGTGTAAAAAGAAGAACTGTTATAACTTATCGTGACTACGCATGAGCGACTCAAGAGGACAATGGCTGTATAAAAGAGCGCTCAATGGACATGAACGGACATAAAAATCTACCGTCATTGTAGTACTAAGCTGAAGGTACGATACATGTTTTAGTTATAATAAATATTTGTTCTGGAAATATTGAATCAGTTGGCAGTGCTCATTTCTATCATCTCCTCAGTATTATTTCCATTTTAATTATGCATTTTGCTAAGATTACAGACACCGAGATCAGCAGTCCAATGTGCGTGTTACATTGACAAAAGGAAAACTGTTTTATCGTCTTCTTGCATCAGCTTTAATATTGAATTTTCCTTTTGTGTGATGTTACAGTTGGTTTTGTGCCCTTAAGAACTTTCTGGTCCCTTAGGAAATTGTTTTCTCATAACAATAACTTCACGACCGGGTATGATCTTATCTACGATCATGAAGTAATTAGAAAGACGATAATGCAATTTCTTAATCAATAGCACGCTAGCTGTGACTGCTTCAAGCCACGCGAAACTGCAAGTAAAAACTATTCGCATTTCATAATGCAATATTTTATGACAATGGTCAATCCATGATTCTTACGCCGAATGTAACATCACACTTGGCGCCAGAACAGGGACCTGACCAAAAACTAGTTCAAATTCTTGGAAAAGTTTCTATGTGCTTTTGTTAATAAATGTTCTGTCGTTTCATGTACACATCATCTCTCTGTGAGAAAGACGGAAAATATGCTGGTTGATAAGGCAGTTTAGTTACCGAGAGGAAGGAAAAGAAAAGAGATGCGAATTTGCTGAGGCAACATAGCGGTAACCAAGCCATCAAAAAGTGTCAGGATTTTGGATACGCAGTGTAGTGCTTCAGTAGCAACGTTTCTTTTCCAAGTCGATCCACATCCCTTCTATCTCCTTCTCGCTATAGAAAATCTGCTTTATTTTATCTTTCAAAGTAAAATTCTTCGTAGTCTGATAATAGAAATTATTTCTCTCCATTGCTAGTAAACTGTATTACATTTTCAACATGGTGGATATTGTGTGCAATTTGCAGTGAAGAGCATCTTCATTCATTTGTCTGAAATGTTTAGGTTCCATCTTGTGTTCGCCAGATAGAATTTCATTTGTGGTTCATGCGAGAGCGGTGCTCTTAGCGGACTCACCACGTCACTGACAAACGACGAAAGCCTTGCGTAGCACGTGATTTACTGACGAAAATGGCAGATAGCAAACAGAGACAGGTGACAACAGGAGACGGGAGTGAAGACGTTAACCGTATTCCATACCCTTTACGATCGCGAACGGTAGGTTCCCGTGTGGGAACTGAACTAACCATGTCTGTAACAGGTGAAAGTGACCCTAAAGTCCAAACTTTTCCCGCTGCAGCTACAAATGACCCCGGTGCGTTAATGGAAATGCTGAAACAACAGTTTGACGCAGTAAATGAGACTATAAAAACACAAAATGAGACTGTTAACGCCCGATTAGATGCTGCAAGCGAATCAGTAAAAACACAAAATGAGACTGTTAACGCCCGATTCTATGCTGTAAGCGAATCAGTAAAAACACAAATTGAGGCTGTTAACGCCCGATTAGATGCTGTAAGCGAATCAGTAAAAGCACAGCTAGGCACAATAAAAACAGATCTGCATAAATAAATTACGGCCGAATTAAATACCCATTTGGGTGAGGTGCAAACTAAGATCAGTGATCAAATTCAGAAAATGCAGAAACAGGTGAAAAGTGAAATAGCTGAAGTATCTGGAACATTAAACACAAACATTCAGGCAGCTACCAAAGAAATAAACTCAGTTAGAAATGCAGTATCTGACATTGTAGGTGTAGTGAAGGATCTGCCGAGGCAGATAGACTCAATCAATATTGAAGAACAGGTTAAGAGCACCGTGAAAGCACACGCGGAGGCATTGTCGGAACACTACGGTAAATGGATAAAGGGTAAATATATTTTTATCGAAAAAATGGTCAGGGAGGAGATTAGGGAGACTCTCAAGGATGTAACATATGAAATCTTAGCTGCTTCTGGTAAGTCGGGAGACACAGTGGTTTCTGAATTGGGACAGATTCGAAGGACACCTACACGGGATCTTCCCGAGTGGAAGCAGCAAGTAGTGGACGAAGTCAGAATGCTGAGAAACTGGATAGAAAATCCGCACACGCATACGCAAACTATAGTGAAGAACTCTTTAGACGGTGACGAATGTCAGTCAACTCCTTATCGTTCACCGCCTGATTACATGCAAAACAGCAGTCCTGTTGAACCCTGAGTGGGGAAAATAAATGATCCGCCCACAATTGTGAGTTTAATGCAAGAGGAAAGTGTGATTAAGCATCGCACTTTTCCTGTTTTTCATCCGCAGAAGCGAGAAATACACCCCATCGTTTTCCTAAAGAATTTTTCCGGCATATTTCCCAGGAGATGGACAGGTAGACAGCGTATTCAGTTCGTCACTCTATTTATTTCCGGTGATGCAGCATTATGGGGAACGGAAATGGTAGACACGTGTAGGATTAGAAAGAGTTTGAGAAAATGTTCTTGGCAAAATTTTGGAGTAATGGGGTACAGCAGAGATTAAGGAAGGAGGTGAATGTTGCGGAAATTTTCAATGAGATGCATGGAAGTCTCCGGCGATACTTTGAGAAGTATCTAGCAAAAATTAAATTCTGGGATTCTCCGATTTCTTCCAAGGACGTAATTATGATTCTCAAAAGCAAACTCCCTGTGTCTATTAGAGAGAAACTAGTAAATGTGTCCGAAGAAGACACGGATGTATTCCTTTCTGCGCTGGATTCCTTAGATTTAATTAGCGAGGATGTGCGTTCCAAGGTTGGCAGCGGCCAATTTTTCCCTGGCAGCCAGCACGCGGACAATAATGCGCCGAAGGAGAGAGTGCGCGCTACTGCGATCGCGGGTACCAACCTGCCAGCCGTTATGAAAACACAAACGGCAATAACTTTAAACGGAAGCAGAAAACCAATTACAGAAATCAGCAGAGATACCACCCAATTTACAACCACCAGGTACAACATCAGTACGGAAACCCACCCTTTAATTCTGCGCCTGAGCAGTATGGAAATTCTCCACAAACGATTGGTAATTTTTCAAATGGGCCAGTGTACAATCAAAGTTATAGGTGGAAAAATAGCAAGTGGCATGGGCAAGGCGGAGGCCACCCAGCACAACATCAGAACAACTTTTCACAGGATAGAGGACCGCGGAACAATTTTCAAACGGCACCAAATGCGAACTTTCCTTCACAAGGAAATGGTTTTGCCGGCAGCCAAAAGATGGGGCGACAGCAGCCGTCTCAAGTATTCTATTCACAAGTGAATGCACCCAGTGGATTTTACCCCTTTACACCGGCATTTGTACCACATAACCAGCACCGATTTGAAACGGAACAAACACTTAAGGCCATGAATGACAAACAGACTAAACATCCTGCGCAAAATTAGAGGCAGCGTCTTTCAGCCTCCTAGAGGTCGCTCCCGGTTCCAGTTGGGGGTACTAACGAATCCTCTGATTCTGAGTATGTTAGCGGGATTCGGTACGACCATGAGACCGACTTACGAGATGACCTTGCACCTGACATAGAAGCTCAAGACATTAACGACAATTATGATGAACAGGTCCAGGCTTCGATTAAGATTTCTATTGCCAACATTCCTGTCAAAGCCATTGTTGATACAGGAGCAAACATCAGTGTCATGTCATCATGTCTCTTCAGACAGGTGTCTTCTGTTTCAAAAGTTTTATCATTGCTGATTCAGGGTTTCTCCATATCGGGAGCGATTGGTCCATTGAAACAGAGAGTTCGTTTATAGACACAGCCTCAATTGCAGATAGAATCTGTTTTGGTTTCTTACCTCTTGCGTACTGGAAATTTCCTTGTGTGAACTGTTAATGATAAGAAATGTGTTGAACAGCGCCCCGGACTACATGGTAACGGTTGCTACATGGGAACTTTAACTATTAAATGTTATGTGTGGGAAAATTGTTTATAGTGATGGACATGAACTGATATTTCTTCAACAAACTGAAGCAGGGAATTAAGGTCGCAGAAAGAATTTCAATTTAACTTTAAGTTAAAGTGCTTGCGAGGTGATTGCCCGGAGCTATATAAATATGTAAAGGTGAGAAATGGAGGAGGATGCGTACATAAGCACTTCTCTCTAGGTACAAGAAGAGTTATAGATTTATTTTTAGTAATGTAAGTACTTGAAGTTCTGTTGTAAAAGCCCAAATTATCGGCTTAAAAAAATATATATATATGTTTGTTCAAAACGTCCAGACAGTGAACAGGAGTGGAGAAAACATCTTAGCTTAATGTTCAGTTAAAGTATACTGTTAAATGAGAAAACAAGTGGTAACCCACATGTGTTCATGCAAGGAGACAATGAGCTGTAGTAAACTAAGTTAGTTGAAATGCAGTACAAAGAGCGACAAACCATGAAGCATGAGTAATGTAGCGTAAGTACCCCACGAGGCCATTAATTGCTATGAAAGTAAACTGTTTCCCTGTGATCTGTGCCCAATCTAAAGAGTATATGAGGAATGTTAGGTGACGAATTGATTTCAGTAGAATCAAAGTACTAAAAAACCACACAGCAAGCCCCCTGTATCATAAATAAGTCCAAGTAAAGATCTTCAGAAGTTTTTTAGTGTAATCTAGCGACCATTCAATACCCTAATTGATGGCTAATCTAAAGAACAAGCAATGCAGTGATATTTAAACTTAATACTGACTATAACCAGAGTAAGACGTAGAAGTAGCAAAGCATGCTGCAATGAATGTGGTTAAAAATTTATATATGAGCCTATGTTTATAATGGTAATTTTATTTACATGCAGAATGTATTGTAAAAATATCTCCTAAGACACTCCTCTTATGAAATCCATTTTCCTTGTGCTCGTTCCTTTTGATCCTGGTTCATTAACCCAGACCAAGGGTCGACTTGTAAAAGGCACGTGTTCTTGGAGGCAAAGCAGTGCTTATGAGAAATGAGACAAGTAGCGCGATGAACTTCGCTAGCTTTGGTAATATTTTTTTATGCAGAGGTTGCGTAAACCCAGTGAAATGTGGGTAATTCCATTCATGCGAAAAATAGTAGACACGCGTTACCCTAGTTTTAATTTTTTTTTTTTTTTACAGAGAACGATTGCTGAGTACATGAAGCGAAGAGGGAGACCTATTGTTATCCAGTCTGCCCTCAAATATAAAAAAAAAATTGGCAAGCACAAAGGAAAGCACAAAAGAAAAGATTCAGCGTTAAATGCGTATTCATTAGGTAGTAGATATGCTACGTGGCAGTAGAAAATGAGCTTGGGTGCACTAAAGAATAAATGCAACGAGTGTTGCGAAATCTGTAGTTTTCATAATGAGGAGATGAGCCCTTAAAAGAAAATTTGAAAGAATATATTTAGATTCACTTGTGACAGTAAACCTTGAGATATAAAGAGTCCATTCATAAAGCAGTTGTTCACTGGAGTTAACAAAAGGAGTGACCATTAATTGTAAATATTAGCTCGAACGTGATCTTTTGTAAATAGTCGTATATAAGTCTTTCTGTACCAATGGAGGAAACCTGCAAATTTTATTATTTGGAAATGAACACTGTCGACGAAGGAGCTGAGCACGAATGCTGCGTGAAGATGCACACTGAAGTGCGACGTGCATAATAACTGTTCAGTGTGTATTAGTGGTAGTGTTATCCTGCAAGCGTAAAAATAAGTTAAGACTACGACAATAGGTGCAACGCAAAGTTCCGTGTTGTTGTAAGTGCAGCGACAGCTAAAATATTCGTCTTCACTTACCAGTGAGCCTCATGGGAGGCAGTTGACAGGGAAGTATGGAGGCAGCTTCAGTGTCCGGCTCCTCCGATGGAAAACGCGCGCGAGGTGTGTGTATCGATGCACTCGCGTGATATGAAGTTCACAAAAAAGAAAAAAAAAAAGAGAAAAGAGTGATCGACGACCGGCAGCTCTGTTACAACCTGAGCGCGAACGGATACTGAGTATTGGAGCTCACGCAACACTGTGCGGCCGCTGTGAGTGGCTGACGTGTGGGTGACGAAACAATCCAAACTTTAAACGGCTAACCGCCATGACTTCGATCGTACATACTGGAGGAAAGACATTTGCACACTTGTGTGACTACATTTTCATACGTAAATTATGCAATTTTCGTGAGTTGAAGTTAAGATGAGTGAGAAGTAGATTGTCAGATTACTCAGACCTTAAAGCCATTAATACCGGCACTCCTGAACACTGCTAAAATGAATTATAATCCTGTCTCTTGATGGACAAAGAAAATGAATGTGCACTATAGGAAGAACCTGAACTCCAGACCAGTCCCGATCCTTAACCAATGTATCCAATAATTTGTAAGTTATACTAATAATTTTACACTTCTTCTGTTTGATATTGTAAATAAAAACCCGGGAAGCCACTTGAATTCCTGGCACCACAGTGGAAAGGACAGATATACTGCATGATGAATGCCGTATACAGCTAACACAGAAAGTGAAAGCATCACATAATGTAATGCTACGTTATTAAACTGTAATTGAACCACAATGAGTCAACAGAAGCTCCAACATTGTCCACTCTAGTTTAGTGAAAATAAGCATTCACTGAACTCATGTATTAGTTGTTAAGCTCAAGAGAACGTAATTTCTGAATTCTATCCCCTGAAGTGTGAAATGAACGTTCACTTATTGTTATAAGCAAATATGGACCAAACTTAAATATGCACATAAATGTTTATCTTGGTATGATGGAATGAAGTGACTGATGAACAAAGAGTGAAAAACTTTATTTTGAAAAATGATAAATATCTGATATATTTTTCATAAATGTAATTTCAGTTTATGTACTTAGTACGCCAGGAACATTATGTAAATGTCACACCAAAAATCACGAATATCTCATGAGGACATGAGGATCGAGGTAATCCTTCGGCATTCCCTCTCTCCTCATGGGAGGCGATGTGATATTCGCTATTTTTGACTTCATTAAAACAGCAAATAGTTAATACTTTCAGCCAGAAGGCAAACACATGTTTATAAAGAATGATTAATGTATAATAAGGCGTCGCATAGCGACGGTGGAATTTTCTAAATAATGTAATTCGTCGTCTTTGGGCGTCAATATAAACAGAAAAATACGAATAGATGTGCGATACTTCACTATTTTGTTCGCTGGAGAACAAACGAAGACTTGTACTGTTTTTCTTAAGTAAGACGGACGCAGATTTGTGGCGGTCTGATCTAATTTCTTTTACTAAATGTATAAAAATGTGTTCCATCTAAGTTTGAGAGAAGTGTAAAAAGAAGAACTGTTATAACTTATCGTGACTACGCATGAGCGACTCAAGAGGACAATGGCTGTATAAAAGAGCGCTCAATGGACATGCAACGGACATAAAAATCTACCGTCATTGTAGTACTAAGCTTAAGGTACGATACATGTTTTAGTTATAATAAATATTTGTTCTGGAAATACTGAATCAGTTAGCAGTGCTCATTTCTATCATCTCCTCAGTATTATTTCCATTTTAATTATGCATTTTGCTAAGATTACAGACACCAAGATCAGCAGTCCAATGTGCTTGTTACATTGACAAAAAGAAAACTGTTTTATCGTCTTCTTGCATCAGCTTTAATATTGAATTTTCCTTTTGTGTGATGTTACAGTTGTTTTTGCCCCCTTAATAACTTTCTGGTCCCTTAGAAAATTGTCTTCTCATAACAATAACTTCACGACCGGGTATGATCTTATCTACGATCATGAAGTAATTAGAAAGACGATAATGCAATTTCTTAATCAATAGCACGCTAGCTGTGACTGCTTCAAGCCACGCGAAACTGCAAGTAAAAACTATTCGCATTTCATAATGCAATATTTTATGACAATGGTCATTCCATGATTCTTAAGCCAATTGTGATCGATAAAACAGTAAGAGAAATCTCAAATTCTAACTTTTCCATGGAATAACAACATCACTTTTATTTTGTTACATCACAACCTGTTTTGTGTACCATGGGGGATCAGTTCCATCTCTTACCAATTTATGAGGTATGAATCTCTCAATTGCTGTTGCTACTATATCTTCGAATTTGAGCCACATCTCGTCTACATTTGCATAGTCAGTTCGGAAGGAATGGAGATTGTCTCTTAGGAAGGCTTCTAGTGACACTTTATCCGCTTTTTTAAATAAAATTATTTTGCGTTTGTTTCTGGTGGACTTGGAAGAAACGGTATTGAGCCTAGCTACAACGACCTTGTGATCACTAATCCCTGTATCAGTCATGATGCTCTCTATTAGCTCTGAATTGTTTGTGGACTGCTCGAAATAATTTTCGGAGAAAGCATTTAGGACAATCTCGGAAGATGTTTTCTGCCTGCCACCGGTTTTGAACAAGTATTTTTGCCAACATATCGAGGGAAGGTTGAAGTCCCCACCAACTATAACCGTATGAGTGGGATATTTATTTGTTACGAGCCTCAAATTTTCTCTGAACTGTTCAGCAACTATATCATCGGAGCCTGGGGGTCGGTAGAAGGACCCAATTATTAACTTATTTCGGCTGTTAAGTATAACCTCCACCCATACCAATTCGCACGGAGTATCTACTTTGCCTTCACTATAAGATAAACCACTACTGACAGACACAAACACTCCACCACCAATTCTGCCTAATCTATCTTTTCTGAACACCGTCTGAGACTTCGTAAAAATTTCTGCAGAACTTATTTCAGGCTTTAGCTAGCTTTCTGCACCTATAACGATTTCAGATTCTGTGCTTTCTATTAGCGCTTGAAGCTCAGGGACTTTCCCAGCACAACTACAAAAATTTACAACTACAATTCCGACATGTTCCTTGATCCAAGCACGTCCTGTATTTGCCATGCACCCTTTGAGATTGCAACCCACACCGTACTTTCCCGAGGCCTTCTAGCCTTAAAAAACCGCCAAGTCCGCGCCACACAGCCTCCGCTACCCGCGTAGCCGCCAGCTGAGTGTAGTGAACTCCTGACCTATTCAGCGGAACCCGAAACCCCACCACCCTATGGTGCAAGTCAAGGAATCTGCAGCCAACACGGTCGAAAAACCGCCTGAGCCTCTGATTCAGACCCTCCACCCGGCTCTGCACCAAAGGTCCGCAGTCGGTTCTGTCAACGATGCTGCAGATGGTGAGCTCTGCCTTCATCTCGTAAGTAAGACCGGCAGCCTTCACCAAATTAGATAGCCGCTGGAATCCAGAGAGAATTTCCTCAGATCCAGAGCGACACACGTCATTAGTGCCGACATGGGCCACCACCTGCAGCTGGCTGCACCATGTGCTCTTCTTGGCATCCAAAAGGACCCTTTCCACATCGGGAATGACTCCACCCGGAATGCACACGGAGTGCACACTGGATTTCTTCCCCTCCTTAGCCGCCATATCCCTAAGGGGTCCCATTACGCGCCTAACATTGGAACTCCCAACTACCAATAAGCCCACCCTCTGCGATTGCCAGGACCTTGAAGGCTGAGAATCATCCTCTTTAACAGGGCAGGCAGCTGCATCTGGCTCAGCCAGAGACAGTACCTGAAACCTGTTTGTCAGACGCACCGGGGAGGCTTTCTGATCAGCCTCCGGGGACGTCTTTCGCTGCCTGCCACGCCTTGGAACGACCTCCCAATCAACCACACACGAGGGCTGAGCCCCACTGTGGGCAGCATCCGGGGCAACCACAGCGGCAGACCGATCTGGGGACAGACGGGACGAGGTTGACATCCTCGTGATACCCAAGTCCGGCTCCCCACAGTAGTGCCCATTGGCAACAGCCTCAAGCTGCGCGACCGAAGTCAGCGCCGCCTGCAGCTGTGAGAGAAAGGAATGCCAACTCAGCCCTCATCCGAACACAGCAATCAAAGTCCCTGTCCATTCTAATCGATGTTGAACAACAGTTACTGAAACACGAGTCCGTGCCTAGATAACGCAAGGGAAACACGCAAAGAATGTATGAACTAACCTGTACAAATGCCTAACGACTGCGCTACAATCTGCCTGAATTTACGATTAGCTCCTCACTTGGCATCACGAGGCTGAGTGCACCCCGAAATACGGCAACAGCGCATGGCGGCCTGGATGGTCACCCATCCAAGTGCCCGCCACGCCTGACAGCCCTTAACTTCGGTGATCTCACGGGAACCGGTGTATCCACTGCGGCAAGGCCATTGCCTCCAAATACAGAGGTCCTATAAAAAGAAAAGCTTTTGACTAGGACCTACGTGTTTGGAAATCACCGATTTTCACCTTTGACTGGGGATCACTGTAGCAAATATCTACGAATAACACTATTGCTGGCCCCAGTTTTGAACAGAACTGAGGTAGATTCTTCCTACACGTCGGTCAGGGGCTTGAAGATGGCGTAGTAACACGCTGAAACTGGTTGCCAAATGAAATAAAGGTGAAAATTGACGGCTGAAAGGTATTTAATTTGACATCCTCTATCGAACAGCTGAGTCCCGCAACCACTTATAAAAAGATGGACATACAGAGACTGTCTGGGATACGGTCAGTCAGCGACTTATTCGTTCAGGTGCTGCTGCAGCCTCAGTTGATGCGACCAGAAAAGAACAAACAAGCAAACCGCATGGCAGAATATTCTCCAGCAGTATATTCACGCGCTCTTTGGTTCCGTGCCATAACGTCTAACGGTTCTGAATATTAAACATGGTGGAGATACTCCATACTGATTTCTACAGTCACAGAGCATATACAACGCTCTAACTCTAACCATTTGTGTGGTGTCCTGTCCCTAATCAGTGGAACAAACTGAATTGTAATCGCTTCTTTTGGTCTAGGTGTTTCACTTTCTCCAAACAGTAGTGTATATATTTTATTGCTTTAACAGTCACGCTAGAAGTTAACACTAACTTTCTGAAATTTATTTTGTGGAGAAATCTAAACTATTAGCTAACCTTGACGGTATGATTGTACTCTATGAGTGTGTGGACAGGACATACAAACGCATACACCACTTATAATTATTCGAGACAGTTCTGTACTAAGAGCCTTTCGCATGCAGGTAGATGATGAGAATTATACGGCCACGTAGTCACTGTACAGTGGTACACAGCAACACAGAGACGTACAACTAACCACTTCATAGTAATAAAAGGGAGGACAGTAGAGCATCTGGCGGAACAACGACAATGTCATGTACTACGAATTGCTTTCCCGAGCTGTGCGCATCACTGCTTACATTTAATTTCAACAACCGAGGCGTCTTGCAGACGCAGTCCTAGAACTACAGTGAGGTAGCCTGCTTAAAGTTATGCTTCTCCACGACAACGCCCGCCCGCGTTCGGCTAGACTGACAAAAAACACTACACTGGAGCTGCTTTGGGAATTCATTCCGCACCCACCTTATTCACCTGATTTTGCGCCATCAGATTTTCCCCCTCTCTATTGACCAACCTTCAAGGAACTTGCTTTCCGGATGAAAGCGCACTCCGATCATGGCTCGACGAGGTCTTCGCCTCAAAACCGCATGATTTCTACAGTCGCGGAATCGAAAAGTTACCCCATCGTTGGCAGACTGTTGTAAACAGCGAAGAAAAATATATTACTGACGTGTATCTGTTGTGTTTGTCAAACTTACGGAAAAACGCAACGAACTTCTGCATCAATCTATTTCTCATACCCAGTTTTGAAATTCCTGCCTGTCATTTCCAGGTATACTGATTTACATTCTTGACGTTCTAACTAGTGCACATTAGATGGTTAATATTTATCTGGTTTGTCTATTGTAATTTGTAGATGTGACTGGAGTGTGTTTCTTTTGTTGTAAGCAATGCATGATCATTGTATCTTTAGTATATTTGCTATTGTGGTGTTGATTTGTGTTTGTACGTTAAGAAGTGATAGATTTCAACATACGAACACAATCAATTCACAGAATAGCAAATATACCGAAGAAATTCATTGCGTTACGTTCCGTCTTTGTAACTAAAGGAAAGGGAGTTCGTTTTTTGGCACAAGCGGTCCGCTTCTTTTATTTATGTAGCATCTTCATAGTTTGTGATACATGTTTCTTTACAAACAACTTTCGCAGCACAAGTTTCGTGAGATTAAATTATCGTTTGATGTTACGATTTTCAATGTTGCTAGTCCATGTGTGTTGGCCTCGAGATATGTTTACTCGGTCTACATACTACAGATTGCTGATTTCCAGCGTTTTTCCTCGCCCACGTTTACTACAAAACACTACTTGTACTTCTCATTGTGTGTTGTGTGTGTGTTTTTGGGTGGAGGGATCAATTAATTCCTTATTCTGTCTTATTCTGATTATGTTTCACATTTATGTTTGTTATTGTTGAAGTGGCTCACATAATCAGTGTGTTATTGCTGATGTTGATTTTGTCATTAATTAGTTTCTGTTTCATTGCAAGGGCTATTTGTATGTGAAAGTTCTTCTGTAATGTCAGAAGTTTTTAGTTGTAAGTATTCACTCTAATAATTTTCATATGCTTTTCCATGTTGGATGGCTCATGTCCATATTTTATCAGGTGTTCAGCAACGGCAGAATGGCTGTTTTAATACTTCCAGCTTCTTATGTATTCTTTACACATAGTTTTGAAATTCCTTCCTGTCATCCCTAGACTACTCATTCACATTGCTGACTTTCTAACTGGTATATACCTGCGCTTTGGCATTAATGTGGCTTGTCTATTATTGTTCGTAAATTTGACTAGAGTTTGATTCTGTAGGTGTTGTGTAATCCTTATTTCTTGCATGAACCACTGCGTGTTGATGAGCAAGGCAGTAGCAAGAAGCTGTGGAACGAAGCTATTGCGAAGCATGCTCAAATAACGCTCGCTGTTCACAGTTTCTTCAAAGAAAAAGGGTCCAATAAGTCCGTGACTGGAAATTTCTGTCCACGCTGTAATCCTTGGAGCGTAATGTTGTCGTTCAAGAAGCACTTGTGGGTTTTCAGTGGCCCAAAAGCGTACATTTTGTTTGTTAACCACACCGTCTAAATGAAAATGCACCTCGTCTGAAAACCAAACGTTGTTGAGAGTTTCTTCCCTATCCTCCGCCCACTGAGCAAACAGTAGTCTCTGCTGCTTGTGTTCTTCAGTGAGCTTCTGTGCACAGGTCATCCGGAGCGTCTGGATATTCCCGGTTGCACTGCTGCCTTTTTACACGATTTCGCGGGAATTCTCTGTACAGCAACTCGTATTACTTCAATAATCTCCGGCGAACAAACAGGCTCAGGCCGCTTCCAATACTATTCCTTCCTGTACAAATTTATCGTACAACCTGTGGATGGTCTTGCGAGGGACCCATCGTGTGTTAAACTGTTGTTTTCGTTTCATGAAAAAGTAACAAAATTGCCGATCGTTGCTGTGTCGTCAGTCTTCCACTGTCAGCCATTGCTGCTTACTACTCTCCTAGCGGCAGTATCGTGAATTACACGTCATTTCGTAACTCATTTGTTTTTCCAAGCTCTGCTGGTATTGCTGTAGAGATCTCAGCGGGATATCTAATGTGCGTCGTAAATTGTGAAAGAAACAATTTGTAACACATTTAGTGCGCCACCCTGTAGTTTTGCCGGGCCACGTCGAAGGAATGTATCACTTATTAAAGCTGTTAGGAGAGTTACTATTATTTGGCACAGTACTTATATTGTTATAGGACGAATACACAGGGTGACAATTATTGAACTACACTCCTGGAAATTGAAATAAGAACACCGTGAATTCATTGTCCCAGGAAGGGGAAACTTTATTGACACATTCCTGGGGTCAGATACATCACATGATCACACTGACAGAACCACAGGCACATAGACACAGGCAACAGAGCATGCACAATGTCGGCACTAGTACAGTGTATATCCACCTTTCGCAGCAATGCAGGCTGCTATTCTCCCATGGAGACGATCGTAGAGATGCTGGATGTAGTCCTGTGGAACGGCTTGCCATGCCATTTCCACCTGGCGCCTCAGTTGGACCAGCGTGCGTGCTGGACGTGCAGACCGCGTGAGACGACGCTTCATCCAGTCCCAAACATGCTCAATGGGGGACAGATCCGGACATCTTGCTGGCCAGGGTAGTTGACTTACACCTTCTAGAGCACGTTGGGTGGCACGGGATACATGCGGACGTGCATTGTCCTGTTGGAACAGCAAGTTCCCTTGCCGGTCTAAGAATGGTAGAACGATGGGTTCGATGACGGTTTGGATGTACCGTGCACTATTCAGTGTCCCCTCGACGATCACCAGTGGTGTACGGCCAGTGTAGGAGATCGCTCCCCACACCATGACGCCGGGTGTTGGCCCTGTGTGCCTCGGTCGTATACAGTCCTGATTGTGGCGCTCACCTGCACGGCGCCAAACACGCATACGACCATCATTGGCACCAAGGCAGAAGCGACTCTCATCGCTGAAGACGACACGTCTCCATTCGTCCCTCCATTCACGCCTGTCGCGACACCACTGGAGGCGGGCTGCACGATGTTGGGGCGTGAGCTTCAGACGGCCTAACGGTGTGCGGGACCGTAGCCCAGCTTCATGGAGACGGTTGCGAATGGTCCTCGCCGATACCCCAGGAGCAACAGTGTCCCTAATTTGCTGGGAAGTGGCGGTGCGGTCCCCTACGGCACTGCGTAGGATCCTACGGTCTTGGCGTGCATCCGTGCGTCGCTGCGGTCCGGTCCCAGGTCGACGGGCACGTGCACCTTCCGCCGACCACTGGCGACAACATCGATGTACTGTGGAGACCTCACGCCCCACGTGTTGAGCAATTCGGCGATACATCCACCCGGCCTCCCGCATGCCCACTATACGCCCTCGCTCAAAGTCCGTCAACTGCACATACGGTTCACGTCCACGCTGTCGCGGCATGCTACCAGTGTTAAAGACTGCGATGGAGCTCCGTATGCCACGGCAAACTGGCTGACACTGACGGCGGCGGTGCACAAATGCTGCGCAGCTAGCGCCATTCGACGGCCAACACCGCGGTTCCTGGTGTGTCCGCTGTGCCGTGCGTGTGATCATTGCTTGTACAGCCCTCTCGCAGTGTCCGGAGCAAGTATGGTGGGTCTGACACACCGGTGTCAATGTGTTCTTTTTTCCATTTCCAGGAGTGTATATGAAAAAAAAACGGAAATTAGTTACAAACTACGGAGTGGACACACATTATTCAATATGTAAACGCCCTGCAGATATTCGGATTTAGGCTATGACATGTTCGATATGTCTGCCGTCATTGGAGATGATATGACGCAGTCGAATTGCGAAATTCTGTATGATCTGCTGGAGTGTCGGAACATCTATGTTGTCGATGACCTCCTGAATGGCTGTTTTCATCTCGGCAATGGTTTTGGGGTTATTGCTGTACATCTTATCTTTAATGTAGGCCCACAAAGAGAAGTCGTGTGTGTTCAAAAATGTTCAAATGTGTGTGAAGTCTTATGGGACTTAACTGTTAAGGTCATCAGTCCCTAAGCTTACACACTACTCAACCTAAATTACCCTAAGGACAAACACACACACTCATGCCCGAGGAAGGACTCGAACCTCCGCTGGGACCAGCCGCACAGTCCATGACTGCAGCGCCTAGACCGCTCGGCTAATCCCGCGCGACCGTGTGTTCAGATCCAGAGAAGATGGCGGTCAATTGAAGCCCATGCCACTGGCTTGTGAGTACCCCGTAGCCAGAATGCTGTCTCCAAAGTTCTCCTCCAGGACATCAAATACTCCCCTGCTTCGATGGGGTCGAGCTCCGTCTTGCATGACCCACGTCTTGTCGAAATCAGGGTCACTGTGGATAGTGGGAATGGAATCATCTTCCAAAACCTTCACATACCGTTGGATAGTCACCGATTATTCCGTGACTGGACATTGAGCACCCGTTGAGGATGAAGAAACTTCTCGATCCCGAAATGCGGTTTCTCAGTCCCCCAAAGGCAGCAGTTTTGCTTATTGACGGACCCATCTAAATGAAAGCGGACTTCGTCGCTGAACAAAACCATATTCACATCAAAGTCCTGTTTGTCAATTATGTGGACAATGGGCGAAACACAAAGGCTGTTCCATGGCCCTGGGGCTTAATGGCTGATGGGTTTGAATTTTGTATGGGAAGAGAAGCAGGTCTTCAAGAACAATTTGTCGCAGTGTCTCCAGTTGATTCGACCTGTTGTGTTGGTCGTCTGATCAGTTTCCTGGAGTGTCTTATCGATGTTTTCAGGCGTTTTCACTCTTTTTGGACGATCAAAATTGGCAACACTGCCATCACGAACACTACCCTTTCTCTCAAACTTGCGAATCAAATTCTTTATTGTTAGCACACTTGGACCTGTCGTCTTCACTTTGAACTCGGACGCAAACTCCCTTTGAGCCGCAGTTGCGGAATTATTGATCGCATAGTAGGCCTTCACAAGCGCTATACGCTCAGGCACACTGTACCGTGACATTGTCACGTGCAAATGGCCAATAACAACAAGAAGCGTGCGCATGCGCATACGAATTTGTATTATGCCACGCGGCAGACCGATCAGTTTGGACGTCCTGACGCAAACCGTTCAGAAGTTATGACCATTTTACTCCGTATAGTTCAGTAATTATCAGCCTGCTTGTTTGAAAACAGTGCTCGATGGTTTACTTTTCAAAATTAACTGACGTGAAAACGTGTTCGATTTAGTTCACAATAATGTTGCTTAGTTTGCAGCTTTTGAATGGTGCGCTGCGCAATAACCATTAATTCATTGAGTTAAAGTTCGTGTTCAATTGTATTGCTAGCGGCGGAACGTTTCATTTGTGTCAGATGCTGAATACACGGCACCAGCTTGACCTTTACTCTGGTAGCTTAATTTTCCCAGCGGAGTTTTGTTTATTCCCCTCATTGTGGTGCTTCACCCGAGAAAAATTATAAAACGAACATTTGCTCAGGCGCAACAGCAACCCTCGGGAATGGAGTTAAGCGAATATTATGTGACGTGGCCTGAATTAAACCGACTCTTTCGTATCCCCTTGCCGACTGTTTCCTGTGCGTGGCTGGACCTAGGCTGGCGCTTAGGTTTTACACACTTCATGCATCGTCAACTATTTTCCGTGTCTTGCTAGGACTTGTCAGTTTTTATCTAGCTTCCTTAATTTGTCTTCAGGCAACTCTTTTTGCTTAATGCTGTAAGTTACACTATTTCTATTCAAATATTGTAATCACAAACTGATGTATTTTTGAAGATGAAGTTGTGTCTTTGCAGCACCTTGTGCTTATTCGACTGACAATAGTTTCAATATTTCATAATTTTTACTCAGTTTTTTTTCATTAGAGGCACAACACTACGCCATTTTACCAGTGCTCCGTAATATCTCTCCCTCTTCCATTTTTAAAAAAGGACAATAAAGCAGTCAATTTTTAGTAATTACTCTCAAGATTTCCACACGACTAGGAAGAAGAAATACGTAGATCAGTTTCAGTGGGTAAAGCATGCAATAAAGTGTTAAAGACGAGGGTGACTGTCTAATTCTCTTTTCAAGTATTACAACACTAGTGGAGAAAGGGCTGATACAGATTTGTAACATTAATGTTTACCTGTACCACAGTGGATTTTACACAAATGGCAAAAGACCAAGGGACTAATACATTTATTACGCGGATCTTATTCGCAAAAGATCCGACCTAATAGTCAATATAGAGGAGAACATCATAGAAAATGTGACGTACCGTTACCATATAGCGCGTTCTGGTTTTAGGACTTGATGTGATATATGCGTTTTAGGCAGTCTGCGTTTATATTATCCTTTACACTTGATATATACACGTGTCGAAGGGTTTTATTTGTCGAGATCTGCTTTAACAATGATTTCACACGAAGTTTTCCTTAATGTTGTCATTTTATATACGATCTAAGAGTCTACAAGTTTCGACAGTTGGTAGAAATTTCATTTCTCCTGGATAAGGTTTGCCTACCACCTTTGCGAAGAGTTTATGTTTCTGACATGCATAGTGATGTTGAAAGTGCTACAGTTTAATAAGTTTTTTTCTTTCAGTAATACACCTTTTTGGCGTCTCTACATTGATTTCAAAGACGTTACTGTGAAACACAACTCTTCTGCTGAAAAAGTGCCCATACCTCTTAAGGTAGGCAATTTAGAGCTCAGATTTACTAGATTTTTTTTCCATGCTACCCTCATCGGAAATATGGAAGCTAAACAGCTTTCAATAGAAGAGATGCGTTTGACAGTATCGAAGATGAACAATGCTCGTAGCTGATACGGTAAGCATTTTAAGACCCATTTTACTAGAAATCTTTTTTCCTGTTTTGGTCGATACTACCAACTCTGAAAGTTGCTTACTCTACAGTCTTGGCAACGACAGTACTGGTACATGTATTCCACTGTCTGACGTACCAGAATTTTTTTCACTTCTGACTTTAGACTCGGTAGTTTCCGGAGTAGGATTTCTTAAGTATCGGTTGATAGGATGCGTCTTGAGACATCGAGGATAATGAATGGTAATGAACGGTAATTGTAATGGAAGAAATGAGTTCTTTTGATGAGAGGTGGGGAGACTACTTGTAGAGATCAAATTTTGGCTACAGTAAATATTTTCAAACGGTTTTACATTAGCGTATTTATGAAGAAACGAAGAGGCTTGGACAAGATAGATTAGCTGCTTCAGATCGTTCTTCAGACAGAATCAGCAACAAACAGGACAAGAAGGGAGAAATTCCACATGTTGAGGGCACATACTAAACTTCTTAATCTTGTAGCGATTGATCTCATTCCAAAATCATCGAAACATTTACCAGAAGTTACTGAGACGGTCTTTCAGCTCGGATTCTGCGCGCCTGGGCGTTATGCAGCTCACCAAACGCCGATGATACGCAACCTAAAATGCCGATAGGTGTTCGCATGTTTTCTTATTATTATTTTCCTGCAGTGGGGACACTATTACTGTTTGACGCTGCAGATTGCGCTATTTACATTTGAGTGCTGGACTGTACGCCTGCTACGTCGATTTATTTGGAAGGAAAAAAATTGTTGCTCGTTTCATTTCGAAACGTGCGCTCTTGGAATTTCGTCAGTAAATCCCTCCTTCATTCGCAACGACACTCTTGAAGCGTCTGCCACTGTAGTCTGGCGACCATCTCTATAACACTCTAATGTTTACTAAACGAACCCGTGAGGAAACGCATTTCTCTTCACTAGTTAATTCCAACTCTTGTATTAGTCTTACCAGCTATGGAGCCAGACAGATATGCAACGCTTGACCCCTGTTAAACAAGGCCACATCTTTCGTGGTATCCTTATATTTCCTTGTGATTTGTCCAGTGAATCTCAGACTATTATCTGCTTTTCATGGGGCTAGTTTTTTGTGGTCATTCGACTTTACGTTGCCCCAGCCTGTTACAGTTGTTACTGTCTCTTGTGACTCATCGTCAATACTATAACTGAATAGTAATGGACCTATTCGTCTATTTACGTGCTGTGCGATACATTTATTTACTTTATTTTATAAGTCATAGTAATGGATTAGGAATGAGGATGGAGTGAGTCAGGATAAGAGATTTATTGTGTCCACAGCTTCAGCTGCGGCAGTTTCCCCAGCCGACTATCTAACGTATGATAACATTACAGATTTCTACGTACATTCATTGTGAAGTGATACTTAATCTGTTTTTTTTTGTTTTTTTTGCATAGCTACTTCAAGATGACTGAAAACCCAAATCTGAAATAGAATAAATTGATCGTCACATGTCAGACTACTATCTGGCAAAACGTTTGTAATGTCGTAAATACAATGCGACTGTGGTGCCAAATCAAGCACAGTTTATAAAATAAACGTCCACGTACTATCACTGACAATTCCAGGGTGCGTGTTGCACTAATTAATATTACAGATAATGCTACAGGTAGCAACCGTGTGCATTCCTGAATGATCATGCTTATTTGTTGGACGAAAATAAGATCCTATAATTCAGACTGTTATAACAAACTCTTCACTGCTTGCAGCACGCCCAGCAGTGAAATGAAAGGTTCGCACCCACAGTCCGTAAATATGCACAGGTATTGCTGTTGGCTATTCAAAACTATTGCAAGGTGGAGAGACAGTGCGACGCAGACTAGGTTCAGGAGAGATTAATTAGTTCTTCAGACGAGCTCAGAAAGGAAGCTTTTAACAGATAAAAGCTGTTCACCCCACCTAGGGCGGTAATGACGACGAGTGTGACTGTGTCTGGCGATCTATAGCTAACAAGGGGGCAACACGGCAACAGAATATTTTGTGATCTTTTGTCCGTGAAATTGTGAGCTCATTCATACCTCTTCCAAAGTATCTCTGAAAAGTACTCGACAAAATCTACTTTGAAGTTTCCCACCATTCTTAATATTGTAAAATAAGGCTCTGTTCTTTCAGCAAGCTCGCCAGACATGTGGGCGAACGGGTGGGTGTCGGGGTTCGGGGGAGGGAGCTGGGTACGAATCCTGGCGGAATTAATTTTTAAACAAAGGTATGTTACCGGCATTTACGTGAAAAAACATCTAAAAAGATAGAAAAAATGTAATTGATAATTTTTTTTAAATTTTATGATCTGCATTTACAATTTGTAAAAGATGGGTAATTAAAAATTTTTGTTTGCAAATCAAAATTGGATTCTTGTGTGCAGTATATAATTAGAAATAACAAGACATGCATTTTTCACAGAGATGACAATTACATTTCTTAATTAGCATATATATCATGAATCTTATATTTAAATTATGATGATTACCTGACAATGTTAGCTGTATTGGCGACGATCCCAGAATCCAAACACGGTTATTCTTATTACAGAAGTTTATTCACCCAGATCTCATTAAAAATACACAACGTGTGTATTTTTAATGCGACCTGGTTGAATAAACTTATATGATATGAGAAACAACCGTGTTTATATATAAATGATATAAGTATTAGAACTGAAAGCAAAAAGACGAAAAAAATAATGACCTAAGTGAGGTTCGATTTAGCGATTACCCGTTTCGTATGCTTTATGTATTCTCCCACACAACGAGCGAGCACTCTACCACAGAGCCGCATTGCTGGTCCAATAATATCTACCTTATTTTAGTATATTAAACTTGATTGGTAAACTTCAAAATAGATTTTCTCTAGAATTTTTGAGAGTGACGTCGAACTGCTTTGGGGGAGGTACTTTTGCCTTCTGAACTTCACATACCACAATAACGAAAAATTACAGAATCTACTTAGAAGTTTTCCAACCACGTTTAATATACCAAAATAAGATACATGTTTCTGAACGAGCAGCGTGGTTGTGTGATAGAGCGCTTGTTCGCTGTATAGAAGGCCTGCGTTTGATTCCACGTGGAATAAAATTTTCAAGCAAATGTGAATGTTCTGTGGACATTTGTGTAAAGCGCAGAATACAAAAAGCATGCGAGACTGGTAATCGCTAGATCGGACCTCTCTCCTGTCATTATTTTTTCGGTTTCTTCTGTTCAATTCAAAATAATGGTTCAAATGGCTCTGAGCACTATGGAACTAAACTTCTGAGGTCATCAATCGCCTAGAACTTAGAACTACTTAAAACTAACTAACCTAAGGACACCACACATATCCATGCCCGACGCAGGATTCGAACCTGCGACCGTGGCGGTCACGCGGTTCCAGACTGAAGCGCCTAGAACCGCTCGGCCACACCGGCCGGCTGTTCAATGCAAATACGTAGGTCATTGGAATATAACATTCATTAGATACACGTTAATTAACAGATCTAATTCTCACTTGTATGAACAAGACATGCCGTGTTATTTCTAATTATACGAGGGTCGTCCGCAAAGTAAGTTCCGTTTCTATTTCCACCCGCGGCAGCTCTACGATCGCAGTTGCGAGCATTCCCGGCAATTACTCTGACTCAAGAAGAAGACATGTACGCCATTTACAGATCGCTGCTGGCGACGTGTGCTTCGTAGTGCTTCTTTATATTGTCAGCCGTAACTGAAACTGCCGCCTGGTGTGAAATCAGATCTGTGATTCGTTTTCTAAATCAAAAGAAAGTTAAACCAAAGGAAATTCATCGCCAGATCTGCGAGGTTTACGGACAAAATGCTATCAGTAATTCAATGGTTAGAAGATGGGTCAGACTGTTCAATGAAGGACGTGATCAAGCGCACGATGCAGAACGAAGTGGACTCCCGTCTGTGGTTACTGATGAACTGGTTCACACAATTGAAGAGAAGATTAAGCGCTACCGTAAGTTTTCACTTAGTGCCCTTGCTATGTAAGTTCCGCAAATCTCACGATCACTAATTCATGAAATTGTTACTAAAAACTGAAATTTTGAAACTTTGGTCACGTTGGGTACCCAGAATTCTCACTGAACAACACAGAAAACAACGGATGGGCAGTGCACTTCAGTTTTTGACACGCTGCAATGAAGAAGGTTTTCTCTCTCGGATAGTCACGGAGGATGAAACTTGGGTATCGTACGACACTCCTGAAACAAAACGGCAATCAATGGAATGGAGGCACACTTCATCCCCAACGAAGGTTAAGCGTAATCAAATATTGACACCTCGAAAAATCACGTGCACCGTTTTTTGGAACAGAAAAGGCATTTTGCTGATTGATTTCTTACCACGAGGCTAAACAATCAATGCACATGGAGTAGGTTGGTAATCAACACTTCAACGATGATGACGAGCTGAAACATGGTTGAATACACAGGGGGCAACCTTCTATGAAGAAGGCATACAAAAACTTGTGCCACGCTATGACAAGTGCCTACAAAATTTCGGAAGCTATGTAAAAAAGTAGTTTAACAGTTGTACATTTTTGGACAATAAATATTTTTTCTCTGTCTGTAGACGTTTGTTTTACATAACCAAACGGAACTTACTTTGTGGACATACCTCGAACATTGTACATTGGAAAAAAGCTGCCCATCTTATATAAATCATATTTTATCATTAAAAAATTTTCTTCTATCTTTTTTCTGTTTTACGCTTCACGTAAACACTTATAGAACATACACATTTCGTTTTGAAAAGAAATTGATTCCGCCAGGATTCCAAACTGCTTTGGCAGAGGTATATTTGAATTCTGAACTTCACGTACCATAGTAATGAAAAATTATAAAAATCCGATTACCCTGTGGTCCCTTGTAAGGGAAGCTATTTAGAGTCGCAAATTGCTATAATTTTTCGTCGTTGTCCGTGCGTCCAGCTTCAGAAGACGGGGAAATCTATCTCTAGATTTTAAGGTTTTAAAGAGTGTATAAAGCCATTTTGAACATTACAATGACTTAATTAAATTAATTTAAACAGACATCACATCAGTTACAATTCTTAACAATATGTTACGCAACGCAGTCAGCTCCACAATTCCGTAAAAATGTCAAATTAAAAGCTGACAAAGGCAGACAAAAGACGCCAAATTTAGCAATGAACCAATGGATTTCCATGATAAATGCGTTTCTAGATATGAACCGCTATATCAAAAATGTTTCAAATGGCTCTGAGCACTATGGGACTTCACATCTGAGGTCATCAGTCCCCTAGGACGCCGGCGTCGGTGGCCGAGCGGTTCTAGGCGTTTCAGTTTGGAACCGCGCGACCGCTACGGTCGCAGGTTCGAATCCCGCTTCGGGCATGGATGTGTGTGATGTCCTTAGGTTAGTTAGGTTTAATTAGTTCTAAGTCCTAGGGGACTGATGACCTCAGATGTTAAGTCCCACAGTGCCCAGAGCCATTTTTTCCCCTAGAACGTAGAACTACTTAAACCTAACTAAGCTAAAGTCATCACACACATCCATGCCCGAGGCAGGATTCGAACCTGCGATCGTAGCAGTCGCGTGATTCCAGACTGAAGCGCCTAGAACCGCTCGGCTACACCGGCCGGCCAATTGCAATATCATTTACTGATACAAAAATATAGTTATTTCGGAATCTTGTGGTAAAAAACACAGCAGTTGTCACAAAACGAGTAAACGTAGCTATAGGTTGGTGCTGCACGCGCCACCTGAAAAAGAACACACACGGATGAAAATGCGCTGTGGCTGCTGATTGATATAAATGCATTATGCGATTATTTGTCAATGGGTTCTTGCATGAGAAATGGTCCTAGACGAGAACGCACTTTTCGGCTCTAATCTAAAGTATATCCGAATTTATAACAGTAGTAAAGAACTATTTGCAAATATCTACTGCGTTAGTATTGAGTGGAGTTTGAAGTGATCTCACTTCAATTAAATTCATGGACAAGCACTCTGTATTAATCATCCTTAGATATAATTCAGATTCATGTTCCATTCACGCATCCGGTTCTAGTTTTCTTGCACGATTACATATGGAGTACAAGTTACTTGCATAGAGGAGTAAGTAATTTAGGCACAGACTCACCTATGAAGAACTATCAGGTGCTTCTTTGATGAATTCATCCAGTAAACAAAAGCAGGGCTAATAGTGAAAGCAATGGCAGCATTAGCTGGTAGGCCGACAACTTCTGGGGGTAAATACAACTAAATGGTCGAAATAACAACATAATGACAGCTACCCGTTAGGCCAGGCGTAGTGATTCTGGTGGACACTGCAGCCAATCCTCACTGTAATTCAGCAGAAGTACGCACTATTAGCTTGCCGGGGACAGAATTTATTTCAGCACAAAATGTACAAGACCTCTACGCTCAGGTAATCAGCATCGATTCAGAAAAATTAAACGATCATGTGAAACACACACGAGTTTTTGAAATCACTAAATTTAGGTAAACAAGGAGATTCTTTCTTTCCTGATTTCCAAAAATAATTCGACGGTATGATCGAAGATTCGATCATAAGAGTGTCTATGGTAATATGTGGCTGCTTGGAGGAATATCTGATTAATAGGGCTCATTTCGTTATACTGGACGACGAATCTTCTACAGAAACCAATGTAACGTTGGGTGTGCCGCAACGAAGCATAGGACAAGCTTTAATGTATTCAGAACTCATAAATAATTTATCAGGTAGGTTCAGCAGAGTTATAAGGGTGTTCGCCGATGTCGTAGTTATGTGCAAGAAAGTTAAGCAATTGCAAAAAGACTGAACGATATTTCCATTTGGCGTAATAAACGGCAGCTATACTTAAATTTGGATGTGCAAAATAGTGCCTATGACAAAGACAAAAAGCAGTGTAGTATCTGGTTACAAGACTGTTGATGAACATCTTGAGCGCGTCACATCACCTGAGTGTTTAGCAGCAATGCTGAGAAGCGATATGAAGTGGGACGATCACACAAAATCCGCATTAGGGAAGGTGAATGGAGGGCTCAGATTCGTTGGAAGGGTTCAAAGGAAATGCGGTGCACCTGTAAGAATGGTACGACCAGTTCTGGAGTTCTAGATTTTGAATTCCTCAGCAAGGAATCACGACAACAGCCATCGAACGAATCCGGAAGTCCTAGAATCAGTAACGCCCCATATTTTCCTCCGACTGTCTGGTACGCAAACTGATCTTCAGCAGTCTGCATGTCGTTCCATCCCTCTGCAGATAATCCATGTAAGTGCTTTGTAACCATTACTTATTAAAGTAGTGGCTGAGTGACATTTAGATGTGCCACTATCTGACATTTTTGGTATTAATGTTATTAACATTCCTAATGAAGTCGGATAGTGGTTCCACTGTTTTTATTGTATTGTGAGAAAAATGAGACCTCAATTATTGTTTACCATTTACAGGTTTCTGGACCTCATGACACCTTACACACTATGCGTGCTTGTTTTTCTCGCTATCAAATGAGTAACTTGATGCATGCATGCAGACTAAAGCGAGAACAAAAGATTCGAATCTAGGTCTCTTGTACAGTAGTCAGATGCGCTAACCAGTATTCGACCCTGGCACAGTGGTTTTGCACAACTGGATGGACTACATAACTACACCTCCCTCCTCAACCCAAATCCCCCCCCCCCCCCCCCCCCGCGCCTCAGCCCACTTGGTATTTCCCCCGAACTCGATCAGGAAGACGTGTTAGGGTAGTCCGTGCAGTTATGCAAAGACTGTGACAGGGTGGCGTAGGGGATAAAGTGCCTGCCTATTAAGCAGGAGACACTCGCTCGAATCCTGACCTTGGTACAAATTTTCGTTTATCGCTCCAGTCTGCTATTTACATCTTAGATACCTGAGACTAGAAAAGGTCTCTGAATCTTATAGCTTTATTTGATTAAAGCACCTATGCCTAGGTTTCAGGCAGGATCCCTCCCTTCGTTCAATGCTGAGGTGCTATTGCAATGCAGTCGGATTGCCTCTGCAATGCTCTTCGAGTTTAAGCGGAATACCAAGTGGGTCGAAGCGTGAATAGAAGTTTGGATTAAGGAGGGAAACATGCTAGGGCAGTCGGCGCAGTTATGCGCATCTACCGTGCAAGGGTGGCGTAGGCATCTGCCCAGTGAGTAGCAGACGTGGG
The DNA here is from genome assembly GCF_023864345.2 of Schistocerca serialis cubense. Classification (NCBI taxonomy): domain Eukaryota; kingdom Metazoa; phylum Arthropoda; class Insecta; order Orthoptera; family Acrididae; genus Schistocerca; species Schistocerca serialis. The sequence continues at coordinate 545,998,160 of NC_064644.1, forward strand.
TTCGAATGAGACCTCAATTATCGTCTACCATTTACAGGTTTCTGTACCTCATGACTGCTTACATACTATGTGTGCTTGTTTTCCTCGCTATCAAATGAGTAACTTGATGCATGCAGACTAAATTTTCATTCTTCGCTTCAGTCTGCATATATGCATCATAAACGTTTGAGGCTTGAAAACGGCTCTGGAACTATATACTTTCATTTGAAATGAGTGGTTCTTGTGCTCTGTCATCAGTTCATCAATTGGACTTTCCGATTTTACAATTTGCTTTTAAAAGACGGTGTTCGAGGTTACGGCTGTAGCAGTCATGTCGTTTTACGAGAAGTATTGTGAGAGACAAGTGTGGGTGCCGATTACCTGTGCATACTTCGGCAATTTTGAGGGAAACTAAACATAACGAAAAATGAAGCCTGAAATACCCTGTTATAATTGCTACGAATGATTTCGTCTAGGATAAAATGCTAAGCATGTGACCCATGTTTCAACACCACAAGACAGTGCGAGCTCCAATCTCAGTGTCGGACATACCTCAAAAACTATTTTCAGTTGTTTTCCGTTTCATCTATAAGTAAATGAGGCGGATCTACTCTTATGGCATGTACGGTGTCAGTTCACTGTTTGGACCTTTTTGTAGGAGCTGAAGTTCGATAATTTCCACACCACTAACGTGTACCACGAATCGGAGTTTTTATGTGATAGGATCTCCAGATTAATGCACATAGTCCAGTGACAATAATGTGCCCACCGCCTATGTTCGACATAAACGTTCAGTAACCATGCAGAGACGGTAGGTGGCAGCACTAGCAGTGCAGGGTATGGAAAGTGTGTCGGGAGGGCGAGGTAAACAGTGGAGTTGTAGTTTTAACGTGGCAACTTAACGATTTATCTGACGTACAAGAGGTATCACCTTTGGCTTCCAGGCCAAGTGTGGAAGCATTTCTGGAAAGGCTAAGTTGGAAACTGCACACGTGCTGCCATGATTAAAGTGTACAGTGCATGGAAAAATGGCGCCATCCAAAATTGGCGCCGAGGCAACTGTGGTGCATCATGGACCACATATGACAGGGGTGGACAATGGCTGTGGGTCCCTTTGAAGTCAGTACCGCCATTAGACTGTTTTTTGTTTGCAGTGTTACATTTAAACGATCATGATTTTGGCTTCAAAGTGCCATTATCAAGTGTTTTAAGTGTTATACAGTGCCTAAGATGGCCTATGTCATATTTAAAATACACTATTAAACACATTGTCTAAGGATCGATATTTCTGGTAAAACCTACGGCTTTATCACTGATATACCACTTGAGTCAAAATGGTATACTCTAGGGTACCCTCTGCCACTGGCATGGGCCTCGATTGGCCGCCATATTCTCCGGATCTGAACACACGCGATTCCTTTTTGTGGTGCTATATTAAGGACTAGGTGTACAGTAATAACCCAAAATCCATTCCTGAGCTGAAAACACCCATACAGGAAGTCAGCGAGAACATCGATATTCTGACACTTCAGCATGTCATGCAGAATTTCGCTATTCGTCTGCACCACATTGTCGCCAATGATGACAGGCATATCAAACATGTCATAACCTAAGTCCGAATGTCTGTAGTGACGTTTACATGTCGAATAAAGCGTGTGCACACCATAGTTTGTAAATAATTTAGGTTTTTTTCAATAGTTCAGTAATTGTCACCCAGGAAGAATTACTGCTGTGCTTTAATGTATGTTGTTGTTGTGGTCTTGAGCCCTGAGACTGGTTTGATGCAGCTCTCCATGCTACTCTATCCTGTGCAAGCTTCTTCATCTCCCAGTACCTACTGCAACCTACATCCTTCTGAATCTGCTTAGTGTATTCATCTCTTGCTCTCCCTCTGCGATTTTTACCCTCCACGCTACCCTCCAACACTAAATTGGTGATCCCATGATGCCTCAGAACATGTCATACCAACCGATCCTTTCTTCTAGTCAAGTTGAGCCACAAATTTCTCTTCTCCCCAATTCTATTAATACATCCTCGTTAGTTATCTTCAGCATTCTTCTCTAGCATCACATTTCGAAAGCTTCTGTTCTCATCTGGTCCAAACTATCTATCGTCCATGTTTCACTTCCGTATATGGCTACACTCCATACAAATACTTTCATAAACGACTTCCTGGCTGTTAAATTTATACTCGATGTTAACAAATTTCTCTTCTTCAGAAACGCTTTCCTTGCCATTCCCAGTCTACATTTTATATCCTCCCTACTTCGACCATCATCAGTTATTTTGCTCCCCAAATAGCAAAACTCCTTTACTACTTTAAGTGTCTCATTTCCTAATCTAATTCCCTCAGCATCGCCCGACTTAATTCGGCTACATTCCATTATTCTCGTTTTGTTTTTGTTAATGTTCATCTTATATCCTCCTTTCAAGACACTATCCATTCCGTTCAACTGCTCTTCCAAGTCCTTTGCTGTCTCTGACTTTGCTACTCCAGATCTTTCTTTTGTTTCCTTTACTGCTTGCTCAATATACAGATTGAATAAAATCGGGGATAGGCTACAACCCTGTCTGACTCCTTTCCCAACCACTGCTTCCCTTTCATGCCCCTGGACTCTTATAACTGCTATCTGGTTATTAAACTGATAGTGCGGTAATTTTCACATCTCTCAACACCTGCTTTCTTTGGGATTGGAATTATTATATTCTTCTTGAAGTCCAAGGGTATTTCGCCTGTCTCATACATCTTGCTCACTAGATGGTAGAGTTTTGTCAGGGCTGGCTCTCCCAAGGCTGTCAGTAGTTCTAATGGAAAGTTGTCTACTCCCGGGGTCTTATTCCGACTTAGGTCTTTCAGTGCTCTCTCAAACTCTTCACGCAGTATCATATTTCATGTTCTTCTACAGCCTCTTCCATTTCCATAATATTGTCCTCAAGTACATAGCCCTTGTATAGACCCTCTATATACTCCTTCCACCTTTCTCCTTTCCCTTCTTTGCTTAGAATTGGGTTGCCATCTGAGCTCTTGATGTTCTCTTTTCTTAAATGTATATGTAATTTAAATTACACCCTTGAAACTATTGTTTTATCTCTGTTCCTAGAAATAAGTCTTGACGCGTGCAAAACTCAAATCTTGCCAGGGGAGCTCATGACCCTAGCTATGACGTTGAATGTACGATTTCGCTATTGGCAACGAATCACAGGGAACACCAACTGATGGAGCTGTATTTAGGCAGGAGCAATATATGCAGCTGCACAGGGTGGCAGAGTTTTCGGGGAGGCAAAATGTTGGCACTGAAAAGAAATTTTTGAAGTATCATTTTAATGTTCATTGAATCAGCATTGAGACAGTCAATAATTTATTGGCAGTGTGTTGACAAATATTTGTACCTGTCATTAAACGCGTATGTTACTACTAGCAGCTGTGTATCGGTTTACGTGTACGAGCGTATCAAGGCTCTCTCAAACAGGGAATGCGCAACCTGCTCGGGCACCCGCCGCTGCCCTGCGTTGCACGCTACGCCGCGCTACGAAGTTGCCCCCTGTCTGACACGAGGCGGGCGTCAGCGCTAGACCGCCCTTGTCTGCGGCGTGCAGCAGCCGGGTTGAGACTTCATGCAAAGTCCGTGGCGAGCAAGTGTGCGCAATATGGCGGCACAAGCAAAAAAGACTGAGTTGGTACATGCAAACGAATTTTTGTACGATATACGACACTGACATTATAAAACTGTGATGAAAAAGGAGGCAACGAGGAAGAAAACTGATGCGAGTGTATATCAAACAGGCGTTTTCTTAGTTTATAAATAAATGTGCAGCTGCATCATCTAGTACAAGCTGAATACTGTAGTGTACAATACAGTTCAGTTGAAATAATAATGTGCTTGCACAAACTAGTGATGCCACTGTAGCACAATTTAAGCTACAAATATGCCGCTTTGACAACTGCTCACGCAGTATCTAATCTATAGGGTTTACAATGACTCATCACTCTTGAGTGAGTGTACCGAAAGCGTTTTCCACCATACCACCCTGCATATTTGTTGACTGAAAATCGTTTTGTAGGGTGTTCTAGTGACACTGATTTGGCGAAAGAGGTCATAGATAGCTTTGTAATTTAAACTCTTCGTCGCCCGTCAGCACGCGAGGGACGGACATGTTTGCGCCCGGCTACGGCTTCGGAGGCAGGATACATTTTCCTCGTATGAATTCGCGCAAAAATGCAGAGTTTTAAAAACTCGTGCTGTCATAGTGTCTGCCATAGCTGTCCACGTCAATAACCACAAAGCTACAATCGTGATCAATAACTGGAAGAACAAAAATAATCTGATCCACTTTTTTTTAGGACAGTTCATCCTAACATGCTTCTCATATATGCTGCCAATGCAGACAGGAAACCGCATTTCCATCAATTCCGTCTCAATTTATTCCATTTCCTCTGCTGTTTGAGGTAAGTACAGTGATTCTACAGTGATTCTAAAACGTTGTACAGTTCTCGACACGTGTTTGACTAAGCTCGGAACGGCTGTCCTTCCCATGTGGAATAAAAAAGCGGTGATGTGGTGTAAGTCACCAGTGGCCATGGGTGTGGAACCAAATGTACTATTTATTATTAATAAATGTACGCTATGAAATAAAATAATTTGCATATGGCTTGACTGACAGGTGAGGCAGTTTAAGTCAAACCGAAGACTCTATGAGACAAAATACAGCAAATACCTGAAATTCATAAAAGGTGACACAAGTTCGGCCAAGAAGTATCAGAATTGGCCAAGGGCAGATCATTTCTATTTTCTTCCTGACACACTGTGGTTCATGGTGTGGATTCCTGTAGTCATGTCCTAGTTCATGAACCACGGGCAACGTATGAGTGGCCAAGTAAGTGGTCCCGACAGTCGGGATACCAGTTACTTTGCAATAAGGCTGGGCATCTCGAACATATTCTGAGTCGTGGTGACCTTTGTGCTCATACGGCAAAGACCACCAAATCCACCGGTTAGTCCCTCAACCGTTAGGGGTAAAACCCAATGGGACTGGGGGCAAGTAAGGCTAGCAACCTGCTTACCTGGTACTTTAAATATGATGCTGGCAACAATCAGAGCAAAAAGCCTCGGACCTTTGCAGGTGACGGAGCTCCACCTCTAACTGACAAACCAGGGACTCCTAAGATACGACTTGGCAAACAAATGGTAATGAGATGGGGAGCTATTAATATCAATGGGGGCTACTCTGGGAAGAAGGTAGAGCTGGCAGAGGCTGCAAGTAAGATGGGGCTGGACGTTTTAGCTGTCAGCGACATTCGGGTAAGGGGTGAGAAAGAAGAGGAAGTGGGATAATACAAGGTTTACCTGTCAGGAGTCAAAGCAGGAATAGCACAATGGGGTGTAGGGCTTTACATCAGGAAAGAAATGGAACCCAGCGTAGTTGCAATAAGGTAGGTAAACGAACGACTGATGTGGATAGATTTGACAGTGCCTAGCAAGAAAATTAGGATTGTGTCAGTATATTCGCATTGTGAAGGGACAGATCAAGATAAGATGGATAGTTTTTATGAGGCACTCAGTGATGTAGTTGTTAGAGTAAAGGACAAGGACAGTGTTCTGCTCATGGGTGATTTTAATGCCAGGATTGGAAATCGAACAGAAGGGTATGAAAAGGATATGGGTAAATTTGGAGAGGATATGGAAGCCAACAGGAACGGGAAACAACTCTTGGATTTCTGTGCCAGTATGGGCTTAGTAATCACAAACTCCTTTTTAAACATAAGAACATTCACCAGTATACTTGGGAAGGCAGGGGAACCAGATCTGTCATTGACTATATAATAACAGATCAGGAATTCAGGAAGGCTGTGAGGGACACACGTGTATTCAGGGGATTCTTTGATGACACTGATCATTATTTAATCTGCAGTGAAATTGGGATTGTGAGGCCGAAAGTGCAGGAGGTCAGGTCCATATGTAGGAGGATAAGAGTGGAGAAACTTCAGGATAAGGAAATCAGGCACAAGTACATAACAGCGATCTCAGAAAGGTACCAGTTAGTTGAATGTAGTCAATTACAGTCATTGGAAAAGGAATGGACAAGGTATAGCGACACAGTACTAGAAGTGGCTAAAGGATGTCTTGGAACAGTAGTGTGTAAAAGTAGGATGAAGAAAACAGCTTGGTGGAATGACACAGTCAAGGCAGCCTGTAAAAGGAAAAAGAAGGCGTATCAAAAATGGCTACATACTAGAACTCAGGTAGACAGAGAAAGTTATGTTGAAGAAAGAAACAAAGCCAAACAGATAATTGCAGCATCCAAGAAGAAATCTTGGTAAGACTTTGGAAACAGGTAGAAGACTATGGGTCAAGCTGCTGGAAAACCATTCTGGAGTGTAATTAGCAATCTTCGAAAGTGAGGTAAGAAGGAAATGACAAGTATTTTGGACAGGTCAGGAAAACTGCTGGTGAATCCTGTGGATGCCTTGGGCAGATGGAGGGAATATTTTGAAGAGTTGCTCAATGTAGGTGAAAATACGATCAGTAATGTTTCAGATTTCGAGGTAGAATGGGATAGGAATGATGATGGAAATACACTCCTGGAAATGGAAAAAAGAACACATTGACACCGGTGTGTCAGACCCACCATACTTGCTCCGGACACTGCGAGAGGGCTGTAAAAGCAATGATCACACGCACGGCACAGCGGACACACCAGGAACCGCGGTGTTGGCCGTCGAATGGCGCTAGCTGCGCAGCATTTGTGCACCGCCGCCGTCAGTGTCAGCCAGTTTGCCGTGACATACGGAGCTCCATCGCAGTCTTCAACACTGGTAGCATGCCGCGACAGCGTGGACGTGAACCGTATGTGCAGTTGACGGACTTTGAGCGAGGGCGTATAGTGGGCATGCGGGAGGCCGGGTGGACGTACCGCCGAATTGCTCAACACGTGGGGCGTGAGGTCTCCACAGTACATCGATGTTGTCGCCAGTGGTCGGCGGAAGGTGCACGTGCCTGTCGACCTGGGACCAGACCGCAGCGACGCACGGATGCACGCCAAGACCGTAGGATCCTACGCAGTGCCCTAGGGGACCGCACCGTCACTTCCCAGCAAATTAGGGACACTGTTGCTCCTGGGGTATTGGCGAGGACCATTCGCAACCGTCTCCATGAAGCTGGGCTACGGTCTCGCACACCGTTAGGCCGTCTTCCGCTCACGCCCCAACATCGTGCAGCCCGCCTCCAGTGGTGTCGCGACAGGCGTGAATGGAGGGACGAATGGAGACGTGTCGTCTTCAGCGATGAGAGTCGCTTCTGCCTTGGTGCCAATGATGGTCGTATGCGTGTTTGGCGCCGTGCAGGTGAGCGCCACAATCAGGACTGCATACGACCGAGGCACACAGGGCCAACACCCGGCATCATGGTGTGGGGAGCGATCTCCTACACTGGCCGTACACCACTGGTGATCGTCGAGGGGACACTGAATAGTGCACGGTACATCCATACCGTCATCGAACCCATCGTTCTACCATTCCTAGACCGGCAAGGGAACTTGCTGTTCCAACAGGACAATGCACGCCCGCATGTATCCCGTGCCACCCAACGTGCTCTAGAAGGTGTAAGTCATCTACCCTGGCCAGCAAGATCTCCGGATCTGTCCCCCATTGAGCATGTTTGGGACTGGATGAAGCGTCGTCTCACGCGGTCTGCACGTCCAGCACGAACGCTGGTCCAACTGAGGCGCCAGGTGGAAATGGCATGGCAAGCCGTTCCACAGGACTACATCCAGCATCTCTACGATCGTCTCCATGGGAGAATAGCAGCCTGCATTGCTGCGAGAGGTGGATATACACTGTGCTAGTGCCGACATTGTGCATGCTCTGTTGCCTGTGTCTATGTGTCTGTGGTTCTGTCAGTGTGATCATGTGATGTATCTGACCCCAGGAATGTGTCAATAAAGTTTTCCCTTCCTGGGACAATGAATTCACGGTGTTCTTATTTCAATTTCCAGGAGTGTAGAATTACATTTGAGGAAGTGGAGAAAATGGTCAATAGGTTGCAGTGCAATAAAGCAGATGGGGTGGATGAAATTAAGTCGGAACTCATCAAATACAGTGGAATGTCAGGTCTTAAATGGCTACACAGGATAACTGAAATGGCCTGGGAGTCGGGACAGGTTCCATCAGACTGGACAAAAGCAGTAATCACACCAATCTTTAAACATGGAAACAGAAAAGTTTGTAACAACTACAGAGGTATCTCTTTAATCAGCGTTGTGGGTAAAATCTTCTCAGGTATTGTTGAAAGGAAAGTGCGAGTACTAGTTGAGGACAAATTAGATGAAAATCAGTGTGGGTTTAGGCCTCTTAGAGGTTGTCAGGACCAGATCTTTAGCTTACGGCAAATAATGGAGAAGTGTTACGAGTGGAACAGGGAATTGTATCTATGCTTTATAGATCTAGAAAAGGCATATGACCGGGTTCCTAGGAGGAAGTTATTGTCTGTTCTACGAGATTATGGAATAGGAGGCAAACTTTTGCAAGCAATTAAAGGTCTTTACATGGATAGTCAGGCAGCAGTTAGAGTTGACGGTAAATTGAGTTCATGGTTCAGAGTAGTATCAGGAGTAAGCCAAGGCTGCAACCTGTCTCCACTATTCTTCATATTATTTATGGATCATATGTTGAAAACAATAGACTGGCTGGGTGAGATTAAGATATGTGAACACACAATAAGCAGTCTTGCATATGCGGATGACTTAGTTGTGATGGCAGATGCGATTGAAAGTTTGCAAAGTAATATTTCAGAGCTAGATCAGAAATGTAAGGACTATGGTATGAAGATTAGCATCTCCAAAACGAAAGTAATGTCAGTGGGAAAGAAATATAAACGGATTGAGTGCCAAATAGGAGGAACAAAGTTAGAACAGGTGGACGGTTTCAAGTACTTAGGATGCATATTCTCACAGGATGGCAACATAGTGAAAGAACTGGAAGTGAAGTGTAGCAAAGCTAATGCAGTGAGCGCTCAGCTACGATCTACTCTCTTCTGCAAGAAGGAAGTCAGTATCAAGACTAAGTTATCTGTGCACCGTTCAATCTTTCGACCAACTTTGTTGTATGGGAGCGAAAGCTGGGTGGATCCAGGTTACCTTATCAACAAGGTTGAGGTTACCGACATGAAAGTAGTTAGGATGATTGCAGGTACTAGTAGATGGGAACAATGGCAGGCGGGTGTCCATAATGAGGAAATCAAAGAAAAACTGGGAATGAACTCTATAGATGTAGCAGTCAGGGCGAACAGGCTTAGATGGTGGGGTCATGTTACACGCATGGGAGAAGCAAGGTTACCCAAGAGACTCATGGGTTCAGCAGTAGAGGGTAGGAGGAGTCGGGGCAGACCAAGGAGAAGGTACCTGGATTCAGTTAAGAATGATTTTGAAGTAATAGGTTTAACATCAGAAGAGGCACCAATGTTAGCACTGAATAGGGGATCATGGTGGAATTTTATAAGGGGGCTATGCTCCAGACTCAACGCTGAAAGGCGTAATCAGTCTTAAATGATGATGATGATGATGATGACACTGTCGCCACACCATACATCATCAAATGTTGGAAAGTCAGAGGAACCATTAGCTGACCACGGGCACCGAAAAAGAGAATCATAATTGAATCCATAATGCCAGTTCATACAGCGAAAATTCAAAACGAAAGAAAATAAATGAAGATGTAGCTGCAATCACAAATTATAAATACACCAGGAAGAGAAACGCGAGCTAGACAACACGGCAGCTTATTTTTGTATTATGCACACTCGTTCAAGACATTCCCATCTCGAACACAAAGTCATTTAAAAATGCAGCTGACACAGTATTTTGAGAGACTGAACTTGTGATATTGAACGATGAAACATCACCACATCTATTCCTGGCAGTACTTGTATCACCCAACGCTGTGGTGTCACGGCATAGTGCCGATACTCCATCCGAACAGGCCTTGGAAGGCCCAAAGGTAGCGACCGGACACCGTGTCATCCTCAGTCCGAAGGCGTCACTGAATGCAGATATGGAGGTGCATGTGGTCAGCACACCGCTCTCCTGGCCGTATGTCAGTTTACGAGACCGGAGCCACTACTTCTCAATCAAGTAGCTCCTCAGTTTTGCCTCACAAGGGCTGAGTGCACCCTGCTTGCCAACAGCGCTCGGCAGACCGGATGGTCACCCATCCAAGTGCTAGCCCAGCCCGACATCGCTTAACTTCGGTGATCTGACGGAAACCGGTGTTACCACTGCGCAACGCCTTTGGCTGTAGTGCTGATACCGTATCAAAAAATGAGGTTACATTGCGATTTTGGAACCAAGGGAATCTTCCAAAGACCTTTCTAGCGCCAGAGAAATGTATGAGAAGACAGAAGTTTGTTTAAGTGTGGACGATTGACAATTGACCTGTAGCTCTCACTTGTTCGTACATAGTTGACAATATTTTTCTGTTTATATTTGATTTGTATAGTTCGATGTTTTATAATTATTAATGGTTTTGAAAATACAGAGTTGTAGTAACTAATAAAATAAAGTAAATAGTTTTTACCATAAATAATGTTCTATAATTAATAATGTTCTAACAAGCAGCGACAGAATGGCCAATTAACATCAAAAATAATGTGTTTGCCTAAAAAAAAAATAACAAGTCTTTTCTCCAAACCTATGGGCTCTCTCTACTTCGTTTCAGTTTTTGAGACTTTTGGTTAAATGAAGTTGTGTAACGTTTCCAATTGTTCAAGAGAGATTCGAAAATAATTGAACAAACGGTCTTCACAGGACCGCAGTTCCTTGTAAAGACGTGAAATTTCCCTTCATTTTGCTGTTTAATGTTAATTTGATGCCGGCTGGGGTGGCCGAGGGGTTCTAGGCGCTACAGTCTGGAACCGCGCGATCGCTAGGTCGCAGGTTAGAATCTTCCCTCGGGCATGTATGTGGGTGATGTCCTTAGGTTGGTTAGGTTTAAGTAATTCTAAGTTCTAGGGGACTGATGACCTCAGTCAAGTCCCATAGTGCTCAGAGCCATTTGGACCATTTTTGGTTAATTTGATATTTCCACTGACTTTGTTTCTCGAAGCGAATGCAAACAAAGACAACAGTTGATAGTCCTGAGAGCTACTATGTGTGTTTACCCAACAGCGGCTGACTCGCTGATAACGAGCGCCGTCCGACTACTGGATCGCTGCGTCCTGTACGCTCTGTGTTTGACCACAGCCGACCACAGTGGGCAACAGGACGTTCTGAGCTCACGGCAGCTCACGCACTGTCTGAACATGGCCTTACTCTCCACGTAATCGCGTAGCCTGCGAGATCTGGCATGTGGCTTGTTCAGTTCGGTATCCATCCATGGTTGTGTTGCCATCTTACACGTGGTTCTCAGTTTAAAATCAAGGTATGTAATTCGACCACTAACTAGTCGTATTGAAGTTGATTCTGTTGTATTTGATATAATCGAAGTACAGCGTGTTTATAAATGAATATCGAGGTTTTAACGCTTTATAATATTTATTAAACTTACAGTTATAAATGATATGTCAAATGAAAGAGCAACTCAAACAGTTTTACCCTTATAAACGTTCAATGTGAGCACCATTTGTCACACGGCACACATCAAGTCTATAGCCGAGTTCTTCCCAAACGTTCATAAGTGTGTCTTCAATGATTGTAGCAACAGCTGCTTAAACCCGCTTTCTTAATTCAGGGAGGTCTGCTGGTAGCGGAGGCGCGTACACACGATCGTTGATGAAGCCCCAAAGGAAAAAATCGCATGGCGTTAGGTCGGGTGGACGTGGAGGCCATGCAAAGCAAGCCCTGTCATTGGACCCCCTTGCGGCCTATCCACCACTTGGGTACAGTGAAGTTCAACCAATAGCGTACTTCGCTATGCCAGAGAGGTGGCGCACCACCTTGCTGGAAAATGAAGTTCTCTGGCTCATCTTCTTCCAACTGAGAGAAGAGCCAGTCCTCTTATGTATCAAGGTAAGAAGTGCCAGTTACAGTAGGTTCACCAAAAAAGAAAGGCCCATAATCTTTCCGCTGGGCACAGAAAACACTCACTTTAGGGGAATCTCGTGGAATTTGTACCACCTCATGAGGATTTTCTGAGCCCCAGATGTGCACATTGTGAGTGTCAACATGTCCACCAAGCTGAAAGGTCGATTCATCACTGAAGACAACATGATCCAGAAAATCGTCATCGTCATGAAACAAAACTTCGTTTGCAAAGTTGGCACCTAATCCACGGTCTGCCGACTTTAGAGCCTGTAATAACTGTAAACGGTAAGGACATATCTGTATGCATTTTCTTAAATCTTTCCAAACAGTCGACATGGGAACTTGTAATTCATGACCAGCCTTCCGGACTGATTTCTTTGGGCTATGAGTGAACGACTCTCTCACTCGCTCAACAGTCTCTTCACTAACTCTTGGTCGTCCTGTGCTCTTCCCTTTACAAAGGCAGCCGGTACCTTCAGATTGATGATACCATCTACGAATGTTATTATCACTTGGAGGATCGCAACCGAACTTCAGCAGGAACGCACGTTGCACAGTAACTACAGATTCGGTCTTTGAAACTGCATAACACAAAACGCTTTCAGTTCACTAGTCGCCATCTTTGCTACTACCGCTGTCTAGCGGATTGCGGCGGAAACATTGCGTTTGCGCATGCGCTGGTGCCAAACACAACTGATTGAGTTGCTCTTTCATTTGACATATCATTTATAACTGTAAGTTTAATGTAATAAGTATTACAAAGCGTTCAAATCCCGATATTCATTTATAAACACCCTGTACAGTGCACTCTCGACCATCTGACTCGTGGCCAACTGGCGTCTAGACTATCTGACGTACTTAATTAATATCATAATAATACTTCTCCATAATAGAGGATTAATGTAATGTACGTGCTGTACTCATTAACTGAAACATCTGGGCCAAGAGGCCGCGGTCGAACAGTAGAAATTCTTCCTCCTGGCTTTCCGTTGCCAACTGCGGGCAACATCCTCCGAGGTGAGCCAATGACTGGCTGCTAGGCCGTGGAGGTCCCGTCTGTACAGAGCGCACAGAGCACGCCACCACTCGTCAGGCGCTGCAGTCAGCCAATAAAAACCCTCTGAAGTGGTATCGGTATGGTGAATGACACTTCTATGATATAGAGTCACGGTGAACTGAATGGTTTCTTGGTGCAGTTAAATAGTATTAATCTAAAGATATAATTTACTATGGAAACAGAGAGTAATGGACAGCTTTATTATTTGGATGTTTAAGCAGTTAAATGGGCAGATGGGACATCAGGTCATAAGGTATATAGGAAAGATACACATACCGATCGTTACTTCCATAAGGATTCGAACCATCATCCCAGGCAGAAGACAGGTGTCACTAAAACATGGGTGGACAGGGCTAATAAAATCTGTGAGCCATTTTACACTCCTGGAAATGGAAAAAAGAACACATTGACACCGGTGTGTCAGACCCACCATACTTGCTCCGGACACTGCGAGAGGGCTGTACAAGCAATGATCACACGCAAGGCACAGCGGACACACCAGGAACCGCGGTGTTGGCCGTCGAATGGCGCTAGCTGCGCAGCATTTGTGCACCGCCGCCGTCAGTGTCAGCCAGTTTGCCGTGGCATACGGAGCTCCATCGCAGTCTTTAACACTGGTACCATGCCGCGACAGCGTGGACGTGAACCGTATGTGCAGTTGACGGACTTTGAGCGAGGGCGTATAGTGGGCATGCGGGAGGCCGGGTGGACGTACCGCCGAATTGCTCAACACGTGGGGCGCGAGGTCTCCACAGTACATCGATGTTGTCGCCAGTGGTCGGCGGAAGGTGCACGTGCCCGACGACCTGGGACCGGACCGCAGCGACGCACGGATGCACGCCAAGACCGTAGGATCCTACGCAGTGCCGTAGGGGACCGCACCGCCACTTCCCAGCAAATTAGGGACACTGTTGCTCCTGGGGTATCGGCGAGGACCATTCGCAACCGTCTCCATGAAGCTGGGCTACGGTCCCGCACACCGTTAGGCCGTCTGAAGCTCACGCCCCAACATCGTGCAGCCCGCCTCCAGTGGTGTCGCGACAGGCGTGAATGGAAGGACGAATGGAGACGTGTCGTCTTCAGCGATGAGAGTCGCTTTTGCCTTGGTGCCAATGATGGTCGTATGCGTGTTTGGCGCCGTGCAGGTGAGCGCCACAATCAGGACTGCATACGACCGAGGCACACAGGGCCAACACCCGGCATCATGGTGTGGGGAGCGATCTCCTACACTGGCCGTACACCACTGGTGATCGTCGAGGGGACACTGAATAGTGCACGGTACATCCAAACCGTCATCGAACCCATCGTTCTACCATTCCTAGACCGGCAAGGGAACTTGCTGTTCCAACAGGACAATGCACGTCCGCATGTATCCCGTGCCACCCAACGTGCTCTAGAAGGTGTACGTCAACTACCCTGGCCAGCAAGATCTCCGGATCTGTCCCCCATTGATCATGTTTGGGACTGGATGAAGCGTCGTCTCACGCGGTCTGCACGTCCAGCACGAACGCTGGTCCAACTGAGGCGCCAGGTGGAAATGGCATGGCAAGCCGTTCCACAGGACTACATCCAGCATCTCTACGATCGTCTCCATGGGAGAATAGCAGCCTGCATTGCTGCGAAAGGTGGATATACACTGTACTAGTGCCGACATTGTGCATGCTCTGTTGCCTGTGTCTATGTGCCTGTGGTTCTGTCAGTGTGATCATGTGATGTATCTGACCCCAGGAATCTGTCAATAAAATTTCCCCTTCCTGGGACAATGAATTCACGGTGTTCTTATTTCAATTTCCAGGAGTGTATTTGCGAGAGGAACTAAATCATTTGCGAACAGCTTTTAAGAAAAATAGATACCCTCGTAATGAGACAGACCATTCCATTCCAAAAGAAAAGTGTCCGAAAACATGTAAAAAACAACAACTGTCGTTTGGGAATGTTTTTCTTCCATTGAACGACAATATTACAGACAGTAGTGGGAAATTTCTGGTTAATTTTCCAGTTGAAACAATCTTTATACCCACCAAGAAGATCAGTGAATGTTCAAGATCGGCGAAAGACACACGACATCCTTTCGCAACCTCTGGGGTGTATAAAATTCCGTGTAGTTGTGAGAAGGTTTATACTCGAACAACGAAAAGAACACAAAATGAACTGTCGTCTAGGACACACCGACAAATCGGCTGTGACGGAACACATTTTTCAAGATCGTGATCATGAAATTAAATTTAGAGAGACGAGAGTGCTAACTAAGACATCGCATTATTATGCACGAACGTGCAGAGAAGTCATAGAGATTTATAAACACAATAATTTTAACAGAAAAGAAGGCTTAAAGTTAGATAAGACATGGCGCTTGACTTTGTTCCAACGAAGTAATAATCGATTGCCTTTGATCGGGATTAATGACTTTAGTCAGAGATAGTTTCACTGTCGACACCATGTGTGGTGGCGCCCTCTATGAGCTCTGTATAATCGGCGAGTTGTTGACTCACCTCGGAAGATGTTGCCCGCAGTTGGCAACGAAACGTCAGGAGGAAGAATTTCTACTGTTCGACCACAGCCTCTTAGCTCGGAAGTTTTAATTAATGAAGACGCCGGTCGTGAAAGCCTACATGTTACGTACTGTACTTTCCCAAAGCTGTAACAAGGAGGCGCCAGCTATTATGCTCTGGGGCCTTTCAAAATGTTTTATAAATCTTTTGCGCTTCTGACACTTTTGGGGGCGCAATTATAATATTAAATAAATTACAGGAACCACTCTTCAAAAAAAAAAAAAAAAAACAATACTTAGAGGCGCTCACACACGTGGAGAGCAGCTCTCTTGGCAACCCCGTGTTCTTTGCTTATTCCGTTGCGTAGCAGACGACCAAAGTGCATGCGTTGTTAAATTTTTTATTTTGTACGGTCCTTTGCATTGTACTTAAAGAGTCCGAAATGGGTAATAAACGAAAAATCTTGTAGTGATATGGAAATCAGAAAATGTTAATAAAATTGGGGATTTGGTATGAAAAATGGTGTTTTTAACGGTACCGCTGGGGTCGGAGGAGAGAATATACACTGAAGCACCAAAGAAACTGGCCTAGGTATGCAAAATCAAATACAGAGATATGTAAAGGGGCAGTATATGGCGCTGCTGTTGGCAACGCCTATATAAGGCCAAAAGTGTTTGGCGCAGTTGTTAGAACGTTTACTGCTGCTACAACGGCAGGTTACCATGATTTAAGTGAGTCTGAACGTGGTGTTATAGTCGGCGTACGAGTTATGGGACAGAGCATCCCCGAGGCAGCGATGAAGTGGGGAATTTCCTGTACGACCATTTCACGAGTACACCGTGAATAGCAGTAATTCGGTAAAACATCAAATCTCCGACACCGCTGCGGCCTGAAAAAGATGCTTCAAGATCGGAGCCGAAAGCCCACAAGTGTACCCTTGATGGCTGCACGACACAACTCTTTACATTCTGCCTGGGCCCGTCAACACCGACACTGGGCAGTTGGTGACTGCAAACATGTTGCCTGGTCAGACGAGTCTCGTTTCAAATTGTATCGATAGGACGCACGTGTACGTCTATGGAGACAGCCTCATGAATCCATGGACCCTGCATATCAGCAGGGGACGCTTCAAGCTGGTTGAGGCTCTGTAATGGTGTGGGGTGTGTGCAGTTGGAGTGATTCGCAACTCCTGATGCGTCTAGATACGTCTCTGATAGGTAACACGTACTTTAGCGTCCTGTCTGATCACCTGCGTTCATTCAAGTCCATGGTGCATTCCGACGGACTTGGGCAATTCCACCTGGGCAATGCGACACCCATACGTCCAGAATTGCTACAGAGTGGCTCCAGGAACACTCTTCTGAGTTTGAACACTTCCGCTGGCCAGCGAACTCCCCAGACATGAACATTATTGAGCATATCTGGGATGCCTTGCAACGTGCTGTTCAGAAGAGATCTCCACCCACTGTACTCTTACAGATTTATGGACAGCCCTGAAGGATTCGTGGTATCAGTTCCCTCCAGCACCACTTAAGACGTTAGTCGAGTCCATGCCACGTCGTGTTGCTGCACTTCTGCGTGTTGCGGGGCCCCTACACGTTATTAGGCAGGTGTACCAGTTTCTTTGACCCTTGAGTGTTTAAGACTCCACCCTGTCTGGTTTTGTTGTTGTCGAACTTGACCTTCCGCCACATTCGGCCAGATAGTTTGGAGTATACAGTGTGCTCAGTTTCCAACAGTCTACATTGCAGGGTTTTTCTGCAGCTCACAGTAGCGATATGAGTGGACGATTTAGGTTAAGAGGTGCTGCATATCGAAAGTAAGATGAAGAAAAAGAGACAGATGGAATGTAAACTTCTACAGAAAATACAGCGACATTACTCGTATTTTAGTAGTAAAAGTGAAAGTGAACCGTGTCTCTCTTAACATTCAAGTGAAATTGCGGTTCAAAACAGTAAGAATGAACAGTGTAGGTATGTAAGTGCAGACGAAATTAGAGTTCTAAACGAAAAACAGAGTGCAGAAATACTAGCTTTCAGAGTTCCAGAAGGATGTCAAGAACCTACATGCTCTAAAGCAGAGGATTTTCCAGTTTTCGGTAATTTTAATTGGGAGAACAATGAACAGACATTGGATTACTTGGTTAAAAACGGTATTATTCAGAACAAAACTGCTGATTTTTCTATGCTCTCAAGGCGAGACGCTGACAGTTCTCAGCGATTTCGGAGCAAAATATTGTTGCAGTGGGTTTTGGTAAATGGGGCAATTATTAATCGTGAATGTCTTGCATATTCTCCTAGCCACGGTTCACTGTTCTGTGGACGTTGTAAATTATTCGTTGGTGCACCTCAGCTTATAACATCTGGTTTCAGTGATTTCAGCCGTGCTGAAAAACGAATAGCTGAACGTGAAAATTCTGCTTCATACAGAGACAGACACTGCTTGTTAAAGTTGAAAAAGAGAGGAAACGAGATGAATGGAACTGACGAACGGTTGCTCACCCATCATAAACATGAAGTAACATATTGGAGAAATGTGCTAAAAAAGTTGTTTCTGTAGCTGAGAAGCTAGCTTTGAACGGTCTAGCGTTTCGTGGAGACAAAGAGGTGTTTGCCTCTGTCAAAAATGGGAATTTCATGTGACTGGATGTAAGTGCGGAGTATGATTCTTTTTTGGCTGACCATATGGCATGGTTTGGTACCCCTGGAACAGAATTTACTTCTCAGCAGCATTATGAAGATTTAATACGTCTGACGGGTAAGTCAGTGACCAAAAGAAACATGTACTGACGTTATTTCTTCTAAATATTTCTCAGTAGTAGTAAATTCTACACTTGATATGTCCCATAATAGTCACTTACTTATAATATTTAAGGACTTAAATGAGGATGGGCTCTCAGTTGAAAGATTCATGTTTTGTATATAGAAAAAGCAAGTCACACTAGAGAATCATTTTGAAGCAGGTTTGAACTCTGTAGAACTACATAGGCTGAATTTTGACAACTGTAGAGGATAGTCATGCGATAACATAGCCAACATGTCTGGTCTATTTCCAGATTTGCGAGCAACACTCATTCTACGTTTGTCTCACTTTCAGAATCTGAGATGCACAGTGCTTCTCAGCTGCAGTAAAGTTTTTGAGTTACTCAAGTATTATACAGCTTCCTTGAAGATTAGATTGGCAGATGGAACATCTTTGAAACATCTTTTGATTCTGCGAGCGTGACACTGAAGTCAGTGTCTACAACACGATGGTTTGCACGGGAGGATGCTCGTAAGAGGTTTGAATACAGGTGTGAAAGCTGTGTTTTCTGCATTAAGAACAGTTTCAGAAAGTGAGAGTGGCAGAGTTAGATGTGAAGCTCGATGTCATCTTAGAAGCAGTATTGAGGTAGCTTTCAAGTTGTCACTGTGTGGTTACATTCTGCAATAGTTTGGCAAAGCAATGAAAAAAGTGCAAGCTAAAGATGAAGACATTTCTACGTCTTTTGCTGGTTCTCTTGTAATGTTTATAGCTGAGCTTTAGACATCTTCCTTAACTCACAAGGATCAGCTGAAAAGAATCTTATGGAGGATTTTTTTTTTTGGTGGGGTGTAAGTGCGCTCAACTACTGAGGTCATTAGCGCCCAGTCACAGTTGTTAGAGCACATGGAATCTAGTAAAACTCAAGGGGAGGGGGGGACACCAGAAAGGCTTGACAAAGATGCAGATAAAATAAGTAAAAAAGTTAGATGTCTTCGGACAAGCCAGTCAAAGTTATAAAACAAAGAACATTAGCATCTGCTCGAGCGTCATCAGCTAAAATATCCGGTAAAGTAAATGGCAGGGACAGGACAACACGGGATTGACTAAAGCGGGGACACGACAATAAAACATGGCGCTCTGTTAATGCCTGACCACAAGGGCACTGCGGGGCTGGGTCACCGGAGAGCAGGTAGCGGTGGCTAAACCGGCAATGCCCAATCCGCAACCTGGTCAGAAGGACCTCTTCTCGCCGAGATGGTCAGGAGGAGGTTGTCCATGCAGTTGGGAGCGGTTTTACTGCCCGGAGCTTGTTTCCTTGGAGGGATGACCAAGCATCCCACCACAACGACACAAGCCTCTTACAAACATCCCCACGAACGTCAGATGACGGGACACAATGGGAGGCTGGCCGAGGTAGGAGGACTGCAGCCTTGGCTGCAGCATCTGCAACCTCATTCCCAGGCACTCCTACATGTCCGGGAACCCACAGAAAGCTGACAGGAGAACCATTATCAGCGAAAGAATGGAGGGACTGCTGTATCCGTTGAACCAAGGGATGGACCGGATAGGGAGCTCCAAGGCTCTGAAGAGCACTGAGTGAGTCAGAGCAGAGTACATACGATGAATGGCGGTGGCGGCGGGCATACTGAACGGCCTGATGGAGAGCAAAAAGCTCGGCCGTAAAGCTGCAACATTGGTCGAGGAGCCGGTATTTAAAGGTGGCGGCCACGACGACAAAGGCACAGCCGACACCATCGTCAGTTTTGGAGCCATCGGTGTAAATAAAGGTGTGACCGGCAAGTCGAGCACGAAGTTCAACAAACCGTGAGCAATACACTGCAGCCGGAGTACCCTCCTTCGGGAGTGAGCTGAGGTCGAGATAAATATGAACAGGAGCCTGGAGCCAAGGTGGTGTCGGGCTCTCACCCTCTCTGAAGGTTGTAGGGAGGGCAAAATCCAATTGTCGAAGCAGGCGACAGAAGCAGACTCCGGGGGGCAGCAGGGCAGACACATACAACCCGTACTGACGGTCGAGAGAATCGGCGAAGAAGGACTGGTAAGAGGGGTGGTCGGGCATAGACAACAGCCGGCAGGCATACCGACACAGCAGTACACCGCGCCGGTAGGTCAATGGTAATTCGGAAGCTTCAGCATAAAGACTCTCGACAGGACTAGTGTAGAAGGCTCCGGTCCCAAGATGTAAGCCCCGATGGTGGATGGAGTTGAGACGGCGTAAGAGGGATGGCCGAGCAGACGAGTAGACGAAGCTCCCATAATCCAGCCTCGATCGGACTATGGACCGATACAAGCGAAGCAGGACAGTGTGATCCGCTCCCCAAGATGAACCACTAAGAACTCTGAGGACATTAAGGGAACGTGTACAACAGGCCGCCAATAAGAGACATGTGGAGACCAACAAAGTTTCCTGTCCAACGTGAGCCCTAGAAACTTAGTTGTTTTCACGAATGGGAGAACAACGGGACCGAGATGTAAGGATGGCGGAAGGAACGCTTTATATCGCCAAAAGTTGATACAAACCGTCTTCTCTTCAGAGAACCGGAAGCCATTTGCCATGCTCCATGAGTATAGGCTGTCTAGACAACGCTGAAGGCAGCGCTCCAGGAGGCATGTTCTCTGGGCACTGCAGTAGATCGCGAAGTCATCGACAAAGAGAGAGCCTGAGACATTAGGTGGAATGCAATCCATAATTGGATTGATCGCGATGGCAAAAAGGGCTACGCTCAAGACGGAGCCCTGAGGCACCCCGTTCTCCTGGAGGAAGACGTCAGACAATACGGAACCCACACGTACCCTAAACTTTTGATCCGTTAAAAATGAATCAATAAAAAGGGGCAGGCGACCGCGTAGGCCCCACCTGTGCATAGTGTGGAGGATACCTCCTCTCCAACAGGTATCATAAGCCTTCTCCAAATCGAAGAACACGGCTACCGTTTGGCGCCTTCGCAAAAAGTTGTTCATGATGAATGTCGACAAGGTCACAAGGTGGTCAACAGCGGAGCGGCGGCGACGAAAGCCACATTGGACATTGGTAAGTAGCCGTCGAGATTCAAGAATCCAAACTAACCGAGCATGAACCATGCGCTCCATCACCTTACAGACACAGCTTGTAAGAGAAATGGGGCGGTAACTAGAAGGAAGGTGTCTATCCTTCCCGGATTTGGGTATAGGAACAACGACGGCGTCACGCCAACGCATGGGGACCTGACCTTCGGTCAAGACACGATTGTAGGTACGAAGAAGGAAGCTTTTGCCTGCCGGAGGAAGGTGTGCCAGCATCTGAACGTGAATGGCATCTGGCCCCGGAGCAGAGGACTGAGACAGTGCAAGCGCACATTCGAGTTCCCGCATAGTAAATGGGGCATTATAAGTTTCCAGATTCAGTGAGTGGAAGGAAGGTCACCGAGCCTCTTCTGCCTCTTTCCTGGGAAGGAAGGCAGGGTGGTAATGGGCGGAGCTTGAAACCTCCGCGAAAAACTGGCCGAAGGCGTTGGAGACAGCCACAGGATCAACGAGGACCTCATTACTTGAGGTCAGGCCAGGTACCGAGGAGTGGGCCTTAATGCCCGACAGCCGGCGCAGGCCACCCCATACGACAGAAGAGGGAGTAAAACTGTTAAAGGAGCTGGTGAAAGAGGCCCAACAAGCTTTTTTGCTGTCTTTGATGGCTCTACGGCATTGCGCTCGGAGTCGTTTGTATCCAATACAATTCGCCAACGTAGGATGGCGGCGAAAGGTGCGTAAAGCACGTCGTCGAGCACGGATAGCGTCTCTACAAGCCTGGTTCCACCAGGGGATGGAAACGCGACGTGAAGAAGAGGTAGTACGAGGAATGGAACGTTCGGCCGCATTGATAACAGCTGTGAGGTATTCGACCTGACTGTCACAACTGAGAAAATCGTGGTCCGGAAAACCAGGTAGGAGTAAAGTCCCCAGGCAGCTTTCAGTATGTTCCAGCTCGAAGGACGTGGGGATGGGGTGTGGTGCAGGAGACGAACGACACAGGGGAAGTGGTCGCTCGAATAGGTGTCAGAAAGGACATACCACTCGAACCGATGGGCAAGAGTGGTAGAACAGATCGAGAGGTCCAAGTGGGATTAGGTATGAGTAGAGTCCAAGAGGAAAGTCGGGGCGCCAGTATTGAGGCAGACAAGATTGAGATGGTTGAAGACATCCGCCAAGAGTGAGCCTCTTTGACAGGATGCAGGAGAGCCCCAAAGGGGATGATGGGCATTGAAGTCGCCAAACAATAAAAACGGCGGGGGAAGCTGAACAATCAGGTGCATCATGTCAGCCCGACTAACAGCGGATGACGATGGAGTGTAGATGGTACAAACTGAAAAAGTAAAAGGAGAAAGAATAATACGGACAGCTATTGCTTGGAGTGGGGTGGTCAATGGGATGGGATGGTAATAGACATCGTCCCGAACGAGCAACATGACCCCACCATGAGCTGGGATACCGGCCACAGGGGTGAGGTCATACCGCTCCGAGGTATAGTGGGTAAAGGCAATACGGTCAGTCGGGCGCAACTTGGTTTCCTGGAGACCAAGGATGAACGGACAGTGCAGGCGGAGGAGCAGTTGTAATTCCTCCCGATTAGATCGAATACCTCTTATGTTCCAATGTAACAAGGCCATCGCTAGTCAAAAAAGAGGGGGAACGAGATGGGGGAAGAGCTGGTCACCTCGACGGCCGCGGAGGGCCAGTTTTCGAGGGAACAACGCTACAACCGGCGGGAGGCGGATCCTGTTCCATCGAGTCGTCGCCAGTTGCGGCCGCTGTCGCTGGTTGTGTAGGAGGGGCAGCATCATTTGCCGACGAGAGGCCAGCTGAGTGCCTGGCAGGAGATCGTCCCGGCGAAACTGAGGACGGCCGGGAGCAGCGACTCACGGATGGAGCGTCAGACGAAACGCGCCGGGGTGGAGAGGGGGATAGAGACGTCTTCTTGGAGGCCTTCTTGGAAGTCGAGGAGGCACAGGGATGGTGGGCTGGACCCGAAGAAGGTCCTCACGCACAGAGTCCGTTTTGGAACGCCGGACCTCGGAAGCTGGGGTCTGGAACGTTTCCCCGATGGACGCCTGAGAAGAGGATCGCTTCTCAGGCGGTGGGGGGGGGGGGGGAGGAGGAGGAGGAAGGGTGGCCCCTGGGGCAGAGGGGGCGGGGGCCATGGGGGAGGAGGATTTGGAAGGGAGGGATTTGGGATGCGGAGGCATAGACCCCGAATGGGGGGAGGAGGCGGAGGGGGGACAGGATAGGGGTGAGGATACCGCGGAAGGAGTGGACACAACTGAGGCAAACGAAGTGGTCAATGGCACGGGATGGAGGCGGTCATACTTCTTCCTGGCCTCAGAATAAGAGAGACGATCCAAAGTTTTGAGTTCTTGTATCTTCTTCTCCTTCTGATACGCGGGGCAGTGTAAGGATCTAGGCGAGTGGATGCCAGGACAATTAATGCACCGAGGTGGTGGGGTGTATGTATGTTCCTCACGAAGAGGACGTCCACAATCGCCACAAAGGGGCTCAGCCTCACACCGTGACGACATGTGCCCAAAGCGCAAACACCGAAAACAGCGCATAGGAGGCGGGACGTAAGGTCGCACGTCGCACCGGTAGCACATCACCTTTACCTTCTCCGGGAGAACGTCCCCCTCAAAGGTGAGGATAAAGGCCCCGGTGTCGATGCGACGGTCTTTGGGGCCGCGCTGGACTCGCCGGACGAAATGCACGCCTCGGCGCTCCAGGTTGGCCCTGAGCTCCTCATCAGTTTGCAACAGGAGGTCCCGATGAAAAATAACCCCCTGCATCCTATTTAGTGCCAGATGTGGGACAATGGACACTGGGATGTCCCCTAGGCGGTCGCACGCCTGGAGCGCCGCCGACTGTGTGGCGGAGGAGGTCTTTATAAAAACGGACCCTGAACGCATCTTACTGAGAGCCTCGATTTCCCCGAAGATGTCCTCAATGTGCTGAACAAAGAACATGGGCTTGGAGATGGCGAACGTCCCCCCATCGGTTCGAGAACAGACCAAATAGCGGGGGAAGTACTTCGCCCCAAGCCAGCGGGCCTGTCCCTCCTCCCAGGGAGTGGCCAAGGGGGAAAGGGCAGGAGAACCAGAACCAGAGACAGTACCTTTCCTTTTGAAAGACTCGGCCGCAGAGCGACCTGATACATGTTGACGTTTCATCTGCGAAACGTCCGCCCCGATACCACCCACTCCGATCAGGGGCTCTCCCCACGGGCGCCATCCAGCCTCAGCAAGGGCCACCTGGCAGGATGACCATTGCCGGGAGTCCTGATGCCCCAAGGAGACGGGCATCTACTCCTTGGCCGACGTGAGGAGGGTGCAGCTCAGGTATCAGCAGTATGATCCCTGTGTTGTCAGGGGGCTACAACCTAGAGGGTACATGACGACCCCACCACAACGGGCTGGCTACCGTGCTGGATTTCTGGTGCCATGGAAAGTCCATCATGATCGTAGGTGCAGATGGGGACGCACTATGGGCGTAACTTGTACAACCCATCAGGCGTTTAGGCCCAATTTGAGGAATAGTGGGTATGGTTACAGCGCCGGTACAGTGCTGAGTGCCAAGGTCTTAGTGCACTGAGGACCAGTGGTACACCACGTAAGGCGTCCTTCCCCAAAAGGCTCGTACTTCTGTAGAATTTTGAAAAATGGAGGGCAAGCCCCAAGGGGGACCATCACATGGAAGGCCGAAACGGTTGAAACTCCTTTTAGTCGCCTCTTACGACAGGCAGGAATACCTCGGGCCTATTCTTACCCCGGACCCGCAGGGGGTTTTATGGAGGAATTCGGGATCAGTTCCACCACCTTCAGCTACTGAGAATCGAAAAAGGAAGCGGCAAATCAAACGCAAGAGATTCTTTGATGAACCACCTGACTCAGAAGATGAACACAAATGTCCTGAAGAAGAAACAGGGTCAGACTGGGTTTAAAAATATCGTATTCTAAGTTTATATAAAGTCTTCGGGATGAGTTACACGATAGAGTTAATGTCTACAGAGAATATAATAGGATTTTCATTTCTCTCAAGTATCACTGAACTAGAAGCCGTTCCAATTTATGTTGCTACAGAAACTTACAGACATCTATATTTCTGACATAGAGAACAACTCTGGTGAAGAATGTATACATTTTAAAAGCTATCTGTTGTCTATGAAGAAAGAAGATTGTGAAAAGTTGTCCTGTCTTCCGTAACTCTGTACACTGTTGGTTTAAAATAATTGGGGATGTCTACCCAAATGTGTACACAGCACTCAGGATTTACAACTGTACTCCATCAACAAACTGTTCAGCTGAAAGGTGCTTTCCTGTTTCAAAATGGATAATGAACTACCTACAGACAACAGAAAATCAAGAACGACTGGTCAATCTTGGAGTACTAGCCAGAGAATCAGCCACGATGGTCAGTTTGAATTTTCAGGAAGTAATAAATGAATTTGCAAATACAAAAATAAAAAGGAAGTAATTTCTCTAAGTCTGCTATATTTTCGAGAGGGTTAATTGAACGGTGTTATGTCATGTATTTGGAACTGACTAAATTTCACATTTACGTAAGGTAATTTTGGTACAGGGTATTAAGCTGTAATGATTGTCTTTATATTTGTGGCATATATTGTGTCCAAGTTTGATGTTTCTGTGGTAATTTTGCAGTAAAAGGGACTATCGAATTGTACTAGTTATTTTATTATTTTTCAATGTTTAATTTTCACATGTGCTTTCTGTTACACGTCATTTAAATACTTCAATGTAGTTTATAATGGAAGTTAAAGATTACGCAGCTTTATTGTTGCTAGTCCTTAGGTATGGGGAGCATAAAATAAATTACTGTACAGGGCGTCACACAACCTATATACGGCACTTCCAACCAATATTAAGTAACTAGGAGTAAAGATCAGAAGCGGCTTAAACTTGTATCATCACATAAAATTAGTTGTACGAAAAGCAGATGCAAGGTTGAGATCCACTAAAGGAATCTGAAGGAAACGATATTTATCCGCTAGAGACGTGGATTGCCAGGCACTTGTTCGGATGATTCTTGACTGTTTCTCGACAATTTGCGACTTTTGCCATGAAGGTTTAATAGATTAGATAGACGAGACAGAACCAAGGGCAGCACGTTTCGTCAAGGGATCGTTTAGTCGGTGCATCAGCGGTACAGAGATGCTCAAACAACTTCAGACGCAACAAGAGAGACGTTGTGGCGTCACAGAGAGGTTAACAACCGAAGTTCCGAGAGAGTACATTTGGGCAATACATTATTCACTCACACGTAGGTCTCGTGAAATGATGACAATGAGAGCGTCAGAGAAATTAGAGCTAAACAGGAGGATTTCCGTCATTATTTTTTTATCACTCGCTATTCGGTAGTGGTATCAGAAATACTACCATCCAGCACACACCGTACGATGGCTTACAGAGCATGTAAACTGAAGCGCCAAAGAAACTGGCATAGGCATGCATATTCAAATGCAGAGATACTGTATGTAAACAGGCAGAATACGGAGCTGCGGCCGGCAACGCCTACATAAGTCAACTAGTGTCTGGCATAGTTGTTAGATCACTTATTGCTGCTACTATGGCAGGTTATCAAGATTTAAGGGATCTTCAACGTGGTGTATAGTCGACGCACGAGCGATGGGATACAGCATATCAGAGGTATCGATGAAGTTGGGGTTTCACCGTACCACCATTTCAGGAGTGTACCGTTAATATCATGAATCCCGTAAAACATCAAATCTCAGACATCGCGGCGGCTGGAAAAAGATCTTGCAAAAACAGTACCAACGACGACAGAAAAGAATCGTTCAACGTGACAGAAGAGCAACCCTTCTGCAAATTGCTGCAGAATTCAATGCTGGGTCATCAAGTGTCAGCGAGCGAACCATTGAACGAAACATCATCGCATGAGGATACTGCATTTTACAAACCTTTACACCTCGCCTGGGCCCGTGAACACCGACATTCGACTGTTTATGACTCGAAACATGTCGCCTGGTCGGACGAGTCTCGTTTCAAGTTTCGTCGAGCGGATGGACGTGTATGGGTATATTCCAGCAGGACACTGCCATACTCCACAGGTCCAGAATTGCTACAGAATGACTCCAGGACCACTCTTCTGAGTCAAACACTTCCGCTGGCCACAAAACTCGCCAGACATGAACATTATTCCGTATAACAGGGATGCTTTGCAACGTGCTGTTCAGAAGAGATCTCCACCCCCTCGTACCAGCTCTCCAGGTGTCAGTTCCCTCCAGCACTACTTCAGATATTAGTTGAGTCCATGCCACATCGTGCTGCGGCACTTTCGCGTGCTGGCTGGGGCCCTGCACTGTATTACACCTACATAAATACTCCGCAATCCACCATACGGTGCGTGGCGGAGAGTACCTTGTACCACAACTACCATCTTCTCTCCCTGTTCAACTCCAAAGCAGAACGAGGGAAAAATCGCTGCCTATATGCCCCTGTACGAGCCCTAATCTCTCTTATCTTATCTTTGTGGTCTTTCCGCGAAATATAAGTTTGCGGCAGTTAAATTGTACTCCAGTCGGCCTCAAATGCTGTTTCTCTAAATTTCCTCAGTAGAGGTTCACGAAAAGAACGCCTCCTTTCCTCCAGAGACTCCCACCCGAGTTCCTGAAGCATTTCCGTAACTCTCGCGTGATGATCAAACCTACCAGTAACAAATTTAGCAGCCCGCTTCTGAATTGCTTCTGTGTCCTCCCTCAATACGACCTGATAGGGATCCCAAACGCTCAAGCACTACTCAAGAATAGGTGGTATTAGTGTTTTATAAGCGGTGTCCTTAGAGATGAACCACATCTTCCCAAAATTCTACCAATGAACCGAAGACGACTATCCGCCTTCCCCACAACTGCCATTACATGCTCGTCCCACTTCATATCGCTCTGCAATGTTACGCCCAAATATTTAATCGACGTGACTGTGTCAAGCGCTACACTACTAATGGAGTATTCAAACATTACGGGATTCATTTTCCTATTCATCTGCATTAATTTACATTTATCTATATTTAGAGTTAGCTACCATTCTTGACACCAATCACAAATCCTGTCCAAGTCATCTTGTATCCTCCTACAGTCACTCAACGACGACACCTTCCCGTACACCACAGAACCATGAGGAAACAGCCGCACATTGCTATCCACCCAATCCAAAAGATCGTTTATGTAGATAGAAAACAACAGCGGACCTACCACACTTCCATGTGGAACTCCAGATGATACCCTCACCTCCGATGAACACTCACCATCGAGGACAACGTACTGGGTTCTATTACTTAACAAGTCTATCCAATTTGCCGACTTACCTTACCTGACTAGGAGACCTGCTGCGGATATGGGTAGGCAGCGGCGCGACACCTCCACGTGGCCCTCTCCCAGATTTTCAAGGTCCGAGGGGAAGATCGGGACACCGGCGCAAATGCCGTGCTGCTTAGGCAGGTGTACCAGTGTCTTTGGTTCTTCAGTGTGTATGCTGATATTCTACGACGAGGAATCGGAGGATTTGACATGTCCAACGCCTCTGAACATCAGACTGAGGTGACAGAAGTTGTGGGATACCTCCTAATGTCATGTTGGACCTTCTTTCGCCCCGCGTAGAGCATCACTGTGGCGTGGCATGGACTCGACAAGTCACTGGAAACTCCCTGCAGATATAGTGAGCCACGCTGCCTCCATAGCCGTACATAAATAAAATACGAAAATGTTGCAGGTCCAGGATTACGTGCACGAACTGACCTCTCGATTATATGCCATAAGTTTTCGATGAGACTGATGTCGGGCGATCTGGGTTGCCAAACCAGTCTTTCGAGCTGTCGAGAATGTTCTTCAACTCAACGTGAACAACAGTGGGCTGGTGACATAGTGCACGGTCATCCATAAAAATTCCATTGTTCTTTGGGAACACGAAGTCCATGAATAGCTGCAAATGGTCTCCAAGTAGGCGAACATAATCAGAGGATCAAGTCTATTCAGTGTAAACACAGCCCACACCATAATGGAGCCACCGCCCACTTGCATAGTGCCTTGTTGACAACTTCGGTTGTAACCTCCCCACGAAAATTGTTAAATAAAAATTCCAAAATAATAATTAAATGAATTTTCTTAATAATATTGTAACCTCTGAACAAAACTGGCTCCCATTAACTGTCTGTGTGCAAAAATGCATTCACACTTAATATTCCCACAAAATTCTTTTCTCATTTAATGTCAAGTTCGAAACAGAAAAATTCCTAAATACCAAAATAAAAAAAAGTTTTGTAACCTGATGAATTTTATGAGGACAGTAGCGCAGACCTTCGGCCCTGTATTCTGAATTAAAAAAAGGCAAAAATTGCTACCTCAATAAAACTGCAATTATATCTGCTCTTAATTAGTCATTTTTGGACACAGCTTCGTGCAATGCTGGCACATTTTTTTTTTTTTTTTGATTCTTGGATGCAATGATAATGCATTGGAAATTCTTTAAATTGAAATGAATGCTTTTCTTTTAAAAGAGTTACTTTATATTATAAAAATTATTATTGGGTCATTTTTGAACAAATTAGATTACAATTAACATACATTATTAAATACGCGGAAGGCTGCTTCTTTACCTTCTACAACAATACTCATCCTCCAGAATCCTGACCAGAGTCGCGAGCAGAGCACACAGCCGACGCATGCCGACTCCCGCAGACTACACCAGACTACCGTCCACTCGCTACTAAAGCCGACCGACTACTACTGAATCCGACTCACTACTACTGCAGACTGACTACTACTGCTGTCCACTCGCTACTGTCGACTCGCGCAGACAAGCGCAGACTGGCGACAAGCAACAACTAACGATAAACTACTCTGTGGTCAAAGATTCTGTCATGCCTCGCCCATCGCCGGCGAAGCATACACCTTACACGGTCCATGGCTTCGTGGTCTGCGCCATACTCGACCATTAGCATGAGGTTGTCCGCCCCTGGTAGATGAGTGGTCAGCGCGACGGAATGTCATACCTAACGGCCCGGGTTCGATTCCCGTCTGGGTCGGATATTTTCTCCGCTCAGGGACTGGGTGTTGTGTTGTCCTTATCATCATCATGTCATCCCCATCGACACGCAAATCGCCTCAGTGGCGTCAACTTGAAAGACTTGCACCAGGCGAACGGTCTACCCGAAGGGAGGCCCTAGCCACACGACATTTCCATTTACCATCAGGTTTTACCAACTGAAATCGAGACTCATCCGAGCAGGCCACGGTTTTCCTGTCGTTTAGCGTCCAGCCGATATGGTCACAGTCCCAGAAGAGGCAGGCAATGTCGTGCTGTTAGCAAAGGCACTGGCGTCGGTCGTGTGTTGCCACAGCCCATTAACGCCAAATTTCGCCGCACTGTCCCTGCAGAAATATTCGTCGTACGTCCCACATTGATTTCTGCAGTCATTTCAAGCAGTGTTGCTTGTCTGTTTTCACTGAGAACTCTACGCAAACGCCGCCGGTCTCGGTCTTTAAGTCGATGCCGTCGGCCATTGCATTGGCGGTAATGAGAAGTAATGCCTGCAATTTGGAATTCCCAGCACGCTCTACCACTGTGGCTCTCGAAATACTGAATCCCATAACGACTTTCGAAGTGGAATATCTCATGCGTCTAGCTACAACACCATTCCGCGTTCAAAGTTTGTTGATTCCCGTCGTGCAGTCATGATCATGTCGGAAACCTTTTCACGTGAATCATCATAGTGTCGGAAGTTCCATGCGGCTTTTCACGTGAATCATCATAGTGTCGGAAGTTCCATGCGGCTTTCCACGTGAATCATCATAGTGTCGGAAGTTCCATGCGGCTTTTCACGTGAATCATCATAGTGTCGGAAGTTCCATGCGGCTTTTCACGTGAATCATCATAGTGTCGGAAGTTCCATGCGGCTTTTCATGTGAATCATCATAGTGTCGGAAGTTCCATACGGCTTTTCACGTGAATCATCATAGTGTCAGAAGTTTCATGCGGCTTTTCACGTGAATCATCATAGTGTCGGAAGTTCCATACGGCTTTTCACGTGAATCATCATAGTGTCGGAAGTTCCATGCGGCTTTTCACGTGAATCATCATAGTGACGGAAGTTCCATGCGGCTTTTCACGTGAATCATCATAGTATCTGAAGTTCCATTCGGCTTTTCACGTGAATCATCATAGTGACGGAAGTTCCATACAGCTTTTCACGTGAATCATCATAGTGTCGGAAGTTCCATGCGGCTTTCCACGTGAATCATCATAGTGTCGGAAGTTCCATGCGGCTTTTCACGTGAATCATCATAGTGTCGGAAGTTCCATGCGGCTTTTCATGTGAATCATCATAGTGTCGGAAGTTCCATAC
This sequence comes from Schistocerca serialis cubense, assembly GCF_023864345.2. Taxonomy (NCBI): domain Eukaryota; kingdom Metazoa; phylum Arthropoda; class Insecta; order Orthoptera; family Acrididae; genus Schistocerca; species Schistocerca serialis. The sequence goes on from NC_064644.1 coordinate 546,029,855, forward strand.
GGCTTTTCACGTGAATCATCATAGTGTCGGAAGTTCCATGCGGCTTTTCACGTGAATCATCATAGTGTCGGAAGTTCCATACGGCTTTTCACGTGAATCATCATAGTGTCGGAAGTTCCATGCGGCTTTTCACGTGAATCATCATAGTGACGGAAGTTCCATGCGGCTTTTCACGTGAATCATCATAGTGTCTGAAGTTCCATTCGGCTTTTCATGTGAATCATCATAGTGACGGAAGTTCCATGCGGCTTTTCACGCGAATCATCATAGTGTCGGAAGTTCCACGCGGCTTTTCACGTGAATCATCATAGTGTCGGATGTTCCATGCGGCTTTCCACGTGAATCATCATAGTGTCGGAAGTTCCATGCGGCTTTTCGCGGATGATGCTGTAGTATACAGAGAAGTTGCAGCATTAGAAAATTGCAGCGAAATGCAGGAAGATCTGCAGCGGATAGGCACTTGGTGCAGGGAGTGGCAACTGACCCTTAACATAGACAAATGTATTGCCAATACATACACTCCTGGAAATGGAAAAAAGAACACATTGACACCGGTGTGTCAGACCCACCATACTTGCTCCGGACACTGCGAGAGGGCTGTACAAGCAATGATCACACGCACGGCACAGCGGACACACCAGGAACCGCGGTGTTGGCCGTCGAATGGCGCTAGCTGCGCAGCATTTGTGCACAGCCGCCGTCAGTGTCAGCCAGTTTGCCGTGGCATACGGAGCTCCATCGCAGTCTTTAACACTGGTAGCATGCCGCGACAGCGTGGACGTGAACCGTATGTGCAGTTGACGGACTTTGAGCGAGGGCGTATAGTGGGCATGCGGGAGGCCGGGTGGACGTACCGCCGAATTGCTCAACACGTGGGGCGTGAGGTCTCCACAGTACATCGATGTTGTCGCCAATGGTCGGCGGAAGGTGCACGTGCCCGTCGACCTGGGACCGGACCGCAGCGACGCACGGATGCACGCCAAGACCGTAGGATCCTACGCAGTGCCGTAGGGGACCGCACCGCCACTTCCCAGCAAATTAGGGACACTGTTGCTCCTGGGGTATCGGCGAGGACCATTCGCAACCGTCTCCATGAAGCTGGGCTACGGTCCCGCACACCGTTGGGCCGTCTTCCGCTCACGCCCCAACATCGTGCAGCCCGCCTCCAGTGGTGTCGCGACAGGCGTGAATGGAGGGACGAATGGAGACGTGTCGTCTTCAGCGATGAGAGTCGCTTCTGCCTTGGTGCCAATGATGGTCGTATGCGTGTTTGGCGCCGTGCAGGTGAGCGCCACAATCAGGACTGCATACGACCGAGGCACACAGGGCCAACACCCGGCATCATGGTGTGGGGAGCGATCTCCTACACTGGCCGTACACCACTGGTGATCGTCGAGGGGACACTGAATAGTGCACGGTACATCCAAACCGTCATCGAACCCATCGTTCTACCATTCCTAGACCGGCAAGGGAACTTGCTGTTCCAACAGGACAATGCACGTCCGCATGTATCCCGTGCCACCCAACGTGCTCTAGAAGGTGTAAGTCAACTACCCTGGCCAGCAAGATCTCCGGATCTGTCCCCCATTGAGCATGTTTGGGACTGGATGAAGCGTCGTCTCACGCGGTCTGCACGTCCAGCACGAACGCTGGTCCAACTGAGGCGCCAGGTGGAAATGGCATGGCAAGCCATTCCACAGGACTACATCGAGCATCTCTACGATTGTCTCCATGGGAGAATAGCAGCCTGCATTGCTGCGAAAGGTGGATATACACTGTACTAGTGCCGACATTGTGCATGCTCTGTTGCCTGTGTCTATGTGCCTGTGGTTCTGTCAGTGTGATCATGTGATGTATCTGACCCCAGGAATGTGTCAATAAAGTTTTTCCTTCCTGGGACAATGAATTCACGGTGTTCTTATTTCAATTTCCAGGAGTGTAGAAAGAAGGATCCTTTATTGTATGATTATGTGATAGTGGAACAAACACTGGTAGCAGTTACTTCTGTAAAATACTCGTATCTGGGAGTATGCGTGCGGAACGATTTGAACTGAAATGATCATATAAAATTAATTGTTGGTAAGGCGGGTACCAGGTTGAGATTCATTGGGAGAGTGCTTAGAAAATGTAGTCCATCAACAAAGGAGGTGGCTTCCAAAACACTCGTTCGACCTATACTTGAGTATTGCTCATCAGTGTGGGATCCTTACCAGGTCGGGTTGAGGGTTGACGCAGGAGACAGAGAAGTTCCAAAGAAGAGCTGCGCGTTTCGTCACAGGGTTATTTAGTAAGCGTGATAGCGTTACGAAGATGTTTAGCAAACTCAGGTGGTAGACTCTGCAAGAGAGGCGCTCTGCATCGCGGTGTAGCTTGCTGTCCAGGTTTCGAGAGTGTGCGTTTCTGGATGAGGTATCGAATATATTGCTTCCCCCTACTTGTACCTCCCGAGGAGATCACGAATGTAAAATTAGAGAGATTTCGCCGGCCAGGGTGGCCGTGGAGGTTCTAGGCGCTACAGTCTGGAACCGAGCGACCGCTAAGGTCGCAGGTTCGACTCCTGTCTCGGGCATGGATGTGTGTGTGTCCTTAGGTTAGTTAGGTTTAATTAGTTCTAAGTTCTAGGCGACTGATGACCTCATAAGTTAAGTCGCATAGTGCTCAGAGCCATTTGAACCATATATACAGGGTGTTACAAAAAGGTACGGCCAAACTTTCAGGAAACATTCCTCACACACAAATAAAGAAAAGATGTTACGTGGACATGTGTCCGGAAACGCTTAATTTCCATGTTAGAGCTGATTTTAGTTTCGTCAGTATGTATTGTACTTCCTCGATTCACCGCCAGTTGGCCCAATTGAAGGAAGGTAATATTGACTTCGGTGCTTGTGTTGACATGCGACTCATTGCTCTACAGTACTAGCATCAAGCACATCAGTACGTAGCATCAACAGGTTAGTGTTCATAACGGACGTGGTTTTGCAGTCAGTGCAATGTTTACAAATGTGGAGTTGGCTGATGCTCATTTGATGTATGGATTAGCACGGGGCAATAGCCATGGCGCGGTACGTTTGTATCGAGACAGATTTCCAGAACGAAGGTGTCCCGACGGGAAGACGTTCGAAGCAATTGATCGGCGCCTTAGGGAGCACGGAACATTCCAGCCTATGACTCGCGACTGGGGAAGACCTAGAACGACGAGGACACCTGCAATGAACGAGGCAATTATTCGTGCAGTTGACGATAACCCTAATGTCAGCGTCAGAGAAATTGCTCCTGTACAAGGTAATGTTGACCACGTCACTGTATGGACAGTGCTACGGGAGGACCAGTTGTTTCCGTACCATGTACAGCGTGTGCAGGCACTATCAGCAGCTGATTGGCCTCCACGGGTACACTTCTGCGAATGGTTCATCCAACAATGTGTCAATCCTCATTTCAGTGCAAATGTTCTCTTTACGGATGAGACTTCATTCCAAAGTGATCAAATTTTAAATTTTCACAATCAACATGTGTGGGCTGAAGAGAATCCGCACGCAATTGTGCAATCACGTCATCAACACAGATTTTTTGTGAACGTTTGGGCAGGCATTGTTGGTGATGTCTTGATTGGCCCCCATGTTCTTCCACCTACGCTCAATGGAGCACGTTATCATGATTTCATACGGGATACTCTACCTGTGCTGCTAGAACACGTGCCGCTACAAGTACGACACAACATGTGGTTCATGCATGATGGAGCTCCTGCACATTTCAGTCGAAGTGTTCGTACGCTTCTCAACAACAGATTCGGTGACCGATGCATTGGTAGAGGCGGACCAATTCCATGGCCTCCACGCTCTCCTGACCTCAACCCTCTTTCATTTACGAGGGCATTTGAAAGCTCTTGTCTACTCAGCCCCGATACCAAATGTAGAGACTCTTCGTGCTCGTATTGTGGACGGCTGTGATACAATACGCCATTCTCCAGGGCTGCATCAGCGCACCAGGGATTCCATGCGACGGAGGGTGGATGCATGTATGCTCGCTAACGGAGGACATCTTGAACATTTCCTGTAACAAAGTGATTGAAGTCACGGTGGTACGTTCTGTTGCTGTGTGTTTCCATTCCATGATTAATGTGATTTGAAGAGAAGTAATAAAATGAGCTCTAACATGGAAAGTAAGCGTTTCCGGACAAATGTCCACATAACATATTTTCTTTCTTTGTGTGTGAGGAATGTTTCCTGAAAGTTTGGCCGTACCTTTTTGTGACACCCTGTATAGAGAGATTCGAGCGCGCACGGAGACTTTCCGGCTGTCGTTCTTCCCGCGACCCATACGCGACTGGAACAGGAAAGGGAGGTAATGACAGTCGCACGTAAAGTGCCCTCCGCCACACACCGTTGGGTAGCTTTCGGGGTATTAATGTAGATGTAGAATGACAGTTCTGCCAACGCACTGCCCTTTTATATCTTGTGTATACGATGCTACAGCCATCTGTATAAGTGCATATCACTGTCCCATGACTTTTATCACCTAAGTGTATTTCGTAATTACTTTAAGGTCGCGGTTATTACCAGGTACAGAATGACACTTGTTCGAGTTACCAGCAGCTAGCTGGAACATGACCGGGCATTGTTTGCGTTTCAGCCACGTCTGTAAGACGTTCTTCCCGCGCTGTTTGATATGGCATGCCTCGCAACTGTCGTGCGCCAGCAGCTGGGTTTCTGGGAAACTCGGACACGGTATCATGCATTACACAGGCGCGCCTCGCAGACAGGGTTAGGCCGGCCGTGGGCCAGTAATCGGCGTAATGAGTCACGGGGGAGCGGCGCTAGTTTCCGTGCCGGCCGCGTGGCGCCGCTGCGGAGTCGCGTGCGCCGCAGACGGTGGCGCCGCACGAAACGCGCCGGTCGGCGTCGGCGAGTCTCGGCGTCGCTGTGTAGCGGAGCAGCAACGCCGGCAGGCGAGCGCATTGGCATACCTCGCTAGCAAGGGAAGTCTCCAGCCCAGACATGCGTTTGAGGCAGCTCTCCATACTACTCTTCATCTGCTACATAACACAACCTACATCCAGTTGTACGTGCTTACTGGATCAATGTCAAGTCCTCCTCCACAACCCCATCTCCCTCCCACACTTAGTTCCATTACCAGACTGAACATTCTTTAATGTCTCCTATCAAATGATCACTTCTTTTCGTAAGTTCGTACAACAAATTTCATTCTTCTTCAGCCCGGTTCAGGATCACCTCAGTAGTCATTAGATCTAGCCCTCTGATTTTCAACATTCTTCTTTAGCACCACATTTCAAAATCTTCTGTTCATTTTGCGTGTGGACTGCTTCTCACTCACATTTCGCTTCCGTACAAGGCTGAACGCCACACAAATACCCTCACAATGGAATTCATTACACATAATTTTGTAATGGATGGTAACAAACATATCTTTTCATAAAGGCTTTTCTTACTATTGCCACACTGCGTCTTATACTCTCTACTTTACCATAGCAGTTATTTTGCCTCTCAAATAACAAAAATCATGAAACTTCCTGGCAGATTAAAACTGTGTGCCGGACCAAGACTCGAACACGTGGCCTGTGCCTTTCGCGGGCAAATGCTCTACCATCTGAGCTACCCAAGCAAGACTCACGCCCCGTCCTCACAGCTTTACTTCCACCAGTACCTCGTCTCCAACTTCACAGAAGTTGTCCTGCGGACCTTGCAGAACCAGCACTCCTGGAAGAAAGGATATTGCGGAGACATGGCTTAGCCACAGCCTGGGGGAAGTCAAGCTCCGCAGAAGAGCTTCTGTGAAGTTTGGAAAGTAGGAGACGAGGTACTGGTGGAAGTACAGCTGTGAGGACAGAGCGTGAGTCGTGCTTGGGTAGCTCAGGTGGTAGAGCACTTGCCGGCGAAAGGCGAAGGTCCCGAGTTCTAGTCTCGGTCCGGCACACAGTTTTAATCTGCCAGGAAGTTTCATATCAGCGCACACTCCGCTGCAGAGAGAAAGTCTCATTCTGGGAACAAAAATCATCGTCTACTTCTAATGTAGCATTTCGTAATTTAGTTCTGTCAGCATCATCTCACTTTATTTTGCTGTGGTTGATGTACTATATATGAAGGTAGTATCTGTCCCCGAAAGAACAGATATCATTGATGACCGTACAGCTTCTCTATAATGAAATGATAATTAAATCGACACCCTATCTGCAAACAGGTGTTGATATATAACATTGCGGAGCGTGCAAGGGATAAGTCCCTGCAGGCACACTCCCTCGGTGGCTCAGTTGTATAGAGCGTCTGCCATGTAAGAAGGAGATCCCAGGTTCGAGTCCCGGTCAGGAATACATTTTCAGTATGTCCCCAATGATGTATATCAACACCTGCTTGCAGCTAGGGTGCCATTTAATTATCATTTCATGGTTGATGTTCGTCATACAACCTACTTGAAGGCACTGTCCATTCCGTTCAGTTAGTCCTCTAAGTATTTGGCCATCTCTGACAGTAATGTAGCGTCAACAGCAAACCTCAGGGTTCTTAATTTTAATTCCCTTTCCAGATACGTATTTATTTTCTTTACTGGTTGTTCAGTGTACAGATTTAATACATAGCCCTACCTCACTCCCTTCTCAACTGCTGCTTCCCTTTCATGTCCTTTGACTCTTATAACTGATGTTGGCCTTTATACACGTTGCAAATATCCTTTCGCTCACTGCCCTTTATCCCTGATACCATCAATTTTTCAGAAAACTTTTTCCGGTTCATAGCCGACTTGGCAGACGATGAAATTGAAGAAATGTATGATGACGAAGAAATTGAAGAAATGTATGATGAGATAAAAGAAATTATTCAGGTAGTGAAGGGAGACGAAAATTTAATAGTCATGGGTGACTGGAATTCGACAGTAGGAAAAGGGAGAGAAGTAAACATAGTAGGTGAATATGGATTGGGGCTAAGAAATGAAAGAGGAAGCCGTCTGGTAGAATTTTGTACAGAGCATAACTTCATCATAGCTAACACTTGGTTCAAGAATCATAAAAGAAGGTTGTATACATGGAAGTATCCTGGAGATACTACAAGGTATCAGATAGATTATATAATGGTAAGACAGAGATTTAGGAACCAGGTTTTAAATTGTAGGACATTTCCAGGGGCAGATGTGGACTCTGACCACAATCTATTGGTTATGAACTGTAGATTAAAACTGAAGAAATTGCAAAAAGGTGGGAATTTAAGGAGATGGGACCTGGATAAACTGACTAAACCAGAGGTTGTACAGAGTTTCAGAGACAGCATAAGGGAACAATTGACAGGAATGGGGGAAAGAAATACAGTAGAAGACGAATGGGTAGCTCTGAGGGATGAAATAGTGAAAGCAGCAGAGGATCAAGTAGGTAAAAAGACGAGGGCTAGTAGAAATCCTTGGGTAACAGAAGAAATATTGAATTTAGTTGATGAAAGGAGAAAAAATAAAAATGCAGTAAATGAAGCAGGCAAAAAGGAATACAAACGTCTCAAAACTGAGATCGACAGGAAGTGAAAAATGGCCAAGCAGGCATGGCTAGAGGACAAATGTAAGGATGTAGAGGCTTATCTCACTAGGGGTAAGATAGATACAGCCTACAGGAAAATTAAAGAGACCTTTGGAGAAAAGAGAGCCACTTGTATGAATATCAAGGGTTCAGATGGAAACTCAGTTCTAAGCAAAGAGGGGAAAGCAGAAAGGTGGAAGGAGTATATAGAGGGTCTATACAAGGGCGATGAACTTGAGGACAACATTATGGAAATGGAAGAGGATGTAGATGAAGATGAAATGGGAGATACGATACTGCGTGAAGAGTTTGACAGAGCATTGAAAGGCCTAAGTCGAAACAAGGCCCCGGGAGTAGACAACATTCCATTAGAACTACTGACGGCCTTGGGAGAGCCAGTCCTGACGAAACTCTACCATCTGGAGAGCAAGATGTACGAGACAGGCGAAATACCCTGTGACTTCAAGAAGAATATAATAATTCCAATCCGAAAGAAAGCAGGTGTTGACAGATGTGAAAATTACCGAACTATCAGTTTAATAAGCCACAGCTGCAAAATACTAACGCCAATTATTTACAGACGAATGGAAAAACTGGTAGAAGCCGACCTCGGGGAAGATCAGTTTGGATTCCGTAGAAATATTGGAACACGTGAGGCAATACTGACCTTACGACTTATCTTAGAAGAAAGATTAAGGGAAGGCAAACCTACGTTTCTAGCATTTGTAGACTTAGAGAAAGCTTTAGACAATGTTGACTGGAATACTCTCTTTCAAATTCTAAAGGTAGCAGGGGTAAAATACAGGGAGCGAAAGGCTATTTACAATTTGTACGGAAACCAGATGGCAGTTATAAGAGTCGAGGGACATGAAAGGGAAGCGGTGGTTGGGACGGGAGTGAGACAGGGTTACAGTCTCTCCCCGATGTTATTCAATCTGTATATTGAGCAAGCAGTAAAGGAAACAAAAGAAAAATCTGGCGTAGGTATTAAAATCCAGGGAGAAGAAATTAAAAGTTTGAGGTTCGCCGTTGACGTAATTCTGTCAGAGAAGGCAAAGGACTTGGAAGAGCAGTTGAACGGAATGGACAGTGTCTTGAAAGGAGGATATAAGATGAACATCAACAAAAGTAAAACGAGGATAATGGAATGTAGTCGAATTAAGTCGGGTGATGCTGAGGGAATTAGATTAGGAAATGGGACACTTAAAGTAGTAAAGAAGTTTTGCTATTTGGGGAGCAAAATAACTGATGATGGTCGAAGTAGAGAGGATATCAAATGTAGACTGGCAATGGCAAGGAAAGCGTTTCTGAAGAAGAGAAATTTGTTAACATCGAGTACAGATTTAAGTGTCAGGAAGTCGTTTCTGAAAGTATTTGTATGGAGCGTAGCCATGTATGGAAGTGAAACATGGACAATAAATAGTTTGGACAAGAAGAGAATAGAAGCTTTCGAAATGTGGTGCTACACAAGAATGTTGAAGATTAGGTGGGTAGATCACGTAACTAATGAGGAGGTATTGAATAGGATTGTGGAGAACAGAAGTTTGTGGCCCAACTTGACTAGAAGAAGGGATCGGTTGGTAGGACATGTTCTGAGGCATCAAGGGATCACAAATTTAGCATTGGAGGGCAGCGTGGAGGGTAAAAATCATAGAGGGACACCAAGAGATGAATACACTAAGCAGATTCAGAAGGATGTAGGTTGCAGTAGGTACTGGGAGATGAAGGAGCTTGCACAGGATAGATTAGCATGGAGAGCTACATCAAACCAGTCTCAGGACTGAAGACGACAACAAAAACAGCCGACTTGGTAGATCAATCAGAATATACGATGAAGAAACAGTCTTGCGTTGCCAGAATATGAGCAACTGCACATCCATCAGGTCTCCAGACGCCATTTCCTTATAGGCTTGATCCTATTTTATATTCAATGGACCACGTTGCCTGCCTCAACAAGGACACCACACAATGTTTCCCCAATATTTGGCGAGGGCAGTTATTTTCTGGGGCATTTGTGTGCCTGGAATCCCATGTCCCTAACACCAAGAAAGATCAGCCAATATGAAACTGCCTGAATAAGGGGAACATGTTAATGATAAATAACTGGAAGTCACCACCCTGCACCGGAAACTTTTTCTTCATTTAAAATTTTAGTCAACATTTTCTATAAATCTAAAAAAGCTGTAACTGTAGGATTGCCTTCCTTCAATCTAACTTCTCAGTATTGGCATGCTTGATGCTACATTTATTCGGAATCCAAACTTATATTCGTGGAGGCTGGCTATTACCGCTTCTTCCCCATTTTCTATAAGTAATTCATGTCAATATACTGTAGCCATGACTCATTAAACTGATGGTTCGGTGATATTCACACTGGTCAGCATCTGCCCGCTTTGGCAACTCCAGAATATCAAGCTGCGACCATAAAATTTGTTATTGATGTTAAGTCTTCTCTACTTAGTCACTCTTCAATGCGACACATTCCACGACTTATGGAAGCCTTGACAGAGACGTCGTTGGTAATATACTTTACATTGTCTGTCCATGGAATGTGCCACCTCGTAAACAATTACATCAACAATTCATCGAACCATCTTCCTGTTGCAGCGCTTTGTGATTCAATGACCCACACTCATTTTTTTTTTTATTTAAAGGACTTGCAGTCCGGGGTGATATGTTACAATACAGCATCACCGGCCTATTGCGGTCTAACTGTGTATAAGGCAGTAAATTTCCACAGGGCAGTCACTGCAATTCACTTTGGAGGTGTGGCGGTGGGACTTGTAGTCCCGTACCACCCTCTGACGGTGATAGTACTACATGAGTCAGGCAGAAGAATTTAGCTTAACATGAGCAGGTGCGCCGCGACCGACTATTAATACGACGATAAATGTAAAATACCTGCGCGAGAGATAGATACTCTTTGGAATATAAGCATCTCCGTGCGAACTCGATAACAAGGGTTTACAGACTGTATTAAGCTACGGCAAAGAGATAATCATCCATGTTGGACATTGGAAGAGAGATGTTCTATGTCGGATTGAGAGGAGATTGTTGGAGGTTGCCGTTAAGGCAGTAATCTATGTTTTATGGTATCGAAGAAAATAAGTACATATAAAAGCACAAAAGGAGTATCAGGTGTGTAGAGTTCATAGCCCTTAATGATTTCAAAAGAAATAATCAGTGTTTATAAAGACGCAAATCGTTCGGAAGTGTTGTGTGGTGTGCTGGTGCGAACCTGCAGTTTTACTCGGTTTTGGGATTCGTCGAGAATATTTCTCCGAAGACCTAAATAATTTGTTGGACGCCACATTCTATACACGTGACACAGCATAGCAGCACTTGGCTGTATCGATCGATTTCCGTAGAGCGATAAATTATCTTTAGCGATTTCTGATGGAAAAGTTCCAGCAAGGAGACTCAACGAGATCTTCTGCTGCGAAATGCGTATGGTATTGCCGTATTCTTTAACTTACGGAGAACGGTAAGCAATATACACTTCATAACCACCGCAAACATAATTAAAAGGACGCAACTTAAATAAAAGAAGCAAACAGTAAAAAAGAATCACTAAACTAAAACATAAATAAAAATCAGTTTATAATAATACGCAATCACATTAATAAAACACTCATTACATAATAGAATAAAAATAAGAACTTTAAATTGGCGTCCGAGTACAGGACGGCCAACAATTATTAAGAACTGTTGCTGTATATTGTATGTATGTATTAATCGTTTCATTGTGTGTGTTCCATGTACGCTGAGCATTGGTGGAATTTGGTACGGTGAGCAGAGCAGTCACCATCCCCTACGCAAAACTTCACACCGCTGCAAGCTGAATAAGGCAGGCACATACAAAAATTTCACAACCTTTACTCAATCTGGTCTATATGTAGAAAGAATTAATATTCTGAGTCTGTAGAGGAAGAGGTAGTTAGATTTTTCTTTCTTTTCAGTTTTGCAGAAGTAGATATAAAGAAATATATGTTCATTCTCGCCAGGTGTAATTTCATGTTACAGTTTATGTAAGTGTGAACCCTGTTAGGTATTTTGTGCGTTTTTTGATTTGTTATGGTAAACTAGAGCCCAAGTAAAGACGGATCCGTAAAAATTTCCAGACTATCATGAAATGAGTGATAAGTCTGCTGCAGAGGAAACAGCAGCTTCGTCTCAGCAAGAGACAAACCGCATGGCTCAAGTTTTAAAGCAATTAAAACTTTTATCTGTAGTGGGACAGGCTGAATCCCAGAAGCAGGAGGATGTGTTACAAAAGCAACCAGACATGGCACAAAAGCAGTCTGACTTATTCAGAAGCAGACAGATATGTCAGTGGTTATTCAATCGATAGTGACGCAACAATAGAAAAAAAATGGTTCAAAAGGCTCTGAGCACTATGGGACTTAACTTCTGTGGTCATCAGTCCCCTAGAACTTATAACTACTTAAACCTAACTAACCTAAGGACATCACACACATCCATGCCCGAGGCAGGATTCGAACCTGCGACCGTAGCGGTCGCGCTGTTCCAGACTGTAGTGCCTAGAACCGCTCGGCCACTCCAGCCGGCGCAACAATAGATCTCAAATGAGGTAACAGAGTTGTGCGAGGCCCAAAAGCAATTTCCTTTGGAGTTACAAAAGGTGACACAGGAAATGCATACTATAAAGTCGAAATAGGAGGAAGTGGAGAATTCCGTAGTCGAGTTGACAGAAACGGTAAAAAATATAGCTTCTGATTGTGATAAACTCATACGCAAAATTTCAACGAACAACAACAGGAACTTTCCAGTAAGCTAGACGAATGGGCATCTGCGAAAGAGAATCAAGTGAAGCTATGTGTGGATTCTAGTATCCAAGAAGCGGTAAGAAAATTGCCGATCGAAAGTTTACCCATTGCTGAGAGTGTTAAAGAAGACTTAAAGGACGTTAAAGATCAATTAGGAACAAACTTTAAGCAATGGAAAGACGAAATAGTTCACTCTGTGGAAAACATTTCTAAGGATCTCGGACAAATACAAGGGGCAGTAAAGGAGTGCCGAAATGAAATGCGTGAGGTTGAACGTACGCACAATTCAACACCAGGGTCTTGTTACGAGAATGGACATGCTTCCCATCCTACGAAATTGAGTTATAACGGAATGCAAGCAGCGCCGCCCAACAACAATGTTTACGCTGCGATGTTGATTGAAGAGAAATTGCTTGAACACAGACAATTTCAACCGTTCTCACCCTACAGGAAGTCAATAAACCCTGTAGTGTTTATACGTGGATTTCGAGGTATATTACCCAGGGCATGGACGGAAGCACAGAAAATAAGTTATTAGTCAGGATACATTGAGCGTGACGGGCATTGTGGGCTACAGACATGATGGACACATGTGAGACCTACAAAGAGTTTGGAAAGGCATTTTCGAGGTATATTACCCAGGGCATGGACGGAAGCACAGAAAATAAGTTATTAGTCAGGATACATTCAGCGTGACGGGCATTGTGGGCTACAGACATGATGGACACATGTGAGACCTACGAAGAGTTTGGAAACGCATTTTCGGCGAAGTATTGGTAGCGAGGCGTACAGGAACGTTTACGTAAAGGAAGCTTTTTAATCCTGAACAGTTCTGTATTAAGACAGACAGCCTACGCATACACTTCGAGAAGTATCTAAATAATGCCAGATATTGGACGAGTCCATCACACATAAAAATATCTTACACATTCTGAAGGTAAAACTTCCCGCAGAAACTAGGAAAAAATTAATTCATGCTTCCGACAAGAATCTTGTAGAATTTATGTCGGTATTGTATTCAATACACATAATTCAAGAGGATATGAAGGCGAGAAAAGATAAGCACAGCACTTTCTCGCAGTGAAATAATGCTTACGGCGGACGGACTGGTAATCAGCTGGTTGGCGAGACAAATGCCAGTCGCACTTCGCCACAGAATAACAGCTACAGCCAGAACAGAAATACACGCAACGGCAACGGAAATAACATTTGTTATGGCCGTAACCGACAAAACAGACAAGGTAGACGATACAACCCAGGGTACAATGTAAATGCAAATTCTTCCAATTGGCATAATGCAAGTAATACACTGCTGGCCATTAAAATTTCTACACCACGAAGATGACGTGCTACAGACGCGAAATTTAACCGACGGGAAGAAGATGCTGTGATATGCAAATGATTAGCTTTTGAGAGCATTCACACAAGATTGGCGCTGGTGGCGACACCTACAACGTGCTGACATGAGGAAAGTTTCCAACCGATTTCCCATACACAAACAGCAGTTGACCGGCGTTGTTGTGATCCCGCAGGTGCTTAAAACATAACAGGTGCAGAGCGCAATACTTATTTTTTGTGGAAGCTGGTGTCTACCGTCTTTGTGTAAAGCTATGTCCAGACAATACTGCGGAGTCAGTCAAGTACGACGACGTTGTTAAACTGCTCTCCGAACATTTTAATAGTCAGATCCATGTTGCATCAGTAAGGTTTAAAATTTTGCGTGCCGGTTGTAGCCTGTTCGAAATCTAAAACACAGGTTTTATGAACTCGGAAGCCTATCAGGGCATTGTAAATTTAAGGGTTTTTGTGGAAGCAATTACTGTGAAGTCATATTACATGATTCAATCACACTGAATGTATCAGACACAGGTATTTATCCTGCAGTTCTAAAATTACGTGACGCTAATTTAAAAATAGACCTGTCTACTGAGGAACTTCAAACTATTGTGGCCTCAACAGAGGTTGATTTTGAGGCTCCATGTATCTCAATTGTTCGAAGTGCACAAGACACTCAGTCTGATGTATAAGATAATTTTAAAGTGATTAAAAATGAGTGTCAGACAAACAGTAAGTATCACAGTAAAAGCTTTCAGTGTCATGGTACACGATGTGAGCTACAAAATTTTGTGACGAAGACTAGTCCTCAGTGGTTTCGCATCACGACCAGAAAGCTTGTCCTTGTTGTGACACAAAATCCTAGCAGTGCGGACGGCGAGGTCACATGCAAACAGTATGGTCACGCTGAAATCCAGGCTCGGCCAAGCTGTCAACACGTGTATTTGGTTATGGAGAAAGTATTAACAACAGCGCAAGCTAAAATTCGGACTTTGGCATCACGAATATTTTCCACTGCAATATGCACATGAGCAAACAAACATTTTGTTCATTTAAGAGTGGAGCAAAAGACAATCAAATTACAGTTGGACCCTGGTGAGTCTGTCTCCTTGTTAATAAAGACAGGTACCAAACCACTACAACTGCCTGCTACTATATTGTCTTTCTACAATGGACATGAAATTCCAGTCTTTGGAGTGTATAGTTTGCCTGCGGGCTTTCATGGAGTGTAAAAACGTGTTTTGTTTCATGTACTGAGTTCTAGGAACAGTGCAAAACTTTTTTGGGTTAGATTTCTTTGATATGTTCAATCTTGCGTACAGAACACTGTGTTAGAGAACAGTGTTTCAATGTCTCATACCAATGTTTGTGACTTATGTAGTAACTACAAGTAAAGGTTTCCACCAGGTTTAGCAAAAACTAAGGACTTCGAAGTGCATAGTAACTACAAGTAGAGGTTTCCACCAGGTTTAGCAAAAACTAAGGACTTCGAAGTGCATATTGTAGTGAGTCAATGCAAATACGTGATTTTTTGCTGCACGTCCTGTTCTTCATGCAATAATTGAGCAAGTTGCTCAGGAACTCCAAAGAAGGGAATTCGTTTCTGTAAGCCAGTGAGCATCACACTTGGTGATTTTCAAGAAAGCACCGAGAGATTTACGTTAGTGTGCCGACTTTCAAGCAACAGTAAACGCACAGACTGTCATGGATCTTTTTTCTGTTTCACGTCTGAAGGAACTGATAAACAGACTGGGACAAAGAAGATACTTTCCAAAGACTGATCAGCACGATACATATTTACAGTTACCACTGGACAAGCAATTCAAGCAATATTAGGGGATAGACACTAACAGAGATATGTTCCAGTTTCTAAGACTATCGTTTGAAAGTACTTCAGCTCCTGTGATTTTTGAATGGTTGCTGGAACAGTTAACAGCAATAAACTATTTGGACCATGTTGTAGACGAGAGCCATATGCAAATGTAGACTGCTTGTTTCAAGTTCTTTCTGCGGTTGGCTTAAAGTATAACAAACAAAAGTGCTCCCTCTTCCAAAAAGAACTGAACTGCTTAGGTATTCATCCTACTACATCGCACTTGGCTGCGGCGCTTTACGACGTTAAGGATCTCCGATCAGTCAAGAGGAAGCTTACATATTATACTCGTATCAACGCCGCACAAATTCCTGCACGCTCAGCTGGTTGTGTCAGAAAAGAGTTCCCTTTGTATTATCCTAAGAATGTCGCAATGCATTTCAGGACTTAAAGGACGTACTGTTTAGTCATAGATGTTTGAGTTATTTCGACTTAGCTAGGCTTGTCTTGTTAGCTGTGAATGCACCTTTTTAAGCGATAGGAGCAGCGACCTCCCATAAAACTGGTTCTGCTGATAGACCTTTTGCTTTTTCTCCGAAAATTCTTACCAAAAAGGAGTGTAACAACACTCAGCTTGAAAAAGTTCCACCAATATCTGTACGATCGGAAGTTCTATATGCTGTGGAATGCTGCCAAGCCTTTTCCACATTGGAAACCAAAACTTGCAACGTTGGGCTCTAATATGTCTAATTATCGGTATCAGTTGTTGTAAAGGCCCACTGCCCAATATTCGAATGCTAGCTTGCTGCCTCAGTTACCAATCGGTACCTACAAGCGTTTAACTCATCTGAGGAATCGTGTTTTCAAACGGATTCTCAGGATTTTGGATGTCTTCCAAATTTCCAGTTCGGTCTTCGCCGTTGTGCCGTAGCTCTTCAGGTTGTTTTGCAATACGTGCACTATGAATGACCAAGCATTTAAAAGGATACTCCCCAACCAGAGGCGCATTGCTACTTTTCGTATCATCATGCTGTCCGCACGATGAGCTGTTCTGTAGTTTCGTTAACAGAACGGCGATGCGCATGTTGTGATTCCTCACTCCCTACAGCCGAAAGTTTTATGGGTTCAAATGGCTCTGAGCACTATGGGACTTAACATCGATGGTCATCAGTCCCCTAGAACTTAGAACGACTTAAACCTAACTAACCTAAGGACATCACACAACACCCAGTCATCACGAGGCAGAGAAAACGAAGTTTTATGCTTATGCACCATAGTCAGCGTGGTGTAGCTCGCACAAAGCAAATCGCCAGACATCATTGCACTCGGCAGGGAATGGACGATCAGGTTCAGCAAGTAACCTCACTGAAAAGCCTGTACACAGTTAGCTCCACCGCAACGCTTTTTTAAGTGGTCACATCCGTCCGGACCATGGCAACGTATTTGTTGTTCCCATGACATCCACGACAACCCCACGTACATTATCAGCTGTCTTCTGTTTTCTTGTCTAGAAGTCTACCAGTGGACATTGTCTCGGACAATGGACCACACTTCACGTCAGCTGATTTCCAACAGTTTTCTCCCGTAAACTGCAAACATCATGTGACAACTGTACCTTTTCACGCACTGTTTAAGGGTGAAACTGAACGGTTTGTTCGTGTGTTCAGAAGTCACATGGAGAATCTTGGTTCTTCCCACACATGGGAGCAAGCTTTAAAGGTTTCTCTGTCCTCCTACAGCTCCTTGCTGTGTGATGAGAAGTCGCCAGCAGAATTGTTTCACGGTCGTAGGCACCGTACCGCGGAAAGAACCCGTTCCACGAAGTCATACAAAGTGACGGCCGCAGGATGATGTCTTGTACGAAGATTTCGGAAGGAAACAGCGATGGGAGCACGGAGTCATTGCCAAAGCCATCGGATGTGCATCTTACGCCATCCAAGGTTCTGGAGGACTGCAGCAGTACCACCAAAACCAGCTGTGGCGCGTTTCTGAGTATGGAAGTGATTCGGCCGCAGTACGTTTACCCTCAGATCCAGCACGACACTGGGGTCCACACCCGCTTTCCGTCCATCTCTCCACCAGTCGCGGCCGGCAACATCCACTGAGGTGCCCATGGAGGTCGGTGCCCCAACGCCGCTGCCGCAACTGCTGGCGTCGCCGATGTCACCACCTGTCCCGCAGCCAAAACCGACGTCCGTGGACACACTGGCTCCAGAAAGTCATCACGCCGTCCACACTGTCTGGTCTCTGGGTACGGGCGCGCACCCTGTGACTGGTTTTTATGCTGCTGTTCCCGGTCACTCGCAAGTCGGATATGCCTGGGTGCGGGCAGGCAGCTGCCATTGGCTTCCCCGTCTCCTCACCTGCATCCGCTTTTCAGTCCTTCACCCCCCTCCCTCCCCCCCCCCCCCCCCGTGCATCGATCGACTTAACACGACGATGGTGCGTAGGTCTGGGGGAGGAATGTGGCGTCGTCCGAGAAACGGGGCTCCAAAGCAAGGTTGACACCTCACAATGAAAGCACAGGAGATTATAGTCACTGCATGTCGCACCAACGAATGAGCAACACCGACGTGTCCACGGCTCTGACAGATCAACTACGCCGCCTCATTCAATGGTCTACTTACGGCTGGGCAGAGAAACGCTCGAAACAGCCGTGCAATTGAGATGTTATTTTATTTTATATTCGCTACTAGTTTCGGCAATTTATTGTGCCACCTTCAGGCCCCATATGCACCGCTCAAAAATAATCGATGTTGGCATACTGGCGCCATATGTTTCTGGATGTCCTGAATTCGTAGGTAAAGTGCTTCCATCGAAGTTTTGCTGTGAAGCTTTCGAAGGAAGCACTTTACCTTTACATACAGACTTCCATCTTCAGTTGGTGAAATTCAAATGAGCTTGCTGTCTTGGGACTAATCGGCCGACGTTCTCACATATGAAATATGGACCGTGAGAAACTGATAAGTAAGTCCGAGAAAGAAGGAGGCTGTGGCAGCCTGAGGATGCAAAATATAATGATCGAGATATAGCTCGGAATCTATGGAATTGCGGATTTATTGGAAAGCGCAAGTAGACAAAATCTCATCCAGAATTTTTGACGTCAATTATAACCTCAAAAAGTAGTTTGTTCATGTGAGAAGCGTGGCGTGTCTTACACTTAAAGTTACTGTAGTGTTTTTTGTTTTGTTTTTGAGTTGGGGTAAGTGGGCATTATCTATCTAGGAATTATTGTTCTACTTAGTGGTGTTTTATGGTAGTAGTGTGTTGATTCTATTAAACGAGGTGGTTTGTAAATGTGATGTATGGGTTTCGAAATTTCAGTGGTTTAGGTGCTCAGTGCATTTTGTTCTAAAAAATTTGTTTGTCATTCACATGTAAGTTGAATGACACGTAGAAGGGTTACTTGCTGAATTTATTTGAAACTGTACAGAGTATTTATAACTTTGCTTTTCAATGTTACCATGAGTAATCTTGAGTATGTAATAGAAAGTTTCTCTCTTCATCTCCCATGTTCGTAAAACTTGTCTGGTTATTCGAGTAACTGAGAAAAGAGTGTATAGTACTAGTCAATTTATTCGGCGTCTCGTTAACATCAAAAGCCGCAATGCAGCTCTCGTCTCCTAGCGCCGTGGCGTCCATTCCACCGAAAGACGTTAAGACCTGACCTCCCAGACAGAATAGATTCGAACCTACCGTAACTTAACATAACCTCATTGATCCCACCAAAACTGACGAAGGAGACCCGGCTCACCGTGGGCAAGCTGTCGGCCGCCGCGACCTCTGGCGACCGTAATCGGCCGATCCTATCCTTGAGGGTACGTCTATCGCTAGGACTGCGCTGGTGGCAGCTGGTACTTGGCAGCTCGCTGATCGCCGGGTTCCTTATTGCATTGCCGGTGCACCCTCTCTGCGAGCCGGCCGGGACGATGAATGCGGGAGTAATCAGCTTCTCCGACGTTCACGCTGTAAAAGCTCTTGGCGGTATATAAGACTACGCCACGTCGTTTTATGAACTTATATTCACCTTTAGGCCTTCACTTTTCCTGTGGAAAGAAGAGAATCCTACGTTTTCTGTCGTGTAATTTTTTAGTTTCATAACAAAACAACAAACACAGCAACGTTTTCCAAACGATTTTGGAAACAAATATATGCGCTAAAAGGATCTGATTTTTGGACTTGCGGTAGGGTAGCAGCTTAACTTCTTAATAAACTCTTTACTTTTTCATATTTCGTAACAGTCACGTGTCGTGTGACTAGGGCCTCCCTTCGGGTAGACCGTTCGCCGGGTGCAAGTCTTTCGATCTGACGCCACTTCGGCGACTTGCGCGTCGATCGGGATGAAATTATGATGATTAGGACAACACAGCATCGAGTCCCTGAGCGGAGAAAATCTCCGACCCAGCCGGGAATCGAACCCGGGCCCTACAGTCATCGTGAAACGAGGCTATTCGCCAACCACGTGCACTTGATTTACAAATCTTGTACTGAAAAAAAAAAAGTTTACTCTCAGATACGATTTAGCCAATCATTACTGAGAGTGAAATATAGCCATACGAGGAAAAAAGTTTTGAAGTTGTTTTTGAAATCGTAGTGACACTGATATCGGTCTCGGTTCACGAGTAAATGCGAATTATTGCGTGTCGTCAATGCCGCTATCGTAACCCCACGGCATTTGAGTCGCTTAGGGTACGTAGTGCCAGACATTACAGAAGAGAAAAAACGAATTACTAGCGATCAATGCAGTGTCGGGAATTCGCATTATTTTCATGATTCATGTGTAGAAAAATCCAAATGCATACAAACTTTTACCTCGACTACGTCCAATTATACTGGACAACCATCTGCGATGGTATTACAGAGGGCCGCATTTTACGTTATGAAAATCAAAAACTTATTTATCGTCCACATCCTACAGTTAGTGGAATGTACTTTTCGTATTTGAAACTAGAAGAATAAATTTGTCTAAGATGAGACTTTGCTGCCGCGCGAGATTAGCCGAGCGGTCTCCGGCGCTGCAGTCATGGCCTGTGCGGCTGGTCCCGGCGGAGGTTCGAGTCCTCCCTCGGGCATGGGTGTGTGTGTTTGTCCTTAGGATAATTTAGGTTAAGTAGTGTGTAAACTTAGGGACTGATGACCTTAGCAGTTAAGTTCAAAAACGGTTCAAATCGCTCTGAGCACTATGGGACTTAACATCTGAGGTCATCAGTCCCCTAGAACTTAGAACTACTTAAACCTAACTTAAGGGCATCAGTCACGTCCATGCCCGATGCAGGATTCGAACCTGCGACCGTAGCGGTCAGGCAGTTCCAGACTGGAGCGGCTAGAACCGCTCGGCCACACCGGCTGGCAGCAGTTAACTCCCATAAGATGTCACACACGTTTTTTTCAGATTTTGCTATCGATGGGACGGTAATAAAAGCTAGGAACATTGCACACAATATTCCTTCCTAATTGCAGGTGAAAAACGGCAGACACTAAAAAATATAATTACATTAATTAAGTTTGTGGCAGTATACTTTCCCAGAACTGCTTTTGTAGCTCTGAAAAAGCGTAGTACCACAAAGTGAAAATAATTACTTCCTTCAGAGCGACCATATCTCCACTTTCAAAGAACTGTGCATAGCTTTTAGGAATAGTATTTATTTTAGGAAATCAATGCACTGAAACCCCGGATATACGAACTGCATTTTATGTTCTGACAGCAAAAACGGCTGAAAAACATGTCTGTTTAAAATCGCCACATTTTTCTTTATTGAACTATCTCTACCGCTCACAACAAACAATACCGTTTGCGTATATGCTCCAAGAAAATATGCGCAACGAACAGCAGTCGGAAACGGCGCTGCTCGAGGACGTTGAAACGACCAACGTCAGCCGAATTATCGGGACATACGTGGTCGCAGCGCGAAACACAAACTAGCTTGATATCATCATCTGGCGAAGATCGTAGAGAGCAGTCGGGCAAACACCGATGATGCAGGTTAAGTGGACGGGTAAGACTCAGTGGGCGTGATTCATCGTCGCCATGCCATACTGGCGAGCAACGAGGTGGCAGCATAAACGCAGCCTTTATTCGGAGACGGCCCCCGTGGCGTTATCAACGTCGGGAGTGCTCTACTGCTGCAAACCTGTGTAGTGGGGATGTAGAGCAAGGGCTTAAACAGTTGCCAATTTACCGTAAATTGTTTATGCAGTATCCATCTCATTGGTTCTGTGTTCACAATGTCCTCTAGCTGCATATAACGCTCAGCCCTCACTTTCATGTGATGATGTTAGTGCCTTCTTACACGCTCCGTAAAGAGAGCAACAAAGCGTGCGCTAAAGCGAATGAGATAAGTCACGTGTGGTTAGATGTGTCTCGAAGTGTATATCTGTAGAGCACTTGCAGAGAGCAGGCTATCATGGCGTCGAATGATAAAAGGAAATCAGGAATTCTTACTTTCTCTGCACCACTGCATTATATTCCGTGGCAGCGAACAACACGGAAAGAAGATCACAGTCATTATGACTAAAAAAAAAATGGATGAGCGGACGAGAAGAGAGAAGAAGCTTGACACTTCTTCGAAAATAACTTCATTCAGAGGACGAATACTCATTTCGAAATTATCCAACGAAGAACGAGGAAAGTACGGCCTGTTGAAGGCTTATCAGACAGTTGCCCGCATCTCGTGGTCGTGCGGTAGCGTTCTCGCTTCCCCCGCCCGGGTTCCCGGGTTCGATTACCGGCGGGGTCAGGGATTTTCTCTGCCTCGTGATGGCTGGGTGTTGTGTGATGTCCTTAGGTTAGTTGGGTTTAAGTAGTTCTAAGTTCTAGGGGACTGACGACCATAGATGTTAAGTCCCATAGTGCTCAGAGCCATTTGACCACTTTTTTTTTTATCAGACAGTTGTAAATTCGACTGGCTTGGTCGAGATAGTGTGCTTAACTCGGCAGCAGATATTTTGCACTCGAGAGACGTGTTAGACAAAATATGTGACAAACTATGCAACTAGAAAACGATTGTGTAATTCACGACAAAGATCCTTCCTAAAACTTGATGTGATGTTAATCAGTGACTTGAAAGTGATCATTTAACTGAAAAAATCGAAGTAAATATTCATTACAACAGCTTTTGCTGCTTCCAAGATATCATATCGTCTTTCAAATGCATTGGGGGCACTGTTAAAAGTAAACACTCTAGCAGTATATTACGTATATGGTTCGCGCGTGATTAGCCGAGCGGTCAGGGCGCTGCAGTCATGGACTGTGCGGCTGGTCCTGGCGGAGGTTCGAGTCCTCCCTCGGGCATGGGTGCGAGTGTTTATTCTTAGGATGATTTAGGTTAATTAGTGTGTAAGCTTAGCGACTGATGACCTTAGCAGTTAAGTCCCATAAGACTTCACACACATTTGAACATTTTTTTCATTCTTTTACGTACGTGTTTCTCCCACAAACTCTGTGCGCTGACTAGATACACAATCGTAATATTCTTCAAAAGAGGGTACGTTACAGACCCAGGCAGTGTAGAAGTTTCATTAATATACATATCTAAGGATTTTTTTTTTGTGCCCGTTGTCTTGAAATAAAATGAGAAACCTTTAACACAGTTGCCCCACCTAAGTGGATACCGACAATTTACTGTCTGAAGACGGCGTGTTGCGACACGACTCCAGAGGGTCAGTAAAATCTCAAGTCCACAGTCGTAAAACGCCGCCAGAGATGCCGTAGATTAAATGGAGGTAGTGAAAGGAGAGGGGGGAAGAACAAAAGCCTGTTAAACACAAATAAAGAAATTAACTCGAGAAATCTGGTGTTAATAACTGGTTACCTATACTTGAAGGAGAAAAAAAGTGGGGTACTGTAAGTACTGGTTAGAAGGAGTAGAACATAACGTATATCACTCGTTAACATTTTACACATTTTCGTAGGAAAATACCATCCTGCCTCAGTGTACACGAACAATAACACTTAGGAATGTGACAGTTCCCGCTTACGAAAGTGCTTACACGTTTATTAACGCCGTATAGAGAATAGTAAACTTGAATGAATGTACACACTGCGGGGTAGAGTAGGCTAATTTGAAACCTCCTAGTGGATTAAAACTGCGTGCCGGAGCGGCACTAGATCCCAGACGCTTTGCCTTTCATGAATAAATGCTCTTCTGGCCCTGGCACACACTTTTAATCTGGCTGGACGTTTCAGTATTCATCCTACTATTTTCCTTTTTTTTTTTTAAAAAAAAAAGAAGGTGTCAGGGAAAGAAAGTAAAATACTGTGGAAAATACACCGCCTGACAAAAAAATGTGGAGCAGCCACAACACTGGTCGGATGTCAATGTAACTTCATAGCAACACACATCGGCGTGTATGTAAGTGATTAGCAGCGACAGCTAGAACAACTGCCAGAGTTCGTTAGTTGTGTTCTTGCTTAGTATCCTTAACAGGCTGGAGGGGTAGTAAAGGGGCGCGAACAGCGTCAGATGTTGAGTGGTCCTCGCGAAGAACAGGGAAATCCTGCATACCTGTGTCAGATAAAGTTATCAGTTGTGACTCTTCAAGCTTTCCCGGTGGATATGTTGTAAATAGTCTTCGCGGGTTTGCCGCCGGATGACATTGTGCAAATTCTACAATATTTCCTCGGAGCAACTGTCTGACATCTTCAGGTGCTTCAACCTTGCTGGTAGCTAGGTTCGACTGACGGTATCCGCACGTCGACGCCCTGTACATAGAACACGGCCGTGAAGAATGCGCAGGCGCGGAAATCACGCATACGCAATGATTTGCAGATAGATGGCGCCATACTAAAACTCCCTCTCCCGAAAATCGCAGAGCGGCCCTCCTGCGCTTGCGCTATGTTTACTAACAGTGCGGCCAGGCCTCACTCACTGAAAAATTATACTAGTCCAGAGTTACGATAGATCTGTAATTGAAAAAAAAATCTTGATTTCCGCATCGTGATTTAATAGCAGCCAATGCAGTGTTCCAGGCTGTGCTCAGCTGAAATCCCGCATTCCTGTTGATAAGATTATCGGCTGTACGGATATGTATTGTGTCTTTAATGACGCAATCCCAGAAAGATGATGCCAGGGATAAAACTTCTGTCTTTTCATAAATCATGCAATGCCCTGTATTCAGACAGTGCTCAGCAATTGATTGATTTCATAGGTCGTCTGAAAACTGTTACATTGCAAAAAAAAAAAAAAAAAAAAAGAAAGAAAAAAAGAAAATGGTTCAAATGACTGAGCACTATGGGAGTTAACATCTATGGTCATCAGTTCCCTAGAACTTAGAACTACTTAAACCTAACTAACCTAAGGACATCACACAACATCCAGTCATCACAAGGCAGAGAAAATCCCTGACCCCGCCGGGAATCGAACCCGGGAACCCGGGCGCGGGAAGCGAGAACACTACCGCACGACCACGAGCTGCAGACATGTTAGATTACAATCGTCGAACTTCTTAGTAAGTTTTTATCTTGTGTCTTTATTTACAAAGGTGCCTTTGCAGGACTCTTTAGGGCTCATTGGCAACAAGGTTGAAGAGAACCTAGTGGCATTATTTAAACGCGTGCTTACTTCAACATAATTTTTATTACATGACCAATATTTTGAACAAGTGGACGGTGTCGATATGGGAAGCCCTCTGTCTCCTGTGGTGGCCAATTATTTTATGGAGGACTTTGAAGAAAATGCACTACAGTCAGCGACTCTCAAACCCTCTTGTTTTCTGCGATTTGTGGATGATAAATTTGTGGTTATGGACTTGATTACCTACGTTTCTTCAGCATTTAAATTTGCTCCATCCCAAAATAAACACAATGGAAAGATGCTACTTTATCTTTTCTTGATGTTTTCGTACGAACGAAAGCAGATGGAACCTTGGGACACAGCGTCTATCGCAAGCGAACGCATAGAGATCTATATTTGCAGGCCACAAGCTGCGTCATCGTGCACAATGCGGTAGTGCATTACGTACGTTAATTCAAAGAGCGCTGTGGTACCTGACACTGAAAAACTGTCGAGTGAAGTACAACATTTGAAGGCACTGTTCCGACAAAACGGTTATTCTGAGAGAGAGATACGTAATGCATTCAGGCGCAAGCGAGTTTTATCTACAGAGTAGAATGAAGATGCGAAGCCACGCACCACTTTGGCCTTTTTGCCGAATTTGGGTGCCATGTCGTCAAGAACCGGAGGAGTCCTCGGAAGACATTGTAGCGAAACAAGCGCTGTATCGGTTGTGAGACACAGAGGCGAGCGAGTGTGCCGGGACTTACCCTAATTCACAGCTAGCAGCGCCACGTCACTAAAACGCGTCTGTGCGTAGCGTGCAAGTATTGCACCATAATTAAGAATGAAATTAAATGTTACAGTTGCTTTTTCAAACTTTGTCACCATGAACTTTAATGTAATATAATTTTAAATGTCAAGTCTCAGATCAGGTCAATATTTTACCTAAATACATCGCTTTAAGATAAAAATAAGTGGCGCTAAATAATTAAGGTAGGAAGCCATAAATTAGTCTTAAAGCACAGATATGTGTCAGAATTAACAGGTGCAAGTCTCAGCACGATTAAACAAAAATTGTGGTCAGAACCTGCCATTTTAAGAAAAATGGAAGGCGCTAAATGTTAGACTTAGAGATGTGAAAATATGTATGACGCTTCTGTTCAACCTAAAAATAAGAACTATGTGACCCCATTAAGCTATCTCTAATAGTTTTCGAGTAATTTTCAGAGAACTAAATTTGGAACTAAAATGTCCTTATTTGTAGTAGATTAAGTATCTGTTGTATTAATGCTAGAAAGTTTTGGCTACAGCACATGATAAAACCTATTAAATGATAGAGCTATAACGAGTTTTAGGACCGTGATGTTAATGACAACCAATACAAAGTCTCTTACAGTTATAATTCAGAGGTAACGATCTACTGTCAGTTCCTTTCTAAAATTTCTAGACGGCAAAGTGTTAATGCAAGCGAGCTAAAACTTCTTCTGTGTTCAGGGCCGGAGTGGCCGCGCGGTTCTAGGCGCTTCAGTCTGGAACCGCTAAGTTCGCAGGTTCGAATCCTGACTCAGGCATGCGTGTGTGTGAGGTGCTTAGGTTAGTTAGGTTTAAGTAGTTCTAAGTTCTAGGGGACTGATGACCTCAGATGATAAGTCCCATAGTGCTCAGGGTCATTTGTAGTTCACAGATAACGATCTACTGTCAGCCCCGTTCTATAACTTCTAGAAGACAAAGTTTTAATGCAAGCGAGCTAAAACTTTTTCTGTGGTTTCAACCAACTTACCTACATTTCTGCAAGAATTATGAAGATTCTAAACTGATTTGTAACATTGTTATTACATACTGTGTGTACGAGAAAGCGGCCGTGTGCATAAGGCGGCTGACAGCAGGTGTTCCCTTGGCCGGCCGCTGCGCCACAAATACACTCCTGGAAATTGAAATAAGAACACCGTGAATTCATTGTCCCAGGAAGGGGAAACTTTATTGACACATTCTTGGGGTCAGATACATCACATGATCACACTGACAGAACCACAGGCATATAGACACAGGCAACAGAGCATGCACAATGTCGGCACTAGTACAGTGTATATCCACCTTTCGCAGCAATGCAGGCTGCTATTCTCCCATGGAGACGATCGTAGAGATGCTGGATGTAGTCCTGTGGAACGGCTTGCCATGCCATTACCACCTGGCGCCTCAGTTGGACCAGCGTTCGTGCTGGACGTGCAGACCGCGTGAGACGACGCTTCATCCAATCCCAAACACGCTCAATGGGGGACAGATCCGGAGATCTTGCTGGCCATGGTAGTTGACTTACACCTTCTAGAGCACGTTGGGTGGCACGGGATACATGCGGACGTGCATTGTCCTGTTGGAACAGCAAGTTCCCTTGCCGGTCTAGGAATGGTAGAACGATGGTTCGATGACGGTTTGGATGTACCGTGCACTATTCAGTGTCCCCTCGACGATCACCAGTGGTGTACGGCCAGTGTAGGAGATCGCTCCCCACACCATGATGCCGGGTGTTGGCCCTGTGTGCCTCGGTCGTATGCAGTCCTGATTGTGGCGCTCACCTGCACGGCGCCAAACACGCATACGACCATCATTGGCACCAAGGCAGAAGCGACTCTCATCGCTGAAGACGACACGTCTCCATTCGTCCCTCCATTCACGCCTGTCGCGACACCACTGGAGGCGGGCTGCACGATGTTGGGGCGTGAGCGGAAGACGGCCTAACGGTTTGCGGGACCGTAGCCCAGCTTCATGGAGACGGTTGCGAATGGTCCTCGCCGATACCCCAGGAGCAACAGTGTCCCTAATTTGCTGGGAAGTGGCGGTGCGGTCCCCTACGGCACTGCGTAGGATCCTACGGTCTTGGCGTGCATCCGTGCGTCGCTGCGGTCCGGACCCACTGGCCGACCACTGGCGACAACATCGATGTACTGTGGAGACCTCACGCCCCACGTGTTGAGCAATTCGGCGGTACGTCCACCCGACCTCCCGCATGCCCACTATACGCCCTCGCTCAAAGTCCGTCAACTGCACATACGGTTCACGTCCACGCTGTCGCGGCATGCTACCAGTGTTAAAGACTGCGGTGGAGCTCCGTATGCCACGGCAAACTGGCTGACACTGACGGCGGCGGTCCACAAATGCTGCGCAGCTAGCGCCATTCGACAGCCAACACCGCGGTTCCTGGTGTGTCCGCTGTGCCGTGCGTGTGATCATTGCTTGTACAGCCCTCTCGCAGTGTCCGGAGCAAGTATGGTGGGTCTGACACACCTGTGTCAATGTGTTCTTTTTTCCATTTCCAGGAGTGTATAAATACAGTGCGAGAGGCAAGACGAGGCTTCACTTGGCATTCAGCCACTGTAAGTTACACGTCAGTCCAACGCCGGAGTGTGCGCTGCCTCGGATGACGTCGGAGACAGGCTGTGACAAAACGCTTATTTTCAGTAATAATAGATAGTGAACACGCGAGGACTGTCACTGTTAGTGTGCCGCCCGTAATGTTAACAAATCCGCTTGGCAAGTTGTGACAGTTATTTTCGACTTTTGTGACGAGCATTTATTTTGATTAGCAGTAATCGGGGGGAAAGATAATGTAGTCGGAACTTACCGTAGATGTCGCCTCTGAACTACTCATAGTGCTGTGTAGGATAGTAAGATTTACTGTCAGTATGAACATAATGGATATTACATGTTGTGCGTATGAAACTTTACTAAATAAATGTATCAAGTACAACTCAGAATCTTCATTTATAATCCTAGTTCTGATCCCGCTGAACAAACAGAGAACAGAAACATTTTTTCAGTGCGCTGGACAAGAATGTGAACTTGCAGACTAGAAACTATGGTCGGTATGTTCTCCATCGCTTTCGGGCTGACCACAAAAATAGTTGCCTGGCTCTCGTGAAAGACGGCGGAAAATTTACAACAATTCCAATTCCCTTCAATTACTATAATATTTTTACCCGCCACCCCATAACATGACATCAAGTGCGTTTTTCGACCATCAGCAAAACTCTGTTGGGTTCTGTTAAGGATGATGCTGGCCTGAGGAGGCGTGGTGTGTACGAGATTCCTTGTCAGTTCAAATGGTTCAAATGGCTCTGAGCACTATGGGACTTAACATCTGAGGACATTAGTCCCCTAGAACTTAGAACTACTTAAACCTAACTAAGCTAAGGACATCACACACATCCATGCCCGAGGCAGGATTCCAACCTGCGACCGTTGCGGTCGCGCGGTTCCGGACTGAAGCGCCTAGAACTGTTCGGCTACTCAGGCCGGCCCTTGTCAGTGTTGGGCAGTATATGTAGGCCACATATGTCGCACCGTATAACAACCCTTCAATGAACATCAGCGCCATACAGGCCTATGTCAACCGGAAAAGTTGGAAATTGCAGAACACTGTCCGATTACAGGACATTGCATAATTTATGAAAAGACGGAAGTTTTATCCCTAGCATCATCTTTCTGGGACACACCCATACAGCCTATAATCCCATCAATAGGGATGCGGGATTTTAACCGAGGACAGCCTGGAACCTTGCATTCGCGGCTATTAAATCATGATAGAAAAATGTAGATTTTTTTCGGTTTCAGACCGTTCATAACATTGTTCTAGTATAGTTTTTTGTGAGTGACGTCTGACCTCACTGTTAGTAAACATAGCTACGCGCAGGAGGGCTGCCCCGCGATGTTCGGCAGAGGGCATTTTAGTGGCGCCTTCTATTTGCAAATCGTTGCGCACTCTTCGCGCTGGTGTTCTGTATACAGGGCGTCGACGTGCGGATACCGTCAGTCGTACCTAACCACCAGCTGGGTTGAACCACTTGAAGATATCGGATAGTTGCCCCAAGAAAATAATGCGGAATTTGCACAGCGTCATCCAGCGGCGAAACAGTGAATACTGTTTACAACGTTATCAGCGTCTGACCAAGTTTGAAAAGAGCCTCGTTGTGGGCCTCCATACTGGCCGAAATGTGCAAAATCCAGATTTTTGGGCATCCAGAGTGGGAGTGGCCTGATGCTGGACTGCATGGGAAAGTAAAGGCAGCCATACTCGCCGGCTGACTATCAGACGTGAGAATCGCAGCATTCTGCGCAAAATACATTGAAATCTCTTCGCGTTTGCTCCTCCCATCCCGTAACAAATAGTGGACTCCCTCCAACATTGTATGTCCTCCCGCACCGTCGGTCAGAGACTGTCAGCAGCTGGACCACGGAGCTACCCTCCCGAGCGTAGGCTGTCGTTAGCACAGCACAAACGGCTGCGTTTGGGATGGTAACGAGACCTGGGCTGCTGATCAATGTCGTCGCATTGCACTCAGGGCTGAAGCGCGGTTTTGGACTATCTCTGATGACCGTCTTCGGTCATCTCGGGGGGAGGTCCAGTCTTTCCAATGTTTTGGAGAGGCGCAGCGGTGTTATTCCCGGTGTCGTGGTGTAGAGAGCCATCGATCTGACGTCATATCATAGTTGGTAGTGTTCAAGATAACGCTGCGTCCTCAATAGTGCCTCTCAAGTGGAAGTATTGTGGTGCCCTTCTGCAACAGGACAATGCTTGTTCACACTTGTCACTCACCTCGATGGTCTGTGTGCTTGATGTTGATACACCGCCGTGGATAGCGAGGTCCCTAGAACTGTCCCCGACAGAAAACGTGCGGTACCACCTCGGACGTGAAATCCATTTCACTGTCAGTATCCGGGATATCAAAGATCAGTTACAATAGGATACGATGGATTTATGACACCCTTCCCAACCGAAACAGTGCTTGCATCCAGGTCATGGGATGGGGGTTGTGGGTGTGAGAGGAAACATCTTACCCGTAACTGGACTCAAGTTTTTTCTAAACTTTCCTCGATATTTCAATCATCGAAATAATGTCATATACCCTACAAAAGCGTCAAGTTTCATTTCTTTCCCCTCTCCCTTTGGGTGTTTCACATGTTTGTCAGCTAGTGTATGTAGGGAAAGAATTATAGACAGAGCAGGCAGAATTACAATTTCAGAAGTAGCAAAAGGAAAGAAAATTGAAGGGCCCGGAGCAAAACAGCGCTATTGCCACACTTTTGTCTTTCTGAGAAAAACGCATTTTAAAATTTCAAAAAAAATTATAAACCAGTTTTTCGTACAGTGGTGTCGAAAATTAAAGCAAAAAACGGAGATGGCGTTTATTTTGCCATAAAACAGTATAAACAAGTGACAGTAAAGTAGGAATAATGTAAAAATTACAGAACGTAAGCAACTGGAACAAACATAATGGCAAACAAAAATGTTTTTCGTTTTTTTCCGACTTATCGGATTTGCACACACATTCTGTCAACTGATTAATGTGCTCGGTATGGGGTGTGACCAGCTCTGGCACCAATACAGGCCTGGCAACGACGGGATATGCTGTGAGTGACGTCATCAATCTCATGTTGAGGCGATAACGCCCACTCTTGCAGCAGCGCTGCTCACACGTCTTGGAGCGTCGTTGGTGGATGCTGCCGTGATGCAACCCATCTCCCCAGTGCATCCCAGGCGTGCTCTATTGGACTGAAATCGGGAGAGCGAGCAGGCCACGCCATGCGTGCAATATCTTCCATTTCCAAAAGAACATCAACCACCCGTGCTATATGAGGTCGAGCATTATCGTGCATTGATATGAAAAAGTCAGCGTCACAGCTACTCGCAACAACCGCGCATGAGATCCCAAGATCTCCTCGCGGTACCTGACAGCACTTAAATCTTGCTGATTCACCCGTACATTTTCATGGAGGAGTGTTCATGTGGTCAACATAATCCCTGCTCACGCAATTAGGGTTAGGGATCCTCTTCGATATCGATCTCTACCCACTTTGTTTGTGTTCCGAAATCGTTTCCCACGAGCCCTGCAAATGCGAATCCGTCGAGAAGCACTCTCCAGCCCAAATCGTGACTCATCTGTGGAAAGAACTTTGGCCAGCTGTTCGACCGTTTCGGTGGCATGTTGACAGCTTCACTCTAGACGTTCCCTTCTGTGAAGACACGCCAGAAGTAAATAGACAGCAGGTCTCTAACAATAAGGGCCACCCTGCTGAAAGCGTATGTACACCATTTGCCTGGATACAACACGTGCAGCGGATGCTGCCAGGTCAGATGCCAATTGCAAAGTAGTACAAAGGCGGTTACCGTCGTTCCCTTACAGCCAAATAACCGTTCACTCTTTCTGATGTCACTTGTGGTCAGTCCTGTTCTGGTCTCTTGCGATACAGTTTCGGTCCCTATAAACTGCCGGTTCATGGGAGAATCAACAGAACAATTCACATTGAGCCATCGGGCTACATCAATCTGCCAACAGTGCCAATTAATACCGTTCGTTTTTTCATATGGCCCTCCACAGCAGAGAGTCTGTAGGCGTCTTCTCTGTGTCAAACTGCACCGTCTGTGACTGTGTACACAGTGATTGTGGATGTGGGACTACCCGGCAAACACTACCCCGCTGGATAGGTGTCCTGACGACGTTGCTGGCATGGTTGTCCATTGATCAGAATGCCGTCTTACATGCAGTACACGATCGTAACATTTGTTGACAGTTTGTATGATTATATCGTTAACTGGTCACAGGACGGGGAAACAGTAGTTTGTTGCTTTAATTTTGGACACCTGTGTGTTTTACTTTAAGTATCTATACTTACGATGGTTCATGTCATTTATTACATGTTTTCAGTTTGTATAATCGCATGTATATCTTAAAAACCTTGTAAACTGCAATTACATGAGGGCATGCACTTTCTTGCCTCAGAACTTGGCACAGTATGTCAGTAAAGGACGATGTTTATTAATTATTATCTATTATATACTAAGTAATCGGCAATATATAATAAAAATGTATTTTAATGTCATGTATGAA
This sequence comes from Schistocerca serialis cubense, assembly GCF_023864345.2. Classification (NCBI taxonomy): domain Eukaryota; kingdom Metazoa; phylum Arthropoda; class Insecta; order Orthoptera; family Acrididae; genus Schistocerca; species Schistocerca serialis. Next base: position 546,062,677 of record NC_064644.1, read on the forward strand.
ACAAATGTCGAGCAAATGAAACTATTCTTTCTCAATGATAAGCACAGATTATTCAGTCAACATTAAGAGGGGAGTCATAATCATGACCGCCTTATATTCGTCCCAACTCTTTCCACTTAATACTCTTATAAAAAGAATGATGCAGTGGCGGGATGAACTGGAGTCGATTTTGCAAATCCTTGAACTGCTTTGTGTGTGTGTGTGTGTGTGTGTGAAATCTTATGGGACTTGCAGTGTTAGCAGTTAGCCAACACTACGCACACTACTTGGTTGAGGAGGCCGAAATGCACGCGTCAAACTCACGCAGGCTGGCGTGAGGTCTGAAACAGGATACGTAATGAATGCTATAAAGAAAAGTACGTAGCTGCTGGAATACTTAACTTTGATCCATCCTTGTTGTACATCGCTCTTGACGATACAAGTGACACTCTGTAGATACATGCAATGTAATGCTAATGGCGCCTTGCTAGGTCGTAGCCATTGACTTAGCTGAAGGCTATTCTAACTAGCTGCTCTGCAAATGAGCGTGGCTTCGTCAGTGTGCATCGCTAGCTAAGTCGTCCGTACAACTGGGGCGAGTGTCTAGTCCGTCTCTCGAGACCTGCCGTGTGGTGGCGCTCGGTCTGCGATCACTGACAGTGGCGACACGCGGGTCTGACATGTACTAATGGACCGCGGCCGATTTAAAGCTACCATCTAGCAAGTGTGGTGGCTGGCGGTGACACCACAGGACTTAACTGCTAAGGTCATCAGTCCCTAAGCTTACACACTACTTAACCTAAATTATCCTAAGGACAAACACTCAAAGCCATGCCAGAGGGAGGACTCGAACCTCCGCCAGGATGGTTCGAGTGAACTGGAATTGGTTTCCTGTACTTCTAACTGAGGTGGACATCTGCTGGCCGTCCTCGCTTCGCAATTGTGACTGAAGCTGCCTCAACATGTACGGAAATTTTCACATACGTTGTTCCCTGTGATTCACTCAGGAATTTGAAATTGTGGACGTTGGTGAACTTAAGTCGCATTTCGTCATCAGCAGTTGTCATCTTCCGTATTTTGTTCGAAAAGCAGTCAGTTGCATTAAAAATATCTTCTTTCTCAATAGTGATGACTTTGAACGGTTTCTTCTTGCAGATTTTCGAAATAACATCTTTCCACTCACTAGTGGCAAACACATTTCCGCAGTGAGCTCTCTATAAAATCTTATTTATAAAATTGTTTGAAACTTTAAAATGCATTTTTCTCAGAAAGACAGAAGTGTGGCATTTTGCCCCAAGCCCTTCAATTGTCTTTGCTTTTGCTGCTTGTGAAATTGTAATTCTCTCTCCCTGGTCTCTGTATAATTCTTCTCCTACATACACCAACTGACAAAAAATGTGAAGCACCTAAAGGGGAGGGGGAAAGAAGGCCTGAAGGCAGAAAAGAGTGGGCTCGGGTAAGAAAAGCAGTGCTCCACAGAATCAAGCTGACTACTGGTTACTAGATGTTGCCAGAAAGCCATAATGTTCCAATTCTTGTTCTGCCCGTGCAGTGGTCCGTGAACACAAGATTCTTTGCGTTTTTAGCATTGCTGATTTCTAAGTACTTGATGATACAGGTAACAATTTCGTTACTACCTCGCTTTGCCACTGATTCATCCCATAGGAACATGTACCCCTCGTCTTTAGCACAGCCGTGGACACAGAAGTTAAAAGTTCAGACGTCAGCATAGGAGAAGAAGCGATGCTGAAGGCCCATGGTTGTCACATGTAAGACTGTTTTCTCCTTCGCTTCTTCAGCTCGCTGCTGTAGGAGATTCTTCATTGAAATGATAATTAAATCGACACCCTAACTGCAAACAGGCGTTGATATACATCATTGTGGACATGTTGAAAATGTGTGCCCCGACCGGGACTCGAATCCGGGATCTCCTGCTTACATGGCAGACGCTCTATCCATCTGAGTCGCCGAGGGCAAAGAGGATAGATTAATCTACCACGAGTAATGAGTGTGATGGGCAAACATCTATTAGGCGCACGTCACACCCGGAATGGAACACAGTCGAAAGATAGCAGCCATAGACAAAATATTGAGCGAAATGGGAGCAGAGTTAAAAGCTAAGCATGTTTCATCTGCTCTGTTAACCGTCATTACAGACGAAGTGTTCCCCTTAGCTTTCCAAATAAGTAGCCTTGAAGCTAAACTGTCCTGCCTAAACGATGAAAATAGGCGATTAAGACTTGAACTACAGATATCCTCGAATCCAGTCAAAGACTTACGAATACAAACTTTGCAAGAGAGGGCTGAGAAATTAGAGGATGAAAATAGGGAATTCGGTGTAGCGAATCAAGACTTCCAACAACAAATTAGAGAACTAACTAATAAAGTCACAAAACAAGCGCAAACACAAGAAGAGACACTGACATATGCTGCCGCCTTAACAATAGAGCCCAAGACCAAAGAGGCTCGAAGAATAGAACAGGCTAAGACAAAACAGGCCACAACCCTATGTATGAAATCGACAGCAAATAAAAACGCCAAAGCTGTTCGACAGACAATCACCAAGAACATAAATCCCAGGAAAGAGAATATACATATAAAATTAATCAGAACCACCCAGACTGCAGTTATAGTAGAAACAGAAACACAGGAGGATTGTCGAAAAATAATAGAAAAGACTAAGAACCTGCACACCATTGTCTGTGAAGGACCGGGAAAACGCAAGCCACTCGTGGCAGTATATCACGTGCCAGATACACTTACCGACGAGGAGTTCCTAGAAAGCCTTTACTAGCAGAATCTAAGCGGTGACACCACGAAAGAAGACTTCCACAGTCAAAAGAAGGTTTAAAACAGGGCCTAAGGGAAGGGGTTTCAGTCGCCAGATACTGGAGGTCAGCCCACACCTGTACAGAGTCCTTACACGAAGACAGAGACTCTACATAGACTTCGAATCACTCTCCGTGAAAGACTATACAGTACTAAACCAGTGTTTTAAGTGTTGTTACCTAGGACACACGATTAAAACCTGCAGAAAGGCCGACGTCACGTGTGCCAAGTGGGGCAACCGAGGACACAAGCGCAGTGAGTGCACGTCCGAGGTTTGCGTCTGCAGCCCCTGCAAATACAGAGGCCGCGTCTGCAATACAACAAAAGGAAGCGATTGTCAGACCTATAAACAGTTGCATGGCCGGCTCATGGACAGTATAGACTATGGCAGCTAAAATTAGCACACACACAAGAAACGCGAACGACCAAAGCCAATCACCCAAAACACATAAATACAAACCACCGTCAACATTACAGAGAACCTACAAAAGAGCAATTTCCCTGAGAAGACAAATGAATCTTCCGCCGGAAAATTACGACAATAATGAACCCATCCCGCCCCTAACACACTCAACGACGTTACAGCATAGCTGCATTAATACGGTAGAATATATAGATGACATGATAATCGGTGGCTCCATCCACTACGAGGTGGCAAAGCAAATTAAAAGACAATTACACCATTGGATAAACTTCCAAATAACATTAACGCAGAGCATAGATGAATTGGAAGATGAGCTTACATATATTGTACACAAGAAAATGTACAAACAAAACCGACATACTCCTTCATAATTTCTCCCAAACCAGAATCATCATCACATGGAAAACCCTACCACACACGTAAATGTGAATAGTACATCAAACCAGTCAAATTTGTCTCGGGAGGCACTCTTCACCCCGGGAAAAAGGAACAAGGAACAGACAGGCACGCAGTCCCTGAATCAAAACACATCGAAACACTCGGGCTACAGAGCAATGCAAAACTCAAAGCTACCGGACCCAGCCTTATAAAAGTAGACCAATTAGATGAGGACAAATCTGAGGGAGAGACATGTGACATTTGCAACGATGTCAACGTGCGTCTAGCAACAACCTCCATACCAAACACAAACAAAGACAACATAACACGTACAGTCAGTCCCATACAAATCACCACCATCGCCGACACCACGCCAGCAAGCACCACCAACATCAGTGAAAAACATGTGAAGGCAAACAGCATTGAAGAGGCGTGTGACAAAACGAAATGTAGCCGTGTGACATCCCAAAGAGGTCTTAAAATGTCCCCCAATCAGCGGCCAACATCAAGCCACAATCCGTCTAGTGCCACCTCAGAAACCAGCTCCAACAGCAAGCCAGCTGCACCTAATTATGATAATTTAGAAGTTAACTTACTTTTAAGTAGGCTAGAGAAAAAAGAGATACTGCAGACAGCGCAGCGGATGCTACTTAGACTGTGCTATCCAAAGGGAGATTCTTTCTGTTTTCCAGTAACTGAACAAACAGACAGAATCATCCTAAGGACAGAAAGTATTCCTACATCAGCAGAGACGCTGCTCGGCCTCTGAATGCGCAGGTCAGAATCATTCAACTTGGACAAAATATTTATAGATCATGTAAGAGCACACGCACAAACATATTTCGATTACCCACAGACTGACAGTAAATGTTTTGTACACGTAAAACACCCAGAACACATACACAAAAAATGAATATCTTACAACATAATACAAAAAACAGTACGACAGTCAGCGCGGAAATCCCTAAAATAGCACAAGACCCGCAGGCAGACATCATGTGCTTACAAGAACCTTATAATAGAAGTGGGCAACTGATATGTCTACCAAAACGATGCTACCACAATAACAGGCAGCAGTGGCTGTAAGGCTGCAATAGTAATTTTAAATAGAACTTATAACATAATTAAGGTAACACAGTTATGCAGTCAACACTTGGTTACTATAGAGATAACTAATGGTAACGTAACATGGGTTATTGCAGCCATTTACGCCCAATACAGCCATCAAATACAGCCGTACGCAGACTACAACAGAGACCTAGAAATGTATGCCAGTGACAAAAAATTAGTAACAAGTGCTGACATTAGTTCCAGATCGACCCTCTGGGACTCAGACAGAACAGATGACAGAGGACGCATAATAACCGACCTAATACAAGAAACACAATTACATGTAATGAATACGGAAGGACCTACACCAACGTATGCAGGGTTCGATGGTTCGAGCAGTAATATCGACTTTACGCTAGCAAATAATGCAGCAATGGCATACGTAACAAACTGGACTGTACACGACGACATAACCAGTAGTGATCACAATGTCATAACATACACACTAACTCACACTCAGAACACAATGAACAAATCACACAAAAGACACTTGTTGTTGCACAAAGCAGACTGGAACAAACTAACGGAAATTATCCAACAACATGATCCAGAAAACATCAATGGAAGTATCGATTATAGAGCACACAAGTTAACACAGGTAATACAACATGCACAAAACACTTCAATACCGACAGCAAAAAACACAAAATGCTCACCAGTACCATGGACCAACGAACTTACGAGACTCAAAAACGATGCAAGACGCAAACGAAAATTATATCAAAGGGCGATAGCAGATAGGGATAGACGAATAAGACTTGAAGTATATAGGCATGCACATGGGGAGCTATTTGTAACATCACAAACAGAGCAAAATATATGGGGGGAACCATACAAAATACTGACAGAGAAGATAAAAACCCCACTAGTTCTGGGAACGCTAAGGCAGGATGACGGCACGATGACGAGGGGATGGAGGAATACAGCGGAGTTTCTGCTGTATAAACTGCTCCCTGACGACGTTATCGATTCAGGCACACAATATTATGCAACACTGAGAGAAAACCTACACACATCATACAACACTGCAACTGTCACCTGTCCTTTTACGCAAGAAGAGGTTGCGCTAGCAATCTCAGAGCACAAAAACAAGAAAGCACCTGGACCAGATGGTATCCACTCGAAAACACTGAAAAAATTTGCACCGCAGATCACCCCGTTCCTAACAACGTTACTGAACGATGCCTTACGGCTGGGCAGGGTACCTACAATATGGAAAGCCTCCAAAGTAGTCATTATTAAGAAATCAGCGGACAAGGGTTCCTCAGATCCAAAGACTTACAGGCCAATATGCCTAATAAACAGCCTAGCAAAGATTCAGGAGAAGCTACTGTGTAAGCGCCTGCAAACACACAACGTTCTCAGGGGTATGAGCCAACACCACTTCGGCTTCAGAACTGGCAGATCAATAGATGATGCCATCAACCATCAACGTAGTGAACACCACGAAACAGAAATACGCCATGGCAATAATGATTGACATTGCCGGAGCATTTGATAATCTCTGGTGGCCCGCAGTATTTCAGAGGCTAAGACATGTTGAGGCACCGCAGTCACTGTGTGGTGTCACCGCCAGACACCACACTTGCTAGGTGGTAGCCTTTAAATCGGCCGCGGTCCGTTAGTATACGTCGGACCCGCGTGTCGCCACTATCGGTGATTGCAGACCGAGCGCCGCCACACGGCAGGTCTAGAGAGAGTTCCTAGCACTCGCCCCAGTTGTACAACCGACTTTGCTAGCGATGTTTCACTGACAAAATACGCTCTCATTTGCCGAGACGATAGTTAGCATAGCCTTCAACGTAGTGAACACCACGAAACAGAAATACGCCATGGCAATAATGATTGACATTGCCGGAGCATTTGATAATCTCTGGTGGCCCGCAGTATTTCAGAGGCTAAGACATGTTGAGGTACCGCAGTCACTGTGTGGTGTCACCGCCAGACACCACACTTGCTAGGTGTCTGGCTACGACCTAGCAAGGCGCCATTACCATTTACTATTGATACTGTGAATCATGTAACGTCAAGAGCGACGTTCACCATTAATGGATTAAAGTTAAGTATTCCACCAGCTACGTCCGTTTTTTCTAAATTCTAATTTCCTTGTCCTGTTCCAGACCTCACGCCAGCCTGCGTGAGCTAAAACGCGTGCCTTTCGGCTTCCTTTAGTAACACGGTGTTGGCTCTCCTGCCAACCAAAACACACTGTACAACAGTTTTCTAGACTACTGTAAAGACCGAATAGTCGAATGGCAGATGGGCAGCCGGAAAGTAATTAAAAGAAATACCAAAGGCTGTCCTCAAGGGTCGATCTGCGGCCCCATCTTCTGGGACATAATAATCGAACCCTTCCTACAACTTCTGGATGGGGATGACAGGTCAGACGGAATTGTCGCCCACGCAGATGACCTATTAGTTGTAGTCACTGCAAACAACAAAGCCCAGTTAGAAGAGAAAGCCAGTGCAACACTACAAAAAATTACTCAGTGGTGTCACAACAACAAACTCAGGATAGCCGAAAACAAAACAACGTACACTTTACTGAAAGGATCACTCCAAAGGAATCCTTCGGTTAAAACTGGGGACACAAACATCAAACGAGCACACGTTACGCGCTATATTGGGGTACACATAGATGAAAAATTGAATTTCCACGAACACATAAGGCTAACAACAGACGAAGCAGAAAAAATACTACACAAACTGGTGAGGCTAAACTCAAAACAGTACAGACTACCTCTACCAGTCATACGGACATACCACTGTGCGCACTTCGAATCAGTACTCAGCTTCGCAGCTAGCACGTGGGCACATAGACTGAACGTGGTCACCAACAAAGCATCGGTCAGACGAGGGCAGAGAAGTGTCCTACTTAGGCTATCTGGAGCCTTCGGTACCAACTCAGAGGATACAATGTGTGTGGTGCTCGGAATACGCCCCATATCATGATCAAATACAGAGCTGCAAGGTACTCGTTAAAGGTGGGGAGACTAGATAAGGTACACACAGTAACCGGTGTGCCGATAGAGACGATACGTCACCTTAAAATTTGGCGGCTGGCTGGCTGGCTCTGAGCACTATGGGACTTAACTTCTAAGGTCATCAGTCCCCTAGAACTTAGAACTACTTAAACCTAACTAACCTAAGGACATCACACACATCCATGCCCGAGGCAGGATTCGAACCTACGACCGTAGCGGCCACGCGGTTCCAGGCTGTAGCGCCTTTAACCGCTTGGCCACACCTACGTGGGCATGCGGGGAAGAATGTTCCCCAGAACACACTGTCTTTTTATGCGGGCAATACGGGAACAGTAGACATACACTACTCTTAGACTAAACAGATACAGACATAGATATACACACAGCAATAAGAGACAAAGAACAATGGGCACAATTAAACGGACTGACAAACAGTATTTCGAAAACAACGCATGAAGAGTGCATGCGGACAAGACGTAACAGACATGCTTATGTGCAACTTAACAACAATCTCCAGAGGGTGGACAGCGATACCCAAAGTGACAGTGAAAATAGTGACAATGAGGAGGAACAGGAGGTGGAAGCTGAGATGTGACAGTAAATAAGCATAAAGTGCTGGCGATCTAGCCAAGAAATCACCAAATGCTTTACATGGATGGACACCTAAAGCAGTTAATACACAGGATTAGTAATAAATAGGATAAGCGTGTGTGCGCGTGTGTTTATGTGTGTGTGCGACTGGCGGTCAACGGCTCGAAGAAACCATTTCGAGATATTCACCGTCAGTCACATTCGGTGATGGTGTAAGTAGGCTGTTTAGGTTTTTATATTGGTAACACCACGTAGCGCTCTGTATGAAAATCACTGGCTGTGCTGTGTGCAGTCTGTGGCTGGTTTGCATTGTTGTTGGCTATTGTAGCGTTGGGCAGTTGGCTGTTAACAGCGCGTAGCATTGCGCAGTTGGAGGTGAGCCGCCAGCAGTGGTGGATGTGGGGAAGTGAGATGGCGGGTTTTTGAGAGCGGATGATCTGGACGTGTGTCCATCAGAAACAGTACATTTGTAAGAATGGATATCATGAACTGCTATATATATTATGACTTTTGCAAACTATTAAGGTAAATACATTGTTTGTTCTCTATCAAAATCTTTCATTTGCTAACTATGCCTATCAGTAGTTAGTGCCTTCAGTAGTTTGAATCTTTTATTTAGCTTGCAGTAGTGGCACTCGCTGTATTGCAGTAGTTCGAGTAACGAAGATTTTTGGGAGGTAAGTGATTTGTGAAAGGTATAGGTTAATGTTAGTCAGGGCCATTCTTTAGTAGGGATTATTGAAAGTCAGATTGCGTTGCGCTAAAAATATTGTGTGTCAGTTTAAGGACAGTCATGTATAATTTTTCTAAGGGGACGTTTCAATGGTACTAACAAATCTCTCCTCTATCTTATCATCAAGCACAGTCATGTATAATTTTTCTAAGGGGACGTTTCAATGGTACTAACAAATATCTCCTCTATCTTATCATCTTTTTATATTCTTCCTAGAAAACAAGAAAATTTATTTTTATTTCAACCTTAAATTATCGTTATTTTGAAAAGTATCATTCTTTGTAAATGTTGTAGATAAAACAAAAGAAAAGAAAACTGTAAAAAAATGAAAAACGAAAATTGTAAGATGTACGACCTGTTTTAAACATCAGGTAACAGGGCTATAATTTGGCAATAAATAAATCAATAAATAAATAAAATAAATAGGCGCACTACGAATGTAGTGTTGTGGACATGTTGGGAATGTGGGTCTCACGGGGAGCGTGCAAGGGATAAGTCCCTGCAGGCGCACTATCCTCTGTGCCCTCGGTGGCTCAGACGGATAGAGCGTCTGCCATGTAAGCAGGAGGTCCCGGATTCGAGTCCCGGTCGGGGCACACATTTTCGACATGTCCCCAATGATGTATATCAATGCCTGTTTGCAGCTAGGGTGTCGATTTAATTGTAATTTCATTCTAGGGAAGCTGCACGGTCATCAATGATATCTGTTCTTTCGGGAACAGATACTACCTTCATATGTACACTCATGCTCATAAATTAAGGATAATTGAAGAATGTGGTGCCCCACAACGTGGCACTGCACAAAACTGGCTCTAATAGCATAGGCACATAGGGAACACAGACACAGATCTGTAAGTCCACGGTATTGGTTATAAGTTGAGAAAACAGTCCCGAAGCACATGTGCTACAAAACGCCACTGTTTCCAATGCATGTACCGCGACATCAATATGGGATATGGTCGCCATGCACACGTACACAGGCCGCACAACGGGTTGGCATGAGGTGGTCGAGCAGCTACTGGGGTATAGCCTCCCATTCTTGCACCGGTGCCTGTCGGAGCTCCTGAAGTGTCGTAGGGGTTTGAAGACGTGCAGCGATACGCCGACCGAGAGCATCCCAGACGTGCTAGATGGGGTTTAGGTCTGGAGAACAGGCAGGCTACTCCATTCGCTTGATATCTTCTGTTTCAAGGTACGCTTCCACGATGGCAGCTCGGTGGGGCCCTGCGTTATCATCCATCAGGAGGAAGGTGGGACCCGCTGCACCTCTGAAAAGGCGGACATACTGGCGCAAAATGACGTCCCGATACACATGACCTGTTACAGTTCCTCTGTGAAAGACGTGCAGGGGTGTACGTGGACCCATCGTAATCCCACCTCACACCATCAAACCACGACGCCAATACAGGTCCCTTTCAAAGAGGTTAAGAGGTTTGTATCTGGTTCCTGGTTCACGTCAGACGCAAACCCGGCGAGAATCACTGTTCAGGCCATGCCTAGACTCGACCGTGAACATAGCCTGGGACAACTGTTCCAATGACCAAGTACTGTGTTTTTGACACGAGGCTTTACGGGCCCTCCTGTGACCAGGGGTCACTGGAATGCACTTTGCAGGTCTCTGAGCGAATAAACCATGTCTGTTCACTCGTCTGTAGACTGTGTGTCTGGAGACAACTGTTCCAGTGGCTGCGGTAAGGTCCCGAACAAGGCTACCTGCAGTACTCCGTGCCTGTCTGCGGGGACTGGTGGTGACATATCGGTCTTCTTGGGGTGTTGTACACTGTGGACGTCCAGTACTGTAGCGCCTGAACATATTTCCTGTCTGCTGGAATCGTTGCCATAATCTTGAGATCACACTTTGTGGCACACGGAGGGCCCGTGCTACGACCTGCTGTGTTTGAACAGCCTCCAGTCGCCCTAGAACTCTACCCCTCACAACGTCATCAATATGTGTTCTTTGAGCCACTTTCAACACACAGTCACCATTACCACGTCTGACAAATTCTGCACACTTACTCGCTGCACCGTGCTCTGACATGCACCATCTGCGTATGTGGATTGCTGCCACCACCACCGTGCGACGACCGCAGGTCAAATGCGCCGCGTGGTCATACCCCGAAGTGATTTAAACTCGCAAACTGCCCACCAGAGCGTTGTTTCACCTTGTATCAGCACTATCTTTAATTTATAAGCATGAGTGTAGATTCTTCATTCTCTCCGCTCTGAGTAAATGCGCTCTGTGTTCGGCTTCAAGCTTTCGAAGTTCAAGATCGTTTAATGTAGTGCTTGCAATTCCTTTTGCTATAGTTGACTTATCACACGTATTGTACGTATCCGATTGGGGGATCTTTGTTGAACTCTGTACAAAATATACGTCTGTGTTTGTCGGAACTGACAGTTTCAAGACCACTTTCATTGAACTGTGATACATAATAGTCTGAAAAGAGACTATATGGTCAAGTAATAGTTCAGATAAACTCTAGTTGCGTCTTGGCTTCTTGAATAATGCGACTGGTACTTCGGAATAAGGCGAATATGGGGCCTACCATTCTCCACACGTTGGTCAGAGAACTTGTTTGGAGTGTTTCAGTGCTTTCCTCTACCATCAGTTTGCACAAAATCTGTTTGTATCACTTTCTGAATATTTCGAAGACGACCTCTTTTACTGTGCAGCCCATGCAAAGACAAAAACGGATCGTGACAAATACCTACACTTTTCCTGAAACATTAATACGAATCAGTAAATATTCTTCTAGATTCATCGACATGTTTACACTTTCTTACATACTTCCTTGTAACTGCGTTTGTGTTAATGCAAGAAAACAAGTAGGCATTTTGTGTGTTGAAATCAGACATATTCTAGAAATAATTAAAAATTTTGGAAGCTTCATCTTCTCTTAATACCTAGCACTGCTTTGTGCATTTGCAGTTACGTCCCTGCTCCCAGCTCCTTTTTTGTACTTCGTTCCTTCTTACTTCCCTCTCCATTTTTTGGGTACTATTTGGATTTCTGTTCCTCCAACGAGCTTTGTTAGTCTTAATAGGTGTCGCGGTGGTTGGTCTAACGGTAGTTTCATCTTCTTCCTGAAAATCTTTTCTATAAAAAGGTCACAAAAATGTAGGTGAAATGGTAAAGAACAACAGTTTTAAATTTTATTACATTTCATGAAGATTTTGTATCAATTTATTTGGTAAGTAAAACAAACTGTCAACAACCTGCATGTGGTTATTATTGTTGTATACCAATTAAACCTTGACTCTGAGAAGCTATAAATACATTGGACAAAATTTCGGCAGTAATGTCACGTAGAAGAAGGTGTCATTAGATGAATGACGAACACTATCTTCACATAACGAAGAGCGCGGAGCGAATTGCCTCCGGCCAGAACAATAACAGTATATATACAGCTACAGAACATTCCAGTACCATGATTCTTTACATTTGTGGATGCTTCTAGAATGAACTCGAATCGAATATAGAAATTAAAATTGTACAGTCCAGGTGAATTATGAACTCACAACCCTCCATGCAGTAGTTTAGTATCACAACTACTACAGCACGGTGCTACTCAAATTTTTCTGCGAAAATATAGGGTTATGTCCACTGCTGAATACTATGCTGTTTTTTCAAGAGCTACAAGGTTTGTGTTTAATCTAGCATGCTGTATAAGCTTGATATACAGTCATCTAATGTATTAAATACATTACCTGTAAGTTCCACAAAGATCAGATAACTATTTTTATAGCACGCAATGTAATATTTATTGGGCAAATATTTCAGCAATGCAGTACTATTGCACAGTATCAAAGAAAATGTAATACGTACCCCAGGTGACACTTTCTCAGAATATGACGATGAGGAAACCACCAACTCAGTTAAGAGGAAAATCTTGTTCCGAACCCTTCAACTTCCGGCACAGCTGTTGTAAAATATTTGTCTGAAAATCTCCTAGAACAGATTTCTCGGTTTCCTATCCAAGGTGAAAATGTACAAGACCTGGTGGAAACAAATACTCTTTCCCTCTTCAATGACATTCACATAGACATTTGAATCAGCGAACACGAAGCAGTTGTAGCAATATATAAATAACTGTAGATCAAGTAAATAAGGAGCGGCGAATTATTGACAGCAATACTGAGAAACTGCATTTCGTTTGCAAAATCTATTGCATACAAAACACCTGTGCTGCCGAAAAGTGTATACTGCCACAGTGTGTGGGACTAATAGGGGCAGCGAGCTCATACAGAGAGGGACTAGTCTGACTGCCTTTTGTGAACATTAACGAGCTAACAGGTGAAGAAAGCTGACGGTGTAGTAATAATAAGTGCCCCATAATGCAAACTGCTTTGTAGTTAGGGCAACCACAGCGGAGGCCGGCAGTTGTGGCCGAGCGGCTTTAGGGGCTTCAGTCCAGAACCGCGCGACTGCTACTGTCGCAGGTTCGAATCCTGCCTCGGGCACGGATGTGCGTGATGTCCTTAGGTTAGTTAGGTTTAAGTAGTTCTAAGTTCTAGGGGACTGATGACCTCAGATGTTAAGTCCCATGGTGCTCAGAGCCATTTGAACCTTTTGAACCGCAGCTGACATGGTAAAATTTAGAGAGTAATGACATTTCGTTATTGCGTCTTGCGCTTGCCTAGTTTTCCTTCATGGGACGTTTACCTGGCCTGTGTTCAGTTCATGTTAGTACTAATGCTGTTGATATTTTTTTTGAAATCGAGAATTCGGTATATCGATATTTAATGCTGTATCCACATCGGCCCGCGATATATCGAGAAAAATTGTCGATATAAGCAGCTCCAAAACTGACAGTATATTTACAATGTGACTCCTATAGTTTTATGGGCCGGTATGTCGATACTATTGCCGCTAACATATCCACATATCGATGTCACGCTCGACATGTCGGTATATTGACGGAAAGAATATCGACGTACCGGCTCATAAAAATATACTGCTGGTTTTAGAGCTATATATTTAAGTATAGATTTATTATGGGATATTCTGTATATCAACAAACTAGCAGCCTGCCTATCCCTGTTAGAGCAAGAATTGGAAGGAAAACGATGCACGTTCACGCTTGGCGATAACCACTTTGAATGGTAATTGCGTGCAAGTAGCACAAGAGAAGGTGTCCTATGCGTCCGTCGCTCGTTTTCGTCACATAACGGATTTGTCCGGAGCACTTCATGGCTGTTTTTCTTTTTTTTTCATGTCTGCCAACGCCAGAGAACTAACAATTCTAGCATCAGAACCTCGTGGTGGAGGTAAACGTTTCTGATGGTAGCGCCGATTACGTCAGCATTTCGCTTCACACGTCTCCGCCCACCGCAAAGACTAATCTCATCTCTAAAATTTTTGTTTATTTTTGTCAGCGACTGCTTCTGAAGAATGTCGATATGAAAAAATAACACACTAGTTGTGTTAAAAGTTGTTTTTAGCGCAAGTGGTGTGCTATTTCTTCACATTGGAAATCTTGTTATTCCACTCACACCACCATTTCCCCCCCCCCCCCTGCCACACCGTGCAATTGGAATTCTTCTTTTGCGCTTCCTCACACAGAAGAAGAGAAGGACTGGACGTGCTGAAAGCTCAAAAAGTAGAAAGACTCCTTCACACAGTGAAAGCAAAATTATCTTCTACTACCATTTCAAAAGAACATCGTCAAATATGTACCGAAGATTGCGAAAAAAATTTGGAAAAAATTGATATATCGATACTTTATCAACAGCATTAATTATTACCTCCCAGTGACCTCTTCTACTATGGGACAGCTCACTCTAATGGATTCCGTACAAGATGGACTCTCAGTATCAGGGTACAACAACTCATCATCGGATGACCACCTTGAACTGTCGTAGCCCCCCCTGTCTTAGCATAGTTTTATAGGTAAGTTTCAAAAAAATTCTTATTAATTCTTCCCGTTTAACATACGTTCGTTCGAAAGTTCCTGGCAAATTAAGGCTGTCTGCTGGACCTAGACTCGAACTTGTGACCTTTGCCTTTCGCGGGCAAGTGCTCTAGCGACTGAGCTACACACGCAAGACTCACGAGCCATCCTCACAGCTGTATTTCCGGCAGACCTCCTGCTTCCCAAACTTAACTGTAGAGAACTTGACCGGGAAGGGCCACATTTTTAGTGTGCTAGGAAGTTTCGTATCGGCACACACTCCGCTGCAGAGTGAAAATTTCATTCTGCCAAGTGTTCACTTGCTGGCCCCCCCTTTTTTTTCGTTTAATGTTTTGTCTGTAAACGTTTCACAAGAATTATAGATTTATCCACCTGACGAAGATTGTGCATGAGTTAGTTGCACTCCCCTTTTAATTTGGACCACCATTTAAGATTACGTTTAATAAGGAGTTAACTTTGACTCTGTTATAACACAGCTTTGGTGATCGACGCATTTCAGTAAACGGTGTCCATTACCACTGTTTCGGCCCTATATGTTTCAATTGCAGTGATTTGCTCTTCTTCCCTACGTTTTCTTATTGGATTATGAGTTTGGACGCCGTCAACGTTCACCTTGCGGTGTACAATTATAAGTTAAGCTATTCCATGATCAACCAGTTAAGAGGTTACGCAATTAAGCAGTCTGCAACTTGAACTTTGGGGCATCGTGCTTTCTCTCTAGCCTCATGAAGTGGAAGGTTGTGGATAAAAATCTCTTCCCATTTTGAACAGTGTGATGTCATCGCCAGACACCACACTTGCTAGGTGGTAGTTTTAAATCGGCCGCGGTCCATTAGTACATGTCGGACCCGCGTGTCGCCACTGTGTGATCGCAGACCGAGCGCCACCACAAGGCAGGTCTCGAGATACGGACTAGCACTCGCCCCAGTTGTACGGACGACGTAGCTAGCGATGCACACTGTCGAAGCCTCGCTCATTTGCAGAGCAGATAGTTAGAAAAGCCTTCACCTAAGTTAATGGCTACGACCTAGCAAGGCGCCATTAGTAACATTGCATGTATCTACAGAGTCTCACTTGTATCGTCAAGAGCGATGTACCACAAGTATGGCTTAAAATTAAGTATTCCAGAAGCTACGTACTTTTCTTTATAGCATTCATTACGTATCCTGTTTCAGACCTCACGCCCATCTGCGTGAGCTTAGCGCGTGCCTCTCGGCTACTTCCGTGGCGTGGCTGTCTTGCTACGCCACAACAGACAGCAGTACTATTACTAATAAATGCTGTTTTTCTCTTCTTTAACAGCTCAGTCAGTAGTTGTATTGAATTTCACAGTGGTGCACGAAGAAAAGTGGAGTAATTAGTGTTGACTCAACAAGTAACGAAAAGGGCTTTTGATAAATATCGCATCATGATGTTTGAATAGACACTCACAGTTCCTTCGTAAAAGCAGAATCTTGAATAAGTAGGGAGCACTTCTCAGCGTCTCATTAATGCTCAGTTTATTCCGTTTGACAGAAAGCAAAGGCCAATTTATACACAAAGGTAATGAATTCAGGTAGTTCTTGGAAAGGATTTACTAATATTGCGGAACAGTTCTCATTTAGAGCAAAGGTTCCCAAAACGATTTAGGCTTTGTAATGATACTGCTTCTCTTTTCTGCTTTTTGCTTCCAGATTCATTACGCAAAGCAATTTTGGTCTATTACTGAGGACGATTTGCGTTTATCCATTGAAGGAGTGGTGACGTATGCGCCGCGCGGAGTGGCCGTGCGGTTAGAGGCGCCTTGTCGCTTACTGCGAGGCCCCTCCCGCCGGAGCTTCGAGTCCTCCGTCCGGCATAGGTGTGTGTGTGTTGTTATTATCGTAAGTTAGTTTAAGTAGTGTGTAAGTCTAGGGACCGATGACCACCATGTTTGGTCCCTTAGGAAAACACTCACATTTAAATGTGCAGGGCAAGCTTTCGCTGTAGGGACAACTGTAAACTGTAATCGAACATAACATTTTCTTTTATTCTTCTACATCTACATCTACATCCATACTCCGCAAGCCACCTACGGTGTATGGCGGAGGGTACCTTGAGTACCTCTATCGGTTCTTCCTTCTATTCCAGTCTCGTATTGTTCGTGGAAAGAAGGATTGTCGGTATGCCTCTGTGTGGGCTCTAATCTCTCTGATTTTATTCTCATTGTCTCCTCGCGAGATATACGTAGGACGGAGCAATGTACTGCTTGACTCCTCGGTGAAGGTATGTTCTCGAAACTTCAACAAAAGCCTGTACCGAGCTACTGAGCGTCTCTCCTGCAGAGTCTTCCACTGGAGTTTATCTATCATCTCCGTAACGCTTTCGCGATTACTAAATAATCCTGTAACGAAGCGCGCTGCTCTCCGTTGTATCTTCTCTATCTCTTCTATCAACCCTATCTGGTGTGGACCCCACACTATTCAGCAGTATGCAAGCATTGGGCGAACAAGTGTACTGTAACCTACCTCCTTTGTTTTCGGACTGCAGTTCCTTAGGATTCTTCCAATGAATCTCAGCCTGGCATCTGCTTTACCGACGATCAACTTTATATGATCATTCCATATTAAATCACTCCTAATGCGTACTCCCAGATAATTTATGGAATTAACTCAAATGGTTCAAATGGCTCTGAGCACTATGGGACCTAACATCTATGGTCATCAGTCCCCCAGAACTTAGAACTACTTAAACCTAACTAACCTAAGGACATCACACAACACCCAGTCATCACGAGGCAGAGAAAATCCCTGACCCCGCCGGGAATCGAACCCGGGAACCCGGGCGCGGGAAGCGAGAACGCTACCGCACGACCACGAGCTGCGGACTGGAATTAACTGCTTCCAGTTGCTGACCTGCTATATTGTAGCTAAATTATAAGGATCTTTCTTTGTATGTATTCGCAGTACATTACATTTGTCTACATTGAGATTCAATTGCCATTCCCTGCACCAAACGTCAACTCGCTGCAGAGACTCCTGCATTTCAGTGCAATTTTCCATTGTTACAACCTCTCAATATACCACAGCATCATCTGCAAAAACCTTCAGTGAACTTCCGATGTTATCTACAAGGTCATTTATGTATATTGTGAATGGCAACGGTCCTACGACACTCCCCTGCGGGAAACCTGAAATCACTCTAACTTCGGAAGACTTCTGTCCATTGAGAATGACATGCTGCGTTCTGTTATCTAGCAACTCTTCAATCCAATCGCACAATTGGTCTGATAGTCCATATGCTCTTACTTTGTTCATTAAACGACTGTGGGGAACTGTATCGAACGCCTTGCGGAAGTCAAGAAACACGGCATCTACCTGGGAACCTGTGTCTATCTACGGCCCTCTGAGTCTCGTGGACGAATAGCGCGAGCTGGGTTTCACACGACCGTCTTTTTCGAAACCCATGCTGATTCCTACAGAGTAGATTTCTAGTCTTGAAACGACATGTAATCATTTTGATTTCTGTAGGTTATGTAGTAACATTTTTAACGTAAGTTGTCATCAGATACCGTTGGAAATTGCAACAAAACAGATTTTTATTTTTAACAAAATGAACATAAAAATAAAGGAACACACGGCAGTGTTTGTGCTATTCTGTTGAGAGTTTTTAGGAGAGGGATTACGACAGGACGGCATCAGCTGGTATGTACAGTGTTCAGACCACCTGTTATCCCTTCTAAAGAGTGGTTCGCAGCCTGATGAAAAGTGCGTGTATGTGAATTCCTGAGGGACCAAATTGCTGAGATCATCGGTCCCTAGACTTACACACAACTTAAACTAAATTATGCTAAGAACAACACACTCACCCATTCCCACGGGAGGACTCGAACCTCCGGTAGGAGGGGCCGCGCAATCCGTGCCATGGCGCCTCTAACCAGGCGGGGCGATGAGAAGAGTATCAGCAGCTGCGCTCTGCACTTTATCAACACGAAGTTTAACACCGCTTCTGCTAATCGTAACACTAGGAACCAATGCATCTCTGAACCATTTATGCAGTAGCTTCTTTTTTGATAAAATATTTACAACATAAATTTATGTAAACATGTTCGCCTCATCCTTCTCACGAGCTCTTTGTGCCATATCAGTTCGCTTCTGGAATCGTAGAGTTCGCTCAAAACTTATGATAGCTGCAACGGCACCTTTCTTAGATTGAAGTCAGCTGATAGGTATTCCTGCTTAATGGAAGTCTCTCTAACAAAGGAGCCACTTTCGGCAAAGCTTAGGTATCCGAGTAATGAGGTAATTAGTATATTTCATCAAAATATACAAGGTATTAGAGATAAAGTTAGTGAACTGCTTCTGGAATCGTAGAGTTCGCTCAAAACTTATGATAGCTGCAACGGCACGTTTCTTAGATTGAAGTCAGCTGATAGGTATTCCTGCTTAATGGAAGTCTCTCTAACAAAGGAGCCACTTTCGACAAAGCTTAGGTATCCGAGTAATGAGGTAATTAGTATATTTCATCAAAATATACAAGGTATTAGAGATAAAGTTAGTGAACTGCTTATAGATATTGACTCTGAAATTATTGGTATATCTGAACACTTCTTACATAAGGAGATAATTCAGAGGCTTCCTTTACCAGGATACAGGTTGGCTGGCAGCTTTTCTGGGAGTTCTTTGCGGTGTGGGGGGAGTAGCCACGTATGTGAAAAACGGCATCCCATTTCAGTCAATTGATGTTTCAAAGTACTGCACTGGAAAGGTGTTTGAAAGTTGTGCAGATGTGGTTAAATTTAGTGGAGCTAAACTTCTAACTGTTGTTATTTATAGATCCCCAGACGCAGATTTCACAACATTTTTGCTAAAGCTGGAGGAGGTTCTTGGTTCACTTTGTAGGAAATACAAAAAGTTAGTTATATGTGGTGACTTCAATATTAATTGTATAAGTGATTGTGCAAGGAAAAAGATGCTGGTAGACATCGTTAATTCATATAATCTTATGCAATCCGTATTCTTTCCAACGAGAGTGCAAGGGAACAGTGGAACAACCATAGACAACATTTTTGTTCATTCCTCATTAACATTCTGTTAGCAAAAAGGTGAATGGCCTTTCAGATCATGATGCACAAATTTTAACTCTTAAAGATTTTTGTGCTGCAACACATGTTAAATATAGTTATCAACTCTTAGGAAAGCTGATCCAGTTGCTGTAGAGACCTTTGTAAACCTTATCAGGGAACAAGAGTGGCAAGATGTTTATAGTGCTGATACAGTAGACGATAAATATAATGCTTTCCTCAAGACTTTTCTCGTGCTCTTTGAAAGTTGCTTTCCGTTAGAACGTTCAAAACAGGGTACTAGCACAAACAGGGAGCCTGGGTGGCTGACTAAAGAGATAAGAATATCTTGTACAACAAAGTGGAAATTATATCAAAACGTTGGAAACAGTCAAAATCTAAATGCAGCAGCCCATTACAAACAGTATTGTAAGGTGCTTAAAATGTTATTAGGAAGGCAAAAAGTATGTGGTGTGCAGATAGAATAGCTAAGCCTCTGGATAAAATTAAAACCATATGGTCAGTCGTAAAGGAAGTGGCTGGTCTACAGAGACAGGTCGAGGATATAGAATCAGTGCGCAGTGGGAATGTCCGTGTTACTGATAAGTCGCATATATGTACAATATTTTATAATCACTTTCTGAATATAGCAGGTGAACTAAATAGAAACCTAGTCCCAACAGGGAATCATATAGTACTTGTAGAAAAAAGTGTTCCGAGACTGTTACCGGAAATGCTCCTACATGATACTGACAAGAGGGAGATTGAGTTAATAATTAAATCACTAAAAACCAAGAACTCTCATGGATATGACGGGGTATTTAGCAGAATACTGAAGTATTGTTCTATGTATATTAGCCCAGTACATAGCCATATCTGTAACTTTTCCTTTATGAGTGGTCGGTTTCATGACCGATTAAAGTACTCGGTAGTGAAGCCACTTTATAAAAAGGGAGACAGGGATAATGTTGACAATTTTGGACCTATTTCTATGCCATCGGTGTTTGCTAAAGTTATCGAGAAGGTTGTATCTACAAGGTTACTGGAGCATTTAAATTCACATAATTTGCTGTCAAATGTACAGTTTGGTTTTAGAAATGGTTTAACAACTGAAAATGCTATATTCTCTTTTCTCTGTGAGGTTTTGGACGGATTAAATAAAAGGTTGCGAACGCTAGGTTTTTTCTTTGATTTAACGAAGGCTTTAGACTGAGTTGACCACAAAATATTACTGCTGAAGTTGGACCATTATGGAGTAAGGGGAGTAGCTTACAATGGGTCCGCCTCTTACTTTAGAACAGAAAGCAGAAGGTAATTTTCCGCAATATTGAGAGAGGTAGTGATGTTCGGTCCCAATGGGGCACTGGTAAGTGGGGCGTTCCCTAAGGGTCGGTGCTGGGGCCACTGCTGTTTCTTATTTATATAAATGATATGACTTCTAGTATTACAGGTGATTCAAAAATATTTCTGTTTGCTGATGACACCAGCTTGGTAGTGAAGGATCTTGTGTGTAATATTGAAACAGTATCAAATAATGAAGTTCATGAAATAAGTTCGTGGCTTGTGGAAAATAATTTGATGCTAAATCACAGTAAGACTCAGGTTTTAGAGTTTCTAACTCACAATTCAACTAGAACCGATATTTTGATCAGACAGAATGGGCGTATTATAAGCGAGACGGAACAGTTCAAGTTCCTTGGCGTTCGGATAGATAGTAAGCCGTTGTGGAAAGCCCATATTCAGGATCTTGTTCAGAAACTGAATGCTGCTTTATTTACCATTAGAACAGTATCTGAAACAAGTGTCAGTTCAACGCGAAAAGTTGCCTACTTCGCATATTTTCATACGCTTATGTCGTATGGTATTATTTTTTGGGGTAACTCTTCTGATTCAAAAAGGGTATTTTTGGCTCAAAAACGGGCTGTTCGAGCTATATGTGGTGTAAGTTCGAGAACCTCTTGTCGACCCCTATTCAATAGTCTGGGAATTCTGACATTGCCCTCACAGTATATATTTTCTTTAATGTCGTTTGTTGTTCGCAATATTAGCTTATTCCCAAGAGTTAGCAGCTTTCACTCAGTTCATACTAGGCAGAAATCAAATCTGCATGTGGAATGCACTTTCTTTTGTACAGTATTCTGCTGCATCCATTTTCAGAACTCAAAATCCTTCGCAGTAGCCCAAACACTTTTGAGTCTAAACTGACGAGTTTCCTCATGGCTCACTCCTATTCTGTCGAGGAGCTCCTGGAAGAGCTGAAAAATTAAGCAAATTCCAGTGTTACATTGTTGATTTTCTTTATTTAAACTTACGACTTGTCGCCTGAATATGTTTCATATATTTCATTTTATCTGTTTCTCCAATCGTGTTATAATTTTATGTATTGACTTGTTCCATAACCATGGAGACTTCTCCTTAATTTGGTCCCACGGAACAATAAATAAATAAATAAATAAAATAAAATAATATTTCCAGCTGGCCCCTAATCGCGACAATGAATGCCAGCCGGTGGCGTGACGCGCTAATGGAAGCATACAAGAGTAGCAGAGGTGAATGGGGATCATTCTAGGGACGATACACGCCGCAAATGGGAAAATCCACTGACACAGGCGACTTTGACAAATGGCGGCAGACTTTTATGGCCCGGCGCCAGGGAACAAGATCGGAGGCTCTGCAGAGAAGGAGCGGCGGCGATCTGTGGCACATCTGACGACGCGGTACAGGTCTGGTGCAGGCACATGTGTTTCAGAGCAAGAACGATCAGCGCACGTTCTCGAACGCGGGGGTTCGTATCGGGCGACCTGTACGTGTTCCAATGTGACCCAAAAGCAACGTCAATTACAACTGCAATGACCACGCTACCATCGAGATTAGACCACTGGTCAGCTGAAAAATGTCGTCTCGTGGGATGAATCACGTTTCTTGTTACGCCAGGTCGACAGCCGTTTACGTGGTCGCCGTCTGTTGCTCGAAACATGCACCTCTCCACTGTCGTGCGGCAGTGGGGGCAGTGCTATGCTATGGCGCACCTGGGCTTCCATGGGACGTGTGGTAGTACTCGAAGCTACTATGACGGCAGTGGACAACGATAACATTACTGAGGACCACCCCTATCCCTTCACGCCTCATATCCTCCCCGACGGCGATGGCGTCTACCATCAGGATAGCTATCGATATCACAAGGCCTGAACCGTACGACAGTGCTGTGGGGAAGATGATAATGAACTCATATTGATCTTTCACCTGCTAAATTCGCCTGATCTGAACTTGACGGAACACACACAGTCGAACACCAGCGTCACGTCCTCAGACCATCGACGCGTAAATTAGGGGAATTGCGTCACAAGTGTGTAGACGTCTGGTCCACAAATGTGAGGAAACCTACCAAGGACTTGTCGATTCCATGCTAAGCAGAATCGCTGTTGGATTGCGTTAAAGGGTTGGACCAATACGCTATCAAGAACACAATGTTTTGGCTCATTAGTATATCATCATCATCATCATCAACAACATCGATTTGGCCTGTCTCAGACGGCGCACAACATAGCGTCCCTGCAGGTTCTTACATTTCTCCCGATCTTGAGCTTCTCGTTACCAGTTCAGTCCAGCTGTCTTTCTCAAGTCACTGTCCCATCTTTACGATCGTCTACCCTTTGTGTTTTTTCGTGAATTAGGTTCCGATCTAAAACTTGTTTTGAGGACCTGCCATCTTTTCATCGAGCGACATGATCAGCCCATCTGCAACTGTTTCCATAATGCCACTAGCCTTTATTTTCTGTCTGATGTCAACTGCTTTCTTTCTGTCTTTATTTGTGTAGTTGAATAAAGATCTTCCAATCTCTCTTCGGGTTTCTGTTAGTTTTCTAACAATGAATTAATTTAATGTCCGCGTGTCACAGCCGTAAGTTGTTACTGGCAATGTACATTGGTGAAAAACTGTTTTCTTCAGTTCGGCTGACATCTTACGCCTCAAAACTTAAGCCGAACAGCCTAATTTAATGTATATTCACTATCTAATATGTAATTATCCCCAGAGTTGCTGAACAGTGATATAATAAATAATAGATATTTAAGTAACCAACGCATTTGTTTTGCACGAATTACTTATAGGTTTGGCGATTGTTTGTGTTCACAGGACTGAGAGACATAATCGTTTCCAAGCAACCGAAGTCTCTGTTACGTCTTTCATTGTATGACTGTTATCACCGTTGCTGTACAGTCGACATTGGCCAGAGCAGCATCGCTGTTTCTGTCAGTCTTCTCTTGTGGAGAGAAAACTAACACTTAGGAAAGGTTATAAATCTATTTTTATTCGGACATTGTCAAAATTAGTGGGGGAATATTTTATTAGTACATTGGAGACTAGAGAAACTTTCAATTGTACAGTTCTTTGGTCTTGTTGTAATTAGTAGGATAGCCGTTAAACACTGCTGGGATTCGATGAGATTTATTCACAATCATGTCTCTGCAACTTTAATATGGCGATCGTAGACACGGTGTGTTACCAGAGTCGCAAAAGGCTAGGCCAACTTTTGAACAATTATACAAAAAATTAACAAATCTCAGTGGCAACCACGTCCGACGTAGAAGCATGTAAGAGTAGCCTTTCGTCACTGTCTGCAGTTTCAGTGGTCTAACAGGATATCAGTGTACATCCTATACCCTCCCCTCCTGTTTTTCACGTACTATCCTTAATTTCATCTGAATGTTTAGAAGTGTCCGTTAAAAAAAATAATTATTACTTACTCAACATCCTGTTATCTAATCGTTCCGAGTTTTTGTAACGCATACACGGAATCACCCTCCCCTAGAGGACGGAGGGAGAGGGGTGTGTGTGTGTGTGTGTGTGTGTGTGTGTGTGTGTGTGTGTGTGTGTGTGTGTGTGTATGTGTGTGTGTGTGTGTGGGTGGGTGGGTGCGGGTATGAGTATGTGACACCCATTCTGTAACATCTCCTTCAGAACAGGACGATACCGTGTTTTAGCAGATGTTGCAGTCCAACACTTCTGAATATTATTACATAGATCTTCAAAAGTAGGCTTTCTGCCGTCCATGTCAAGTTCATGCCATAAGAGTTCTATGGCATTTAAATCAGGTGACTGACGTGGCCAAATTACATTCGTCAGCTTCTCAGATTTCTCTTTTCTATTGACGCACCCTTTTCACATTTTAAAAACATGTTTGGGATCATTGTCCTCCTACTGGACAAACCTATCACCATTTTTATCCATCTGGAACTGTATTTTCGATCATAATCCTGTGATATTTTCCTTCTTTAATGTTCCTTTAATTCTCACTAGATCACCTACCTCATCACCCCAAAACATCCCCTCATCATGATCGATCCTTCACCATTGGTTTCACATATGGACTTTTAATTTATTCTCCATGAACTCGACAAGCAAACATTCGACGATGACTTCTAGGTATTTGAAATTTAGATTCTTCCGCCTGTAACAGTTTGGACCATTGCTGTACGCTCCAGTTTTTGTGTTGCTGTGCCCATTGCAATCTTTTTACCTTATTTTGTTTGCGTAGTATAGGACCTTTGATTATTATGCATCCTTTTAATACTTGTTCATGCAGGCATGACATTGTTGAGACAGGGATTGGAGCTGCTCACATATTATTTACTTGTTCGCAAATTTTAGGTTCAGAAGTTGACCTCTGATATTTATTCTTCCCTGTATGATGCTACTCGGTTTCTTCCAGATCTCAAAAAACTTGCATTGGGACCAGTTTTCTTGAATCGCTGCAATATATACACCACTGTAGATCGGGCTACACCAGCTTTTGCTGCTATTATCCATAGCCTTCCTGAAGTATAACTACAATTACCACACTTTTTACAATTCCAACGTCCTGTTTCCATCCCATTTGGAGGTAATGTAGTGTGAACCTGATCAGATCAACGAACAGACTGCTAGATCCACTCAATGTACTGAAAACTACCGCAAACTGATTGCTACATGGATAGCTGAAGGAATGAAGGCTATTCGAACGGAACCTTCTTAGGCAAAGGCACGTCAATGTTGTGGACATTCATTAGCGCCCCTATACGCCACCAACCAGTCAAATACACAACAGATGAGCTTAGTCTTTATATGTTTAAACTTCTTTTATTTTCCGAATAGAATATTATGGAATATTCAAAACGAAATTCCTGTTTTAGCCACAAATACTTAGTTGTGGCCGGTGATGAAAAACTTTTGACTGATAGTGTAAAAATTACGCACACTACATTTTTATGTTTTGTATATATAACACACATATATACACCGTATGGTGTTCCATTAGATATTTGAAATCACGTACATTATCAAATTAGACGTTGTGCCAAAATTTCAAAGGAACAGGCGAAGAACTTTCGAAGATTTACGATTTTGAACAAAGGAACATTTACATTTTTATTTATATACATGTAAGAACTCTTGGAGAAATAGTGCATAGTGCCAAACTGTTTACTTTAGGTTTGATCACAGGAAATGTATGTTATAAAGGCAAAGTTATTTGCGCTCCGTATTAAGAAAAGCTAGTTTTTCAAGCCTCTTAATCTGTATGACGTCATGTCTCCTAAACTATGTGAGAGTATATAAATAACTACTTCAGTATACTTTGTATTTAAGTAAATGCCTTATTGAACCTTATAACAGCACAGACTTCAAGTAGGGCTATTGCAGGTTGACTAAGTACAGGTGCAATGACATTTCGACCCATGATAGCGGTAAGCCTTGCTCCCCTTACCAACGACGTCTTCAACATCACGTGACAATCCAGGTCGCTCCACACCTGTTCCCTTACCCACTTCTCTCTCCGCATCAACCTCTCTAGTCAGATCGCAGAGTATTATTAAAAAGAGACAGTCAGTCACTTTAAGTGCATAGAAGTGGCGCCAAAAATGAAAGACATGCAGCATCCCCGAAAAAATTACGTGAGCTCGACACGAACTGGCGTCATGTTTACATGTTCAAAGATATTTGCTTTTGCATAACGTAAGTGTGCCATTATGCGGGCGCACGCGCACATACACACACACACACACACACACACACACACACACACACACACACATAACACACCTCTGTATTTCATTTCTATCTGTTTGAAAATGTCAAATACTGTGCTACTTAACTGTACTCTCTCCCCTTTAAATTTCAACACGTGTAATTCCACATCTGCCAGATCGGTCTTGTATACGTCACCGGAAATTTCATGTTCCTCTCTCTTTCCTCTTCTGCCTTGTCTTTAAATTTCACCTCATATGTATATGCAAAAAAAAAAAAAGAAAAAAAAAACACATACAATAATTGCAAATGTGACTTATCATTATAATCAGTAAATTTCCTCTCTCTGTAATACTTACTCTAGTGAGGCATCAGCATTATAATACTTTGAGTGCAAAGCTTAAGTACATCAATAACTTTCGCATGACGTCGGTCTACTAGGTAAGATAGCTCGATGAAACTTGGACCACACACTAAAAGAACTGCTACAGTACACTACAGGAGATAAGTGTAAGGTATACGCAGTGAGGCAGAAAGAAATGTCAATTTTATTCAAAGACAGGAATGACAGTGATTTTAAAGCTATTCGTGATGGTCCCCTGGACATTAAATACGGCTTGGATTGTCAGAGAATCTGTAGGCAGTTGCAGTCTAGTATCTAGTGATCGAGCAGCAGAGATTCTTCAGCAATAGAAGGACTGCAGTGACTAGTACCCGGTAGAAGAAGAAGAAGAAAAAAACAAGAAGAAGAATAAGAAAACAAGAAGAAGAAGACCGAAGTCTCTTTGTAAGCTGAATTTTGAAACAAACCTAGTAATTTTGTTGTGTTTGCATTAATGGGTGAACCAGCAATAAAGCGCATTAAACTGGATTAAACCAATGACGTTGAATGGGTTGCTGCTGACTCTGCAATTGGAAGTGGAATATGTACAGGTGTAATAGATAATAGAGATGAGTTTAGGGCACTTAGACATTTCTTGTATGCCTGTTTCCGTGTTTCCGAAAACAGAGCACGTCTGATTAACCAACCTCTTAAAATCAATGTTTTGCTAGTCTGAAAGTTTCGTTCGGCCAAGTCAGGTGGCGAAAAACGAATATCAATATAAATAATGCGAATTTTTGTGTCATCTGAAACTAGTGATGATTGGTACTCGACTCATGACATTAATAAACTGTTACAGAAAGCTGACACTTTTAAAGAGAGAAATTCTGACTGGGCATTGAAGAAAATAGCTCGGTTGTATGGTAATGTTAATTTAAATAAGGGATTTTACTCAGAACTATACGCAAACCTGCTCAATGTGATAGTAAATAAACGTGCAAGTAATAGACGATTAGTCATATTACAATGCCTGTTGTAAGTGATGATTTTCTGGTAGGTTTATATCCTACAAATACAACATACAGTTTCCTACTGAGGTGGAACATAATCACACTTTCGAAAATAAGAATGAAACAATCTCCGTAAAAGTCCGTGCGATCCAGTATTCTGATTATGAACGGATCGTCACAGTTGATAATAGAGATAAGAAATAATTTTCGTTTGTACTCCTACAGATCACAAAGCATCATCGTGAAAAACAAGTAAACATATTGCAGTTGAAAGTTGCTAATACAGGCACACCACTGCTACTGAATAAAAACCTATCAAAGGTTTTACACAGTAGCTGTACTGCTTGTAAGTATCCAGTTCAGATATGTGAGCAATGTCTGTGTTGTTTTTATTCTGACGATACATTTGAAGCACATTCGATTGCCTGTGTGCACTTTGAACCAGTACACAGTAGATTGCCGTAGTGGCAAGAATGAATATGAAAAGTTTACCAAGTTAAGCAACACACTGAAGCTACCATTTGTAAATACGGAATGTATGTTATGACAAGTTACTACTTGCAGTCATAGTAGCGACTGTCGTTTTTATTCTTATGACGGAAATTTGCATACAGCATTCTGCATAGCTTACTACGTACATGACGGCTATGAAGAGGAGAATCCCGAGTAT
This sequence comes from Schistocerca serialis cubense, assembly GCF_023864345.2. Classification (NCBI taxonomy): domain Eukaryota; kingdom Metazoa; phylum Arthropoda; class Insecta; order Orthoptera; family Acrididae; genus Schistocerca; species Schistocerca serialis. The sequence continues at coordinate 546,091,642 of NC_064644.1, forward strand.
AAATTTAAGTGGCAGCGATTGGATGAAATGGTTCACTGAACAGCTCCATGCCGTCCATGAGAATGTGAATCACTTTTTGTCACAAAATAAAAAATAGTCCCGAAAGAGAATTAGCGTTTCGTTCGGTAGGGGGCAGTCAAATTTGCTGCAAAACGATTGAGGTAGACGATATTAAACACGGACACCAACATTTCACCAATGCATACCGAGGTGCAGCACATGCCGGTTCCATTACGCACTACAGGCCTCACTACACACTCTTTGTCGGATTTTACAATTTGAGCAATTACGGTGGGAAATAATTGATCATGAATATACGCGAATAAAAGATGACCAATGGTAATTAAATTAAATTCAGTCCAGTTTGAATTTATCTTCTACCATATAACATGAAAAATATAAATTATTTACGAAAAGTAATTTAATGTATAGAAACAGTAAAATAGAATGAAATAAAATGTAATTTACACTTTCTCGATTTGCTAAGTGAAGATATCTTTTCCTGACGACCGACAGTTTAGCCTAGTTGACCATATGGGAATGTTACCGTTTGATTCTGGGAGACATAAATAATTTTTACTAGGAAATCACTTATCCTCAATTCAAAAATTTAAAAGTTGACTAACAGGTGAAATGATAAAGGAAGGCGAGCACCAAAGAGCTTGAATGTATGGAATGAATTCGAGTGTAAAGCACTTGCAGACTATTGTGATTTATATTTGAACATTGACATACTACTCCTTACTAACGTGTTCGAAAACTTCCGTGATCCATACATTAAAGCATATGATTTAGAGCGCGATGCTCTGTTGCAAACAAAGAGGGGGGGGGGGGGCTTCAATAAGCTATGCAACTGTGGTGTGCGTACTGTAAGACCTTCAGAACACACACCATCAGATTATTTGACTTGTCGCTCTAACGAAGTAGGCGAGTGTCAGCAATATGTCTCGTGGTCTTACCATGGCGTGTTTTTCTTCTGCCGTTAGGTCAGATGATAGAAATGCCACTTGCATGCTTAGAGTAGCAGATTGACGGTGACCAACTTTAAACAGAACTTGATTAATTTTCACACACATTTATTAAAATAATAACAAGTATAAACATTACGTAACTTGATTCTGGATGCTATTTACAATTGACAATCTGAAGTTCCTTTGGTCTGGGTACGTTAATCTTATTCTCACATATCTCTCATACTTGACAAATTGTCTATACATTTATCTTCATGGCTATGTACAGGAATATGGTAATCTTATTAGGCGCAGACTGAAACTTGACTATAAACTGGTACAGACCAATGCAGACTGGTACAGACTGGTGCAGACAAATGCAGACTGACTAATCGAAGGTCTGTACACTCGTTATAATACCTCGCACATTCAGGTATCACTGCGCGAGTGTGATCCATGAGGAGAAAAGGTTCTACGTTAGCAGCAATCTCATTGGCTGCGTTACATATTAATACGCGGATAGGCGGAAGCGGAATTTGGTCCGTCTCTAAGGCAGCGCCATCTCGTAGTGTGGAGACGGACGAGCGCTGCACCTGCGCTGTTGTGGTTCGCGGGGCGCGCTCTAGTGGGGAAGCTGTGTACGCGCTGACTACGCGGAACTATGTACACAACAGCAACATATTTTCTTCCTCAGCGAACTTCGGTTAAAAAATGTGGAAATTTTTACGGGATACCGTGGAATATTCCCACTTCAGCTCCTATAGTTTAATGAAGTTCCGATAGGTGGCTGGGCTACATGTAGCCTTCAAAACGGCGTCTGTAACCGAGGAGTGGTCCATGCAGAGAGCTGTCATTGAGCTTCTTTTGCAGGAAATCCAGAGACTCGCAGATACTCGTAGATTCCTGCAGGACGTCTACCGCCACCTGGCAGTCAAGAAATCCACGGCGAGTTAGTACTGTTGCAAAACTTACAGAACAAATTGAATGTGGACGTATTTTACTTTAGAGAGCAGTGTGTCTTACGACAACAGTAGACCTAAGTAATTACATGTTTGCAGTAATCGAGAATGCCTGTTTGTATGTTTGACTGGCATTTTAATTAGTATATATTTTATGCTCTGCCATGGTAGTGTCGATCAACACTAATGCAAAGGAGTTATCTATTTTGGGAAACCCGGTAATTGTCCCCCATTGCGAAACATAAATTTGAAACGGCTCAAAGGTGCCTGCAAGCTTCCTCTGTAATTGTGCAAAAGCGTGGCGCTTCGTCACGGTTCTCGCGGCTCTCCCTGTCGGAGGTTCGAGTCCGGCCTCGGGCATGGCTGTGTGTGTTGTCCTTAGCGTAGTAGTGGCTCGAAGCCAGGCCACTAACAGGCTGCCCATACACATTCGCTTGGTTTCCCGGGTTGCAGCCAAATTTTCGACGTCCCACGGGTGGAAACTGCAGCGCACTTCTCTGACAGGGGGCTGTGGATGCCAACGTTCCCTCCTTTGATGTCATAGCTCCGATTCTAGCGAACCAGGGTATAAAGTGGCCACAACAGCTAGCCACAGTCGTGCCTGAAGATGAGCAGCAGATCCCTCGTGGAAATACTGTTCTGTCTATACAATTCGATCGGACGCTAAGCCCGAGAACTTCACAAGCATACAGGTTCATAATAATATTTAGAATGGTGGCATTTCAGTGCCTAGAAATTGTTGCGCAGTAGTCATGAAGTCGAGGGTGATTAGAAACCTTTTCGACTGTTATAACTGTCAACTGCGTTGACGCTCAAAAGATGGCCTTCGGCTTTAGTGCCTGTCGGGTGGTTGTGCCTTCCTCAGCGTACCCTGGTTGTGCTCAAGTCTGCAACCTTCCGGCTTTCCCTTTCATTTTACTTAGCATTCCGGTTTTCCCTTTCTCTATGTCCTAATATATCGCCATTCTTTATTTTGTGGTTATTTTCTTTTCTCTTCGTATTTAAGATATTGGTTACCGTGTTGGAAGGTACATTCGTGCTGTATCGGTCCATTGACTGCGATTGTGCCCAGGCCCCTTGATATGGCGGTTCTCGGTCTGATACGATTTCTCCTAAATGAACAGCACACTCTACTGAAAACTCCCCATGACATGGGGACGCCTGTAAGTGTCTGCAACTACCATTCAGAACAGGTTTTACAATATGGATACGTCAGTTCGCTGCATTCCTTCGCGTATCAGCGGCCTACTACAGGACCAGTGGGTCAGCGACTTGTACAAGATAACACAGAGGTGATCCGACAAAGTGGGGTTCAGGAACGAGTAGATAAGGTTGCCCAGTAGTGATGGACGTTCTGGGGGTGCAGCTCGATTGCACTGGATTCCCATCGATGGGGACGTTCTGTACGTTGATGATAATGGCATGACATTTGCCTGCGCTGATAGCTGACATTTTACGATTCATCTAGTGATGCAGTCAATGGTGTCTTGTGCACGTCTACTCAGATGCAACATGTCCATGTCCTGTCTGAAAACCACAGTATCGCCAGCATACAATGTGAACTCCTTGAGGAGCAGCCATAAAGTTTTTGTTGTCACGTTGAAGAAAGCTTAACCTACGACTATGAAACTTATTAGTGCCTATCTCTACATATTCGCTGTCCAATGCAAAACGCTTATACCAAACCTGGATGACGTGGCGGTGTTCTTGGTGGTAGAAGTCTGCATTTTGGCTGCTCCAGGAACGTTCCAAATCGAACATCACTTCGTCGTGTTTCTGGAGATGTCTGCCATCCGAGGATTGTTTGTCTGGAGAATACTAGGGAAAAAATTATTAGCTGGAACAACCAATACGCGCCACTTCGTCTTTCCACTCCCTCGCAACCTCGTCAGGAGATTTCGGTTGTATGATCCTCTGACGGTTTGCCCCTTACGAGCATAAAGTTTTAGCTTCGCACAGTAGTCCCAAAAACTACTCATCCTTGTCTGGCCGATAGTAGTCGGTTCTTCACCAATTTCCTTATGTTTCCACAGTTTGCTTTGTTTCTTTCTGTTGTGCTCTCTTAGTGATACGCCCAGCGCTCGTCGATGGCAATAAGGTGGTCAAAGAAATCACCTGGACTGGTTTGACACAGGTGCAACATTTCTGGATCTCCCTTGCTCCGGCGCGCATTTTGAGTTACTGTGAGCAGTGGTGGAAACCAGTAGGTGGCGTTATTTGTCGTGTTCAAACTCTCGTGCAAGGCAGAGAAAACTGACGTATGATGGATTTTCACTTTTTACACTGTCAACTCGACTGTGACATGGCAGTGCTCAAGCACCATTGAGATTCCTTGTTCTTCCCAGAGAGACGATTTTCCATTCGTTCCTCATCATTAAGACTTGTGTGAACACACTGGAAGTACGTTGCGGTACGTTTTTACCAATACAACGTGCACTGTTGGAGCTTTCAAAACGCCTTGTTGCAGCCTTGTAAGACGAATTACTTGCACGGTGCTCCACTTTATCTGGGAGCTGACACACCTACTTTTGGCTCATCTAGCGATGTTCCACTGTTGTGGCACAGGAAATTCAGTATTAATTGTGTACCAGTACTTGAGATGTCTTCCTGAAAAAGAAATTGTATTCATTTAATCAAGGTGATAATTATTTATGTCTACGTCTACGCCCTGTATTCTATTGCGAGTAGCTAGGCGGCAGCGAAAAGAGTTTAGATAAGCAGACCAGACGCCGTACCACAGTGCATGCGGTGCAGCCGTTGCCGAAATATTGCTCCCAACACCATGACTCCCAAAAGAAGGAGTTCTGGATCTTGGTACACTGTCTGCTATAGCTCAGCAATTTCTGCTCTCCTGATTGTCGATACAGATTCAAACAACCGTCGGTCACGCAGTACAATACAGTTAGTTAGTTACTTGTTCCATGGATCCTTTTGAAAGATAAATCGTAATCATATGGAACGAGACATTTTACATTCACATTGCACATTAATTTGTACATACAGTTGTATTCAGAACACATTTATGGTCTCTGTTTTAAATGTGAGTTAGTAATTCCTGACAGCACCTTTCACACAACTTATACCTTTCGATCTTTCATTAGTAATCAAATCAGTGACGATTAGCAACAGGTGTCCTCAATCATGGCAAATACGGCAGCGTCCCAACTTCTATACAAGTACACCTACACTCTGCAAGTAAGCCTACGGTGTGTGGAGGAGTACTTCCGGTAACAATATCTGCCCCCACCCCTCCTCATGTTTCCCCAGTCGATTCGCGAACCGCAAGTGGAAGTAACAACTGTCGATAAACGTTCGAATTAGTTCTAATTTCTCTGAGTTCCTCGTCGTGTCCATTTCGCGACACGTGTACGCATAGTTGCCCGAATCTCCCTGCGACGTATCTACCAGGGATATCAACAGTAAGCCTGTCCATGATACAAGGAGGTCTTAGACTAGAATTTGTTGAGCATCGACGTAAACAATACCATGATGAAGTAGGTCATTCTTCGTTGGATTTTCTCTATTTGTCGTATAAATTCAACCTGTTAAGTGTCCCAAACTGATAAGCTGTATTGAGGCATCGGTCTTATATTTATTTTACAAGCTTCTTCTTTCGCGGACGAGTTATACCGCCTTTAGACCTGCTTTTCCTACAACTAAAATTATGCCTACAGTGACTTTTCAACAATAGGGTAATCGAACAGTAGTAACTCTCTTCGCCTGTTTATGAACATCATGTTACATTTTTATTTAGTTTCATTCTGACGTCTGATTTTGGACTGCCTTAAAGCAGAAGTGATTTTAAATGTGAAAAAGTCGCTTTACTGAGATGTGAATATTCTCCTATTACACTTTGTTTTGACAATTTCATTCAAATCCCACAGCTGCTCTTTCAACAGTGAATAGCTGACAACACTACGTCGTCCTCAAATAAAGCTTATTGTTCAGGTAGCGTAATACAGCAACAAATCATGACAATAAAATATGGGTGTTTCCGGTCCTGTTATATCGATATTTCGCTTTTCGCGAAAGCAGAGTACCTCTCTTAGGCCTTCAATAGGTGAACATTCAAATATCTCTCGTAGCAATACGTGCAGTTTTGTATGCGAATGTCTTTCAGAACTGTTTTCGGGATCAGTTTTCTGTATTTTAAGAATATTTTCGTGCGGGTCTTTGGGTTCAGGGTCACGCAAATCCTTCGTCAGTCAGCAAAGGAGACTAATATCGCTGTTTATGACCAAACTCGTGTGTACGTGTGTGTGTGTGTGTGTGTTGGGGCTTACGAGCGTCGAGTTCATCAGCGCCCTGACACGCATTAGAAGAAAAGAATGCGGACAAATTTAGTGAAATGGAATCATACACGCAAAGAAAGCGGAAAAAGATGAAAATGCTGTATAAGAATGTAGAACGTAAGGAAAACGAGAAAGGAGCGTCAAGGATGCCACAGGAAATTGTCAGTGATTGGACACTTACGTAAAATATGGGCGAGCCAGTCATCCTGTGAACAAATTAAGACTCTCCCTAAAATCTTGGCAAAAACATTGGAGAACTCAAAGAACTTTAAAACTTTAACCACATTCGTTTGAGTATTTCCTAAAAGAGATAGCATATCCTCCGGCAAGTCAGCCGCGGCCCGCAGGTCAGGAAATAAAACGCAGTCCAATAAAACGTGGCGCACAGTGACCTGGACGCCACAAGTACCACGCATTGGAGGGTCCTCTCGCCGGAGCAGGAAGCTATGCATCATAGGGCTGTGGCTTATCCGAAGCCGAGTGAGGAGAACCTCGTCCCACGTACGGGACTGGAAGGAATACACTACACTCCCGTTGTGGGCTTGACTAGACGGAGTTTATTGTCAGTCATTTCCAGCCACTCATCCTCCCACCGACGCATGACCCGTAAGCTCAATAGCGAGTTGAGTGCGTGCAGGGGGATGGCACACTGAAATCGTTGGGGTTCGAGACATGCCTCCTTGGCTGCGAGATCTGTCCTTTCGTTCCCGGCAATGCAAACGTGCCCTAGAACCCAGCAGAAAACCACCTCCTTCCCCATTCATTGTAGTTGGAGGAGGGCGTCCTGGATGTTCTGGAATATTTTATCTGCTGGAGACAAATGTTGCAATGAGTGAAGGGTACTTAGTGAATCGGAACAGACAAGAAATTTAGGACGGGAAGAGCATCTAATCTGCTCCAGACGTCGCAAGATCGCAGACAATTCTGCATCAAAGACCGTAAATGCTTGACACAGTCGGACCTTGAGGACACGATCTGGAAGAACAACAGTGCAACCAACAGAATCCTCCTGTTTCGACCCATGCGTAAAAACAGCTATATAGTCGTGGTGCTCAGATAAAATGTCAGAAAATGTTGCATTAAAAACGGTGGCAGGAGTACAATCTCTCTTGTACTGCACCAAACCTAAGATCACTCTGGCCCTCTCCAGTAACAAAGGGTGGCAGGCAGTTGAAACCCTGGATTAGGGTCTGTACGGGCCCCACACCAAGGGACTCTAGCACACGTTGCACACGGATCCCTAACGGCATCGAGGCTCGTGGACGGTTGGAGAAAAGGCGCTCCAGAAGTGGACGAGCAACAATATGGTGAGCGGGTGAGGTTGGAGCTGCAAGAAACTTACAAGCCTGGCGCACCAACAGGAGCTGCCGCCGGATGGTAAGTGGCGGTTCTCCCGCCTCAGCACAGAGGCTGGGTATGGGACTAGTCCGATAAGCATCTGTGGCCAATCGAATCCCTGGATGGTTGACAGCGTCAAGGATCCGCAGATAAGAGGGCCTCGCTGACCCATACACTGTACACCCATAGTCCAGCGGCGAACGCACAAAAGCGCGATCAAACTCGAGAAGACGCGCCCTGTCCGCTCCCCAAGACCTGTGGCTAAGGCACTTGAGGATGTTCAGCACCTTCAGGGTTCTGGCTTTTAAGTATCGTAGGCGTGGCAACCATGACAATCTAGAGTCAAAAATGAGGCCCAGAAACCGCACTGTCTCTCCAAAATGTAGGATAGTGTCCCCTATATGCAAGGCAGGCAAATTATAAGGACGACGAGAACAATTAAAATGAACATACAAACACTTATAGGCAGAAAACTGAAAACCTATCTTTGCAGCCCACTCCTCTAACCGCCGCACTGTAGCTTGAGCTGACAGCTCACCTTTGCAACACTGGAGGAGGAACAGGAAACAGCAAAGTCGTCCACAAATAAGGAGCACTGTACTGGACTCCTTACTGTAAATGTTATATTGTTGATAGCTATGGCAAAGAGGGTAACACTTAAAACACTGCCGTGGGGGACACCATTCTCCTGCTCAAATCGATCAGATAGTGTGTAACCAACTCGGGTCCAAAAAAACCGCTGAGACTGAGTGATGCTGATGGAGGAAAGCCTGCTCAATAGCCGCTTCTAGGAGGGTCAGGTCGTCGGCCGTGGACCAAAACTTGCGGAATCCACACTGAGAGCGGCTAAGGAGTTGCCTGGTCTCTAAAAGCCAGACCAGACGACGGTTAACCATCTGCTCCAGGGTCTTTCCTACACAGCAAGTCAAGGCGATACTCCAGTAAGTACTGGGACACGTGAGATCCTTTCCTGGTTTGAGGAGAGGGATTAGAATTGCCTCCCTCCATGGGTTGGGGAAGACACCTGTCTGCCATATTAGGTTACAACATTCGAGGAGGATTTCGCTTGACGCCGCTGGCAGTAATGGATGTGGTCGTGACCAGGTGCAGTGTCAGAAGTCTCAGTCAGTGCCGATTCGAGCTGCCACATCGAGAAAGGGGAATTGTAGGCCTCAGAACTGTTCGACCTAAAGTCCAACTTTTCCCTCACGACAGTCGCATGGTAGTGACGAAACGCTGGATCCTGGCTTGCATTAGCAGTAGTTTGTGCAAAATGCTCGGCCAGCGTCAGTGCAATGTTTCTAGGTGTTGTTTGGAGGCACCTCTGGTTCAACACTGCAGCTATCGGTAAACGGCTGTGTTTGCCAGAAATCCTCTGGATGGCTTCCCATACTTTTGAGGAACAAGTGGAACGATTGATGGAGTTCAGGAAGTCATGCCATGTCCAATTTTTGCTCTCTTTAATGATGCGGCGAGCCTTGGCTCTCGTGATTCGAAAGGTTGAGAGGTAGTCCGCCGTCGGGCGGCGTTTAAACCGTCGAAGAGTAGCACTCCTGTCCCGGATGGCTAAATGGCACTCTTCCGTCCACCAAGGGACAGGTCGCCACTGAAGAGGGCCGAAAGGCGTTGGTATGGATAAATCAGCAGCGTGATGGATATCTGATGTGATCCACCCATTCCTGGACTCTGTCACGGTGTTCAAATGCAGCCAAATGGCCGAACAGCGTCCAGTTAACCCTGCCAATCATCCACGTTGGTGGCTTCTGTTCCAGCAACATACCATCGAGTGCCTGAAGGTGGATCGGGAAGTGGTCGCTGGAATGAAGGTCGTGAATGACCTCCCAGTGAACAGAGTCGGCTAGGGCCGGAGCGCAGAGAGATAGGTCGATGGCTGAGAATGACCCAGTAGCACCACAGAAATGAGACAGAGTACCAGCGTTTAGGAGGCACGGCTCTCGAGATGTCAGGAGGCTCTCCAGAACTCGACCCTGATGCTAGTAGACATTGAGCCCCACAGGACATGGTGGGCATTGAAGTCTCCCAGAAGGAGTCTACTGCATCCAGTGGAGGTAAATAGAGAGAACAAACGGTAAGCTGCTGACGTGCAGAAATTTCAGCTGCAACTGCTTGCAGATCGCTATCCAGGGGAAGAGCAGAAGAGTGGTGCACATTATTGACAAACACAGCAACCCCTCCTTTGGCTCTTTCCCCAGTCAGGTCATCCTTGCGATATAGGGTATATCACCGTAGTGCAGGGGCATCAGATATTTTGAAATGTGTTTCCTACAAACACAAGCACACAGTGCGTTGCTGCCCTAGCAGTTTCAGTTCCTCCATGTGCGTACTGAATCCATTCATGTTCCACTGTATAATGGGAGCCATCTATCAGGGAGGTAGTACGTTCATCCTGACTTTCTGACGGGGAGGGGAACCGACAATGGGTGGAGGCTCAGGTCTGGAGCGAGATGGTTGCTCTAATCCGACATCAAGCTCCATAGCCTCCTAAGAAAAATCTACTGAGATGTCAGAGAGGTAGGTCGACATGATCAGGCTGTTTTGTGCCCGATTCGTGTTGGACGTTTTGCATTGAATTTTTTTGCCTGGGTAGACTTTTCAGTCACAACTGCGGTAGAGAGTGTGGCAGCATTTGACAGCATACCAGATGGAACCTTTGGAGAGACAGGGAGCTCCACAATGTCAGCAACCACAGCTCTTTCTGAAGTTCTCGGGGGAGGGACAGGCTTAGACACAACTGCAGCAGCACAAGTGTAGGGAGACACACAGGCACTAGTGTCGACACTTGCAGCTACGGTTTGTGTAGCAGCATCAGCCTTCCGCGTGGGATGTTTAACAACGGAAGTGAAGGTAAAACACCCAGGCAGCAGGACTTTACACAGTTTTTTTGCTTCATAGTTTTAAGCTCCTGTAACTGCCGTTCTTCCAGATACACGCTGCAGTCCCGACTCCAAACGGGGTGAGGTCCAGAGAAATTTACACACTTCAATGAAGACGAACAATGGACACCGTCATGGGTGACCTGACAGCGTGTAACGACAACTGTACATATAATAATTTTTTTATTTATGAATTTAGATAAATTAATGTAAGCAATGTTTTGAACTTCTTTTTCGGTTCGTTTCGTTATGTTAAAGAAACTGTGAGTAACTTTTGAAATGAATATTATTATTTATGTTAGATTTCAAATAATGTGGTAATCAAAAGGAAGTGTATTTAATGTTAAAACTATTGTAAGATGTGAAAATTGTAATTTATACACTTGGTCCATACGCAGGTAATGCATTAGGATATGTGTAGTAGAAAACCTGTGGTGAATACCCTACCTGTAGGGAGCGGGAAAAGGTGGCGGCAGGCGAGGCGGGAAAACGCACACTGGGCGCGGTTCGGCACAACGGGCACAGCATTACAGTCGGAGGCGAGCAACAGTCGGAAGTACACGTACTGTACCGAGGAGGCTACCCAGGAAAAGTGGATCCCATTGAGCTTCGGATGAACCGATTCCGACGACTATTTAGCATGGCTATATTCTGAGGCACAAAGTTGGAAAGATAACGACGCTAAGAAGAAGGAAAGTGCCGCTGCAGTGAGAGCCTTAGCCGTGCTTGCATGTGTGCCGTGCTTCTCGCTATCTCGCTGCCCGCCATCCGCCGCACCGACTTGCACAGGTCAAACATTTATTTCATCTTTAGAAGTGTATCTGTGTGGACCAGTGTCGAAACTGTTTTTAACTGTTCAATAATAACGTGACTTTTACCAGAATTGCCTTAGCCATTACTGATCCTGATCACTGTTCTAGACAGGGTCCTTACCTCGTATTGTGCAACCCGAGTATCCTGAACTGAAAGTTTAATGTCAGTGTTAATGAAAATTATCGGCAGATTAATCTATGCTATAAAGAAGTTTAAAGTCCGGTGTGTTATTGCAAATGTTGAGAAAGAACAAAAGTATGACTAAATTGGAAGAGAGTTTTTTTTTAATTGAGTTAGCGATGTTATTTAATTGATTTGAGACAGAAATAATGACAGTTAAATTATTCAGAAGTAAGACAAAAGAGTAGTTATCCATAGATTGAAAATTTTGAGTGTTAATTTGCCTTCAGTACTTAATAGTTTCAGTATAACGACCATAACAGTTTCAGGCCCCCCCCCCCCCCTTCTCTTGTCCATTCTTTCAAACCTTGAAATGTGTTGATCAGATTTGACCAGTAAAGCTAAATTCTATATTAATCCTAAGTGTATTAGTGTTTTTCCATCATTAATAGTGATATTGTGTGTGTACTTTCAAGATTGTCGATGCTAGGGCAATCTATGCCCGATTTCAGTCTGCTCAACATACAAAATGCAGTTCGTAGTAATCATTACTGTGTGGTGTTGTGTAAATTTAGCTCGTCAAAAGTAGTACAAAAAGAGAAAACTTTAGTTCAGTGGATTTTTCTGGTTCCAAACTTTGCCATATAACGCATCATTACTACGTGTTACTACGCTTGTACCTGCACCCACTTGTACAAGGAAAAACTCACTCATTGCCTAAGTAGGCTGGCGACCGAATTATTAATTACAGGTAGCATCTACTGTGTGTACTTCTTGTCCATGCGAAAGAGTGATTATACTTTGCTTTTGCTTGATACATCAGTGTGGTTATTGAGTGAGTACAAGTCCGATCTTGCTTCTATTAGGTACACGCGGTCAACTAATGTACTAAAATCCTTGTTTGTAAGGTGAAGCCCGTGAACTTATTACAGTACAGGCTTTATAGAGCTAACGTACGTCCGAGCAGGGCGGTAGCGTTACAAGTGGCTTCCCGGTGACAGGACATCCAGCTGTTGTCGGTTACAAATTAATGTAAATACCGAACAGTGGATGTTCAGTGGCACGAATTGCAATAAAAGTCAGTAAAATAAACTGCAGTGTGAGTCAAGTACGGTAGTGTGGTGTAGCGTACATTCAGTATGGACGGGAAAGTAGACGGGGTAGATGTGCCGAGCGAAATGGAGAATGCGGCTGGCAGTAGCCGGAGTTTACGCGGCCAGATAACAGATGGCGTTAGCGAAAGACAGTTGGCGTACATACAATACCACGAACATGTCAATGAACAGATTGAAAGGTTGAGATCGCCTCGGACACAGCAAGGAATAAAACAGGAAGTAGAAGGTGACTTTGTAGATTATAGTGGTTATGTGAATGAATCCACTGACATGTTTAATTCTCCACAGATAAAGAAAGAACCGAAAGAAACTTTTGAAGTAGGATCGGAATACACCGATCCCGTAGAACAAAACAGTGTGAAAATTTTAAGCATAAACGATTTATTTGATCAATTAACCAAACAAATTTCAGGACAGTGTGAGCAGATCAAAACACAGAATGAGCAGCTTAAAACACACGTTGACGAGCAACTCAAAACACAGGTGTATCAAATTAAAGCACAGGTCGAAGGACAGGGAATTAAAATTAGTAAACAAATAGAACAGGTAGAACAAAAAGTGGGTAATTTAAGTTCTGTGGTAAATACACCGAAACTTGAAATTGATACCATTAACAAAAATATGGGTACTAGGCAGGAGGAAATTGGAAACATTAATAGTAGATTCGATGTTGAAATTCTCAACATCCAAGAGAAAGTAGAACCTCTGGTTGAAACTAAGGTAGACGAAAAAGTTTTCGGTCTTAAAACTGAGATCGTAAACGAATGTCAACACGGGATATCGCAATTGAAAAAGGTAGTTTTAGACACTGAAAGGGATTTAAGTAAAAAAGTATTCGGATGTGTTCAAAATTGTGAACAAAATACTACGAAAATTCAAGGCAGAATTTTCGATCTGGAGAGCAAAATTAAAGATAGGCCTGGTGTTGTCTGTAATGGCACACCAATTACGAAGCTGTTAGAAGGCGAGGAACGCTTCGATCCAACCAAGAAACATAACGGGTGGCATCCGTTAGATTTTATCAAAAATTGCGAGAGAGTATTTCCTGAGCACTTGTCTGATCAGGAAAAGATAAATGTAGTAATTAGCGCCTTAGCAGGTGACGCTAAGCGCTGGGGGATAAATTTAAATACCGAACGAATGACGTTTGAAGAATTTAGGCAGAGATTTACGAAAGAATATTGGTCTGAACAAAAGCAGGACCATTTATGGCGGGAGTTTATATCATGGCCATACAGCATGATAACAGGGGCAGGAATTCTTTGAAAGATTTCTGCGAGCATTGGTACCGGAAATTGACGCATTTAAGAGGCCGAAGATCAGATTCAGAAATTATCTGGGAGTTAAATAAAAAGCGTCCGGAGGATTCAAAGAGGTATGTAGGAAGCAATCATCGTAGCTTCCAAGCATTTCTAGAAAGGGTCGAAGACGAAGACCATTGGCGCACAAGTCGTGCCAATTATCAAAACTTTGGTAACCATAATAACCAACACAATGACGAACGAAATGACGGCGATGGATTTCGCGTCAATGTAATACAGAGAGGAAGAGGCAGAGGAAGAGGCAGAGGAAATTATCCAGGTCGCGGTCGAGAGTATACCGCGCAAAATAATAACGACGCGTGAAACTAATTACCGCGAACGTTGCGGGCCAAACGGAAGCGGACAACACATACAGGCCCCGATTTGAGAAAAGATATCGGACCGGCCGTAATGTAATGAGACAGGATAGGGACAGTCATGGAACGCCGCGACGTGTTGTGGCGAAACCAGCGTCAGGTGCGAGCCAGAATGAGTCATCTCTGCCGCACAGAGCGCTACATGTTAACAGGCGAGTGGAGCATCAGAGGGCAACGGCCCAGCCAAGCAGAACATCTGTTCGGAAAGAAGCCGCTAGCAATACGGCAGCAGTAGGTACGAACGTAGCCGTAAGAGCTGAGGAAAATTTTACGAGTGATAATCCGTGGCAAAGGAAACAATAAATGAAACTGTGAATACACAGAGAGGTGCGGTTAGCAGTGTTTGCAATGAGATAAAAGGCGAGGATGAATTAGCAGAAGTAACTGATTGGCGTGTGCAGATCGATGATCAGTACAAGGGCCTAAAGCAATGTGAGTGGGAGGATTTTAAGAAGGAGGATGAAGCGAAGAAATTAGTTGGTGGAAAGAGAGATAGTAGGGACGTCCATAAAGTGACGTGGCCCAAATTTGAAGAGGGGAGAATAAATAGCGCCGCGCAAAGTACGCGTGCTGCCAATAGGAGGAAGGTTAATGATAGGAAGTATTTGGAGGATGAAATCCTCAGCATTGACGAAGAAATAACTTCTGCTAACAGTCCGCCAGTAGTACAAGCTGCTACCGAGAGGCACCGTGGAGAAGGGGTAGATGATTACCTGAAAGTAATTAAAGTCCACGAGGATTACACTAAATATGAAGTCACAGTAGATGTAAATAAAGCTGATGATGAGGCCGTTTTGCCAAAAGAGGAGATTGAATTAAAATCCAAGCCTGGCGACAATACAGAGGAAGAACTTAGTGCCTGTCTCAGAAAAGCTTTTATGTTAGAACCTGAAAGCGATCCGGAATGATCGGATTCCGACGATAGTTCGGATGATGAAAGATACACAAATACAGACGAAAATGAATGTACTAACTCTCCCTGTTGTGCAAAAGTAGCGTACTTAAGTGAATCTGATGTTGAGGAAGAGAGTAGTGGTGATTCTAGTGAAGATGAATTTTCAGGTGTAAAGGAAAATGAATATACTTTTACTGAAAGAGGGTATGAGAAAATCAGTGAAAATAAAGGGGATGCAGTTAATTGCGATATTGTACGATGACGACGTATCAAAACAGAATCCAGACGTCGAAACAGAACAAAGAAAGAAAGAACCACCAGACGACTCAGGGTTTATTTCGCAAAGAGTTCAGGTAATTAATAACTTTGAACTTCCGGAACCCAAGAAACCGCCAGATATATGTGTAGTGAATGTTAAAAGCATATCTTAGGACGATGTTATTGTCGACCCGGATTTGCTCAAGGAAGACCACGCTAATGAAAAACATTCGACGGTTAAACAAACTATAATACCAATTGAAATTTATAACGGGGAATTGCAAGTACTTCTTGATACTGGGTCTCAGATAAGTGCAATTTCTCAGTCATTTTTCGAACACATTTGTGATAAGCCTGGGCTAGTAATTATGTCAGTGACAGGTGTAAAAATTGTTGGTGCAACTGGTAAGGCTAGTAAGCCGGTAAAGAACCAGATTTTGGTTGAATTTAGTATAAAAGGACAAAACTTTGAACACGATTTTTTGGTTGTGCCAGACTTGAGTACTGAAATGATTTTGGGGATAGATTGGTTGGATAAAGAAAAGGTTATTATCGATTGTAGCCAGGGAGTGATCAAAATAAATATTACATTTAGGAAATTGGAATTAAATTTTGAGGAAAGTGGGAAAGTGGTTGATTCAGAAATCGATTCTTTGTTGTTGGAGATCGACCAAGGGAATGATGGGTTGACAAACAAGTATGAGGTGTACAATGTTCAGAGATTATTAAATGAGAGTGACAAGCAGGGGCATGAATTTAAAGGAATGGTGGAAAATTTGAAGGGAATATCTCCCGAACAGAAAGCAGAATTGCTTGAAATTTTAAATAGTAACAGCCCCGTATTTTCGGACAAACCTGGCCTAGTTAAGAATTTTGAATACCAGATTGAGACCATAGAGCATAAACCTTTCTTCGTAAGACCGTTTTCGATACCCATATCAAAGAGGCAGGCTGTTCAAGTGGAAATAGATAAAATGATAGAGTGGGGGGTAATTGAACGAAGTAGTAGCGAGTATAATAGTCCCCTTATCATAGTGAACAAAAGGGATGGGGGAGTGAGAGTAGTTATCGATGCCAGGACTTTGAACAAAATTGTAAAGAAGGAAATAGACAGACCTGAAAATCTGGACGAAATTCTCCAAAAATTTTATAACGTGAAGTATTTAACCAGTCTGGATATGACAGCCGGATACTGGCAAATCCCATTAAGTAAAGAATCCCGTAAATATACCGCTTTTCTATTCGCCGGGAAATGCTATCAGTATAAAGTAGTGCCGTTTGGGCTTAGCACTTCTGTGGCAGTATTTATTAGGGCACTGGACTTTGTGTTAGGGAGAGAACTGAGTTCCCGGCTAACCATTTATGTAGACGATTTACTGATTGCTACAGAAGCATGGCAAGAGCATTGTGAGTTATTGCAGAAAGTTTTTGTTGCTCTCCAAGCAGGGGGCATGACACTTAAGTGGAAGAAATGTGAATTTGTGAAATCGGAAATAAAGTTTCTGGGGCACATTATTACTACAAACGGCATTGGAAAGGATCCGGAAAAGTTAAGTGCAATATCAGGATGTCCAGCTCCTAGAAATAGAAAACAGTTGAAAGCCTTTTTAGGTTTATGTGGGTTCTATAGAAAATTCGTCAAGGGGCAAGTTCTTAATAGTCCTCATTTGAATAATTTACTTAAGAAAAATAGTGCTTTTGTGTGGACTGAAGGGTGCATGAGAGATTTTGAAAACTTAAAAGGGGAACTTTTGAATGACAATATTTTGCATCACCCTATATTATCAAAACCTTTCCATATGAGCACTGACAGCAGTGCTTATGGAATTGGTATAGAAGTTTTCCAAGAAATCTGTGAAGGGAAAGAAATCGAACACAGGACTATCGCATTTGCAAGTAGAACTCTAACAAAATACGAGAGAAACTACACTATTTCGGAAAAGGAAGTTTTAGCCATTATATGGGGGCTAAAGAAATTTAGAAATTATCTGTGGGGCCATAAGCTCATCATACATACTGACCACAAAGCTTTAACTTTTCTTAAAGATTGCCGTTTCCTTAATGGTAGGCTGACTCGTTGGGCTTTGTACCTACAACAATTTGATTACGATATTTGCTATGTTAAAGGTACTGAGAATTATGTGGCAGATGCTTTATCTCGATTGCCTGATGGTATGAGTGAAGTGCCAAATGAAAATGGTGAAGAGGGTACTTTTCAGATAAGGTATATGAAAGAGGTTTCAGGAAAGAGGAAAATGGAGCAGATATGTAAAAATATGAGATACCATCAGAATGAGGATTCAACCTGGAAATCAGTGAAGGTAAATTTTGACAGTGTACAGTATCCTCAAATTAAGAAATATTACAAAATTTATAAGGGCATTTTATATAGGAAGAAAGATTTAGTTACTGAGGAATGGAGGGTATGTTGGCCAAACCAGTTTGACACTGATGTCATAGATTATTTTCATTTAGCATTAGGGCATAGTGGGCCGAAGAAATGTTTGGATAAATTGAATAATGTAATAGTGATTACTGGTAGTATAAGTAAGAAGGTAAAGGAACGAATTAAGTCATGTGATGTCTGTCAAAAGGCCAAAGTGCCGAACAAAACTAGTAGGGGACCAATGCAAAGTACGTTGCCTGAAGACACCCTAGACTTATTATCGGTGGATTTACATGGTCCCCTCCCGAAGACTTCGGGAAATTGTGCATATATTTTGGTGATTTTGGAAGTATTTTCAAAATTTGTGAAATTATACCCCTTGAAAAAAGCAACAGCAAAAGCTGTATTTAATAGGATGGTCGAATACATCAGGACCATCGGGAAACCCAAAGCAGTACTATCTGACAATGGACCCCAGTTCATATCCAAAATTTGGAAAGAAGGAATGGAGAGAAATGATGTGGAGGTTAAATATATCTCAGCTTATCATCCTGCTAGCAACCCCGTTGCAAAGTACATGCGAGAAATCGGGAGATTGTGTAGAACATACTGCAGTCACAATCATAGAGCCTGGGGCAGGTTTATATCAGATTTTGAGAATGTCATGAACACATTACATCATAAAACTACAGGATTTCCACCAGAAGAAATTTTGTTAGGTAGAAGTAGTAAAAGTTTAATTGAAGAAAAACTAGAGTTTCCACCTTGTACAAGTTTGGGATTGGATCAAAAGAAAGAATTGGTGATAAAAAGGGCAAAGCAAAAAGCTGAATCTAGATCTAAAAGACACAATAAAAATTTAAAATTGAAGATTATGTTCTTTTAAAAACCCACGAAAAGTCTAGTGAACTAAACCAGGAAATTTCAAAATTTAAATGTATTTATAATGGACCATAGATAATACAGAATATTCCACACGACAATGCTTACTACCTGATCTACCCAAAATCCAAAAGACCTTTAGGTGTAAGAAATATTGTGGACCTGAAACTGTATGTTCCTAGGAACGAGTAAATGTGCTGTATCTTATGCTGAACCCAAGTTATTCTAAATGTATCTAATCTTTGTAAATGTCTGTATACCCTTGAAAGTGTGCTAATGTAGTTATGTGAGTTTCAGATTACCAATTGTACTGTAACTTTAAAAATGTATGGAGAAAAGGACTGAAAAGAAAGGATATATGCTATCAGCCAGATAAAAGATGGGACTGTCAAAAATGAAAATGGGCAGTGTATGAACCATAATATGGAGGACTGCCAAATACCAATGAGGGCAGATAAATAATCAATGGAAAATTGTAAATGTGATCCAGGAGATGTGACAATATGAAGTGAAAAGGACTGCCCAAATCTGCATAATAGGCAGCAAATATGTGTAGTTAATTTTCTGAATATATGTGTGTGTGTTTTGTTTAGTAAGTAAGAAAATGGACTGCTATTCAAAGCAAGCAGCGACAAATTATCTTATAGTGTATACAAAATATGCTATTGTTTTTGTAGTTAAATGTTTGTATTCCAGAATTTTAAATTATTTCTTTGAGAAATTTAGAAAAAATGATTAAATTGCTATTTTAGTGATGTTATGATGGGAAGTTGGACTGTGCAAAAGGCACTTGAGTAAATGACAAGTAATTATTCTTGATGTATTAAAAAAGGGTAAACCTATATACAGTGAGTAAAAGGAAATATGTAGTGTAAATCTTGTTGGACAATTAAGTAAAGATTCGGAACCACTGTATAACTGTAAGATTTAGTGTTCCCATAAAATTTGGACTTAAGAAAATTTTCTGGAAACAGGGGCATGTGTAACGACAACTGTACATATAATAATTTTTTTATTTATGAATTTAGATAAATTAATGTAAGCAATGTTTTGAACTTCTTTTTCGGTTCGTTTCGTTATGTTAAAGAAACTGTGAGTAACTTTTGAAATGAATATTATTATTTATGTTAGATTTGGCTCTGAACACTATGGGACTCAACATCTTAGGTCATAAATCCCCTAGAACTTAGAACTACTTAAACCTAACTAACCTAAGGACAACACACACACCCAAGCCCGAGGCAGGATTCGAACCTGCGACCGTACTAGTCCCGCGGTTCCGGACTGCAGCGCCAGAACCGCACGGCCACCGCGGCCGGCTATGTTAGATTTCAAATAATGTGGTAATCAAAAGGAAGTGTATTTAATGTTAAAACTATTGTAAGATGTGAAAATTGTAATTTATACACTTGGTCCATACGCAGGTAATGCATTAGGATATGTGTAGTAGAAAACCTGTGGTGAATACCCTACCTGTAGGGAGCGGGAAAAGGTGGAGGCAGGCGAGGCGGGAAAACGCACACTGGCGCGGTTCGGCACAACGGGCACAGCATTACAGTCGGAGTTGGGCATCGTTCGGAAGTACACGTACTGTACCGAGGAGGCTACCCAGGAAAAGTGGATTACATTGAGCCTCGGATGAACCGATTCCGACGACTACTTGGCATGGCTATATTCTGAGGCACAAAGTTGGAAAGATAACGACGCTAAGAAGAAGGAAAGTGCCGCTGCAGTGAGAGCCTTAGCCGTGCTTGCATGTGTGCCGTGCTTCTCGCTATCTCGCTGCCCGCCATCCGCCGCACCGACTTGCACAGGTCAAACATTTATTTCATCTTTAGAAGTGTATCTGTGTGGACCAGTGTCGAAACTGTTTTTAACTGTTCAATAATAACGTGACTTTTACCAGAATTGCCTTAGCCATTACTGATCCTGATCACTGTCCTAGACAGGGTCCTTACCTCGTATTGTGCAACCCGAGTATCCTGAACTGAAAGTTTAATGTCAGTGTTAATGAAAATTATCGGCAGATTAATCTATGCTATAAAGAAGTTTAAAGTCCGGTGTGTTATTGCAAATGTTGAGAAAGAACGAAAGTATGACTAAATTGGAAGAGAGTTTTTTTTTTAATTGAGTTAGCGATGTTATTTAATTGATTTGAGACAGAAATAATGACAGTTAAATTATTCAGAAGTAAGACAAAAGAGTAGTTATCCATAGATTGATAATTTTGAGTGTTAATTTGCCTTCAGTACTTAATAGTTTCAGTATAACGACCATAACAGTTTCAGGCCCCCCCCCCCCCCCCTTCTCTTGTCCATTCTTTCAAACCTTGAAATGTGTTGATCAGATTTGACCAGTAAAGCTAAATTCTATATTAATCCTAAGTGTATTAGTGTTTTTCCATCATTAATAGTGATATTGTGTGTGTACTTTCAAGATTGTCGATGCTAGGGCAATCTATGCCCGATTTCAGTCTGCTCAACATACAAAATGCAGTTCGTAGTAATCATTACTGTGTGGTGTTGTGTAAATTTAGCTCGTCAAAAGTAGTACAAAAAGAGAAAACTTTAGTTCAGTGGATTTTTCTGGTTCCAAACTTTGCCATATAACGCATCATTACTACGTGTTACTACGCTTGTGCATGCACCCACTTGTACAAGGAAAAACTCACTCATTGCCTAAGTAGGCTGGCGACCGAATTATTAATTATAGGTAGCATCTACTGTGTGTACTTCTTGTCCATGCGAAAGAGTGATTATACTTTGCTTTTGCTTGATACATCAGTGTGGTTATTGACTGAGTACAAGTCCGATCTTGCTTCTATTAGGTACACGCGGTCAACTAATGTACTAAAATCCTTGTTTGTAAGGTGAAGCCCGTGAACTTATTACAGTACAGGCTTTATAGAGCTAACGTACGTCCGAGCAGGGCGGTAGCGTTACAATCGCTTGCCACAAGCAGCTTCTCCACGATACCCAGGAGTAGTATGCCCAAAACGCTGGCATTTGAAACACCGCATTGGGTTGGGTACGTAAGGCCGTACGCTTAAGCGAAGGAAACCTGCCTTAATATGCTCAGGCAATTTCGTGCTATTAAACGTCAGGATAAAGGAGTAGGACTTAACAAGAACCCCATCCACCCTCTTCATGATATTTTACACATCAACTATTCCTGCTGGAGCCCACTCATCTTTCAATTCCTCTTTGGGAATGTCCACCAGATCCCTGAACGTCACGACACCTTTGCTGTTGTTCAAGGGGGTGTGCAGCTCAGTTTCGATGGCATATTATCCAAGGGATTGCGCGTTCTGTAGATTCTTAGCTTGTTGGGAACTAGCGGTTTCCACCAGCAGCGTCCAATTACGCAATCGCTTAACAGATTTCAAACTGCCAGCAATGCCCTCGAGCCCTTTTGGAATATAGAAAGGGGAAACTTTCTCGAAGCTGCCCTCTTTCCTTTTAACGATTAAAAACACATTTGACCGGCAGCGTGTTGTGTTCTGTTACTAGTCTTGATACCCTGAGAATTGGCTCCTGAGTCAGGAGAGCTAGCTCTTGTTGGATTAGGTGTTGATACTTGCCACAAGCCCACGCTTTCCGCTGGGAGAAGCAATGAAGATTTCTAAGGATCCATCTCGGTCCCACGAGCAGCTAGGGAACTAGAAGTCAAACGAGACAGAGCCTCGCGTGCGTAGGTAAGCCTTATACTACTGAGGTGCGGCAGGTTCCCCGGAGATTACCCGCTAACGACTGTTCCACCTCAACAGCTTTGTAAAAATAAAATTTATCATTCGATGGAAAATAATCTTTATACTCTCAATAAACCTCTTCACTATTCTCAGATTTTCAGCTCTACATAAAATAATATCATTGATGTTCTCTCAGCACTAAACTTTTATTAATAAGTGTATGCCTTGCAGTGACAAATTAACAAGACTGTGGTTCAACAGATTAACTTTTGAATCGATCGAACAGCCAATGGCAAAATTAGTGCTGCGACATTGAGCGGAGATTAAAGAGACAATACTCGAGAGCTTCTCTGACGTGCAATGGAATTAAGGCATTGCAGCTGGAGGCCAGCCATTAGACAGCACGGTTCCGTCTGCAGAGGCGCCAAGCAATATCCAAGTGCAAGTAAAAACATTCAAGTTTTGTAGGGAGATAGCATGTATTGTAGCACATAACGAAACTTGTAAAAACGCTTATCGCAAATAGGTTTGTGACATGAAAGTCTGAAGAAAGGAAATTAAATTTGTTATTTGATGATTTTTCTCATATTATATTTAGATGCTTTTTCCTTGTAAATTTTGGAAATTTGTGGTAAGGTCTTATGGGACCAAACTGCTGAGGTCATTGGTCCCTAAGCTTACACACTACTTAATCTAACTTAAACTAACTTACGATAAGTACAACACACACACACACCCATACCCGAGGCAGGACTCGAACCTCCGACGGACGCGAACCGTGACTAGGCGCCAGAGACCGCTGGGCTACCCCGCGTGGCTGCTTTTTCCTAGTAGGTATTAAGTTATCAGAATTGTATTTAGAAACTGTACATGATTTGAACGACTATAAGAACTTGTGCATATATGCCTCTCAGCAACGTCAAATTCAGTATATACAGCACAACCGTAGCTATCGAGCAGGAGAAATACTGAGAGGAAGAAACGGGGATTTCAGCGGCCAGAATAGCTTGATGAGGCGCCAACCGCCGAGTACCTTCCTTCGTAGCTGTATTGTAGCTAATTATGAGCTCATTAAAAAGTTTGTTAATTTTGTTTCGCCATTCCCAGGCTATTGAGTTTTCGCAGCAGCGTCAAGAGAACTTTTCACGGCAGGGGCACCTAGCAATGCTTCTGGGAGTCAATGGAATAACACGTTCCGAACGGACGACCAACGGTTTTCATAATGATTACACAAGAATACAGACTGAACAGCAAATCTGAGATCAGCATGGCTTAAGCAATTACAATAAACGTGAAAAAACTTTCCGTAATTGTTTTATTTCAGTATCGAAACAGGAGTACAGTTATCCTGGGTAAGAAAAGTAAGGAGCGAGTTATAATGTGATGGCTATTCTGAAAGTATGGAAATTCCTAGTTGTGCATTGTAACGAAAATCTCGTGCTTCCAAACCTAGAGTGGAAAAGCCTTTAACTAATCTGACTTTATACCAGTGACTTCACGTGTAAAATTTCTTTGGGACAGTAGCTGATGTACGGTGAAGGGGGGACGTTACCAGAAGCTCTGTAGAAGCTGGTAGATACTGCGTTTGTGGATTT
This sequence comes from Schistocerca serialis cubense, assembly GCF_023864345.2. Classification (NCBI taxonomy): domain Eukaryota; kingdom Metazoa; phylum Arthropoda; class Insecta; order Orthoptera; family Acrididae; genus Schistocerca; species Schistocerca serialis. The sequence goes on from NC_064644.1 coordinate 546,115,505, forward strand.
CACATCTTCGTGTAGCATAACAGATTTCCTTAAGAAAACACAAGGTATAATATTGCGGGATGCATATGTAAGTGACTATGTGATCACATCTATAGCTGAGAAAGACTATCAACGCTGCAAATATATTTTCTGAACGCTCACTGAACTCAACAAAGCAGCTTACTTGATTCTTAAATTGCGCTAACGGGTGTACGTGGGCAATTGATGGTATACAGAAGAAGTTGAGTAGCTTCTAGGATGGCATTAAAATAGTTTCATTCCGATTTTCAGCTAATCACCCCGCCTCCCGACAGAAACTGAAAAGTAGAATCAGCCTCATGTGCCAAACATTGTAACAAAAGCTAAAATTAACTCACTCCTTTTGCAGTCCAGTACACTACACGAAACGGTTCCTTAAAATTTTTTTAAATTTCGGTCTTTCACTGATACACTGCGCAACAAAAACTGCGAAATATCCAGAAGGGGACGAGGAAATGAAATGATATTTCACTGGCTGAGAGCGTATATGATGCTATTTCAGAGTGAGACGCCCCGCTTAAACCGCAGGACAAGACAGGTAGTTTAAATTGTGGAAAGGGGCCGAAATGAGGGGCTGTCAGCTACACTCGAACATACAACTTTATTATTTGAACAAACATTACAAGAGCCCAAAATTCTTTATTCCTTTAACACACAGCTTTAATCTTTGGGACTTAATTACCGTCTGAAAGCCACTTTAATTTAAAAACGGCTGAATACCAGTAACTTCAAACGCAAGCATAATCAGAAGTTTAAAAGCCAAGCCTTATCTTACAACAGTTCTTTATTTAGGCTGAAGGCCCAAAGAATCAGAACCTTCACGAGCAAACAAGTTAAATTGAAATCGGCTGAAGGCCTAACACTTCAAATTCAACAACATTAAAATTTTTAAAACGTCAAAGGCATTACGTGAAACAGTTATTTGAACTCGGCTGAAGGCCTTAAGAGCAAAAAAACTCAAACTCAATATCGGCTGAAGGCCCAACACTTAAAATTCAACAACATTAAAACCTTTAAAACGCCAAAGGTCTTATGTGAAACAATTCTTTAGATTAGGCTGAATGCCTAAAGAATCTTACGCCTTAAGAGCAAAACAACCTTAATTAAAAAAAAAAAATCGGCTAAAATCCACACAAGTACAAAAAACAATAACAACAACAAAATAAGGGCGCTCGGATGTTCGGGGGTCGGCATGGAATTTAAACACTAACGTTCGCTTAGGTGAGACAGGCAGTCGGGCCAACTATTCACGATCCGGCGACAACCCAACCGACCAGCAGTCAACGGACCCACCTACAAGATAACTTCCGCTGCACCTGACCAGGGCACAACTGGTAGTTCAACGGAACAACGTAGAAGGTATTGGCGCCCACAACCAAACATACGTGGAGCTGTCACAGCAACAACACGGTGTGGAAACTCGACTGCCCGAAATCTACGTCAACGGCCAGGGCAGGTAACCAGAAAGTTAACGGCCACAGGGCAGAAGATTCTGCTGGTGCACTTCAATTGAAATAACCAAATACAATGAATCTCCACCGGAGGGTGGCTACAATTTTCCAACTTGAAAACCACGTTGTTGCTCGCGGGAATATCCCAACAGCCGACAACGAACTCCAAACGACACAATGTGAACAGTCTCGACTTGCTGGTAGATTAAATCAAAACACAACTTCCGTGTCCAGGGTCGGTGGGCCACGGATCTGGTAGCGATGGCAACAGGCCCACACTCTCCGACACCGCGTAGAGACCGCCAAAGGCCCCGTCCAAATTACGCCCCTTGGAGAATTTCTCGCTGCTCCACGCCAACCGATCGACCGCCCAGGCCCGGAAACGGTGAAAGGACCAAATATCGTAAGCCGATGAGACGACCAACGGAACGACCAATCGACGGTCGTACCGCTCCAATCTCCCTCCGTCGGACAGTTCATGTGTGTCGCCAGCACTGCTGGTCCGTCTCCTACTGACTGCCAGACACACGACGACCCGGAAATACTATCGATCGCTCCAGAGATGGTACGACAGTGCACTTATCGATATGTGCTGCTGCTGCTGCTCACGGACAAGTAAGGCGGGAAGTTAGTGATGTCAGTAAATGGAATAAGAGAACGAGGCGGTAGTACCGTAATAGAAGATGACAAACGAATTACTGTATCGGGTCAAATTTTTCAAAGAATTTGGCAATACGAGCTTACTTACCAGTATGACGTTGCAACAGATCTGACCTGAATGCTGCATTCATTCATTCATTCATTCGGTTGGGAAGGCTGCCATCATGCCGTCGTATCTTCTCGTGAAGTTATCTGGTCAACTACTGTTGTAAGTGGCCCTTGACACCCTACGGACTGAGACAGAGCAGACGTCCGGTTGCTGCTGACGTATGTCTCAATGCGCCGTGAAGTTCCTCTCCACCTTCCCGGACAGTACGGCTCCGAGATGCGCCAGGTCGACTTGCTCCTCAGCACTGCTTTACCAACCACCTGCTTGGTATACCTGGCAACGGCTGAACCGTTCCATCTTCCTGAACAAAGAGAAAGTAATTTGACTGGTTTATGTGCATACGATGTGTGTACATAAGTTTTATGAACTGTCAGTCCTGTAAGACCGCAGGGTCAGGGATTTTCACCTGCCTCGAGATGACTGGGTGTGTGTGTGTTGTCCTCATCATGAAAGTGGCGAGATTGGGCTTAGCAAAGGTTCGGAATTTGTACGGGCGCTGATAACCTCGCAGTTGAGCGCCCCACAATCGAAACATCATCATCATCACCATCATCATCATCATCATCATCATCTGTAAGAGCGCAGGCTGCCGTGGTCAGTCTCAATTTGAATAAAGTGCTTCGGCCAGTCGGGAGCATCATTCTGTAAAACTAGAGCTTCCAAGTCACTCAAAAAGTCGTTGTTGTTATTCTTTTACAAATCCTGTCTTACTATACAGAATAATGATGCACGACACCCTACAGGATTTCATTCATTCTGTGCCAATAATTTTGAAGCAGCGTATACATTTATGGCTCATTGAGCCATTGCCTTGTACGCAATCTGAGATGAGCGGAGCTGTAAAAGTACACATATACTAAAACCATCGTCCGAGGAAGTGTTGAAAAGTAAGGGCTCCAAAATTTTTATCTGAAAACTGTTAAAGCTATTTAATCTAACATTACGAGCATTCTACAGCTTTATTCTTCATGTCTATATAGTCACCCTGACAACCAAGACATTTGTCCCAACGAGAGGCCAGTTTGTTGCTACCCTGACTGTAGAAAGTTACACTCTGTTAGCGGACCTACAACTTCATTTCTGTTTGCACAGCTTAAATGAAGTCTTCGAAGGGGTGCCTTTAGTTTTCGAAACAGAGAAAAATCGGATAGGGCCAAGACAGGGCTACATGGAAAATGATCAACGACAGTGAATCCAAGGGTCAGATTGTTGCAAAAAATGGTTCAAATGGCTCTGAGCACTATGGGACTCAACTGCTGTGGTCATTAGTCCCCTAGAACTTAGAATTACTTAAACCTAACTAACCTAAGGACATCACACACATCCATGCCCGAGGCAGGATTCGAACCTGCGACCGTAGCAGTCGCACAGTTCCGGACTGCGCGCCTAGAACCGCGAGACCACCGCGGCCGGCAGATTGTTGCAGATGTCGCAGCAGTCGTGTGAGGTCTAGCATTGTCATGCTGACGGAAACGGTGCACCATCTCTAGTCAAATTCTTCGAATTGGAAACCGGATTACAGTACACTGCTTCTCACGCACCCCTGGAAATGGAAAAAAGAACACATTGACACCGGTGTGTCAGACCCACCATACTTGCTCCGGACACTGCGAGAGGGCTGTACAAGCAATGATCACACGCACGGCACAGCGGACACACCAGGAACCGCGGTGTTGGCCGTCGAATGGCGCTAGCTGCGCAGCATTTGTGCACCGCCGCCGTCAGTGTCAGCCAGTTTGCCGTGGCATACGGAGCTCCATCGCAGTCTTTAACACTGGTAGCATGCCGCGACAGCGTGGGCGTGAACCGTATGTGCAGTTGACGGACTTTGAGCGAGGGCGTATAGTGGGCATGCGGGAGGCCGGGTGGACGTACCGCCGAATTGCTCAACACGTGGGGCGTGAGGTCTCCACAGTACATCGATGTTGTCGCCAGTGGTCGGCGGAAGGTGCACTGCCCGTCGACCTGGGACCGGACCGCAGCGACGCACAGATGCACGCCAAGACCGTAGGATCCTACGCAGTGCCGTAGGGGACCGCACCGCCACTTCCCAGCAAATTAGGGACACTGTTGCTCCTGGGGTATCGGCGAGGACCATTCGCAACCGTCTCCATGAAGCTGGGCAACGGTCCCGCACACCGTTAGGCCGTCTTCCGCTCACGCCCCAACATCGTGCAGCCCGCCTCCAGTGGTGTCGCGACAGGCGTGAATGGAGGGACGAATGGAGACGTGTCGTCTTCAGCGATGAGAGTCGCTTCTGCCTTGGTGCCAATGATGGTCGTATGCGTGTTTGGCGCCGTGCAGGTGAGCGCCACAATCAGGACTGCATACGACCGAGGCACACAGGGCCAACACCCGGCATCATGGTGTGGGGAGCGATCTCCTACACTGGCCGTACACCACTGGTGATCGTCGAGGGGACACTGAATAGTGCACGGTACATCCAAACCGTCATCGAACCCATCGTTCTACCATTCATAGACCGGCAAGGGAACTTGCTGTTCCAACAGGACAATGCACGTCCGCATGTATCCCGTGCCACCCAACGTGCTCTAGAAGGTGTAAGTCAACTACCCTGGCCAGCAAGATGTCCGGATCTGTCCCCCATTGAGCATGTTTGGGACTGGATGAAGCGTCGTCTCACGCGGTCTGCACGTCCAGCACGAACACAGGACTACATCCAGCATCTCTACGATCGTCTCCATGGGAGAATAGCAGCCTGCATTGCTGCGAAAGGTGGATATACACTGTACTAGTGCCGACATTGTGCATGCTCTGTTGCCTGTGTCTATGTGCCTGTGGTTCTGTCAGTGTGATGTATCTGACCCCAGGAATGTGTCAATAAAGTTTCCCCTTCCTGGGACAATGAATTCACGGTGTTCTTATTTCAATTTCCAGGAGTGTAGTTACGTTACACACTGCCATGCTACGAACAACAATTCAGTGCCTTCTAGCGGCAGAAAACGGTAAATATGTAGACATGAAGGGAAAAGATGTAGAGTGTTGATTACGTTTGCTTCATTTAGAAAGCTTTCAGGGATTTGACATTAAAAAAATTCGGAGAGATTACTTTTCAGTATCGCCTCGTACAATAGCTGCCTTTAGCAATAAGATACAAAGGGTCGTCAGAAACCGTTTGAAAACTTGTAAGGTCTTCCAAAACCGAGACGAAGCAATATAAAGACTGGACATGAGACGGCGGTAAGGACCGAACCCGAGCCAGGGGCTGAGTCCTCTGGTGCACTATCATCTACGCCAGTGGTTAACAACCTTATTAACTCTACTGACCACGTACCGTGGAAAAAAAAGAAAAAAGCTCAGAGGCCCAATAACTAAATACACACACACACACACACACATACACCTTCTGTTTAGAAATCGAGTTGAACTCATGAGGGTGTAAGTCACGGGAGTGCAGTAGGTGGTATAGCACCTAGCAGATCCATCAGTCAAACGAATCAGTAACAGCTTGCACTGTACGTGCTTGAGTATTGTCCTGTAAAATGATGGTCAAGCCCTGTAGAAAGTATCGTCACTTGTGTCTCTATACTGTTCGTTTTTGGAACACAACCTACGACACTCGCGAGCGCGGGCGTGCATACATTCTTCCTTGGCCCTATCATACACAAACGGGAGTATTAATGATCGGAGTTATGTTACGAAAATATGTTTTAATCTTTGCTACTTTGCTGCTACTACATAAAGAATCCAATGCGGAAGTTCCTTCAACAGGTCACTGGTTTTCTTAGGTGAAGACACCGACCGAATACAAGCTTCCATACTGACGCGCAGTAGCTGTAAGGAACAGCAGACGCAATCCTAGGACACAACATACAGTCATTAAATAAAGGTAGAGGTACACATAGAAGCGACGGGACAGTGGACTGGTGCGTGATACTGCCGACTTGATTGGAGGTATTCCCCCAGGAACTTGGCAGTGCACACAGGAACCAGTGGCGTGACTATAACAGTGCAAAAGGAGCTCTCCTCGTCGCCGTATTTACGAGTCACTCGTTCTCTTGGGTTTCATACTTACCATATCCCTTTTGTACATAAGTGTCACTCGTTCTCTTCCGTTTGAGATTTATCATATTCCTTCTGTACCCACTATATCACTCTTTGTATTCATGTTCAAATTTAACATATTCCTGCTGTATTTATGTGTCACCCGTTCTCTTCGGTTTCACATTTAACGTACTCCTTCTGACCTACGAGTCATTTGTTGTCTTCGGTTTCATATTTAACATATACCTTATGTAGCTATATCTGACTCATTCGCTTCAGTTTCACATTTACCATATTCCTTCTGTATCCACATGTCACTCGTTCTCTTCAGTTTCACATTTAACTTATTCTTTCTGTACCTATGTGTCATTCGTTCTATTTGGTTTCATATTCAACATATTCCTTCTGTACCGACATTTCACTCGTTCTCCTCGGTTTCATATTTATCATATTCCTTCAGTGCCTACATATCACTCGTTCTATACAGTGTCATATTTAACATATTCCTTCTGTACCTACATGTCACTCATTCTCTTCAGTTTCATATTTAACGTATTCCTTCTGTATCTAAGTGTCTCTCATTCTCTCTGTTCACATATATTACATATTCCTTCTGTACCTATGTATCACTTGTTCCCTTCGGTTTCAGTTTAACATACTCCTTCTGTATCTACATGTCACTCATTAACTTCGAATTCACATTTAACATATTCCTTCTGTAACTACATGTCACTTCGAATTCACATTTAACATATTCCTTCTGTAACTACATGTCACTCATTCTCTTCAGCTTCATATTAAACATATTCCTTCTGTACCGATATGTCACTTGTTCTCTTCAGTTTCATATTTAACATATTCCTTCTATTCCTACATGTCACTCGTTCTCTCCAATTTCACATTTAACATATTCCTTCTATTCCTACATGTCACTCGTTCTCTTTGGTTACATATTCAACATATTCCATCTGTACCTACGATTCACTCATTCTATTCGGTTTCATATTTAACATATTCCTTCTGTACCTAAGTGTCACTCACCCTGTTTGGTTTCTCATTTAATATATTCATTCTGTACCTAAATGTCACTCGTTCACTTTGGTTTCATATTTCACATATTCCTTCTGTACCTACACCCCACTCATTCTCTTTATTTTCACATTTAACATATTCTTAATGTACCTAAATGTCACTCATTCTCTACAGTTCACATTTAACATATTCCTTCTGTACATATGTGTCACTCGATCTCTTCACATTCATATTAAACATATTCCTTCTATATGTACATGTCACCTTTTCTCTTCGGTTTCATATTTAACATACTCCTTCTGTACCTATATGTCGCTCATTCTTTTCGGTTTCACATTTAACGTATTTCTTCTGTGTCTACATGTCACTCATTCTCTTCTGTTTCATATTTAATATATTTCTTCTCTATCTACGTGTCACTGGTTCTGTTCAGTTTCATATTTAACATATTCCTTCTCTATCTACCTATCACTCGTTCTCTTTGGTTTAACATGTAACGTATTCCTTCTGTACCTATTTGTCATTCGGTCTATTTGATTTCATATTTAACACATTCCTTCTGTCCCTACATGTCACTTGTTCTCTTACGTTTCTTATTTAACATATTCCTCCTGTATCTGCATGTCACTCATTCTCTTTTTTTTTCACATTTAACATATTCTTTCTGTACATAAATGTCACTCGTTCTCTTCAGTTTCATATTTAACATATTCCATCTGTACCTACATCTCACTTATTCTCTTCAGTTTCACATTTACCATGTGCCTTCTATATCTATGCATCACTCATTTCTCCGGTTTCATATTTGACATATTCCTTGTGTAACTACATGTCACTCCTTTTCTTCAGTTTCACATTTAACACATTCTTTCTATTTCTACATGTCCATCACTGTCTTTGGTTTCATGGTTAACATATTCCATCTGTACCTGCGTTTCATTCGTTCTATTCGACTTACTTTTAACATATTCTTTCTGTACCTACATGTTACGCATTCACTTCAGTTTTATATTTAACGTATTCCTTCTGTATCCACATGTCACTAATTTTTTCGGTGTCATATTAACATATTCCTTCTACACCTATGTATCACTTGTTCTCATTGGTTTCACATATAACATATTCCTTCTGTATCTCTGTGTCACTCTTTCTCTTCAGCTTCATGGTTAACATACTCCTTCTGTACCTACATGTGACACGTTCTTTTCAGTTTGTATTTAACATTTTCCTTTTGCATCTACGTGTCACTTGAGATCTTTGGTTTCACATTGAACATAGCCCTTCTGTGTCTACGTCTCACTGGTTCTCATTGTTTTCATATTTAACATATTCTTTCTGGATCTACGTGTCACTCGTTCTCTTTGGTTTTATATTTAACACATTCCTTCTGTAATAAATTTCCTTATATTGTCGCAAAAATACTGTGTCATAGTTACACGCATTTTGACACACTGAGAATCTATAACGTTAAATTCTAATTTTACAGAGAGTGTGCATTAGTTGTTAGATTTTTTTACCATTATTAGTGATTATTCATCAGAACTAACCATTTGTATGGAGATTAACGGAGTAAATAGTACTTACGAATCACTATATTCTCAGTCATTGCAGTGAAGCATATGGTTTCTGTTACGTCTCTGCACTTTCCATATCTCATTAAATCCATGTCTGCAAACAGAGTATGCCTGCGTTAATGCTTCTTCTATTGCAGTTTTATGTAAAACTGTTGAAGACGGTGAACTTTACAAAGCGTTGGACGTCACCCATAAAACCGCATAAGTAACATTCAGACTAACTTTCGGATATATTCTGAAAGTAGCTTCTGCAATGCTTGGAAATGGCGCAACGTATCGAATTTTTTTCCCCAGAATGATTATTTCTCAGCAAGATCTACCCTGCAACACCATTAAAAGGCTTTTCAGACTGTTTCTGACCGAACTGTACACAGGGTGATTCAGAATTCTTTTTGAAAATTTTTGAGGGTTGTAGAGAGGACTTGATAGATGGAATTTTGGTAAAGAACCCATGTTTAGAAGTGTATCGTTTGGATGTAAAATCAGTTTGAAGATCGGATCACTTTCGATCTCCCACTTCACTGAACTTCACAGTGAAAACAATGCGCTCAGGCCTGTGTGATGTAGGACCACACTGAAAGGGGAACGTTTTTTTGAGTACGTGAGCTCAGATTCTATTCTACATAGCAAAAGACGTCCTCTTCAAAGTCGTGAGTGCAGTGCGTCCATGAACCACCACAGCCAATCTTTTTAGTTTCCAACATACCAATTTATCGCTGTAGTTGTGTTATGTGTTGTCACGATTGCAACAATGATTGACGACGATGCCCTTTTCTCAGGCAGAGTGTGTACCGTGAAGTAGGAGATTTGAAAGTGATCCGACCTGCAAGCTTATTTTATATCCAAGTGGTCCATTTCTGGATATGGGTTCCTTAATAAAACTTCACCTACTAAGTCCTGACTACAGCCCCTTGAGGCCTGTAATAGAAGTTTCGAATCACCCTATATACACAGGGTGAAACAGAAGTAAATGCTGATATTTTTACTGCTGCCTCAGTACGTTGAACTGAACAACATTACATCGGTATTTAACGGGTGATCAAAAAGTCAGTATAAATTTGAAAACTGAATAAATCACGGAATAATGTAGATAGAGACGTACAAATTGACACACATGCTTGGAATGACATGGGGTTTTATTAGAACCAAAAAAATACAAACGTTCAAAAAATGTCCGACAGATGGCGCTTCATCTAATCAGAATAGCAATAATTAGCGTAACAAAGTAAGACAAAGCATAGATGATGTTCCTTACATGAAATGCTCAATATGTCCACCATCATTCCTCAACAATAGCTGTAGTCGAGGAATAATGTTGTGAACAGCACAGTAAAGCATGTCCGGAGTTATGGTGAGGCATTGGCGTTGGATGTTGTCTTTCAGCATCCCTAGAGATGTCGGTCGATCATGATACACTTGCGACTTCAGGTAACCTCAAAGCCAGTAATCGCACGGACTGAGGTCTGGGGACCTGAGAGGCCAAGCATGACGAAAGTGGCGGCTGAGCACACGATCATCACCAAACGACGCGCGCAAGAGATCTTTCACGCATCTAGCAATATGGGGTGTTTTTTTTTTGTTCTAATAAAATCCCATGTCATTCCAAGCATGTGTGCCAATTTTTACCTCTCTGTCTACATTATTCCGTGGTTTATTAAGTTTTGAAATTTATACTGACTTTTTATCACCCAGTACATTATAGGCAGACTAATAATTACAGCTATTAAGAATGCCATGTTTTTAGATTGGTTTGTACTTACAGGTACATGTGGCCAGAGCAAGCCATTAATGGTTATTTTGCCCATGGCAGCAGGTCAGTTGTTGCAGAGTGGACAGGTGGGTGCAAAATGTTACCCCATACTGACAGGTGTAGGCCACTTAGTGCTGCAGTTATCACTATGAAGAAAATACCAGGCATAAGAATATGTAATGTGTTTGTGGGAAGACCGTTCCACACAGAGAAAAAAAAAACAATGAACACACTGATATGTGTAGATTTTAAGAGACCAGACATAAAAAAGCCTCACTTATACTCTAGTCGCACTCTGTACATACACGCTCTCTGCATAAACTAGTGGAAAACGAAATCACAGCACCAAGAAGGAGTTGTACGGCATAAAAGAAAGTTGTATAAATAATTATATATATATGTAAATATACTAGTGGAAAACGAAATCACAGCACCAAGTTGTACGGCATAAAAGAAAGTTGTATAAATAATTATATATATATATATATATATATATATATATGTAAATATTATTATTTATATTATTTTAATTTTTTTTGAACTGAATTGAGGTGGTTGGAAATATTTAAAGAAATCAGTGAATATATTTTCTATCATGATAAGGCGGCGTCGGACATATACTTTGAGAATTTCGTCGCCGTAAGAAGGAGGTTCGTGGGCCACGTTATTTCTGAGCTAAAATGAGATAAATACTGAAAATACAGTTTACATATAATTTTGAAATTGTAGGATCATGGATTAAACAAATTATGAAATTTAATAACAAATAGCGTTATTCATAACTATAATTACTGAAGTGCACTATGCTACTTACATTGGGAATACAATATTAATATGTCGGTATCTCGTCCGTGCGCAGTGGAAATTTCCTTCTATACTTACTAATATGCGCGAGTATGCGCCCTGCAGTACGCAGTGACTTTTTATAAAATTAAACATTTTAAATTAGAGCGGCCAGTCTAACGCGCGAGGCTCTCCCTCGACTCCATTCCAGAACAGATAACAGAAGAAGTAATTAACAAAAGACTAGACATCCCTTCTGTGTCTCACCAGCGCTCACTTGCGACCGCGCACAAAACTTGCATTGGCTTTCATGCTTTATTAAACAGGGTTCTCTGATTAAAAAAATAGATTTACATGATATGGCTAAAATGTGCCTTTACAGTTGGGAGGAATGTTTGTAGATCTGAAAGGTAATGTCTATTCAGATTTCGCGCCAATCGCCTAAGAGTCATGCTAGTAGTGCCACTATGAGGATGCACTGGGGTTGCACTTCCTAAGATACAGAGGGTACAAAGACTCCACAGTGTTGCCAACGCTTAGAATGGCACGTTTTGATTAAACTCATCCCCGATGGCTATTATGCATAGACCAACAGACAACATACAAACTTAGGCAACAACTAACTGAACCGTATGCGAATAACGGAGTCACTGCCCCTTTTGCACTTGAAGAGGCTGTCTTGACAATCAGAAAATTAAAGAATAGGAAATCCCCTGGCCCAGACTGCAGGAAACGATCAAAAACGCAGCTTCACAAATTCTACCTTACCTAACAGACTTACTAAGCGATGTGTTGCTAGAGCTAAGAATACCAACATTATGGAAAACAGATAACGCAGTAATAATTAAAAAGTTTGACGAGCGAGACCCGACTGAGCCAAAGATTAACCGAGCCATATTCCTTCTCAACAACCTAGCAAAATTGCAAGAATACTAAGTGACAGACTACAATCGCACAGACAGCTAGTCAGACTAAATCCCCATCAGTACGGTTTCAGACAACACAAATCTACAGACGACGGAATAAACAGAGTAACAGTAATAATACAGACAACTGTGCACAGATATGCGGCATAGACATGGCTGGAGCTTTTGACAACCTCTTGTGGCCAATTTGCTTCGGAAGACTAAGAGAAATAGGGACTCCATCAGCTTTATATAATAGTCGACTACTGCAATCACAGAATAATTGAATGGAAGTCTGGCCACCGGAAGGTTATCAAAAAGATTACCAAGGACGTCCATAAGACGTCCTTCTGAGACATTACCATGGCAGCTCTGTTCAATAAAATAAATGAGGATAACAGAGAACAGGGGATGGTAGCATATACTGACGACCTTCTAGTTGTAGTGTCTGCAAATTCAAGGCTAGACATAGAAACAGCCGGCCTGAGTGGCCGAGCGGTTCTAGGCGCTTCAGTCTGGAAACGAGCGACCGCTACGGTTGCAGGTTCGAATCCTGCCTCGGGCATGGATGTGTGTGATGTCCTTAGGTTAGTTAGGTTTAAGTAGTTCTAAGTTCTAAGGGACTGATGACCTCAGCTGTTAAGTCCCATAGTGCTCAGAGCCATTTGAACCATTTGAACTTAGAAACAAAGGCCACACAGATCCTTGAAAGTATTAACAATTGGTATACAAATAACAAACCTTCTGTAGTAGCTAACAAAACAGTATACCTGTTATTAAAGAGTACTCTTAAAAGGAAGCCGGTAATAAAACTAAACAATATCTGTGTTGAGAAGAGGGAAGTACTTAGATATCTTGGATTACATCTCGACAGTAAATTAAACTTTAATGGACACGCAATACTGACAAAGCGATGGCAACAGTGTATACATCAGCTACACTTAACACTTCCGAATTTAGACTTACACTACAGACTATGCTGATCTCTCACGTGACTCTCTTTGAGTCAACACTTTGTCTTACTGCGAGCACTTCGGCACCCCACCTCAGACGGACCACATGCAAAAACATTATAAGACGCTGAAAAAGGAGCGTGCTCATCAGAATATCCAGTGCCTTTAGGAACTGTAGGGGAACTATGTGGTCATGGGTGTGTGTCCCATTGATATCACTATTCGTCTCCGAGCAGCGACATACTGGTTAGAGAAAGGTAGACCAGACAAAAAGCAAGACATAACTGGACGCAACATAACAGACCGAAGCCAGCTTGACGTATGGCAGAATGACATGGCAGGAGGAATGGGACCAGACAGGCAAGGAATGGAGTGTCTACTGTTTTTTCCCTAATATACGAGTACGCTTAAGACTAAAATGTATTGGCCCCAGAAGAGGAATGTTCCAGTTCCTGATGGGACATGACCCATATGCTGGCCATCTGCATCATGTAGGTCTAAAAGTTACTGACACCTGCGAATGTAGTGAATATGGCACCGCTGAACATGTAGTACTCCACTGCGACGCATTAACGCATCTAAGACCGAATGTAGAATTACAGGACGTAGGAAACATTAAGAGATCAGAACAGATGGCACATACTGAACAGATTAGCAGATGACGTATGTCAACTCCTTCCTGAAGCTGTCAGACAAAATAGACCATGCTTAAGAACACTGCAAAACGCAACACAAACACGACAAAAAAACGCGTGGCACCAAACAGACACAGACACGGATACTGAATCGGATGAAATTAGAGATACAGAAAGTGAACAAGGCACTCAAATATTAACGTAATTATCCATACAAGGTAAAAAAAGACTAATGACATATACCAGAACTAACTACAGAACAAATAAAATAGCATAAAACTGTGTAAATAACATTGGATTATGATTAATTCATAACAAAATTAGTGAAGCAAAGCTATTATGTAAAGCAAAAGCTGTCAGTCGTAAAACTAAATACTTGTATAGCTGTTTAAGTGACGATAGGCTCTAAGTTTTCCCGAGACCTGGTTACTAAAACAGCTACGATTTCAGGAACTAATATTCTCTTTCACTAACGTCCTTTAGTCGGCCGCTGTGACCGAGTAGTTCTAGGGGCTTCAGTCCGGAACCGCGCTGCTGCTATGGTCACAGGGTCGAATCCTGCCTCGGGTATGGATGTGTGTGTTGTCCTTAGGTTAGTTAGGTTTAAGTAGTTCTAAGTTCTAAGGGACTGATGACCTCAGATGCTAAGTCTCATAGTGCTTAGAACCATTTGAACTAGCGTCCTTCACATCCTTCTTTACTATTTGTATTCCCTTTAATCACTATTTATTTATGATTTCCAATCTTTGTATTTTATTTTATAAACAATGAACTAAAAGAAATTCTAATTGTTAACCCATTGTTACAGCAGTAATTGTATTAGTAGAATTGTATTAGTAATAATACTGTCCACAAACTATTCTATAGATAGTGGGCTAATTTTAGTAAATAAATAAATACAGTACGTACTGTGTGTTGACGGCCGCGTCCGTCATTCCTTCGTACCTGCAACACAAAATCATTACACCGGGTTTCGCAGCAGCCCTTAAATGCACATGTGCCATTACGAGATCATGGCAGTGGAAAACGTACCTCAAGCGCACTTGTCTCTCGTAGGGACCTGTGGATGGCAGTGAAAGTGCCTGGATCTGGTATTCGAAAATTCGGAAACCGCCGGACGTACAAACGCTGGGCAGAGTGAGCATTTCCATCCGCCGCTCCTTAGCACAGTACATGTTTTCCCTCTGCTCCCAATATTAGTGCTCCATTTCCTGTCCGCTCCACACAGTAACAAACACAAGAGTGTCCCCGTCTGACGACGAACTGACGCACGGGCAAACAGATTCCGCAGTGATCACAGGTGCTGTCCTCTTTGCAACACGTATCTTGCTTTGCACAGCCTAAAGCAACACATTCACGTCCCAGTATGAGGAGGAAACCCAGTAGTGTTGGCCCGCCTGGAATATCAGAAACTATGTCGCTGCGTGTAGCAGATAAAGGACGTAAAACTTCAACAGGACGTCTCTTTTGCCTCTATGTCACAAATACGTTGAAACTGTTGCCCTGCAGATCTGCTACCATCATGGCGCGGATGGCATGTTGAGTACCAAATCTCTTGGCGGCGCGTGATACTGTTCAACGCGCCATACGATACGGGATGCGGACAGGGGTTGCTATGTGGAATGTGCTTGTAATGACCCATTCTACCAGACCTCTTATTTTCTACATTCATTTAAGATTCACCCTGTATATCCAGTGAAGCGCCAAAGAACTGTTATAGGCAAGCGCATTCAAATACAGAGATACGTAAACAGGCAGAAGACAGCGCTGCGATCGACAACGCCTATACAGGAGAACAAAGCGTCTGGCGCAGTTATTAGATCGGTTACTGCTGCTGCAATGGCAGGTTATCAAGATTTAAGTGACTTTGAATGTGGTGTTATAGTCAGTGCACGAGCGATGGGACACAGCGTCTCTGAGGTAGCGACGAAGTGGGAATTTTCCCTCACTACCATTTCACGAGTGCGCCGTGAATATCAGGAATTTGATAAAACATCAAATCTCCGACATCGCTGGGGCCGGAAAAAGATCTTGCAAGAACGGGACCAACGACGATTGAAGAGAATCGTTCAACGTGCAAGCCTTCCGCAAATTGCAGCAGATTTAAATGCTTGGCCATCAACAAGTGTCAGCGAGCGAACCATTCAACGTAACATCACCGATATGGGCTTTCGGAGCCGAAAGCCCACTCGTGTACCATTGATGAGTGGACAACACAAAGCTTTATGCCTCGCTTAGGCCCGCCAACACTATCAAAGGCTGTTGATGACTGTAAATATGTTGCATGCTAGAACGAGTCTCGTTTCAAATTGCATCGAGCGGATGGACGTGTGCGGGTATTGAGACAAACTCATGAATCCATGGACCCTGCTCATCAGCAGGAGACTGTTCAGGCTGGTGGAGGCTCTGAAATGATGTGGGGCGTGTGCAATCGGAATGATATGGGACCTCTGATACGTCTAGACATCACTCTGACAGGTGTCACGTACGTAAGAATCCTGTTTTATCACCTGAATCCATTCATGTCGATTGTGCGTTCCGACTGGCTTGGGAAATTACAGCAGGACAATGCGACACCCCACTCGTCCAGAATTGCAACAGAGCGGCTCCAGGAACACTCTTTCGAGTTTAAACAGTTCCGCTGGCCACAAAACCCGCCAGACATGAGCATATCTTGGATGCCTTGCAACGTGCTATTCAGAAGAGACCTCCACCCCTCGTACTCCTACGGATTTATATACAGCCCTGCAGATGTCAGTTCCCTCCAGCACTACTTCAGACATCAGTCGAGTCCATGCCACGTCGTGTTGTGACCCTTGTGCATGCTCGCGGGAGCCCTTTGCGATATTAGACAGGTGCACCTGTTTCTTTGGCTCTTCATTGAATTTATGTTTAATTTTTTATTTTACGTTTTGAGAAAGTTTAGGTAGCTTGTAATTTATTTCCCATGGTTTTCCTTTTCCCTAGTCTTTATCCCGACTAGTACAGCGTCTACTTTTTCAACATTTTTATTTTATCATTTAGCTTTGTGGAAGGAACCGTTCCTGACGGGAACGGAAGCAAAGGGAGGGATATAATCTAATTTGTAGTATGCAACATTTTTCATGGAAATAGTTCATTTTAGCAATATTTTTCAACAACGATTTAGTTTTGTTCTACCTACCAACAAAATTAAAAATTTGCTGAACCAGCACAGAAAAAATTGTAATGGATCACCTCGGTTCGACTCTTCTGAGTGACGATATGTTATAATGTTCCCCGCCTTTGTGCAAATAAACAATTGAAACACTCATTTATGAGAACTCAGAATGTCGTGTATGAGGCACATGCCGTCAGGCGTATTGAACTGAATTCGGTGTGAGGCACGTGGGCGAAATCCCGCGGATTGCAGCCGGACTGTACGAGGAGGAATGAGCCAGCCGGCCGCATTGAATTGCCTGCAAAATTGCGCCGCAGCTAAAGCCGCCACGTCGCCGTACACAGCGACGTCACAATTTTTTATCGCCGCCGGAACGGAACGCGGTGTTTTCGGGTGCTCTGGTCTTTTTTGGGACGGCCGGCAGACAGACAGGCGGGCGTGTCGGGCCAGTCCGTGCGGACAGTCCGCTGGCCGGGCTTATCTGTAATTCGCTAGCACGCCGCGCCGCGGCGCTTGTGTCGCCAATCGGTCGGTGACAGGTGGCGGCTGATACCGCTATCGGGGCTCCCAGTCGTGTCCGGCCGTGAGATAGCCGCAGCCGGCGCCGCTGCCTCCTCCACCGAGATAGCGCTCCACGTGCGGGCCGCCCGCCGGATGCGTACCGGCCAGAGCTGCAACCACAGAAACGTCCATTATCTCATTTGTGAACTGAAAAATGACTGTTTCTCCTCAGTCCGTACGTAGCGTACATGCTACACCCAATGTTTATCTCATTCTAGCTCAACACTGCCGATATGCCCAAACTATCTCCTCCAGTCCACCTGCTTCAGGACTTCGCTTTCCTCACCCTCTATCCCACACTCCAGAAATCCCAACGACGCATACAAATTCATATCAGCCTCCTGGTGTAAACAATGGCTCCTCAACATCAACCCTTCCAAAACCCAGGCAATAACGATGCGATGAACCACCCACTCTTTCCGCCTCTGTGACCTCTAGCTTACCAAGCAAACCCATCCTGTCCAGTTAAGTACCACACTGAAATATCTTGGACTAACTATCGACCAGCATCTAACACGGGTACCTGACCTGCTAACTGTCCAACAGAAAACGCTCAATAGACGAAAACTACTAACAGTGCCAACTGGCCAAATTTGCGGTTTGCACCTCTCCACTCTCCTCCACGCCCACAAAACCTTGGTCTGATCCATCCTCTCATTTGCATAGGTTGCATTGTTATCCACCCTACCTAAGGTTATGCACTCTGTCTCACTTTACACCTCACTTTATCTTCCCCCACAGGGATCTTCTAACAGTTTATCAGCTCCTCTTCTCCTAATTCACACTGAATACCTTCGCACAACCTACAGCATCCGTAAACTTGATTCCAAGAATCCTACTGCACACTCTGATTTCCAGCCCTTGTACGATGTCACGCCTCCACCGACACATCTTTCAAACGCTACGCCTGCACACTGTCCACATTCTCCACCAATGAAATTTCAACAGTGGCTCGCTCACAATCCGTGAAATTCACGATTATAAATACAGCCCATCCATTCCACCTCATCAGCGCTACCTCTTCTTCCCTCCCTGTTTCCCCACCCCTTTCCCTCACACCGCTTCATTTTCTAACCCCTTTTCCCCTTACAATTATTGCCTTATCGATAACATCAACTACTCCTTCCTTCTTGTCTCCCTACATCCACTCCCAGTTCATCGATACCACGAAACCTCCATTCTTACTGCGTCTCCCTCCCACCCTCCACAGTGCCTAACATTGTCCCCTTCAACAACAGCCTTCGGCAGGGGAACTCCATCCACTTTTAACGACATTCAAGTGTTTCTTTCATAGATAGGTGCTTAATATCGTGTTTTAATCTTACTCTTATTGATTTTCGTGCTACCTTTTTATTATTATTGTTGTAAATTCAAAACGAAGAAAGCCATTTTTCTTATCCACAAAAACATCGATTAATTCCACGTTTAATAATTTTTAATTTAGTTGTAAATATCTCATCTTTATGTTTGTTTTGAATCAATCGGTTTTACTTGTCTATAGGTTGAAGAGCGAGTTGAATATTCCACTGAGAGCCCTCACCCTTCCTCTCCCAATGGGGGAGGCGGGATTAAATATCAACAAAGGAGAAACGTTCTTGCTCAGGGGCGTAACTACACTTGCTGTGTCTCACTGTAGAGGACGCTTCAATCATTTCGCTTTCTGTGTTCCTTTTGATTTCCTTTCCCCACTTTCCCTTCTGTGGTTTTAGCGGCTCTTGAGAGGAACCTGTTCATCGCAGTGTCAACATGGCTTCTAGAAATTAAGGTAATTTCAATTTGTTTTCGGTAATATGCTAATATACCGCTGTAATATGCTAATATACCGAACATTGTCAAAGAAATGATTATTTACTTCATCACAAATGGTTCAAAGGGCTCTAGGCACTATGGGACTTAACATCTGAGGTCATCAGTCCCCTAGACTTAGAACTACTTAAACCTAGCTAATGTAAGGACATAAGACACATCCATGCCGAGGCAGGATTCGAACCTGCGACCGTAGCAGCAGCGCGGTTCCGGACTGAAGCGCCTAGAGCCGTTCGGCCACAGCGGCCGGCTACTTCATCACAGTATGGTGTAATAATATGATTATGAATATCACTCTGTGTTACCGCAGATGACCTGTTACTTATCCCATTTGCTCTGAGAATGCAATACATACGAGATGCCCACTTGCTTTCACCGCTCTCAGTGAAATGCATGGAGCTCTGTTAATTTTCATCTACCTGCAGTCTTATAAAAATTTCCCCTGCTCGGAAAATACCATGCAGGTCATAGATCCGTTGTCTTGAGCCTGTAATCAACTGTTATCGAGGAACTGATGTTACGTAAATAACTGGTTCTTTCGCTATTTAGGGATGCCATTCGTATTTATTTAAGCAGAACACGAGAAGCTGGAAGTTACGAACTTTATTCACAAGCTTCCTTTCTCAAGATAAATAAGCCGGCCGCTGTGGTCGAGCGGTTCTAGGCGCTTCAGTCCGGAACCACGCGGCTACTACTGTCGCAGGTTCGAATCCTGTGTGTGATGTCCTTAGGTTAGTTAGGTTAAGTATTTTTAAGTCTAGGGGAGGGGGCCGGCCGCGGTGGTCTAGCGGTTCTAGGCGCGCAGTCCGGAACCGCGCGACTGCTACGGCCACAGGTTCGAATCCTTCCTCGGGCATTATGGATGTGTGTGATGTCCTTAGGTTAGTTAGGTTTAAGTAGTTCTAAGTTCTAGGGGACTGATGACCACAGATGTTAAGTCCCATAGTGCTCAGAGCCATTTGAACCATCTAGGGGAGGGGTTCCAAACAAAATTTTCTCGAGGACCCCCCCATCGAGCATGATTGGTACGTTGTCATATCACAGTATCAAGTACCTAAAAAAGCCGAATTGAGAGTCTTTTTATACGTTTTCTGTTTTTGGTACTTAGAAAAAACATTGACATATTCAATATTGAAAAAATATTGAGCTTACAACTTTTTTAATTTAGCCATCATTGTTGTTGTTAAAATTAGATTATTGCTCCAAATCTTTGTCTTCAAATCTGGGTGTTCAGTATAACAAACTCCTTAAAAAATAAAAACTGAGTATGAACTGAAAATGACAGGAAATCATTAAATCTGAAAGTATTGGTCTTCCAAGTTTACTACACTTGAGAGTGCATTGAGTAGCCATGTGTGAAAAATAAGACTAATTTCATAAAACGTATTATATATTTGAAAAAATACAGTTACATCAGAGTATTCCATCACTATACAATTAGTTTTAATTTTCAGTTCTTAATGAGATGAGTTCAATCTGACCTTTGAGGCCATTATTTCTGAAATATTAGGTTCCAAACTTGAAACTTTCACTCTGAAATCCGACCGCATGTGGAGCTGATTCCTATATTTGTTTTTCATGAAACACATGGAATAAAATGCTTTCTCACACCGATATGTGGTTGCAAATGGAAGGATCATTTTCATTGCCTTATCTCCAAGCTTCTTGTAGTCCTTGCGTTCTGATGCCCAGAAGTCTGTAATTTCATCACCGATGAAAATGTGTATCATCGTACCACAGCTGGACAGATCCACAAGTTGATCTTGCTCTTCTTCAGTGAGGCCTTGGATTTTGCCTATTTCTTCACAGTTGAAGGGATTTCGAATCCATCTGTCGTCAGGGTCAGGTTCAGGGAAATAGTCTCTAAAAGTGATGGCTAGGCTGCGTAGATGCTCGGCTACGTCGATCTCGATCTGGTTAGGCAAACTCTCCTCTGATGACTTCAAGAATTGTTTTAAAGTAGAAAAGTTAGTGACTCATTTTCTACCCTTGACGCCAGTTCTAACACTTTTTGGCCGTAGCACTAATCTTCTGCTCATGCAGGAAGCGGCCAAATAAAAAAAAAATCTGTTGTCATACGAAATATATTTAACATATTTTTTATTCTAACAGCATCTTGCGGACCCCTCTGGCACGGCTTGCGGACCCCTGGGCTTCCGCGGACCACCTGTTGGGAAGCACTGGTCTAGGGGACTGATGACCTCAGATGTTAACTCCCTTAGTGCTTGACCCATTTTCTCAACATAAATATCTGACTACAGTTTAATAATTCTTAAGCAGACTCAGGCTTAACGTTTCTGTGTAAAATTAAGTTGAAACTGACTTCGCCAGACAACACATCTGTACACCATGACTGCCCCTTCCGATCCGATTAGGCAGAGCAAATAGTTTGCTTGGGAGCCCGATGTAGTCGGGGCTCTGAAGACACCCGAAAAGCTTCGTATGCCTTTTCATTTAGATTTTGTTTTTAGTTTTACATGTATTTCAGCCTTTCGAGATAAGTAGGAGGCAGCTTGCTACTAAGGGATACCTATTCCAGATTGTTCTGTACAGGTTGTCCATAACTGAAGTTCCAGTTTCAAGTCGTTATAGAGAGAGAACCACTGTCCAGAATGATGTCAGATTTTAACAGCTTACTATTGAACTAGGGGGGAAATGTCATGGAACAAAAATAAATAAATAAATAAAATAAAGAAATTTCTAGCAACAGATCGCGCTGTAAGCGTTTTAACGTAAATTGCGTGAGCTATGAATGACACATGAATAGCAAAATGACAGCTATAGTTTGACCCGTACACTACACCATCTGTACTGTTTAGTGTGCATGACTGCACAAGTTCGGCTGTCAAAAGTTGTGCAACTTTGAAAGGTGGCTACAATGAGCCACAGCGTCACAGATTGCGCCAAAGAGTTTTATTCGGCCGCCTCCACTGGCAGTTCTTGTCGAGAAGTCGTGGTGGAGAGTGCTTGTCGAGATGTGGCAGTAGTCAGTGCTTATCGAGATGTGGTAGTAGTGAGTCGGTGTTGAGATGTTGTAGTAGGGAGTGCTTGTTCCGTGTTTTATGCAGTTGTTTGATGGGCTAGACAGCAGATGTTGTTCGAATGGAGATATTGTATTGATCAGAGTGCTTTTCGTCAATATATATGAAGGTAAAAAAATTCCCTTTTCTTTTTATTATTTCAGTGTCTTAAATAATGCGTCATTACAGGTTCAGTCAACAAAGCATCTGGCTTGTGTTCTTGTATTAGAATGTAATTCTGGTTTCCTTACGCAATTATAGTATTTCTATTTTTTTTAATTCAGTATAAATGGTATTTAAAATTTCTTGTCTTATTGAAGATGAATCGTGCCAGATGTGTACGTTGAATCACGCTTCCACACACAGAACAGTTACACTTGTGCTTTGGTTTCGTACGTTTTATAGTTGCTGGGGACTTAATTAATTAATTGTGTTAACGGAAATTTTCTTTCATTCTTTGTTGTTATTCTATGCAGTCAGATTGCGTACTAAAACTAGTCAGGGCCAACCGTTTACGAGACTTCGTAGCCGGACATACAGCGACTGAAAATTAAAATTATTTGCATAAATTTAATTAAGCCCCCATGCAACTTTTAGAGTCATGTTCGTACCATATCGGATGGGAAAAATCGGTATTTATTTGTCCTGAGGTCACAAACTACATAAAAAGTTAAATGACATAGGTTTTTTAATTGTAATGTGGACTAAAACCGAATAAAAGACAAAATGACATCGATTTTTTATTGCCCTTCGGCCAAAAATCGCATAAAAAGGAAAATGGCATCGGTTTCTAATTGTCGTGAGACTGGCACAGGGCATGTCAGCTACGTTCGTAACTGGAACAGTGAAAACAACACATTTCAGATAACCCACAGCAGATGTCCCAGAGATTATGATCAGGTGATAGACTGCCAAGCTGTAGGGAGAAGACGACTGATAATTCTACCATTGCCGGGATGCCCCTTCAGCTGTCGCTTCACTGGCTGTGCAGTGCGCAGAGGTTCGCCATGTTGCATAAAAATGGCCCTGTCTAGAAATCTGCGCTGTTGAAGGGTTGGAGTGGCATTGGTGCGAAAAAGACTCACATAGCGTTTACCAGAGACCAAGAGGACTAATCTCGTCGATAAAATATGCTCTAAGGTAAACGATGCAGTCAATGCGTACTACACAGTAATCTTTGCACAATGAAGTGGTACGGGTTGACGGGCGCGCGAATTTTCCGTTCCCCGTATTGCGCATTTCTGCACGTTCTTGGAGACAGAAATGGGCTTCGTCTGTCTACGGAATATTGCATGGCCATTCATTGTCCTCTTCAAAGCGAG
Organism: Schistocerca serialis cubense; assembly: GCF_023864345.2. Lineage (NCBI taxonomy): Eukaryota > Metazoa > Arthropoda > Insecta > Orthoptera > Acrididae > Schistocerca > Schistocerca serialis. Next base: position 546,139,228 of record NC_064644.1, read on the forward strand.
CAAGACATTCCAGAGCGAAGGTTTGTCTTTCTGGCAGGTCAACAGGAAGTAGCTCCTGAACGTGGGTGTTTTTGTGTGGATGCCTTATGTTTCGTAGGATTTTACGGTGCTGGCACATAAGTGCAACGTTCGGACAACTTCCTGTGAACTGCATGTTTGCACACCGCCACTCGACCCCTCCCGCAATGCTGTGGCCACATCTCCAACAGACGTCGAATCAATTGCTTTCCTCCCTCTGCCATATTGCACTTCAGAAGAACCCGTCTTTTCGAATTTTGTACTCATTTCTCCAGACCCATAGCGGACTTCGGATAAAAATGTTCAAATGTGTGTGAAATGTTATGGGACTTAACTTCCAAGCTCATCAGTCCCTAAGCTTACACACTACTTAACCTAAATTATCCTAAGGACAAACACACACACCCTTGCCCGAGGGAGGACTCGAACCTCCGCCGGGACCAGCCGCACAGTCCATTACTGCAGCGCCCTAGACCGCCCGGATAATCCCGAGGGGCTGGACTTCGGATAAATGCCGTTTTTCATACCCCTGAGTATGCGGAACTTCTGCGGCGCTACTGGCGCACGGTCAGCGTTCTTGTAAAAGAGCTTTGCGATCCTTCGCACGCAAATGTAGGGACAGCCGATTGCTGGACGTCTGTTGGTGCTTACAGCGCCACCTATTGATAAAATTTCCGTTAGTTATTGCCATCATGTTTCCCCCTCCGTCAATAATATGCTTTCCAAATTTGACGTCTTTATGAACAGTGGTTCTTTTTCTACAGAGTTTGAAACTGGAACTTTAATTACGGAAACTCTTTAATTTTTATACATTGTTATTAAAATATTAATGAAAGGAAATTAACATTTTGGTGCGCAGTCTCTGAACGTATCAGGCAGTCACCTTACAATCCTGGCGATCTTTCTCACGAGAAAGGAACTGCTGCCACTGGTACCTCACACCACTTATTACGTCATGTGCACAATGTTGCAGACTCTATCGCTCTGAAGACAGAATTTTGTAGCTATATATGGTTGCTGCAAAAAACCAGAAATATCGCAACAGTGTGGTACATATTTTTTCGCTGTAGCACTGAGTCTAGACTGACCAACAACCTACACTCCCTTATTTACTGGAGACAATGTAAGTGCAACAAGATAGTGAAGAAGAAGACGAGGAATGTGCTGACAAAAATAACACATTTCTAACGAAGAAGCACTTCAGATAACCAATGCCTCTGACATTACCAAGAGCAAAGATGTTCCATGACATGCGCCTACCTGATACGGTGAGTAAAATCCAGAGCAGTTGTCTCAGATGCAGGCTGCCTGCCAGGCTTTCATGTTGATGCAGTGAACAAAATGCAAAACATGTCTTTGTTTCACAGGAAAAAGGAACTGTTTTCAGCAGTTACATAAAAAGTTAAGACTATGAGAAGGTTTCTATTTCTATTTTGACATATGGCACTAAAATAACATGCTGTGGCACTAAATTTACTATTTTAGTCTTATTTTTCCACCAAAACAACTCAATGACCACGAATAAGAACTAATCATTGATAAAATTTAGTCTCAGGTCTGAGGAGGGTCACTACGAGCGGGAAAGCGGAAGTGACATCCTTTCTATTCAACCACCCGTCCGTCACATTTGTCAACACAAACTCTCGGATCACACATCCCACTGCAGGTGTGTTATAAGATTCTGCTCTTTCGTCAGCCCCTTATATCCTCTACATTGCCTATATGCCTGAACTTGCTTCACATCTCTGCCACCTTCAGTTCGCTGCATTGTGCTGCAAGTTACTGACATCCAGCAGTGGGCCCGGAACGGTATGGAACAATGCAACAAGTGACTTATTAAAATTTACATCCCAGATGGAGGTAATAATTATAGGTTATAGCACTCGTAGTTTCTTCACGACTGACAACCGTCCTATCCGGACAATTAATATACAACAATATCTTGGACTGACACCCGACCGCAGATTGACACCGAAATCGCATTTATGGCCTTCCAAGAAATTCCCACGACAGACCAAAATTACAAATACCGCCGGAACGCCACACCCCACACCTACGAAGCCTCAATGCGATCAGTCCTCTCTTATGTTAATGTCGAATGGATTTTCGTTCCACCAAAATTTATCACCGCCAAAAGTACTCAAATGCCACGCAATTCGCCTCGTGTTCCTTATCTTATCTCGCTCTACCATCCTGTAGTAATTTGTTAACGTCCTCTCTCCCACACGGCACGTTTTCGAATTTTCTATACTTACAAAAAACTTGACACCGACCAACCAATAGATTAATCCATAATTATTTGCCTCCTCTCCGTTCTCTCCTCCTTCCAGCCCCAACAACCTTACTCATACACACTCTCCACATCGTGTCCCAACAAAACTGTACTCAGCTCCCCCTACCTGACCATGAAATTCGCCCGGATTACCACACAATATCCCTCTGCGTCCCAGAGGTCCTCTTTTCTACTCAAACCGTCCCCCCTCCCCCATCCCCCTCTGACCAACTTACACCTCCTCCTTTTCAAATGCTTCTTCGGGTTCTCCTTCCATCCCATATTCTTTCCAAAACTCTCTTCATATATCCTTATCACCTACCTCTCATTTCAACTACACTGAAGAACTAAAGAAACTGGTACTTATTCATATACAGAGATTTGTAAACAGGCAGAATACGGCGCTGCGGTCGGCAACACCTATATAAGACAAGTTTCTGAGGCGGTTGTTAGATCGGTTACTGCTTATACAATGGAAGGTTATCAAGATTTAAGTGAATTTAAACGTGATGTTATTGTCGGCGCTCGAGCGATGGGACACAGCATCTCCGAGATAGCGATGATATGGGAATTTTCCCGTACGACATAGTACGAGTGTACTATGAATATCAGGAATCCTGCAAGACACCAAATCTCCCACATCGCTGCGGCCGGAAAAACAACGGGACCAACGACGACTAAAGAGAATCGTTCAACGTGACAGAAGTGCAATCCTTCCGCAAATTGCTGCAGATTTCAGCGCTGGGCCATCGACAAGTGTCAGCTTGAGAACAATTCAACGAAACATCATATGCTTCGATTTCATAAATACTGTGGGGGAGAACTGATGTTCTACCTCGATTCTGTGTTCTTCCTCTTGAATTGTATTTTTACAAAAGGCAACTATACTTTACACAAAATTTTCATCGTCTGTTGTAATAATTTAAAAACATACACATATTTTACGTTTTTAATTTTTGTTAAAAATTGTATTTACATGTTATGTAAATGTTTTCGGCTGAAGAGCGGCACTATACCTCTGCTATCTTACCCTCTCACTGAAGGACCGTGAAGTGAAATAACAATAAAGAGAAATGTGGAACCGATCACGCGATTACGTGCCACATTGAAAGACAAATAAACCGAGATTACATTCTTCTCTCGTTGTCACCAGCTATTGACTCGCTCCTTATTATTCTGACCATCGCTAATTTTCTGATTATTGAATGCGTGGTGTATACACGTTTTGAAATTTCAGTCTTTTTTGCTATCTATATTAGTTCCCTTTACGTCAGCTAGCAGATTAACTATTACGCGAAGAACGTTCCAGACAGATTACATTTGTTTTTTTTTAGGATTAGGTCTGCGGTAGTTTACTTTGGCGATGCATCACAATGTGAACATATCTATTGGATTAATAATAACGTTCAATCTACTAGAAGACTTGGAAACGCCAATTACACAAGAGTATATTCTTTGAACAATTTTTTGTATATGGTATACCATAATGAATAGTGAAAGCAGGCGCAGATGAAAATATAGGATAATATGAGCAACAACGTTGGAGTAAACATGGCACCACGAACGAACCATTTGTGAGATAATTTGGGTGTTTGGATACGAGCAGTTATGAAATACTTTCCTAATCAGTACTAGTGTTTTGAGGAGTGGGGGTATTCAAGCTGTGTGTAAGAGCGCAACTCGAGTCAGGGTCTTTTGCCTTTCGTGGGCCAGTGTTCTACCGAGTGAGCTATCTAGACACGACTTTCGATCCCTCTCTCAGAGCCTTACCCCCGCCATTGCCTCTATCCCACTTTCCAAACCTCTCGCAAATTCTCCTGCATACTTCGCGGGGCGAACTTACTTGTTCAAAATTTTATGTTCTTCTTGTTCTGCTTCTTCTATTTCTCATTCTTCCAATTCTCAAAAACACCGACCTCTTCCCATTTTATTTTTTTCTTGCTTACTTTTTCCATCTGTCACAAAACTGTTGTAAAGAGCCACGAAATTACTGGAGCAGTTCTGACATCTTCTAGTTGTTCTCCATACCTATTAACTTACGTACAATGTGGCGTCGCAGAGAAGAGAAAGAGAAATACATGGTGTCTTTTCTTTCGTGAGGTGTTACATGTGTATGGAATTTATCCACAAGCCACGACAATAATTGAAATTTGTTGCTTGCGCAGTGAAAGTTGGCTATGACTGAGTACTGGCATTGTGGTTTTCCTCTTCCTCTTCTAAAAAATCAGTTGCGCTGATTTATCTTTTGCCAGTTATATTCTGTCCTCACATCTCAAGGAATTTACATTGATATTGGAACATCAACGATTACTGGTTGCCGCTGTTCCGCACACTGTGCAACTCTGAAACTGCCAAACTGCAGCTACCGTGTGTGAGTGCGGGGGCAGACGATGTATGCTTCCTCGCACACAAGCTTCCTTTTCTTACACTATGCCTGTCGAGCACTAGCTAAGAGAAAGAAGCGATAATCTCCAATTATTATACACACTAATGGGAAAATGAAAAATAACGAAATTCCGGATTTAGCTGTACATCCAGAGAGAGAGAGAGAGAGAGAGAGAGTTGAAACCGGTTTGTAGCAAGTAAGTTGTTTGTAGCAACTAAGAAGCTGCTGACAGATTTGAAATTTTGAAATTTATTCATTATATACAATTATTCGGTGTATGAACACCATTGGATTCATACTAATTTAAGACCGGTGCCACGACACTGTTCGTTTCCATATATAATTACTCAGAATGACATGGTCACTACCGACCACATGAAATAATTCTCCCTGTGTGATTTACTTTTCCTTGTGTATTTGCTCCCACTGACGTACGTTTTTCAAAAAATTAGATGTACAATATGCTACATACATGACATTTGAACTTATTTTTCCACTTCAACCAACAGTTTCTTTATCTAACGCTTTCTTCAATAGCCTAGAAGGTTACGGTTGTGTAAAATGGCTGTTTTTTCACTTCCTGTGCAAATGTAATGTAAAACCCTATTCAATCATTTGAACACATTCACTGTCACATGCTGAAATTGATGTTGCACTGCCAGGCCATTCCAGGAACTTCGTGTTCAGCCCATGTCACACGGTGTATCGTTTTCCGTAGGTATGCTAGATGGCGCCTTTGAATGTCGGGCCATTTCTCACACGGCCTATGATTCGGCGAGGAAGCTAGCTGGCAAGCTTGACTACATTGACGGAAAGCCGCGCTAGCCAGTCCGACTGCAATCTTTCTCAAACGATTGGTAAAGATACTATTCAGTAAAGAAGTTCTATTTTCACACATTTCATAGTTTGATTTGTCAAATTCATGATCAACTACGATATTGCAGTGGCTGTGGTATTCTGATTACGATGCAAAACTCCTTTCGACGTGCACGCTTTGGACACGCGTGCATGTCCGAAGGAAGTTTGCGTCGTAATCAGAATAACACAGGCACTGCAATATCTCATTTCTCTGCCGATACCGGGCAAGCGACTTTCAATTACGACGTCTGACCTGTACGGGACTACAGGTAATGGATGTACGAGTACAGGTCGCAGGTGCATGGTTGACCACGTATGGAAATTTGGGTATGACTCTGAATCGTGCACGGATAGCCAAATGGTAACGCGACGGCTCGCGATAAGCGGAAAATCTGGGTTCGAACCCTGTCTGGCACAAATTTTCACTGTCGTCATTTCATTCTACAGCTGATGGTAACCCTTATTCGAAATTGCGAATTCATTTGAAGTGTCATTATGAACTGCGTATCATCCTGAATTCTGTATGGGGATATGGAAAAAAGTGGCATGATATGTTCTCTCAATTATTTTCAAATTTCTTAGATGAGTGAGATTTGGAAATAAAAACCGTTGTTCAGTTCACGTCTACAAGATTCATGATACATATCACCCGTAATTCCGTTTAGGGATAGGAAAAACGATGGGATAATATGTTATCTTAATTATCTTCAAATTTCTTAGATAAATGAGACATAGAAATGAAAACCATTGGTCAGTTTCAATCCACATGATTCGTTGGTATAGGATTCCGCCGGAATTTCAGCAGAAGTAGCGATTTATTTTCCCCAGACACGTTATTACCTTTAATTTTCTACAGAGAAACGTTATCCTTGATGCGACACGTTAAAATCTCCTGCATTCGCAAATAGAGCAGCGCCTATGATTAATATTCATCTATCATTTCAATGCAGTTGAAATTATAATAGAAGTATGAAACAGCATAATATTAAAATGGCAACTGAGTGAAAGACAAGTCAATAGTTTATAACATTTGCTATTCTCGCTCTAAAAATATCCTCGAATTTCTTCGTATATATACTGTTCCAAACCCGCAGAAATTTTCATTTCACCAGTTACCGATAGTGCTTAAATATTACATTATTTCTTTGAAAAAATCCGCAGTCGCTTGAATACTGTGCTAGATATATAAGTTTCGCTTATTAATCGTATGGTGAAATACTGTCCTCTTTCCGTACTATCATTTGCCAAAATTTTGTTTTGATAACTGAAACCGTTTATGAGGTATAAGGAATTGTGTGAATATTTCATTTTGGCTTTTTTCGCTTGCGTGTTTTACATACAAGCGCAGTACACACACTATATTTTCTCGACAATCGTCGTAAATCGCAATGTCCTTCCAAGTTTAAGGAATAGTTCAATATGTTAGATACGTTTCCTACGCTCCAATACGTGATATAACCAACCGCGAAGTCATAGCAATCTCTATTTTCTACTTTTAACTTTAAGGATTTCTAGCAGTATTGTATCGAATATCGAAATATGTCAATAATTGTGACCTTTAACGAAAGGATGCGCTGCCCATCATGAAACAAATGAATGAAGCTATAAGATGTGTGAGAGCCAAAGCATTTGCCAAATATTTTCTGTACAATCGTTTGAGGAAGATAGCAGATCGGCTGGTGATCACATGACATTCTGTTTGGTGTCTAAAATTAACTGGCGTTGTCCGAGAGTTCCCGCCCTGTAGACTGTGCTGTCAGACGCCAAACGGGACTCCTGATTGGCCAGTGCAGGCAGCTTTCAGGGAACGTTACAAGGCCTCGCAAGGAAAATAGCAAAGGACCTATCACGGAAAACACGCAAGCTCCTTGCAGGGCAGCCAGTCAGCAGACCACAAAACCTGGAAGTGAAGCACCACGTGAGCCACCAAGGAAAGGCAGTGAGTCCTACCCGCTGTGAGACAGGATTAGGCGTGAAGCTCTGCTGTGGGCGCCGATGTCCTCATGGTGTCAGGGGTGCGGTTCTTTTGTGACCACCGGCGGCTACACGGCAGTCAACACGTTAAAAATAGAATAAAACAGGAAAGTTATCGAGGAGACGACACAATCCTGATATCTTAACATGACAGACCCCAGGTTGGTGGCAGCTGATTGGTAACACACTGCGAACGATTTACTGGTGATGCAGTCTACAGTCGTTCTGCCATCTGCACAGCGGTCGGATGGTCCCGGTAGACCACTCGTGGCCTGAAGACGGAGTGCTTTTTTGGTAAAAAATAACATATTGTACTTAACTGGTTGTACAGGAGTCTTCATAGTCAGGAGGAATATAATTAGAGAGCTGTAGGCATCACATAGGCCATACTTTAACTAAGCGCCTTATTACAGGTTGCTTTCTATCAGCTGAAGGCTATACTACTTTCCTACTTGACGTCCCGAGCAAGAGTGGCCGAACGCACGCCAGAGACTTGTTGCAAGCCTCGGAGCGGCGCTAGTCTCGACTCGCGGGTCCAGCAATACTAGTACGGACCGCGATAACTGCAACCGCTAACAGGTGTGGTAACGAACGTTGATACCACACTTAGTGCTTAGGTTTCCACAGTGAAATTATTACCTTATTTTGAGGTATTTTCAAAGATTTTGACGTCTGGAGGAAAGTTTTCTTGATTTCAGCCTACGTTGGGACTCTTCACGTCCAAACAGTTGGTGAGCTTCGAAGTTCTTAACATTTTGACGTCAGAACCACGTTTTGATAAAACGACCTCAACGAACTACACACGCTTGCTGAAGTTTGCCACATCACAAACGCCGGACATATTCTGCTGCCGCCAAACGAAACTACAATAGTCTGGCCACAACAGAAGGATTCTTTGATTGCTCAATGGCGTTGCACATTAAACTAGAACACCTGAAATACGAGGTGTGGCTAGAAAAAAACCGGACTAGTACTGGTGAAACAATAAAACGAATGCAATAAGGCTGAAAGTCGCGTGGCCTGTCACGTGACTCTCGCTCCGCCTACTGCTCGAGTTTCATCTGCCTCCTGCACTCAGTCTGCCCGTGGCGTCTGTTTTAAGTAGTTGACGTTTTGTCTGTGCGTCGGAAAATGTTGAATGTACAGAAAGAACAGCGTGTTAACATCAACTTTTGTTTCAAACTAGGAAAATCTGCAAGTGAAACGTTTGTAATGTTACAACAAGTGTACGGCGATGATTGTTTATCGCGAACACAAGTGTTTGAGTGGTTTAAACGATTTAAAGATGGCCGCGAAGACACCAGTGATGACACTCGCACTGGCAGACCATTGTCAGCAAAAACTGATGCAAACATTGAAAAAATCGGTAAACTTGTTCGACAAGATCGCCGTTTAACAATCAGAGCAGCGTCTGAGTTAACAGGAGTTGACAAGGAAAGTGTTAGGCAGATTCTTCATGAAAGTTTCAACATGAACAAAGTGTGTTCAAAAATGGTTCCAAAGTGTCTCACAATTGAACAGAAGGAACGCCGAAGAATGATTTGTTCTGACATCCTGGAAAACATTGAAAGTGATCCCACCTTCTTACAAAATCGATGCATTGGAAAATTCCTGGTTCTCCACGACAAAAAAAAGCACGAATGTCAAAATCGAAATTCAAGGCAATGATGATTGTTTTTTTTGGCATCAAAGGGATTGTGCACATTGATTGGGTACCAGAGGGACAAACAGTGAATCAGCATTACTACATTAGCGTCCTGGCTACCCTACGTGAGCGAGAAAACGGAACGATTTGTGGAGAAAAAAGTCATGGATTCTTCACCAAGACAATGCCCAAGCTCACAGTACGTTGTCAGTGAAGACGTTTTTGGCAAAACACAACATTCCCATCTTAGATCATCCACCCTACTCATCTGATTTGGCTCCCTGTGACTTTTTTCTTTTCCCTAAAGTCAAGTCAGCTTTGAAAGGAACTAGATTTGAGACTGTTGAAGCAGTAAAAGAAAAAGCGACGGAAGTAATGTATGGACTTACCGAAAATGATCTGCAGCATTGCTATGAACAGTGGAAAATTCGTATGGAGCGGTGTAGAGACCGAGGAGGAGAGTACATTGAAGGAGATAACATGAAATTGTAAATAATTGTAAATAAATGTTTTTTCCAGCATCAGTCCGGTTTTTTTCTAGCCGCACTTCGTATTACTTCACTTTGTTACATAAATGAACAAAAGATTCACTTCACTTTGACACGGTTCTTTGTCACAGGATTGCTTGAGAAGTTACCACTGATAATGGGTATTAAAGCATCCCTTAATGCACAGATTAACAAATTGTTCTGTTGCAGTACAATGTCCCACATTTAAAATGACATGTTCTTCATAAACTTTATCATGTTGGTCCTATACTGTGATGTTGACTTCTCGAGGTGAGATCACGAACTGGACATGCTCGACAGTGTATTGACTTCCACGTGAGGGCGCTGCAGAGCTGACAGGGGAGGGGTGATATTCAGGAGCATCTCTCATACGTCGTTTTGGATTGCACCGAGATCTCGCTAATGTCTGTGGTTTCGTCTGGAGTTGGCAACTTTGGTATGGCAACGCTATCTCTATATCGATGGATGTTAGCAGCAGCGTGTAACTTTACTAATACGATGTACGTTATACGAGGGTGAGTCTAATGAAAACCTTAAATTTGTAATAACAAATCGAAATTTCGCGCCGTTATCCTGTAAGTTGGTAAGCGGGCTACAAAAAGCGTGCAGAATGGCCTGTAGGTGGCAGCATAGTGCAGATGCACACGTACCGTCGCAGTATCAGTATAAAAATGACCGCCCCACTTGCGACTTGCACCAGGGAAGAACAGCGTTCTGTTATTCGGTTTTTGCGTAGTGGAGGTGTAAGACCTATTGAAATTCATCAACGAATGAAGGTTCAGTACGGTGATGCATGTCTGTCACAGCAGCAAGTCTACGAATGAAGTAGGAAGTCGGGAAATGGTGTGACTTCAGTGGAAGATGCTCCTCGTCCAGGTCAGGCACAATGAGTTGTGACTCCACAGAACATTGCAGCAGTTGAAGCCATAGTGAAGGAAAACCGCTGAGTGACACTGGATGACATTGCAGCATGTTTAAAGATTAGTCATGGGTCAGCACGCCACATTGTGCATGATATGCTCCAGTTTCACAAAGTGTCTGCAAGATGGGTGCCACGGCAGCTGACTCCTGAATTGAGAGAACGACGTGTTGATACTCGTGAAGAACTTCTTCGGCGCTTTGAACCAGAAGGTGATGGCTTCCTTGCAAGAATCGTTACTGGGGGCGACACCTGGGTTGACTTCCACCTACCGGAAACGAAGAAAGCGAGCAAGGGTTGGCGCCTTTCCTCATCACGAAAACCAAAGAAGTTTCGAACAGAACCATCAGCAGGGAAGATTATGCTGACACTCTTTTGGGATGAAAAAGGCGTCATTTTGGAGCATTACTTGCCTAGAGGGACCGCTGTCACCAGTGCATCATACACAGATGTCCTAAAAAATCATCTGCGGCCTGCAATCAAATGAAAGCGACGTGGATTGCTGCCAGCAGGTGTCCTTTTGCAACATGACAATGCAAGGCCCCACACTGCCCGTACAACAGTTGCAACAATCACAGACCTGCATTTCGAGTGTCTTCCTCATCCACCATACTCACCAGACCTTGCCTCAAGTGATTTCCGTATTTTTGGACCACACAAAGACGCAATTGAAGTAAAGAAGCTCCGTTCTGATGAAGAGGTACGCCACGCGGTGCATCAGTGGTTGCGTGGACTACCAAAAGAATTTTTTTCTAAAGGAATTTATGCACTTTGTAAGCGCTGGAGGACTTGCATTGTGCGTGGGGGGAGATTATGTTGAAAAATGATAAAGCTTTGTACCACTTCTGCACAATAAATAATATTTAAAAACTATTTAAGGTTTTCATTTGACTCACCCTCGTACATGGCATCCAGTAAAGGGACTGGCGAAAACGAGACGAGGTACCGTATTAGTTGGTCGTTTGTAGTGCTGTTGTCGTGTTTTCCCCCTTGTGGTTGGTAGATGGTGGGGAGAGGGCAGCTACTCGCTGCCGAATGGAGAACGCGCAGCACCTGTGCTCGCGCAGAATGCAGAAGGAGAAGAGCGGCGAGGCTCTGAAACGAGCGCGCCGGCGCCTTGTTTTACAGCCCGCTTTACGAGTGGCGCCTACATTAGGGCAGGTTATCTGCAGATAAGGCGCGGCTGGCATTACGCGGCTCGCGTCTTGAGGCGAGCCGAGCAGCGCAGCCAGCCGCCTCCTAGGCTTCCATTAGCCGCGAGCCCGCGCATGCGCACTGGCCCTCTCCTCTGCTCGCTTCGTTTGGCGCCGGCGCCCTAAATCTCACGAGCAGCAGCCCCGTGGCCGCTCCTCTGATTGAGATCGCCCTCACGAGCCGCCGCGGCGGTAGGCGCCCGACGCTGCCGCGGAGCTCCGTCGGCAGTAAAAGGCTCGTAAAGGAAGACTCGCCTCCAACGGTTTCAGCAACTACCACTCGGTAATCGGGTCACGAGCAGAAACAACGTTAACCGAGCATGGACACACGGTCTGTACCTATGTGCCAGTAATACGGGACTGTGTCGTGACACCCTAACTCGCTGTTATACGACCTATAGGAGGCCACAATAGGCCTTGCAACTTTCCCATATTTTGACATAATATTTTCCGACAAGGTTATCGAATACGGCGCAGTACTGTTCACGGAGTCTCTTAAGTAGTGGGGCGCGGTTAAATGATATCAGAGAAGCAACCTCTCATTGGCGAAAAACCTGAGGAACTACTTCAGATAGAAAGCTTTTATGGTGTTACTAGGTAAGTGTTTATTACACTCTTCTACAAGTCCATCTATTCCCTCTCTCTCTACCACCTCCTCCGCTCCCCCAGTCTCTGTCCATCTCCTTCTGGCCCTCTATCACTACCTTCACCTCCTCTCTGTCCGTTTTCTATACCATCACTGTCTGCCTATATCCTCGAAACTCTTCTCTCAACCCATCTCATTCTGCCCTCCCTCTGTCCATCTCTTCCTCTCCTCTCTCGTTCCATCTCCACTTGGCCATATCACTGCCTGTATACTTCTTCATCTCCGCTCTGTCCATAACATGCACCTTCTCTCTCTGCCTACTTACTTCACCTCCCTTTCTCTGTCTCTCTCGTTGATCATCTTCTCTCTCTCCTTCTATTCCCCAATGCTAGACTTGTGGGTCATCTCCTCCTGCCAGTCTCTCTATCCCTCTAATCCCTTCTTGAAGTGGACTGACAAGGCAGCCAGTCCACAGTGAAGGGTAGCCGAAAGAAAGGCACGCGTACACACACACGCCAACGGGCGTCAAGTACTGGAACAGGCTACGTAATTAATGCTATGAAGAAAAGTACGTAGCTGGATTAATACTTATCTTTAATCAATCATTGTGGTACATCGCTCTTGACTATACACAGGAGACTTTAATTACAATCACTGTAAGGCTAATGGCGCCTTGCTAGTTCGTAGCCATTATCTTAGCTGAAGGCTATTCTGTCTCTCGGCTAATGAGAGAGAAAGGCTTCGTACATCTAGTCGCTAGCTAGGTCGTCCGTACAACTGGGGCGAGTGCTTGTTCGTATCACGAGACCTGCCTTGTGGTGGCGCTAGGTCTGCGATCACACAGTGGCGACACGCGGGTCCGACATGTACTAAATGGACCGCGGCCGATTTAATCTACCACCTAGCAAGTGTGGTGTCTGGCGGTGACACCACACTTCTAACCTTGTCAAACTCCTCCTATATCTCCTCTTTCTCCATCTCCTTCACCGTTTCTCTCTGTCGGTAACACCTGGGGATGAGGCGAGCCAGTAGATGGGTCCCCAGGGCGCTGACCGGACGGCACCGTCGCTGAAAGCAGACGGGGAGCGGCAGAACCCGTGCGACGACAGAGGCGCAGCTGATTGAGATGCCGACGCACCTCACCAGAGGCCCCCAAAACCAAATACATCGCGCGGCCGAGGCAGCGAAGAATGCGCCCTGCGAGCCAACGCCGTGAACCTCGATAGTTGCGATAAAATACTAGGGCGATCATGGGAGCCAACTTTGTGCGCAAGCACAGCACCGATCCCGAAATCCGATGCATCTACCATCAGCAAAAGGGGTTTCTGGGGATCTAAAGGCGTGAGGCAAGTATTAGAAAGCAACGCCGATGGCAACTGGCGAAAGGCGCGTTCGCATTCCGTCATCCAGACGAACGGAACACCTGCACGGCGTACGCGATGAAGCGGAGCTGAAAGAGAAGAGGCATTGCGCATATATTTGTGATAACAGTTAATTTTACCCAACACACTCTGTAGCTGTTTCACATTGCGAGGGGAAGGTAAATCTTGTATGGCACGGAGGTGCTCTGGACTCGGATGTATGCCTTGGGCATTGATGACATGGCCCAGGTATGGTAAGTCACGAGCAAAAAACACACATTTTTCCTTCCTCAAGCGAAGACCATTGTGTCACAAGACCTGAAATAACGTTCGTAGGTTCGCAAGATGATCTTCTGCTGTCTGTCCGGAGATCACTATATCGTCCAGATAGTTTGCTGCAGTAGGGACCGACGCACAAATAGTTTGTAAATACTGCTGAAACAATGCAGGGGCGGATGCACACCCGAACGGCAGTCTTTTGAACCTGTACAATCCAAGATGCGTGTTAACCACCAATACGCGCTGGGTTTCGTCGTCCACAGGTATTTGCAAGTACGCATCGGCTAGGTCCAACTTCGAAGAATATTTTCCTGGGCACAGTTTAGCAAAAAGATCTTCCGGGCGGGGCAAAGGAAAAGTTGCAGTCACTAGTTGTGGATTCACTGTGGCCTTGAAGTCCACGCAAAGTCTCAATTTTCCAGAAGGTTTTGGCAAAATTACTAAGGGTGAGGCCCAGAGAGAAGCTTGCACACGTTCAATTACACCTTGTGATTCGAGATCGTTTAACGTTCTTGCGACCTCATCATGCAATGCGTGGGAACATTGCGCGCTCTGAAAAATTTCGGTTGCGCGTGTACTTTCAGTTCCAAATGTGCTTCATAGTTTTTAGCGCAACCTAAGCCCGGTGCAAAAATGTCTGCAAATTCGTCACATAAGCGAGAAACACTGTCTGAAGGCACAGTTTGATTCACTGACAGCACCTGATTTACAATAGACATGTTAAACAACTGAAATAAATCTAAGCCAAACAAGTTCACTGCCGTAGAAGAACGAAGAACGTAAAATGACACAAGTTTTGATTGTCCCCTATATGTTGCAAGAAGAGTGCACTGTCCTAACACAGGTATTGTCTGTCCGGAATAACTATGTAACTTAACATTTGCGGCACGCAACGGAGGTGCGCCCAGTTGTTTGTACGTGTCGGGATTGAGCAATGAAACTGCAGCTCCGGTATCGAGCTGGAATGGTATCACTTTGCCTTCAAAGTCTAAGTCCACAAAAAGTTTATTGTTCTGCTGACGACAAGAGCGACTGTCTTGTGCAATTTGAACAGACACTGGTACAGAATCACTTGGTAATGGACGTGATTTCCGGCGACGTTGACGCACTTGTTTTGTGGGACGATCACAGTCACTGTTAGAGAAAGTGTCACTGGACGAAGTGGAATTAACGACATGAACGTCCATGGGCGAAGGTCCACGAGCCTGAGTGTCCCTTGTTCGATTCCGGCGCGAAGCAAAGGGCCTGGAATGATTGTGATTGTCTGATCGGAGCTTTTTCTGGCAAACACTTTGAACATGTCCTTTCCTATTGCAGAAAAAGCAAATAGCTTGGCGTGACGGGCAATGTTCACGCGAATGTCTAGTAGCACACCGCGGGCATGATTTCACTGCATTTGTGGGCTGGCGCGGCACACGTGGCTTAAAGCGCGGCGGCAGCTGCGCTTGTTTGCGCGAGGGCAGTTGACCGGGCCGCGCAGCTCGCCCGGCGGGCCGGTTAATGTTACACACTGCTGGCGAAGTTTCAAAAGATTCCTGAGCACAGTCAAGTGTGTCTTGTCTATCTAATACGTCGATCACTTGTTGAAGGGAGGGATTAACTAGTTTCAAAATTTGCTCCCGTATGCGAACATCAGAAACGTTTTGTGCAATTGCATCACGCACCATTGTATCTGAATAAGAAAGACCACAGTCACAGTCAAAGGCACAGTCCCTAGTAAGTTCTTGCAACGTTGCTACCCACTCCCTATTAGTTTGACCAGCCGTACGTTTTGTACGAAAAAACGTATACCGTTTTGCAACTACATTAACTGTTTCTTTGAAATAGGCATCTAAAGCAGACAAAATTTCCTCGTAGGACAGAGTTGCTACGTCGCGTCGGGGAAACAATTTCACTATCACACGGTAGGTGGACACACCAACACAAGAAAGCAAAAACGGCTGCCGCTCATTACCTTGAATTCTGTATGCGGCGAGATGGAAGGCGAATTGACGGGACCACTCTTGCCAAGTCTCGTGGTTCGGGTCGTAGTGCCTAAAAGGCGGTGCAACTGCGAGTTGAGGCTGCGGTAACGGTGAAGCGGCGGCGGCCGCATCGGTTTGAATGGCACGTTGACCCTGGACGAGCTGTCCAAGGGCATCCAATAACGCCTGCGTCTGCTGATTCTGCAAGCGATAAAATTCGGACAGTACATTTGGCGAAGCCATGACACAAGTAAATGTAAGCAATCAGAAAGAATACTTTAACTCGTCGCCAATGAAGTGGACTGACAAGGCAGCCAGTCCACAGTGAAGGGTAGCCGAAAGAAAGGCACGCGTACACACACACGCCAACGGGCGTCAAGTACTGGAACAGGCTACGTAATTAATGCTATGAAGAAAAGTACATAGCTGGATTAATACTTATCTTTAATCAATCATTGTGGTACATCGCTCTTGACTCTACACAGGAGACTTTAATTACAATCACTGTAAGGCTAATGGCGCCTTGCTAGTTCGTAGCCATTATCTTAGCTGAAGGCTATTCTGTCTCTCGGCTAATGAGAGAGAAAGGCTTCGTACATCTAGTCGCTAGCTAGGTCGTCCGTACAACTGGGGCGAGTGCTTGTTCGTATCACGAGACCTGCCTTGTGGTGGCGCTAGGTCTGCGATCACACAGTGGCGACACGCGGGTCCGACATGTACTAAATGGACCGCGGCCGATTTAATCTACCACCTAGCAAGTGTGGTGTCTGGCGGTGACACCACACTTCTAACCTTGTCAAACTCCTCCTATATCTCCTCTTTCTCCATCTCCTTCACCGTTTCTCTCTGTTTACTTATGTGTGACCACTCTCTCTGTTCATCTCCATCTTCACTTTTTTTCCACTTCCTCCACCCACTCTTTGTGCCCAAATTCTCTACTCCTCACTTTCTGCCCATTTCATTATGACCCTCTCTATGCTCATTTAAACCTCATGTGTCCTTTTCCTCTACCTTTTTCTCTCTCCATCACCACAACAACCCTCCCCCCTCCACCCTCTTTGTCCATCTCATACTGACCAACTCTCCGTCTATCTCCTCCTTCATCTCCTTTTGTCCAACTCCCCCATCCCTTCTATTTACCTCCTCCACCCACATCTCTCTGTCCATCTTTTGCTGCATGAACAGCGAGAATGAGGTATCTGATAAACTTGTTCAAATGGCTCTGAGCACTATGGGAATCAACATCTGAGGTCATCAGTCCCCTAGAACTTAGAACTATTTAAACCTAACTAACTTAAGGACATCACACACATCCATGCCCGAGGCAGGGTTCGGACCTGCGACCGTAGCGGTCGCGCAGTTCCAGACTGAAGCGCCTCACTCCGGCTGGCAGTGGTTTCGAAAGAGATGTGGGACATACATACTTAAATATCTACCAGTGTACATACATACATATAGATATACATCCGTTTTCATAATCTGCATGGGTAGTGGCATACATCCGACACCGCCGGTGAATTCTGTCTCTGGATGCACACCTACGGCCCGTGTGCGACTTTGCTCCGGCCACCTCTCCATATGAGGCCGGACACACACTGAGCAACGCAAGTACACCGCGTCTTTATCAACTTACAGCGGATAAACATAAGCACACCTGTGGACACAACAACCTCGAGCACCAGAGGTGCTTTTCTCGCCCACAAATAGTCTGTACCAGTGGCGAAGGCGCTGCAATCGTGGCACTGTGTTACATCCACGAGTATTTTTCTGTTCATGCACCACATGTATATCCTTCAGCCTGCTGTCTATTTACGACGCTGCTCGACTAAAAGCAGGTAATACGCAAGCCACAGTTACGCTTATGCCGGATGCACCCAGAGGCCCGTCAATTGGAGCTCACACAAGCTGTACACCGTTCCGCCAGCCATCACCCTGGAGCCTTCGCCCCCTTGGACGCTGCCCTCTCTCGGTACCTCAGCGCACTTCCATGGAAGATACCCGAAAGCCTCCACACCGATTCGCCACCCAACACTCGCCGTGCCTTCACCTCCTATGATTCATGCCTTTCCCGGATTCAGTGTACCTGGAAGAAGTATTCTTCTATGGGAAGCTGGCCCTAGCTGTTATCGTCACAACCTCTGTCACGGCAAATTACTGCCAGGAACTACGTTACGAGATCGTCACGATCTACGTCATGAGAGTTTCCGGCACTGCCAGGTTCATCCCAGATCAGAAGGATCCACTTGTACCTGTTGGAATCTACATTATGTTGAACCTTGTTATTGATGTGTTGTGTTAATAGAATGTCACTGACATGTTACTTCGGAACTCGCCATTGTAATACGTCCCGCCTACCACTCAGAACACTAAACATACAAAGAATTGTTGTAATGTAGGTTGGAACTGTGGAGATAAAATAGCCGCAGTGGACCGAAACTAGCAGCTTACTGCATGTGATTTTACCTCGTAAGAAGTTAAAGGAAGAAAACCTTGGGGGCTAATTACCTCAGTCTCCAGATTAGGGGTTGTGCAGCGGGCCATCTCTTCATTCACATAAAAAATGAACTGTTAAGAAGCGAAATAATGTGCCTCAGAAAAATTGAATGTCTGGACGACAGACTGGCGATGAAAAAAGGAAAATGACATTTGGATGTTAGAATATGGTAGGTAATGAACTTGACGCACTGAAAATGGATGTTACTGTACCTTCCGAAACCAAGAGAAGATGAACTTGTTCATTACATACACATCTGTCGTGGGGTATCCAAAGGAGTAATGGCTAAAGAACGAGTTTCTACTATGATGAAGAAAATGTGGAAGAAAATGTCACAAATGTAGAATTCGTTAGTGAACGTACTGTTATTGTTGAAATGACACAATTATCTAGGGAAGTTGTGATTATTTAAAGTATATGCACCTAAGAATGATGCAAAACACCGAGAACAAAATGCTTTCTGGAGAACTCTCCGCGAGACTACGGAGAAAATCCCAGGAAGGAGAAATTGATTACTATGTGGAACATCAATGGAAGACCAGGAATCTGGGTATCATGAAAGATAATGTGAGGAAACGGAGAAGCAATAGATAATGGCAATGGAGAATGGCTGAAATTTGAGAAATATGTGAACCAAAAGTTGCCTACGCGTTTTTTGAACATAAACACTTTCATAAATGTGCTTGGCATCAGAATACCAGAGCACTTCGATCTATAATAGAGTATGTTGCCATAAGACAAACATGTAATTTCAACGTGGCTGAGAGCTTATAGAAGATACCAGTGTGGATAAGACTTCTTAAGAATTAAATGTTTGTGGTCATGGAAAACACTATGAAAAAATAATATTAGTGCCGCAAGAACGAATGAGAATCAGAACGATGAAAATAAATATTATAGTACGAGCATCTTGCAGGATAAGAATAAAAGAGCATTATTAGCTATCAGAATGGGGAGGATACTGGATCAATGGTCTGAAGTAAGTGCGGAAAGAATGTAGACATTTAAAAAAATCAAGGTTAAAAATATAGAAGCAGATATTCGGGGCATAAAGGAAAAGAGCCAAAAGCAGAAAGTCGAATGTGGACAGAACAAATAAAGACAGCAATTTAAGAAAGAAATGGAATGTATTCGCTCATTGATTGAATGGTTGCTCGCACCAAACTGGGACAGATTACCAGGAAAAAAGAATGAAGTAGAAAACAGATAAGAACAGCAAAGAACGATACATGGGGAAGAATATGCGTCAATATCAACAGTAAGCAGAAATAAGACAAAACAAATCTACAATCTATTGGACACAAGCAATAGGAAGAATACTTCAAAAAATATTAAATGATGGTAGAGGGAATAGTAGCAAAAAGTACGCTCAAAGGTGACGTTACCCAAATTTCAGAAAATGTACAACTTGACGTAGCAAAAACAGCAAAGAACGACATATCACCTGGATCAGGAGGTATTAATGTGGAATTTTGGAAATACGACGGTAAAAAGTTGTGAAACTAATAAAACAGTTATATAACAAAATGTTACATAAGGAAATGAAGCTATGTTACACTACAATTGTATTTAAGAAAGGAAATTAGAAACTTTATTCGGCCTAACAAGGATTTTGTGTTAGAAACTCAATAATGCGAATTTAAATGAAAATAAAAGGACAGATTGGAAATTACTTTTAGGACTCGAGAAGAACAATGCGCTTTCGCAGCTAGTAGATCATGTAGAGACTACATTTTCGAATTACTATAGATTTTAGAAAAAAGTTAAGAGAAAAAACAAAAAGCATTGGACTCATTTTCGTAGATTTAGGAAAGGCATATGATGATATTCTAAGGAAACCGGTTTACAAAGTATGACATATGACTGGCATAGAGGGTCCATTATTTAAAATGATACAATGTGCGTATAAAGATAAATGTTTAAAAGGTACAAATATAAGTATACACCAAACAAACTGGTAATATAGCTTTACAGAAATTTAAAAGAAGAAGTAGCATTTTTCAGAGCTGCACCATGACACCAGTGCTATTGAAAACATATATAGATATTTGTCTCAGGAATTGGTCAAATAAATGTAAAAGAATGGGGTTATAGAATGCAGGTAGATCATACCTACACTATTTACTATTTGCTTACGACCAAGTCATCAGAGTAAAAGAGGGGGAGGGCACAAATTATATTATATAATATGCTAGCAAGGTAATATAGAAATAATCTGCTAGATTAATTAGTAACAAACAGGATATCTGGGGTAATGATCTGGATAAACTGTACGTAAATGGATACAATTATTTCTACCTGAGGTACATTTTAGGAAAAGAGAGACTTACAAATTTAGAAATTATTAACTGAATTGGTAATGGATGGCTTAATTTAATCTTACGGAACAGAAATGTAACGAATAGAAAAAAGTCATATTCAAGATGATATTATAGAGTATACCAATATATGGTGCGAAGATCTGGATAGTTAGAGATATATAAGTAAGCTGAAAACATCATAGTGGTTTTCTGGAGAATGTCGACAATAGTCTGAAGGAAAGATCATAAGGAACACTAAAGTGAGAAGGATAGCGGCAGTGGCCGGCCGGAGTGGCCGAGCGGTTCTAGGCACTACAGTCTGGAACCGCATGACTGCTACGGTCGCAGGCTCGAATCCTGCCTCGGGCATGGACATGTGTGATGTCCTTAGGTTAGTTAGGTTTAAGTAGTTCTAAGTTCTAGGGGACAGATAACCTCAGAAATTAAGTCCCATAGTGCTCAGAGGCATTTGAACTATTTGATAGCGGCAGTGGAGGAAGGAAAATGTGATGTGATGGATCAAAGAAAATTACATCGAATGTAAGAAACTGTAATCTCCCCACGGAAAATTACCCTCTACCACGCAATAATTAATAATGGTCAACCAAATCATCCACATGTATTTACGTTTGAAAAGTATCTGATCAGATTTTCTAGTAATATATGCGCCGACAGCTCGTCGACGCCAAGGTATTTTTCTAGTACGTTGATTCTTTGGAACAACAGAGGTACAGAAATGTATGCTCCATGGTTATTATAGAGAGAGAGAGGAACAGCTTCGGAAGTATCGGTTGGAAGATTGTCGGATTGCTAAAGGAGATTTATTTACTCTTCTTCGCGCTAAAGCGAGCTAGGAAAGTTTGTGCCGCTAGCGTGATAGATAAAGAGAAAGAAAAACCTGTAAAAGAAAATTACATGAGACTTGGAACCAACAGAAAACGGAACATGTACGGAAATGGATTCAATATACAATTTTCCTCAGAAATAAGGTTTGTGACCATTTTATTCTTGAGTGAATGACGAATGAGTTCTCTGTCTGAACCATTGATGATTGTCTGGGCCCTGTAATGTTTTTTGAAATCGTCCAAAAAGGCTTCGTCTACATCTGAAATTTTAGATCTGTCGTAAACTGAACGAATTGTTCAAACGATCGATTTTCCCAACTGAATGCAGCGCTTAATAATAATAACAAATGTAAAGATCTTTTCTAGCAAGCCAGCCGCTGAATATTAAGACGAAGGGCTCCACCAGAGATTCTACTAGGCTGATTTCACGTAAATAATATATTTAAACTGTACACAGATAAAGGACAGAGAGAGAGAGAGAGAGAGAGAGAGAGAGAGAGAGAATCCTCCATTAGCATAATTGTTTCTCTGTCTTTTCACGGATCAGCCTAACTAGAAAACACGAAGCCCTGACTTTATTGTACCGATTTATGTGTGAGAGGGAAAGAGCGATAAAGGCGACAGATACACTTCTGTACAGACAAAACATTACACCAAGTTAGCGGCAAGCTGCATTCACATAGACTTTCATCATTTACAAAAGCAGAGTAGAATTCATTATAATGGCCAATCCGTGACAGGACACGTTTTTGGACGTTGTTAAAATAATTTTGTTCTCTGTTTCATGTGAACTACGACGAGACAACTTTACTTGGAAAAGAGAATAAATACTCGCAGGCAAATTAAGCGGATCTACAAATAAAAGCAGCACGCTGGGCGCAGGAAAAGGGCCAGATCTATAACTTCTTATTAAAGCTTCCTAGTATTGAGGAAGTCATGCCAGACGTAGTTTGACCTGCCCTAGTTGCATTTACTTGTATAAGTACTATAAGAAAGTAGCCACAGAAGTATTCTTGTGTGAAGGAAGATATATATATATATATATTGACTGTAGAACATTTATATGGTTTTAACTAGCGCAGTGTTTAAGATGAGTCAAGCAGAGCAGAGCAACACGCAACAGCCTTCAGCTGTGAGCACGGATAATAGTGATGTAGTAAGAAGTGTTGTAGAACCGATCGCTACAGATAGTGCAATAGAACGCCCGGTAGACACGGCTGGAGATGTAACAGCAAGTATGCAACATCCACGCAACAGCCTTCAGCTGTGAGCACGGATAATAGTGATGTAGTAAGAAGTGTTGTAGAACCGATCGCTACAGATAGTGCAATAGAACGCCCGGTAGACACGGCTGGAGATGTAACAGCAAGTATGCAACATGGATTAGATCCATTAGTAATTATCATGAGACAGATGCAGATGATAACCGAGAGCATGAATAATATGAAAACCGATATAAATGCGAAATTAGCCTCAGTTACTGAGGGGCAGGAAAATCTGAAAGCTGAGATTAAGCAGCAGTTACATGACAGTTTTTCCGAATTAGAACAGCGGATAGAGGCGAAGACAAAGGAACTTAAAAACCAGGCCGAAGAGACGGAACGAAAATTAACTGCACAAATAGAATTGGTTAAAGCTCAATGTGAGGAATCTACTCAACGCGTACGTGTAGAAATGAAGGAGTATGTGGCTATTAAGATAGATACCGTACGGGAACAGGTGGAAATGGTTCCGCAATTAGTACAAAAGCAAGATGCCATGTCATGTGCAATTGCGCGACTTCCTGAATTGGCACGTACGCAGACGAACCTAAGGGAAAGTGTTGAACATCTGACCGAACGTCAAGACGTTATAGACCACCAAATTAATGTATTAACGGGTAAATTATCCGAAATCACATTAGAAAACAAAAGTCTAATGTGTGAAAACGTTGAGCAAAATGTTAAAGCAGCATTCCAGAGTCTATGCGGCAAACAGGAAGAGAATTTGTTTGCGAAAGGACTTGAGGAAGTGCGACAGCAGTTAGGTGCTGATTTCGAGCATTGGAAACAAACGATAGAAGAGTCGATACGCGTTTCACAACAAGGCTCAGAACAAATGAATACCGGCCAGCAGCAGAAGTTGGCAGCGTCTGTAGAGCCAGTTACTGCACATTCGCACACGATACCGACTTGTGTGAGTAACTCGAATATTAAATTGCCACGAGCTAGTTGTTCGCGTGAAGTTTTATCTGACGGAGATTACGAAAGCCTTTGCCATGCCGAAGAAAAAATGATAAAGCATCGGCAATTCCAGATTTTTAACACTGACAAAAGGGGGGTCCATCCGATTATTTTTATCCGAAGTTTTAGAGGAGTGCTACCCAGAAATTGGTCGGAGTGGCAGAAAATCAGTTTCGTGACTGGGTATATACAAGGTTCGGGGGCGATCTGGGCCTCGGACATGACTTCTGTTTGCCCGACATATGACGATTTTTAGAAAGCGTTTTTAGCAAAATTCTGGTCAGAAGGGGTACAGGAACGCCTAAGGCAGGAGGTGCTCTACCCAGAGCCTTTCTCTTTTTCAAAAGGAAGCCTTAGGAAATATTTTGAAAAATATATAAACAAAACTAGATATTGGGACAGACCTATGCCTTTGCCAGACATAATAAACATACTTAAGGCAAGATTAGCAACTAACATCCGGAATCAATTAATTTACGGGAACGATAAAGACTTGGAGTCGTTCCTCACGACGTTAGATCATATAGACATTATAGAAGAGAGCAACCAGAAAGCCCGTAACAACAGATTCCAATATAGGGAGATAGAACCTCCGCCAAATGGTAGGCAAGGGAACGCACAGAGATCGATAAATAGTGGAGAAACCCCTCAAAATCTCAATAATAATACCGGCAATAGTCTTGCGAGGGGCTATCCAAGGAACAACACGAATGGGAAACGATACAATCCCGTATGGGGGAACGAAAGGAATTTCAGACCGCAAGCCTGGAACAATAATAGTAATAGAAAGTGGAATCAACCGGGGGGAATAGATTCAAATAACCAACATCAGTGGGGACGGACATCTACGAATCAACCGGTAATTACCGAAGTGACGGACGATGTCAACCACCAGGCGAATCAAAATCCAACAAACTTGTAAGGACCCACTCGTGCCCCGGTGGAGCGGTCAACAATTGGTTGAGGGGCAACAGGATATGTGTACCCATGCTAACGTATAATGATGGACGATTACTGGCAGATGAATTGACCGAGGACTTAGAACTCCAAGATGAGGATAAGGAACAGGTGGCAGTAGCCGAAGTGCAAGTCATTTTGGAGACTGTACCTATAGTGGCGGTTTTGGACACAGCTGCAACCACGAATGTTATTTCGGAGGCTCTATTCAACAAGATCAGAAATATAAGACGAGTACCAATTTTTCCAGTTCAAAATTGCAGAATAATAGGCGCCGTTGGGGCTAGATCGGCTAATGTAAAAGTGCAGTCACTACTTAGTGTAGAAGTCGGAAATGTAGCAATATTAAGCACATTCCTTGTTGTAAAAAATTTGGTGGTAGACTGCATTATAGGAGTCGACAGCCTACGTCAATACGGATGCAGAATAGATTTTAAAACAGGAAAAATTTGGTTAAATGTAAATAAACAAGAAATTGAGTTGGACTTGTTGAAAAAGGAAAGCCTTACCAGAAAATATAATAGTGGGATCAGTGTGCAAGTAATCAGGACTGCACAAAAATCTAAACAGCACGTAAATAATGAGTTCCAAGTCAAAGGAGACTTCGGTCAATTAGTGTATGAGAAGTTAAATGAATCCGACTGCATGATTGAAGAGCAGAAGAAGCAGCTCAAAGAATTATTATTAGTGTATGAAAACGTGTTTGAGGAAAGGCCAGGAGTTATTAAGGGATACATATGCCATCTCTACGTTAAGCCACACGAAACGTATTGTAGAACTTTCTATCCTGTTCCCTGGAGGTTAAAGGCTCAAGTTCAAAAAGAAATAGATCGCATGTTGAAATGGGGTTTGATCGAACCCTCTACAAGCCCATACTGCTCCCCATTGTTGGTCGTGCCAAAAGCAAATGGAACTGTGAGACTGGTACTCGACGCCAGGGAAATAAATAAAATCATAATTCCAGTGAGAACACATCCGGAAAACATAGACGAACTGATACAACGGTTCCAGGATGTCCAATATTTGACGAGCATCGATTTGCGGAGTTCGTATTGGCAGGTCAAGCTGGATGAGTTATCAAGGAAATATACAGCTTTCATTTATGCCGGAAGAAGTTACCAATTTACTGTAGTTCCTTTCGGACTCAACATTAGTGCTGGAATCTTTATAGCAGCTCTAGATTATGCTCTAGGCCCAGAACTCTAATAAAGAAAAGTATAAAGAAATGGGAGTTACTATATACTGGACCATACATTATCCTACAAATTCCGAATCCGGGGGCTTATCTGTTAGCATACCCGGGATCGAACAAAATAAAAGGGTTATTTTCTCATAACGACTTAAAAAAGTATAATGAAGATTAGAAGATAGGGAGGAATGGTATTCCGAGTGACAGAAATGAACGCTCGTAAAAAACATAACAATAAACTGTGTGTGTAGTGATAGAAACCTTTAAATTGAAATAGTTAATCAGTGACATAGAGTATAGAAATAGTGACTAACTATTATTATCGAGTGTTGTAAAGAAGATAGTGGAGATAGGCTTCACCTGTGGTTTGGGTGAACATAGAACTTTAGCATTGCTAATGTCATCAAGAATGATTAAGGATCTAACTGACCTTCAATAAGAATGAAATGTTTCCCGCAAATGACGCTGAATAATCTAAAGAGGTTCGAGTGAAGATTCATATATAATCTCATGTGAACGCTTACATGTATAAACGTGTGAAGAAATGTGTTGTGGTAGTGAATCGTGAGTGACGGTTAACGCCGCAAAGATAATTTCCCGCGCAAAACAGTTGACGTTGGCGCGAGAGTTAAAATCGATATAGACGATACAGATATGCTTTGTAAGAGACTCGCAACAAACGCGAGGATAAACTGATTCATGTTGAACTTTAAAAAGAATAGGTGTTATAATTAGAAGTTAAGAGTTTTTAATTTATTAATGAATTATTAAAGAAAGTAATATTCATAGAATTAGGAGTTATTTAATGGTTCGTGTTCGTTTGGGAATTTTGTTTGGAAAATCCATTTCCATATATGAGCATGGATGAACACCGTATGAATCCGAGAGTAAATGAAAGAAGCGAATCCGCATTCCTCAATGCTAATAACTTTTACATTTCAGCACTCAAGCGAAGAAATATATGTATTTAGAATAAAAAGTTTTGAGTATAGCTAAATTATATGACTTATCAAGGAAATATGGATGATGTCTTGGTATAAAATGAACTACACTTTCTATTATTCGATGATTTGAATCCAAAATCTATAGTAAGTTACATGAGTCCTTTAAATTACGAAGAACAAATCAGTGATAGAAAATGTGTTAGAACTTTTGGACTTATAAGCACAAGTGGGGAGGCAAAGTCAAAAGGGAGTAAATCGGATGATGCTTTTGGCAACATCATTAGTTAATGGTTGAATTCCTTGAAGTACGTCGTAACAAAAAGGATCCATGAAGCCATAAGGATTTTGCTTTCAAAAAGGAGAATCTTGGACGGTGCAACCTAATCAGTTCTCTTACAGGAAGAGTTTTCCTTTTGGTCATTGCTAATTCTTTTGGAATGAATGTTGCATGTGAATTCGAGTATCTGTTCCTTCTACTCTTCCCATTGTGGGCCGCGTAGAAGATCAACTACAGAGGGGGCCGCGTAGAAGACCGACTACAAATGTGGACGTCGGGGACATGCAAGACCCGGGGGAGTTTAGCACCGCAAGATATTGTACCAGGAGCAAGATTGTAAAACGAGAATTCACGTTATTTATTGTAAAACGTTTTTTTTTGCTAGAGGCACAAACCACTCTTCTCCAAATCGTGATACAAATTGATCCCTGTCTTTCCTTTAGAGATCTATTTTAAAATTATATTTTTTTTTCTTCTATAGGCTTTCCTATCTTCTACGTACCGTAGGCTGGGGGTCTAGGCTTAAGAGGTTTTCCAAGGTTTCCCTGCTTAAGAAAGTTCCCGAATGGGTAGACCCTGACATCAGTTCATGAAATATCATGTTCCTTGGTTGTGCACAGCAAATATAACACCTAGATGCACGTAAAAGCAATACAGCCGCGGTACCGGTCTCTTCATTTCTTCTGTCTTCAACATTTCTTTTCTTCGTCTGTCTCAAACATAATATTCTTTTTCAGTCGGAGGACTGACAATCATCACTTCCGGGTTATCCACGCTAATAGATAGATCGCGAAGTGTGTTAGGTGAATCAAAATTGGGCTCACAAACTTCGCTCGCTGCGAGGGGCATTGTAATCTCCCCACGGAAAATTACCCTCTACCACGCAATAGTTAATAATGGTCAACCAAATCATCCGCATGCATTTACGTTTGAAAAGTATCTGATCAGATTTTCTAGTAATATATGCGCCGACAGCTCGTCGACGCCAAGGTATTTTTCTAGTACGTTGATTCTTTGGAACAACAGAGGTACAGAAATGTATGCTCCATGGTTATTATAGAGAGAGAGAGGAACAGCTTCGGAAGTATCGGTTGGAAGATTGTCGGATTGCTAAAGGAGATTTATTTACTCTTCTTCGCGCTAAAGCGAGCTAGGAAAGTTTGTGCCGCTAGCGTGATAGATAAAGAGAAAGAAAAACCTGTAAAAGAAAATTACATGAGACTTGGAACCAACAGAAAACGGAACATGTACGGAAATGGATTCAATATACAATTTTCCTCAGAAATAAGGATTGTGACCATTTTATTCTAGAGTGAATGACGAATGAGTTCTCTGTCTGAACCATTGATGATTGTCTGGGCCCTGTAATTAATTGGGAAGTTTCAGCTGTGACGAAGAGAGCCTGCAATCTCTGAGTTTTTTGAAATCGTCCAAAAAGGCTTCGTCCACATCTGAAATTTTAGATCTGTCTTAAACTGAACGAATTGTTCAAACGATCGATTTTCCCAACTGAATGCAGCGCTTAATAATAATAACAAATGTAAAGATCTTTTCTAGCAAGCCAGCCGCTGAATATTAAGACGAAGGGCTCCACCAGAGATTCTACTAGGCTGATTTCACGTAAATAATATATTTAAACTGTACACAGATAAAGGACAGAGAGAGAGAGAGAGAGAGAGAGAGAGAGAGAGAGAGAGAGAGAGTGAGAGAATCCTCCATTAGCATAATTGTTTCTCTGTCTTTTCACGGATCAGCCTAACTAGAAAACACGAAGCCCTGACTTTATTGTACCGATTTATATGTGAGAGGGAAAGAGCGATAAAGGCGACAGATACACTTCTGTACAGACAAAACATTACACCAAGTTAGCGGCAAGCTGCATTCACATAGACTTTCATCATTTACAAAAGCAGAGTAGAATTCATTATAAAACAATAGCACCAAACTGACGCTGGGGTGGGAAATTGAGAGAAGACGGCGATAACTATCAGGCTCCATTATGCACAGATGACAATGAGAAGATTTGGTCAGACGATGATGATAGACATGGTCGAACTCTATGGAGGAACATTCTGAAGAGTTAGTTACTGATACTTGTGTGGTACTCATCGTAATAAGTTCTGAAGTATCTCCCTTCATTATTTTATTATATTACGTTTCAATAATAGGATAAAGTTTTGGCACACAGTGGGGAGATCTTCACTAACATTTCCTGAATTAATCAAAACAGTGGTACACTGGTACGTACCAAATGAACTTTCAAACATTATAGTAAATTTTTCGACCACTATATTTACTGCTTTGTACCAGCGTCCATGGAAATATAGATATTGCAAGCATTGTTTTATCTGAGACCGTTAATGTACACAAAATTTGTTTACGTAAAGAATTAGAGAATAATACGCGGACATCATCATCAAATGAAGGAGGTTTGACTTGAATTAGGACACACTGAATAACAGAGCCACAAAAAGGCTCGTTTGTTTGGCCATCAGAGAATATACGCTGCAGTTCTGAAAACTATTTCGTAGATAACTATATAACAGAGAAACATTTTCGGCGTAAAGTGTAATTAATTATTTCTGCAAATAATAACAGTCAGTTAATTAAATGAAACGCTATCGGTATAGCGCATTCATTTCATAGGAATTGCAAATGGCGCGGGTCTGCGAGGCAAAAAGTTACATGTATTCAAATTTGCTAAAAATAACAAAAGGTAGGGTTCAGAATGCAGTGCGTTAGGCGCTTCCATAATAAAACAATAGGTAGAAATGTTGCATACGATATGGATGTAGTTATAAATTGTCAGTGATAAAAGTATGAGAAAGAGAGGTAGGATGACGATTTTACACTTTTATATCAAATCGTCAGATAATTTTTGGAAACCTATTGCAGTTCTGAGTGCAATGTTATGCTGCAAAGAAACCTCTGTATTGAGGAAAGCCTCGATTTAATAAATTAATAAAAAAGTGATATGTACATGGCGAAAACGGTAGTATGGTCCCACTTGCGGGTTGCCTATCTAACGGCTTCCAGCGGCAAGAAAAACTGGATTTTCAGTGCTTCATATGATTATGGACCGAATTTAATGCTGTCATAATGTTGTTGTCACTGGAACAGGACTTGAGCAGAAAAAGTCAAACAAGTGACAAAGGCATATCATTGATTTTATTATTAACTGCTGCTTACATAAGTTATTTAATATGTGGACTGGAGATGTTGACGAGACGCTGACAGAGCCAGATTTGCACTTGGGGGCAAAAACAGGAACTATTTTTTTTTCACTGTAAAGCCGTTCCACATTAGTGCACTGACATATCAACCAATTTTTGTTGCCATATGATAATTATAGCACATGCTTGACCTCTGTGAATAGCTGCATATTAAATATAACCACCCGGCAAAAACAGTGTACAGCGGCAAATTTGCACCTGGTCGTCAAAATTGGAACAAATTTTTTCCAGCAGTTATCGGTTCCGCATTAACGTATTGGCATATATACCAAGTTTTACTGTCGTACTGTAATTGTAGTCCACACTGGATCTCTCTGAGTAGCTGGACTTTATTTGAAACCACCCAGATCTTCTACAGAAGTTGAGGGAAGCATTTGTAAATATGGTGACAATATCAGACTGCAGATTGCTTTTTGCCTCAGATATGCAGTCGGAGTCTACACTCTTAATTCGTTGATATTTCTTAGAACAACGGGCAGTGAGATGCTTAACTTTAGAGTATCGTAATAAATGTGACTAATAACGAAAAAATAATCATCTCATCATCAGGCTGTAATATGAACTTACAATTTGAAATAATCATATTTTTATCCAGTAGTAGTTAGAGAAAAATTAACAGCGAAAAATACATGCAGATCTAAAATATATGGTGTTGTAGTCCTTAATGTTCAAGTTAAACGCTTCCCGAAAAAGTACATCAGCAACTTCGCTTCTTTACTTACAGTACGTTCTTTCAGCAGCCCAGTAGATGATTCACTTCCAACTTTCTGCTTTCCTTGAATCAAAGTTAGATGTGGGCGCGAATCTATGTGTAGCACGGCGAAGAAGACTGCCATAAAGAGGAGTGCTGAAACACGACGTAAACATGAACATAATTCAATCTTTTTAATTTATCTTATATTTGTGTGATCTCAGTCTGTCTTCAATACATACTGGGTCTCTCACACACATATCCGTTATGTTCATTGGTTGTAATGATATTGCTTACATCCATCGTGCTTATTTACGTCCTCTATCAGTAATGCTGGTATTCAATACGATGTTGGCCCATCCTTAGCCTTGATGACAGCTTCCACTCTCGCGGGTACACCTTCAGTCAAATGCTGGAAGGTTTCTTGGGGAATGGGAGCCCACTCTTCAAGGAGCGCTGCACTGACGAGAGGTATCGATGTCGGCCGGTGAGGCCCGGCACGACGTCGGCGTTCCAAAACATCCCAAAGGTGTTCTATAGCATTCAGGTCATGACTCTGTGCAGGCCAGTCTATTACCACTCGGCCACAGGCCGTGCGTTATGAACAGGTTCTCGATCGTGTTGAAAGGTGCAATCGCCGTCCCAGAATTGCTGTTCAACAGTGGGAAGCAAGAAGGTGCTTGAAACATCAGTGAATGTAGGCCTGTGCAGTGATAGTGCCACGCAAAGCCACTAGGGGTGCAACCCCCCCCCCCCCCCCGCCGCCCCCCTCCACGAAAAGCACAAGCAGATTACAACTCCATCGCCTTTTACTGTTCGCACTACACGTGCTGGCAGATGACGTTCACCGGGCATTCGCCGTACCCACAACCTGCCATCGGATAGCCACATTGTGTACCATGATTCGTCACTCCACACAACGTTTTTGCACATTTCAATCGTCCAATGTTTACTCTCCTTACATCAGGCAAGGCGTCGTTTGGCATTTACCGGCGTGATTTGTGGCTTATGAGCAGCCACCTAACTGTCATAGTACTTGCAATCGATCCTGATGCAGTTAGGAATTACTATGTGATGGTCTGGATAGATGTCTGCCTATTACACATTACGACCCTCTTCAACTGTCGGCGGTCTCTTGTCAGTCAGCAGACGAGGTCGAACTGTATGCTTTTGTGCTGTGCGTGTGCCTTCACGTTATTACTTCACTATCACACCGGAAACAGTGGACCTAGGTGTTGTGACTTGGCAAGACAGCCAAGCCACTAGGAGATAGCCGAAAGGCACGCGTTTAAGCTCACGCAGCCTGGCGTGAGGTCTGGAACAGTTAAAGGAATTGAGTCTAGTAAAAAAGTAACGAGCTTCTGGAATACTTAACTTTAATCCATAATTTGTGAACATCGGTCTGACGTTACATGCATCACAAGATAAATAGCAAATGATAATGGCGCCTTTTTAGGTCGAAGCAATTGACGTAGCTGAAGGCTATGCTAGCTATCGTCTCGGCAAATGAGAGCGTAATTTGTCAGTGAACCATCCCTAGCAAAGTCGGCTGTACAACTGGGGCGAGTGCTAGGAAGTCTCTCTAGACCTGCCGTGTGGCGGCGCTCGGTCTGCAATCACTGATAGTGGCGAAACGCGGGTCCGACGTATACTAGCGGACCGCGGCCGATTTAAAGGCTACCACCTAGCAAGTGTGGTGTCTGGCGGTGACACCACACTAAGGATGTTTAGGAGTGTGGAAATCTAAGTGACACCCATCCAACTGACCACGTTCGAAATCCGTGAGTTACGTGGAGCGCCCCATTCTGCTCTCTCACGATGTCTAATGAATACTGAGGTCACTGATGTGGAGTGACTGGCAGTAGGTGGCAGCCCAATGCACCTAATCAGAAAATCGTTTGTTTTCGGATACTTTTGATCACATAGTGTACTTAATGCTAGCTAGCTGTGTGAAGCCATACATAGTACCTGTTGACGTAATGTTGTAATATTTACATCAGAAAACATAATGAAATACTCACTTAAATCTTGATATGAATCATACACCAGTAACGCTTCAGTCTGGAACCGCGCGACCGCAACGGTTGCAGGTTCGAATCCTGCCTCGGGCATGGATGTGTGTGATATCCTTAGGTTAGTTAGGTTTAAGTAGTTATAAGTTCTAGGGGACTGATGACCTCCGATGTTAAGTCCCATGGTACTCAGAGCCATTTGAACCATACACCAGTAACAAGTTGTATGTAATATTTCCTACTACAGGCGTATATAAATTCAAACAAAACGCTTTACGCCACTGTTTTAATTAAGAAGCCAGCGATAGATGTTTATCTCGAAGAAAAAACTGTGTACCAAAACACAACAGCAGTAAAATAATCAACATCATTTATAAGAAGTCAGTTTTATTAACATGTATCATAAAGTTAATATTGCAATTGTGAGCAATTATCAGAAAAAGGCTGAATTACTGTGATGGTAACGAACTATGATTATAAATGTGTCTTTCGACGATAGGTATAAGGACATAGAAGTGACGAATAGTATTAATGAGTATGTTCGTCGGACAAGAAACCAGTACAACAATATAATGGAGAAAATTAACGAATAACAATGATGAATTTGATACTATAGAAGAATGATGTCAGATCAAGGAAAATATTCTTGACCACTTGTTTGGACTGTACTACTTGTATGTTGTGCAAGCTGTCGTTTGGAGGTTAGGACATAAGAGCTAAACAGCAGTAATTATTAAAACTGCCGTAAGTGACCAATATTCATCTTTAATGTGATATTAAATTCAATAGAACAACGGGATCTATAAATGGAATAGTTTGATGAATGTTAACAGCATTCGGTACCATGAGAATTTTCGAGTACGATTTTTGACACTAAGTTAAGATTGTAAGCTGTCTGGCTAATTATCTCACGAGAATTATGTGGTACTGTTTTCCTTTTCTATGTTTCCATCTTTCTCACCTACAGTTAAAATGAACATACCTGTGTTGCATGGAAATGGGTACTTGACAATTATGCAACTACTTTGTAGTACTTTGAGAAAAGGGTAGTACTGTTGTGTGGATAACAGGAGCACTGGAACTGAACGAGGTGAGAACTCTCTGTGGCTTCCAGAGCAGAATTCTGTAATTATGCATAGCACTTTAACATTTGACCACTATAGTCCACCTAGCCAAATCGCAAAGCGACTGCGCAAGTACAAGAATGCTGTGTACAGACAGTCATGCTAAGCATTCACACAAATCAATGAAACAATTATGAAATATTATTTACTACATGTCCTGAATTTTACTTTGTTACGTAGGGACTTTAGAAAGTAAGTTTACACTCGTCGCCCCACGTTAAGACCAGTGAGCAACAGGGTGGCGCATTGCCATCAAAGAGAACGCGTTGTTCCTTCCCTGCAGACACAGTTCTGCTGCGCTACGGATAACAGGTACGCCACACCGTACGATTGAAATGGTGAGTCCACTGGAAACGTACTTTACGGTATGAGTACAAATCCTGTCTGCAATACATCTACATTGGAAACATGTTCATTGCGAAATTCTGGCGGTGTATCGACCAAATAAAATGTCACTTCTAGTCGTTGTGAAAAAGTGCAAAGAATTTTACCAAGGCGACAAAGACGTGGCTGGTGATGATAACGAAGGGAGAGCATCAACATCGACGATAAGTGACTATTTCTAGGCAGTCAAAGAACGACATTTGGATGGAAAGATAAGGAAGTTCACTGAGCGGTGCTCACACGGCTCTGCGGCCAAGGAATGAATTTATACTGTCGAGGGAGTGAATGACTGGTAGGACGTTTCGACTGTTGTTGACCGATACGTGGTAACTATCTTAAAAAATGTGTCATGTACCTGTGTCGCTTTGAAGTATACCGCAGTGCAGAATTGTATAAAAATTTCTTGGTCTGCCGTAATAACATGTAACATTCTTTCTGAAGGCCTCTAGAATAATTTTAGAATTACAGATTAAGTGAAGGCAGCTAACACTTCTATGATAAGAAAACGAATATCTTTAAAGTAAGTACTTCTCTATCATTTCATTTTTCTGTTAGTAGTTTAGGGAAGACAAACTGCCGCGCCCAGGGTATTGTTAACGGTCTATACAGGGTGTTACAAAAAGGTACGGCCAAACTTTCAGGAAACATTCCTCACACACAAATAAAGAAAATATGTTATGTGGACATGTGGCCGGAAACGCTTAATTTCCATGTTAGAGCTCATTTTAGTTTCGTCAGTATGTATTCCAACGTGATCAAATTGTAAATTTTCACAATCAAAATGTATGGGCTGACGAGAATCCGCACGCAATTGTGCAATCACGTCATCAACACAGATTTTCTGTGAACGTTTGGGCAGGCATTGTTGGTGATGTCTTGATTGGGCCCCGTGTTCTCCCACCTACGCTCAATGGAGCACGTTATCATGATTTCATACGGGATACTCTACCTGTGCTGCTAGAACATGTGCCTTTACAAGTACGACACAACATGTGGTTCATGCACGATGGAGCTCCTGCACATTTCAGTCAAAGTGTTCGTACGCTTCTCAACAACAGATTCGGTGACCGATGGATTGGTAGAGGCGGACCAATTCCATGGCCTCCACGCTCTCCTGACCTCAACCCTCTTGACTTTCATCTATGGGGGCATTTGAAAGCTCTTGTCTACGCAAACCCGGTACCAAATGTAGCGACTCTTCGTGCTCGTATTGTGGACGGCTGTAATACAATACGCCATTCTCCAGGGCTGCATCAGCGCGTCAGGGATTCCATGCGACGGAGGGTGGATGCATGTATCCTCGCTAACGGAGGAAATTTTGAATATTTCCTGTAACAAAGTGTTTGAAGTCACGGAGGTACGTTCTGTTGCTGTGTGTTATCATTCCATGATTAATGTGATTTGAAGAGAAGTAATAAAATGAGCTCTAACATGAAAAGTGTTGTGGCGTAACAAGACAGCTACGCCACACTGAAGTAGCCGAAAGGCACGCGTAATCTCACGTTGGCTAAAGAGAGGTCTGAAACAGGATACGTAATGAATGGTAGCAAGGAAAGTACGTAGCTGCTTTAATACTTAACTTTTAATCCTTCATGTGGATACAGCATTCCGTGATGATACAAGTGAGACTCTATCTTAAAATGGTTAATGGCGCCTTGCTAGGTCGTCGCTATTGACTTAGCTCAAGGCTATTCTAACTGTCTCTCGGCAAATGAGAGAAAGGCTTCGTCAGTGTAGTCGCTAGCAAAGTCGTCGTACAACTGGGGCGAGTGCTCGTCCGTATCTCGAGACCTGCCTTGTGGTGGCGCTCGGTCTGCGATCACACAGTGGCGACACGCGGGTCCGACATGTACTAAATGGACCGCGGCCGATTTAAGCTACCACCTAGCAAGTGTGGTGTCTGGCGGTGACACCACAAAAAGTAAGCGTTTCCGGACACGTGTCCACATAACATATTTTCTTTCTTTGTGTGTGAGGAATGTTTCCAGAAAGTTTGGCCATACCTTTTTGTAACACCCTGTATACAGGATGAGTCATAAATGAGGAAAACTATATCGTGGAAATTGTCATACACTGAGCTTCAAACATAAATTAGTTTTCCGCATGTTCCTATGTCAATAAATGACAATGCAATTGAATGGTAAAACTCTGGAAATATGAAGTGGACTTTTGGGTGTTACTGTGCGCCGACATTGGCGGCAACACGGCACAACATGCGAGTCTTGTAGGTAGTCTAGGTGCTCACGAGAAGGCGAGGCATGCGGCGTCAAGCGACGGTCTATGTGATACTGCAAGCTAGGACAGCGCCCACATCTATCTCGTACCGGTGACGCTGGCCGGTATTATGTATTGTGGCTAGTTGGCATAGGGAAAGTGAGGAGGGGCTGCACTACTGTACATGCATGTTTTATAATTTGGTTTTTGTGTTCCAGACTTAATTTAAAGAAACAAGTACATAGATGCAGAATACAAAAAACAACTACACAGGTATGTACAGCTGTACAAATCGAAACTAACGTAGGAACACATGACCAGAAGCTGCAGTGGCGGTTTATAAGTATTGTTAGAAATGACGGCCACAGTGTGTGTGGCGAAGTTGAACTCTTCGCCGGAAGGATTGCTGAACACGATCCACCATGTCTGTATCTCTTGGCATAATATCACAGGCATGCCGTATTCTGCGTTGACGGGTGTTGACATCAACAACCTCTCCTTCATAAATCACAGATTTAAGATGGCCCCACAAAGTCCAGTGGATTCAGGTCTGGCGATCTTGCTGGCCATGCTACAGGGCCTACACGACCGATCCATGTAGAGGGGAAGGCATTGTCCAGGGGGCGTCGCACTGTGCCGCTGATGTGAGCGGGCCACCATCATGCATGTACCACAGGTTCATACGAGAGGCCAGACTAACGTCTTCCAACAATTCCGGTAATGCAGCATCCAGGAAACGCAGATACCGCTCCCCTGTAAGCCTTTGTGGTAGCACATGTGGCCCTATGAGATGGTGATCAATAATACCACACCAGATATTGACACCGCATCGTTGTTGGTACCCTCGTATTACTGTGCTGTGGGGGATTTTTTCCGTCCACTCCTGCCAATTATGCGAATTCACTATACCCTCCTTCGTGAAATAGGCTTCGTCGGTGAACAGTATTGTTCGTGAAAATTGCTGGTCGTGGGTCTGATGCCGTAGGATAAAGTTGCCGAAGTCCAGCCTCCTCTGGTAGTCTTCCCGCAATAATGCCTGTACCTTCTGCATGTGAAAGGGATCGTAAAGGTTTCTATGGAGTACTCGCATAACAGTAGATTGTGACTTTCCGACCGCAGCGGCGAGAGTCCTAGTGCTTATTGTTCGGTCCTCCGCAACAGTTTGTAACACTTTTCCTTCGTCATCCGCACTGTACGTCGACGGTCGGCCACGACCACTAAATCCTGGAGGTGCTACACATGTACCATACGCCCTCAAGAGCCTGTCCACAGAGCAAAACGTTTTTGCAGATGGAAGGCGCCGGCTAGGAAACCTCTCGTGATGCAGTTGCCTTGCGTCAGTTCTTCCGTCTGGAAGCCCGTAGGTGAGGTGGATGTCGGCGTATTCCTCGTTTGTGAAACTTGCCACGGTACTGTAGTGACACTGCGACGCGGCCGTTAGCAGCTGTCGACACGGCGAGTATCGGGCAGAGTGAGCAGCGCAGAGGTGTCCTAAACACGTCATGCACGCCGCGGTTTTGCTTCCGCCGTTGACCAGTCTTTCCGCTTACAGGACACACATTCCCTAACATGGGACTGTACACTCAGTTACCGCCGGCAACGTGTGATTCACAAGTTCTAATACAATTTCACATACATTACGATGGGATTTGTTCTTTCTCGTATCTTTCAAACGCTGGCAGATTCACATCAGCTCATTGGTGTGACATGTGTTGTATTAATGGGTGAATGACATGTCGTGATCATGAGACTCGTCGGTATCTCGCTCAATGGTTAACAGGTGTTTTTGTTTTACGTACACAGTACACCAAGTAGAACGAAATTAACAACGGTGCGTCACGTGTTACACATAGCAGCATGAGGTTCTCGACATATGTTTCCTCATTTATGACTCACCCTGTATATACTACACTTTATAGTAGCTTGTCACCAAAACGGACTAATTTTTTAAAATGTGATTTGCACACAATTACCTATATCAAAATCTGAAAGTTCTGACTGTGGAAAGAAGGCTGTTTGCGTGACTTGAGCTATTGCAGCTGATATCCTGACTCTGTGAAAATGCTGTGCAGTCTAATAGAATTCGATGGACCTGCATGGATTAGTATTTACTGTATTTGAAATGAGGTAACTTTGACCTTTGCAGGTGGCTGGTGCACTTGATATGTAAGTAAGTCGAAAAATTCACCGTCTTGGTCCCGTTTTTATTAATTTGAGCATTACATTCTGACCAGGGATCCTAATTCGACAGTTTGCTCTTAATATTGCTTGTTGGAGCAGATAAAAAAAATCATTCACGATCATTCCTATCACACGAGTTTTCTTATGCGTGCTTCGTATTTTCCTTATCATCTCGACATTTATTTTGAATTGCCACGATTCTCATCCTAATTTCATATTATCGTTTTGTATCACAGAGTCACTCACAGCCCCAGTTTATGCAGTAATATAGAACTCGTCAGTCCTTTTCGCCTGATTTTTTGTCTACTTGATGAATAACGTGTGTGAACTTGTGTGACTCTCCCTTCCAGACTAATATTTCAAGGCTTTAGTAAACATTCAAACAGTTTTTGGTGTGGCGCATCTACAGACGACCCTTCCACACGCAGCCTTAACTCCCTGTCCGTCATACTACCAAGTGACCGGTGGATATTGTTGAACATACAGCAAGCAGGACAATTCCGCTGCTGACGCGCTCAGCTACGAAAGTTCCAGAGAACCAGCGAGCGCGAGGGGTACGATTTACTGTGTCACACTACTGTCGACAGCAGGATTAAGAAAAGTTCACTGCAGTAAGTGGTAGTTCCCAATGTAAAGTAAAATGTGATATTACAGCTTGTAAGAGTTGCTTGTCGTAAGAACATATTAATTTTGGAGAAACACACCACTGAAGTATCGCGTGAAAATAATGGAACTAGCAAGAATTTAGGAAGGAGAAGTGAGGAGAGGAACGATAACACTACAAAGTTCTTTTTTATCTTTTCCCATATTTTTCCAGCGTGTTGATCCTTCACAGTCCTCAGCTACAGTAATTACCTGAAAACAAATGACATCAGCAACAGCTGCAATTTTATTTTCTAACACCACGATTGATTTTGGCCACTGTGGGTATTTTCAAGTAACTATTACGCTACCAATATGGCGTACTAGAAAATGGAAAAAGTAATTGGTGACCTGTTAGATGACAATCTGTTTGGCTTTAGAAAAGGTAAAGGCATCAGAAGAGGTTCTTAACGGAAGTAATAGGATGGTCAGACTCGAAAAAGAGTTCACCCATGTGAAGTGCCGCAAAATGTTCCAAATTATGAGAAAAATACGAGTTAGCTTTATAAAAACAGGTAACATACAGCACGTACAAGCACCGAGATGGAACAAGAACAATGGAAAACCCGGAATGAAGTGCTCTGATTAAAAAGGTTGTAATGCAGTGCAGCCCCTACTGTTCCCTTTATACACAAAGAATCAATGATGGAAATAAAAGAACGGTTCAAGTCTGCGAATAATATTCCGTGTGAAAGAATGTCAGTTATACGATTCCCTAATGACACTGTTATCTTCAGTAAAAGTGAAGTAGTAATCAGGTCTGGTTAAATAAAGCGAATAGTCTAGTGAGTATTTACTTCACTCGAATCAAAAACATAGACATTATACACAGTTATGACTATATTACCTTCACCCAAACTTGGCCATTTGCAATGCATTTTCTGTTCTTCGCTACAGTCACACCGAATATCACGTTAAATATTGTAACCTAGTCTTGCTACATTAACAGCCTAATGAGTATAGAACAAGGATTGAGAATAATCCGAACAAAGACAAAAAATAGTGAGAAATAGCGGGATTGAGTTTAACGAGAAACTTAAGATCAGACTTGATGACAAGCACAAGAGATTAAGGAATTCTGCTACCTTTGAAGCAAAATAACGTACAACGGACGTAGTAAGCAGAACATAAAAAGCGAAAAAGCACAGACAGACACGGAATTCATGGTAAATACATGTGTACATTAATTTGAAACAGAAATTTCTGAAAATTCAAGTACAGAACTCATCATGGACTGTGGGAAGAAAATGGAAGGGTATAAGATGTGGTGCAATAAAAGTATGTTGAAAATTATGTGGACTGTTACGATAAGGCATGAGGAGGTTCTCCGCACAATTGGTGACGAAAGAACTTATGGAAAGCACTGTCAAGAAGAAAGGACACGATGGTAGGACATGTATAGAGACATCAGGATGCTTCCGTAGTACTAGAGGGAAAAAAACTGTAGAGGAAAACACTGCTATACTTCCAACAAATAATCAAGGACGTACGGTGCAAATATTACTCTGAAATGAAGAGGTAATCGAAGTTTTCATGGTAGGTCGCAGAAAACCAGTCGCATGGTAGATGACCATCATTCCTCAATAAAAAAAAAAGAGCTTAGTCTCGTGGAAGTCCGTCTATCCACCTCAACGACGCTAGGTTAATAACCTCATTAAAATGGTCTTGGTGGTTTAAACCTATCTTGATATTAGAAAATAAAGCAGCAACTAATGCTGTTATTATTTACAAGCTACAAGGTATATTATTCAGTGACCACATTGATTTAATTGTGGTCCACGTAAGGATAGCTGTTCGTAAATACACACCAACTACCAGTTCACAAAGAAAAAGAAAGATACGTTTCCTACTGGCTTCGAATTGTTTATCAGATGATTAATCTATGACAACTGACTCCCTCACCAACCGAATTGCAATACCTGATTACTGGCTCCTAATTGCGTCTAGAGATCGGTGCTTCCAAGTTAGATTTCATTTCTTTCATTTACTGATATTTCGTAACTTCAGACGATTGCAGAGACTGTGCTGCCTGTATTAAGCAAAACAGTTGCGTACTTGGTGATCCGAGGAGAAAAGAAGGGATGTTCCTTTGTTAGCCTGATTGAAATGATGGTGTGGTGTTATTGGCTGGGAGGTCTTCCAGTTATGTGCCACTTGGCGCACGTATTTCTATTTGATTCTACTTCAATGACTTGCGAGCCGATGAAAATGAAATGGAGTGAGGATGACAACACCAACACGAGGCCGGAAAGCGAAGAAAATCTCCGAACCCAGAACCCACAGTCTAGAGATAGTGACGAGAACCAATGGACCATGCACCATCTCTTCTTATTATACCACAACAATTCAAGCAGTGCTGTAAAGAGCTGTGCATTTCTTCGTAACTGAAGTTAATAAATCATGTTGCATGTTGTTATGATATTTGTTATTCATACACTACTCAAGCAGTGCTGTAAAGAGCTGTGCATTTCTTCGTATCTGAAGTTAATAAATCATGTTGCATGTTGTTATGATATTTCTTATTCATACACTACTGGTCATTAAAATTTCTACACCAAGAAGAAATGCAGATGATAAACGGGTATTCATTGGACAAATATATGATACTAGAACTGACATGTGATTGCATTTTCACGCAATTTGGGTGCATAGATCTTGAGAAATCACTACCCAGAACAACCACCTCTGGCCGTAATAACGGCCTAGATACGCCTGGGCATTGAGTCAAACAGAGCTTGGATGGCGTGTACAGGTACAGCTGCCCATGCAGCTTCAACACGATACCACACTTCATCAAGAGTAGTGACTGGCGTATTGTGACGAGCCTGTTGCTCGGCCACCATTGACCAGACGTTTCCACTTGGTGAGAGATCTGGAGAATGTGCTGTCCAGGGCAGCAGTCGAACATTTTCTGTATCCAGAAAGGACCTGCAACGTGTGGTCGTGCATTATCCTGCTGAAATGTAGGGTTTCGCGGGGATCGAATGCAGGGTAGAGCCACGGGTCGTAACATATGTGAAATGTAACGTCCACTGTTCAAAGTGTCGTCAATGCGAACAAGAGGTGACCGAGACATGTAACCAATGGCACCCCATACCATCACGCCGGGTGATACGCCATTATGGCGATGTCGAATACAAGCTTCCAATGTGCATTTACCGCAATGTCGCCAAACACGGATGCGACCATCATGATGCTGTAAACAGAACCTGGATTCATCAGAAAAAACGACGTTTTGCCATTCGTGCATCCAGGTTCGTCGTTGAGTACACTATCGCAGGCGCTCCTGTCTGTGATGCAGCGTCAAGGGTAACCACGGCCATGGTCTCCTAGCTGATAGTCCATGCTGCTGCAAACGTCGTCGAACTGTTGGTGCAGATGGTTGTTGTCTTGCAAACGTCCCCATCTGTTTATTCAGGGATCGAGACGTGGCTGCACGATCCGTTACAGCCATGCGGATAAGATGCCTGTCATCTCGACGTCTAGTGATACGAGGCCGTTGGGATCCAGCAAGGCATTCCGTACTACCCTACTGAATCCACCGATTCCGTATTCTGCTAACAGTCATTGTATTTCGACCAACGCGAGCAGCAATGTGGCGATACGATGAACCGCAGTTGCGATAGGCTGCAATCCGACCTTTATCAAAGTCGGAAACGTGATGGTACGCACTTCTCCCCCTTACACGAGGTATCACAACAACGTTTCACCAGGCAACGCCGATCAATTGCTGTTTGTGTATGAGAAATCGATTGGAAACTTTCCTCTCGTCAGCACGTTGTGGGTGTCGCCACCGGCGCCAACCTTGTGTAAATGCTCTGAAAGGTAAACATTTGCATATCACGGCATCTTCTTCCTGTCGGTTAAATTTCGCATCTGTAGCGCGTCATCTTCGTGGTGTAGCGCTTTTAATGGCTAGTAGTGTATAACTTGGAACACTTGAGCTCTGATTCCACATACCTATCGAGGGAAGCATTTTGCTTGATATAGTTACTTCGTTACATCAACAGACGAAACGTTCAGAGAACAAACAGTTTTAATTTCACGCTCTGTTTCAATCGGTAATGTCCGTAACGATAATGAAGGGGAGTACACCGTGTTCATTTGCGCCTTGGAAAATAAAAGCAGGAACTATTACATGCTCCACTGATAGCTCAGAGAGGTCCTAAAATAGCTCTGCAATCGATTTTTGTGATTCGTGCCCCTCCAACACCCCTCTGTTCCTGTGCAGTGCCTCGTCACTGCCAGCAATACTACTGTGGCAGCATTTACAGGAAGCACAATGCGCACAAACGATGATGTCACGCGAAAGGAAAGATAAGAAACAGAAATGGTATTACTTCTGAGGAATAATTATAATAACTATAAGCTAGTTCAATTACCTATGTCACGTTCTAAATTTGTGCCCTTACAAATGTAGTGCATAAAATTTGATTCAATCCGACTGTACGGCTACATTTTGCGCATTATCAGGTCAGATCTAGATGTGCAATACAAAGTTGCTTCAGTCATAAGTTCGTAAAATTCCATACTTGTGATGCGTTCCTGTATTTCACTTCAAAAAAGGGATTGCTTCAAAACCTTCCTCACAGAATGAAAAAGCAAAAATCTTAGCTTCAGTAAGCTTCGTATCTACGTTATCGAGTATATTATTATATAAGAAAATGTAATGAACACTGTTTTGCAAAATTTAGTCTCTGAAATGATTGTACCTTCAACATTTTTACATACTGTACTTTCTTCTTCCATAAAAATCCTTGAAAGAATAAATAAACAGTGTATACAATCTCAGTTTTCTATTAATTAAGGTTCCTAACCCAAAATTCCTTAAAATTTCAGTAAAAAGCAATAAACATTTTATACAATTGACTATTTTAGTTTCATAGACGACTGATGTATCGTATTTGATACAAGGGCTACAGCTACTTTTGCTTGATAGAGACCTGCTGTACCACATATGATACATGACTTGTAAGTAACGTATGGAACGTTTTTTTCTACAAATTATTGGTTTTCAGTAATGCTGAGAAGTGAAATATTACCAATTTTCCAACTCTTTCTTTAAAAATTCGATTTAAGGTCTCTAGAGGCTGTACAGGTAAGTCACAGTGCTAGAAAGCTGTAGACAAATCTGCAGAGGATCGGCACTTGGTGCAAGGAGTGACAGTTTACCTTTACCATAAAATATGTAACACACTGTGCGTAACTATGTCGAAAGACGCATGGGGTGTATATGGGTAGATGGTTGCTGAATATGCACTGTAAACAGTCACATCCATTAAGTATTTGCGAGTATGTATAG
Source organism: Schistocerca serialis cubense (assembly GCF_023864345.2). Taxonomy (NCBI): domain Eukaryota; kingdom Metazoa; phylum Arthropoda; class Insecta; order Orthoptera; family Acrididae; genus Schistocerca; species Schistocerca serialis. Next base: position 546,184,203 of record NC_064644.1, read on the forward strand.
AGAGAGAGTCATCATGGAATGACCACATAAAACACATTTCATTTAGTAAGCTCGAAAGTGTCAGGGAGCGGCCCCTGCAACTCCAGTGGCAGGCAGTATAAGAGGGACATGGTGAGTCATGGTGTTGTTTACTGCAGAAGTTCTGAGAGTATACTTGCTACCTTGTTACTCGGTAAAGAGAACCATAGGTTCAGCACTTGCGGCAACCATTCTGATCACGTGAATAGGTACACCAACACTCCATTTGTTAACTGAGAGTAGATGCCTGTTGTTTACAAAAATTAAACTTATTCTTGGTAACATGCACCCTGCAATTGTGTGTTGTCTCTCTCTCTCTCTCTGTCTCTCTCTCTCTCTCTCTCTCTCTCTCTCTCTCTCTCTCACACACACACACACACACACACACACACACACACACACACATACATATATATATTCGCGCACTCGGGCTACGCAGTGCGACTCCTCACATGCCAGTCCAGTGACGAAAAAATGTCTGTCACAAAATCTGGCCACACTGTAACCACATGTGTGGATTCATGTAACTACCTCTGTCAGCACATGTTAGTTGTGCTGTACAGTTGGTGCAGTGGGTAGAGTTTGGGTTAGCATGCAGAAGGTCGATGGTTCGATCATGGGTTGAGGCGTATGTTTTTTATTTGCTAAATGTAGTCCAGATGGTATGCTATCCGGCATCCAATCGTCAACAGCGATTGCAGCGGGTCCTCTAGAAAACATTTGCACTTACATACTACAATCGCAGAAATGGAAGATTTGTCAGCTTTGGAAGAGCCCTTTCCATGTGGTGGGCTCGAATTTATTCGCACTACTTCATCTACTAGATGCAAAACCTGTTTTCCTTGTACCCTCCTCCAGTGGTCCCATAGATTAGTACCAACTATTATTCTTGCTTCGTTCAGGTCCATTACATTTCGTTAAGGCCTTAAGTTAGCAGCATGACCAGCAATGTGATTTGCAAATAACGTCCAAATGCGGTTACTATCTTTATGTGTTATCACCATGGTCAGATTAATTATGCCTTTCAACATTACATCTGGTAACCGCATGCTGTCTAATATGTATCTCAATGCGTTATTATTATTATTAGTAGTAGTAGAACTATCATTGTATTGATGGGATTGTGGAAACAATACGTCTATTACTATTAGGGAAACAGTGAAATTCAAAACTGAACATTTCACAGTTAGTGGTGTCGACTGCACGAAGGTATCATGCATTCCTTTCAAACTATCTGCCTGATCTGTTGGAAGGTTTTTCACTACGTGCTATGCAGAGGAGATAGTTCCAACATGATGGTGCAGTTCCACACTCTGGAATTAATGTGCGACAGTATTTGGACAGACCATTTCCAGGGAAATGGCTCAGAATTGGAGGTCGACTAGTATGACCACCGCGTTCACTTGACCTAAATCCCCTGGATTTCTTCCTGTGGGGGCATCTGAAGGAGCATGTGTATTCTACTCCGCTGACGAATGTGGAAGAAGTGGTAGCGCGTGTTCATGCTGCTCTTGTTACTGTGGACACAGCTTTGCTACGAAGGTTCCAGAGCTGTATGATCCGACGGGCTGCGCAATATTTGGACATGCAGGGAGGTCACTCTGAACTCTGTTGTTCTGAGGACAACATATTCTGTTGTGAAGGTCATTCAGTCATTGATATGGACATTATTATTGTCACTGGTTGCTAATGTGCATCTGAGCGCTCATATTACATATAGTATGAATGACAAGTAGATGTTGTGTTATTGTACTGTGCTATCATCTTTAGCATCTCCAAATTGGTATTGTTTTTTGTAATTATTCTGTTCTATGACAGCTTATTTGTTCCAACAGTCTATTTCTTATTTGTCTAACCACGTATTTGTTATGTTTAGCGTCACAAGATGTTGTAAATTTACGATACATGTGCCCTAAGAAACGGCATATATTACAGTATGAAATACCAGAATGAAATTAGCAAATAACAAAATGCTCCCCAGTCCGGGATCGAACCCTCGACGTCCTGCATGCTAACCCAAAACTCTATCCACTGTACAGCTTGACTAATACATGCAGACAGATGTATATATGTAATGAATACGACGTTCTAGGAATAATGCCAGAGTAGAAGACGAATTATCACGTCACTGGCGTTTGCTTTTTTCTTCTTTCTCTGACAGTGCTCTGTTACGCCCTGTACTTCATTACGCTGCGTACCTGTGCTGTCACTCTCTCTGTCAACATTTCCAGTGGTCGTCGTATTGTCATCAGCTTCCATCATACTTGCTCCCAAGTTTCTATATGTCATACTTGGGGTTAAAAATGCTGTCTGGTTTTGGCGTGTGCAAGGTGCGATTGTAGTTGCTGCTTCCAGTCTGTAATACTTACAGCATATATAATGAAATTCCTCTGCTATCTTCCTCCATATACTTCCTTTAACTTATCCTGATACTGTCTGGATGACTGAGTTGATGAAACACTGTTATCCTGAACTGACACTCAACCATAAAATGCTTTTTATGTGGGCAACGAAACTGAACTTTGGTCGCAGACGCGCATGCTGATGCTGATAGCTCAGTACTGGCAGAGTGCAGCCTGACGTAACAGCTGACACACACCGACTAGTGCTGGGTTCAGGTGGTGGTCGACGGCCGACGGCCAACATCGGACGAAGACGGCTTTTCAAATCAGTACGCCAGTAAGAGCGCGATCAGAATGCAGCCGATCTCAATACCACAACGTTCAGGCTTCGTACGACAAACAGAGAAATTCAAATCAGTTGGTTTTCATTCGTCGAACTGGCCGACATTCTCACCAAAGAGAAACACACTCTTACTTAGTTTCATGTTCCATGGACCATTTTGCACGATAAATCGTAATAATGTGGAACGAGTCATTTCAAACTCATATCGCAAATTAATTTGTAAATATGGCTATCTATTGAACATATATAAAGGTTTTTCTTAGAAAATTAGAATCTGCTTAGCCACAACCTCTTACACATTACACGAACCGAGATTCTTATACGGAATAGAAGAAATTGTCAAGGACAAACTTGTTCAGTCTGGTATCAAATTTTACTCTGCTGTGTGTCATATCATTTATATCACTGGGTAAGTGAGCAAAAATCTTAGTTGCAGAACTGTGCACCCTTTTTTGTGCTAAATACAATCTTAATTTGAAGCAATGAATTTCATTTTTCCTTTGGCTATTATAATTATATATATTATTGTTTCTTTTGATTGGTAGTGGATTATTTACAACAAACTTCATGAGGGAATAACCTTACTATGAAGCAATACTCACAATGCCCAACTCCTTAAACAAATGTCAATAAAGTGATAATGGGTGTTGTTGTTGTTGTTGTGGTCTTCAGTCCTGAGACTGGTTTGATGCAGCTCTCCATGCTACTCTATCCTGTGCAAGCTTCTTCATCTCCCAGTACCTACTGCAACCTACATCTTTCTGAATCTGCTTAGTGTATTCATCTCTTGGTCTTCCTCTACGATTTTTACCCTCCATGCTGCCCTCCAATGCTAAATTTGTGATCCCTTGATGCCTCAAAACATGCCCTACCAACCGATCCCTTCTTCTAGTCAAGTTGTGCCACAAACTTCTCTTCTCCCCAATCCTATTCAATACCTCCTCATTAGTTACGTGATCTACCCATCTAATCTTCAGCATTCTTCTGTAGCACCACATTTCGAAAGCTTGTATTCTCTTCTTGTCCAAACTAGTTATCGTCCATGTTTCACTTCCATACATGGCTACACTCCATACAAATACTTTCAGAAACGACTTCCTGACACTTTAATCTATACTCGATGTTAACAAATATGTCTTCTTCAGAAACAATTTCCTTGCCATTGCCAGTCTACATTTGATATCCTCTCTACTTCGACCATCATCAGTTATTTTACTCCCTAAACAGCAAAACTCCTTTACTACTTTAAGTGTCTCACTTCCTAATCTAATTCCCTCAGCATCACCCGATTTAATTTGACTACATTCCATTATCCTCGTTTTGCTTTTGTTGATGTTCATCTTATATCCTCCTTTCAAGACACTGTCCATTCCGTTCAACTGCTCTTCCAAGTCCTTTGCTGTCTCTGACAGAGTTACAATGTCATCGGCGAACCTCAAAGTTTTTACTTCTTGTCCATGAATTTTAATACCTACTCCATATTTTTCTTTTGTTTCCTTTACTGCTTGCTCAATATACAGATTGAATAACATCGGGGAGAGGCTACAACCCTGTCTCACTCCTTTCCCAACCACTGCTTCCCTTTCATGCCCCTCGACTCTTATAACTGCCATCTGATTTGTGTACAAATTGTAAATACCCTTTCGCTCCCTGTATTTTATGCCTGCTACCTTCAGAATTTGAAAGAGAGTATTCTAGTTAACATTGTCAAAAGCTTTCTCTAAGTCTACAAATGCTAGAAACGTAGGTTTGCCTTTTCTTAATCTTTCTTCTAAGATAAGTCGTAAGGTTAGTATTGCCTCACGTGTTCCAACATTTCTACGGAATCCAAAGTGATCTTCCCCGAGGTCCGCTTCTACCAGTTTTTCCATTCGTCTGTAAATAATTCGCGTTAGTATTTTGCAGCTGTGACTTATTAAACTGATAGTTCGGTAATTTTCACATCTGTCAACACCTGGTGTCTTCGGGATTGGAATTATTATATTCTTCTTGAAGTCTGAGGGTATTTCGCCTGTCTCATACATCTTGCTCACCAGATGGTAGAGTTTTGTCATGACTGGCTCTCCCAAGGCCATCAGTAGTTCTAATGGAATGTTGTCTACTCCCGGGGCCTTGTTTCGACTCGGGTCTTTCAGTGCTATGTCAAACTCTTCACGCAGTATCTTATCTCCCATTTCGTCTCCATCTACACCCTCTTCCATTTCTATAATATTGTCCTCAAGTACATCGCCCTTGTATAAACCCTCTATATACTCCTTCCACCTTTCTGCCTTCCCTTCTTTGCTTAGAACTGGGTTGCCATCTGAGCTCTTGATATTCATACAAGTGGTTCTCTTCTCTCCAAAGGTCTCTTTAATTTTCCTGTAGGCAGTATCTATCTTACCCCTAGTGAGACAAGCCTCTACATCCTTACGTTTGTTCTCCAGCCATCCCTGCTTAGCCATTTTGCACTTTCTGTCGATCTCATTTTTGAGACGTTTGTATTCCTTTTTGCCTTCTTCATTTACTGCATTTTTATATTTTTTCCTTTCATCAATTAAATTCAATATTTCTTCTGTTACCCAAGGATTTCTTCTAGCCCTCGTCTCTGCTGCCTTTACTACTTCATCCCTCAAAGCTACCCATTCTTCTACTGTATTTCTTTCCCCCATTCCTGTCAATTGTTCCCTTATGCTCTCCCTCAAACTCTCTACAGCCTCTGGTTCTTTCAGTTTATCCAGGTCCCATCTCCTTAGATTCCCACATTTTTGCAGTTTCTTCAGTTTCAATCTGCAGTTCATAACCAATAGATTGTGGTCAGAATCCACATCTGCCCCAGGAAATGTCTTACAATTTAAAACCTGGTTCCTAAATCTCTGTGTTACTATTATATAATCTATCTGATACCTTTTAGTATCGCAGGATTCTTCCAGGTATACAACCTTCTTGAACCAAGTGTTAGCTATGATTAAGTTATGCTATGTCCAAAATTCGACAAGGCGGCTTCCTCTTTCATTTCTTCCCCCCAATCCATATTCACCTACTATGTTTCCTTCTCTCCCGTTTCCTATTGACGAATTCCAGTCACCCATGACCATTAAATTTTCGTCTCCCTTCACTACCTAAATAATTTCTTTTATCTCGTCATACATTTCATCTATTTCTTCATCATCTGCAGAGCTAGTTGGCCTATAAACTTGTACTACTGTAGTAGGCATGGGCTTTGTGTCTATCTTGGCCACAATAATGCATTCACTATGCTGTTTGTAGTAGCTAACCCGCACTCCAATTTTTTTATTCAATATTAAATCTACTCCTGCATTACCCCAATTTGATTTTGTATTTATAACCCTGTAATCACCTGACCAAAAGTCTTGTTCCTCCTGCCACCGAACTTCACTAATTCCCACTATATCTAACTTTAACTTATCCATTTCCCTTTTTAAATTTTCTAACGTTCCTGCCCGATTAAGGGATCTGACATTCCACGCTCCGATCCGTAGAACGCCAGTTTTCTTTCTCCTGATAACGACGTCCTCTTGAGTAGTCCCCGCCCGGAGATCCGAATGGGGGACTATTTTACCTCCGGAATATTTTACCCAAGAGGACGCCATCATCATTTAATCATACAGTAAAGCTGCATGTCCTCGGGAAAAATTACCGCTGTAGTTTCCCCTTGCTTTCAGCCGTTCGCAGTACCAGCACAGCAAGGCCGTTTTGGTTAATGGTACAAGGCCAGATCAGTCAATCATCCACACTGTTGCCCCTGCAACTGCTGAAAAGGCTGCTGCCCCTCTTCAGGAACCACATGTTTGTCTGGCCTCTCAACAGATACCCCTCCGTTCTGGTTGCACCTACGGTACGGCCATCTGTATCGCTGAGGCACGCAAGCCTCCCCACCAACGGCAAGGTCCATGGTTCATGGAGGGAGCATGTAGGCATCACATATTACCTCTACAACACGATTTTGAGGAATGAAGACTTTTCTTTCTTAAAGATGTGTTACCCCATAACATTATTCCATATGACATTATTGAACGAAAACAGGACAGATAACTGGGAGGTTAACGGCCACAGGGCAGAGAATACCGCTGGTGCACTTGACTTGTAAGTAACGGTCAATTTAATAATTAATCACAATATAGTAAGACAGCTGCAAGATTTCATCAACCACAACAAATCATATGTTGCTGTTAGTCCAAATTGCCCAGGGAGCAACAACAAGCAAATGAACGAAGAGATGTCACAATAGTTGAGGCTTCATAACAGGTTAACTGATCACTCAACTTCAGCGTCCAGGTTCGGTGAGCAATGAACTCTGTAGCTCTCGATGCTAGCACCTCATGATCCGACAGCACGTGCACGCCGCCAGCGGTCGCGCCCTCGCTCGTGCCGTGGAGAGTTCCTCGCTGCTCTGGACCAACTGACTGCCTACATGCAGCGCACCATTGAAATAGCTGCTCAGTCAAAATCACACAAGCTACACATGGTTCCACGGAAACACTTCCACAAACAACTCGAAGAATACTAAAACCAGTGACTATGGAACAACAAGGACGAATCACAAGTCGACACACATGAAGAACCCAGAAGTGGCTGACGACCAAATACATCTTGTACACTGAAGATGACCGACTGAACAACCAACCAAGGTCGTCCTCACTCAAGTCATGTTTGTCGGCAACGGTCAGGCGAATCATGGCTGTCCGGACCTCACTGCTGCTCCACCGAGCGAGGTGGCGCAGTGGTTAGCACACTGGACTCGCATTCGGGAGGACGACGGTTCAATCCCGTCTCCGGCCATCCTGATTTAGGTTTTCCGTGATTTCCCTAAATCGCTTCAGGCAAATGCCGGGATGGTTCCTTTGAAAGGGCACGGCCGATTTCCTTCCCCATCCTTCCCTCACCCGAGCTTGTGCTCCGTCTCTAATGACCTCGTTGTCGACGGGACGTTAAACGCTAATCTCCTCCTCCTCTCCTCCACTGCTGCTCCATCCCGACCGAACTCCCTACACACGACGACCCGGAAATACGAGCGGTCGCTCCAAAGATAGTGTGACAGTGCTCTTATCGATAAGCGCTGCTGCTGCCATTCACGTTCAGGCAAGCCAGAAACTTAGTGACGCCAGGAAATCGAATAAGAAACGACACGGCAGTACTACCAATACAAGATGTCAAGCAATAGCAGCACAAACACGAGCCGAAATGGCTCTAGGACTATAAGGTTAAGTCAGCTACATTCCTACACCACAACGCCGGCCGGAGTCGCCGAGCGGTTCTAGGCGCTACAGTCTGGAACCGCGCGACTGCTACGGTCGCAGGTTCGAATCCTGCTTCGGGCATGGATGTGTGTGATGTCCTTAGTTTAGTTTGGTTTAAGTAGTTGTAAGTTCTAGGGGACTGATGACCTCAGAAGTTAATTCCCATAGTGCTCAGAGCCAGAGCCTACCACAACAGACCTCTCTGTTGGAACAGCTCCTACCATTACCCAGAAATGTGATTCATTCCCGTCACAGGCCTCTGATGCTGAACGCCAAGCATGCATAGGTAGAATCATCATCCTAAGAAATCGGTTACATATATATTTGATCACTATATTTACTATTAAATGTTACGATTATGGTGTCAGTTCAATGTCATTCGACAATGAGGTAAGTATCGGAAATACACCCTGCCGACGTCTGTGGCTCTGGAGAGAGAAATATCCGCTACCATTCTTATGACTTTATTCTCACCTTTGCTATCACAGTATTCCACGTCAAATCCAGACATTCCTTCACGTCATAATCATTTCAGTTACACATGTTAGAACACACACATACTTTATAGTCCTGATGCTCTTGGCGAACCTATCAAAGTATAACACTTCGCTATTAACTGATTGCCGGCGATACGAAATAATACTGACCGAAAATAAACGATAGGCAGGTACGCCTCATACGTTTTTCTTGCGAGTGCTACCACCATGTCTTAGAAAGAGAGGGGTAATCTTGTTACAAACCGCTATATGTTTAAAAAAACACAATATTACCATCACAAGCGGTCTTGGTTCTGCAGGTGCACACAAGTATCCATGTTAAAACCTACACTGTCTTTATAAATCGAGGTATGCCATTACCTACGAATGATGCGGTTTTCTTTTTCCAGGCAAGTACCGTGACACTGAACACAGACGGTGATCGCCAGAGTGTATATTATCAGACCAACAGTGTGGTTACATGTCGCCAACTATGCACCCTCGTAACAAAATTACCGAATTAAAAAAGAGATTCAGCTAAGCAATATGGTATGGAACTGATATCTGCAACTCCCTCACGCCGCCGCCGCTAGATATTTCTCCAGTATTTGTAACACATTATGTCTGAATTCCATGTCAGAGGTTCTGCGATATGTCGACTGGGTTACAGGCGATGGTTGATACAGAAAAATCACAAACAGCAGATGGTGTGCTGATTGAGGTCGCAAGAAATGTACACTAGCTTTTCAGATCTCTAGTGCTAAGCTGTCCGCTAGAAATACTGTCTGGGATTTGGAATCAAGTCTCCCCATTCAACCACATACCTGCCTTGAATCCTAGGGAGAAGTCCTTTAATGATTACATCTACATCTACATATATACTCCGCTAGCCACCAAGCGGTGTGTGGCGGAGGGCACAGCCACTAGTTAACCATATTTCTGGTACTATCATATCTCGAAACGAGTCACCTTTCTCGAAGCTAACTGCTACAGTAAAGTTTTAGATAGCAACTATCTTGCAACTGCTGCTATTTCTGGAGATTTACGCTTGTGATCGTTCCAATTTAAGTCAGAGAAAGCTATATCTACCACCTTCTGTATCCGGTGTAGAAACAGGCTGAGTTTCTGCGACAGGATTGTGTTTTGACCATTCTATGGAAACTGGAACTGAGAGAAGGATGAGGAGATTGCTGCTGTGCCATAGTGCATCCCCAAACAACATACAAGTACTACTGGTCCGCATCCCACAGGGCCCATTCATATCCATCATCCCAACATATCGTCATTCAGAGAAAAATTACGAACTACGAAAGCTCCACTAACTTCATCCAATAGCGCACTACACAGACCAGTTTAAAGTTTCACCACCTGTAGTGTACTGTAGGAGGATGACCGTATCCCGCAAACTATACTGTTAAGTCGCAAGAGACACTCCCTTTGATCATGTCTCGTTGTTTGAAACATTGTTATTTCCTGCTGTAACATGCTTTGTACACTGCCATACATTTTGTTTTTCCGCCACGACTTCGAGGTCTGTGTCAGGTTCTAAACTGACATTAACATGTTCTGATCCATGGCCTCTGACATAAACGAAAATGCAGCAATCACTGTATGGTGCTGCGGTGGAACATTGTGTGTCACAGGGAACGGGGATCTTGGCATGAACAACCGCGGGTTCATGAGGAGGGTAAAAACATCTATAAAAAAATTCAGTCTCTAGGAGTGTTGCACGCCAATGAGATGCATGGCTGTTGAGATGGAACAATCGTTAGGGGGCAACTTCTGGGGATGCTGTGTCACCTCAGTTGTATAGAGCATATGTAGACATGAGGGGTTTTCTCTACATACACTTTTATTTCCCTAGCCACTCCTGGGACTGAGATGGAACTCCCACAATTCTCTCCTTCTCCTCCCAGTGGAATGGGTGGGCCGCTGGTAGATATTAACACCTATTAGTTGAAAAGGACTCGTGTGAAGAGACCGCCTAATTCCGGATTTGCTCAGGATATTTCAGCGCTTAGCAACAGAACGAATGTTGAAAACGAAATAAGGTTTTGATAGTTAAAAGACGAGAGGAAAGTCTTGAGAAAATTTCTTCTTTCTACAGTGAGAAGGGATTGGAGGGCGTAGCAGGTACATTGGAATCTGTCAAGCAGTTCACATTGGGGCGCTGTTGGTCGAAACCTCTACTGCCCAACAAGTCAGAAACCTACAAAAAGCGAAAAGCCTTCGGGTATATACCAAAGAAACTGAGCTCTACACCATGTTGAACTTCAGCCAAGGTGTTGTGACGTATAGGGACTTGATGAATATCCTCAACGAAGATCTGAAAGTATAGTGGGCCCGAGAAAGCATTGTAAGCCTGCAGAATTCATTTAAGGGTGGGAGGCGATCTGATGAAATCCGACTCCTTGATCTTTAGTTTTAATAGCACAAAACTCTCAGAGCGTGTCAAGGTAGATTTTCTTTGCTTAAACGTTTGGTACTATGCCCCACCATAATGCCCTGTTTAAATACAAGCACTTTGGGCACAATAATCTTCGATTTAAGGGGAAAAGAACTTGTGGCAAATGTGGTAAGGCTGCCAAAGAAGGAGTTGGATGTTCGTCTCCTCCAAAGTATGCCAATTGCTCTGGGAATCATCCTATCTGGAGTAGGGACTGCAGTGCCTGCCGTGACGAAGAAAGATACAGGAGTTCAAACAACAAAACGCATCCCATATGGTGAGGCCATAAAGATTTGTAGGGCCATGCAGTCCCCCTGTTCGCTACCTCCTTTGCTACAGTTGTTAAACAGCCGGTTCACAAAGCTGATGCTGCTACAGAAACGAAGCTTACTAGTGTCAGCACCAGCACCTGCGGTTGTCAATGCACTTGTCGACTATAGTGGAACATTAATGGACAAAAATGTTCAAATGCGTGTGAATTCCTTGGGGGACCAAACTGCAGAGGTCATCGGTCCCTTGACTTGCACACTACTTAAACTAACTTATGCTAAGAACAGTACACACACCCATGACCGAGGCAGGATTCGAACCTCCAGCGTGAGGGGCCGCGCAATCCGTGACATGGTGCGTCAAACCGCGTGGCCACTATTCGTGGCAACATCAGGACAAATGTGGAGGAGCTGAAACTTCAAAAATGGTTCAAATGGCTCTGAGCACTATGGGACTCAACTGCTGTGGTCATAAGTCCCCTAGAACTTAGAACTACTTAAACCTAACTAACCTAAGGACAGCACACAACACCCAGCCATCACGAGGCAGAGAAAATCCCTGACCCCGCCGGGAGCTGAAACTTCTAGCACCGGATCACCCACTGTGCTTGTGTTTGGAGGAAACGCATTTTAACGTGTCTGGTGCCCCTGTACTACGAAGCCATACCCTCCATTACAAGCACACCCTGACCGGGGAAAGGGCCAAGGGAGAGGTTGTTGCGTTTGTCAGTAACACACAGAACTCCTTCGTTCTCTCCATGGTTATTGACCTACAAGCAATTGTGTCGGAACAGCACTGTTTGTTCGCTATATTTACATCCTCAAGATGCGATTGACTCTGAGGCTCTAGCAGATCTAATACTACAACTCCCCTGATCATTTCTCCTTCTGGGAAACTTCAATGACCTTTGCCTGCCCTATGGCTGCGTTTTGGAAATCCTCATGACGTCTCACATGCTTTGCATCCTCAACACAGGCACTCCCACTCATTTCTGTACTGCCTACTGGATCATTCTTAGCCATCAACCTCTCTGCACTCCATCCTTCACGGACTCTTGCAGTGGGAAGTCATTGACAATCTTCATTCCAGTGTCCACTTTCCACATCGCATTTCCCTAAAGGACACCGCCTCGATGGATGATTAGCAGAGCTGACTGAACCCTGTTCAGCTGGTTGGCTGTGTTTTAATGCTGTGAGACCGTCCAGTAGTGGGTGGACTACGTTACACAAATGATCCACCAAGCCACTGACTTCTCCATCCCGAAATCCTCAGGTCATCTTAGGAAGCAACCTGTGCCTTGGTGGACTGCTGAATGCTGTTCAGTAATGTGGGTCAGATGTGCTTTTCTGTAAAAATTGTAAGTAGGCTGTTTAGGTTTTTTTATTGGTAACGCCACCTCTGTATGAAAATCACTGGCTGTGCTGTGTGCAGTCTGTGGCTGCTTTGCATTGTTGTAATACTCGCCATTGTAGTGTTAGGCAGCTGGCTGTGAACAACGCGTAGCGTTGCGCAGTTGGAGGTGAGCCGCCAGCAGTGGTGGATGTGGGGAGAGAGATGGCGGAGTTTTGAAATTTGTCATGAACTGCTATATTTATATATGATGATATCAAGGTAAATACATTGTTTGTTCTCTATTAATATCTTTCATTTGCTAACTATCCCTATCAGTAGTTAGTGCCTTTCATAGTTTGAATCTTTTATTTAGCTGGCAGTAGTGGCGCTCGCTGTATTGCAGTAGCTTGGGCAGCGAAGATTTTTGTGAGGTAAGTGATTTGTGAAAGGTATAGTTTAATGTTAGTCAGGGCCATTCTTTTGTAGGGAATTTTGAAAGTCAGATTGCGTTGCGCTAACCAAATATTGTGTGTCAGTTTAAGCACAGTCATGTAGAATTGTTCAAAGGGGACGTTTCATATGGCGACCCTGCCAGGATACCTCACTGGAATCTTCTGATTTTTTCTTGTAGTTTGTGTAATTAGTGTAGCTATTGTTTATTGCTAGTGCGTAATTGTAGAGAAAATCTCCTTTGTAGTTACAGTCTTTCATTGTTGTACAGTAAAACAGTTGTGGCATGCATGTAGATTTGCACCAAGTATTTCGCAGCTGCAATTAACTAGATATTATTTTCAGTGCTATGTTAATGTGTTCTCTTATTTTTGATCTTCAAATTGTGTTTTTCTGTGTTGTCGTGTGAAATACTGTGACAATAATGGCGTGTGAAAAACGTAATACTAGGCTCCAAAGTAAACTGAGAAATGACAGTGAAAATGAAAGCAGTGTGTTAGCGCCACCGAGTAATGAATTGACTGATGTTCAAAGTAGTAATTTGGTAATTGTGCATAGGGAAATGGAGCGGGCTGCAAACAATGGTGTAGACAGTGAAACAATTAGAGAACAGGGAAGCATTATCGATCGATCGGTCGGCAACAGGTCGCCTCAGGAATCCGAAATGACAGGACACAATTTCGCAAATACTGTAGATTCAGGTTTTGGGTCATCACCGTTTTCTCAAATAAGTCAAGACACATTTTCTGCTTGTCAAAATGTGAATGTTGCCGGTGCAAATGCACTGCGGAAAAGCGTAGAGAAACAGATTCCAGACACTAATACATTATTATTGCAATTAATGCAACAAATGGAACAAAATCAGAGACAAACACAGCAAAAGCTTCAAAAGTTGGACACAATGGAACAAAATCTTAAAAAGTTAGACTCATTGGAACAAACACTTGAACAAACACGTGAAGATTTAACTACTGAATTACATAACATTGAATCGAAATGTCAAGAAGTCTGTAATGACGTAAAAACACAAATTTGTGAGCATTTTCAACCTATTTTTTCGCGGCATGAAAATGCATTACAGAATCACGAAGCAGCCATAAAAGAACTGCAAACCATTGTTCATGAAAATCATGACACCTTGTGGGCTAAAATTGACTCAGTTGCATCTACCGATTCGGTTACGCAACTTGCAAAAACTCAGGAAAACTTAAAGGACACAGTAGATTCGATTTCAACACAAATGGACACTCTGAAACTTGGTTCAGAAAAACACACTGAGGAAATGTGTTCACTATCGGAGAAAGTAGCCGAACTTTCGGATCAGGTCACTAACTTATCTACAAAGGTAGATGATGATCTGAATGACACAAGACCTGTAGCCTTCACTGACACAGAAGAGTATGAACAAATTAGAAAATTCAAACAGAATCAAAATCAAAACAATACACAGTACAAAAGAAAAATCCGGGAAGTACAAGATCAGCTGACACAGGTAATACAAGAATTACGTATTTCAGAGGATACTCGCGCCCCAATACGGGAAGAGGGACACAGAAATACGGAACAGCCACAAAATAATAACACAGGGCATTTCGGAAGTTATGAAAGAAATTGGCAATGTGCACCGAATTTTGAGATGGAACGGCTGACACGACCTAACAATGACCGATATGCGACTCGGCGACATGATGATTTTGACTATAAGCTGTTCATTACTACACGTAAATTCAAAACATTTAAGAATTCTGGCAACGACATTCATCCACAAGCATGGCTCCATCAATTCTCGCATTGTTTTCCTCCCAACTGGTCGTTAGAACATAGATTAGAATTTATGTGTGGCTACTTAGAGAAGGAACCAGCTGTAAGAATGCGATCGGTCATTCACGATTGCTACAGTGAAGGAGAATTTTACCATGCTTTCCTCTCAGCATATTGGTCTCAAGCCACACAAGACCGAGTAAAACATGGCATCATAATGATGAAACATTTCGAACAATCTGAATTTTCCAGTCTTGTGAAATATTTTGAAGACATGTTGCATAAGAATCAGTATCTTTCAAACCCATACAGCCCCTCAGAACTCATCCGCATTTGCTTACTCAAATTGCCTGAACATTTACGACATATTATTTTAGCAGGACGTTGCAAAGAAGACATTGAGGCTTTTCAGGGACTGTTACAAGAACTGGAAATTGACACAGACAGTCGCGGGATGCGAAAACAGGAAAACAATCACTACAGGTCACTTCCGTCACAATTCCGTGACGACAGAAACAATAACTGGACACGACAGGTCTATTCTTACAACGCAAATCGTGACCAAAATAGACACCACCTGTACGACAACCGTTGGCAGAGTAGTAATAATTACAGGGAAAGACCACCTCTCCGCGGTAGTGACTATCACAGAGACAATCAGAGAAACAGACAATATGGGAACCAAAACAATTATTATCAGGGGAGGCAGAATAACTTCAGACGCAACAGTTCGGCGCACAGTTACGATTCAGGGAGAAACTCTCCACCACGTGACCGACAAGAAAGAAACTATGGAATCTACCGACATGACGACAGACGATATGATCGTAACGACAGACCTGAATTGCATCAGAACTGGCGGGATTCAAACAGAGCAGGGCCCTCTCGTCATGGTGAATTTGTGGAAGCTAGGTCTCCTAATCCCAATAACGACGCGCGCCAACAATGGGACAGACAATGACTCGCACCGCAGGCAGCCGCTTGCGCCGGCTGGCTCAGAGAAAAATAACATAGACCCTTAAGAAAAATTCCAGTATTCTTTACCGACGTATACCACATGATAATTGCGTTGAAGTTGAAACTCTGCGTACTAGGAAGAGTAAAGGTTTACACCACATTTCACATGTAAAACCATTTATTGAGAGATAATCTGCCTTTTAACTTTGTCTTTGCCATATAACTTTTCACTTCACATTTCTAGTATGCTTTGTCAGACTTAAGAAACTGTTAATATGCAACAATGTTTGAAGTTAAATATCCAGTCAAGAACCAAGAAAACTTATTTAAACAGAAATTACGAATGCATTGTTATTGCGAACAGACGACACAGTGTAATTGTGTGTGTACATTCTTGCTTGTTAGTTGCACGATTAGAACATTTACCAGTACTGCTAATGAGATTTTAATGCAACATTTTGGTTTACTTGAAAATACATTCTGAATTTAAAGTGCTTTCTGAGAGATACCAGATGACACAGATGTTAGTTTATGTGACAGCTACACGATTTTTATCACGACGCTACTAATGAGTGACAATTTACAATGTTGCTTTTGCGGTGTATCTGTTTTATATCTGCACAGTTTTCTGAATTCTTCTGGAAAGAAAAACATGTTTTAGTAGTAACTTTTGTGGTATAGCAACAATGAGACAGCCTTTTTCGTGGCACAACAATACGTTACTGTACAGTACTTTCTTCATCACGCCAATAAGCATAATAACTACGATATCTATACGCAAAGCATTTCACTTTTGTTTATCATGAGGTTAATTACATTGACTTCTGCAGAACTTAGCTTTCGGAGGACGATAACTACGACACTTCCACAGAGATTATGTTGCAAGACGCGCATTTAGCGCTGCAGGACACGCATTTGAGTGATTAATTTTATACTTAAAACAGTTATTTTTAAAGATTTTTGAATTACAAAGAAAGTTTTCTGTGATACATTTCATTCCATTGCTGTAATTTGTAACACCTGAGGGTATAGTTACATTGATCCTCAGGGGGGTATACGCTTACTTTGTGTACCATGTGTTTGGCAAGCACAAGGAACCCTAGCTAATATGGTATTTGCTTATACAACTTTACACATCGGTACCATATTTCTCTAACACACAAATTACACAGCTATCTGATCATGTAACTGAGAGATAAACTTTTTTATTACATCAGTGGCAGATGTTTACGCAATTACACAGTTGGATAACTTCACACTTATGAAATTGTATTTTGTCTGTACTTTGTGAAATGCTCATATTTTTTCGGAAACATTGTGATACTATCAGAGCTTTGAATGATGTATTTGGTATGGATTCATGATTTTTAAAGTACGTTTGAGGCAGATGACACTTTTGACATGAGCAGAGAATTTTTTTAATTATTGGAGGAAGCTACGACGATTTTGAGATTTGACTGAGGTGTTATGATGTTATTTTTACGACGACGATGTGTATTATGCTGCTGAGGTATGTTTACGATTAATAGGCTGAGGCTATATGAGTTATTTGATTATGCTTCATATTTATAATGACGAAATATTGACAAGTGTCTATGGATACGTATATGTGTAATAAGGTAAGGAGTAATGAGTAGTGGTTAGGGACTCTGATTTATGAAAAGGATGTTGGAAACCAAGAATCGTACTTTAAGAGTTATGAAATGTGTGTAAATGTGTGACTGTATCACAATGCTGACGAATATTTTATTTGGACACTTATATTTATAGGATTTTCTTTCTACAGATTTGCAACGCTAATTCTTGACCTGTGAAATATTTTTATGTGAGACTGTCACTGTAGCGGAAACTGCTGTCGTAAATATTTCCGTAAGAAAGTTAAGTGACCACCTGCACGTAATGCGTTGCGGGCACCCACCTGGGCGACAGCCGCCCGAAAAAAAAGCCATTAGCCTTTCAGAGGCGCAGGTGGAGAAAAAAAAAGGAGAGACCATTAACCTCGCTATTGACATTCCTTTGTAGAAAGCATCGCAAATAAGACACGCTCATTACTTGGAAACATATGATTATATTGTGGAGCGCCTACTTTCTGCTACTTACTGAAATGCTTATAAACTGATGGGAAATATTCGTACATCTGCACACCTGATTATGACAAGTGTCTTTCTACGAGAGTTGAGAGCTACTGACTTACGAAATGCCACATAGCTATTGAATGATGTTTTATGCTTTGGTTTGTGTAATTGCTTATTTCATTTGATATCTGTTTTCCAGCTGTGTTACAGCATTAGTTTTATAAAATAAACTTAGATGCATTTGCTAATGTGAACACTTTCTGTCAACAGATCTATTAAATAATAATTTTGTAATCCACATTCTTTCAAAAAGGAGCACTTGGAAAGGAAAGAACAATAAGAAGGGACTAGTAACAGTAACTGGACACAATTCTCTTTTCAAGTATATGGTAATATTTTTTTTACAATAAGTTGTTGTGGTGCACCACTTTAATTACTTAGACATTAAGATGTGATTATACATTTCCCTTATCTGCATTGTTATCTTTAGTGTACTATTTTTTCTGCTTGAGCTATGTCATGTTTAGATATAAGCTGCTGTTTGCCAGGCATAGTGCTACTGAGCTTTGATTTGTGTTACTCTGCTAAGCCAGATTTATATTTTTTGTTTGCTGCTCATTGCCTTATATTAGTTGTAATTTATGCAGCTTGCTTTGCCTTTTGTATTTTTTATCATTGCTGTTTGTATTAATTGTTTTGTGCTGCTGCATTGCCTTGTCCCTTAGTTTAGCATCTGAGCTCAGTAGATTTAAGTTAGCTTAAGAGGGGGTAGCCTCTAAGAGAATGAGTTGCGATGAATTGGAAGAAATGCATTGAGACGTTATACGAAAAAAAGTACAGAAAACAGGTTTAGGTAGGATTTTCTTGGAAATAAATGATGAGGTAAGAAATGTGTGAACATATAAATACAGAAAGCAGGCTTAGATAGGACTTTTTGGGAATAATGATGAACAAAGGGAGATCTCCATGCAAAATACTGCAGTAAAACAAACCCTGTCCTTTCCCTTTTGTGTTATCCCACTATATGTTTGTGTACCCTTGTGTATTTGTTTTCTTCCTGTCTCTGTGTACTGTTTCATAGAACTTTTTTGTCTTCTAATACTAAGTTCATTCACTATGATGAGGAATACTGTTATCCTCAAATACAATTGGCATTAATAATGTGTTATTTACTTTAGACATTATTTATTCTGTTTTGTGTTAATGCTCATGTGTGAAGTTGATGTTTCGAAAGTTATTCTGATCTTTTATGTATGTACTCATGTCATAATTCCTGTAACACTGACGTATATGTCTATTTCTATTCTTTTGTAACGTCTGTTTTACTACAAATGTTATTTGTATTATTATGTTCTTTAATGATGTATTTTGTACCTTTGTTATTGTATTTTTATGTTACCAAATTGTAATTGTTACCAGTTCTTCAAATTAAGTAACGTTTCACTGCACACGTTTCTGTTGGTCATAGTACATGGACAATATGTGAGAAGTAGGGACTGATAGTGTTTGCACGTGTGTTAATAATTCAGCAAGGGACTGGATAACAGCATTGTTGGTTCTAAGGACAGTTCCGAAAACTTTGTGTGTGCACAAGTTGTGGTTTATGGACTTGCTATATTATCCGCAAGACTCTTCAATGGTGATTGTGCACCTGCACAGTCACAACAGATGGCTGCTGGCTATCTCTACAAGGACTACAGTGGGTCTGCACCTCTGGTGGCCCACCAATACCATTATCTCTACAAGGACTACAGTGGGTCTACATCTTTGATGATCCATCAATACCATTATTTCTACAAGGACTGCAGTGGGTGTGCACCTCTGGTGGCCCACCAATATCGTAATCTCTACCAGGACTACGATGGGTCTGCTCTGTGATGACCTACCTACCAATATTCATCAAAACTTCGACTGACTCTGCAGTGGGTTTGCTCTGTTGTGGCCCATTACCTGTCAGCATGTCAAGAGTCAGCACTGTCTTTCAGTTGGAAGGACAACAGTACTTCTTCAAGACTGCATGGAAATCCACTACTTCCGTGTGCATTTTCTTCTACTGCTCAGACTTTGAGAAAAACACTACTATTTTACCGTGATGAATGATCAGGACTGTCTTTATAGACTGTGAGAAAATTTTAGCTTTTGACCAACATTATATCAATAAGTGTGTGCATTTGATATCTTTGTTATTGTAATTGTGAAAAAAAATTTTAACAAATATGTATTGGCCAATGCCCAAAAAAATTTGTAAAATTTTTTTGTGGGGAGCATGTGCGTCATCAGGGAGAGCAAGAAAGGTCGTGGGAAGAGTTCCTGGACTCCATCAACCGTTCCATTTGTTTTACAACAGTATGGAAAGCCGTCAGGAGGATTTCTGAGAAAAGCAGTCGGTTACCTTTAGCAGCGTTGATGAAACAGGGGTGTCTCCAAATAACATCTGGAGACATAGTGCAGATAATGGCAGAGTTATTTGCACTATTACTGCCACTGAGAGCCAGGACGCGGTATTCCGTCGTTACACAGCCACCATGGAAATGGTTGACCTGGACTACAAGGGAGCGGGATTCGGTGCTGTCTGACGCTCGTGATACGGCGCGTGGTCACCACTACATTCGGTACAGGATGCTGTAAACGGTGTCCAAGGAAATCCTCTTACGTTGTTTTAATTCAATATGGCTGACAGACCAATTTCCTGACTCGTGGTAGGAGGCAATTTCGACCCCTCTTCTCAAACCAGGAAAGCACCAAACGTGTCCCGAACAGCTGGCATAGGATCGTCTTATCGAATAGTCTAAAGCACATTGTCAACTGCCGCTTGTTTTGGACATTAGAAACCAGGCATCCCTTTAGTCAATCTCATTGTGGATTAACTAGATGTCGATCAACTGTTGATAACTTGTCACTGCTAGAGACGGAAATCCAAACAGGCTTCCGTACATAACAAGCTTTGTCTAAGGATATTTTTTGACATCAATAAGGCATACGACACTACAGGGAGGCAGAATATTCTCAGTCAGCTACACCACTGAAGCTTCCGTGGTTGTCTCCCCATCTTCATTCAGTTCTTACTCTCAAGACGTCTTTTTAAGCACAGAGTCGGTGATGCGCTGCCAAGTACACCGACGGAAAATAAATCCCAACGCCAAGAGAGAGTTGTGCGACATAAAGGAAAGTTGATACGCTTTTCTTTTTACATCAAAAAGATGATGCCTATTTTAATTTCGCGCCACCCAGAGTGGTGCCAGTAGCGTTGCTATGAGGATACAAATCAGGTTTGGTTTAAATACACGCTGTAGGGGTCATGAGCGTCAGTTACTCTTGGGATGTTTGTCCAGAAGGCCTTTAAGGTGAGAAAGATGCCATTAGCAACACCCCACTAACTTTGAACGAGGTTGTATAATAGGTCTACAAGAAGCTGGATGCTCTTTCTGCGATACTTCAGAAAAACGTGGCAGGAATGTTGCCTCTGTTCATGACTGGTGCCAGTGGTGGTCAAAAGAATGTACCGTCGCAAGAAGACCGGACTTTGGATGGCCATTTGGCACTACCGAGAGGGAAGACCATCGTGTTGAGCATATGGCTCTAGAGTATCGTACATGCATCTGCAGCAGCAACAGTTTGAACAGCAATTGGCACCACAGTGACACAAAGAACTGTTACGAATCGGTTACTTCAAGAACAGCTTCGGGCTAGAAGCCCTCTAATGCGCATTCCATTGACCCCAAACCATTACCATTTGCAACTTCAGTGGTGTCAAACGAGAGCATATTGGAGGGCAGGGTGGAGGTCTGTTGTGCCTTCTGAGGAAAGGCTGTTCTGTTTGTGTTGGTTAGAAGGAGGCCAGTTGGGGCTCTGAAACCAACTATTCTGGACCTACATCAGAAATTTTTGTCTGGGGAGTGATTTTGTATGACAGCAGGAACACTCTCGTGGCTATACCACGCAGCCTGATGGTATATTTTGTACGTCAGTCTGGTGATTTGCCCTGCTGAGCTGCCATTCATGAAAGGGATAACGCTCGCCTACACACCGCAGTTGTAACCCAACACCATGCAGAGTATGTCCGACAAGGGCATTATGGTTCAAGATGCGTTATCGCGTTATTCCATCTTCCACATGGAATGTCCGACGGAGATCTGGAAGCCCAAAGAGAAAGGGAACTGATGTCATTTTATTCGATGTTTTTGTTTTGGAAACTATTTCGTGTGGAAGTAAGTAAAACACATCAGTACGCAACGTGAGAAAATAAAAACAGTCCAGCCTTTGAACCAGAACGTACGAACTGAAAACTACCTGTATCTGGACGCTAGTCTAGATGAATCAAATGCTTAGCAGACCTACGTTTGTGGTTTTGGAAATTTAAGTCCAAACGCACCATTGACGTCTATAAGACGTACCTGAGTTGCCCACAGGACAGCCAGCTGCAGTTTGCACGTCAATCTGTGAATTCTGACTACGAAATTGCTACGAAAATAGTACTCTGGCAGGGGTCACGCTTGCAAATAAATCACAGACAGCTCTGGTAAAATATTGATCTATTATGTGTACATTTGTTACAGCAATGCTACAAAGGTCTAGTTGGTTTGACCAGAATTCACACTTGACCTGTGAACATAACTTTTGCCTCTCGGCACAAAACTATCGATACGCAAACGTTACTTGCACCAGAAGGCATAAAATTATCTTCCACCATTCTGCTCTGTTTGAAACTGTACCTGCCCCGTGGGTCTTGATACCACAAACCGCCAGGATGGTTTTGGAAATGCTGACACTTTTGCAACAAACACAAAATAGCTAAAACCTTTCCCTGTCACAACCAAATGGTCGTCAGGGATGACAATTTCACAATAATGAAGCAGCACACAGTGGAACAGAAAAGACAAGCAACTTACTTACTTACTTGCACTTTAACAATGTCGTCACCAATGGCAAAGCTTTGTCTGTTGTCTGATATGGTCTAAGCCTACAAGTATAAAAATATTATAATCACCGAACAAAGGCACTTCTCACGGGACTTTACTTGATCCCACATTGCTTATGTATAAAAAAATTATGTATAAAAATTATTATCATCACGCAAAGGCACTTCTCACGGGTCTTTACTTGATCACACATTGTTTATGTAATACGCCCAAAAATGCCATAACTATGGGGCCGCATCTCGATACGTCCGCTCGGTTCAGACCCCAGCCTCGATCAACCTAACAGTGGCGTGTCTTCCTGTCTGATGTCCACCTGGGCAAAAATGGCGTCATGGTAATACCTTCAACAATTCTGAATGTTTTTGATATCAGAATAGACCCGTCGATACCGTCAAGTGAGTCCCTTGCAGAATGATATCTGCCAGAATATTTTCCCCCTCTCCTAACCATTAGAATGCGTAACATTACGAGACTCCACTTTTTCTCTGACTTTTTATGTCACTCTGGACTCGTCCAACCGTTTTTTGGTTTAGGATACATTTTGCGTCCACCTACAATCCTTAGAAACTTGCAGAAGCTTATGCCTCTTCCACGCGCCGCTGACTTGGCGGTTCTCGGCCAACACAGCGCGACTTCGCGTCCTTTGCGTAGCTCGATGAATTCGATCAACTGAAACAAAAAGTAAATACCTTGTGAGCCGTTACTTGTATTTCGTTGAGGTTTTCACCACCTCCATTCTAATACGAGCCTTTATGAGCTACATTGACTTATGCGTGCTCAGTTTTTCTTTAATTATGTTAATTTACGCAGTTACGGACGAAGAGTACGATGAACGTGGGCAGTGGACCGCCATACCACTACTACGTCTCAGGGTGATGCGGAAACGAGGAATAAGCTCCGGGATACAGCTGATTATCACTCAGATGATCCACAACTTCTTGGCATAAAAAATAAATTAGACCTACTTGAAGATCGAGTGAACGAAGTGGTAAGTACGAATTACCAGTTGCTAGATTTAGCAGTGTAACTTTGAACACATCGAGACAGCGAATGATGGAAACTCTGTATTCAACAGCAAATGCAGGTCGATCTCACAGGTAGGCCCCACTTGATCTTTGGCATCATGGTGCTGTATAAAGTCTTTCTATTCTTAAACATAATAGGCAAACGAAGGAGATGGAGGTGATAACAGTTAAATAACCAAGAAAGTGCTTTCTATGCCACAAAGCAAAATTGGCTAAGGAAAGCTTACAGGACAGTGGCAACTTGTAGCTGTAGCTGTCCCACAGAAATTAATGTCTGTAGACATCTAGTCGGTAGAGGAGGTATTCTATTCCTATTTGCGATTTCAGACGTGTTTACGAAGTGCCGGTTTATAAAATTTTATCCCATGAGGACAACTTTGGCGACCATTCTTGTAAGATGCCTCAGGAGTTACGCTGTAATACTCGATAAGCCTAAATGTGTTTTATATGACAACATCCCTCCCTAAGCCTGTGCTTGTATCATGGAAACGCAGCATCGTGGGATAACTATTCATCGGACAAATCTCCACCAAGCAGCAGTAAATGCTGTAGAGAGATGCTTCAGCGAAGTAGGGAATGTGACTAGGACTCTCTGTTTCATGGAACATTCGAAATGAGTAGAATACTTTGGTCAATCGTGTGAAACAATTAACACTTTGGTGGATGAAACAACTCTTTATCCCCTTCCGAAGCTATAACTAGATAAGTCGGTAATCATGTAAATCAGAGAAGCGGTGCTGTTAACCGCTTTCCCTGTTATTCAGTTCCAAACCGAGTTATAAATAGCTCTAAGGAGAAGTAGAAGCAAAGAAGCTTTGAGGAAAGAATGACGTGACCGTATCTCAAGAAAGCCAACAATTAATGTAAGAGGTCTGCTCCTTGTCCGTCAGCACCTATGAGAAGAAAGGTGAAAAGAAAGTTTAAAAATTGTAACTTTTGTACAGCGGTTCGTATGAAGTGGAGAAGGTCCTGGGTCACCATTTCGGGTATAGTTGTTGACCATGACACTAGCAATGAAAACGGAGTACAAAATAATGGGTACACAAAACTGATTATTAGTTAAGTCCTAGCCTTTTTTGTAATGTTTTTCTAGTAACTTGTTGTTGATGTTAACTTTAAGATGCTTTGACTTTTGATCAGAATGTAGTCTTGTGAGTAAATTGATACTTTAATTTCTTTTGTGTTTTGAGAATGGTATAGAACTGTTTTCTCTTTTTTATGATGTGAGCTGCAAACTCCGTGCCAGCACATGTAGTCCTGCTATGGAAACCTAGAGGATGAATGAGAGAAACTCAGTCAATGATGATCTACCGCAGCAGCTAAGATTGACGTTTGAATCACTACGGAAAGAGGAAGCCAGAAGTATAGGCGCGTGTTCTGTCAAGGGATTGGTTGTAAGCAAGAGTGGAAACAGAATGCAGTCTGTTCCTCGTCTGGCTGGGGCTGCTTTCAGGTTACTGCCATGTGTGACCGGGATTGATAAGTGCACTAAATCTCTCCGAAATAGTTTTAGGAGACAGTAATGATCAAGGGATCAATCTGTGGCACTCGAGTCCTACCGCAAAATGAGCTGGCTCGATCTGATCCATTTGACCAGCTGACGGTGAATACGTACGCTCACACCCTATTCAGACACTCACTGGGGCTAAAAAATGAAAATTGATTGATGACTCACCATGTGACACCTGATACGTACATGTAAAAGGTAGAGAAAGTTGATGGAATCCCAGTATTAAGGGTACTAAGTTAAATTTAAGAAAATTGACATAAAAAGGAAAAAAAGTAGAACAGCGAGAGCTGAATGAAAGAGAGCACTTACTTGAAACGCAGGCAGGGAAAGTACTAGAAAGACTTACGTGGTAACTAGAGAGTAGAATATTAAAGTTTTCAGTCACACTAGACTTAAAGAAGATAGGAGGAAAATAGTAGTTAGACCCTACTCTCTGTGAAAGACTTGGCAGTCAAGTGGACTGTGTCGATTTTTCACTTTCAGTTTGGTCAACAATTCTCAGGAATCCTGGAAATAATAACTTATGAAAGAAAAAATACCTTCATGTGGAGAAGAAGCATGCCTGATAGCTTACGCCAAATTGTGGAAGATCAGGAGCTGACGCTCACAAGTTACTCGAAACAGAAACCAAAGTAAGAGGAAACCGAGTTGCACTATCGATTGTAACAGAATGGCGTAAGGTTCCATAGCATAAGCATTAGGCGCTAAGTGATGAATGGACCAAAGAGCTGTTGTCTGCATTGTTTTAATTATTATTTTCATACGACTGTGTGAGTCCTGAGATGCGGGAAATTTTGGATGGTGCCACCTAGGTTGAAAGGTGATTGAGAAACATAGAGTTTAAGTAGATACAGTTTCTTTTAATGCTTGTTTTGTGTATTATATGTAAGATACAAATCCGTAAAGCGAGAGATGTCAGCTCACAGCTGAGCCACTGTAGCTAGTCTGTTACTAGAAAATGAAGCCGAGAGTGTACGTAAGGTAAAGTCAAACTGTATCGACTAAATCAGTAGTCTACAACAAAACTGCGTAAGGGGTATCAAATGGACATCTTTCGGGCCACAGGGAATGGGTAAACTGCACACAGAGACTCACGGGATTGTTGCACCAAATACGGCCAGTGAAGCTAATCTGGGGAAGGAAGTAAAGGCCACCTGGTCGCTTAATACGTTGATAGCTAACGTCCACAAATGCACGTGCCAGTCTGCAGAAAGCGACCGCCAACATTGATATTCTGCTTGTCTGAGCCGGTCTTCCCGACTCACTGCGCCCCTCGTCCTCTACTGGGACTCCGCAAGTAGCTGACTACTGTCGCCCCCATTCCCACAATCTGTGTGTGTGCCATACGTGACAGAGTTTATGTCGAAAAAGGAAAGTGGTTCTAATCCCCCGCCATTTTACCCATTTTTGATTAGTCTCACTAACATTGACTGTGTGTACACTTCTAGCTTGATATAGATAAATTAAATAATGTAACCAGGAAAAAGAAAAGTCTCCAGATTAATACAAATTTCATTTTTTTTACTTATCAACACATTAATACTGTTGTTCGATAGAAAGGATCCCTCGTGGATAGACTGTTATTACCAAATTAAGGTTCATTGGCTTAACAACAGTATTTCTTGGTATTATTAAAGTATTTATCCTTTCATTTAATATCAGACTGTAAATAAATTACTTTACTATGGTTTAATCCACATAATGGGACATTGTTCAAAAACTGTAAGGCTTATGAAAAATTATTTTGAGGTTGTGTTGCGGGGAACAACATTCATTTAATTATTGTAATTATTTTTTAAATTAATTTTCTGTTTTGTGTAGTTTGTAATAATGTACTACAATATTTGTTGTTTATGTGTGCCTAATGTTTAAGAGGGAACTCCATTCTAGTAGGAACCCATGCAGGGTGCAGCTGTGATCCTGAGGTTTCCTGAGACGTGTATCCCACGTGGCAAATCGTCAGTCCAGTTCCGTACATAAAAAAGAGAACTTAGTTAAATAAAGTAGCAGATTCACACTGCATATATAATTATGAACTCAACGATATTAATCATGAGCCTATTGCTTAGCTAACTGTAAATCGATAAAAGTAACTGGAAAATTTATACCTTAAAATTAACCACTGGAAACTACCGATGGCTTGCCTAAGCAGACAGACGCAGAATGCTGTGGACACAATTTTCATGTTCAAG
Source organism: Schistocerca serialis cubense (assembly GCF_023864345.2). Classification (NCBI taxonomy): domain Eukaryota; kingdom Metazoa; phylum Arthropoda; class Insecta; order Orthoptera; family Acrididae; genus Schistocerca; species Schistocerca serialis. The sequence continues at coordinate 546,211,559 of NC_064644.1, forward strand.
GATCAGTTCATTTAGAAAAGCAGCAAGGTGGCTAAGGACAACAGTATTTTGGGGCCATCACGATCAGATTTCTGTTGCAGACGCCTCATTGCACAGGAACACTAGTTTCTTTTACATCCGTTGACTTGGATCCAGGACAGTTACCCATTTTAAGAACCAGGAGGATGAACTGTCTCTCCGGCAGGGAGCAGCAGGAAAAATGTTCACTGTCACCCCCAGTAGAGTTGTAACATTCTTCACTCAGAGGAGGTACCTTATAGTGGTGTGTCTGAGTTTACAGAGCCATGGAGAAACGGTCCCCAACCTCCAGCCTATTGCAGTTGTTAGTGGGTTTCGCAGTAGTGCTGGAATTTCCGCCAACTACGTGCTGGCCTCCATCGCCTTGAAAGCATCATCGTGTGGAGTCCGTCAGTTTTACTCAGTGTGGGTCATGACAGAGTATTCACTGCTATTTCAGTCATGTTTACACGATTATGCTACCTGTACTGCGAGTATCCGGCAACAAGATTCCATGTATGCTGCTGTGGTAAACTTCTGCGAGCTGCCCCAGTCTCTGTGGTCATATCTGCAGCTCCTCATGGCTAATTACTTTCTTTCGTGATATTCACTTCCGAGAGTTCATCTAAATTCTCTAAATAGGGACTGGACTATTTGTCATTTGTTTCTTGCAGCTTATCTAAGTAATTTTCGTGTCCTGTAGCAAGATAGCCGCATGCTAAGTAATCCAGAATTTTTGGTTGATTGCGTTAAAATTCTGTGATGAAACTATAACACATTTACATGGTTTAAGTGAATAACGTAAGGCTAAGCCATGTCTCCGCAGTATCCTTTCTTTCAGGAGTGCTAGTTCTGCAAGGTTCGCAGGAGAGCTTCTGTGAAGTTTGTAAGGTAGGAGACGAGGTACTGGCGGAATTAAAGCTGTGAGGAGGGGGCGTGAGTCGTGCTTGGGTAGCTCAGTTGGTAGAGCACTTGCCCGCGAAAGGCAAAGGTCCCAATTTCGAGTCTCGGTCCGGCATACAGTTCTAATCTGCCAGGAAGCTGTAACACCATAATGTTACTTCGTTGAGCTTCTGTAAATATTGTTTGATTGAACGATAACACAAAACTGTATACTCTTCTCTTTGTAAAAACTTTGATGTCTTGATTTGATTCTATGCAATGTAGTGTATCTGGCATTTAAATTCGTTGTCCCATTTGGAGGGAAGAAAACTTACTGTATATAATTGTAATTTTGTGTGAATAATTTTTTGTAGAGATGTCAGTATGTGTAAATGTTTTGTTTTATTTAATGCATTTGGTTGCTGTTATGTAAACTGCTGATCCTCACTTAGGGTTCTTAGTTAGTTTATATGTAAAAGGCATAGTGGTTCCCCTCAGGAACGCAACTGTGTAGCGCGCGCAAATTGTGGTTGGTCTAGGTAGAAAAGGTGGAACAAGAGTTAGTCGGGGACGAGCTACGAGTCGGGGACGAGCTACCAAACTGTGCACTGCCATGTAAAAGATGCATATTGTGCTGGTTCCGAGAGAGGCTTTTTCTGCTACTTTCCAATGCCTCGGATGGATAGATAAATAGCTGGAACTATTCTGGAATTTGTATCTATCATCGCCACCAAGAACTGACAGAGTCCAGCAATTCTACCTGCAATTCAACCTACCAACATGAAATCGCCACCTCATTGCGCAATCACTGTAATGGAGCACTATAGTAATGTACAGTGAAGGATCAGCTTAATGGATGTGTTAGTGTGCTCAAATATAAGGTAATTTATAACTGAATTTATGTACCTACCTTGATTTTTCTCCTTATCATAACACTTCTCAGGTTCCTCTCCGTTTGAACTAAAGTGATTTCCGAGTGTCCTTAGTGAAAGAACATTAAAGCCCAGTGTTTTGCTAATTGATGCCTCTTGAACATAGTAAAAAAAAGTTAAAGTTAATGTGGCAAGAGAGTGAGTTAATGATGCTTGCTGAAAATAATTTTCCTAGTAAAACTGCTTATTAAAGTGTTGTTGCCAACTTCAAATTAAAGGTTCTTAAGACTGAGGCTTATGAAGTTTTGCTTAGTAAATGATCACATTACTGCCTGTTGTAAATCGCAGAAAGTGAGTCAGTATCTTACATATACGTTAATTTTGTCTCTCATGTAGTAAAAGTGGAAAACTGCAGTTGTGAAACGTTATATACTCATGTTTGCTAAGTGTTTGTCTCTCTTGTGTATTAGAAGTGCATATTAATAGTATAACAGGATCCACAGTTTGTCTATTGTGTTAATGCTAGGTAACAAGTAACGGGAAGACCATTAATTATGAAAATCATAATTTCTTTATTCAAATGATAGTGAGAAGCGACCTTTCAGTGGATTCCAATTATCTTTCATTTTAAATAGTGAAGTATTTAACTGAGAGAGACTTAACCTATATCCAATTAATGATTCTGCAGCGGATAGTAATAATAACGTAATAAAGACCATTCAGTTTGTGTAAGCCCTGAAAGTAATAGTGTGTTTCGTTATTTGTCATATTTATGCAAATAGTTTGCGCTGCCCTAGCTGTTTGTTCCAACCTTTATGTTAACATATGCAGGTGTCATAGTTCATTGCACTCGCGTGTGGCCAAGTCTAAATTGTGTATGTCCGTTAAAGTTACGCATACCTACTTTCTTAAACGAGAACGTTTATCTTTTTCTTGCCTAATTAGGCTGGCGACCGTTTTCCTTATTCTTTAAACAGTATAGCTAGTCAAAAATATTGTTTATTACTGTCAAATATTTACGTAATTCTGACTTTCACTTCCGATAAGCCACCTCCGTTAGGTGCAACACGGTCAACATATCAAAATTCCTCTCAGAGGGTAACACTGCTCTGTTGTTTTATACCATAATTGCTTTAACAGGATAGTTTTATTTCACGACCTGCCTACTACTTTAAGGTTTTGGTACAGCAGTAGCAGACGGTAGTGTTATAAAGTTTCAAAAATTTTTCTATTTATATTCTTCATTGCCGTACCTAATTATAACGCAGTGTCCGCGCAGAAAGCACAAACAGACGATTTACTTTCAGAACTCGACGCCATGACAGCTTTCTCTCTGTGCGTGGAGTAACGAAGTAAGCTTTGCGACGCTTCTGACCACACGTGAGTCTTTCCTTTCACTTTAGTGTGCGCTCTAAGTGATGTGTTTAGCTGTGAGGTACAGCACATTTGTATTTCCACCTGTGAGTGGAACATGTCCAACACGATTCGTTGGCGGGTTGTGGAGACAGCGAGTGTGAGGAAGCTTCGCGGAGTTTGGGCAGTATCGAGACAGGTAGCAACTTCTAAGGAGAGCAACTGTCTATATGTGATGAAGCAGGAAGTCGTGGAACGAAGCAGCGAAGCAGCCTGGTGGAGTTGCAGTTGGGGCTGGTGGTGGTTTGCTGTCAGTATGGGACAGCGTTCCGATCTGGACCAGCGGACGGTGTTTGGCTACATGGATCCAGGAAATGCGGTGCGGCCGCGAATCTAATGTTGTTAGCTGCGGTGTGTTTTCGGATTTGACAGTTAAAGAAAATTTTGCTCGTTGTTGTGATAAGTGCTGTGTTGCAGCTCAGACGAGTGTGCCTGATTTGGACAAATAAGTTTAGCAAAATAGTTCAAACGGCACATCCATGCCCAACACAGGATTCGGAACTGTGACCGTAGCGGTCGCGCAGTTCCAGACTGAAGCGCCTAGAACCGCTCGGTCACTCAGGCCGGCACAATTTAACAAATTTTCACAATTTTCACCTACAGCGAAGCTGCTGTAGAGTATAGAATATTTGGAAAACCGGAATGTTTTATTTTATTGTTGTTGTGTTTAGTGTAATTTTAATCTTTCCTTGTTACTGGCTCTCAATGTCTTGTGGTTCTCATTTACTGTGCCCGGAAGAGGGTAAATTGGTCTGGTGTATTTTATTGGTGATTTTCGCTCTCTTGTTAATTGCTTGTTTAGTGTTAGTTAGGGTGTCGGATTTTGTTGGGTGTGTTTTAGGTTTTTGTATTCAGGGAAATACTGATTATTGTGTGTTTTGTTGTTTTCCTTTTCCTGCAGAGTTGTTATTTTTGGTTCAAAAATGGCTCTGAGCACTAAGGGACTTAACATCTGAGGTCATCCGTGCACTAGAACTTAGAACTACTTAAACCTAACTAACCTAAGGACATCACACACATCCATGCCCGAGGCAGGATTCGAACCTGCGACCGTAGCGGTCGTTATTTTTCGTATTGTATTTCTACCCAGCATTATTGTAAACCTGCAGAAATACAATGCAGTTGATTATTTTATAACGTGTTCCGTTGTGTTAAACATTAGATGTTACATTTTGGTAAACTGAGCGCTGAATACCTAACTTTTGTCTTCTTGTGTACGCAATCGGAGTTGTTGAGATTGGCAAGTAAATATACACGGGGTGCCTAAGTATGTACACGGTACGTATTTTACTTAATGTGTATTATATAAAATAGGTTGTAAATGGAAAAGGTACCATAGAAAATGACTGAAAACGGAGTTATGAAGTCACAATAGCTGCAATTTCATAAGTTCTCAATGTCTCATGTACCCAACTTGTCGGACTTCAGCATTTTTATATATTCCTGTAGTCTGGTTTGTACACTCAAGCATATTCAGGCACGGAATTTTTATTGTTACGGATATCTTTGCATACTTCTCTCATCAACTGATACATTTCATCAACGGACCATGGTTTTCTTGCAAATACTTTATCTCTGATAATATTCCAAAAGTAAAAGTCCATTGGAGTAGCGTCCAGTGATCATGGTGGCCACTCAATTCGACATCGTCGGCCTATCCACCTAACGGATATCCGTTGTCAAGAAGACAATGGATTGTTAAATCGTAGTTGGGAGCAGCTCCATCTTGATGGAAGTAGAACTTTTCATTATCCTGATGTACACGTTACTGAGGAACACCAGTACTCCACAGCATGCTAAGATTGACGTCATGGGTAACAGTTGCACAGAAAAAAAAAAAACAAGTCCAATGATCCACTGGCATGAAACGCACACCCAGACTGTAATCCGACGTTGATTCAAGTGTTTTTCAGTCTCAGAAATGGGTTTTTCTTGGTCTAGTACATACAGTCATGCCTATTAATAGGACGTGGCACCTTAAAAGTCATTTCGTCAGACCAACAATTTTTCCAAATTTGTCGTCAGCTTTCTTTGAGTCATTGAAAACCATCTCGTGTAATTTTAAACGACGATCTGGGTCATCTCTCAGAGTCCGTGAAGTAATGTTGCCCGGTAAATCTGCAAACCTAAATGTTGGATTAGACGACCCAAGGATCTACGGAAAATGTCCAACAAAACACCGGCTCTCCTCTTCAAGTCCTTTGGGCTTTGAGCAAATGCCTGCGGAACTACCATTTCATTTCCATTGGTACTTACAATCGCTGGTAACCACTCTTTGATGCACTGCAGATAGACCCAGTTTGATCAAATTTGTCGCGCGAGCCATAAACTGATTGCGTATTTCGCGGATGTGTACCGAATTATTATGTCCATTACTCTCGAAGATGTTCACCATTCTCAGTTTTCCAGTCTTATATAATTATCTACTTCCGTTGATAGTTTCTTAAATTGCCTGCCATGATTATCTGAATATTCGAAAAAAATTTAAAGCACTATCTCATAACAGATAAAAATGTAGTATACCGACTGTATACCAACTATTCACTCTCCTGCATTTAAATGGTGTTTAGATTTTGAACCCACACAACCTCCAGCCACGTTCCACTCTAACCGTTCCCTGTGCCACAGCGTACCTGGGCACTATCGGTATTCCTGATGCTCTCGGTACGACAAAGGTGAAGTGACACGGGCTGAAGTGCATCCTCACGTCCATCGAGCGCTCTTCACAACATTGTGAGACAAATCAAAAGCGATGGGCCGTTGCACTACAGTGCCACAGGTGCAGGTGTCCTAGACGTGACGCAGCTGACACACACGAACGGACAGTAGGTCCGCCGTCATTCAATGGAGACAAATGCCATCAGACGTTTCAGGAGCCCCATGTCATCCCATGTGGCCATCGGCCATACGAGAATACGTGCCTGAACAGTATCTCCTTGGCAAGTAGGATGCGATGATGCGGTTTCTTGACTTCCTCATAGCCCAGTTCAGCAGCTGATGCTGTCTTTTCCCACTTACCGGCATCAGGTAGTGGATATTTGCTTGGACATGCATATGATAAAAATTTCAGTGCAACCACAAATAGTAGGTTAGAGTAATTGCTATGCAGTATATTTCTGATTCAGAAATCGCCCTTAAATTATGTTTGTTTTTTGAGAAGGTCCTATCCTGCCTCCTGTAAATGGGATAAATGTCTACCAACTTCTGTGAGTGGTAGGATCTGCTAGCATTTGTCGATATACCACGACTGGTAATCGAATATGGAACCGAGGGTTCAGGGAGGCCACACTCGACGCCATGCAAGAAGGCACCACGTGCCTAGCGCTGTGCAAGATCATACACTAACGTCACGTAACTTGAATTAGGATATGGGATTGTTTGAACCCAAATATTCACACGGACAGATCCACGACATGTGCAGCCCCATAGATTGTCAGTAGAGTGACTGTTTTTACAGCTTCACTTTGAAATTGGCCAGCGAGAGCCATTGGATACTATATGGCTCTCACAAGAGGCCACATGGCAAACAGACGTTTGTATTCTGTCAATTTAAGGCACAAGAGACTTTTTTTATTGGATTTCGGGACGGCCCATACAGCAGTTTTAATTTATGATGATACGAACATAGTGACAACACAACGTTTCCGCGGCAAAGGAAATCTCCGAGCTTGCCGGGTTTCGAACCTTGGCACCTTTGATTTGCAAGATGTTAAGTTCAGAACTGAAATATCAGTCTCCAAAGCGATTCGATACAACTCCCAAAATTCTCGCGATAATCGGCCTTGAAGTTTTCTGGCCGTCTTTAATACGCTAAAGCAAGGTCACTTGTTTTCGACAGGTCATGTGGCTGTATGGTACAATGCTCGCATACCACGCATACCAAGTGTGTGGCACAGGTTCGAATTTCGTCTGTGCTAATACTTTAAACAAAGGTGCATATTCTATGAACATTTCCACGAAGCGTAAAATACGTAAGGATGAAGGAAAAAGTTAATTTGTAATGTGAGCAATTCACGCATTAAACATAAACGATTTAAAGACTTTTTATTAACTGCCTTTTATAAAGTAAAGAGAACTGAAAATTAATGTTTGCAATGCGTATAAAATGAAGTTAGAAATAAGAAGAAGTGCGATTTTCATAAAAATGATGATTGGATACGTGCAGGCACTGATGAGATTCAACTAATAAGAGTGGACTTCAGAGGTAAAGCCTGGTGGACAAAATGTTTTGCTGTTGCTCTGATTCAGTCGTTAAGCAATCTCCAGAATGAATTGCAATCTCAAATAGGTCATGGTAAAAGTAATGTCAAGACGGAATTGGAAACCGAAATAAATAAGGGAAATGAGAAAATAAATTCCCATGTGACTTCAAAAACGTTTGATTCCAAGATGACGCAAATTTTTAAACAGACGTGCCTCTCCTGTTAAAAATTCCTTGAAGATGGAAAAAAATCCGTAATACTATGTTTATTAACAATCTTCTACAAAATATCGAGAATTAAGAATTTTTATTTGCAATCAAAACTGAACTTTTGTGTGCGAAATGTAATTATAAATACGAAATGTACAGTTTTCAAACGAATGTCTATTAGATACCTGTCATTTAGGATACAATTGTTGAGTTTTATATTTAAGTGACTTAGGTATTCGAGCTGATCGGTGAAAATGTAAAAAATAATGACGGAAACGAGACTTGAGCCAGTGACTACCAGTCTGGAGCGCTACTGTCGGCCGTAAAAGTTAAAAGTCGATGTTTTAGAAAATTTTTGAGAGTTACAACGAACTATTCCGGGAGATAAATATTTGAGTTCTGGACTTTACGACTGTAAATATAAAAAGTACAAAAATCCTATTGCCCTGTGACGTTGACAAGGGCTTGTCAATGTGAGCATTCTGACACCAAGTAATGGACACCACAAATTACACGTAGGTGAAGGTAACAAGCCTCTGGAAGAGACGCAAGCTGTTGTGCACACCTAGTATTCTTATATTTTGTGTACCTGTACCGCCTGCTGTGTATGAGAACATGGATGTATTATGATAGCGTGATTGAGTGTAGTCTGAAACTTTCACAGGTAAGTGCAGCTTGTAATACGGTATGCTAGTACTGACATCTTGAGATTATGTACAGACAGAGCACGGATAGGTGACACGTGTTTTCGCATTCGTACCGTTATAGCCTACGACCATTGCAGTCCTGAGCACTCTGCCGAGGTCGCGCCACGCCGCTAGTTCTGTGGTTGTGAGTAGAAGCGTATGTGTTCCCATGAGGTACGGATTCAAATATTTCATCTATGAGTAATCATAATGGCTGACGATTGCCTTGTATTAGGGGGTTATTTATTGTGGTCCATGTTATGATTCCCATGAGTGCGCTTTGTTCCGGTATGAACAGCTACCACGTAAACTAGTTGCATAGCTTGGACACGCTTTTCTGAAATTCTTGTTGCGAAATTCATCGTTAGTGAATCACTTCTTTTTGACCCGTTATAATCTGAACTCAATTGCGGTATGTTAGAGAGACTTGGATCCCTGTTCATTCACTGGATAGATCCTGAACCTTCCGCTGTTCCAGTAAATATCCCATACTGATGCCTTCAGTGCTTATCCAACAACGCATATATTCGTAATTTATAACCAAGTTTTGCAAATATTTGCAGTAGAAGAATTTTTTGCCTTCCTCATGTCCACCATGTTCTATCACGAGTTTTTAAGGCTTTTCTTTGTTTTACTAATTGTTTCCATCTCCTTGTTCGAATTCGGCATAAAGTTAATGAGCATCTGCGGCGAATTCTGGCAGCACGACTCCCCTTATTGTGTGGAATCCACATGGAGAGAGAAGAATGTAATTCTGTTTCGGTAGTTAATGCCTGACCCAGTTTACTCAGCCACTAACACGCGGATTTCCATATCGGATGAATATCTACGCGCCAGCGTAATTTCCCCCATTTCATTACAGTTCAGTTTAACTTTTTTGTAACCAGCCTATCAAACGAGGGCACGCGTTCTCTGGGTAATTTGTTATGTCATGTCGTTACTGGTGGGAATGAAGAATATTGCTTTCTTATTATTGTGTTTGTGAACAAATGCTTGAGTGATTCTTTTTGTGTCAATCCCTTCACTGTGTCATGTATCCTCCTTCATGATTTCGAACCATAAGATCCCACTCGAAGTTGTAAGCACCTAGGTACGCTATGTAATCAAAAGTAACCGGACACCCACAAAAACATACGTTTTTCATATTAGGTGCATTGTGCTGCCACCTACTGTCAGGTACTCCATATCAGCGACCTCAGTAGTCACGGGGTATCGTGCGAGAGCAGAATGGGGCGCTCAGCGGAACTCTCAGACTTCGAACGTGGTCATGTGATTGGCTGTCACTTGCGTCATACATCTGTATGCAAGATTTCCACTCTCCTAAAGATCCCTAGGTCCATTGCTTCCGATGTGATAGTGAAGTGTAAACGTGAAGGGACACGTACAACACAAAAGCGTGCAGGCCGACCTCTTTTGTTGAATGACAGAGACCGGCCACAGTCGAAGAGGGTCGTAATGTGTAATAGGCAGACATCTATACAGACCATCACACAGGATTTCCAAACTGCATCTAGATCCACTGCAAGTGCTATGAAAGTTAGGCGAGAAGTGAGAAAACTTAGATTTCATGGTCGAGCAGCTGCTCATAAGCCACCCATGACGCCACACGACGCCTCGCTTGGTGTAAAGAGCGTAAACGTTGGACGATTGAACAGTGGAAAAACATTGTGTAGAGTGACGAATCACGGTACATAATGTGGCAATCCGATGGCAGGTTGTGAGTATGGCGAATGCCCGATGAACGTCATCTGCCAGCTTTTGTAGTGGCCACAGTAAAATTCGGAGGCGGTGGTGCTATGGTGTGGTCGTGTTTTTCATGGAATGGGCTTGCACCCATGGTTTTTTTGCGTGACTGTATCACAGCACAGGCCTACTCTGATGTTCTAAGCACCTTCTAGTTTCCCATTTTTGAACAGTAATTCGGGGACGGCGATTGCTTCTTTCAACGCGATCGAGCAACTGTTCATAATGTACGGCCTGTGTCGGAGTGGTTACACGACAATAACATCCCTGTAATGGACTGGTCTGCACAGAGTCCTGACCTGAATCCTATACAACTCCTTTGGGATGTTTTGGAACGCCGACGTCGTGCCAGGCCTCACCGACCGACATCGATACGTCTCCTCAGTGTAGCACTCCGCGAAGAATGGGCTGCCATTCCCCAAGAAACCTCCCAGCACAGATTGAACGTATGTCTGCGAGAGTGGAAGCTGTCATCAAGGCTAAGGGTGGGCCAAAACCATACTGAATTCCAGAATTACCGATGGAGGGCGCCGCGAACTTGTAAATCATTTTCAGCCAGATGTCCGGATACTTTTGATCACATAGTATAAATATGCGTTACTTACATAATAGTTGTATTACTGGACCATGAGCATGGCTAATTCTAAGGACCAGGGGCCACCGTACATTCCTTTGCACCGTTAATAACATATGTTATTCGTATATGTCAGTTTAGATATCCACTGCGAAGTTGATGTTTCTAAAAAAAATATGTGTGTGAATTCCTAAGTGACGAAACCGGTGAGGTCATCGGTCCCTAGACTTACACACTACTTAAACTAACTTAACGCTAAGGACAACACTCACACCCATGGCCGAAGGAGGACTCGAACCTCCGGCGGGAGGCGCCGCACCTTTCGTGACGTGGCGCCTCAAACCGCGCGGCCACATCGCGCGGCCTGATGATTGTAGTAAACCCATAATTTAGAGGTTAACATACTGACATTTTACACTGAAGTGCCACGCCAGATCCTGTAACATCCGAGCGGAATTTAAGCCCGCTTATCATTAAATGTTGTTCATGGAGATTTTTATTGTAACAACGGAAATGAATTACGGGGAAACACACTACTCTTAGCATGTACCACTCAGCCATGGTATTATTGCAGTTGGGAGTTATGTAAAACACGCGGTGATCTCACAGGAAGCAAATGCAGCGGTGTCTAAGGAAAAGCCATCACAGTGTCAATGTTTCCAGGTTAGTTGTGCTTACTGTTTCAACCTCCATCACGTTCTGATGCACGATAAGCCGACCGAAGCGTGCTCACTACGAGATGCAACAATACTACGTCGACTAATACTTCCTTCTGTAGCGACGCGTATCCAACTTCAAGTTTGCTATTTTATATCGTTCGTTTGGCACGGTACAGCATGAACACGTGTTATGGGCCATAGTAAACATGATAGTTTCTAGGGACTGACTTACAGCAAACGTGCAAGTAATAGAATATTTTTAACTTGGCGGTACAGGAGAGGGAGGTGTGTGAATAGTGGTTTTGCAAGAACGTAGTCATGAGCTGTAAAAAGGACCAATTTATGTCCTTTTTTAAATGAATTTCGACTTTTTGCAACTCGTGATTAAACACATCCGAAAATGGCAACTAAATGTGATGATAACCAGTTATCCAGAGTGACTATTTACAAATCAGTATGTTATAAGAAATATTTTTAAAAAATTGTACAGTTTAGGCTTCTCTCATTACAGCATGTCATCAATTAGGAAAGCAGATTGTTCTGTTGAAACTGGAGGTTCATTGGTATGGGCTGTGAGGAGTGTATGCGACTAATGTTCATTGATAGGCACCAGATCCATTTTTTTTTTATTACTATTTCTGTTTCTTGACCATTGGCAGCAATACATCACGCCTCTCTTTGTCCAAAACCAAGCACATATGTGGGGAGATGAAACAGCGTAATTAATGCACAAAATATTTGTATATGTTTTTGAAAGTATCAATTTGATGACTGTATTTATTTTACATTAATCTATGGAATTTCATAATATTGTTTTAAACCAAAAATTAAATGGTAAAATACAAATAGTGAAAAGATATTTAAAAGACATGGCTGATAGGTGAAGATCTTAAAAAGAAGCACCGCACTTTCGCTATCCCACTCCTACTCTCATCTCCTCCAATGATCCTCTATACTTATAGACACTACCTACACGTCTATAGAACACTGACGTTTCCTCTCCACTATTTTATGTCATTCGTTTCGCATGGTACAAGATGAGCATGTGTTATGGGCCATACTAAACATTATAGCCGGCCGCGGTGGTCTCGCGGTTCTAGGCGCGCAGTCCGGAACCGTGTGACTGCTACGGTCGCAGGTTCGAATCCTGCCTCGGGCATGGATGTGTGTGATGTCCTTAGGTTAGTTAGGTTTAAGTAGTTCTAAGTTCTAGGGGACTGATGACCACAGCAGTTGAGTCCCATAGTGCTCAGAGCCATTTGAACCAACTAAACATTATAGTTTATTGGCCAGTTTAGGGTTGAAAGACCTAAACAGAGCAGACAATAATTAGGGGAGAGAAAACGTCAGGGTTCTATAGAGGCGTGGGGTGTGGGTGTAAGTATAGGGGATCATTGGATTGCATCTATGGAGATGAGGGTAGGTGATGGGATAGATGATGAAAGAACATAAAGGCAGTAGGAGACTGGAGTGTGGGCTTGGCCATAGAGTGGAAAGTAAAGCGATTGGAGAAAAAGGAGAAGGGCGAAGCCTGGTGTGGGATGACATGGAAGAGGCACTTGACAGAAGGAGTAAATATGACACTGAAATTAATTCTCAGGAAAAGGGAGCCAGTTGAGAGAGTATATGCAATGTGTGTATCTGTAATATGCTGGTACAGGTGCCACAGTGCACAAGGCTTCTATACAGAGGGGATACAACAGGAATGTGAGAGTCGAGCTTGTGGAAAGTGCAAGATGGGCAGATATACATGGAGGAGTTGGAAAATAAGTTTCCCCTGTCGACTGTGGTCAGAGTTGTGTGTAAAAGGAAAAAAAATAGTATGTGACATTAAAGATAAGACATACCATTATTTTTCTACATAATTTCCAAGTACATTGAGACATTTGTCAAACCCCTTTATAAGCATCAAAAAGGCTTCCAGGAAAAAATCAGAGCGTTGCATGCAGCAGAAGCGTTGAACAGCTTGGTTGATGTCAGCATTGCTACTAAAGCGCCTTCCGCCGAGAGTCTTCTTCGAAGCAGGAAACAGATGGACGTCACTTGGTTCGAGATCCGGACTGTAAGGCGGATGATGTAGGCGCTCCCAACCGAGGGTTTCAATATGGTTTTGCGTTGCTGTCGCCATGTGTGGTCTCGCATTGTCATCCAACAACCGAACGCCAGATCTGAGAAGGCCAAGACGCTTTTTCCAAATCACCTCTTTCAATTTCGACAGAGTGGCACAGTATTGTGCAGCATTGATGGTTGCATCCTCCAGAAAGTCCAGCAGCAAAACTCCTTTGGCGCCCCAGAAAACGGTGAGTAGCACTTTACCTGCAGACAGAGTGATTTCGAACTTCTTTCGGACAGGTGATGATGGATGTATCCACTCCTGCACTTGCTGACGTCCATCGCTGAATTGCTGGCACCATCTCCGCACCATTTTCCTCGACATCACTCCTGACCAGTACACCTCAACAAGGCGATTATGAATTTCTGCGCCTGATACTCCACGTGCCCATCCATAGCGGATAACAGCTCTCACCTCCACCTTTGACCACGACTCCAAAACGCATTTTCTCTCCATAGCTGCGGGAAAAGACTGAGCGGCTGGCCTCCGCTTTGCGCAGGCACTGCGACAGCGACATCTGCTTGATCGAGGTCGATCTCTACCCAATGGTGTATCGGTGTCTTGCACGTGAGCGTTCACCTTCCGTGTCGTCTTTCGCCCATATCACACAACCCTGCCCACAGTCGACAGGGGAAACTTGTTTTCCAACTCCCCTTCGTATTTATTGTTGGTGGTGAGAGATTGAAATTCTGTGACGTGGCATAGGATTTAAATGGGTTAAGGTAAATGGTTGTGGAAAGAGAGGCTGAGTGTGTGGCATTCAAGAATATGGAGGTTGGAGGGTTAGAAACTTGGTGCTGTATTGACATACGAGAGACTAGATCGAATCAAGGTTTTGTAGATATGGAGGACAGTAAATGGGTGCAGCGCTAATTTTTGGGCAGTTAGTATTTTTACATTGTTGCGTGTCTTTTGATAGATCTTTAGCAGGTGAGGTTTCCATGGTACTTGCCAAGTGAATGTTAACCCGACATATTTTATTGTGTTATTTACTGCGATGGCTTAATCAAAAATAGTTACATGAAAGGAACAGATATTGTGAGAGGCTTGGGGTGTGTTCCGTATAGACATTCCAGCGCGCAGCTGCAGGTGGCAGCAGTGAAGCGTCTCCTGAGAGCTCCTTGAAGGACGACCGCGAGTTGGCGCGCCGGCGCTCGACTGTCGGCTGAAGTTGGTAGGCCTGGCGGCGGGTCGGCATTAATCTGGGAGAGCGCCTCCCGCCCGTTGCTGGCTTTGCTGCGGCTCGGCTGCTGCTCCGCTACTCGGGTTGCAAACAACAACAGCAGTAACTAGCCACGCCGCAAGGGCGCACCACTGCTGCCGAGCCAACTGCGCCGCGCTAATCTCTTTGGGGCCAAGACTGCCGCTTCTGTATCGGATTTACCGGCGCGGAATCCTTCCCAGAGCTGCATCCTTTTTCAACGGTTTCAAATGTATTCCGAATATTTTTCATTCTCGGATCCCAGTCATTTATAGACCTCGATAGTACTTAGCAGATTAAATTGTGGTAACTTAATTTCTTTATTTGATCATCTTAACAGCTAAGACCAAATAAATACTGGGAGCCAAGCACATCCCAAACGCATTGAACGCAACAATTAAAAGGGAATATCTTCCGTCATCTACACTGTCTTAATGTCTTTTTCGCTCGGTTCTCTATCCCTCTCGCTCTGCCCCACTCTCCTTCACTCCCCCACCGTTTCACCTCTACCTCCTCTCCTTCCATCTCTGGTATTACCAGCCAACTTCCTCTTCCCCTGCTTTACATTCACTCTTCACTACTTGGCCATATCTGAATCCTACCCTTCTTCCCCACAACTCACTCACCATTTAGATCATTAGCTCTTAACTACACTCTCTATTTAAACGATCAGTAACTTTGAAACTATCGGTTCCATGATCAGATATCTCTGTTACACTTTCGGTAACCTCGGCTGCATCTTGAAAATAATATGGTCTATCCAGTGAGTCAGAAACTTCAGTAGCTAACAATGATTCGAAAATTTGATGATCGTCCACACGTCGCTTCATTTTGTTTAAATAAATTAGAAACAGTAACCTTTATAATTTCTTGGTGTAGATTTCGATCCCTACTGGTACTCACATACGGAAATAATGGTCGCTGTTCAGCACGTGCCTCCAAAATGAAAATGTACACTTCGTGCTAAGATTACATAGAAGCGGAGTGGAAATTTTGAGTCGCCCGCTGCGGCCGATCGGTTCCAGGCGCTTCAGTCCCAAACCGCGCTGCTGCTACGGTCGCAGGTTCGAATCCTCTCTCGGGCATGGATGTGTGTGATGTCCTTAGGTTAGTTAGGTTTAAGTAGTTCTAAGTCTCGGGTACTGATGACCTTAGATTTTAAGTCCCATAGTGCTCAGAGCCATTTGAACCATTTGGAAATTTTGCAGTAGCAACGGAATTAAACAGAATTCTGACGCTTGAGGCAATAAATTACCCCATGAATGTAGTTAAAGGTTAAACTGCAACACTTCTGCTACATTACACTCACATATTTAAATAAAAATATTGCGAAATAAATAATATTAGCACACAACTGCCAAACCACAGACCGAAAGAACGTATTTTTAAATAAAGTGAAAGCCACAACTAGGAGATACATTGAGGACACTACACATACACACCACATAGACATACATTTAGGAGGGAGAACGTTGAGGGACAGTAGTAGTTCAATACATCATCTTGCTTATGTAAATAAGTGAGTATAGTGGTAGTTCAAAGGAATGCACAAATACACGGAAAATGTAAATGTAGACCTCCACATGTAAGTGTATATTACTCGGAGGTGTTATAATTAAAAATTAGTCTCCAATATGTTTTTGAACTAACCGTTTTTAAATATAGAAGCACATCAACATAGTAAATGTTTCATTCCACACCACTGGCTATATCTCGACTCAATAAAAGGGATCGTGTATGATAAAATAGAGATACATTTTTTGTTATTTTCGAAGGCATATTTGAAATATCATTATTAATAATTGTGACTTCGTTGGAAGTTATCACCGCTTTACATTTTTCCGCCGATATAAATTGAAACCTCCCTCAATAAATATAGAACTCTCTACACCTAAACAGTTTTCTTCATCCTCCATCTCACCAGAAGGCATCGTTCACTTCATGAGAAACTTTCTACATGACCTGCCATCACAGATTACCCATGTCAACACCACATTACTTTTAAATATAAAGGAAACCCACTCTCTGAAACAATGACATTTTGTTTTCAGTATTAGTTTAGAAATTTCCTTCTTTCAGTAACATAATCATCCTCATCACCTCTATCCTTTATGAAATCCTATTTCCACCTCTCGCTCTAATACCTAAACCTCGTAGACTCACTCGTAAGGCCTCCGACAACTCACAGTATACAGCTTTCTCTTCCCACACCCCTGATTCCTTGATGTTCTTACCTCAGTTTCGTTTCTCCATACTGACTACGAGCTTCTCATTTGCAACAAGTGTTGCTCCATGTGTATCCCCATCAAAAATGCTTGCACCAGCACCATCATAAAACCACCATATACCTGCAGGAGGACCATTCCAACGTCACTTGGTACGACCTGCAGTACCATGATAAACATCAACATCGTTAGCCCTGGAGTACCTGCAACATCATCATTATCATCAACATTAGTATCATCAACATAGGTTAGTATCACGATATTTCACTGCATGACCTTTAAACCTACACAATAGTTTCGCTACCTAAATATGAATCAGTAAGTGTGGCCTTTCAACGTTTGACAGCTGTAATATGTACCTGTGTACTTCAGCGCTCCACATTAGTACTGACATCACGAAAATTTTATAACTTAAATCCTACCGTGCGAGTTCCGATTTTTCTTTTATAATTACGATGATAGTTTCTCCCAACGTAGGTAGACGTCAAAAGAATATTTTCACATCCAGTGGAGGAAAGAAGTGACTGAAACTTCGTGAAAAGATCTTGCCGCAACGAATGACGACTATTGTTGTAATGATTGCCACCCCAACTCGTGTATCATACCCGTTACACCCTCTCCCCTATTTGGCCATAGTAGAAAACGAACCGCCATTCTTTGAACTCTTTACATGTCCTCCATAGCTACGAGACGAAAAGGGGAAATCTTCTGGCATAAGCGACTTTGAAAAAGGACGAATTGTTGCTGCCCGGCACTTGCGAGAGGGCATGTCGTGAACTGTGAAGATATTTGGTTGTTCGGGTGCTACTGCCGTGTGCATCCATGTAAAGGGGTTGAAGGACGCTGAAACCACGAATAGGCGAAAAGGTATTGGCGACAAGGTGTAGGCCATATGACAGAACGTTGAGAGCGGAGGCTCACACGCTGTGAGAAGCAGGGTAGATCTGACGACAGAGTACTTTCCTTGTTCAGCGCATGTTCTTCATCATGGAGCTTGGAGGTAGACCCCACCTGAGCGTTCCCACGTTTACCCAACGGCATCGTCAATTACAGTTTCGATGGATACAAGATCAGGGAGAGTGGACCATGGATGAATGCAACCGTATCGCTTGGTCTGGTGAAGCACTTTTTTTGTTACAAAAGGTGGACGGTCGTGGGGGATACGCCATCTCTCCGACGAACGTCTGCTTCAAATGTGCACCGTGCCAAGGACGTTGGCCGGTGGGGTCAGTATTATGCTGTGGCGGAAATTCACTCACCTGGGCTTCCATGCCATCTGTGAAGACACCGTGGCAGCTCAGGGGAACGTAAACATCACTGCTGCTCGTCTGCACCGCATCACGCTTTCTCTCTTTCCTAGCGGCGATGGCATCTTCCAGCGAGATAACTATTCGTGTCACAACGCCAGAATCGCGCTACACTCGTTCCGAGAAGCATAATAGTAAAGTCACATTGATATGTTGGCCACTAAATGCACGTGATCTGAGCCCGCGTCTGGGTTGCTTTCGAGCGCCTGCTCCTCGCCCTCAAACCACCGGTCATAATTAACGGGAATTGCGTGACCTGTGCTTAGACGTCTGCTGCCAGGTACATGCAGCGTTCAGTCCACGCCATGCAGAATCGTTGGTAAGCTACATTCCAAATGTGTGCGAACACGTTTTTAAACGTGTGGTCCTAAACTTTTGGCTCGACTGTGAATGTTACTCGACTGATTCCAGTAGTGTCTCGTAGTCAATGGCTAGAAACTCTTTACGTGTCATGAACTTTACAAATTTACATCTTTGCGCAGTGGTCACACCGGTTAAGCGCTGTCGGGCTGGGCTGGCACTTGGATGGGTGACCACCAAGTCTGCCGAGCACTTTTGAGGCAAGTAGATAATAAATTAATAATTTTACGATATTACTTCTTTGCCTCTTTGGATGTTCTGGAAAACTACTGCGTATATACGTCTGAAAAATGTTTTATTAGAGTCACCAGATCAATAACAACAAAATAAATGGAAACCGTGCTTTACTTTAACCTCGTACACTTTTGCGATGGCTTCATATTAGTGAAGGTGGTAAATTTCAGGCAAAATGTTTCACTATCCGTAACTAAACATTTGCGGACCTATGCTTGTAAGAACTTTTTTCTTTAGTTTCACCTGTAAAATAACATACTAAAGTTTTTTATAAATTATGGAGTTCAGCAATCAGTCGTCCTTTTTTTAGATTTTATTACGCAAATCCGAATTTCGGCTAGTGGCTAACCATTCTCAATGCACTATTTTCTCTTCTCGATGCATTTAAGTCCCTGTTGTTAGGGCGTCAGTCACATTTCTTTGAATAGGTATTCAAAAAAATGTGGCTGACGCCCGAACAACAGGGACTTACATGCATCGAGAATAGAAAATAGTGCATTGAGAATGGATAGTCACTAGCCAAAATCCGGATTTGCGTAATAAAATCAAAGAAACGACGACTGATTGCTGCACTGTATAATTTATATGCCACATAACAGTCGCTGAGTGCACCCACTTTCCGAATGGAAGGTAACCTGAAATATTAAAATGTTTGCATATCCTCATGAATCACCGTGTGTATCACGAGCCGAGAAGGTTCTGTCATACTTCCCAGAAGCACATCCCAAGTTATTTCTGTGTTGATTCGACGCCGCAGTACATTGTCAAGCCAACAGAAAAAATATGTTAGATATCTTGCGTACGTACCGAAAGCCTTCAAGAAATCGGAACATTAGGGAGTAACCTATCAAGTGCGCCACCCTGGTTACGATAAAGAAGCCATGCTGGTTTTCATATATGAGGTAGTCTGTTCAAGGTGGATAATTTTAGTTGGACTCTTAGTGGTTGTTCTGTGGTGTTCAGTACGTAGTCTCGTCTGATGCAGCTCTCTAGTCTATCCTGTGTAAGGCTCTTCATCTTTGCATGGCTACTGCAACGTACATCCACTTGAACATTATTGCTACATCCAACGGTTATTCTTCCTCTACAATTTTTGCAATCCTCATTTCCAACACTACCAAATCTAAATTCATTGGTGCCTCAAGATGTATTCTGAACACCGATCCCTTGTTTTCGTTTTGTTCCACTCATTTGCGACCAAGTCGCAAACTAGTCTGGTAGCCCATAAGGTTGTATGCTATTCATAGACGACCACGAGTAGCTTCTCCCAGACATCAGGTAACAAAACATCAAGATAAAAATGATGTGATTACGCACAACACATCGATACAGTTCCAAGATACTCTCTTGAAAGTGAAAGTGAGATGTTACTCAAGAGCGGTCGATAGCAGACTGCAATGCTCTTTCAGAGCAAAAAGTGGACAGTCACTTCCTCTGTTCAAATTGACATTCCTGTGCGCAGGTTGGTGGAAGCTTCACTCATTTAGACTGGCATGGAGTGACTCCTAGTAGACCATTTGGATCAGCTTCCTCTCGGTTCTAAGATGTAAACAAACGTCTAGGAACGACAGTGTGCCGTCGTTCCAAAGTTCTACAGGATACTTGCAATTTCGCTGAGCGCCATTCTCGAGCTAGACAAGCAGCTGTAAAGTCCCTTTCCAAATGAAATTGATCGGGAATGTATATTAAAGTTATCTATAAAAACATTTGGGCTTTAACGGAGCCATATTCGCGTCTTTGCCGTGCAGCTCTTTAGCGACAATATCTATCACAGTGGATATATTGGGGCCCCTATTGGCATCCCGTCGGACGTTACAAGCTTTCTGTTGTCGTTCAAGAAGTGCGTCTTTTTCAGCACGTAATGGACGACTGCTAATAGTCGACATTGCAATATGGCTCCTACTGTCACGTTAATAAACAAAAATAATACGTCACCCTCTGACGCCTTAGTAAACAATGTTACGATGACTTCACTGTTTAGCTTCAGATTCTTAATTATGACGACGATAGCCTGTTATTGTGTACATGGCGTTTACATCAGATATCTTCAGTGCTAAAATCTTTGCCTGGTCTTAGCAAATGGAGACTCGTTGCTGTGCTCTTCAGTTTGATGACAAGTTGAATGCGTCTGTCCACGATAGTCTATCTTCATTTTCGTATAACTCCTCTTACATACCTTGAAGCAGATTACTACAATCAAATCTTGGTTACCCTTTGCAATCTCAAACCGCCTTGTTTCCCAAATTGATGACTCTTTCATTCTCGTCAGCTGATACACTATTTTAGTCATTTGTTCCCAGTTCGACTCACTATATCTTCGTGGATTTTCTAGTCTACCCATATAACCTTCAGCATTCATCTACAGCGCCATATTTGAAAAGTTTCTACTCTGTCCTTGTCTGTATTGCTTATCTTCAACATTTCACTTCAGAATAATTTCCTGTAAAGTTACTGCTAGGTTTTGGCTTTGGATTGTCTGCGAAATTAAATCTGTGTATTTTCTGATTCGAAAATTATGATGTAGAAATAATTTTGAATCTTGAACAAAACTTAAGATCTTGGTCTGATTGCAAGGGAATTATAAAAAATTACTTAGGCAGTTAACACTTACTTTGTTAGTGCAACGGTCTATTGGGCATAACAAGACGAAAATTGAAGAGAAATTGTCCTATCATTTCAGATATCTCACGAAGTATACAAGTGTATAAGCACTGCAGCTTATAGCCGTTTACCCTGCGAAGGGAATGTGCTCCCAGCTTCTTGTAATGATAAACAAAACATAAGAAATCGAATAAACATACTCTCTGTAGAAAAAAGACTGCACCATCATCATCTGGGTCAGCACCAGAACCTACATTGTCTGCTGTAAATATGAAGTACAATATTGGAAATGATTACTACTACAGCTCACGTCAATTAAAATGAGAAGCTCGGAAATTTTAACCACTTGAGGTAGCCAACTAACACGTTTCAGATCGAGGGATCATGTACGAACTAATGCGTTCGAACAGCTAATGAGAACGATTGTAAAGAACGTTTAAGCGTATATTCATATAATTTATTTCAGAAAAGTTAATTAGTCCCAACGGGACGGGTATTAGTTCTGTCTAGATAACATATGGAACACAGATAGCCAAAGTCTAAGAGTATCCAATGAATTGCGAGTATAATCCAAAATAAATCGCAAAGCATTTATAAAGTTTCACTAGTAACAAACGTAAATAAATTGACTGTATTGAGATTCGGATGAATTAAGAACAATCAGATTCTGTACCTAGCTTCGAAACATACTCACCTCACAAAGAACTAACAATCACATCTGAAAGTTCTAGCAATTTTATGACGTGGAAACTTAAGCGTGAAACACACGTAAGTCGTGAGTGATTAAGAAAATCGTATTGCAAGTGAGTATTTCCTACGCGCAACTACACCACCGTGGAGCTACACCGCAACCCACGGCATTCGCTCACCCGGAACTCAAAGGTAACTAAGTTATTTTTAGTCGGTACTAGGTACAGAATTACACCTTTGCGGTAACCTTATGGTAACTAGTACGTGAAAGCAACCCAATTGTAAAATGAGAAATGAAATGTTGGTAGTTGAAACGTAACAGCCAACTTTCATCCTTTAGAAAAGACTTCCCAACTCGTAAACTTATATTCAGTCTTAAGAAGTATCTGTTTTTCAGAAATGAATTTCTTGGTCCTCTCAGACATCATTTCATTTCTTCTCTACTTCGGCCATCGTCAGTTATTTTGCTGCCCGAACTGCTAAATCGTTTACCACTTTTAGTGTCACATTTCCTGATCTAATTCGTTCATAATCATCTGATTTGATTCAGTTTGTCACCATTACCTTTTTTCCCCTTTACTGATATTCATCTTATATTTTCATTTCGAGACGACATCCATTCAGTTCAACACATTTTCCAAGTCTGTTGCCCTAACTGCTGTAACTGAAATGCAATGTCATCGGCAGTTCTCAAATTTATTTTTCTTCTCACTGAACTTTAATTCCCATTTTAAACATCTGTATCGTTTCCTTCACTGCTTGCACAGTGTACAGAATGAATGACATTGGGGATAGAGTACAGCCTTGTCTCTTTGCCTTCACTATCACTGCATACCTTTCATCTCCTTTGACTCTTTTGTAGCCGCAACTTGGTTACTCTATAATTTGTAGACATCCTTTCGCTCCCTATATCTTATTCCTCCCACTTGACCCGCCAGGCTAGCCAAGAGCGCTAACAGGCCGCTTCCTGGACTCGGTTAGGCGCGCCGGCCCCGGATCGAATCCGCCTGCCGGATTAACGACGAGGGCCGATGTGCCGGCCAGCCTGGATGTGGTTTTTAGGCGGTTTTCCACAGCCCTCTAGGTGAATACCGGGCTGATCCCCACGTCCCTCCTCAGTTACACGACTCGCAGACATCTGAAACACATCCACACTTTTCCATGATTTACACTCGATGCAGACAGATGGGGTACTCTGATTCCGTCCCGGGGGGTAAGGGGTGGTGGCAAGAAGGGCATCCGGCCACCCTTTCACATTAACATGCCAAATCCGAATTAACCATGCCAACCCCGTGCACAATGCGGGGCAAAGGCGCAAGCGATAGATAGATAGATAGATCTTATTCCTCCCACTCCCAAAAGTTCAAAGAATGTAATCCATTCAGTATTGTCAAAAGGCTTCTCTATATCTCTAAATGTTGTAAACGCTAGTTTGCCTTTCTTCAGTTTGTCTGTTAAGACAAGTCATAGTGTCAATATTGTCTCTCGTCTTCTTACGTTCCTCCATACCACAAACTGATCTGCCGCGAGGCCAACTTCTACCAATCTTCAAATTCTTCTGTAAATAATTCATATTAGTATTTTGTAACGATGAGTTATCAAACTAATGGTTCGCTGATAATTCAACGCTACCAGTACTTGCCTTCTTTGGAATAGGAATCATTTTATTATTCTTAAAGTCTGATATTTCGCCTGTTTCATATATCGTGCGTACCAATTGGGATAGGTTCGTTATGGCTGGTTCTCCACTACTGCTTAACAATTCTGAAGCAACCCCTTCTACTTCAGGTACTTTGTTTCGAAATGGGCTTTTCAGTACTCACTTAAATTCTACTCGCCATTTCATATGTCTCATGTCAACTTTATCTACTTCGTGTTCCTTTATCCTAATATTATCTTCAATGTGTTTTTTATTTGTATAACCTTCTAGATATTCCATATTTCAGCCTTCCTTTCTTTGTTTAGTGATGAGTTGGCATATAAACTCTTAATACCCATACAGCTGCTTCTTTCCTTTGTTTTACTGTAGACCGTATCTATCTCTTTCACTGTCATACATCCTTATACAGATTTTCATTTCCCCTTGAGCCATTTCTGCATTTCATTTCGCATTTCCTGTCAATCTCATTTTTATACATCTGTACTCGTCCTTGCTGCTTCCTCAGTAAGCTTTTTATATTTTCAATTACGTATGTCGTCCTACAATTTATATTCCGCCCTAACTTTTTGCCTGTTTTATCGTACTGATATAGTCACTGTTTCATGTCTCAAACGCGTCAATTCGTCGTTACTGTTTCCCATTCCCCTGCTTGTCAATAGCTGGCTAAGGCTCCCATTGAGAGTCGCAACAAGCTACGGACCTTTCAGCTAATAATGATGACAGCTCATTAATTTCTTACCCATCTGTAACTATTTCATTGTCGATCTACACTTCGTAACGAATAAATTATGGTAAGAGTCCACGTTATTTCGTGGAAGTGCTTCTCAGCTTAAAATCTGGTTTTGAAATCACTGTTTTACCGTATATATTCCACCTGAAACCTACCGGTGTTTCCAGGTTCGTTCCACGTAAACTATCTCCTTTCATGATTCCCAAATCAAGTATTAGCAAAGATTTGATTGTGCTCAATGCTGTTCTACCAGGTAGCTTTCCTTCACATTTGTTTCGCCAAGCAATGTTCTCCTCCTATTTTTCCTTCCCCTACTTTCTCTAGTCACTCAAAATTAAATGTCCTGAATAAAAAATAGTCATAAAACTTGTACTAATATGGTGATGGTCTGATTTGTGCCAATCGTGGCTACGACATAGCGCTTACTATGTAGTTCGAAGTAGTACAGCCGAATTTCTATTTTATTGTTCATTATTAGACCTTTTGCTTCGCTCCTAGTTGATTTTGTCTTGATAATAATTGTCTCAACTGACCACTAGTCCTCTTGTTCCTGCTACCTCAGTTCACTGATTCCCGCCATATCACAATTTAGCCTATCAAATTTTAAATTCTCTACTCTACATACCCGACTTAGGGATCCATTCCGCTCTCCGATCGAATGTGCCATATTTGGTTTCCCTGATAACAGCATCCTCCTGATTAATCTTTCCCGGTGATTCAAAGGAATGACTACTTTAGATCTGGAATATTTTAACCAAGATTATGCCATCATCATTAAACCACACAACACAACTAAATGCCCTAGGAAGTGGCTGTAGTTTCCCTTAGGCCAATATAGCAAGTACATATTGGGTAACGTCACAAGGCCAGCTTATACGACCCTGTAACTACCGAAAAGTGTAGTGACTCTCTTCAGAAATCGTATGTTAGTCTGACATCTGCTCAAATACAGCATCAACGTAGTTTCGCCTATGGTTAGGCTGTGTTTCATTGAGGCATGCAAATCACCACAATTGGACGCTGTACTTGGTTCAGAATATTTTTACAGTTTTACTACAAACGGAAGTTAGTCTGACGTGAAGGTGCTCTTTTCCCATCAATATTCAGTTCATACCCAGCAGGTCTGAGATACAACTATCCTTACGAATGGATCTAAGTCGCTTCTGCTGAAATTTAGTACTGTTGCACAATAGAACAGTAAGTTCAAGAATAAAATTTTGTTAGAAACCGACGGAGACGTCTCTAAGTGGGATGCTTCTTCTTCTTACACAACGGCGTCATAACCGAATGCCAACACGGGAGGCCTGAAGAACAGACATGTTAGGAGCTCGTTCCATTGGACTATACGAGACGGAAGCAAAGCACAATTGATTCAGTACTTTGACATCAGTTCGGAGCAGACGGAACGCTCTACCGTAATGAGACTAAATGTAGCAGCTTCACCTAGATGTCATAAGAACGTCTCTCAGGATGCAAACAACGCATAAAGGAACGTTCTGAATCTCCGAAGTTAAAAGCTAGAGCAGCCGAGAGCGCTGACAAGCTCAGAAAACGTGGGCACATTCAGTTGCCAGTTTGTGTGTGTGTGTGTGTGTGTGTGTGTGTGTGTGTGTGAGAGAGAGAGAGAGAGAGAGAGAGGGGGGGGGGGACGTACGTCATTGGTTACTATAAAACCTCCTCCCTGCTCAAGCTCATTCTCTGATTGAGGCTATTTCATCTGCACTACAGATACCTATGAAGACCAGCTCTATTCAGCTTTAGGATGGTCTGGTGAATTCATCGAGTCTCTACGAGCTGCCGCCAATTTAGAGTACACTGTTACAAGTCCGCAGGGGACCGGCCGTCGAGGCAACTTCCGATTTTCAAGCCGCAATCGGACTGGTCACAAAGAGGACTGGCTGAGAACGGAGGCCGGGCCAGTCTTCCATGGACGAAGAACACATGTGCCCAACTACATCTACATGGATACTCTGCAGACCACACTTAAGTGCCTGGCAGGGGTTCATCGAACAACCTTCACAATAATTCTCTATTATTCCACTCTCGAACAGCGCGCAGAAAAATCGAAAAGCTATATCTTTCCATGCGAGCCCTGATTTTCCTTAATTCAATTTCCCTTATTTCATTATGATGATCGTTTCACCCTATGTAGACCGACGTCAACAAAATATTTTCGCATACGGAGAAGGAAGTTGGTGACTGAAATTTCGTGAGAAGATCCCGCCGCAACGAAAAACGCCTTTTTTATGGTGACCATAGCAAACCTCTCCCCTATTTCGCGATAACACAGAATGTGCTGCTTATCGCCGAACTTTCTCGATGTACTCCGTTAATCTGGTAAGGATCCCAGACTGCGCAGTTGTACTCCAAAAAAAGAGGAACAAGGGTAGTGTAGGCAGGGCCTTTAGTAGATCTGTTACATTCTCTAAGTGTTCTGCCAATGAAACGCAATCTTCGGTTTGTCTTTCACACAACTTTTTCTGTGTGTTCTTTCGTAGATATTTAGCTGAATTTACGGCCTTTATCGTGTAACCGAAGGTGCAACATTTTTTGGTTTACTTATTCTAGGATTGAAGACAATTGTGTAAGTTGTAATGACATGGCTAATATCGCAATATTAGCACAAAAATACACGCTTTTACACAGTTTTCATTGTGACACCAAAAAACAGTTGTCAGGATAATGCATCTCGTCAACATCAAAAAGTGAAATAATCCTAAACACACCAATATTAAGTACTAACTCTCAGAAAGTTAAATTATCCTAAACACGTCAATATTAAAGTTTACATTATGATGATGGTCAGTACTACGAAAATCGTCCGATTCCGGTTCAAAGTTTGGGATGACAATCAAGTCAACAGTGGATGATTAGTTATGTGACAAATTGAGCAAAAGATTACCCAAGCTCGCTCGAGTTTACAGTGGACGCAAGCTGGTGGACCAACAAGTTTAAGCCTCTGCACGCGGTATTTACCTTAAGCTGTGATGAGCTGTCGTCTGCTAGGCCGCTCTCTTTCGCTGAAATTCCTATAAAACTAATTACACCTCTGTTGAATTTTCCAGAAGAAACTTTCCCTATGTTTCTCGTTACGCGAGAGAACATATACTCATCCCTAGTCTTAGAATGTGGCGATATACACGCGCATAGTTGGAGCAGCGCGCATATTGTAATGCCCTCTCAGTTCTTGCAAGAACAATTAACTAATTGGGTAGTTCGTTTCTCCACGATTGTAGCTAAGCGATGCTACAGCTAATTTCTAGCTGGATATCAGCCTCTGTGAACTCAGTGTTCACACAAATTACGTCTCTGCATTGAACAGAGCATTATGCGCTCAATTCTGCAATTGACACCAGTTCAGAGAAGAGTCCACAAAAATTTCCGTCTTGTCTTACTCATAGCCGAACTGTCTCCCCACCTGGGTTCTTTCGTTCTTCACATCACGCCTTTTTTCGACCAGTAGGAGCGTTCCTCTTCTTTTGTGGAAACTCTCTCTACCAATCGCAAGGTCCCTACCATTAACTTGTATCGGAACTTTGGCTCTTTTCTGCTTCCTAGCGCGTTTCCGGCAATCAGACGTTTTGTGCCCGTTCCAGACGTCTAAATGCGTACATTGACTCTCTCACGAGTGTACCATTGCGTCTGTGTCACCTGGCCACCAAGAGCTGTTGCATAGCGATTTGATTCACGGATCCAGTTATATGGCTCCGTCTGTGTATAGCGATTTTACGACTATGACGTGTGGGGCCTGAAGGTGGCATCAATGTAATGGCGAAACTGGTAGAACATAAGAAGTTCATAAAATAAATTTCTACAATACATACGGCTGTTGGTAAATTATTGCATCGCAAAATCGAGGATCTGTGGGACCATTTAGATCGGAGTGTTCGCTCCATGGATCCGATATACCTAGCGAAGCTGGCCACGGCATTGGAGTACAGATGGCTCCACATCCCTGTCAATACCTTTCAGAAGCTAACTGACTATTCCTGCTTTTTACATGTGGTCACTTTAATGTGTATGTCGTCATCATCATGACGTTCAGACACGATCCTTTACTAAGAAACATGGATTGCCGAACGCAAATTGTCCGTTTCCCAATGTTGCCACCCAGCCTGCCATTACGCGTTCCGACCACGGTAGAGGCCGGCAGTGGGAACCCACAGCAAGTCGCTCTCTGATACTGTGGTGTACTGAGATACTACAGTAGAACAGTTAGCGACAGTTGGTACAGGAAGTACTGTGGAGGTCAGTCCTTAGCACGAACATCGCTGCGCGAAAATCAACCATTCACCAACAAGACAGACCCCCTCTTAAGTAACCGTGCACGAGCAGAAGTTGTCGGTTGCAAATTGTAAGTCAGTCCGGGTCTTGCTAGGGAGTTTCTGCAGAACGTTCGTCGTGTCTTAAAGTCTTAAAGACGTCGAGCCGGCCGTTTTGGCCGAGCGGTTCTAGGAGCTTCAGTCTGGAACAGCGCGACCACTACGGTCGCAGGTTCGAATCCCGCCTCGGGCATGGATGTGTGTGTTGTCCTTAGGTTAGTTAGGTTTAAGTAGTTCTAAGTTCTAGGGGACTGATGACCTCAGATGTTAAGTCCCATAGTGCTCAGAGCCATTTTTTTAAGGCGTCGAGAGAGAGAGGAACAGTGGCGGATAGATAGACAGTAGCTCGTCTTCAGGAGAAACGGAGCAATCAATAGAATTATTGTGTGTGGACGGAGACCGCCTGCCTAAAGATTTAACTAAGTATTGTTAGTCTGGAACTGTTCGTCGAACAGTGCAACAGGACAGAAGATTAGTTTTCTTCCGACTTTAGTTCAAAAAACATTATTTGAATTGTATTCAACACAGGACCGACAAGCTAAACCTGCATTCAGCCATTGCTGTAACCAGCCTTACCAAAGTTGTGTAATATATTTTACTATTCGCAATACTGTGTTACTTTCAGTGTGCGTGTGCTGGCCTACAACCTACGCATCTGTCCTAGCCGGACACCATTATTTGTCTTTTTCATTGGCAGCGGGATTTTCATAAAAGTTGACGCCGCCAGTCCACAAGAGATACAGTCGCAAGTTTGCACGGGGGAAGAAACCTGTTCCGGTTTTGTTGCCAAAAGTCAGTAGTTTTCGAGAAAATGACGATCACACTTTCGACGTGACTTCAACAGTCCACAAACTCGTAATAAATCCCAGTTACTTGGTTGCGCAGTGGCTGAGGGCACAGTTTCGAAATTTTGCACCAGATGTTCAAATCCAGTCCTACGTTTTATTTTTCTTTTCATGTCGCGGAAGTACGTCACGTCAATATCTTTTGTTAACTCTTAAAATAGAATGGAATTATTGGTGACAGTATGAAAAATTATTGGTGACAGTATGAAACATTTCAAATGTTATATAATGTTATATAATTAACAGTAATTGAAAATTAAAAACATCATAACACTAGTGTTTCAATTTTTGGTTTGATTTTTACTTTTATGCTTCAAGAAACATTCAAAGTATAATAATTCTGAGCACCATAAAGAACGACGCGAAGGCCCTTACACGACTGTCACTTTTTTGTGACTATCATCATTAAAATAGCATCGTAGTCTGGGGATAATTTCTCGGTAAACCACAAATATAGAATCATTTTTTGAACGCTGGAGCCTACAGTTGTTTATGGATCAATGTTTGTATTTTAATACCATCACTTCCATTCGTGATTTGCTTTTGCTGTGAGATGACATTAGGGCACATCTGTAAACAGGCAATGCAATTCTTCACCCACCAGTAAACGTATACGGCGCAAGTTTTACATAACGGCATACACTTCGGCGAAATTACTGTCAACGAACTCGTCGATATCCGGATTTAATTGACAGATAACCGATCGTATAAGGAGGGATTGTTTTACCCACCCTAGAAGACAATAAATAACAGAAACAGCTCCACTTTTACGTAACGTCGCATAACTTTGTCCAGAAACGTCTGGCAAATTACTT
The DNA here is from genome assembly GCF_023864345.2 of Schistocerca serialis cubense. NCBI lineage: Eukaryota > Metazoa > Arthropoda > Insecta > Orthoptera > Acrididae > Schistocerca > Schistocerca serialis. The sequence goes on from NC_064644.1 coordinate 546,241,899, forward strand.
TTGGGAGCTTTACAGATTTTGTGGCTTTATAGTTGCTTTCGAATTATTTTCAGAAACTCAGCGCACCTCTTTTCTGTTAAAGCTTCGGTGTGCTATGAGGCCAAAATAACATAGAAATTTGGATTTGTTAATGAATGCTTTTTTTAAATTAATTTCATGTGTGATACGAAGTCAGACGAGAAGTAATAAGCGGCTCGCGATGAGCTGTAAGCTTTTGTTGTTGCTGTTTTTGTTGTACCTGATGCGGTCTTCAGTCCTAAGACTGGTTTTACGTGACTGTACACGCTAGTGTATACGGTGCAAGCCTCTTCATAAGCATGTAACGATTTCCATCTTCAACCATTTGAATCTGCTTACTTTAGTATTCCTTCCTCGGTGTCCCTCTAAAATTCGCCTCCCCATCTCTGCCCTCAAAAACTTCCTTTTATTACCAAATCGACTATTCCGCAATGCCTCAGGATGTGTCCTATGTACCGATCCCTCCTTTCAGTAAAGCTGTGCTATAAATTTATTTTTCCTCCGATTTGATTCTGGACTTCATCAGTTACTATCCATCTAATCTTCACATTCGTCTGAAGGGCGGCAATTTTGCACACACCAAAATTTATCGTCTCCGACACTTGGTTTAAGAATCATGAACGAATATAGTTTTGAAGACACTGCAAAATTTCGGATTGGTTATATACTGGTAAAATAGTGAGAATGAAACCTTGTTTTGGCTCTGAGCACTATGGGACTTAACTTCTGAGGTCATCAGTCCCCTAGAACTTAGAACTACTTAAAGGTAAGTAACCTAAGGACATCACACACATCCATGCCCGAGGCAGGATTCGAACCCGCGACCGTAGCGAAACCTTGTTTTCAAGTGTAAGGTGTTTCGAGGGGAAAATGTGAATTTTGTCCATTATATGGACACATAATGATGTCGCTCTACTAACTATTTTACAGCCTGATAGATTCGAGGACCAAATTTTTCGCTGTCTTGTTGGAGGCAAACGAAAACTATTGGCAGCAGCTTTCTGGAATGTGTTAATCTGTGTCAAATGTGATGATAAACTCTATTTCTAATAAGATTTTAAATCTTTGCTTCTTCTACCCTCAACACCATTGTATGTTGACGAAGCATACTTCAGCGACATCAAAAGAAAAAAAAGGAAAGCACAACACTGGATTAGAACACGGAGTGCAAAATTTCGAAGCTGTGGTGTTAGCCACTGTGCTACCAGTGTCATCAGTCTGTGACGCGCGAGTAGCTTGATGAAGTGACGTTGTAGCTTTCATTGTCGTTTGACCGGAGGCTGTTGTGCTCTACTCGTGGTCTAGTGACTGGCCTTGCTGCCTCTGGATCACGAGGTCCCAGGTTCGATTCCCGGCCGGGTGGGGGATTTTCTCCGCCTGGGGACTGGGTGTTTGTGTTGTCCTCATTATTCGGGAAAAGTGATGAGACTGGACAATGAGAAAGATTGGGAACTTGCTGATAACCGTGCGGTTGAGTGCGCCGCAAAGCAAATATGATCTCGGAAGCTATTCAAACTAAGTCAAAATAAGTTCCCTTTACTTAAATCCTTGTATCACCCTGCCACCTTTATCACAGAGTGACCTACTGCGGTTTCCTTTGTGAGTGTTTGCCTTCGCCCACTTGCCTCCCAGAAGAGTTGTCATTCGTTTGGCGACGAGATTAAATATTTGCCGCGCTGCCGGGACGACGCGCTGACGTGTGTGCTAGGATGCGGCGCGGCGCGGCGCTAGGCCGCTGGAAGATATCGCCTCATCCGATCCAGCGGGCGCTGCGGGGGGTAGCGAGACGCGATCACGGCGTTACCGCCGCCCCACAGATCACAGGCCGAGCCGGGGTTATTTATTTCGCTGCGCCACCGGCTGCCATTAGTTCCGCGTTACTAGGCCATCTGCCGCACCCGGTTCTCATTGCGGGGAGGTACCTACGCAGACACGCACAGCCTTCTCTCTCGTCGCTAACAAGGAGAAATGTGATTATAGTGACAGACATCACGATGAATATCGCAACCTGTTCTCTACAATGGAGATCTAATGGGACTGACGTTAAGACTGTAGCACTGCATATACTACGAAAATCAAAGGTGTGCTAACAAAAGTATATCGTTTATTTGATGATGATTCAAAGACTGTAGACTGCCTGTCGTTACGAACTAATATAAAAATTGGTTGTCCGAGCTATACAGAGTATAATGCGTAAAAGTGCAGTTGTTGTTGTGGTCTTCAGTCCTGAGACTGGTTAGATGCAGCTCTCCATGCTACTCACTTCTTCATTTCAAAGTACTTTTATCTCCCAGATACTTTTATATGTGATACCTTAATATGTACGCGCGTAAGTCTGTTGGTTGTTTTCCCTCAGTCAATATAGACTAACCGATTTGTGTCCACATTTCAGCATGTGACCTGCTGGCCAAGGGAAAATAAGCATTAATGAATGGCTTGGTGCTGCCACGTGTACTTACCAACCAAAAACTTACGGCCTGAAATTGTTATAGCTATTAACGGAAAAACTAGTAGAAGCCGACCTCGGGGAAGATCAGTTTGGATTCCGTAGAAATACTGGAACACGTGAGGCAATACTTACCCTACGACTTATCTTAGAAACTAGATTAAGAAAAGGCAAACCTACGTCTCTAGCATTTGTAGACTTAGACAAAGCTTTTGACAATGTTGACTCGAATACTCTCTTTCAAATTCTGAAGGTGGCAGGGGTAAAATACAGAGAGCGAAAGCCTATATACAATTTGTACAGAAACCAGATGCCAGTTATAAGAGTCGAGGAGTATGAAAGGGAAGCAGTGGTTGGGAAAGGAGTGAGACAGGGTTGTAGCCTCTTCCCGATGTTATTCAATCTGTATATTGAGCAAGCAGTAAAGGAAACAAAAGAAAAAATTCGGAGTAGGTGTTAAAATCTATGGAGAAGAAGTAAAAACTTTGAGGTTCGCCGATGACATTGTAATTCTGTCAGAGACAGCAAAGGACTTGGAAGAGCAGCTGAACGGGATGTATAGTGTCTTGAAAGGAGGATATAAAATGAACATCAAAAAAAGCAAAACGAGGATAATGGAATGTAGTCGAATTAAGTCGGGTGATGCTGAGGGAATTAGATTAGGAAATGAGACACTTAAAGTAGTAAAGGAGTTTTGCTATTTGGAGAGCAAAATAACTGATGATGGTCGAAGTAGGGAGGATATAAAATGTAGACTGGCAATGGCAAGGAAAGCGTTTCTGAAGAAGAGAAATTTGTTAACATCGAGTATAGATTTAAGTGTCAGGAAGTCGTTTCTGAAAGTATTTTTATGGAGTGTAACCATGTATGGAAGTGAAACATGGACGATAAATAGTTTGGACAAGAAGAGAATACAAGCTTTCCAAATGTGGTGATACAGAAGAATGCTGAAGATTAGATGGGTAGATAACATAATTAATGAGGAGGTATTGAAGAGAATTGGGGAGGAGTTTGTGGCACAACTTGACTAGAAGAAGGGATCGGTTGGTAGGACATATTCTCAGGCATGAAGAGATCACCAATTTAGTATTGGAAGGCAGCGTGGAGGCTAAAAATCGTAGAGGGAGACCAAGAGATGAATACACTAAGCAGATTCAGAGGGATGTAGGTTGCAATAGGTACTAGGAGATGAAGAAGCTTGCACAGGATAGGGTAGCATGGAGAGCTGCATCAAACCAGTCTCAGGACTGAAGACCACAACAACAATCATGACTTAAATACAGATGTCATATTGATGAGGACACTGTCGTCAGTCACCAAAGAAACTATCTGAACTTATACCTGTGTAATTATACTAGCTCATTCATTACCTGGTGGTCCAGGCATGTATTTATTCCAATTCTATTAGTCCATCTTCCGCTGCTCCTCTCTCTGTCCACCTGCTACTCTCTCCTCTCTCTGTCCATGTCCTTATTCCCACTCCCTCTGCCCATCCGCTCGCCCCCCTCGGTCCTTCTGCTGCACCCCTCTCTGAGCCACTCTCCTGCTGTTCCATCTATCTCTTCCTTATTCCCTTTCTCTCCTCCTCCCCCTCTCTCTGTCCACCACCTTCTTTTTCCTTAACCTGTCCCTCTCCTCCTCCCATCTCTGTCCTTCTCCTTCCTTTCTCCATCCATTCCCCCCCCCCCCCTCTCACTGCCCACCTGCTCCTTCCTCATATGTGTCCACATCCTTCTTTCCCCTCCATATCTGTCCATCTGTTCGTCACTCCTCGACTCTCCCCCTTAACACACTCCATCTCAATAGAAGGCTGCTTGTTTTTACCCCAACAGCATTTCTTTCCAGACTGTAAGTAATATGTGTATCGAGTTTGGTTATATTTTATCAGGGGTTTAGGAGGAGCTTTTTATCCGCAGCTTTGCCTGCTAAGATCATGTCACACATATATGACATGTATTTTATATATATTTCACATATATTTTACTTGTATCTCTAGCAGCAGATTTCGTCCTGCAGTTTCGTTTTCACGTAGCTCAGTGTCCATGACGTCGTATCTCCTGAACTATGAGTCATACAATGATATAATTTTGTATGTACAATCAGCGACATACATGGATACTATCTGCGAGATGTGCTGTGAATATAGTTAGTAGCAAAGAAGTAATAGACTTAAACGTCACGCACGATGCGGAAGTATTTCACGCAACTCACTGTTCATGGTGTCACATCTAAACTGTGTGTCGTACAACGATATAATTTTGCAAGTACATGCAACTGTGTATCTGAATACTGTCTGAAAAATGCGTCACTAATACAACTATTAGAGAGAAGTGATAAATTAAAACGTCATGGCTGATGCAGCACTTTGACTGCACGAACAGCGAAAATGTACTAAGCGGTAAACATTTTCCTTTTTTATCATATTATGGGTGTTGTAAGCGACATAGACTTTCGTAATGGTTTGAAATTATGTGTAAAGTCTTTTGCAGGTCTCTAAGTGCTGTCATTCTCAAATACTGAGTGAACGATATCTGGGAATCCATGCGCCGTGGCCTCCACCTTTTGTTTTCACTGCCACCCCACACCTTTGACGAACAGGTGGTTCTTACCAGAAATGTGATATGCTTGCCAAGTTTGTTTGAATTCGGCCCAGTGGTCTAGGAAGAGATGAGGAGCACATGTACATACAAATGTACATATATAACAATACTATGTAAAGGAAAGTTGCCACTCACCATATAACAGAGATGTTGAGTCGCAGATAGACAAAACGAAAAAGACTGTCATAAATAAATATAGCTATCGGCCGGTAAGGCCTTCGTCAAAAATAGACGACACACACACACACACACACACACACACACACTCACGCAAACGCAACTCACACACACGGGACTGCAGTCTCAGGCAACTGACTGTGTGTGTGTGTGTGTGTGTGTGTGTGTGTGTGTGTGTCTGTCTATTTTTGATGAAGGTCTTACCGGCCGATAGCTTTATTTATTTATGACAGTCTTTTCGTTTTGTCTATCTGCAACTCAGCATCTCCGTTATACGGTGAGTGGCAACTTTCCTTTACATTGTATTGCTATATCCCATGCCGGAGTTTCCATTGTTTGATTTTTACATACACACATACATTTATATGACACATATGGATGTGGTAAACAGAGCAGGTTCTGAGGAAGTAAATCATAAAATTGTTACCTCTCGTGTACGCCCTGTGTTCAGCAATGTACACTGAACGCTGTCCTCCGAAACAGTTTTCGCCTGCACCAGCATTCTTCTTTGTCGTCAGATCTACCACAGACGGCCGCCTATTCTGCTGTGTAGAGGAGGTAAGCCTTCGACATGCAACAGGCGATAACAATGTGCCTTTTGTCATTGATGTCAGTGATTTCTCCACTTGTGAACCGTATTGTCGCGAGAATGTTTTCCCTATTCGTTTCTGCTCCGCTTATTTACTTGCTTTATCACGTTACGTGCCTGCTACGCCGGCATATTCAATCTCGCGGTGGGCAGTAGTCAGAATGTTTTTACTCAACTACCTTTATCGTGAACAGGGCAGGCAGCATGACACCCCATTGGGTTGCACCTGAAGTTACGTTGACATACGACACTTTTGCCAAATTATGAATGGTTTATTGAGGTCTAACGGCTTCGACATCAACAACTAAATCACAGACGTGGTAAGATAACCCGTAAGCTTGTGTTCCGTTTACTAGTCGATGGGGAGGAGCTGTACCGAATTTTTCCCAGGCAACTCGACATCAATGTGCATGTGATGACTGTGCACAACGCATTAATGCAGTTCCAGGATGGTCTGCTGGAAATAAGCCATTACTAGAGATACGCCGATTCCAAATTAATTATACCCAAAAGGGGATAACGATTTCTTTCGTTCAAACCAGAACTGGTATACGCACATTGGAACAAGCTGCGTGTATTTACATATACGAGGGTTGCTCAGAATGTAATGCACCGCATTTTTTCTTCAACAATTCTTTATTGAACATAATAAGAATTACAGACACGAAAGAGTGGTGTTTCATCCGCACACCTTTTCTTTCCACGTAATCTCCATCCCGTTCTGTGGTCTTCTGAATTGTGGAAATTTACTTTCGAAATCTTTTGTTAAAGAATTTACTTTATTTACTAGCGACTCATCAAGAACATTAACACACTATGTGAACGTGAAAGTAGTTGCCTAGGAGTAACTGATGGAAACAAATTAAATTTCAACCAATGGAAGTTTTATTCACAAAGCCTCTTCAAAAACAGATTTAAAATTTATAAGCAGAAAAGCACACTCGAAATATCAAGTCACAATTTAACAAATGTGAATTTTATTCCTAAAAGCCCTTTCGAAACAGATTTAAAATTATAAGCAGAAAAGCACCCTCGAAATATCAAATTACAATTATTCAGAGATAGAATATCTTTTACAGTAGGAGCCTTCGGGCTGAGTAGCTTACGCTCCCTTTCAACACGGCCATAGTCACGACCGCTCACAACGACCTCTAAAAAACTACACTGCTGCAAATCTGCAACACACCAGATTACTTTAAACTAAAATTTTTAACAACTCACACAAACACATTAACCATGCACCACGTAAGAGGGATGTAAATGGTACAAACACTCACACTAAGAACTTATTTTCCACCAAAAGCGCAATATGCTTTTAAAATGCACAACATGCTGTACATTACACATATCCCACCTTGCAAGATAATAGGCAAGATATAAACATACTTCAAGAATTCGGCCGTCACTTCAAGCAATAAATTCGTTCACACACAGAATCCGACAAACATGACAGAGGCAGCTATTAACGTATGGCAAACCGACAGCCAGACAGACCGACACTAACTGCATAACAAATGCGGACGAGAGACAAACGAGAAAGCTGGGAACGAGAGACGGACCAACAACACATGTAGAATTTAACATGTAACTGAAACAACATATCATCAATCACTCAGCTTTTAATAACTGCCATTTCTGGCGAAGACCTGGCGCAGCACCTCCAAAACGCTTTCGCAAACCGTCCGCTGCCAGCCGCTTCAACTGACGCAGGAAGGCGCGCCGATCTCCCATCTCAGCGCGTCGCAGCTCGCCCCGGCTAGACCGACGTCGTGGGTTGACTCCTGTTGCTCTCGTGTCGGCCGCGAAGCCGCTACGCCTCGCTATACGGCGCGGCCACTGGACTCACGTGGCGACCTCACATGCGCCGACGCTCCAGGCGGACAAGTCATCTTGTGTCCCAGTGCGCGACCGACCAACCAATCGATCCAACCGCCAATGACCATCGCCTGAGCAAACTCGACCAGACTGGCGGCCTAACACATACTAGCACTCCGGACGACCGACAGACACTAACCACCTCACCAATGCGGACGAGAGACAGACCCAGACTAACTTGGCTGACCAACTGACCAAACTCGGTCCGACTGACAGACTGCCCTGGCTGACCAACTGCCTCCGACTGACTGACTGGCCGACTGCCGAGTTTTTGTTTTGTTTTTCTTTATTGATTTTCAATTCCCGGGGCGGGCTGGCAGCAGCTTAGTACGCTGCTCTACAGCCTACAGACTTTTTTAAAAACGGAAGAAGAAAAGAAACAAGAAAAACAGGCGATAAAACGGTGGCTTAAAGTGTAAAATGGCGGAAAAATGCGAAAAGTTAAAACAGAAGCAAAAGGGGTTGGCAATGTTAATAAAAGACACAGGAATCAGACAAGTAACATAGTACACACACAATTAAAAAACATGGCGACAGTCTGGTTTCTGTTCGCAAGAGATAAAAAAAATCACACCCAGCGACAGTATGATGGCCGTTCGCAACACTTCCCAAAAGACACAACACGGAACACTCACTGTAAAACACTGCACGAAAATGGCGGCACAAAGATGACACTCCCGAGCCAAAGGCAGATGGGGCATGGGGGGGACCTGGAGGAGCGGGAAAAACAAGGAGGGAGGAAGGAAAAAACGAAAAGGAGGGGGGGAACCAAGGAGGGAGAGGACTCATAAGGGGGGAGAGGGGCAGGGCAGACGCGAGGCGAGAGGGAATGAGAAGAGGCAGAGGAGGGAAATGCAAAAGGACTCAGGGGCTGCCGAGCTCACAGCGCCCCATAAATGCACGTGAACCGGCTACCTTTCCCCTTTCACACCAGAGGGAGACACCAAAGCTGTGATTGCCACAGTGGCGCCACCGCCAGAAACGGAGGGCGACTGCTTTACACTACGCGCTGTGGCGCGCATTTCAACACATCAATTTTTACTACGGCTCATCTTACTCCAGCGCGAAATAAGGGCGTGTATGGCCTGTCGGCACCAATACTTGTGCTGGTGGCGTAGCCAGCGCTTCACTGTGTGAATCGCCTCAGCTACCTTAAAATGGCTTCCACGAATAGCATCCTTTAATGGCCCGAACAAGTGGAAGTCCGAGGGAGTTGGGTCAGGTGTGTCAGGCGTGTCAGCTGTGGATGGTCTCCCCGACCGCTGAAAATCGTGGAGCTCCACCGAACCGTCTTCTGATGACCTCACCCTCCGTGCAAATGGCTCTGAGCACTATGGGACTTAACATCTGTGGTCATCAGTCCCCTAGAACATAGACCTACTTAAACCTAACTAACCTTAGGACATCACACACGTCCATGCCCGAGGCAGGATTCGAACCTGCGACCGTAGCAATCGCGCGGTTCCGGACTGCGCGCCTAGAACCGCTAGACCACCACGGCCGGCTCACCCTCCGTGCCCAGCGACTAACTGTACTTCTGCCGACAGCAGATGATGCTCCATATACTTTGCACAAGCGTTTGTGAGTATTCCCCACAATTTTTTTCTCTGCATTGAGAAATTCAATGTCGGCACGTTGCTTGAAACAGTACATCAGCTGCTGACGTCAGTTTGATACTGTCCTGCAGGTACACTACCTGTCGAAAGTGATGGAAACTTGGTACGCTCACTCAGCATACTTCAAATAATACATACGTAACGTTTCGAATTCGTAGCATTGTTTTCGGCTAAGGAAAAAAAAAAGTGGTTGTTTACTTTCTGGGTAACCCTCGTAGATCAGTGTGGGTCGCCTTCCAGTTGACCGGGTGGGTCAGGTGGCTGTAGGTTTTACAGTGTAGCAAAACGCCACGGAACAACAACTGCCATTGTTCCAATTTACCACTGTATATCAGACATTTCAATGAACCCTATCCTTCACTTTTGCGAGTATCTGAAATGCTTCCACTCAAACAGGAATAATCAAAAACGTGTTTTCCACATTCCAGTGAAAACATTTGAGTGTTAATGGAGCCATATTCGTGACCTCGTCATCCAGTTTTTCAAAGAGTAGGTCTGTGACACCGGAAATGTTAGGATCCCCACCAGCGTCCCGTCCAGCTGTATTTATTTAGTAGCTGTTCCCTGCAAAACGTTGCTGTGACTCAGCGTGGTTAAATAAAAGAGAAAGCACACATTTCTAAAAATGTATGGGAATTGGATATACGTTCTAATTTCCTTCTCCCTCCTATCTTTGTCCATCTCCCCCTTCCTTTGTCCATCTCCTCTTCCATCCCCCTCTCACTAGTACAGAATAGACTACCGCAGAGAGTTGGAACAAACTACTTTTATGACTCATATGACTCACGACCGCTGCAACACCGAGGCTCCACTGCCAAAGGACTTTAGCAAAGTATGTCCGTCACCTCATCCCCCCTTTCTGTATTTTCTCCTCTTGCATCTCTCGTCATTTGCTTCTGCCCTGTCCCCTTTCCATGTACCATCTTCTCTTGCTCTCTCTCTATATCCTTCTGGCACCCTCCTCAACCTCTCCATTTTGACCTTTCCGTTCTATGTCTCGTCGGTAGCGTTCTCACTTCCCGAGTTCGAGGTCCCGGGTTCGATTCCCGGTGGGGTCAGGGATTTTCACCTGCCTCGTGATGACTGGGTGTTGTTGTGTCGTCTTCCTCATCATCATTCATCCCCATTACGGTCGGAGGAAGGCAACGGCAAACCACCTCCATTAGGACCTTGCCTAGTACAGCGGTGCGGGCCTCCCGCATCGTTCCCCTGCGCTCTGTCAAGGAGTATGGGACTTCATCATCATCATGTCTATTTCCTCCTACCCCTCTGTCCACCTCCTCTTCCTCACTCTCTCTGACGTTGAGCCTTGTTTATTGTTACTGCAAATTTAGAATTAGTAGTAGCAGTTTGCTAACAATGTATATATTTATTTATATATTATGTACATTGGAAATAGGTACACAAAACCACGCGCGTCTTCGAATACAACGTTATATCAAAATTTCGGAGCAATCGACAAAGAAATTTCTGAGATCTAAGGTTATAACAAAAGAACATTCACATTTTTGTGTAGATTGCACCTAGAATTATTAAGGTTCGTGCCTTCACATATGTATCAGTGTGGGTCGTCTTCCACTGGGCTACGTGGGTCAGGTGGCTCTAAGTTTTACAGTGTAGCAAAACGTCCAGAAACGACAGTATGTTATCGTTCCACGTTACATGTACATTTATTTGCTATATGTGGCGCTCCAGTAATACGCACGTATTCGAATGCTCTGTGATGCCGAAAGTTCAAAGCAATGGAAGAAAAACTACCACAGATTTAACATTTTGACCAAATCAGCATTCACATTTTTATTTACATAGATTGTTGTGAAAGAAATACTTTCTTTTCAGCACTGATGGAACAGTGGAGGCAGGAGATTAGTGTATAAGGTCCGGTCGACATCGAGATCATTAGAGACGGAGCACAAGCTCGGATTAGGGAAGGATGGAGACGAAAAGCGGACGTGATCATTCGAAGAAACCATCCCGGGATTTGCCTTAAGCGATTAAGGAAATCACGGAAAACCTACATCTGGATGGCCGGACGCGGTTTGCGAAAATTGTTTATTATGATGACAGCCTCCAAATTGGGAATCTGGTATTTTCAGTGACCTGCCTTTGGTGCTAGTACTTTGCTAAAGTTCTTTGGCAGTGGAGCCTCGGTGTTGCAGCGGTCGTGAGTCATATGAGTGATAAAAGTAGTTTGTTCCAACTCTCTGCGGTAGTCTATTCTGTACTAGGCTCTTCGTTACTGCGTGATTGCCGTAACTAACAGCAACTGGAATCTGCTTACGGGATTCAAGCCTCATCTCCCTCCACAGTCTTAAACCCACATACTTCCCCTTATTACCGAACTCACAATTCCTGAATGCTACATAATGCGTCTTATCAACCGACCACACTTCCTAGTCAAGTTCTGCAAGAAATTTCTTTCCTGCTCAACACGAGTTAGTACATTCTGATCGGTCGTCGTATCTACCATTATTTTCTTTGCTGCAGAATCACACTTCAAATGCTTCTGTTCCTTATTTTCTGAACTGTTTGTCGTCCGTGTTTCACTTCCGTGCAAGGCTGCATTCATTGCACCTTCAGAAAGGAGCTCGTAGCACTTACCGCCATATTAAGTGACAACATATTGCTAGTTTTCACAAACGCTCTTTTTGCGGCTCCAACTTGTGTTATAAGCTTCCTATTTCGGTCCACATAAGTTACTTTTGCTGCCCAAATAGCAAAATACATATAGTGCTTTCAGTTTTTCAGTCCAATGATTCTTTCAGAATGCCTGAATTGATCAGTCTGGATTCCCTGTTTAACTTTTGTTGAGGTTCATCTCTTAACATATTTTCAAAATATTTCACATTCCGCTCAACTGAGCTTGCAAGTCCTTTGCAGTTTCTCACAAATACAACGTCATCTGTCAAACTGAAAGTTTTCTTTGTCCCAGAACCTTAACTCCCTGTCGAAATTATCATTGCTTGCTCAGTGCATATATTGAATAATATGAGGGATAGAATAGAATTCTGTCTTACCTCTCGTCTATGGTATTCCTTTTGGTCCTTCGACTCATAACTCCAATCATGTTTCTGTGCAAGTTGTAGATAATCTTTCGCTCCCTGCATTTTACCTCCGCCATTTTCAGAATTTCAAAGAGTGTATTCCAGTCAAGGTAATTAAATTATAAAGCTACAAATGCTATAAACATACTTCTGTCCAACTTCACGCGACGTCCTAAAATACTATGTTTAGAATGAACTGTGGCGGAAAATATACTTTAAGTATTTTTCGTAAGCTTCAATGGAATCTCCAACAGTCTTGCCGCAGTGGTAGTTGCGGTTCCCGTCAGATTATTGAAGTAAGAGCTTTCGGGCTTGGCTAGAACTTGAAGGGGTGATGGTCCAGGTCTGCAGAGCGCTGTTAGTTGTGAGACAATTCGAAGAGTTACTTAATTGAAAAGTAGCGGCTCCGGGCATGAAAACTGGTAACAGCTGGGAGAGCGGTATGCTGACCCATCCATATCCGCATCCAATGACGCCAAGCGTCTGGGGATGACGCGGCGGTCGGTCGGCTCCTTGGGGCCCCCGAAGCCCGTTCGGACGGAATGTAGTCAATGCAAGCAATTCACAGCCGTTTTACATATTGAAAGTCTGAAACTACACGCGAAAGATCGTTGCTGCAACAAAAATGTATTAAACGAACGAGAAACGCCAACTAACAAAACAATAAAAATTCTTTTTTTCTCTTGTGAAGTTGTGTATGTGAATTAGAAGATAGCAGCGACAGACTTTTGCTTGGAACAGTTACTCTGCGTCCTAGATTGCATCACCTTTGATGTTGTTATCGGAAAATTGTTGGACTACGAAGCTGGCGTGTTTGTCCGTGGGTTGTGCGGTGGCCGTATAAACGGAAAATGGCCGTCTGTGTCCCGAGCAGTATGAGGAGCTCTTACTCTAGAGTCCATTATGAACTCGCGGAAACAGGCTTTGTCGCTTCGAGTGCGAGAATAACGAGGCGGCCGCGGCAAAAGTGAAAGTGGGGCCTCGGATAGTATTTGCATACGAAGAGCCGGCGGTGTGGGCGGCGAGGAAGAAAACCCGTAACGGGGATTAGCGGCGAGGGTCCGGCGGCGCGAACAAAGGGGCGACACGTGGTCATGACAGCGACCCCGCAAAAAATTCCCCACTTGTGATTTAATTACTCAAACATTAATTTCCATACGTTAATTTGAAGTATAACTCATTTTAATCGGAATTCGATAACGCGTCCATACGTTGATACCGCAGTTCTGTGCTTCCGCTTAAACTATTTATTCGGTTATTTATTCTGAATAATCGCCATTGTCTTTTTTTTCTGTCCCTCCGTTTAGTTCACAGCCAGCGGTGGTACGAAATTGGCTCTGAACGTAAACCGCTGAAAACACGGTAATTTCCCGAAAATTTTGTCGGTGGCTGCTAGCATATACCACTGAAATTAGAAAGAAAGCCGCAAAATGAAAAGGTTTATTTTTCGTACTTGGAGAGTTGGTCGTCTCGGATTGTGTGCATCGCTTGAAAACTGTCTCTAGCAGGAAAATAAGCTTTGCATTTCAGAAACTTCATTATTGTTCACTACAAATATTTTATTTCCCACGGAGATAAACACTGAAGGTAGCAACGTAATGCCCATATTTGTGGATGGAATATCTGCAGCAACATTTTTATTTCACGTGGGCCTGCAGCATTGTAAATTTGTTCTAAAGATATTATAATTTTAATCAACAACGTTGCTGTAATATTAATTTATTTATCTGTTCTTATGGCTGTGAGGTCATTTCGACACCATGGCCAAGACATCTGCAAAACATATAGATATTGGTAAGTAATTGTTGTACGTTTTCATTAGTTATAAATTATTCATAATTTTTACGTTACAATCTGGAAGTACTTACGTCCTTAGCACATCGTTAACACTGGTGCTGCCGAATTTACTATGTGTTAATAAGCTGACGGAATTTTATTAACCTGAATTTGTTGAGCACTAGTTTTGAGATGTCTGATTCGTTTCTAAAGTTGACAGCTTCAGCTGACAGCTTGGTAACGATTCACTATGGTTACGTCGTTGATTTATTAATCTATGGATCTGTGAAATAGTGTCACAGACATAATTTACTAGACTGGCAAAGGCGCATTTTTACTGAAGCATGAATTTTTGTGAGGTATGGTGGTGAAGTCAGGCAGTTTACCATAATTTACTAGACTGGCAAAGGCGCATCTTTACTGAAGCATGAATTTTTGTGAGGTAAGGTGGTGAAGTCAGGCAGTTTACATATGGTACTACTACAATTTTCTGAAACGAAATGACGTAAGCTATGCAAGGTTGTCAAAACAAGTTCTGCAGCTGAGCAAATGCCTGCGCACTAGTTAAATATTAACACGTACATTTTAAAATTGTGTTATGAGAAGAGCGGCAAATTTACATATATACACGTTTAAACCTAACCGTACTTTTCGTAAGAACACTTAAATGAATAAATACACTCGTTATCAAAGACAAATGCACGTTCAATTTGTAGGAGCACTTTTCATAACGAGCGTATTGTTCAAAGAAAAGTAGACGTTGATCAAAACTGGTTTAAAAAAGATCATTACGCTACGTTTGTTAATAGTAGTTTTATTATAACCCTTAAAATAAACGTAAATTATTTAATGACGGCTGCGATTTCAGATAAGACAAAATTAAATGTAATTATTTGAGCTCACATACCGTACAAAAGCAAAAATACGTAAGATGTTTCTAGTTATCTTGCACTAAAACATGTTCCTTTCCTTGTATTTCCCGACTGCTGTACGAAAAATTACAGCGAAACACTACGCATGTACTGATAATTACGTCAAAACTCTAACGGTAGTGTATTTATATCAGTTTATCCCCCTTTTCCTGCAACTGTTTTAGCAATAAATAAACAGCTCTTTACACGTTCTTTGCGCCGCCGCCCTGTTGCGATTCAAAAGTCCTGGCTTCAATGACACCAGTGATTCTGCATGCGCAGTAATGTATGTCTACGGGTAAAAGTAATACCAGCACCAAAGAATACAAAGGTTATAATATGACACAAATCCATAGATTAATAAACTAGAGATGTAACCGTGACAGACGGTTACCAAGCTGTCAACGGAAGCTGTTAATTTTAAAAACGAATCAAATATACAAAAACACTGCTCGGCAACTAGATATTAATATAACTTCACCACCTTATTACCGTATAAAAAATTTCGATAGTACTAGTGACAGCGATGTGCTAAGGACATAATAATTTCCAAACAGTAACGTAAAAATTTTAACGTAATTTATAACTAATGAAAAAGTACAAAAATTATGTACCAACATTTTATCTGTTTTGGAGATAGATAGTAAATAACCGTGGTGTCGAAATGAGCTCACAGCCATAAGATCATATAAATAAAATAGTACTACAGCAGCTATAGTACTTAAAATTATTTGATGTCTTTACGAGATATCTGCAAAACGTTTTTCTTTTCCATTAGCTTTTTCGTTGTACTATTTGTGATGTCCTATTAGAGTAGTATATAATGGTTTTACCCTATAACACGTTATGCCAGCTAACAGTTTCTTTGTCTACAGAGTAAGGCATTGTGTTACCGAAACATTCCGATCACTATGTAGAAAGGTACTATGGTGACCATTTTCACGTGATTGGTCCTAGTAAAATCCACAGAGACCTGTGTCGCATTGTTTGTCTTTAAATTTCGATTTTATTGTTGGTTGGACTCCGATTATTTCGTAAGGATTAAGGTACAAGGTTTTCACTGAAGTCAGTATTTCTTAAAACATTTTCTTTATAATACATGAAATACACTGATGAGTTTTGCTCATAACCATATTCCTTATTTAAGGATGTTCAATGACTTGATTATTAATTCTCAGCAATTTGACACCATAGTATAAAACTATTATATTGAGAACGGATGAGTGGAGAGAGAACACTGCATGATTTACGATAGAAAAGAACTGTCTAATGGCGTGATAGAAGAAGGAACGGAAGTCATTGTGTTAGAGGGAGGGGATCCAACACTACAGTCAGAATTCAGCAGAGATTCACAAGACTTCTGATCAAATAAGGAAGAAGATATAAAGAATATTCATTCGGTATTTCTAAGGTCATTTGGGAAAGTGGTAAGCAAACAACTGTTCAAGATTGTTTGTAAAAACTACGAACCATGAGACCAAAGTGAAAGGATGTCAATGACAAGATTTGCTGATGACATAGCTATCCTGGGTGAATAAGTATGCGAACGACCTGAATTGCATTTCGCCTAAGTCGCATGCAATCCGCATAACTCATCTGCCTAGCAGGTCCTCTACTCGCGCTTCGGTACAGTCGTTTGACTATTGAAAATGGTTCCAACAAGTCACCACTAGGAAACACTGCTCTCTATCGCAATAACTCAAGATGTAAAGTAATACCACGATACTACAAATATCAGGAACACCATATCACAGATAAGATTGTCCTTAAGGCTTGTAAGCTCACATTTATTACAATAAATGACATACCTGGAATGTTACCACTCTCATTATTACGTCAGATAGGTAATGCACCTAGGAAGTTCGTCATATCCATAATTTCCTCTTCAAAGTAAAATACCGTGCTGATTATTTAACACAAAATTACATCAAAAATTTAAGTTATTCACGTGCACCTAGTTGAGAATATGTATCAACTTCAAATGACACGACGAACCGTCTCGTTCTGCATATGGACTCAAACCCAGGTCATGCAGAGTAAGCGAAGATTTCGTGACTGACGGAAAGTAACAGTCATTCCTGACTAGCCATGCAGAGAGTGATATGCCTCGATTTTAGACAGTATCAGTTAGCAAATATCAACTTTAAATTACATAACGTAAACATTTTTAACGTACTCGAATTCCTACCCAGCATCTATTGCCCCTGTTAACGATCTACGAGATATGTTAAATATTGCATTCCCAGTTCAGAACCAATTTTATTGTAATACAGAAGCCCAAATAAAAGATGGAATAAGGGTCGTGACCCTACATAGGGACTGTTTCGTCACTAGAAATAAATAACTAGTATAAGAAAGGTTTATGGTGAGAGAGTTTCTACATGTCGCCACTCCTGACTTTATTGTGGTTCAAACTAATGTCTATTTGGAAGAGAAGGAATATCATGTTTGATGTGAATTTCAGACCACAATGCCATTATACCTTCTTCACTTGTCGTAGCCAGAAGAGAGTAGAATCTCTCTCCCTATGAAAAACCATCAGCAGAAGTCGGAATCGAGCAAAGACCATAAGTATATGAAGCTATCACCAATCAAACAGACCACCAACTCCTCTTCTCTGTGACTCATTTTTCTATCATAGCGGCGTTGCGCCACATTGGATGAGAATTACGACACACAGGCTCCCTGTAGTGGTTTGCAGCATGTTCAGTACATTCATTTACTTGGTTGACCGAATCACCATGAACTAGCTTCCACGGCTACCCAGTGCATACATTCGACTCTATCTTGTAATCAACGAAATAAAATCACGTAAATGCCACCTAGACAGAACTGCCAACAGTGTAGGATGCAGAAATTTAAATAGGAGGTGTTCCTTTCCACTTGAGATACTCTATTGCGCTATCTGTTTGTTGAAAACGTCGTGCTAAGCAAAAGAAAAGCTGTAAGTGTCTTCCTCTCAGAAGTCTAGATCCGGTCATATGCATTATCTCACAGCACCGTGGAATGCGGACGGTCTGGAGGAACTGTTATTAACTCCTGGAGCTACTGCAGGTACGTGTGAGTTAGTAGCGTGGCGGTAACAGTCGTACACTGTAAATGAAACATCGTGAGTTCGAGTACATTCACTGCTACCCAGAATAGTCGCATGTGGAAAAAGGCCTAACTTCTGTGACACTTTGTTCTTTACAGGTTTAACAGACGGCCAGGCAGCAGATGCATCTCGAAATTTTTGTATTATGTATGAGGAGAGCGCATCGTGCCAAAATACGTCAGAAAAGTATTTTCTACATTAGCTGTCGTGTGGTAGTGGCATTTCATTCTTCTTCAAACCTTGTTTGACAGCTTTAACTCAGAACAAATTTTCTACATGCAAGTAATAAATAAACTGCATGTGCATTGTCAGACTGTTATAGATAATATCAGAGAATTCGCCTATATCGTTGATGATTAATTTCTCTCTCATGTTTACTATTGCTTTAACAACACTAAAAGAAACCTTACGGAAATTGTACACTGTATTGTAAGAGATGAAATAAAACTAACCACGATAACTTTTCGAGGAAAGTCTTTTTTCATAAAACTGAGTATCTGTACACAAACGTGCCTGTGTCGGCACGAATTAGTAAAATACTACTTATTTACATTTGGATTTGGCATGTGTTTAATTGGTATGCTGTGTCATACTCAAGTGGTATGCAAATGTGGTACTTCATAAAAAAAGTTATATATTCCTAGAAACACAAAATTTGCTTGTCAGCAGCGGAAAGAGGCGTTACATGTTGTGCAGCATTGTAAGTTTTTCACCATTGCACTATGACCCGAAAGTATTTTCTTTTGTGGCGGCGTTCGTAGCGACAAGCAATTCGCTGTAGAAACGGCTTACGAAGTCACCGCCACACTTTTAATAGCGGGCCGACTGGTCCGCTGGAACAGTGAACAGAAAGATGAAAACCCAAACACTCTGATTAAATAAAAGTCGGTACTTATCTTTATTAATGAAGATACAGTAACACAGTAGTGAACTCCGTGTCTACAGAAATCTGTCTAGTTCGAGTCGGCTGACGACAAACAACAACTCTGCTGCGATGAACACACAACTGACTAGCAAGTACACAATTCGGTGGCGAGTATACAACTGAGCGGCGAATACAGAACTGTCCTAGCGCTCGCGACTCCAGCGCTTAAGAACCCAGAAGCCAGCGGTGGCGCGCGCAGACTTGCGGCGATTTCCTGTCTCGCTGGCGCTGCTTATGCGGACGGCGTCCGGACTTTGATGCTGCCAACCTTTTGGCAGCGGGCTCGGGTGGCATTACTGGCTAGGATATAACATTTTCTTGCGATTTCCTTATAGATGTTTGATCTGACTGCTTGTAGCTCTTTCACACAAGGGGTACAAACGTTCCTGTCAGCGAGACTGGAACCGCAAACCAGAACAGACGCTTTTTACAGGTCAGCACGTTAACACAGAGCTAGCGAAAAAGTATGTGTACTGACTTCCTCTTAGGAGGCCAATAGTAACTAGAACTCGTAAACCGTTATTTAAAGACTGATATTAGTTGCGATTCCTACGTGCAACGACTTTGCCTGAAAATTGCGAATTTACAGTCTTTTCTTACACCTCAAGCGATAATAACTCAGATTACTTAATGGAAACGACAGGCAAAATCAAGTAAACTTTGAGGCTTGATTCCGTGCACATCAGGAAGTAGCTAGTCGACCAAAGAGTTGCCAAACATACCTGGCCTTGTTACAAAATCTCAGTTACAGTACCAGCAGGAAGAAGACGAACCAATCTGTTCCTGGAGCGGGCTGGGAAGTGACCATAGCTGGCGTCTCAAAGACGTGGATGCCACGGCCTGGAGTGCGTAATGCGTCTGATTCGCATTTCTGTAACTAGGTTTAGGGAATGGAGAGTGGTTACTAATAATACTCAGAAGTGACTGCAAATTAAGCACCATAAATCAGTAACTCTCATAGTCGTTTTTATATTTCTTTCGTAAGTGTACTCAAAACTATGAAAATTATTCACGGACGTTTTCATTCCTGGCTGACAGTCGAGCACAACAAACAAATAAAAATAAAAAAGAATGTGTGTGTGTGTGTGTGTGTGTGTGTGTGTGTGTGTGTGTGTGTGTGTGTGAAGAGAGAGAGAAAGAGAGAGAGAGAGAGAGAGAGAGAGAGAGAGGGAGAGAGGAAGGGAGAGGGAGAAAGAGAAAGAGAATGAGAGTGAGAAAAAAAGAATGAGAGAGAGATAAAAAAATTGTTGTAAAGAAATTGAATCATGGTATGTAAATAAATCTCTCATTAAAATGACGCGTACCATATCATTACGAAATGTTGTGTTCGTGATCTATGGAACAAGTATAAATCTAATCAAATCTAATCTAATCTAATTATATTGCTGACTAGCCATGAAGAGTTATGAATTACCGAAGTTTCAGCTTATGTCAGTAACCAGATCTAAACTTGAAAAGAAATGACGACAGTTTTTGTAATAAACCAGGACTTCTATCAAGACCCTTTCGTCCCTCTTAACTAACAACGATGTCTGATATACCTCCTTTCAGAAGTAGCAAAGTGTGCATGCATTTAAAGATGAAGCACATGACGTGAAGTTCTGTGGCGGAGATACGAACCCAACACGTAATCGCATTGTTAACTAAGTAAAATCAAATGTTACGTATCGGTTTTTCTAACCAGCTGCTAGGTGTTTGAATCTAAAATAAGGATAGAAACTTTTGTGTCTGAGCGACAATCGAACCGCATACCTAGCGTCCTTCTTTATCATCCACGAATGTAGCTTAAGTATCAATTGCTTATTCACCAACAGTAAGATGTGTGCGTGTTTGACCAGAAATAACGACACCGATTGCGATTGTTGGTAACATATGAACAGACATTAAAAATGCACATTAGTTTTCACCAGCAGGCCGGTGTGCGCGTGATAGAGCTTGAAATGAAATTATGAATATTTTTGTGCTGGACCAGGATTCGGAGCTACATAATTACCTTTGGACACCTAGACACCTAGAGAAGACTGCAGTCCTGGGAAAAGGAACGAAATGATTGAACTATACTGTTGCGAGAGATTCAGAATCTCTAAAGAGGGGATACGAATTGGAATCACAGTCCAGCACCCAATTTTTCAACGTCTTTAGTTCAGTCAAGTACAAGTAAAATAAGAGCCCTGTTCCATTAAATGGCTATCGGTTCATCAAATAAAATAAAATTTTCTAATGTAAGTAAGTTTACTGGTGACAGTATTTCTGTTTACCATGACTTCTGCTTATGTCATTTCCCAACGTAAACCGGCTCTGCCCAGTTGGTAATGGAAGAACGGGATGTTTAATGCGGATTCTAGATTATAACGTCTTTCTCTTGATGTTACCATGGGTAAAGTAAATCTGTTTGTGCTTCTTAAAAGTAAATGCCTGAACCCACGCATTGCACCAGTGATAGTTCGTTCCACCAGACCATTGTGGCCACATTTCCCAGTCCCAGGAGTGTGCTGCAACGGATGATGTACTTAGCTTACATAATTAGTCACGGTGGAAAAAATGCGAGACCATTAAATAGTCAAGTAGAAGTAAGTTTCTGACGCGGACGTTATGCTATTCTGATGTCAGCAGGATGGAAAGAGACTCTTCTAGGCATCGTAGCCTCGATGTGAAGCCATTTCGAAATTTTCACTAATTCAGCAAATTTCTTAGTTCGAGAAAACCCACCGTGAAGTGTGAAGTTACCGAATAATACGACTATTACTGTCATTATTACTATCATTTTCTTCTTACCGCTGCTGGAACACATTTACTTGTAGACCATTTAATGCCTTTTGGTCGTTATAGAAATAGTTGCCCAAAAACAGGTTCTTTCCCTGTCTACGGAAATCTTTTCATGTTAATATGCAACATCAGAAATCACTCGTAGATTACATTAGAACTAAAGTAATTGACGATGACGTTACTTGATAACAAAAACACGCTGCCTTTCTACTTGGGCCTAGAAATGGCTGCTGAATACTACCAATCCAAAAGCCAAGGGATCTTACTGCTTTCCGATATACGTCGCTGTCAGTTCTTCCGTATGATTTGGTCGACGTGACCTGTTTCAAGTTGTGTATGACAGAGAATGTTTTAGAAAATCAGTTGGTTTCCTTTGCCATAAACAGACAGATTTTCATACTAAGCTATCCGAGTTGCACTGAGGTTCGAGAGCCATGTTAAAATGTAGGTTCCGCTATTAAGTAGGTAGGTAAGTCAACTCAAACGTCGGATGAAAGCAACAGCATACCACCTCCAACAAGTCCGTGCCTATGAAAGCACTGTGGTGTTCAAACCACTCTGGCGACTGATGACTGCTTTACTTTCTATGGGTTCCAAAACTAATGACCTTCGGGTTATCAACATTTTTGTGTTTTCATGCTGTACCTCTGTTACCAGTAAACGTAAGTAACCTGCCGAGCACTGTCACCGTTCGAGTTGTCAAAGTGGTAGACGTCGATGCTGTCGACCCCATTTACAATTTTGGTCATGGCTATGTTTCAGTCGAATACCTCTATGGGCCTTTCTGCGTATTTCAAAATATACTTTTATACATTTGGTACGCTTCCAAATTGATAGAGCTGTATTTAGCAACAGAGATTTCGTTTATGTGTTGCGCATGGTGCAAGAAATATTTGTGTTTTTCTTGCTTCTGTGATAGGTTTCACCCCACTGAATGCGAGCAAGCTCACGAATAGACTGTCAATAACTGGAATTATGCAATAACACACTTAAAAGTTGTATTTTTGCATTATGTATCCCGATGAAAATAACTGTAAACAGGTTATATGCCTACTTGCTTATTATCGCGCTTCTCGATGCTTTCCTCAAAAATTAAAATAAAAATAAAAAGAGAGAGAGAGAGAGAGAGAGACAGAGAGAGAAAACACAAATGTATTTCAAATATCAGCTCAGTGACGCCATGTTCGTCTCGTGATGTAAAGCAAGGATAGTTGATAGGTAGTATCTCGTTGTACTAGCGATTTCTATGGCTACGGGGTTCTTTGTTTTCTCTATGTAAACAACTAGAACAGAATTCAGCAACGAAGTGGTAAGAACACCCACTCAGTGCGCCAATTAAACACTCAGCCATTCTTGGTTATTTTGTTAATCGTCTGTAATGCAGTAAACATCCTTGATTATTGATTTGTAATTACTACCATTGTTATTATTATTCGTCACCCCACAACAGCTTTCCTATCACTCATTGCCGCCGATGCACTTAACGAATGGATCAGGATGAATGGAATGTGGAATGTTTCGTCACGGAGAATATACACATTTATCTCGGCGTCTTGTGTCAGGGTAATATGAAAATCTCAATAAGAAAAGACGACAATAACACCCAACTATTTCTGTCCACTTAACACCATGACGACAGACAATTTGGCGTCTCACTGTATTTTGATTATAATTCGTTATCCTTTTTGCGACCTCATTTTAATACCTCGTGGGAGCAGGCATAATATTTTGCTTTTTGAACACCGAACAATAACACACAAAGATAGTAGATGGAAGGATACAAAGAAAAAATCAGACTCATGGGTGTAGATGCAGTTCATCATTAGAAGACTAAACAAGAGGGAAACATTACGAAAGCAATGAATATGCTGGTTAGTATACATTATTTGTATAGATACGAAGATGAAAAATCACAGATCTGCACAGTGCCCGCATCTGCACTTTAGTTTTTGCCTTAATGGGCATAATTTTTAGTTTCTTCTCTTCTGACTTTTCTAATGAATTGATTATTACGTTGCACAGAACAATTAGTTAACTGTGTTTCTTATAGCTTCCATTCGCACCAACATTTTTCTACATTCCAGTGGAGTTCATGAAATTCTTCTTGTATGATCACACGACTGCACCTAGATGCAATCGATTTCGAGGTGCAAAGTGTTTGTTATCTTACTTTTCGTGACAGGTGGGCAAAGTTGACTTCCAAAGACTTTTTATTGTACTGAAATAATCTTTTGTCACAAAGTACCCAGGTAAGTGTTTTAGTCGTATATATTTTGTGGGAAACTGTAATCGTGATGGATGATTATACATCTGAATGTTTGACACAACCGGTAAGAGAAAACGCTGCATATGAACCAAACCCCGCCCCGCCTTTCCGTATCCTCCTATGACACGAGCACGGGATTCTCCTCCTATAACGCTACACAGCTGTTACTAGCACAGCTGAGAATTGGCAACATCGTCACAAATATTTGGCAACACTGTGACAGGTCAAACACTTCCACGTATGATACTGAACTGACTCGCTAAATTCACTTCATATTCTCTTTCCATTTGAATGACTCGTGCTATACAGGGTGGTCCATTGATAGTGACTGGGCCAAATGTCTCACGAAATAAGCATCAAACGAAAAAAACTACAAAGAACGGAACTTGGATAGCTTGAAGGGGGAAACCAGATGGCGCTATTGTTGGCCCGCTAGATG
Source organism: Schistocerca serialis cubense (assembly GCF_023864345.2). Classification (NCBI taxonomy): domain Eukaryota; kingdom Metazoa; phylum Arthropoda; class Insecta; order Orthoptera; family Acrididae; genus Schistocerca; species Schistocerca serialis. Next base: position 546,266,441 of record NC_064644.1, read on the forward strand.
GCGATGCCATAAGTAAAACGGATATCAACTGAGTTTTTTTAATGGGAACCCCCATTTTTATTACATATTCGTGTAGTACGTAAAGAAATATGAATGTTTTAATTGGACCACTTTTTTCGCCTTGTGATAGATGACGCTGTAATAGTCACAAACGTGACGTGAGGTCTGGAACATGATAAGGAATGAGAATTCAGAAAGCGGACATAATTAGTTTGATACTTAAATATAATCCATTATGATGAACGTCGCTCTTGACGGTACATGAGTCACAATATTATCTGTTCAGAATACAATCTTGAATATAGTGATTGAATATGGCGCCTTGCTAGGTCATAGCAAATGACGTAGCTGAAGGCTATGCTGAACTGTCGTCTCTGCAAATGAGAGCGTATGTAGACAGTGAACCATCGCTAGCAAAGTCGGCTGTACAGCTGGGGCGAGTGCTAGGAAGTCTCTCTAGACCTGCCGTTTGGCGGCGCTCGGTCTGCAATCACTGACAGTGGCGACACGCGGGCCCGACGTATACTAACGGACCGCGGCCGATTTAAAGGCTATCTGAGCAAGTGTGGTGTCTGGCGCTTACACCACAGTAACAACATGCGTTCTCAGAAATGATACGTTCACAATGGTACATGTATCACATTGGAACAACCAAAATAAAATGTTCAAACGTACCTACGCTCTGTATTTTAATAAAAACCTACCTGTTAGCAACTGCTCGTCTAAAATTGTGAGTCATATGTTTTTGACTATTATAGCGCCATCTATCACAAAGCGCAAAAAGTGGTCCAACTAAAACATTCATATTTCTTTACGAACTACACGAATATGTAATAAAAAATGGGGGTTCCCATTAAAAAAACTCAGTTGATATCCGTTTGACCTATGGCAGCGCCATCTAGTGGGCCAACCATAGCGCCATCTGGTTTCCCCCTTCAAGCTAGACAAGTTTCGTCCTTTGTAGTTTCTTCGTTTGACGCTTATTTCGTGAGGTATTTGGCCCAGTCACGATCAATGGACCAAACTGTATAATCCTCATGTAAACTAAGACACTGAGACAGAAAATTCATATATCTGGCTAAAGAAATCCTTTTCTTCACATAAGTGACAACCTTTATCATCTTTCACGATGCGTTATGAGGCTGAGTGACCAATACCATGATGAGAGTGGCATGCTGGCAGCTGTGTGTTCGTAGCCCTGTGGTACCGCCTGTGTCTCGTGTCGCAGCAACTCAATGAGTAGTCAGTTCTAACTGTGGTAGGGGCCAGCGTGTGCGAGCTTTTTTTCTGATTTATTTTATGGAGCTGCGAATTTCCAGAAAAAGTTCTGTAACTAAATCGGAAGAAAACCTTTACACATCAATTCCTCTTGGTACCTCGACTCAGTAAGTTGTGTTAATGGTCATAGATCTCGGTTTTCTGACAGCCAAGTTGCTTCACAATAGAAGTGTCTCTGAAGAAATTCGAATCGACCGTCAACGATACGAATTTCAATATTGTTAATCCCATACGTCTCACATGCCAGGGTGATAAGTATGAAGGAAATGAACCTCTTGATTACCATAGGGCCTCTATGATAAATTTCCATAGTAGCAATTAGGAACTCTCTGCAGACATTTGCTAACAGTGGCTCTAGCAACTTACTTTTTTTTCTGGGTAGCCTCAAATATGAGCAATTTGGTCGCCTTAAATCCAATTGAATATTTTAAATATCACTTTTGAACAGCGTTCACTTCTCCATCAACTAACGTATGGACCTAAAACAAGCAATTTGCATGAGTAGCTATAGAGCAGGTTCTGAAAGATACTGACACAATGTTTTGCATCCATGTACCATAGGGAATCAAAGAAAGAAACCAAACACATTACATTGCATTTACACTCTGCGCCTTGACTAATACAAGTGAATCCATTACAAAAATTAATTATTTGAAGAATCTCCTGTGAAAAGAAAGAGAACAGGATGTGACACTTTATTTACGGTGCACTGGATCAGAAAAAATAAAGTTGATTCTGTGCCACATTGATGTATTGCATACTAGTGAATTAAAATACTCATCAAATAAAAACGTTTTTGTGCCTCTGTTGCTACAGAGTGTGAAACACAAATCGTAGACAGATTTTATGTGTCACCACTCAACAACATTAAAGCATTTACACCATCGAGAGTGAGGAGTGGAGCAGATGTTGACAGAATGCGAGGTAGCACAGTGCCTTAGTCCCCGCCGGTAGGCAGCAAACGGGTCCCATAGAACTCAGACACATGGGGTGTACAGAGGCAGATGGTTGGCCAAGATATTTCTCGCAAAAATGTTGTTGAACCAAACTGTTATTACCAATGTGACAGAAAGCGAAATATATTGTAGATTCGTTTGAATTACACTCATTGCTTCAGCACCGAGAGAAAAGGGGCGATAAACGTTTTGTCGATTTGTGCTTTGGGTTTCCAGATGTCGTATTAGCTAGTCTCGAGTTTTACCTCAAGACTGAGATCGTAGTCAAGAGTGATGTACTCAGACTGCAGTCAAGACTTCCTCCGGGAACTGTCGCGTTGTATAATGTTGCCAGATTGAGCATATTGCTGGACATAGAATTCTGAGGGGAGCATGACTGTATCGTCCACCTTACGTGAACGACTAGGCGGTCAATTTCTTTGTCTAAGACTGTAACTACAACACAATCTGCACAACAGAAGAATTAAAATTGCTCTGAGCACTATAGGACTCAACTGCTGAGGTCATTAGTCCCCTAGAACTTAGAACTAGTTAAACCTAACTAACCTAAGGACATCACAAACATCCATGCCCGAGGCAGGATTCGAACCTGCGACCGTAGCGGTCTTGCGGTTCCAGACTGCAGCGCAGAAGAATTAAAAGAATAAAGTTAGTTTATGAGAGAAATGTTATCTATAGCGTTTGAAGTATTCATAGTATTGTATACGTGTGTGTAAACGCCTTCCAATGCCCACTCAAGGAAGACAACGATACACAGCCTAGGTTCAATATTATAATTACGCCTCGGTTTGTGGATAAACTCAGACTTAGGTTGTTAGTCATTTTGAATATTTAGCTTCGGTGTTAAACTCGTTTCCAACCAATGATTCCCACAGCTACAGGAACACTACTTGTGATACCTCTTAGACAAAATACTTACACAGTGCTATCAGACGAAAAGATTAACTTGACACAAACTGTGGGAAGTTTGATATACAAAATTCGTACCTGGATAAAGAGCTTTTCCTATTTGAGATATCTGTGAACGTTGCCGCATAAGACTATTTAAGAAGAAACTAAATTCCTTCAGCTACGACAATGTATAAACAAATTGTCTTAACGGCACTAAATCGAGGTTTGTGAATTGTTTACCTACCGTACTCTGCCGGATTTTGCTGGTTGGAAGGCAGAAAGTTTACAGAAAAATTTCACAGAAGGAAAAGAGGGACGATAGGTCTCCCATTGGAAGGTCATGTTGTTTTATTTAAATGATTACAAAATCAGGTAGACATTTTTTGCTATGAGGAGGTGCACACAGTAGAATGACTCAAGGACAAGGTGCCCATGATATCCCCGTGGCAGGATGCAAAGCTGCTGGTCAGACTGCAAAGATATCACTATGGGTACCTAAGATCCTTAAGGAAGTCGCTCCCAAGACTCTGTTTGGGAAAATAGAGGCCCAGGACCCAAAAGGCTCGACAAAAGACTGGAGAGTGATTAACCAGAAGGTTGCTCCCCAAGGACGAACCTTGGTGGTGGAGTTTGGTGAGAAGTCCCTGAAGGCGATTTGGGAGCAGGACCTGAAACTGTTTTTAGGGTTCTCGCAGGTCACCGTCAGGGTTCTCAAAGACCTCAAAGATGGCAGTAAGACGGAACCTGGAGGTGCTGCAAATTAATCTGCAGCACAGTAAACGGACCTCTGCTGCCCTGAGCCGCTTCCTAGGGAGACAGGAAGTGGATGTGGCCCTGATGTAAGAACCCTACTTATACAAAGGGTGTGTATCGGGCCTCTGTGGCACTGGAGGTAAGCTGATCTATGCTAGGAATCTGAGAAACTCCAGAACATGCATCTATGTAAGAAATGGAATTTCTTTCATGCCAATGATGGATTTCTGCTCTAGGGACTTAGTGACCATTAAAATACAAAAATATGAAGAAGGTATCACGGGGGAAATTATTTTGGCCTCAGTATACCTTCATTACGAAGACAGCTCGCCTCCTACCTTGGAGGTGAGGAGACTGGTAGAGACTTGCGATCGGCAAGGTGATCAACTGCTGGTGGGATGCGACGCCAATCCCCACAACCTAGTGTGGGGCAGCAAGGACATCAACAGTAGAGTTGAGTACCTTTTGAATTTCTTTTAGCTAACAACTTAGAAGTCCTGAATAGGGGCAATGAACCTACATTCAGGACTAGCAGAAGGGAAGAAGTAATTGACATAACCTTTGGCTCTATGACGATGGGTAGCTATGTCACACAACGGCATGTGGTGTTGGAGCCATCCTCATCAGACCACTTGTACATCAAATTCAAGGTTGAAATGGGAATCAGACGGAACATTACCTATAGGAATCCCAGGTAAACAGACTTGGCTTAGGTTTATCGGAAATTAAAACCTCGATAAGGAATCCAGTAGAATTTGAGGAAGTAGCAGAGGCTGATACCTCTGCCATAGTGACCTCATATCAGGACAACTGCACAATCACCAGGAAGTGCACAAATAGGAGTGTTCCTTGGTGGAATAACAAACTGGAAACGCAAAGGAAACAGATACAGAGACTGTTTAATATTGCGAGACGTGAAGGTCACTGGGCTAAATATAGTTAGGACCTCGTCAATTACAATCTTGCAATAAGACAAGCGAAGGAGTCACCTACTCAGGACCTTTAAGTTGTTAGCTAAAAGATTTTCAAGAAGGTACTCAACTCTACTTTTGATGTCCTTGCTGCCGCACACTAGGCTGTGGGCATTGGAGTCGCACCCCACCAGCAGTTGAACACCTTGCCGATGGCAAGTCTCTACCAGTTGTACGCGAAACAACTTGCCCCCCTTCTAACAGCCGTGTACCACAAGTCTCTAGAGGAACGGAAGGTTCCAAATGATTGGGAAAGAGCACAGGTAGTCCCAGTCTTCAAGAAGGGTCGTCGAGCAGATGCGCAAAACTATAGACCTGTATCTCTGACGTTGATCTGTTGTAGGATTTTAGAACATGTTTTTTGCTTGTGTATTAGGTAGTTTCTGGAAACCCAGAATCTACTTTGTAGGAATCAACATGGATTCCGGAAACAGCGATCGTGTGAGACCCAACTCGCTTTATTTGTTCATGAGACCCAGAAAATATTAGATACAGGCTCCCAGGTAGACGCCATTTTCCATGACTTCCAGAAGGTGTTCGATACAGTTCCACACTGTCACCAGATAAACAAAGTAAGAGCCTACCGAATATCAGACCAGCTGTGTGGCTGGATTATAGAGTTTTTAGCAAACAGAACACAGCATATTGTTCTCAATGCAGAGACGTTAAAGTAACTTCTGGCTTACCACAGGGGAGTGTTATGGGACCATTGCTTATCACAATATATATAAATGAACTAGTAGATAGTGTCGGAAGTTCCATGCGGCTTTTCGCGGATGATGCTGTAGTATACAGAGAAGTTGCAGCATTAGAAAATTGTAGCGAAATGCAGGAAGATCCGCAACGGATAGGCACTTGGTGCAGGGAGTGGCAACTGACCCTTAACATAGACAAATGTAATTTATTGCGAATACATAGAAAGAAGGATCCTTTATTGTATGATTATATGATAGCGGAACAAACACTGGTAGCAGTTACTTCTGTAAAATATCTGGGAGTATGCGTGCGGAACGATTTGAAGTGGAATGATCATATAAAATTAATTGTTGGTAAGGCGGGTACCAGGTTGAGATTCATTGGGAGAGTGCTTAGAAAATGTAGTCCATCAAGAAAGGAGGTGGCTTACAAAACACTCGTTCGACCTATACTTGAGTATTGCTCATCAGTGTGGGATCCGTACCAGATCGGTTTGACGGAGGAGATAGAGAAGATCCAAAAAAGAGCGGCGCGTTTCGTCACAGGGTTATTTGGTAACCGTGATAGCGTTACGGAGATGTTTAATAAACTCAAGTGGCAGACTCTGCAAGAGAGGCGCTCTGCATCGCGGTGTAGCTTTCTGTCCAGGTTTCGAGAGGGTGCGTTTCTGGATGAGGTATCGAATATATTGCTTCCCCCTACTTACACCCCCCGGGGAGATCACGAATGTAAAATTAGAGAGATTCGAGCGCGCACGGAGGCATTCTGGCAGTCGTTCTTCCCGCGAACAATACGCGACTGGAACAGGAAAGGGAGGTATTGACAGTGGCACGTAAAGTGCCCTCCGCCACACACCGTTGGGTGGCTTGCGGAGTATAAATGTAGATGTAGATGTTGATGTCATCCTGGAAGGCATTCTGTGTGGAAGCGGAGAGCACTGCTGCACAAGCCGGACTTCACAAAATTCTCACTAGAGTACCAACCAGTCCAGGAGGTACCTTGAGGAAGAAGGATTGGGAATATACAAAGACAGCACATGAGATGCTGGAATTGCTCCTAAAAACTCACTTTCCTCAATATTCTCCGCCAGACAACACAGACCATTATGTGACCCCAGAGAGACAACGGTTCTCAGGCACTCGAAGACAGGACTGGGAATCGGCCAAGGACTGTGTGAACTTCAACAAAATCCAGTAGGCGGTGGGAACATTCCAACGGTTCAAGTCACCTGACCCAGATGGAATTTTTCCAGCTCTCCTGCAACAGGAAGGTGAAAAAGCACTTCCAAGAAATAGCCCTCTGCATCTTCCTGGATATCGAGGGGGCTTCAGTAACACAACATTCGATTCCATGGTAAGGGCAGCAGAGATGCATGACCAGGAGACCACTATATGTAGGTGGACCCGGGCCACACTTAGTGGAAGAAGGTAGTGGCTATCATGATGAATGAAAAGGTGGTAATTAAGACCACTAGAGACTGCCCACAAGGAGGAGTTTAGTCTCCTCTATTGTGGAATCTAGTGGTGGACAAACTCATTGAGGAACTAAATTCCAGACAATTCTTCTGCCAAGGATACGCATATGACCTTGTCATAGTAATGCTTGGCAAATTCACTGAGACAGTCAGGAATATGGTACAAGGAGGGCTGGACACTGTGCAAAAATGGTGCATTAAACAGGATCTGAGAGTTAATCCTAAGAAACCTGTTGTGGTGCCATTTACGAAGAGAGATATTCAGCACAAAAGTTGGAATCTAAAGCTCTTCAATAAAACTGTACCTGTGAAGGGGATAGTGAAATATCTATGGGTAACCTTGGATGAGAAGCTAACTTGGACCCCTCACATTAAGAGCATCTGCTCCAATGTAAATAGTGCTCTAGTGAGTAGTAGGAGGGCTTATGGCAAAAACTGGGGCCTAAGCCCCAGGGGTATGCACTGGATATACACCAGTGGCTAGATCTAGGATTTCCTATGGGGCCATAGCGTGGTGGAAGAAGGTAGAACAGAGGGTTGCTGCTAAGGAGCTTGCTAGGGTGCAGAGATTGGCCTGCTTAGCCATAATGGGCGGAATAAGCAGCACACCAAACATTGGAATGGAAGCCATGCTGGATATGCCTCCAGTTCACCTTTGGGTCAAGATGGAGGCAGCAGCTGGGGCACAGAGACTTAAAACTGGCAAAAACTGGGTCTCACTCGGATATCCAGAATCACACACTAACATAGTGAGTGAGGTAAGCACAGGAACGGCTGAAGAAATGCCTGCCGACTATATAATAACTGCCAACTGCTTCAACAAGCCTTACAACATAATAATTGGAAGTTGGGTGCAGTGGGAAAAAACAGTTCGACACCATACAGGGGACATCGTTTGGTTCATCGATGGGTCGAAAACAGACCAATGCGTTGGGGCAGGGTTGTACAGAGTTCAGCCAAGCCTGGAGAGCATCATCTCTCTAGGGAAACAGGCCTCTGTATTCCAAGCTAAAATTACTGCAATCAGAGCATGTGTGGAGTAGAATGTGCATTGGTGCTACAGTGACCATAGCGCCTACATCTATTCAGACAGCCAGACAGCCCTGAAATCATTGGCTGCTCCTGAAACAAGATCTAAGATTGTTGCAGATTGCCACAGAGTTCTGCTGGAGCTAGGGGGAAGCAATAGGGTGTACCTAGTGTGGGTCCCTGGCCACTCAGGGATCTGTGGCAATGAAAAAACCGATAGATTGGCTATGATGGGGGCAACAACTGTCCTGACAGTCACCAAGGCTATGATCAAATTAGAACTACGGAACTGGCTTAGGAAACAGCACTTAGGAGTTTGGACCAACGTCTGTAAACAAAAACATGGTAAGGTAATGATGCCCAAGCCATGTTTTAAAAGAAGCTCCGTAATCCTGGGATTGAACAGGAAAGAGATCAAACTCATGACTGGACTGATGACCAGCCATGTGAACTTCAAAGACACCTACACACAATGGGTACAACGGAAGAGGACCCTAAATGCAGGATCTGTGATGAGGGTGAAGAAACTGCATCACACGTAATCTTCGAATGCATGGCATTGAAGAGTAAAAGATACAGAATCTTCGGGACAACTAGACTTGAAGAAATTTTGTCTAACAAAAACTGGCAGAGGGACTCATTGCTCTATTTAAGGGTACTGGTTGGCATAAAGGGAGCGATACCACACAATAAACCTATTTTCGGTGCGGGCCGTGGCGGGTCAGAACTAAGCTATGTTAGCTCCCCTGTTAAAATCAATCAATCAAATCAATGGTGTTGCACTGCCTCGGGCCTGTAATGATAAAGGGCCCGTTTACGTCAGGCATACAGGGTGAGTTACCTAACATTACCGCTGGATATATTTCGTAAACCACATCAAATACTGACGAATTGATTCCACAGACCGAACGTGAGGAGAGGGGCTAGTGTAATTGGTTAATACAAACCATAAAAAAATGCACGGAAGTATGTTCCGCACCATACATTTACAGTCCACGGTCGCTGTCGCTCTACCTGTCTGAGCCAGCGAGGATTGTCCACGGACCAGTAATGCATGTTCCGTGTAGATTCACTGCCCCGTTGTTTGTGAAACCCGCTTCATCGGTAAACAGGTAGAACTGCAACGCATTCTCTGTTAATGCCCATTGACAGAATTGCACTCGATGATTAAAGTCATCACCATGTAATTGCTGATGTAGCGACACATGAAACGGATGAAAGGGGTGACGATGCAGTATGCGCATGACACTACTTTGACTCAGTCCTCCGGCTCTCGCAATGTCCCGTGTACTCATGTGTGGGTTCATGGCAACAGCAGCTAACACACCAACTGCACCCGCTTCTCCTGTGACGGGCCTGTTATGGACCCGTTTGCGCGCTACGACCATACTTGGTGCATACAGTTGGCGGTAGATATTTTGCAATGTGCGGCACGTTGGATACTCTCTGTCCGGGTACCGTTCTGCATACACCCTGCAGGCTTCAGCTACATTTCGTCGACACTCGCCATAGATGAGTATCATCTCCGCCTTTTCAGAGTTCGAATACACCATGGTCACAGTTCCTACAACACTACACTATCACAGATGTCTGATAAAACGGTGTACCACTGTTGGTCTGCGTGCGGAGACGAATGCAGAATAACAATAGCAGCAAGCTCTACATGCGGACACTGCAACAGCTAGACCAAACCACAACAGTGCATTACAGCCACACTCGTAAACACGGTCGTCATCGTAAACATGTCCCAGCAGATGCTGCCCGCCGACCGTGGCCCGTGTTTGTTACAACACGCAACTGAACGTCGGAGGTTTCAAGCGTCAACTTTAGGTTACAATATCTCCGGATGTAATTAACATTTTACAATTCAACAAACGGCACTGATTACGTATTTGTTTATATGTTCAGATGTGCTAACAAAACTAACTTGGTTCCATTTAAAAAAACGTAGGTTTGTGTTAAAAAACATACTTCCGTGCATTTTTGTATGGTCTGTATTAAACAATTACACTAGCTCCTCTCCTCACGTTCGGTCTGTGGAATCTGTTCGTCAGTATTTGATGTGGTTTACGAAGTATATCCAACGGTAACGTTAGGTGACTCACCCTGTATTGTATAATGGCTCTGAGCATTATGGGACTCAACTGCTGAGGTCATTAGTTCCCTAGAACTTAGAACTAGTTAAACCTAACTAACCCAAGGACATCACAAACATCCATGCCCGAGGCAGGGTTCGAACCTGCGACCGTAGCGGTGTTGCGGTTCCAGACTGCTGCGCCTTTAACCGCACGGCCACTCCGGCCGGTACTGTATTGTATACAGAAGTGGAAGAGAGAGCACCACTAAATTCTACAATCAGTATGCATTGGATACACACAGAAATCACTGTTACAGTGTACTTATGGAGTCCAATGAGTGAATTGCGTATTTTATGGTGAGAAGGAGCACTAGCGAACAGTCTTCGTTACATTACGTTACTTAAACTGTTGTCACTCTGAGCAAGGATTTACGATCAGCGACTAAGTGTAAGGTCGATAAGTCAGATGCGGGTCTTGCAAATGGGAAATACTTTCCTACATTATAGAAGCGAATATCAAATTTGAAACAATATTGCGAAAATTTGGATAGCTTAGAATGAAAATCTTTCTGTTTACTGCAAAGGAAAACAACTGATTTTCTAAAACATTCTCTGTCATACACAACCTGACACAGGTCACGTCGACCAAATCATATGGAAGAACTGACAGCGACGTATATCGGAAGGCAGTAAGATCCCTTGGCTTTTGGTTTGGCAGTATTTGACAGCCATTTCAGGGCCCAAGTAAATGAAGAAATGCAGCGCGTTTTTTAATCAAGTAACGTCTTCATCTATTAATTCAGTTTTAATGTAATCTACGAGTAATTTCTGATGTTTGATGTTAACAAGAAAAGGATTCCGTAGAAAGGGAAAGGGAAAGAACCTATTCTTGTGCAACTACTTCTATAATGACCAAAAGGCATTAAATGATCTACAAGCACGTGTGTTCCAGCAGTGGTATGAAGAAAATGATAGTATTAATGACAGTAATAATCGTATTATTCGGTAAGTTCACACCTCACGGTGGGTTTTCTCCAATCAAGAAATTTACTGAATTAGTGAAAATTTCAAAATGGCTTCACATCGAGGCTATGATGCCTAGAAGAGTCTTCACATCCGGCTGACATGAGAATAGAATAATTTGCACGTCAGAAGCTTGCTTCCTCTTAACCATTTAACACGCTAGCATTTCTTCCACCGTGACTAATTTTGTAAGCTAAGCACATCATCCGTTGCAGCACACTCCTGGGACTGGGAAATGCGGCCACAATGGTCTGGTGGAACGAACTATCGGAGGTGCAATGCGTGGGTTCAGGCATTTGCTTTTAAGAGGCACAAACACGTGTACTTTACCTCCGGTAACCTCAAGAGAAAGACGTTATAATCCAGAATCCGCATTTAACATCCCGTTCCTGCATTACCAACTGGGCAGAGCCGGTTTACGTTGCTTATTTTACTTGTGATTGATGGAACTGGAGACGTTGAAAAATTGGGTGCTGGACTGTGATTCCAATTCGAATCTCCTCTTTAGAGCATCTGAACCTCTCGGAACAGTACAGTTCAATCATTTCGTTCCTTTTCCCAAGACTGCATCCTTCTCTAGGTATCCTCCAAAGGTAAGTACGTAGCTCCCAATTCTGATCCAGTACAAAAATATTCACAATTTATTTTCTAGCCCTATCACGTGCACACCGGCCTGATAGTGAAAACTAATGTGCATTTTTAATGTGTGTTAATGTGTTGCCAACAAGCGCAATAGGTGTCGTTATTTCTGGTCAAACACGCACACACTTACTTTTGGTGAGTAAGCAATTGATACTTAAGCTTCATTCGTGGATGATAAACAAGGATGCTAGGTATGCGGTCCGATTGTCGCTCAGACACAAAAATTTGTATCCTTATTTTAGATTAAAACACCTAGCATCTAGTTAGAAAAACCGATACGTAGCACTTGATTTTACTTAGTTAACAATCCGATTACGTGGTGGGTTTGTATCTCCATCACAGCACTTCAAATCATGTGCTTCATCTTTAAATGCATGCACACTTTGTTACTTCTGAACCGAGGTATATCAGACATCCTTCGTGGTTAGTTAACAGGGACGATAGGGTCTTGATAGGAGTCCTGGTTTATTACGAAAACTGGCGCCTTTTATTTTCAAGATTAGTTCGGGTTACTGATATAAGCTGAAACTTCGGCAATTTATGATTCTTTATGGCTAGTCAGCAATATGATTAGATTAGATTAGATTTGATTAGATTAATACTTGTTCCATAGATCATGAATACAACATTTCGTAATGATGTGGAACGTGTAATTTTAATGAAGGATTTATTTACATACCATGATTCAATTTCTTTACAACAATATTTTACTCTCTCTCTCTCTCTCTCTCTCTCTCTCTCTCATTAATTTTTACATTTCTCTCTCTCTCTTCTCTTTCTCTCTCTCAGACACACGCAAACACATAAACACACACACACACATTCTTTTTTATTTTTATTTGTTTGTTGTGCTCGACTGTCAGCCAGGAATGAAAACGTCCGTGAATAATTTTCGTAGTTTTGAGTACACTTACGAAAGAAATATAAAAACGACTATGAGAGTTACTGATTTATGGTGCTTAATTTGCAGTCAGTTCTGAGTATTATTAGTAACCACTCTCCAGTCCCTAAACCTTGTTACAGAACTGCGAATCAGACACATTACGTACTCCAGGCCGTGGCAGCCACGTCTTTGAGACGCCAGCTATTGTCACTTCCCAGCCAGCTCCAGGAACAGATTGGTTCGTCTTCTTCCTGCTGGTACTGTAACTGAGATTTTGTAACAAGGCCAGGTATGTTTGGCAACTCTTTGGGCGACTAGCTACTTCCTGATGTGCACGGAATCAAGCCTCAAAGTTTACTTGATTTTGCCTGTCGTTTCCATTAAGTAATCTGAGTTATTATCGCTTGAGGTGTAAGAAAAGACTGTAAATTCGCAATTTTCAGGCAAAGTCGTTGCACGTAGGAATCGCAACTAATATCAGTCTTTAAATAACGGTTTACGAGTTCTAGTTACTATTGGCCTCCTAAGAGGAAGTCAGTACACATACTTTTTCGCTAGCTCTGTGTTAACGTGCTGACCTGTAAAAAGCGTCTGTTCTGGTTTGCGGTTCCAGTCTCGCTGACAGGAACGTTTGTACCCCTTGTGTGAAAGAGCTACAAGCAGTCAGATCAAACATCTATAAGGAAATCGTAAGAAAATATTTTCGGGTCGTAGTGCAATGATGAAAAACTTACAATGCTGCACAACATGTAACGCCTCTTTCCGCTGCTGACAAGCAAATTTTGTGTTTCTAGGGATACATAACTTTATTTATGAAATACGACATTTGCATATCACTTGAGTATGACACAGCATACCTATTAAAAACAGACCCAATCGAAATTTAAGTGATTAGTATTTTACTAATTCGTGCTGATAGACGTACGCTTGTGTACAGATAGTTTTATTAAAACAGACTTTCGTCATTGGGTTATCGTGGGTACTTTTATTTCATTTCTTATAATACAGTGGACAATTTTCCTATGGTTTGTTTTAGTGTTAAGACATGAGAGAGAAATAAATCATCAACGATATATAGGAATTCACTGATGTTATCCATAACAGTCTGACACTGCACATGCAGTTTATTTGTTACATGCATGTAGAAAATTTGTTCTGAGTTAAAGCTGTTAAACAAGGTTTGAAGAAGAATAAAATGCCACTACCATGCGACAGCTAATGTAGAAAATACTTTTCTGACATATTTTGGCACGATGTGCTCTCCCCATACATAATACAAAAATGTCAAGATGCATGTGCTGCCTGGCCGTCTATTAAACCTGAAAAGAAGAAAATGTCTCAGAAGCTAGCCCTTTTTCCACATGTGAATAGCTGACACGTAGCTACAGCAGCTCCAGAAGTCAACATCAACTCCTCCAGAGCTTCCGCATTTCACAGTGCTGTGAGGCAATTCATATGGCCAGATCTACAGTTCTGATAGACAGCCAGTTACAGCTTTTCTTTTGCTTTGCACAACGTTTTCAACTAACAGATAGCCCGATAGAGTAGCTCAAGTGGAAAGAAACACTCCCTATTTAAATTTCTGCATCCTACACTGTTGACAGTTCTGTGTAGATGGCAGTTAAGTGATTTTATATCGGTGATTACAAAAGTAGAGTCAGATGTATGCACTGGGTAGCCAAGGCAGCTAATTCATGGCGATTCGGTCAACCAAGTACATGAATGCACTGAACATGCTGCAAACCACTACAGGGAGCCTGTGTGCCAGAATTCTCATCCAGTGTGGCGCAACGGCGTTACGACGGAAAAATGAGTCACAGAGAAGATGATTTGGTGGTCTGTTTGATTGATGATGTGGGTTCGATTCAGATTTCTGCTGATGGTTTTTCATAGGGAGAGAGATTCTATTCTCTTCTGGCTACGCCAAGTGAAGAAGATATAATGGCATTGTGGTCTGAAATTCACATTCAACATGATACTCCTTCTCTACCAAGTAGACATTAGGTTGAACCACAATAAAGTCAGGAGTGGCGACATGCAGAAACTCCATCACCAGTAACCTTTCTTATACTAGTTATTTATTTCTAGTGACGAAACAGTCGCTATGTAGGGTCACAAGACCCTTATTCCATCTTTTATTTGGGCTTCTGTATGCTGATAAAATTGGTTCTGAACTGGGAATGCAACTCACACCGCCCTTAACGCGGACTTTGATCCTTTCGTGACAATACAGCTCCACTACAGTTTGTTGTTTGTTCAAAACTGTAGATTCCTCAACATCTCCACATATTGAGCATTAATGGGTTCGAATCCTGGTCCGGCACTAATGTTTTCATTATGTATTATCAGGCTCTAGTATAGAAAAGCTATGCAACAACTCCTAGGCAACAACGATATGAGTGGGATTCGATTCCCAGTCAGCACAGAATTCTTCGTCATGTTATTTCTAGTTGAAACATGCTCACATGTCGTTGCTGGTGTAATAAACCCATATTTAACGTTCGTTTATTCTAGAATATAACGGCATTAGTTGTCGGGTTGGAGTTCAAATGGTTCAAATGGCTCTGAGCACTATGGGACTTAACATATATGGTCATCAGTCCCCTAGAACTTAGAACTACTTAAACCTAACTAACCTAAGGACAGCACACAACACCCAGCCATCACGAGGCAGAGAAAATCCCTGACCCCGCCGGGAACCGAACCCGGGAACCCGGGCGTGGGAAGCGAGAACGCTACCGCACGACCACGAGATGCGGGCTCGGGTTGGAGTCCTGGGAAGGAAAAAGTTAATATTTAGTCTCGTCATTTGAGTTAAAAGATCTAGCTACTGCCAAGAAAATCCGATATGTCACAGTTGCTTGTGCTTTGATAACAATAAGATTAGGTTCTGTGTTCGAATTCCTGTCCAACACAAAGCTTTACCTTACGGCATTTGAAGTAAGTTACTTGTGAAGAAGCAATATTTAACATATCTCGTAGTTCGCTAACAGGGACAATAGATGCTGGGTAGGAATTCGAGTACGTTAAAAATGTTTACGTTATGTAATTTAAAGTTGATATTTGCTAACTGATACTGCCTAAAATTGAGGCATATCGCTTTCTGTATGGCTAGTCAGGAATGACTGTTAGTTAACGTTAGTCACGAAATCTTCGCTTAGTCTGCATGACCTGGGTTATAATCCATATGCATAACGAGACGGTTCGTCGTGTCATTTGAAGTTAATACATATTCTGAACTAACTGCTCGTGAATAACTTAAATTTTTAGTGTCATTTTGTGTTAAATAATTAAGTACGAAATGTTACTTTGAAGAGGAAATCATGGATATGACGAACTTCCTAGGTGAATTACTGAATTACCTATCTGACGTAAAAATGGGAGTGGTAACATTCCAGGTACGTCTTTTATTGTAATAAATGTGAGCTTACAAGCCTTAAGGACAGTCGTATCTGTGACAAGGTGTTCCCTGATATTTGCAGTATCGTGATATTACTTTACATCTTGAGTTGTTGAGATACAGAGCAGTGTTTCCTAGAGGTGACTTCGTGGAACCATTTTCAATAGTCAAACGACTGTACCAAGGAGTGATTAGGGGACCTGCTAGACAGCTGCGTTATGCGGGTTGCATGCGAATCAGGCGAATTGGAATTCAGGTTGTTCGGATAGTTTTGAGCACGACTGAACATTCAGTGGTATATATGGATACTCTCTGATAAATGTGTTGCAAATAGCCGATACTAAAGCATAATAAATTAAAATGACGTACCTGATGCTGATTTGTCAGATAAAAATTCTTTAAGTACACAGTAGTGCGTGCAGAGTGAGGAAAATTTTTCATAATAGCGTTATGAGAGTGCGACGCTGATCGAAAGGTCGACTACACATCTAACACCTCAAGAAATTCATTTTTATGGATGTTAACCACTTTCATAACTCTGGGCTAGTGCAGAAGGAAGAAGAAGTTGACGAACGTATGTGGAGTAGTTGTGGCTGATTTTCAACCTTTGAGGCAGTACTGAAAGACAATGAGTGTATTGGTTGAGAAGTAGGACGAGTTTGCCTTGCAAGGACGATTTGCGTGTTGCAGTTAATATTTCATGCCAGTAGTGAGGTGCACTGAGCGCAGAACCAATGTGGATTGTTAGTGTAAAATACACCGGTAGTATGAGGCACCAAGCTGCTGAGTAATAAGTTGCCACCTCAGGTAAAGGTACGTGAGATCAAGAAACTGAAGACGCAAAACTTGTTTCACTATTTTGTATCTACTGTTAACAGGGGATGCAACTGTCATCCGGTGGAAGCCCACCATTGTGATGTTAAAAGAGTTTTACACCAATACGAGTACCATCCTCGGATGCAGTGTTTTGGCGACGAACACTATAATGTAAAAAATGGAGGTAACTTGAGCTCACAAATACATGTACGGTAACTAAAATAACGAAATATTTTGCAGTTGTAATGAATATCTTGATAAAGCCTTATACATTTTTAGAGCATCAACGTTCAGCACATGTACCCTTGTGTGTTTCAAAAAACTGGTACCAGATGCCGATTTAGGAGAATACTTTTACTCAAAGACAATAAACAAAAGAAAGCATCAGAAGAGAGATGAGAGAGAGAGAGAGAGAGAGAGAGGTAGAGAGAAGGAGAGGGAGAGACAGAAAGAGGAATGCCCATTATGATAAACAGGTAATATGTAAATGCAAAGTACTACCTCAGTGCTTAGCTGTATGGCGCGCCAGTAATTCATATATCTTGAATGCACAAAATACGTGCACGAAATTCCGTTTAGCATCCGTGGATACCTCAGCAAGCTCCCCTAATTTGTCGTCTTTCTTCCTATGAACCACATCAGTAAGAGTAAAAATAGTGTAATTAATACACAGTCAGTATTATATTTTGCTCGTTAAATGTCTTCTTCCACTTTTTAAGAGGTCCAGAAGGCTAAGACTAGATGTTTAAATTTTGAAGGCCCTGAATTCCAGTCACATTTGTAAAGTAATAGACACTTCATTTTTCTAGTTTTTGAATATGAGGCCAAAGGGCCGTATTTGGTACTCACATTAAACAAGATAATTGTATGTAATGGTTTTACGTAGATTTTATTTGTCAAATGTACTCAAGTACTGCTGCTTCATGGTTTTACAAGTAATATGAGGCACACGACCTGCACTCAAACATGAGGCAGATGTTCTGAAAAGAGAAACACACACACCCCACACATAGACATATGTGTGTGTGTGTGTGTCTGTCTGTCTGTGCGTGTGTGTGTGTGTGTGTGTGTGTGTGGGTGGGTGGGTTTGTGTGTGAGCGCGCACTCGAGACCAGTAAAGTGATGTGACCTTGACATACCATGGAGGCTGCACCCTGAAGAGCGACTTGTGTCCAGTAAACACAGCCGTTCTCACCTCAGCTGCCTGGAGAGAGCCACGTATCTGTCGGCTCATACCTGCTGCTACTTGAGGTAGGAGCTCACCCCTTTGTGACTGGTTCCTTGCCACGAGTGGCAGCTCACTCCACTCGACTCGAGACCCCATTGCACCGCAGACGGCTTGCTCGACCCATTTACGACAGCCTCGTGCCAACCATCTGTTAGACAACGAGGTTATTCTTCAGAGGTCGTCCAACCTATGGCTGTGGTTACAACTGAGCGAACGATTTGCTATTGCTATATGATGACTGGGAATGGAGTAATTAATTGTAGATGGATTTGAGTATCTGTGGACTGTGACAACATAAAAGCGAATGTGAAGAGGCTTGTAGACAACTGCGCTTGTGTATTTTCTTGTAGTTTACTTTGGAATCAGCTTTACCGTTATAATCCAAGGCATGATATTCATCAGACGATGAGTACGAGCAACGAAAAGCAAAAATGAGACCCATGTCCCAGTTAAAATGACCTCGACGAACTTGTGCTACAGATGAAGCTCTGCACAATTTGTCCGCAGCTCATGGTGTGGTGGTTAGCGTTGCTGACTCTGGATCACAGGTCCCAGATCCCATTACCGGCCGGATTCGGGATTTTCTCTGCCTGGGGACTGGGTGTTTGTATTATCCTCATCATTCTGTCGTCACCATCATCATTGGTGACAACGGCTTGCTTGGACTGCGTAGAAATTGGACTGGGTAAAAATTGGGACTTTGTAAGGGCACTGATGAACGTGCAGCTGAGCGCCCCACAAACCAAACATCAAAATCATCAGCACAGTTTCATCAGCATCCATTTTATTCACAGTGAGAAGGTGATGTTACACAGCAGTTTATCCCTAAACTCTTACGAAGCGTTTAATCTCATATGCACATCTTCATGGTTAATGTAGTCGACCCTTTAATGCTGCCTAATAACTGCAGATGATATTTAGTAGTGCCATTCCTTTTATAACAGTTAAGGCAGTCATTTCCTGCAGTAATGGCGAGCTTTTTGTAGGTGGCTCACAATAAGGGAGATTACGTGAAGGATCAAGCAGACTAATAAATTCGTTCAGTGCTGAAAACTACCATTGAAAGGAGGTAAAGAATGCGGAATTCGCTTGGTCCCAACTCCCCTCGACGGGCGGCTGAGGGGCGGCTATCTGCGTAAAAGACAGTCTTGCTTGACGTACTGGCAGGATTCCTTTCAGGAAAGATTGGAACGTAAGCCAGCTCCAGCTTTCAGAGAAGGTAGACCGTTAGTACAACCGTTTGTCTCAGCAGACGTGCTAAGCAGGAATGTTGGTTTAAAACACCTGTAACCAATTTTCTGACTGGAGAGCACGTTCTTTCTTGTGTGTGCCTACGTGTAAGTCTGTCAACTCGTCAGCGTCAGAATCCTGTCATGGACTGGGAGAAGTTTTCTGTCTTCCTCCCCACACCTTGGTATTATTGATTAATGATAATAAAATCCGCAGGAGTACGAGTTTTTTTCAACTTATGTACAAAACCATTACTGAAGGGAACTCGCAGCGTCCACTGCAATTTGCCAGCGATTTTCCTACACTTGTACAAACAGGCAAGTTACAGGTGGTTAAAATAGATCACACTTATTGCTAGCAGAATGAAGAATAAAAACTTGTGGACAGGCGACTGAGAAGAAAATACTTGCAGCCAGGTAACACTTGCACCCATATGGATGTTTCCATTGTAGTTCCGAGTGCAGAGGCCAAGTCAGACTCAACTGTTACCACCGCTGCCTACTGCATTCATGCTGTATGAGAGTGGTAAGAATGAACTTTCAATAGAAACATCAAGCTGATTGTAGCTAACTGCCATGAGGGCCTAACCGCACAATTTTAACATTCTCAGCCACACAATTGCTTGTGTCGTGCATTTTAATGATTCTGCTGATGTTCGTTCTTATTCTTCCGGTTTCTTGCTTTTAACCACATTCCATTCTTGCAGTATCCACGACTTATTATCGTGATTATACATTTACTGTGCTCACTCACCTGACACAAGAATAGATTTCAAGAATACATTCCTTCGTTCTTTCATTAAATGTTCACGTGCTTATCCCAGTGAAATATATGTTGATGCTTCATGATAATAAACTTTGAGCCTTACAGTGACTTCTCTGTCCCCTCTCAGTAATATATGCATGTTTAATGTGGTACCTATAGAAGCACAACAGTATCTTTTATTTACTTTCTTGATTAAATGAAATTTATTTGTAATTGGAAAAGATATAATATGAAATATGGTATCTGGCTTTAAAATTTAAAATCATGAAAATGACACCAGTTAAAATGTAGCGGAATAGAGTGAAAAACGACCATCTTTGTGAAATTAATATTCGTGGTTTTACTGACATCCTTCTCATTTTAAATGAATTGGTGCAAATAATTGTCTATTTTTCACCAGTAATGAGTTTATTTTTGTTATTTGTTAACGATAATCCATCTGTTATATTATTAACAATTTAACAAGTGGAAAAGTGGGTGAGCGTTGTATAAACCTCAGGACACGCATTTAAGTTATCGTATATTTCTGGGGTATTATCTAATGCACAACCCAGTTATATTATTTTATCCGTATTTTCAGAAAATAAGGATATTTATTTAGTGTGACTTTATTCGTTTGCTCTGATGAGCAAGTGTTGGTTGGTGGGAGTATATATTTCGTTTATCACTCAAAAGTATTTAATAATTGGACCGTCGTGATTTGTAATCTGACACTTACCCACTGTACCGCCGAACACATTGGAAATCATAATATTTACGCTTTTATTAGTTATTGAAACAGACCGTTGCACATTAATAAAGTTAAAAACTCTTGAGGATTTTTCAAAATGAAATACTGAAGGTATTTTATGATGAGACTTAAGCACTTCACTGCATGCAATCGATAGTAGATCTTCTACTTTGAAAGGATAAGCTGGAGATAGTACAATAAGTTTAGGGTCGCAATGGTGAGGGAGCAGGATAATTTGGGCTTGACAAGCCGTAACATTTTGCGATATACCACTGTGGCTGGCACGTAGGCTTTTCTGTTCTTGTCCAATTACAGTTACGATTAGCATCAGCTGTGTAGGCAACTGCTGTTTTTAAGAATTTCTTAGCCTGAAAGGTTCAAAATTCGTCATTACGTGATGAAGCAATAATTCTACTGAGGTTGGGTGAATGAGACTATTGATCGACTGTTCACTTATTATATTTTCTCTAGAAAGTGGACTTACATTAAATTATTACCACCTTTCCTTACTTAACTGAAGTTGCTTTGGAGTTAATAATCTCTGCACAGAGTATTTCAGATGAAAACACATTCCTTTTGTTTTTCATTGGCTTTTCAGGATTACTTCGTTATATTTGCCCGGCATCTCATTGCAGTTGGAAAGCTCTACGTATCTATGTACATATAGTCTGCATTTGTTGCAGCAGTCGACGTAGATATTTGCGTGATGCTCTCACTAGTTCACATATCCCTGTTAACCGTTTAGGACTGCTGTGGCAGTGGTGCTGCATTACATAAGCTGGAAGAAATGGCAAAATTATCTTAACTGCGTGGCAACACCCATCTCATCCTATTCTTCTCCCCTTTCCAGGCGCCGACGGAAGGTCATATGGGCAGTTGGCTCTCCTTGTTCGTAGTAGATTGTCAAATGAGTTACTACAAAGAGCGGAAAACTGTCACAACGCGACCCTCCATTTGAAAATAACTAATCTTTCCTAAAAGAATATTTGTTACATCGCTCAGTTTCTGGCGGTAGCTATTGCTATTGGTATTGGTTGCTATTCGTCGGCCAATACACAGACGGTTAATCCTGGTTGTGGAATGAGGCTGGAATTGTCACCCCATGATGTCCCATTCTGCTCGACTGGAGATAGATCTGGTGATCGAGGAGACCAAAGCAACAAGTCGACATTTTGTAGAGCGCTTTGGGTTACAACAGCGGTATGTGGCAGAGATTTATCGTGTTGGATAACACAGGCCGGAATGCTGTTCATGATTGGCGTACAGTATTGCAGTCAAGGTTCAAGGTTCATGGGGTGACCACAACAGTGTTCGTGCTCTCATACGATATCACACCCCAGACCTCAATATCGCAGAAGCAACATCCAGCTTTTCGTTCCCCGACTACACTCTTTCGTTCTTACTGGTTGTAGAGCTGATAAATGTCTCTTGACTAACATCAACTCACCATTTCAATCTCAAAGGTAACTATCGCTCACGAAATTTCCAGTGTGTATTTAAAAAAAACATGATTTGCATTCTCATAGTGGCCCTACTGGGTTGTTTCAGCTTTTTTCCGTCAGTGTATGCGGAATAAAAGTACCTATTGATCATGTGATCCGTGTCAGTGTCAAATCTTCCATTTTGATGACGGAAAGATATAGGAAGTTAAGACACCAGAAAATGTGTTTTTGGTATAACACAAACGGACATAGAAAAATGGTGACTGTTCGCTGTGCTGAGAGAATTAGTTTTTGAGCGTGTGAAAACATTTAAACATATTACGTGAATGCGGGATCGAGGGCACGAGCGTGCGACGTCGCTTCGAAACGATGCTATAATCTGAAAAGCTGCAACGTATATTTAACTAATTCAAAGTTTTATTTCAGTGGTCGTTTAACCATTTCTGTCGTCGTTCTTATAAAATTTTGTGCTCTGTTGCCTCTATGTTGATCATAGTGTATGCTAACAACAATGCTATGTCACCTAAACCGTCGAGGACCGTTGCCTAGCAATAACTTCCGTATTCTCTCGAGTACTCGAAGTGCCTATCCGAATTCGCTGTTTGAGTTATTGAGTGAAAGAAGCTTCAGCTTTAATTCAAGTGTTGTAGAGTGAATTTTGTGTTTCGAGAACAACTATCGAAACATTTTAAAGTTCTTGGGGAGCTTTAGAAGCTTTGAGCGAAGCGAACACCCAGCTTCAGAACCGAGGAGCATTGTACCTGCAAGAGGTATGAGCTATTCGCGTATCTGTCAATTATTTATTCACCTTTCGGAATCATCTGTAGTCAGAATATCGTAGAAGCTTTTAATTGTCCGTGTACTTAGTGCAGAAATACTAGCAAGTTGAAGCATGTGGTAGAGTGTGATATGATTACATAACCTGATGTTACTAACAGAATATCACGTGAAACACCATTTTGTTTCAATTTTTCATGGAGATTCACGTATTAAGTGCTTGCTTTTTTCAGACAGATTTCTATACTTTCTATTTGGCGCAGTTCATGCACTTTCATTTTGTGTTCTCAAACTAATTTCTTAGTTCCTCAATGGCAAACGTGAGAAGCGCATTGGCCTTTTCCACCCGTTTGCTTTGATCAATGACATCCGATGTGACGTCATGACTTTATGTTGAATTGGATGTAAGCGGACTGTTATTAAAAGTTAGCCTGTGGTTGTGTTACTTACCAGTGTAATCTGTGATGTCTGTAAACCATGCTGTTATTCCAAATACGTCGCGACATACGAGGGTTTGGTTTGGGTGGAACCTGAGACGACAGATTAAACTGCCGTGGAGAAACCAGTAACGATTGTGTTTTCCGCATATGGCACGATTTCCCAGGTTAATGGTGGGTAGGACGTTAAGAGAATAAGATAAATTTTTGTGAGTGATTATGATTATAATTTGATTCTTATAGTTATTTAGCTGTCTTTTTAATATGGGAAGTTCGTCGAGAGTGAGGTTAGCCCTAACGAAATCGCATTGCTAATGGTAATGTTGTTGATAATTTTTTAATTTACAAATATTTGTCCGTTTTTTGAATGTGACGCTTTGGAACGCTCTGCTTGTGAAATTCACTGTTCCTAAGAGGCTCAATTTCTTTTTATCGGTTGTTCACCCTCGCGCTGCGTACCTTTTCTTTTTTTTTTAGTTCTTAGTATTTGTTTAGCTGAATTAGATCAAGGTTGTGGTATTTATTGGTGAATTATTTATTTTCGGTTTTGGAGCTGCTTATTTCCATTTGTAGTGTGATTCCAGTGTTTCGTTCTTCTTTTCTTTCGGTTTATTCTAAAGGAAATTGTGTACACAATTTTTTGATTGAGTTGATGTTATGTGGGTGTTTTGTATTACTGTCCTCTGTTTAGGAATAGAGTTCACAACAGTCGATGTGTATGTCTTTTTCTATTGTTAGCTTTACTCTGGAGAAATTTATGTGGCTAATCCTTGCATAATGAGATTCGTGTGTGTGTGTGTGTGTGTGTGTGTGTGTGTGTGTGTGTGTGTGTGTGTGTGTGTGTGTGTATTGGGTGGGGATCTTGTTTGTATATACTGCGATACCATTTGTCTGTTATTTTCTTATATTTTTAGGTTTATGATGGAAAAGTTCCTATGCGATATTTTTCGATTATGTCGTTTTGTGGAGCTGTGTGTGATATCACTGTCTTCCTTTGAGCTAAAGGTCAAGCGAAGAATTCGATTCCAGTTCTGACATATTGGTCTTCCTTTGAGCTAAAGGTCAAGCGAAGAATTCGATTCCAGTTCTGACATATTTGCAGCTTTTTTCTTTTTATGTTAGAGACATTTGTAGGGGATCTCTTATCACTGTCTGTTAAAGCTATATAAGTACAGCGTACGCTGCGATTAGTCTTGTTTTTTTATGTTTTCGTTTGCGTCATTCCGGAAGAATGTGTGTGTGGTGTATTTTCCAGTTAAGTTGTTTTGTGGAGGTGTCTAGCACCACTGTCTTCATTTCATCTTTATTGGTCAAGCGAATTCTTCGAATCCAATTTTGTGTATACTATATATTTTTGTTCGGTTTATTCTATAGAAGTTCTGAAATGTTCTTAGTATTAGCAACCTTTTTAGTATGTCCCCATCCAAAACTTTCCCATTCCTGCTATTGATCCGATAATTTCATTTCATATGGCGATTAAAATAGTTCCCATGGTTTTTTGTTTGTTAAGAAGTGCGTTCTACAATACACAACGGTGTATTTTAACAGAAACGATTGATTTCGGTCTAGGACCAGACCATCATCGTGACCAAAAACCGTCTCAGCTATCCGTCTGAGTAAATGGAATCGCAGTTTTAGTAAATGGAATTGCAGTTTCAGATGTACAGTGTTCCGTCGTTGATACTAGCTGTACATTCATTACATTACGTCCATTTAACCTCGACAACGTTTCCCCCATATTATATAAATACAAATAGATAATATCAATGATGGCGCTTTGTACATCTGTTAACTGCTGTTCCAATTAAACAAACGAAAAAGAGAGATGATTTTTGGACCCTTGATTTTCTGGTACGAACAGAAATCTATCGTCTGTAATAAAATATGCCGTTACAGCTGTGTGCTGCATATGGCAGTTCTTAACATTCATTAAAGCTGTACAGCACCACCTACACAACATGTTTTATGTTTGTTTTTGATTGTAATGGTGTATATTGCTTTCGCCGTCCTGAAGAGTGTCATCGGGCTCTTATTAAATGTTATCTGTGGTTGTCGTAGTGTCTCGTGTAAACTATCCACTTTACTCCAAATATGAGTCGTGGGTCAGTGCAGACGGACAGAATTTAGCATGGTCTATTCTTTTCAGTTGCTGAGATGCACAACGACAACGATGTTAGCGATCTTTCTCGCTTGTCGATTACACATACATAGTGTCTGTAGTCATAACAGGGTCATGCTGCTGGAATTTTCTTCCGTCTCTGAAAACGAACACATTTTCGAAACTGATGCGAACTGTTTTTTGTCATACTGAGCTGACCTTCCACCGTAACAAAGGAATATAACTCACTTATTGGTTCTAGGCGCTACAGTCTGGAACCGGGCCGCCGCTACGGTCGCATGTTCGAATCCTGCCTCGGGCATGGATGTGTGTGATGTCCTTAGGATAGTTAGGTTTAAGTAGTTCTAAGTTCTAGGGGACGGATGACGTCAGTAGTTAAGTCCCATAGTGGTCAGAGCCATTTGAACCATTTACTTATTAGTTAAAAAAATTGAATTAAGAGCTCGGAGTATTTTTAATTGGTAAATTCTTTGTGAATTTATTAGTTATTCGGGCGTTTTCATCCTTTAGAGGCTGCTATATATCTTTCTATAGCAGGGCATGATGATTTCGTCTGACATATATTTAAATTACCAAACATTTTACTGCAGTGCTTGTTTACCTATTGATATCCACGTTCCTATAAAAATGTGCTCTTTATTTGCTGGGATTGCTGTTGGTGGGGTTGCTATTTAATGTTGATCACAGGGTATGCTAGCAACAATGCTGTGTCACCTAAACCGTCGAGGACCGTTGCCTAGCAATTACTTCCGTATTCTCTCGAGTACTAGAAGTGCCTATACGAATTCGTTCTGTGAGTTATTCGGTAAAAGAAGCTTCCGCTTTCATTCAAGTGTTGTAGCGTCAACGTTTTTGTTGCAAGAACAACTAAGGAAACTTTTTAAAGTTCTTCCGAACTTTAGAAGCTTTGAAGTTAGCTGACGCCCAACTTCAGAGGCCAGCTGCATTGTACCCGCATGAGGTATGAGCCATCAATTAAGTGTAACCTATTTATTTACCATATAAAGCAATCTGCAGTTAGAATATCGTACAAGCATTTAAATGACTGCGAATTTTGTGGAGAAGCACTGGCAAGTTGAAGTTTTACGACGGACCGTGTTATGATTTCGGAACACGTAATTAGTACAGTGTAATATGTGAAATATCACTTTGTCTTAATTTTTCATACAGGTTCATAAGTTAGGTACCTAACTTGTAGAGACGAACCACTTTACTGAGTTTCTGACGAAGTTCATTTACGTTTGTCATACCTTCACAGATTAATCACGTAGTTTCACAGTGATAAGTGTCACCAACCTCCTTGCTTCTCAGTTGTACATACATGTTGGTTGTGATCATTGCACAGTCGTGCCGCTGGATATTTCTTCCGTCTTTGAAGAAGGCGACGCTTTGGAAACTGATGGCAGTTGTGTAAAGTAACATTTAGTCGAGATGGCTCTGTAACAAAAAAGTTTTCGTCTCCTGTTGCTTCATGAAATTGAATTAATATCTTGTAATGTAGTTAGCTGTTAAATCCATTGGGAGTTGATTAGCTATTCAGGTTTTTTTATTAGATACTGTTGGATACCTCCCAGTCGCAAAATACCATTATTCTGCGGCACATACAAAGATTTATTTAAAATTTTTCAGCACTGCTCGTTTACCCATTCCTATTGACGTTACTAAACAGTATACAGCTCTGCAACCACTGACGTTGTTTAATGTTGTTCACAGGATATGCTAACACCGATGCTATGTTACCTAAACCGTAGGGAACCGTTGCCTAGCAATTATTCACCGGAGCACTTGAAATAACGATAAGAATTCGTCATGTGAGTTATTGAATTAAAAAGGCTCCATTTTTGATTCATATAGTCCACTGTTAGACTTTGTGTTTCGAGTTTAAATAACGAATCATTTTATGGTTGTTGAGGACTTCTAGAAGTTTTGAACGAAGCGAACGTCCAGCTTCAGAAGTGAGGTGCAATGCATCCGAGAGAGGTATGAAGTCCTGACTTAAGTGTCTTCTGATTACTCGCCGTATAGAGTCAGATGCAGTTTCTATATCGTATAAGCTTGTAAATGACTGGATGTGTAGCGGCGAAGCACTGGAACACTGAAACGTTACGACGTAGTGTGATGTGATTTCGCGGTATGTAAAATGGAAAAAAAGCAGTTCCATTCACATTCCAGTACATTGTTTCAATACGTCATGCAGCTACAAAGGTTACGAGAGAATGTGACTTATAGGGACATATCTCTTTTCTGGGGTTTTCACAATTTTAGTTGCTGTGACAGTCTATTCTTTCACTTATTATTTAATTTCACAAGAGAGCGGTGTCACCTGTGTGTCACCAAAGCTGTTATATTCTACCTTCTGTGAAGAAAAGGGAATACGTAAACAAGTTCCAGCTGCGTGCAGTAATAGTGAGTTGACATGGCACGATATCAAAAGTATTTTCTCTTTCTGTTACACAAAGAAACTAAATTAATACCTTAGAACATCGTTAAATGATAATTCCGTTGGGAGTTTATAAGGTGTGCTGTCGTTTTCTTAATTCAAATGTAGCTAGTTAAATTTCAATCTAAATATGGTTGTTACGTCGTACGTATTGTTGAATAATTCACATGGCGTTGAACAGTGATTCTAGGTTTAGTGTTGAACTTAGATTGTTGATGACTCTGCCACAAACAAGGAAAGGCGCAGCCCGGTGAAAATTCACTGACTCAGACAACGGGTGTTTATAAAAATCGTAATCTCCTCAGACACTGCGGAGAGATTTGGGATTTAAACCACCACACTGTTGCGTAGATTATTTACTAGTAACTTCATATCGCCAACAAGATGTTCCCTTAAGTACTCGCTAATTAAATTTCCGATCCTGCCTCACGGTGCCATCTTGAACGAACGGATGGTAGTAATCAAATAGTGGCCTAATGTCTGTCCAAATGCGAGGTTTAAATAACTATACTTGGTGTATATCTGAAACTAGTGTAGCGATGCAGTGTATTGATAATAAAACTGTCTGTCTGTCTAATAGCGATAGCCTTAAATAACTGCGAAATATAGTTATTCATTGCAGAATAAACGTACCTCCTAATGAACACACCTTTGGCTGTCATCGGAGAACTACTATTATTTTAGTTCATCTGTTAGGGATCATTAAAAGGGAAAAAATAATTTTTCAAATAAGTCAATGATATTTAATTGATCTAGATGTTACAGACACTTTGTAACACTGTATTATTACAGAAGTTAAATTTAAAGACATGACATCACGGTCTCAAGTTTTCCTTGCGATACACTATTGAGACATCAAAATAAGATTTACTTCTGGACACGGTATGGTCGTATCTAACGTGCTGCCCGTTATCGTTGCAGCAATGTTCCGAAGCATCAAGGCGTTTTTCTCCCGATGTATGGGAGGGGAAAAACACAAAGGTCTGCGACTGGACAAGACCTTAGTCGCTGCTCCAGGTAGCTTTGAGGTGAGCCACGCCACGTTGCATTACTGACATCATAATAAGCATAGCACTAACGTTTGCTTCATTTAATGGACGTTTTCCCCCATTAGCTTGCTTCTTCCGTTTTCTCTTTGAGTTATGTTCCCAGTTACTTTTACGACTTTTTTACTTTCCCAGATTCTTTTGCGGAATGGTTTTAATCTGAGACCCTTTTGAGTAAGGAAATTGGGCTGATGACCATGTAGTTTAGTCTCTTTACTGTCCAAACCAACCAAAAAACATATAACTGAAGGTTGCGTAATTTGCGATAAATATAACACTTTGTTACACTCGGACATATTAGCAATCATAAAACTAAATATGTCTTTTCCCACAGGACCGTCAATTTACACTTGACGAGTTCTTTATGGAGCTACTGCAGAAACGGCTGCAGGAAGAAGAAGAAATCCGTGTTGCTCTGGTGAGTGTAAATTAGTTCAGTACAGGGAATAATGGCATTAGGTTTCAACGTGTACTATTCGTTTTATGTTAGTATCAATACTCTCTTACGAAGGTGACAGTAGATAGTGCCCGTCTTCGGGTGTTTTGCTGAGTTGTTATGATTTGTGCAAAATGCTGCGATGACCGTGACTGGAGTGCAGCGAGCTTTGCTTGTGCGCTCGATCCCTGGACTCCACCTAGTCAGGGAATGTCATATGACCTAAAGGACACGGCTAGGTCGGTCGTTGAAATGTTCTGCATCAACAGGAACAACAACTCGGCATAACTCCCAGAAGTACTTCAATAACCAATCGCGCAAACAAAAAACTTGTACATCATGGGACATAAGTATTTGTTTAGTATTATTAGTTCGTCAGACATGGACTGAGCAGTGAGAATACTTGAATATTAAAATCGATCATTGTACAAATATTATCAATAAATGTAGCTAGAAAAGGTATTGATAAATGTAGCGCTTCGTAAAAAGCGGCCATGTTGGGACCTAGCACATGTTCTGTATTACTCCACATTTTGGATATCAGAAAAGTAATAGGTTCTTTTCCAGCAGGAGCGTCAGTTTACGCTCGACGAGTTTTTTGAGGATCTACTGCAGAGATGTCTGCAGTGAGAAGAAGAAAGCCACACTGCTACGGTCAGTGAAACTTCGATCTGCAGATTTTAGTTTCTAAGTGTATTTCTGGATTCATGGCCACAGCGTAACTCCCTTCAGAACGGTAACCTGCGTATGCGTAATTTTTCCGACTCTACTATTTTACGTTTTTAGTATCACTAAAATGCTGTCAGCTTAGGTACAAAAACAAGCCTAAAAGATGCAAAACTCTATGGTCGATCCGTAAATTCTGTTGTACTGAGCTCATGGGTGGTTATCACAATGCTTCCAATACTATTCTTCTATAACGGTTTTGAATTGTGAACGGATATGCAGCCTTTTTCACAGTGTATTATTTCGCCCTTCTATTGCTAGGTTATACGTAATCTTAAGAATAAACGGTACAATATGGTTTCCTACCCTTTCACAGTATGGAGGGAGTTTCAGAAAACATTCTTATCTCCTCCCGTCCATGAAAGAGTTATCAAGTTTTCAGTATAGTTTCACGTTGATCAACCTATGCTGGTCTTTTGGTTCTGTTATATTATACTACATCAAGGTTTACTTTTCTGTCATATAATTATCCACGACACCCTCGGAATTTTAATTCAGTATTTTGGGAACTTGTTTTAAGAAACTCTACGTTTCTGACATAAGTGCATATAACAACAGTCACAGTTGCCTTGGTTGCTTTATGCGTAGAACGTAGTTCAGTCTAATGGTCAGTATAAAGGTATAAATATTCACATACTGGTGACAGCCACCTGCCATCATGATACAATGATCAGAACGAACTGTACTCAGCGAACAGGATAGAGGCAAACAGTCATTGCTGGTAGTTCTCAATTTTAAATTCTCATTTATAATACTTTACAGTCTTGAGTTGATGATTAGGGGAGAAAGAAGCATCGCTACACTATACCCGTATCAGGGACGCAAAACAATCTATAAAATATATTGTCATTGCACTCTTCTACTACACTTGTGGCAATAGTTATAAACCGTAACTCCATTTTGTGTCTATTTTACAGTCTCAACAATATCGATACAGAAATCGACCCTATACTAGCCTCGCGTCCTACAATAATTTTGCAGTTTTCTTTACACATATCAACCCACCATAATGTGATCACGTTTTTAATTCTGAAATTTAAATTTGTCTACAGGCCACTCCAGTGGTCTCTCCGCCAACCCACGGAGGCTCAACACTCCACACCATGCAGCTCTTCATCACAGCCACCAAATCTTATGCTGCCTGCTAGGGACGCCGTCGTCAACTCGGCGCGTGGAGAAGGCCGTCTGGTTGCTAAACTATTTGACCACGTAACCGTGGCCAATACCACTTGCAACCAAAGTTGCGATTCAATAAAACTTCGGCTTAATGGGATAATATAGTCTCGCTATTTAATTTAGTTCTATAGATGTGGTATTATGGTAACACACGAGCCTCACATTTGGATTGACAGCGGTACAAGTCAATAATTCGTCCATCAACATCTATGGTTTCGGTGGTTTCTTTAAGTAGATTAAGGAACCCGCAAGGATGTATCAATCGTAATTCGAGTCATACGATTTTCTCCGCAATACGAGCTCAGTATTACAAGCATTTAGAACCCATAGAACTTGCCTATCAAAATTTGCTAAGTAAGTTCATCAGAAAATTAATTCAAACTAATAATATTTAAAAGAGTAATGTGACTAAAAGATCTTTGCATCTAGGGATAACAAGTCAGTGCCTGTCATCCCCACGGTTACTTATTAATTCAGTGCGCCACATGTAATATAACCATAAACTATGTAGAAACTGTTGTGACTTGGCAAGACAGCCAAGCCACTACGAGGTGAAGCCGAAAGGCACGCGTTAAGCTCACGCAGGCTGGCGTGAGGTCTGGAACGGGACACGGAAATGAACTAGCAAAAACAGGACGTAGCTGTGGAATACTTAACTTTAATCCATAATTGGTGAACATCGGTCTGACGGTACATGTATCACAAGATAAATAGCAATTGATAATGGCGCCTTGCTAGGTCGTAGCAAATGACGTAGCTGAAGGCTATGCTAACTATCGTCTCGGCAAAGGAGAGCGTAGTTTGTCAGTGAACCATCGCTAGCAAAGTCGGCTGTACAACTGGGGCGAGTGCTAGGAAGTCTCTCTAGACCTGCCGTGTGGCGGCGCTCGGTCTGCAATCACTGATAGTGGCGACACGCGGGTCCGACGTATACTAACGGACCGCGGCCGATTTGAAGGTTACCACCTAGCAAGTGTGGTGTCTGGCGGTGACACCACAGAAACTACATCACAATAAAATTTGACGTCGTCAGTATAGATTGTTATCGGTACTCGGTTAGTTTGTTCTCATTAGTGACCCCATACACGTTATTGAAAAACTATATGGGTGCGAAATAGAAGCTCCGTTGACACACTAAGCAACTGATCATAAAAGTAGCATTTGTAACTAGGAAACATAAGTTAAAGCACACTTAGTGTCATCTAACTGATGATGCATTTCATTGTACTCCATCGTGCGAACAATAACTGGTTAGCATAGTGATGCAACTACAAACAAGTAAACGAAGCATTTGTGCTACGAACACATGGCTCGGCCGTAAGACCTATACACAATTCACCGAGCGTGCGTGATCCATTACCGCTTATAGCGTGGACGATTCTACCTTTCACTTTGAGCACTGTAGTTGTGTCAGAGAAGAGACGTCGGTAGCAGGAAACTCATTTTTACCTTTTCTTTCCATTTTCCCGAAAGTAATGAGTTGGTGCACGTCTCGCAGAAATTGCAAATATCAAATGATGTGGGGAAATGAATATGCTATCGATCTGCGAAAGCTCAGTGAATGAGTGGATCAATGTTAATCAGAAGGGAGTTGCACGTTCGATATATTAACATTGACTCACGTACCTTTTACCATATTCTAATATAAAAGTATTGATCGAAATACTTCATTCAATGATCCAAAAGGAAAAGAGAAAAGATACAAAAACGTTGATCTACACAGTTCCTCCCGTGACTTAATTAAAAAACATTGATCCACTTACTAAATGTGCTTACACAGATCGATTCCATATCAATAGGAAGCACAGAAATATTTCACTACATTTTCTTGTGTATCATGGGTTGTGACGCTGTCCCTGGTTTGCAGATACTAGCAGTTTCAGTACCTACGGCTGAAATAAGGAGCAAATAAATCTATAATCCACTTTTACGGTAATGTTTCGCCCTTTCTTCCGAAAGTATTACTTCAAAACACGTTTCCTGCCTGCAGGTCTCTTATTGGCTGTATAACATGAACAGCTGACATGCCTTCTTTTGCTCTCATAGTACAGCACGGCAAGCACTGGCGACATTCCTGCTTGAAACACGTATGTACGGCACTGGCCCTATTCTAAACTTTTCCTGAAACATCATTCGACATATATCACTCAACTGAAAAACTAGTCACCAGTACAAAGAGCAGAAAGTTATACGAATACAGAAAGCCAAAAATTGATGCCAATACATACGGCCAAAAGTCGCTGAAATTGACGGAATGCGGTAACAAGAACAACATTTGGGATTACCTCACGTTCCGATTCTAGACGTCTACGTTGACCTATGACGTTATATCGGGGATATAAAGCGTACTTTATTTATTATAACAACCACAGATTTAATAGCAGACCTCTGGCATACATCAGGATCACTACCACAAGATAGACCATTATTGTCGCATACGAACATAAGAAAGATGCGAAATATTGCAGTCACTTAATTAAATAAAATTAATGAGACAACAATGGGAATTAGGGACTTCTAGGCGGGGCAAACTAAAAATACTACAATAAGACTAACATCACTCCAAGAGAATCACATAATCGAAAAATAACCCTCACGAATTCCTACAAAATAAACCCAGCAAAAAGAATGACAAACACACAACTGGAATAGAATTTATTTCTAGACCTATGTAGCTCAAACGAAGACAGTAGTGATATCAACCCCCTCCCCCCCCGCCGCCGCCAAAGAAGGGGTAATCCATTACAATCAGTACTGGAAATTTCAGCTGACAAACATAGCTGAAACGAAGGCAGTGATGCAGACAATCCCCCACCAACAAAGCTAATAAGGATAACGAAATTCAATATATCTATACAGCGCCAAAGACGACATTGGCTCCATAACTCACCACCCCCCTCCCCTTCCACAACCACACTCCCCTCAAATAAAACTAACCAAACACAAATCTAATAACCTCATTTCAAAGAAATATCCTTCCCATAAACAAACTACGATCTCACACTAAACAAAAAAAATCATAAAAAACTTTCTTACCAGTCATAGTCTAGTACAGCTCTGTATTCACTTGGTATTAGTATGTTTGCTTCTGAAAGTCCTGTGTCGTATTTGGATATTCCTGATACGTTCTATCTATTATTTAAGTAACGAAAAATGTTAGGTTGTGGGTTAAACCACTTTAATTCTTATCCATGAGGATGGTCGATGACTGAGACCAATCGGGGTGTATGGGTTTAAAATAAAAGCAGCTGATGGTCAAAGATTTTATACATTACTTAACGGCCGTTGATGGTCGCCTTCCAAAAATGTTTTGTCAAAGTGGCCCCAAAACACACACACACACTCACACACACACACACACACACACACACACACACACACAAACACAAAACCATACCGCAAACAGCAAATTATTTAAATACAACTCCAAGGCGAAACTCCACACAAATACACAACTTTCACTCTAGAATGCCAAACTGTAAACTAAAAGCAACACATCAAAAACCAGAAATAATAAGAGAACCAGTAACCTCTAAAGACTCGTTCTCATTCAACTGCATCTTTAGTGTAAACCGAATCACAAACGTAAACGTCCATCACAGAGACTCAGCAACCGCCTACAGCACGTCTCTTACAAAAATAATCCATTTCGAATGTGCCGTAGTGTTCCTAGGTACGTACCTAACATCTCCATCGACAAACGTGAAAAATCCAAAAAACAACTAAACATTTGAGAGAAGCATCGTAAAAAGCATCACAAACCGTTTCTCTCGCAACAATTTAAGCCCTGCCGTTCGTTTCCTGCCTAGCCTTACCCTCAGAACTCGTGCCACACACGGGAAGAAACAGCCAGACATTTGGAGATCGGTGCATGGTCTGATTCCACTAGTCGACATTGATCCATGACCCCTTCTTTGGAATAAACAGCATATAAAGTTTACACCAGTCACTAAGGCCAAACGGCTCACAACCGTCGCATCGTAAATTCAAGAGGTCACACAGAACAGCACTGGTCAAAACAATGGACAAAACGCTCTTTACCGTCTTATCAGCTGTCCAACACAGGTAAGCCTGGTACACCCTTATAGATCATGTTCAGTTATTAATATCACGTGTTTTACACTTACGTAAAAGCAGCCAATTATTATTTAGAAATAAATTTTTGAAGACTTACGCATTTCGTAATCATCGAAGTATCACCTTTATTTGAGTGGTATTACGATTAATGTTCATTAAATAAATTGAGAGGAATAAATTCCGACAGGAAGATGCATTTATAAGTAATTCCAAGTACAGATATGTTGTTAATCATTGCTTACTCTCGTTACTAAGATAATGGTAATAAGATCAAAGATGCTGCTTAAGCTCTGGCTGATTGGGAGTGTAAGCAGAGCCACAATCGAACATATACAGTCGCGACACTCCACCTCTTTTCTGTTGCCCACCGCGATTGAAGCGCGCAAAGCGGCCAGGAAGTACAGTTCGCCAAGATTTTGTAAAAGCGAAAGTTAATCTTAACTCTTTATATTAGTCTGCAGAATGGTTTTTACAAACAGAAGCTTCTGCACCGCATAACGTTCCAGCGACAAGAAGAAGGAAGCAGTATTTTTGCCATTTTTTTTAGGTTTCTTATCAACCCTAGTAGGTGTGAATCGCTGTCACAGAACTCTTTATTTACGACTTTCTTCTAACCTAAAGATATTTACTTGAAAATGTGGTGTTCCTTGTTGTTGTTGTGGTCTTCAGTCCTGAGACTGGTTTGATGCAGCTCTCCATGCTACTCTATCCTGTGCAAGCTTTTTCATCTCCCAGTACCTACTGCAACCTACATCCTTCTGAATCTGCTTAGTGTATTCATCTATTGGTCTCCCTCTACGATTTTTACCCTCCACGCTGCCCTCCAATACTAAATTGGTGATCCCTTGATGCCTCAGAGCATGTCCTACCAACCGATCCCTTCTTCTGGTCAAGTTGTGCCACAAACTTCTCTTCTCCCCAATCCTATTCAATACTTCCTCATTAGTTATGTGATCTACCCATCTAATCTTCAGCATTCTTCTGTAGCACCACATTTCGAAAGCTTCTATTCTCTTCTTGTCCAAACTATTTATCGTCCATGTTTCACTTCCATGCATGGCTACACTCCATACGAATACTTTCAGAAATGACTTCCTGACACTTAAATCAATACTGGATGTTAACAAATTTCTCTTCTTCAGAATCGCTTTCCTTGCCATTGCCAGCCTACATTTTATATCCTTTCTACTTCGACCATCATCAGTTATTTTGCTCCCCAAATAGCAAAACTCCTTTACTACTTTAAGTGCCTCATTTCCTAATCTAATTCCCTCAGTACCACCCGACTTAATTAGACTACATTCCATTATCCTTGTTTTGCTTTTGTTGATGTTCATCTTATATCCTCCTTTCAAGACACTGTCCATTCCATTCAACTGCTCTTCCAAGTCCTTTGCTGTCTTTGACAGAATTACAATGTCATCGGCGAACCTCAAAGTTTTTATTTCTTCTCCATGAATTTTGATACCTACTCCGAATTTTTCTTTTGTTTCCTTTACTGCTTGCTCAATATACAGATTGAACAACATCGGGGAGGGGCTACAACCCTGTCTCACTCCCTTCCCAACCACTGCTTCCCTTTCATGTCTCTCGACTCTTATAACTGCCATCTGGTTTCTGTACAAATTGTAAATAGCCTTTCGCTCCCTGTATTTTACCCCTGCCACCTTTAGAATTTGAAAGAGAGTATTCCAGTCAACATTGTCAAAGGCTTTCTCTACGTCTACAAATGCTAGAAACGTAGGTTTGCCTTTCCTTAATCTTTCTTCTAAAATAAGTCGTAAGGTCAGTATTGCCTCACGTGTTCCAGTATTTCTACGGAATCCAAACTGATCTTCCCCGAGGTTGGCTTCTACTAGTTTTTCCATTCGTCTGTAAAGAATTCGTGTTAGTATTTTGCAGCTGTGACTTATTAAACTGATAGTTCGGTAATTTTCACATCTGTCAACACCTGCTTTCTTTGGGATTGGAATTATTATATTCTTCTTGAAGTCTGTGGGTATTTCGCCTGTCTCATACACCTTGCTCACCAGATGGTAGAGTTTTGTCAGAACTGGCTCTCCCACGGCCGTCAGTAGTTCTAATGGAATGTTGTCTACTCCGGGGGCCTTGTTTTGACTCAGGTCTTTCAGTGTTCTGTCAAACTCTTCACGCAGTATCATATCTCCCATTTCATCTTCATCTACATCCTCTTCCATTTCCATAATATTGTCCTCAAGTACATCGCCCTTGTATAGACCCTCTATATACCCCTTCCACCTTTCTGCTTTCCTTTCTTTGCTTAGAACTGGGTTTCCATCTGAGCGCTTGATATTCATACAAGTCGTTCTCTTATCTCCAAAGGTCTCTTTAATTTTCCTGTAGGCAGTATCTATCT
This sequence comes from Schistocerca serialis cubense, assembly GCF_023864345.2. NCBI lineage: Eukaryota > Metazoa > Arthropoda > Insecta > Orthoptera > Acrididae > Schistocerca > Schistocerca serialis. The sequence continues at coordinate 546,304,336 of NC_064644.1, forward strand.
TACCCCTAGTGAGATAGGCCTCTACATCCTTACATTTGTCCTCTAGCCATCCCTGCTTAGCCATTTTGCACTTCCGGTCGATCTCATTTTTGAGACGTTTGTATTCCTTTTTGCCTGCTTCATTTACTGCATTTTTACATTTTCTCCTTTCATCAATTAAATTCAATATTTCTTCTGTTACCCAAGGATTTCTACTAGCCCTCGTCTTTTTACCTATTTGATCCTCTGCTGCCTTCGCTACTTCATCCCTCAAAGCTACCCATTCTTCTTCTACTGTATTTATTTCCCCCATTCCTGTCAATTGCTCCATTATGCTCTCCCTGAATCTCTGTACAACCTCTGGTTCTTTTAGTTTATCCAGGTCCCATCTCCTTAAATTCCCACCTTTTTGCAGTTTCTTCAGTTTTAATCTACAGGTCATAACCAATAGATTGTGGTCAGAGTCTACATCTGCCCCTGGAAATGTCTTACAATTTAAAACCTGGTTCCTAAATCTCTGTCTTACCATTATATAATCTATCTGATACCTTTTAGTATCTCCAGGGTTCTTCCATGTATACAACCTTCTTTCATGATTCTTAAACCAAGTGTTAGTTATGGTTATGTTGTGCTCTGTGCAAAATTCTACCAGGCGGCTTCCTCTTTCATTTCTTAGCCCCAATCCATATTCACCTACTATGTTTCCTTCTCTCCCTTTTCCTAGACTCGAATTCCAGTCACCCATGACTATTAAATTTTCGTCTCCCTTCACAATCTGAATAATTTCTTTTATTTCATCATACATTTCTTCAATTTCTTTGTCATCTGCAGAGCCAGTTGGCATATAAACTTGTACTACTGTAGTAGGTGTGGGCTTCGTATCTATCTTGGCCACAATAAGCTGTTCACTATGCTGTTTGTAGTAGCTTACCCGCATTCCTATTTTCCTATTCATTATTAAACCTACTCCTGCATTACCCCTATTTGATTTTGTGTTTATAACCCTGTAGTCACCTGACCAGAAATCTTGTTCCTCCTGCCACCGAACTTCACTAATTCCCACTATATCTAACTTCAACCTATCCATTTCCCTTTTTAAATTTTCTAACCTACCTGCCCGATTAAGGGATCTGACATTCCACGCTCCGATCCGTAGAACGCCAGTTTCCTTTCTCCTGATAACGACATCCTCTTGAGTAGTCCCCGCCCGGAGATCCGAATGGGGGACTATTTTACCTCCGGAATATTTTACCCAAGAGGACGCCATCATCATTTAATCATACTGTAGAGCTGCATGCCCTCGGGAAAAATTACGGCTGTAGTTTCCCCTTGCTTTCAGCCGTTCGAAGTACCAGCACAGCAAGGCCGTTTTGGTTATTGTTACAAGACCAGATCAGTCAATCATCCAGACTGTTGCCCTTGCAACTACTGAAAAGGCTGCTGCCCCTCTTCAGGAACCACACGTTTGTCTGGCCTCTCAACAGATACCCCTCCGTTGTGGTTGCACCTACGGTACGGCTATCTGTATCGCTGGGGCACGCAAGCCTCCCCACCAACGGCAAAGTCCATGGTTCATGGGGGGGGGGGGGGTTCCTTAAGAACCAAAAAAGTGTTAGTAAATAGCAGCAGACCTGACTTTTGCAGAAAGGCGTCGTATATTTGCCAAAAACGGAAGTGTTCTTCGCTACAATTCCAGTCAAATCAGTGAATATGGAACAAAGGAAACCAGTATCGAATGCAATACCTACATTATTTTATGTAGCGGATAAGCCAACAAAACTGTAGCTGGAGAAAAGAAACCCCACGGATGTGATAATAAAAGAAAAATTAGCAATAAAACTATTTCCCAACACAGAAGAAACCAATTCCACAATTGTTGCTGCATCTGAGCCACAAACGGCAAGAATCATCAACACATCCGCTTTTGCAACTAAACTAATTACATTTACAAAGTTATTTATGTGTTAAAAAGTCGATGAAGTGTAACACTGTGCAAAACATTAGGATCCATAAAAAGTTGTTAGGTGTCAAGAAAGTGTCTGGCATATTATGAACAACCAAAAAAAAAAATTATTCTCATGCATGAAATGTGTGTTTGTATGGTGTTGTTTACAGTGGAGTAAGCTACAATTACCCACATATTCGAAAGTATTTGTTTAAAATTATGTTGCAGCTTATGTCACAGAATCAAAGAGATTCGGTCGTTTTTACAGGTATTCATGATCATAATAATTCAACAATTATTTAGCTAATTAACCAGAAAATGATTAAAAACGAACTATAAATATACCGCTGCTTTGTTTCCTCTTGGAGCGCTAGAGTTGCACAAACTTTTAGATGGTAACGATTTTGTCAGCAGTGGGTGTCGTGACTGTATATATTAGACTGTGGTAGAGTGAAGCGTAAACTCATTATTTTTTGTTAACTAAACTTGCGAATTCAATAACGGGCCCATACCATCAGAATTTGCAACGCTCTCTATGAACCCAATTCAAATTACAAACATGGCATAAGCTGACACAGCTAGCACGCTTAAACAAAACAAACCTTTGCTCCTCACACGTATGTCACTCGCCACGGCAGTACATCACAGCTCAGACCCGACGGGCGATACCGAAGTCTCAAGCTGAGCCCATTACAATGCTGTAGTATTGCCTGCATCCTATCTTTTCTACGGCAAATCATTGTACTAGTCAAGCTAAAGCGAAAATTCTGTAGCTCAGCACCGCAATGACTTTGATGACTGCTGCGTGTCGATGGAAGGTTCTGTCCTGAAACATCCCCTATTCTTTGCACTTTACGCACTTTTTCCTTTCAGACCGCTGTAGACAGATATCTCACTTTCTTTTCATTGTTTGAAGATAAAGGGAAGCATGTGTTGAGAGTGATGTGTCCCGGTGAAATTCATAGGGTGGGCCGTACAATTTTGCCATTCCCGTACTTATCGCTTCGATCTACATGTTGCCGAAAGGCTCTGTACGAATAATTTTGTTTCTGTACTCAACATACAACGCTTAACTCCGAATTTTTTAGCATTTTTTGCATCATGTTGCTGTTTCTCCAACCATTTCTAGTGTTACCAACTTACTAACAAGTAAAAAATTCGAAAAGCAGTAAACCAATTTAACTTTTCTAGTTTTATATAGTCGCTCTGTTTCAATATAAGCTTCCCCATTGGATCAATTTCTTACAACCGCGCAGAGCGGTGAGAACTTACATATCGGAAGGAACCGTGGGATATCTTTACTGCATGCAAACTTTTAATACTTCTAGAACAGAAATCACACACGGGAACACATTGAGTCGACAAGATAGGTACACAAGATAGTTTCTCTTCTAGCAGCAGCCTATCGCTGGCCGCTGGAACAATGAAAGGTACTATTCGACTGAAAAAAAGAGCAGGTCATTCTGGTTTTCAAGAAAACAGACATAACTGTAGGCCTATATCACTGATGTTATTTCGACGTAGAACTGTGGGGGATGTTTTACGGTCACGCGTTACGTCCATCTTCTGCATCAGGAACCCCTTCTATAGAAATCAATACGGATTCCGCAAACAGAGATGCAGCGACATTCATCTCGCTTTGATAGTCCGTGAGATCCAGAGCGCCGAAGAACGCGGTGCCCAGGTGAACGGCGAATCCCTCGCCTTCGGTACAGCCCAGCACTGTACTTTAGTGAAGAAAGCAGATCTTGTCGAGTAGCGGACCAGGAGGTTGGTTGCGGCACGTGCTAGCAGGTATTGCTCCAAACGTATAGCTTAAGGTCCAAGGCAGCTCTACAGGGTTGTTACTGTTTGCAGTATTCAGGGAGTAACGAATGTAAGTCCAGATATTTCTATTGGTGACTGTGGACCGTGTGCTGAAAGGCACTACATCAGTACATACATCATTTGCAGGTTAGTAATTCTAGTTTATAATAACAAAAGCCAGGATCGCTCGATGTGGAATAGTTTATTTCATCACCAGACTCTACAATAAGTAGCTGTCATCCTGAGATTCTCAGATCTCCCAGAAATATAATTATGCATGATTCAGTCGACGTTCTGAGAACGCACTCAATTACAATAACAGTCCCGCATTTGTTTCTAAAATACATAAAGCAAACCGGTGTATAGCTTTATTATTACATTTGGAGAAATTTCGCAGTATATCGATGACACGATTTGTAATTATGTTTCTGGTAGATCTGAGGGTCGGAGGATGACCGATGGGTACTGTCAAAAACTGGTCTTCAAATAAACTATTTCAAATCAAGCGATCTTAGCTTCCAGTATTATAAATTACAATATCAGATCGCCCCGAAAACATGTGTGAATTATATAATAACTATAGAAGGGACATTTAATAAGTACTGCAATACGTTATTTTTGAAAACAGTTTTTCTTTTCTTGATCTCAATACACCATACTATTCTTCCCTCTTTTGCCTTCAAAAATCATAGTATTCACCATAATTTCTATCAGTATGGTGGCCTCATACCACCTCATTGGAAGGGCCTATACACACGCATGGCACGACAGCCGTCTTCCTGCACCAGTAACCTCCCCATCATCCACATGCTGCTTCACGCAGAGTGCCGGAGTACATCCTACATACGGCCAAACAGATTGAATTTGGAAGGTACAAGGTCTGCCCCGGAGGACGGATGAGGAGAAAGAATGAAGTGTTGTGAATTCCTCGTGGTTGCGCGGCCATTTTGAGTCCTTGTATTGTTATGGAGAAGGAGAATATCGTTTCCATTTTTTTGGCAATGAACATCCTGATGTTGATTCTTCAATTTCCTTATGGAAGCACAGTACAGTCCAGAGTTGAACGTTGCAAAATGAGGGAGGACATCAAACAGAATAACCGCTTCAGAGTGCCAGAAGACCGTTGCCATGTCCTTACCCACTGCGGGTGCCCCCCTCACCCCCCTCCCCACCCCTCCCCACCCCACCACCCAATGAATTCCTGATTTGTTTCCGGATCGAATGGAAGGAGATTCGCCTGTGTTAGTCTCACAACTGTCAAGCAATTCTGCAGAGATGGTCTTCATTGATCTTTATGGTTTTCTGTTTGGCAGTGAGGCAATTGGTGGCGCCACACCTTCGCGTATCCCAACTAGTGGATCAGAGTTTCAGCAGTACCAACAGAGGCGTCCAGTTGTGTAGCGAAGTGTTTGATTGGGCTCTGTCAGTCTCCTCGAATGAAAGTATCCACCCACGCAAGGGTCACGGCTGTGTGCTTCTAGCCTGCTAGTTGGAGATCGGACAGGCTTGTGTGACATTGTTGCGATGATGATAGCCGACACGCCCAACCACTCACCACGCTTTTGTTCACTGGCAGGTCTCGATACACATCTGTACGCAATGTCCTGGCATTCCAATAAAAGAAACCCTCTGACAGTTTACTGCTTGAAATGCACCTACGTTATGCCCACTGTTTTGATGGCTGCTTATACCTCTGCGACCTATAGGAAATACACTAAACTATAGGGGCGGGATTGGTAATATTCCACAATGTACCACAATAAAATTCTGCATTTTTTCAAAGGAAAATGGCTATAAATAAATGTGTTGCATTGCTTACTGAACGCCCCTCGTTGATATTACAAGTTGTTTGTTTCGGGGCTGATTAGTACCGACAAATATAGGTGGCAAGAGCGAACCATTAATGTCTATATCCCCCTGGTCAGGTGTTGAAGTGTGGAGGCATGGACGCGAAACGAGTTATCTATATGGCTGGCGATGTCCGTTTGGTGGTGCAGTTACTGAAAGCAGAAAACATCAAGTTGTAAAGTTTGTTACGTCTTTGTGGAAAGACTGAGTGATGCATAGAAAAAGCTACTCACAAGCTGATGTGTGGACATATTAAGGTATCACATATAAAATTATCTGGACTTACACTTGTTGTACCCTGTATATAAATGGTGTAGTCGAAAATGATGACAGTTCTACGAGGCTGTTTGCATACGATGCTGGTTGTCTACGGAAAGGCTGCAACACCAAAAAACTTTAATTAATGCAGGAAGACCTTCCAAGGACTGAAGATTGGTGTATCTGACTCTGATCACACAGAAATATAATGCGTAATTCCAGATATCCATTACTTTTCTATTGCACCACTGGCGATAAATCACCGGACGCAGGAAGGACTGGAAAATACCTGTGAATAGCGAGCAGATGAAGAGCTGAGGTCTGTTGGAGCAACCTGAAGAGAACGTTAGCTCATCAGTGAAAGAAGTGGCTTTCAAAACATTATAATGATCATTTCCTGTGTGTCGCTCATCAATATTCGAAATGGCTCTAAGCACTATGGGACTTGACATCTAAGGTCAACAGTTCCCTAGACTTAGAACTACTTCAACCTGGCTAACCTAAGGACATCACAGACATCCGTGCCCGATGCAGGATTCGAATCTGCGACCATAGCAGCCGCGTGGTTCCTGACTGAAGCGCCTGGAACCGCTCGACTACAGCGGCCGGCCATCAACATTCGATCACTACCAGTTGCTAGAAAAGAGAAAGAAGATGCAGTGAAGAGCAACGCGATTTGTTTGCAAGCGCGAGATTTAACTGCAATACTTAACAAACTGAAGGTGGCAGACATCAGTGCCGTACTTACGTGTTTCAAGCAGGAATGTTGCCAGTGCTTGCCGTGATGTACTATGAGGGCAAAAGAAGGCGTGTCAGCTGTTCCTGTTACACAGCCAATGAGAGACCAGCAGGCAGACAACTTGTTTCGAAGTAATACTTTCGGAAGACAGGGCGAAACATTGCCGAAAAAGTGGATTATAGATTTAACTGCTCCTTATTTGAGTCATAGCTATTGAAACTGTGCTAGTATCTGCAAACAAAGGACAGCGCCACAACTCACGATATACAAGAAAATGTAGTGAAATATTTCTGTGCTTCCTATTGCTACGCAATAGATCTGTGTAAGCACACTCAGTAAGTGGATCAATGTTTTTTAATTAAGTCATGGGAGGAACTGTGTAGATCAATGTTTTTGTTTCTTTTCTCTTTTCCTTCTGGTTCATGGAATGAAGTACTTTGATCAATATTTTTAATTAGAATATGGGAAAAGGTATGTGGGTCAATGTTAATTTATCGAAAGTGCAGCTCCCTTGTGATTAACATTGATCCACTTATTCACTGATCTTGTGCAGATCGATTGCATATTCACATCCGCATCTTATTTGATATTTGCAATTTTCTGAGACGTGCACCAACTCATTACTTTTGGGGAAAGTGCTCAAAGTGAAAGGTAAAGTATTAGAAATCACAGGGGAAAGAGTATGTAATAAGAAGCAAAGTCCGCGCTCTAAGCGGTAATGGTCACACACGCTCTGTGAATTGTGTATAGGTCTTACGGCCGAGCCATGCGTTCGTAGCACAAATGCTTCGTTTACTTGTTTGTAGTTGCATCATTATGCTAACCAATTATTGTTCGCACGATGGAGTACAACGAAATACAGCGTCAGTTAGATGAGAGTGAGTGTGCTTTAACTTTTATTTATTCGTAGGGCTAGGGCCCCCCGTCGGGCAGACCGTTCGCCGGGAGCCGGTCTTTCAATTTGAAGCCACATTGGCGACCTGCAGTAGATGAGGATGATGAAGACGATAGCACAACACCCAGTCCCTGTTCGGAGAAAATTCTCCGACCCAGCCGGGAATCGAACCCGGGCCCAGAGGATTGACAATCCGTCACGCTGACCATTCAGCTACCGGGGGCGGACTGCTTTATGTGTTTCCTAGTTGCAAATGCTACTTTTATGATCAGTTGCTTAGTGTGTTAACGTACCTTCTGTTTCGCACCCATGTAGTTTCGCAGGAACGAGTATGGGCTCATTAATGAAAATAAACCAACCGAGTACCGATAACAATGTATACTGACGACGTCAAATGTGATTATGTGTAACACTTCTGATACTACATGTAACTGGGTTTCTCTTTTGATGCTAGTCAATTGTCAGGATGAGCATTACTGCAAAGGGCATTTGATTCTAAAGCATTATGTCAGGGTGAAAAACACTAAATAAAATACTTTTTCTCTCTTAATAACATGTGGGCAGGGTTGGTTCGTCCTTGGTTCGGGTATGAGGTAGAGTGAAATAGCATTTTTACATAATATAACTTTTATTGAAAGTTTCGTACAACCGTTTCCTTACTGGACTGTTCTGGCTGGGAGAACGGCAGCTGTGTCGTTTGCGAAGCCTTCTGCTGCAGCAGCGGCGGCGTCTGATTACGCCTGGCGGTGTGTATCTCGTGTCGCCGTTCCGGCCAGTTGACTGGAGACGCGCATCGTGCTGTGGCCCATTTAATTATTGAGAGCGAAATCGAGCATCGGATGGTGATACCTTGGATGTGGCGTCCCAGTGTTTCTCTTCTCTAAGTGGCCGTGTATGTCAGTGTTGTGCGTCGGCCAGCGGAGCGGCGCGGCGGGGGAAGGCCAGTGTCCCGGACTCGAACAACAGACTCCCACTTGCCAGTCCTCGGCTGTCAGATCTTCATCCCAGCTCACAGGTGACTACTGATGTGAGGGAGTCTCCTTCCCGTCCTCACGAGTCACCCGGGTGCATAAAAATCAGTCTTCAAATACCTTTTAACTTCTGTCTTCTGGCGCCGAGGCTGCTACTTGCTATTCCATTACAGCGGCGGACTTGGTGCGTCTGTGCATGATGTAGTCTCTTCTTGCATGACGGTCTTCAGCACCGATTCCGACTGAAAACTACTGCTACTCTCCTCTTCTCGGGCCCACTGCGTCTCGCGTATTTATTCAGTTCGCTGGAGGTGAACGACTTCACGGTCATTGCCTCTTCTGTCACGTTGAAAAGCTTCTCGAAGAATCTTCTTAACGTCCGTCATTGGCTCTTGGAATGTAGGCTAGGGCTTTTGCTCACATGTGACAACTGAGAAACACGTGAGCTGGTCGGGCGATGCCCTGACGGCTGAATCGACAGCTTCCGCTTATGTGGGCAGGGCGATGGCTTCTCCTGAACTTGCTGACTTCACGGTCATTGTCTCTTCTGCTCTGCCCGCTCTTTGCCAGTATGTATCTCTCTAAACTAAACCAAGTTTTTCATTTATTTTCTAATTTATATTTCACTTTGATTTCACTAATTTATTTACTTATCTTAAGTACCACTCAACATATGGTGTAATTTCTGCATAGTTTAGGGTTATATTACATGTGGCACACTGAGTTAATAAGTAACCGTCGGGATGACAGGCCTTGACTTGTTATCCCAAGATGCAGAGATCTTTTAGTCACATTACTCTTTTAAGTATTATTAGTTTGAAAGAATTTGATGATGAACGTTACTTGGAAAATTTTGAAAATCAAGTTCTGTGGGTTCTAAATGCCTGTATTGGTGCACCAATATTGCAATAGCTTTCAAAAAGTTGCCTAAATGAATCTCTTACTCAATGAAGAAAAGAAGTAGGAATTATTCCGACCTAACGTCCATCGATGAAGAGGTAATAACAAACCGAGCTCGTATTGTCAAGAAAATCGTACGAGTCGAATTACGAGGGAAACATCCTTAAAGAAACTACCGAAACCATGTATATTGATGGACGAATTATTGACTTGTACCACTGTCAATTCAAATGCGAGGCCCGCGTGTTACCATAATACCAGCTCACTAGAACTAAATTACATAACGAGACTATATTATCCCATTAAGCCGAAGTTTTATTGAATCGGAAACTTTGGTTTCAGGTGGTACTGGCCACGGTATCGTGGTCGAATAGTTTAGCAGCCAGACGGCCTTCTCCACGCGCCGAGTTGACGGCGGCGCCCCCAACAGGAAGCATAAGTTTTGGTGGCTATGAGGAGTTGGATGGTGTGGAGTGTTGAGCCCCCGTGGGTTGGCGGGGAGGCCACTGGAGTGACCTGTAGACAAATTTATATTTCAGAATTAAAAACGTGATCACATTATGGTGGGTTGATATATGTAAAGAAAACTGCATAATTATTGTAGGACCCGAGGCTAGTATAGGGTCGATTTCTGTATTGTTATTGTTGAGACTGTAAAATAGACACAAAATGGAGTTACTAGTTTATAACTATTGGCACAAGTGTAGTAAAAGAGTGCAACGACAAATATATTTTCTAAAATTGTTTAGCGTCCCAGATACGGGTATAGTGTAGCAATGTTTCTTTCTCCCCTACTCATGAACTCAAGATTGTTAAGTACTATAAATAAGAATGTAAATGTCAGAACAACCAGCAATGACTGTTTGCCTCTATCCCGTTCGCTGAGTACAGTTCGTTCTGATCATTGTATCATGATGGCAGTTGGCTGTCACAAGTATGAGAATATTTCTACTTTTATAATGGGCATTAGACTGAACTACATTCTACACATAAAGCAACGAAAGCAACTGAGACTGTTGGTATATGCACTTATGTCAGAAACGTAGAGTTTCTTAAAACTAGTTCCCAAAATATTGAATTGAAATTCCGAGGATGTCATGGGTAATTATATGACATAAAGGTAAACCTTGTTGCAGTATAATAGAACAGAACCAAAAGACCAGCATACGTTGATCAACGTGAGACTATACTCAAAACTAACTCTTTCATGGACGGGAGGAGATAAGAACGTTTTCTGAAACTCCCTCCATACTGTGAAAGGGTAGGAAAAAATATTGTACCGTTCATTCTTAAGATTACGTATAACCTAGCAATAGCAGGGCGAAATAATAGACTGTCGAAAAAGGCTGCGTATCCGTTCACAATTCAAAACCGTTATAGAAAAATGGTGTTGCAAGCATCGTGATAACCACCCATAGCTCAGTACAGCAGAATTTACTTATCGACCACAGAGTTTTGCATTTTGTAGGCGTGTCTCTGTACCTAAGCTGGCAGCATTTTAGTGATACTAAAAACGTAAAATTCTAGAGTCGGAAAAATAACGCAAACGCAGGTTACCGTTCTGAAGGGAGCTACGATGTGGTCATGAAACCAGAAATACACATAGAAACTAAACTCTGCAGATCGAAGTTTCACTCACCATAGCAGCGTGGCTTGCCTCTTCTCACTGCAGACGTCTCTGCAGTAGCTCCTCAAAAAATTCGTAGAGCGTAAACTGACACTCCTGTTGGAAAAGAACCTATTACTTTTCTGATATCCAACATGTGGAGTAATACAAAACATGTGCTAGATTGTAACATGCCCGCTTTTTACGAAGTGCTACATTTATCAATACTTTTGCTAGCTACATTTATTGATAATATTTGTACAATGATCGATTTTAATATTCAAGTATTATCACTGCTCAGTCCATGCCTGACCAACTAATAATACTAAACAAATACTTATGTCTCATGATGTACAAGTTTCTTGTTTGCGCGATTGGTTATTGAAGTACTTCTGGGAGTTATGCCGAGTTGTTGTTCCTGTTGATGCAGAACATTTCAACGACCGACCTAGCCGTGTCCTTTAGGTCATATGACATTCCCTGACTAGGTGAAGTCCAGGGATCGAGTGCACAAGCAAAGCTCGCTGCACTCCAGTCACGGTCATCGCAGCATTTTGCACAAATCCTAACAACTCAGCAAAACACCCGAAGTAGGGCACTATCTACTGTCACCTTCATAAGAGAGTATTGATACGAACATAAAACGAATAGTACACGTTGAAACCTAATGCCATTATTCCCTATACTGAACTAATTTACACTCACCGGAGCAACACGGATTTCTTCTTCTTCCTGCAGCCGTTTCTGCAGTAGCTCCATAAAGAACTCGTCAAGTGTAAATTGACGGTCCTGTTAAAAAAGATGTCTTTAGATTTATGATGTCCAACGTGTGTAATAACACAGAGTTTATGCTATTTGCTAATATGTCCGAGTGTAACAAAGTGTTATATTTATCGCAAATTACGCAACCTTCAGTTATAGGCTTTTTGGTTGGTTTGGACAGTAAAGAGACTGAACTACATGGTCATCAGTCCCCATTTCCTTACTCCAAAGGGTCTCAGTTTAAAACCATTCCGCAAAAGGATCTGGAAAAGTAGAAAAGTCGTAAAAGTAACTGGGAACATAACACAAAGAGAAAACGGTAGAAGCAAGCTAAAGGGGGAAAACGCGCACTAAATGAAGAAAATGCCGTAGAAAGTATTAAAAAATACAGCAGATGGCGTGGGCTGGCTGATCGCAAGAATAAAAAAGGATGAGCGAGCCGCTCTGAAACACACTAAAGCCTCCAGCCTAAAACCACAAGGCTAGAGAAACACAGATAATCAAGAGACGAACATCAAGGCGAAAAATCTTGAAAGAAAGTGCGGGGAAGAGTTAAGTGGAGGGAGGATGAAGCCCTGGCAGAGAAAGCCACAGGCGCATCCCTACGTTGATACATACAGGGATTCACCTTAATATCCAAGTAACGTCACTCTTCCCCACATCTCAGCAAATAGTAATTCTGACACATAACTAATATCCCGTGATATCTAAGGCTTTCTAGGCGCGATTGACTAATGATATACTTCCGGAAATTTTGCTGTGTTTCTATCCCTATTTTCTGCACAATATTTCAACGACTGATTGGAGCCGTCTTCATGTCGTGAGGCGTTTCCGGACTGGTTGACGTGCAGGCAGTGAGTGCACGTAACAGCAAAATTCGCCGCACCCGAGGAAGACCCTGGGACGATCCTCGAAGAATTGTGTACAAAATACAAACAACTCGGCAAAATACCGGGAAGCAGAGCATTAACTAGTATCACGTTCGTGAGTGAGCGATCATGTGAACAGGAAACGAAAAATACACTTTGAAACCAAACGCTATTATTCCATATACAGATCTAATTTACACTCACCGGAGCAACACGGATTTCTTCCTCTTCCTGCAGCCGTTTCTGCAGCAGCTCGAGAAAGTCCATGTCAAGTGTAAACTGACTCTCATGTTGGAAAAGAACATATTAGTTTTATCATAAAGAATACTTTTATAATTCAGATATAGCGATATTTCTTAATATGTACAGGTGTTACGGCTTGTAGCACTTATTAAGAATGTATGGACCTGTAAATAGCGATAGTGAGTATACATTGTTCGGCTGTAATAGCTACCATTATGCTATGGGCGAACTGTTAAGCTGGAACGACAAACGGCTACAGGGGAATTATTGAAGGTACAGCGCCACCATTGACCTTTGTATTCTCTCTTCTGGTGTATTCTTTTCTGGAAAGGATTTGAGTGGGACTGTGACAATTTTTACTGACAGTTCCAGTTTCTCTGTTCTCTGACTCCTCCGAAAACAACCTTTGGCTTAGAAGTCTGAAATTCAGGAATACATTTTCTCTGATCAGTTATCAGGTAACTCGTAGAGTAACCAGATGGTTTGCAATGTTGTCTTCAGGTAGTCACTTGTCTTGGACTCATATTATGTGAAGCTCTGTTTTTACAAGAAATTTCAGCATAATTCTCTACAATTTAATAGGGTCTTCTGCATTCTCAAGCGCCTCCGTATCAGCATCATAGTCCAGGCATTCTTGACTGATGCCAGACACAACATCCCGCTTGGTCAGTGTTAACTTTAATGGCCGTCAGTAGAGTTGTTACAACCCTTTAATAGGCTTTCGGCTAGACTATCAACTTCGTCTTATCTAATGCCAGAAGTGGTGATATACTATACTAGTAACATGGAGGAGAGAAGCTGGAGCCTGTGTGATGTGGGGAAAAGAGCAAGCATATCACGCAGCCAAGGAGGCCTGTGAGCAACCAACCCATCGAGACAACGTGCCATTATCCTGCAGGTCAGAAAGACATACGACTGTTGGAATAGGCGTGCCTGCCCAATCATTAGACCACGTCCGGCCTTATATGTAACACTTTCTGTTGTGGGTTGGCAGGAGAGCCAACACCGGGTATGAGAGGAAGCCGAAAGGCACGCGTTTTAGCTCATGCAGGCTGGCGTGAGGTCTGGAACAGGACAAGAAATTTAGACTTTAGAAGAACGGACGTAGCTGGTGGAATACTTAACTTTAATCCATTAATGATGAGCGTCGCTCTTGACGGTACGTGATTACAGTATCAATAGTAACTGGTAATGGCGCCTTGCTAGGTCCTAGCAAATGACGTAGCTGAAGGCTATGCTAACTATCGTCTCGGCAAATGAAAGCGTATTTTGTCAGTGAACCATCGCTAGTAAAGTCGGTTGTACAACTGAGGCGAGTGCTAGGGAGTCTCTCTAGACCTGCCGTGTGGCGGCGCTCGGTCTGCAATCACTGATAGTGGCGACACGCGGGTCCGACGTATACTAACGGACCGCGGCCGATTTAAAGGCTACCACCTAGCAAGTGTGGTGTCTGGCGGTGACACCACATTTTCACACACTGAAGTCACCTTGACTCCTATCTGAATAGGCTACATTTGTAACCAATGTCTCATTGCTAACTAATGCCTTCATAGTCTGCTGAGAAGATAGTTAAATCTGTAATGGCTATGGCGTAAATATTCTTATACGCCATATTTTCTGTGCACGTAATCTTTTGATCAGTAGTGAATTTAAGAGGCGACCAGTCATTGATTTTAGTAGAAGTTGAGACATGGTAAATTTTAAAAATTTTGTGTGTTTCTGGAGACGAGGTTGAAGGCTTTGGTGTGTTGCTGAGTGACCAGCAAATTCCGTTTCCATCCAGTGATGAAGAAATCCATCCATTCGCCAGTGACGTTCATCTGTGGCTCTAGTCTAGATACGGTGACGAAAACTAACAATGATGCCTCGATATCTGCAGCCAGCGAAGCCTATGTGTTGAGTGTGACGTGGCGGTCGGTCAGTGCCATTGGGGCTTCTGAGGCTCGTTCTGACGTAACAAGTTTCTTAGTTGGTACTTTAGATCATTTTACTAAACTAATGAAACGCAATCACTTTTATTATTAGGTAACGAAATGGTATTAAATATAATTTTGGTTATTTTATATATACACTCCTGGAAACGGAAAAAAGAACACATTGACACCGGTGTGTCAGACCCACCATACTTGCTCCGGACACTGCGAGAGGGCTGTACAAGCAATGATCACACGCACGGCACAGCGGACGCACCAGGAACCGCGGTGTAGGCCGTCGAATGGCGCTAGCTGCGCAGCATTTGTGCACCGCCGCCGTCAGTGTCAGCCAGTTGCCGTGGCATACGGAGCTCCATCGCAGTCATTAACACTGGTAGCTTTACGCGACAGCGTGGACGTGAACCGTATGTGCAGTTGACGGACTTTGAGCGAGGGCGTATAGTGGGCATGCGGGAGGCCAGGTGGACGTACCGCCGAATTGCTCAACACGTGGGGCGTGAGGTCTCCACAGTACATCGATGTGGTCGCCAGTGGTCGGCGGAAGGTGCACGTGCCCGTCGACCTGGGACCGGACCGCAGCGACGGACGGATGCACGCCAAGACCGTAGGATCCTACGCAGTGCCGTAGGGGACCGCACCGCCACTTCCCAGCAAATTAGGGACACTGTTGCTCCTGAGGTATCGGCGAGGAAGGTGTAAGTCAACTACCCTGGCCAGCAAGATCTCCGGATCTGTCCCCCATTGAGCATGTTTGGGACTGGATGAAGAGTCGTCCTGGAAATTGAAGTAAGAACACCGTGAATTCATTGTCCCAGGAAGGGGAAACTTTATTGACACACTCCTGGGGTCAGATACATCACATGATCACACTGACAGAACCACAGGCACATAGACACAGGCAACAGAGCATGCACAATGTCGGCACTAGTACAGTGTATATCCACCTTTCGCAGCAATGCAGGCTGCTATTCTCCCATGGAGACGATCGTACAGATGCTGGATGTAGTCCTGTGGAACGGCTTGCCATGCCATTTCCACCTGGCGCCTCAGTTGGACCAGCGTTCGTGCTGGACGTGCAGGCCGCGTGAGACGACGCTTCATCCAGTCCCAAACATGCTCAATGGGGGACAGATCCGGAGATCTTGCTGGCCAGGGTAGTTGACTTACACCTTCTAGAGCACGTTGGGTGGCACGGGATACATGCGGACGTGCATTGTCCTGTTGGAACAGCAAGTTCCCTTGCCGGTCTAGGAACGGTAGAACGATGGGTTCGATGACGGTTTGGGTGTACCGTGCACTATTCAGTGTCCCCTCGACGATCACCAGTGGTGTACGGCCAGTGTAGGAGATCGCTCCCCACACCATGATGCCGGGTGTTGGCCCTGTGTGCCTCGGTCGTATGCAGTCCTGATTGTGGCGCTCACCTGCACGGCGCCAAACACGCATACGACCATCATTGGCACCAAGGCAGAAGCGACTCTCATCGCTGAAGACGACACGTCTCCATTCGTCCCTCCATTCACGCCTGTAGCGACACCACTGGAGGCGGGCTGCACGATGTTGGGGCGTGAGCGGAAGACGGCCTAACGGTGTGAGGGACCGTAGCCCAGCTTCATGGAGACGGTTGCGAATGGTCCTCGCCGATACCCCAGGAGCAACAGTGTCCCTAATTTGCTGGGAAGTGGCGGTGCGGTCCCCTACGGCACTGCGTAGGATCCTACGGTCTTGGCGTGCATCCGTCCGTCGCTGCGGTCCGGTCCCAGGTCGACGGGCACGTGCACCTTCCGCCGACCACTGGCGACAACATCGATGTACTGTGGAGACCTCACGCCCCACGCGTTGAGCAATTCGGCGGTACGTCCACCTGGCCTCCCGCATGCCCACTATACGCCCTCGCTCAAAGTCCGTCAACTGCACATACGGTTCACGTCCACGCTGTCGCGGAATGCTACCAGTGTTAAAGACTGCGATGGAGCTCCGTATGCCACGGCAAACTGGCTGACACTGACGGCGGCGGTGCACAAATGCTGCGCAGCTAGCGCCATTCGACGGCCAACACCGCGGTTCCTGGTGTGTCCGCTGTGCCGTGCGTGTGATCATTGCTTGTACAGCCCTCTCGCAGTGTCAGGAGCAAGTAAGGTGGGTCTGACACACCGGTGTCAATATGTTCTATTTTCCATTTCCAGGAGTGTATATATATATATATATATATATATATATATATATATATATATATATATATATATATATGTGTGTGTGTGTGTGTGTGTGTGTGTGTGTAGTCGCGCGTGCTTGCGTGTGTGTGCGTGTGTAAGAAAGGTTTCTAGACATTTTTTACATTTTAATTCTTTGTTGAGTTTTTACTGTTTTAGTACATTGAACCTCACTCTTCCAATATACGTACTGGTTTCTAGCACGGAAACCAACACACAATCGTCATAGTCAATAGTCTAATAGAGGTTAGTTTCTTAGATGTATTATATATAATGAATTGTCACGTGGGATGTTAATGGCGAACCGCAGATTGATTTACAGTAAATCGTGACAGTCTGTAATACCTTTTGACCACGCTATCGACAATGAAGCAGCTCTAAAACTTTAGTGCTTTGCTTATTATGATATCAGGAACGCAACGTGATGTGGCTCACCTCAAAGCTACCTGGAGCAGCGACCAAGGTCTTGTCCAGTCGCAGACCTTCGTCTTTCTCCCCTCCCATACACCGGAAGGAAAACGCCTTGGTGCTTCGGAACATTGCTGCAACGATAACGGGCAGCACGTTAGATACGACCATACCGTGTCCACGAGTAAATCTTATTTTGATGTATCGCAAGGAAAAACTTGAGACCGTGGTGTCATGACTTTAAATTTAACTTCTGTAATAATAAGAGCTGTCAGTGTTACAAAGTATCTGTAACATCCAGATCGATTAAATATCATTGATTTACTTGAAAAATATTATACATTTATGACTGGTGAGGAATTCATTATTTTACTTCCCTTTTACTAATTCCTAACATATGAATTAAAATAACACAAGTTCTTCGATGAGAGCCAAATGTGTGTTCATTACGAGGTACATTTATTCTTCAATGGATAATTTTGTTTCGATAGCAGTTATTTAAGGCTATCGCTATTAGACAGACAGACAGTACTATTTGGAAGACAGTGCATCGTTACACTAGTTTCAGGGACACACCAAGTATAGTTATTTAAACTACGCATTTGGAGAGACATTAGGCCAAGATTTGGTTACTACCATCCGTTCGTTCAATATGTCAGCGTGAGGCAGAATCGGAAATTAATTAGTGAGTACTTAAGAGAACATCTTGTTGGTGATATGAAGTTACTAGTAAATAATCTACGCAACAGTGTGGTGGTTTAAATCGCAAATCTCACCGCAGTGTCTGCGGAGATTATGATTTTTACAAATACCCGTTGTCTGAGTCAGTGTATTCCCACCGGGCTGCGCCTTTGATTCTTTTTGGCAGAGTCATCAACAATCTAAGTTCAACACTAAACCTAGAATCACTCTTTATCGCCATGTACGACGTAACAACCAAATTTGTGATTGAAATTTAAACAGTGACATTCGAATTTAGAAAACGCCAATACATCTTATAAACTCCGAACGGAATTATCATTTAACGATGTTGTAAGGTATTAATTTAATTTCTTTGTGTAACAGAAAGAGAAAATACTTTTGATATTGTGCCATGTCAACTCATCATGACTGTACGCAGCTGGAACTTGTTTACGTATTGCCTTCTTCTTCACAGAAGGTAGAATATAACAGCTCTGGTGACAGACAGGTGACGCCGATCTCGTTTTGAAATTAAATAATAAGTTAAAGAATAGTCAATTCCAGCAACTAAAATTGTGAAAACCTCAGCAAAGAGATCTGTCCCTGTAAGTCACTTTCTCTCGTAGCCTTTGTAGCTGCATGAAGTATTGAAACAATGTACTGGAAAGTGAATGGAACTGTTTTTCCTTTTCCATTTTACATACCGCGAAACCACATCACACTACGTCGTAACGTTTCAGTGTTCCAGTACTTCGCCGATACACATCCAGTCATTTATAAGCTTATTCGCTATTGAAACTGTATCTGATTCCATTCGGTAAGTAAACAGAAGACACTTAAGTCAGTAGTTCATATCTGTCTCGGAAACATTGCACCTCGCTTCTGAAGCTGGGCGTTTGCTTCGTTCAAAGCTTCTAGGAGTCTACAACAACGTTAAAATGTTTCGATATTTGAACTCAAACACAAAGTGTAACAACAGAATATATGAATCAAAGTTGGAGCCTTTTTAATTCAATAACTCACATGACGAATTCTTATCATTATTTCAAGTGGTTGGGTGAATGCGCAAGTAATTGCTAGGCAAAGGTCCTCGACGGTTTAGGTGACATAGCATTCTTGTTAGCATTAATGGTTCAAATGGCTCTGAGCACTATGGGACTTAACATCTATGGTCATCAGTCCCCTAGAACTTAGAACTATTTAAACCTAACTAACCTAAGGACATCACACAACACCCAGTCATCACGAGGCAGAGAAAATCCCTGACCCCTCCGGGAATAGAACCCGGGAACCCGGGCGTGGGAAGCGAGAACGATACCGCACGACCACGAGCTGCGGACTGTTGTTAGCATACCCTGTGATCAACATTAAATAGCAACCCCACTAATAGCAATCCCAGCAAATACAGAGCTCATCTTTTATAGGTAAATAAGGTCTGCAGTAAAATTTTTATCAACTTATATATCTGTCAGACGACAATACATCATGCCTTGCTATTGAAAGATATATAGCAGCGTGTAAGGCATGAAAACGCCCGAATAACTAATAAATTCACAAAAAATTTACCAATTACAAATACTCCGAGCTCTTAATTAAATTTTCTTTAACCAATAAGCGAGTTACACTCCTTTGTTAATGTGGGAGGTCAGCTCAGTATGACAGAAAACAGTTGGCATCAGTTTCCAAAATGTGTTCGTTTTCAGAGACGGAAGAAAATTCTAGCAGCATGACCCTGTTATGACTACAGACACTATGTATGTGTAATCGACAAGCGAGAAAGATCGCTAACATCGTTGTCGTTGTGAATCTCAGCAACTGAAAGGAATAGACTTTTGCTACAATTTTATCCGTCTGCTCTGACCCACGACTTATATTTGGAGTAAAGTGGATAGTTTACACAAGATAATACGACAACCACAGATAACATTTAATAAGATCCCGATGACACTCTCCAAGACGGCGCCAGCAATATAGACCATTACGACCAAAAACAAACATAATACATTTTGTGTAGGTGGTGCTGTACAGCTTTAATGAATGTTAAGAACTGCCATATGCAACACACAGCTGTAACGGCATATTTTATTACATACGAACGATTTCTGTCTAGATCCAGAAAAAATCATCGGGCCCTAACGACATCTCTCCTATGCGTTTGTTTAACTGGAACAGCAGTTAGCAATTGTACGAAGCTCCATCATTGATGTATGGAATATTGGGAAAAAACGTTGTCGAGGTTAAATGGACGTAATGTAATGAATGTACAGCTGGTATCAACGACGGATCACTGTACATCTGAAACTGCGATTCCATTTACTCAGACGGATAGCTGACACGGTTTCTGGACAAGATGATGGTCTGGTCCTAGACCGAAATCGATCGTTTCTGTTAAAATACACCGTTGTGTATTGTATAACACACTTCTTAACAAACAAAATACCATGGGAACTGTTGGAATCACCATATGAAATGAGATTATCGGAACAATAGCAGGAATGGGAGAGTTGTGGATGCAGACATACTAAAAAGCCTGCTAAACCTAAGAACATTTTAGAACTTCTCTAGAATAAATCGAACGAAAATATATAGTAAACACAAATTTAGGTTCGAATAATTCGCTTGACCAATACAGATGAAGTGAAGACAGTGGTGCTAGACAGATCCACAAAACACCTTAACTGGAAAATAGCACACACACACATTCTTCTGGAATAACGCAAACGAAAACATAAAAAAAACAAGCCTAATCACAGCGTACGCTGGGCCTATATAGCTTTAACAGACAGCGATAGCAGATCCCCTACAAATGTCTCTAACATAAAAAGAAAAAACTGCAAAAATGACAGAACTGGAATCGAATTCTTCGCTTGACCAGAAGCTCAAACGAAGACATCGATATCACACACAGCTCCACCAAACAAAATAATGGAGAAATATCGCATATGAACTTTTCCGTCATATTCCTAAAAATATAAGAAAATAACATACAAATGGTATCGCAGTATGTACAAAAAAGACCCCCTCCCCAAACACACACACACACACACACATACACACACACACGAATCTCGTTATGCAAGGATGAGCCACATAAATTTCTCCAGAGTAAAGCTAACAAAAGAAAAAGACATACACATCGACTGTTGTGAACTCTATTCCTAAACCGAGGACAGTAATACAAAACACCCACATAACATCAACTCAATCAAAAAATTGTGTACACAATTTCCTTTAGAATAAACCGAAAGAAAAGAAGAACGAAACACTGGAATCACACTACAAATGGAAATAAGCAGCTCCAAAACCGAAAACAAATAATTCACCAATAAATACCACAACCTCGATCCAATTCAGCTAAACAAATACTAAGAACTAAAAAAAAAAAAAAAAAAAAAAAAAAAAGAAAAGCTACGCAGCGCGAGAGTGAGAAAACCGGAGCAACCGATAAAAAGAAATTGAGCCTCTTAGGAACAGTGAATTTCACAAGCAGAGCGTCCCAAAGTGTCACATTCAAAAAATGGACAAATATTTGTAAATTAAAAAATTATCAACAACATTACCATTAGCAATGCGATTTCGTTAGGGCTAACCTCACTCTCGACGAACTTCCCATATTAAAAAGACAGCTAAATAACTATAAGAATCAAATTATAATCATAATCACTCACAAAAATTTATCTTATTCTCTTAAGGTCCTACCCACCCTTAACCTGGGAAATCGTGCCATATGCGGAAAACACAATCGTTACTGGTTTCTCCACGGCAGTTTAATCTGTGGTCTCAGGTTCCACCCAAACCAAACCCTCGTATGTCGCGACGTATTTGGAATAACAGCATGGTTTACAGACATCAGATTACACTGGTAAGTAACACAACCACAGGCTAACTATTAATAACAGTCCGCTTACATCCAAATCAACATAAAGTCATGACGTCACATCGGATGTCATGGATCAAAGCAAACGGGTGGAAAAGGCCAATGCGCTTGTCATGTTTGCCATTGAGGAACTAAGAAATTAGTTTGAGAACACAAAATGAAAGTGCATGAACTACACCAAATAGAAAGTATAGAAATCTGTCTGAAAGAGCAAGCACTTAATACTTGAATCTCCACGCAAAATTGAAACAAAATGGTGTTTCATGTGATAATCTGTTAGTAACATCAGGTTCTGTAATCACATCACACTCTACCACATGCTTCAACCTGCTAGTATTTCTCCCCTAAGTACACAGACAATTAAATCTTCTACGATATTCTAACTACAGAAGATTCCGAAAGGTGAATAAATAACTGACAGATACGCGAATAGCTAATACCTCGTGCAGGTACAACGCTCCTCGGTTGTGAAGCTGGGTGTTCGCTTCGCTCAAAGCTTCTAAAGCTCCCCAAGAACTTTAAAATGTTTCGATAGTTGTTCTCGAAACACAAAATTCACTCTACAACACTTGAATCAAAGCTGAAGCTTCTTTCACTCAATAACTCAAACAGCAAATTCGGACAGGCACTTCTAGTGCTCGAGAGAATACAGAAGTAAATGCTAGGCAACGGTCCTCGACGGTTTTGGTGACATAGCATTGTTGTTAGCATACCCTATGACCAACATAGAGGCAACAGAGCACAACGTTTTATACGAACGACGACAGAAATGGTTAAACGACCGCTGAAATAAAACTTTGAATGAGTGAAATATATGTTGCAGCTTTTCAGATTATAGCACCATTTCGATGCGATGTCGTACGCTCGTGTCCTCGATCTCACATCCACCTAATATGTTTAAATGTTTTCACTCGCTCATAAATTAATTCTCTCAGCGCAGTGAACAGTCACCATTTTTCTATGTCCGTTTTCGTAATACCACAAACACATTTTCTATTGTATTAACTTCCTATATCTTTCGTTGAATCTCTCCGTCATGAAAATGGAAGATTTGTCACATGAGCAATAGGTACTTTTATTCCCCATTCACTGACGGAAAAAAGCTGAAACAACTCAGTAGAGCCACTATGAGAATGCAAATCATGTTTATTTTAAATACACACTGTAAATTTCGTGAGCGATAGTTTACCTTTGAGACTGAACGAGGTGAGTTGATGTTAGTCAAGAGACATTTGTCACCTCTATAACCAATAAGAATGAGACAGTCTAGTAGGGGTACGAAAAGCTGGATGTTCCTTCTGCGATATTGCGATTTCGTATGAGAGCACGAACACTGTTGTGGTCATCCCACGAACCTTGACGGCAATACTGTACGCCAGTCATGAACAGCATTCCGGCCAGTATTGTCCAACACGATAACGCTCTGCCACATACCGCTGTTGTAACCCAAAGCGCTCTACAAAATGTCGACTTGTTGCTTTGGCCTGCTCGATCATCAGATCTGCCTCCAGTCGAAGAGTATGGAACATCATAGGGTGACAATTCCAGCCTCATTCCACAACCAGGATTAACCGTCTGTGTATTGGCTGATCAATTGCAACCAATACCAATAGCAATAGCTACCGCCAGAAACTAAGCGATGCAACAAATATTCTTTTAGGAAAGATTAGTCATTTCAAATAGTGGGTCGTGTTGTGACAGTTTTCCGCTCTTTTTAGTAAATCATTTGACTATCTACTACGAACAAGGGGAATCATCTGCCAATACGACCTTCCGTCGGTGCCTTGCAAGGGGAGAAGAATAAGATGAGATGGGTGTCCCCACGCAGTTAAGATAATTTTGCCATCTCTTCCAGCTTACGTAACGCAGCACCACTGCCACAGCAGTCATAAATGCTTAACAGAAATATGTGAACTAGTGAGGGCATCACGCAAATATCTACGTCCACTGCTGCAGAAAATGCTATGCAACTGATAAATGTAGACAATATGTACATAGATGAGTAGAGCTTTCCAACTGCAATGAGACGCCGTGCAAATATAACGAAGTAATCCTGAAAAGCCAACGGAAATTAAATGTTTAACAGAAATATGTGAACTAGTGAAGGCATTACGCAAATATCTACGTCGACTGCTGCAGCAAATCCTATACAATTGATAAATGTAGAAAATATGTACATAGATGAGTAGAGCTTTCCAACTACAACGAGACGCCGGGCAAATATAACGAAGTAATCCTGAAAAACCAACGGAAAAAAAGGAGTGTGTTTTCATCTGAAACAGATTATTAACTCCAAAGCAAATTCAGTTAAGTAAGAAAAGGTGGAAATAACTTAATGTAAGGTCCTTTTCTAGAGAACATCTAAAATGTGAATAGTCGATCATTATTCGCATTCACCCAACCTCAGTAGAATTACTGCTTCATCATGTAACGACGAATTTTGAACCTTTCAGAGTAAGAAATTATTAAAAACAGTAGTTGCCTACACAGCTGATGCAAATCGTAACTGTAATTAGACAAGAACAGAAAAGCCTACGTGCCTACCACAGTGGTATATAGCAAAATGTTACGGCTTGTCAAGTCCAAATTATCCTCCTTCCTCATCATTGCCACCCTAAGCTTATCGTCGTATCTCCAGCTTATCCTTTCAAAGTAGACGTTCTAATAGCAACTGCCTGCAGTGAAGTGCTTCAGTCTCATCATAAAATACCATCAATATTTCATTTTGAAAAATCCTCAAGAGTTTTTAACTTTATTAATGTGCGACGGTCTGTTTCAATAACTAATAAAAGTGTAAATATTATGATTTCCAATTTGCTCGGAGGTTCAGTGGGTAAGTGTACGATTACGAATCACGACGGTCCAAATACCAATCCGAGATTGGTCCAAAGACTTTTTTTACACGTAGCTGTTTTTTCAAGTTCGTCAATGATTTGTTAATGTTAGTAATGCGAAGTCGAATTATGACTCGTATAACCTGTTAAACTACAGGGCCGCTCACAACAGACTGGATAAGTGAGTTGAGAAATCACAGAAAGCAACGGGACCATGCCTAGAAAATTACTGTCGAGTTCGAACAGCTTTTCAGGTTGATGACAGCTTCATCGTTATATGTGTACATGACATAGTTTCCTTTGTATCCTTGGGTAACATTATTAAATACTTTTGAGTGATAAACGAAATATATACTCCCAACAACCAACCCTTGCCCCTCAGAGAAAATGAATAAAATTACACTAAATAAATATCCTTATTTTCTGAAAATACTGATAAAATAATATAACTGGGTTGTGCATTAGATAATACCCCAGAAATATATGAAAACTGAAATGCATGTCCTGAGGTTTATGCAACACTCACCCACATTTCCACTTGTTAATTTGTTAATGATATAACAGACAGATTAACGTTAACAAATAATAAAAATAAACTCATTATTGGTGTAAAATAGGCAATTACTTGCACCAGTACATTTAAATTGAGGAGGAACGACGAAGAGGAAAGTGACAAGTGAAGGATGTCAGTAAAACCACGAATATTAATTTGACTAAGATGGTCGTTTTTCACTCTATTCCACTACATTTTAACTGGTATCATTTTAATGATTTTACATTTTAAAGCCAGATAACATATTTCATATTATATCTTTTCCAAATAGAAATAAATTTCATTTAATGAAGAAAGTAAATAAAAAATACTATTGTGCTTGAATAGGTACCACACTATTCATGCATATATTACTGAGGGGGGACGGAGAAGTCACTGTAAGACTTAAAGTTTATTACCATGAAGCATATATTTCACTGAGATAAGCAAGTGAACATTTAATGAAAGAACGAAGGATTGTGTTCTTGTAATCTATCTTTGTGTCAGGTGAGTGAGCACAGTAAATACATAATCACGAGAATAAGTCGTGGATACTGCAAGAATGGAATGTGATTAAAAGCAAGCAACTCTTGGTGACTCTATTGAAAGCTCATTCTTACCACTCTCACGCAGAATGAATGCAGTAGGCAGCGGTGGTAACAGTTGAGTCTGACTTGACCTCTGCACTCGGAACTACAATGGAAACATCCACATGGGTGCAAGTGTTATCTGGCAGCAAGTATTTTTTTCTCAGTCGCATGTGCACAAGTATTTGTTCTTCATTCTGCTAGCAATATGTGTGATCTGTTTTAACCACCTGTAACTTGCTTGTTTGTACAAGTTTAGTAAAATCGGTGGCAAATTGCAGCGGTCACTGTGAGTTCCGTTCAGTAATGTTAAAAAAAAAAAAGAAACTCGTACTCCTGGGGATTTTATTATCATTAATCAATAATTCCAAGGTGTGGGGAGGAAGACAGAAAACATCTCCCAGTCCATGACAGGATTCTGTAGCTGACGAATTGATAGATTTACACGTAGGTACACACAAGAAAGAATGTGCTCTCCAGTCAGAAAATTGGTTACAGGTGTTTTAAACCAACATTCCTGCTTAGCACGTCTGCTGAGACAAACCGTTGTACTAACGGTCTACCTTCTCTGAAAGCTGGAGCCGGCTTAGGCTCTAATCTTTCCTGAAAGGAATCCTCCCATTGCCTCAAGCAAGACTGTCTTTTACGCAGATAGCCGCCCCTCATTCGACCGTCGAGGGGAGTTGGGACCAAGCGAATTCTGCATTCTTTACCTGCTTTGAAGGGTAGTTTTCAGCACTGAACGAATTTATTAGTCTGCTTGATCCTTCACGTAATCTCCCATATTGTGAGCCACCTACAAAAAGCTCGCCATTACTGCTGGAAATGACTGCCTTAACTGTTATAAAAGGAATGTAAGAGAAGAGTTAAATTAGTTGTGCAATCATTGGCAATACTAAATATCATCTGCAGTTGTTAGGCAGCATTAAAGGGTCGAGTACATGGACCATGAGGATGTGCATATAACATTAAACGTTTCATAAGAGTTTAGGGATAAACTGCTGTGTAACATCACCTTGTCATGATGCTGATGAAACTGTGCTGATGATTTTGATGTTTGGTTTGTGGGGCGCTAAGCTGCACCTTCATCAGTGCCCTTACAATGTCCCAATTTTTACCCAGTCCAATTTCTACGCAATCCAAGCAAGCCGCTGTCACCAATGATGATGGTGACGATAGAATGAAATGGCCAAACAAACACCCAGTCCCCAGGCAGAGAAAATCCCCAATCCAGCCGGTAATAAGAGCCGGGACCCGTGACCCAGTGATAACAACGCTAACCAGCGCACCACGAGCTGTGGACAAATTGTGCTGAGCTTCACCTGTAGCGCATGTTGGTCAGGGACATTTTAACTGGGACATGGGTATCATTTTTGCTTTTCGTTTCACGTACTCATCTTCTGATGAATATCATACCTTGGATTATAAGGGTAAAGCTGGTTCCAAAGTGAACTACAAGAAAATACACGAGGGCACTTGTCTACAAGCCTCCTCACATTCGCTTTTATGTACCGGTGTACCGGTAAATTTATTTCAGGATACATATAATAGGATGAAGAACATCAGGAGCACAATATTACACAGACTCTGAACGTTTGGAGAGTACTCATGAATGAAGGCAGTGCGTTGATGGCGTCACACACATGGGTGGCTTGTTGTCACAATCCACAGATACTCAAATCCATCTACAATTAATTACTCCATTCCCAGTCATCACATAGCAGTAGCAAATCATTCACTCAGTTATAACCACAGCCATAGGTTTGACGACCTCTGAAGCATAACCTCGTTGTCTAACAGATGGTTGGCACGAGGCTGTCGTAAATGGGTCGATTAAGCCATCTGCGGTGCAATGGGGTCTCGAGTCGAATGGAGTGATCTGCCACTCGTGGCAAGGAACCAGTCACAAAGGGGTGAGCTGCTACCTCGAGTAGCAGCATGTATGAGCCGCCAGATACGTAGCTCTCTCCAGGCAGCTGAGGTGAGAACGGCTCTGTTTACTGGACACAAGTCGCTCTGCAGGGTGCAGCCTCCATGGTATGTCAAGGTCGCATTACTTTATTGGTCTCGAGTGCGCACGTGCACACAAACCCACCCACCACTCAACCAGCCACCCACCCAACCACCCACTCACACACATATATATACACAAATGCATACACGAACAGATCACAGATACTTCGATAATTACATTCGAAAGTTTGGCAATAATATTCGATCTTTGGAAAAAAACATTCGACAGCCGGCAACAGAAACCCAAACATTGCATTGAAATAAGCGTTCAAAAATGGTTCAAATGGCTCTGAGCACTATGGGACTCAACTGCTGTGGTCATAAGTCCCCTAGAACTTAGAACTACGGAAACCTAACTAACCTAAGGACATCACACACATCCATGCCCGAGACAGGATTCGAACCTGCGACCGTAGCGGTCGTGCGGTTCCAGACTGTAGCGCCTTAACCGCTCGGCCACTCCGGCCGGCTGAAATAAGCGTTCAGTTCATAGTGCTGTGGAATGTGGGGAAAAACCGCAAACTGGCCTTCATAAGAAGAAGAACACCAAAAATGTAACAGGAGTGTAATATGTAAGAAATTGTTCACACAACCTGTAAGTACAGTTCAAAACATTACTACTTAGTAGGAAATACCAACCACCAGAACTGTTTATAACCTATAGGCGCAGTGGCAAAAATGTAAATTGAATAGCTAACGTATGTACATATTCCAGGCCACTGATGATGCCTTGCAGAAAATAAAGGCGAAACGCGTATGGCACTAAAATTGTGTTTTATTCAGTTGCTGTCAGACGGTCCATAAGTAGAAATTATCAATATACCGTCTCATATATTCCTAGGCCGGACGGGAAACCTCTCGAAGAGCAGGGCGATGGTCCAGGCTTAAGGGTGTCACTAACATACCTCCGACTGTGTGACTGGTACGGTATTAGAGGGACGCGTATGCAGTACTGTGTGCGGAAGTGCGGTTATCTTGCTTTGTAAGGAAGTATGTTAACGACACTTCTAAACGTGGTACATTGCCCTTCTCTTTGAGGTGTTTCCCCTCCTGCCAAGGAATATATGAGATGGATTTTCTGCTTACATACCATGAGATTCGCTGTATTAACCTCTGTCAGTTGGCTAGAAAGAATATTCTATGCACCTGAAGATGGGACTGTTGTCTTTAAACCCGTTTGTGCTTTCTTTTTATCGCAAAATAAAAAAAAAATATTACAACTACATCGGATGTTATCAGTCATAACGTACTGAATGGTTCGAACAGTCTGCTGAGAACAGAATATGAATCAAGATGAAACTGAAGAAAGACTAAAAAAATGAGGAATAACAGAAGTGAGAATAGTAACTTAACATCAAAATTGGGGACCACAAAGTAGACGGATTCTGCAACCTTCGAATCAAAGTACCACATGACGGACGAAACTAGAGGGCATAAAAAGCAAACCATCAGAGCCAAAGAAAAACTTTAATAGCAAAAGAAGCCTGTTAGTATCAGAGATCGATTTCAGTTTGAGGATGTAGGTCTGGAGCACAACATTGTATCTAAATGAATCGTGGACTGTGGGCAAACCGAAAAAGAAGACATTCGAAGCGTTTGGGATGTGGTGCAATAGAAGTGTGCTGAAAGCTAAAGAAATGAGTAAGTTCTCTATAAGACTCGACGAGGCGAGAGAGATATGTCGAGAAGACTGCCAGTAATAAGGGACTGGATGATACAACGTGCACCAAGACGTAAGGGTGAGAGGGAACCGCTTGTACCATCTCATTATGATTAGCTTGTGCCGTCCCATTATATTGAATACTATCGATGTTTGAGATACTCTCATCATTTTTCCAAATTTAAGAAATGTCATAACTCGAGTGAAGAAGTGGACTACCTATTTATTTAATTCATAGCTACATAAATGCACTTCCTTTCCTTAATCCCTCTACGTTGCTTTGGGTTAACTAGCTTTGAGTTTGTACTAAGAGTTCGTCTGCTGGTAGTGGCAAGGCAGAGATGTGGTCACTCTGTAGGTTGGTTAGTGCCAACATAAATTTGGGGTAAAGGCAGCGATGACGCACCTGTTTGCCAGGGATAGTTCGGGGTTGGTAACAGGTTCCCCTTCCCTCCAGAGCGGAGGAGAACAACCGCTGAGGGCGGCCATGACAGGGACACTCTGGGGGAAGCTGTTGAACTGAGCGGACGGAATCGAGAGCCATCTCCGTCTTTGTCGCCGAATTCTTTGTGGGATGAGGTATAATTTATTATTTTGATATCGATACGCTCTTTTTCAGGATGGAAGCAGTTAGCTTATCGTTACGACCATTCATTTTTTTGAGAAAGTTTGTCTGTAAAATAAAAATTTTCCCTTAGGGTTTCTTTTCCATAGGTGCGCATGGGGGCTCACGTTATCCATTTGTAGTATACAATCAGCTAGTGCTTTCAGTACACGAGAGCAGCAAAAGTAGCAAAAATCATATAGTTCCACTTTTAGCAATAGCGTTTTGCAATTTTAAATTTCTTACTGGTCTTGCTAAAGTAACATGGGGCCTCACCGACCCTAGTTAGCTTAACACGTAGTCATAACTGCTGATGAGAAATTTAGGCGATGGTTCCGTGTAAAACCTGCTACGATATGCATGTGTTTTGTGTGAGTTACTTAAGGCTCTACCGCATGTGACGTGATTTTTTGGCTAATTCATAAATTTTGTGCACGGTCCTTTTGATTCATGACAACTCCCATTTGCAAGCAGCAAACTATACGTGGTTCCATGTCCTAACTGATTGGTAAATAATAGGTTGTGCGTGTGAATAATAGTATGGATTGAAAACAAGAATGATCAGTGGGGTGCATACAAAAAAAAAAAAAAAATTGCTGTTGGTGTCGGCCACGCACGTGGTGTCGAATTGCACTACCAGCAGGCTACCAGTTCGTTCTTGTAAACAGTTAAGGTAAGAATGCTTATGTGTGCCGTAAATTGTCAATTTGCGTGTGTCAAATTTTGTAGGATGCTTTATTTTTAAAGAAATTGTTTTTTGTGTATACGAGAGATGTTTGTGTCTGATTTGTTTCCCCCGTTGCTATAATTTTGACTAAGGGAACGGTGCTGAGAACTAATGGAGAGACTGACCATTGAAGAACCCAAGAACGGTTCATTAATTCAAAACGATTAGGTCCAACTAACAACATGGGGTGTGAATTTCAGTCACTGTCCAAGCAGACGGACTACAGATGCAACAACGTAGATCCCTCATCTTTTGCAATGCACAATATTAAAAACGAGACCAGACTTCTGATAGTATCCTCCTAGTCATGCTACTAGCGTCACTCTTATGCAACTGGCGCGATGTAAACACATGTCTGCCAAATTTACCAACTTCCGTTTATGTTGCGCAATTCCTTTTTGGTTTTGCGATTTTTTTCCATCAGTGTATTGCTGCCTCACGATTTCCGATTTCAGTAATAAGAAAGACTGAAATGAAAGACTGGTAGATTTTTGTTGATACACACATCAAAAAAAGTTTTGTACCACCTCGATTCCGAGAGTTCCGGAACCTGTACAGAAAACTGGAATAGAGATCAACATAAACATCATTTCCGCCCTTTTTATTGCTCATGAAAACCGCACGTTGCATGTTGTACCATCCATACAGCAAGACTTACGGAGGTGGTGGTCCAGACTGCTGTACACACCGGTACCTCTAATATCCAGTAGCACGTCCTCTTGCACTGAAGCGTGCCTGTATTCGTCGTGGAATACTATCCACAAGTTCATCAAGGCACTATTGGTCCAGATTGTCCCACCCCTCAACGGTGATTCGGCGTAGCTCCTTCAGAGTGGTTGGGACGGGGTGGGGGGCTCACATCGTACATAAACACATAAACAGCCCTTTTCAATCTGTCCCACGCTTGTTCGATAGCGTTCGTATCTGGAAAACATGCTGTCCAATCTAGTCGAGAGATGTATCTTCACAACATGTGCACGATGCGGGCGCGAATTGTCATCCGTGAAGTCGATTGCCTCACCAATATGCTGCCGACGTGGTTGCACTACCGGTCGGAGGATGGCATTCACGTATCGTACAGCCGTTACGGCGCCTTCAAAGACCACCAGCGGCGTACGTCGGCCCCACATAATGCCACCCCAAACAGCAGGGAACCTCCACCTTGCGCACTCGCTGAACAGTGTGTCTAAGGGGTTCAGCCTGACCAGGTTGCCTCCAAATACGTCTCCGACGATTGTCTGGTTGAAGACATATGCGACACTCATCGGTGGAGATAAGGTGATGCCAATCCTGAACGGTCCATTCGGCATGTTGGTGGGCTCATCTGTACCGCGCTGCATGGTTTCGTGGTTACAAAGATGGACCTCGCCATGGACGTCGAGAGTGAAATTGAGCATCATGCAGCCTATTGAGCACAGTTTGCGTCGTAACATGACGTCCTGTGGCTGCACTAAAAGCATGATTCAACATGGTGGCGTTGCTGTCAGGGTTCCTCCGAGCCACAATGCATAGGTAGCAGTCATCCACTGCAATAGTAGCCCTTCGGCAGCCTGAGTGAGGTATGTCATCGACACTTCCTGTCTCTCTGTATCTCCTCCATGTCCGAACAACATCGTTTTTGGTTAACTCCGAGACGCCTGGGCACTTCCCTTGTTGAGAGCCCTTCCTGGCACAAAGTAACAATGACGACACGATTGAACCGCGGTACTGACCGTCCAGGGATGGTTGAACTACAGGCAACACATGCCTTGTGTTGTGTCGGTAGCTGGGCCGACACCGTGAAGTTTAGATGGCTGAAAATGCAATCTACTCTAACGCTGTAGCCGATAGGGCACGCACGGCTAAAGCAGACGGGCGTGAAGTCTGGAACATGAGAACTTATAAATGAATAAGAAGAAAAGTATGTAGATGCTTATTACTTATCTTTTAATTGTTCTTTGGAATACATCTCTCTTGAATACTCGTAAGCTATAGGCACTGATACAACTGGCGCCTTGCTAGTTCGTAGCCATTAACTTAGCTGATGGCTATTCTGTCTCTCGGCTAATGAGAGAGAAAGGCTTCGTACATCTGGTCGGTAGCTAGGTTCTCGTCCAACTGGGCGATAGCTAGGTTCGCGTACAACTGGGCGGTAGCTTGGTTCTCGTACAACTGGGCGATAGCTAGGTTCGCGTACAACTGGGGTCGAGTGCTCTCTCGTATCACGAGACCTGCCTTGGTGGTGGCGCTAGGTCTGCGATCACAGTGGCGACACGCGGGTCCGACACGTACTACATGGACCGCGGCCGATTTAAGCTACCACCTAGCAAGTGTGGTGTCTGGCGGTGACACCACACCTTGTACCTCATCCCTGGTGGAATGACTGGAACTGATCAACTGTCGGATCCCTTCGGTCTAATAGGCGCTGGTCATGCACGGTTTCTTACATCTTTGGGCGAGTTTCTTGACATCTCTGAACAGTCAAAGGTACTGTGTCTGTGATACAATACCCACAGCCAACGGTTTTCCTCAGGAGTTCTGGGAACTGGGGTGATGCAAATTTGTTTTGAGGTGTGTATTCTTTTCTGGGTCTCTGTTTCATCATCACCGTGGGATGCTACTTTAGATAACATTTGAAGCACCTCACAATACTGTTTGCTACTCTTGTTCCTTAACGACCTTTAAAGAACTCTCTATTACTGGTGGATAACCTTTTCTGCATAGTTTGTAATTATCTGCAACATCTGTTTGAGTGCAAAATCCCCTTAGCTTTAAAGCTTGTGCATCACTCTACGAAAGGCCATTCACCCTTTTACTAACAGAATGCCCATCTAGTAACGAAGAATGAATAAAAATATTGTCTATGGCTGTGCTACTGCTCCCCTGCACCCTGGCAGGAAGAAACACAGTCTGCATCAGATCATATAAATTTAGGAGGTATCCAACATCCTTATTCTTGCACAATCACATAATTAACATTGGTGCCACCACATGTAAATAATTTTTGATACTTCCTATAAAGTGAACCAAGAGCCCTCTCTAGCTTGGGCAGAAATTCTCACAAGCCAGAGTTAGGGGACCTATAAACAACAATTAGAAGTTGGGTTTCACTAAATTCAACTGCCCTGCATAACATTCAAATACCTGTTCAGAGCAATGTCGTGATTCGTCTGCGGTGTAAAATGGAATACTGTTTGTTACATACATGGCCACACCCCGCTCCGCAAAGAACTCTTTGAAAACCAGCCAGCTAATCTGTATCCTAATAAAGGAAGCTTCTGAATTGTCAAATTATTTAAGTGGTGCTTCGATATACCAGTGGTGTCAGAGTCAACACCTATACGCAATTCACTAACTTTATCTCTAATATCTCTTATATTTCGATGAAGTATGCTAATTCATTCACTACTTGGATACTTGACCTCCTCTGAAGGTGACTCCTTTGTTAAAGGGATTCCTTCAAGTAGGGATACCTATCAGCTGACTTATCTAAAAAAGTGCAGTTCTAACACCATTACAGGAATGTTTCCATGAGTGATCCCACCACCGCCCACTACACTGCCACCTGTAAGCTTTGCCGGCCTCTCCTTCCCATACCTATTGAGGAGCAGCTCATGCTAGCGAAACCGGATCTATTGATAGACTCATCTGGCACCGCTGCAGTGCGAGCCATGCCCTCCGCCATCAGCGCCTTCTCGAACCCCGTGTTAACACACATAACGACAGAATTAAAACGAGGCGGATTATGAAGTTGAAACAGTTGCACCGAGTGCACGTTAGTGCCACCAGTTTGAGTAGCTATCTTTACCAGGTCACTACCTACGTCATACTCCTCGTCCCTATCAAGACTATTCCCTGCTCCACCCACTATCACTACCTGATCCTCCTTCGTAAAATTCCTACATAGCTCCCCTATGCTGTCATTCACCTGAGCCAACCCTGCGCTAGGCTTCACAATTATGGTGACCTTGTACTCACTTCCAACACTTCCTGCAACTGCTGACCCACACCTCTGCCTTACGAACTATCTAGCAGCAGAACCTTTTTTTTTAGAATTTGCAACTGACTTAAACTTACTAACTGCTGAGGACTGCTGCATGTTTCCTACACCTACAGCTACAAGGGGATCCTCTTCACTCAACTCTAACAGTTGGCCAAATGTATTGGCTATACACAAAGTACAACTGTCTGAATATCCCCTTCTCCTAGCTGCCTTCTTACCAACTGCCAGTTCCCCTTCCCCAGCGGTCTTGACCCTCCTCAACCTACCTAATTCCCCCTCTGAGCGTTGTAACTGCACCTGAAGGGCACATATCTTACGCTCGTGCTCCTCTATCAACTTATTAGTGCTACAAATTCTGCATTTTCCGGACAGAATCTCGCTAGAGTGCCCACTTGTTTCCCCACGGCATTCCTCCCTGTTACAATACTTTGAACAAATCTCACACAGTAACCCGCTACTCTCAGACCTACGACAAAGCCCACACTTCACACTCATTGTAAAATTGTAACAGTTACTGAAAAAAAAAGCGTCTTTCTTACCTAAGTTCAATTACAAATGTAGAAATATTTAAAGAACTAACAATAGTGGTGTCGAACATCGCTCTCTACTAAGAAAGCAACTACTTTTGTTAATACTTCTAAATACTACTAACAAATACCAATACCACAAAAACTTCACCTCGATTAAGACAGCGTCGTCTATGGCAACGCGATGGATTCGACTTTGCCATAAACTTGACGGCCTCCATTATAGGGTGCTTCGCGTCGTTCTTGCAGCCATGAAATCAAACACCCACCAATGCACTGTTGGTGGAAGCATCTGCAGTGCCGCTCACCATAAGTCAGCAGGTGTTGTCCGATAACTTTGTCGTTAGTCTGTATTCCATATTTCACTGTCCCTCCCTTAAGGTGGCGGTCCAGTTCTGGCTGTTCACGGAGACACATCACAGACGAAGGATGAACCAAAATCCATCACTGATTGTCAGCTACACTCCTGGAAATGGAAAAAAGAACACATTGACACCGGTGTGTCAGACCCACCATACTTGCTCCGGACACTACGAGAGGGCTGTACAAGCAATGATCACACGCACGGCACAGCGGACACACCAGGAACCGCGGTGTTGGCCGTCGAATGGCGCTAGCTGCGCAGCATTTGTGCACCGCCTCCGTCAGTGTCAGCCAGTTTGCCGTGGCATACGGAGCTCCATCGCAGTCTTTAACACTGGAAGCATGCCGCGAAAGCGTGGACGTGAACCGTATGTGCAGTTGACGGACTTTGAGGGAGGGCGTATAGTGGGCATGCGGGAGACCGGGTGGACGTACCGCCGAATTGCTCAACACGTGGGGCGTGAGGTCTCCACAGTACATCGATGTTGTCGCCAGTGGTCGGCGGAAGGTGCACGTGCCCGTCGACCTGGGACCGGACCGCAGCGACGCACGGATGCACGCCAAGACCGTAGGACCCTACGCAGTGCCGTAGGGGACCGCACCGCCACTTCCCAGCAAATTAGGGACACTGTTGCTCCTGGGGTATCGGCGAGGACCATTCGCAACCGTCTCCATGAAGCTGGGCTACGGTCCCGCACACCGTTAGGCCGTCTTCCGCTCACGCCCCAACTTCGTGCAGCCCGCCTCCAGTGGTGTCGCGACAGGCGTGAATGGAGGGACGAATGGAGATGTGTCGTCTTCAGCGATGAGAGTCGCTTCTGCCTTGGTGCCAATGATGGTCGTATGCGTGTTTGGCGCCGTGCAGGTGAGCGCCACAATCAGGACTGCATACGACCGAGGCACACAGAGCCAACACCCGGCATCATGGTGTGGGGAGCGATCTCCTACACTGGCCGTACACCACTGGTGATCGTCGAGGGGACACTGAATAGTGCACGGTACATCCAAACCGTCATCGAACCCATCGTTCTACCATTCCTAGACCGGCAAGGGAACTTGCTGTTCCAACAGGACAATGCACGTCCGCATGTATCCCGTGCCACCCAACGTGCTCTAGAAGGTGTACGTCAACTACCCTGGCCAGCAAGATCACCGGATCTGTCCCCCATTGATCATGTTTGGGACTGGATGAAGCGTCGTCTCACGCGGTCTGCACGTCCAGCACGAACGCTGGTCCAGCTGAGGCGCCAGGTGGAAATGGCATGGCAAGCCGTTCCACAGGACTACATCCAGCATCTCTACGATCGTCTCCATGGGAGAATAGCAGCCTGCATTGCTGCGAAAGGTGGATATACACTGTACTAGTGCCGACATTGTGCATGCTCTGTTGCCTGTGTCTATGTGCCTGTGGTTCTGTCAGTGTGATCATGTGATGTATCTGACCCCAGGAATGTGTCAATAAAGTTTCCCCTTCCTGGGACAATGAATTCACGGTGTTCTTATTTCAATTTCCAGGAGTGTATGTGAAATGGCCACATCTTTTAATGACAGTCCTGCAAGACTCCAAACTAACTTGTTTTCGCTCTTCATATGGTAGTTTCTTCACTGCAGTTCCGGTGTCCACTTGCCATACGATATGAGACTGGGGACTACATTAACCACGCCCTGTGACCCTCCCTTGCCTCACATTATCCACAGTATGCTTCAGTCTATACGGATTGGTCTGAAACGGAATGAGTGTGGGATACATCTACTAGCAACACATACCAAATGTTTGAACTGCCACCAGTGTCGTATATCTCCACAGCAGAGTTACTGCCCATCAGGGAGGCAAGTCGTTACGGCACGCAGACTTTCCGGCTAGTAACGTTCGTTGCGGACTCCCAAAATGTGTTGTAGACAATATAACACACGGCGTTCGATAAACAAACTAACCGATACGTCCTAAGGCCATAATAGACGAGCGGACGGTGTGGCCAAGCGGTTCTAGCCGCTTCAGTCCGGAACCACGCGGCTGCTACAGTTGCAGGTTCGAATCCTGGCTCGGGCATAGATGTGTGTGGTATCCTTAGGTTAGTTAGGTTTAAGTAGTTCTACGTCTAGGGGACTGATGACCTCAGATGTCCCATAGTGCTTCGAACCATTTGAACCATTTTTTTAGACGCGCGGATATTAGCTAGACATTGACGTCAAATAACTTTGGATAATGGGGCATCAAAGCATTCCCCATAGTCAAATTATTGACCTACTCTCCAAGAGGACCGTTATGGGAGGACAGTTTCGCCCAACACCAGTCCGTTATATTCATTTCAACTCGACAATCAAGAAACCGCCTATCACGACTGGAGTTGTGGTTGGCACGTATCCCAGCACCATTTAGGCGGCCACCTGCGGGCCATACAACCTAACGTTGAGCACTGTCGGTTCGAATCGGTTTCGGTCTGTGGATCGAATCCTTATTCCGTTTTCTCTCTGGTCGCCGGGCGACGCTCTTCCGGTTTGAAATGTTTGCGAGGCGGGCGAGCGAGCAACGAACAAAATGGTTCAACTGGCTCTGAGCACTATGGGACTTAACATCTATGGTCATCAGTCCCCTAGAACTTAGAACTACTTAAACCTAACTAACCTAAGGACAGCACACAACACCCAGTCATCACGAGGCAGAGAAAAATCCCTGACCCCGCCGGGAATCGAACCCGGGAACCCGGGCGTGGGAAGCGAGAACGCTACCGAGCGAGCAACGAACATAAACTAAAGACAAGGAGGAAGGAAGTCGGTTGGAGGAAAGATGCGTTGTCACTCGATGGTGGCCGCTGTCCTGATGGGGGAAGTGTTGCAACGGGAACAAATTTGATTTGTTTCCGGTGCGCTGAAAGAACACCTCCTTCCTGGTGTCGAGCCGTGTTGTGTGATCTAGTTTGGCGTAGTTAGCAGGTTCTGTTGTTACTGCGCTGCCCTACATGATTATTCCCTGACTTGTGAATTTGCGCTTTTTGGGAAGTTTGGATTCGGCGTTAATGTGGTCTGTATAGCTTATAGAAATTGTTTGAGCGTGCTTCGTGTTTGCTGAGTGACTTGTGTTACTTTCCTGAAAAGTAACGTAGTTGTCGTCCCAGGGCATGATGCCTGTGGTGACAGCTAGTTTAGTGATTGGCTATAAGAAACCACCAGTAGCGGAGTAATCTCCGCCGTGGCGAACGTTCTCCCTAGTAGGGTTTCTCCTTGCCAAATGACGTCTGACAGCTGCTTCAATCTGGTTTCTTAGTTCAGGGAAGTCTGCTGGTAGCGGAGGCACATACACACGATCCTTTATGAAGCTCCAAAGGAATAAATCGCATGGCAGCTGTTGCTACAATCACTGAAGACACACTTATCAACGTTTGGGAAGAACTCGGCTATAGACTTGATGTGTGCCGTGTGACAAACAGTGCTCGCATTAAACATTCATAAGGTTCTTGGTAAAACTGTTTGAGTTGTTCTTTCATTTGACATATCATTTATAACTGTAAGTTTAATATAATAAATATTATAAAGCGTTAAAATACCGATATTCATTTATAAACACGTTATATGTTATCATACAATTTGACATGTTGGTGTTTCTAAGCACCTTCTTGTTGCATGACGCTGCTGTTCCCTAATGGATCAGCTACTGTTTCTGCAGTCGATGAATACAATAAGCCCGGCCTAACAAGGGTGATCGCATCGACGTACTGGCTGACATTTGGGATCCGCCGCTGCCGTTACCTCGTGTGAAGCTGCTCTGCGGCAGAGTGACCGCTGCTGGAGTCTTGTCTTCACTTGTTAGCGTGGGCCTTAATCTATTCAGAGTTCGTGTATTTTTTGTATTTTGGTTTCAATCCCTTTTGGTGCTGTGCCATTTCTGTGTCAGGATTTCCGTAGTGAGGTGGACCATTTACTGGCCCTTGTATTTGATTAAATTTCTCAGCTGTCTCAAAAGACTGAGTTAGGTACTGGTCTGTAATTAAAACCAGTCTGTTAGCCCACAACATTTAAATTTGTTTAACCATGTTCAGGTATACATGCCGACGTCGCAAGCTGAAGATGAACAGATAGAGAAAGTGTATGAGGATATTGAAAGGGTAATGCAGTATGTAAAGGGGGACGAAAATCTAATAGTCATGGGCGACTGGAATGCAGTTGTAGGGGAAGGAGTAGAAGAAAAGGTTACAGGAGAATATGGGCTTGGGACAAGGAATGAAAGAGGAGAAAGACTAATTGAGTTCTGTAACAAGTTTCAGCTAGTAATAGCGAATACCCTGTTCAAGAATCGCTAGAGGAGGAGGTATACTTGGAAAAGGCCGGGAGATACGGGAAGATTTCAATTAGATTACATCATGGTCAGACAGAGATTCCGAAATCAGATACTGGACTGTAAGGCGTACCCAGGAGCAGATATAGACTCAGATCACAATATAGTAGTGATGAAGAGTAGGCTGAAGTTCAAGACATTAGTCAGGAAGAATCAATACGCAAAGAAGTGGGATACGGAAGTACTAAGGAATGACGAGATACGTTTGAAGTTCTCTAACGCTATATATACAGCAATAAGGAATAGCGCAATAGGCAGTACAGTTGAAGAGGAATGGGCATCTCTAAAAAGGGCCATCACAGAAGTTGGGAAGGAAAACGTAGGTACAAAGAAGGTAGCTGCGAAGAAACCACGGGTAACAGAAGAAATACTTCAGTTGATTGATGAAAGGAGGAAGTACAAACATGTTCCGGGAAAATCAGGAATACAGAAATACAAGTCGATGAGGAATGAAATAAATAGGAAGTGCAGGGAAGCTAAGACGAAATGGCTACAGGAAAAATGTGAAGACATCGAAAAAGATATGATTGTCGGAAGGACAGACTCAGCATACAGGAAAGTCAAAACAACCTTTGGTGACATTAAAAGCAACGGTGGTAACATTAAGAGTGCAACGAGAATTCCACTGTTAAATGCAGAGGAGAGAGCAGATAGGTGGAAAGAATACTTTGAAAGCCTCTATGAGGGTGAAGATTTGTCTGATGTGATAGAAGAAGAAACAGAAGTCGATTTAGAAGAGATAGGGGATCCAGTATTAGAATCGGAATTTAAAAGAGCTTTGGAGGACTTACGGTTATAAAAGGCAGAAGGGATAGATAACATTCCATCAGAATTTCTAAAATCATTGGGGGAAGTAGCAACAAAACGACTATTCACGTTGGTGTGTAGACTATATGAGTCTGGCGACATACCATCTGACTTTCGGACAAGCATCATTCACACAATTCCGAATACGGCAAGAGCTGACAAGTGCGAGAATTATCGCACAATCAGCTTAACAGCTCATGCATCGAAGCTGCTTGCAAGAATAATATACAGAAGAATCGAAAAGAAAATTGAGAATGCGCTAGGTGACGATCAGTTTGGCTTTAGGAAAAGTAAAGGGACGAGAGAGGCAATTCTGACGTTACGGCTAATAATGGAAGCAAGGCTAAAGAAAAATCAAGACACTTTCATTGGATTTGTCGACCTGGAAAAAGCGTTCGACAATATAAAATGGTGCAAGCTGTTGGAGATTCTGAAAAAAGTAGGGGTAAGCTATAGGGAGAGACGGATCATATACACTCCTGGAAATGGAAAAAAGAACACATTGACACCGGTGTGTCAGACCCACCATACTTGCTCCGGACACTGCGAGAGGGCTGTACAAGCAATGATCACACGCACGGCACAGCGGACACACCAGGAACCGCGGTGTTGGCCGTCGAATGGCGCTAGCTGCGCAGCATTTGTGCACCGCCGCCGTCAGTGTCAGCCAGTTTGCCGTGGCATACGGAGCTCCATCGCAGTCTTTAACACTGGTAGCATGCCGCGACAGTGTGGACGTGAACCGTATGTGCAGTTGACGGACTTTGAGGGAGGGCGTATAGTGGGCATGCGGGAGGCCGGGTGGACGTACCGCCGAATTGCTCAACACGTGGGGCGTGAGGTCTCCACAGTACATCGATGTTGTCGCCAGTGGTCGGCGGAAGGTGCACGTGCCCGTCGACCTGGGACCGGACCGCAGAGACGCACGGATGCACGCCAAGACCGTAGGATCCTACGCAGTGCCGTAGGGGACCGCACCGCCACTTCCCAGCAAATAAGGGACACTGTTGCTCCTGGGGTATCGGCGAGGACCATTCGCAACCGTCTCCATGAAGCTGGGCTACGGTCCCGCACACCGTTAGGCCGTCTTCCGCTCACGCCCCAACATCGTGCAGCCCGCCTCCAGTGGTGTCGCGACAGGCGTGAATGGAGGGACGAATGGAGACGTGTCGTCTTCAGCGATGAGAGTCGCTTCTGCCTTGGTGCCAATGATGGTCGTATGCGTGTTTGGCGCTGTGCAGGTGAGCGCCACACTCAGGACTGCATACGACCGAGGCACACAGGGCCAACACCCGGCATCATGGTGTGGGGAGCGATCTCCTACACTGGCCGTACACCATTGGTGATCGTCGAGGGGACACTGAATAGTGCACGGTACATCCAAACCGCCATCGAACCCATCGTTCTACCATTCCTAGACCGGCAAGGGAACTTGCTGTTCCAACAGGACAATGCACGTCCGCATGTATCCCGTGCCACCCAACGTGCTCTAGAAGGTGTAAGTCAACTACCCTGGCCAGCAAGATCTCCGGATCTGTCCCCCATTGAGCATGTTTGGGACTGGATGAAGTGTCGTCTCACGCGGTCTGCACGTCCAGCACGAACGCTGGTCCAACTGAGGCGCCAAGTGGAAATGGCATGGCAAGCCGTTCCACAGGACTACATCCAGCATCTCTACGATCGTCTCCATGAGAGA
Source organism: Schistocerca serialis cubense (assembly GCF_023864345.2). Taxonomy (NCBI): domain Eukaryota; kingdom Metazoa; phylum Arthropoda; class Insecta; order Orthoptera; family Acrididae; genus Schistocerca; species Schistocerca serialis. The sequence continues at coordinate 546,346,935 of NC_064644.1, forward strand.
ATAGCAGCCTGCATTGCTGCGAAAGGTGGATATACACTGTACTAGTGCCGACATTGTGCATGCTCTGTTGCCTGTGTCTATGTGCCTGTGGTTCTGTCAGTGTGATCATGTGATGTATCTGACCCCAGGAATGTGTGAATAAAGTTTCCCCTTCCTGGGACAATGAATTCACGGTGTTCTTATTTCAATTTCCAGGAGTGTACAATATGTACAACAACCAAGAGGGAATAATAAGAGTGGACGATCAAGAACGAAGTGCTCGTATTAAGATGGGTGTAAGACAAGGCTGTAGCCTTTCGCCCCTACTCTTCAATCTGTACATCGAGGAAGCAATGATGGAAATAAAAGAAAGGTTCAGAAGTGGAATTAAAATACATGGTGAAAGGATATCGATGATACGATTCGCTGATGACATTGCTTTCCTGAGTGAAAGTGAAGAAGAATTAAATGATCTGCTGAACGGAATGAACAGTCTAATGAGTACACAGTATGGTTTGAGAGTAAATCGGAGAAAGACGAAGGTAATGAGAAGTAGTAGAAATGCGAACAGCGAGAAACTTAACATCAGGATTGATGGTCACGAAGTCAATGAAGTTAAGGAATTCTGCTACCTACGCAGTAAAATAACCAATGACGGACGGAGCAAGGAGGACATCAAAAGCAGACTCGCTATGGCAAAAAAGGCATTTCTGGCCAAGAGAAGTCTACTAATATCAAATACCGGCCTTAATTTGAGGAAGAAATTTCTGGGGATGTACGTCTGGAGTACAGCATTGTATGGTAGTGAAACATGGACTGTGGGAAAACCGGAACAGAAGAGAATCGAAGCATTTGAGATGTGGTGCTACAGACGAATGTTGAAAATTATGTGGACTGACAAGGTAAGGAATGAGGAGGTTCTATGCAGAATCGGAGAGGAAAGGAGTATGTGGAAAACACTGACAAGGAGAAGGGACAGGATGATAGGACATCTGCTAAGACATGAGGGAATGACTTCCATGGTACTAGAGGGAGCCGTAGAGGGCAAAAACTGTAGAGGAAGACAGAGATTGGAATACGTCAAGCAAATAATTGAGGACGTAGGTTGCAAGTGCTACTCTGAGATGAAGAAGTTAGCACAGGAAAGGAACTCGTGGCGGGCCGCATCAAATCAGTCAGTAGACTGATGACCAAAAAAAAAAAACCATTTTTACGAAGTTTTTGCTAGTCATTACTACATTCGACATTTAACAAATTTGCTTCAAATTTTTCATGTGTATTAAAGAACCTTGTTAAATTTTGCTCTGTAATTTAAAACTATTCTGTTAGTTTGTACATTTATATTTCTTGAAATATTTAATCTGCTATTTAATTTGTACTTGTACATTTGACCTTCAAACACTTTGCTTCATATTTTTCGGGTCTCTTAAGATGCACTCCGTCTTCAGGCCACAAATGGCCCATCGGGACCATCCGACCGCCGTGTCATCCTCAGCTGAGGGAGCAGTTAGGAGGGACGTGTGGCCAGCACACCGCTCTCCTGGCCATTACGATGGTTTTATGCGACAGGAGCCGCTACTATTCGGTCGAGTAGCTCCTCGATTGGTATCACGAGGCTGAGTGCACCCCGAAAAACGGCAACAGATCATAGCGGCCCGGATGGTCACCCATCCAAGTGCCGGCCACTCCCGACAGCGCTTAACTTCGGTGATCTGACGTGAACCGGCGTATCCACTGTGGCAAGACCGTTGCCATGGGTCTCTTAAGGGACCATCTTAAATCTAGCGTCTGTAGCTTAAAACCGTTGTGTCAGCATGGAACATTTAAGGTATGATATTTATTTAAACATTTCGTTACCGTTGTTAAATTGGTTAAGCCATTGTCTTCCTTTGAATTTAAGGCATTGGGGTGTGGGTGTGAAATCTTATGGGACTTAAATCCTAAGGTCATCAGTCTCTAAGCCTACACACTACTTAACCTAAATTGTCCTAAGGACAAACACACACACCCATGCCCCACGGAGGACTCGAACCTTGTAACATTATGTGATTGCCTTATCATTTTAAATCATTCACTAATCGAGCAGTCGCTCGGCAACAGCTACAGTTAGCAAATAATGATGCGAGAAGGTAAAAGGTGAACGACCTGTGACGTAACGTGTTTATTGTCGAAGGGCCGTCAGAGATGCACTGAGTTACTGACTTTGAAAACCGCGGCGCGAAAAACGAAGAAGAACACTTTTACTCATTCTTTTGATGTACGAGATATTCTCGATAAGCAGTTACTCAGTTACTCATCTTTCTCTTATCTTTTGTAACTTGTGTCGGACGCCCATGTCTTGCCGCCGTATTATTATTGTTAAAAATAATATTATTTTAGTGTAAAGTAAAAGTGCAATACTAAAAGTGCGATACTGCACAGCAGTAGATTTATTGTGCGACGTGTATGTGAAAACGTCAAAAGAATTATTTTCATTACGAGAAGAGAAGTGCCAGTCAAAACGGCATCCATGTTAAATCCTTCATTGTAGTGTAAGTTCATCTATTAATTGCCATAAATTCAGAGTTAAATGGAACTGGTGTATGGACTATTTATTTAGTGTAGAATCTATGTCTCACTCCTTCATGAAGTTATTTAATTTTCTTGATGTTTTGCCAAATAGAGAGTTCACAGTCACGAATTCTTTCGTCGAGTTCGGACGGAAGTTGCATGCGGCGAAATATTTTCTCCGCGCCATATTCTACTGGTAAATGCATGATAAACTCCGCTCCCTTAGGAAATTCATGTTCAGCTATCCAAAAATAATTATATTTTGAATAGGCATTTACTCTCCTCTGCAATGCAACTTCCGACTGATCAGACGATTCAACAAGACAGCCGCACACGCTCGGCGTTCGGAAATATATTTCCGCCGCTGATTATAGCTATATGTTACAGCACAAAAGTAAACATATTGTTATAATAAGCGACTACAAACGGGGACATTTATAACTGTATGTTTATGTATACACATTACGTAAACATATCGTTATAACCTACGCCGGGATCAGCCGCACAGTTCATGACTGCAGCGCCCTCAGACCGCTCGGCTAATCCTCGGCGGCTTTTAAGGCATTTCACTCACTGTTTTAAGAACTGCTGGTTTATAAAAGGCTATTTAATTGTGTTTTACTGATCGTGCCTAAAAGAGAAGTTTAATGAATGTGAATCGATTGACAAACAATGAATGATATCATAACCTGTTGCCTAGCCCTTTCATAAATTCCTGGCTGTAATCTGAGTTTTTCTGCCAGTGGTGGGATGGTCATTAAGCATTCTCATGTTAGAAGCTGGGACGATACGGACAGAGTAGCTGGTGCATGTGTTTAGTGGGGACAAGACTGTAACTCCCCTGACGTCAGGAAGTCGCCTGGTTCCTTTAGTGGGTGGGAAAAACATATATTTCACAAGCACAACTGTCTGGGATCCTTAACAACCTTCTTTCAGAAATTGGAAATGGTCAGCCTGGAAAGATTAGATCTCTCTGTAAATGAGGGTCTGTGGTCCAATCTAGGTAAAACTTTTTTGCCGAAACATGGCCGTACTTACCGTGATTATAACGTATTACTGGTCTAAAATCTTCTTTTTTCGACAAGAGTGATTTTGAGTTAGTGATTGGCTTCTCTCGGGATATGCAAAGCAGAGGCTTGCTCCGCCAACTTGGGAACCCAGGTGGTGTGTCTGGATTGGCTACCAGGTCAACAGGAAAGTCAAGAGGAGAGATTCAATGAGAAGAGGATAGCTCGATTGGCTTGTACAACGTCGAGGCGGTTTCTTTTTGCTGCTTCGGCTCTCATACTGAGGGTTGGTGGAAAATGATTGTATTCGTTTTCTTCTTCATCTTCTAGTCCTCTCATGGTGAAGAAATCCAGATATTTCTCTCAAGGGTAAAACTTGTGGCCTTCAACTTGTGGTTGACTAACCGCAACTTTCCAACTGTAACGACAGTGGAACTGGGTATCATCTCGGACATATCGTGTGTCATGAGGGTGAACTTATTCGTCCTGAGTCGGCCGTCTGATGTTTGACAATTTCAGCACGCACTGACCTGCCGGTGGGTCAAATTAGTTTGGCCGGACCAGCGAACGGGTGCACCATACACTCAAATCTGCCGGGATTTCAGGGCTCTGTTAGGAAGTTCCCCTCGTTCTAATGATCAGAACGCTTGTCTGGATAGTTTGCAAATTTTCGTGGACGCATCACAACATTACCGCTGCCGCAGCACGCCGTTTCTCGCCCACAGTGTGTCGTTTTCTGCTATTGCACGAATCAAGGTGAAAGGGTAAACTACTGCTGCACCAGAATAGAGTTGTTAAATCATATTCACAGCTTCCTACTCTCTGTGAACCATAGTTTGTGGTGCACTTTGTCGTAGTTGATTCAATTTGAGTAGAATTGGGCCTCACAGTGGATTCATGTGAACAAAGTCTGATGGCGTTGTAAAAGGAATTAATTCGGGGGAGGACTTGTATAGCTTCCACTCCAATGAATACTTTGCCAAGCAAGCACCATCCCCTTCCTCTTTGAGATTGCCTTCTTTTTGTAAGATTTATGAGCTAGTTGTAGATATAGAAGGATGAATAAAAACTAAACTTTGTAAACTGAATTACGCCACTGTTCTCATTCATACTCGCTCAATTATTCACCGTTATCATTTTTTGTGGTAATACATGGGTACACCAACAAATCAACGTTGAATCTTATTAAATTAGTTAATGTCATGATTAATTTGAGTTCTGAAAGTGACGGCAGACGTAGGCAACAGTTCCATGAGTAAATTCACTAATTTCATAAATAAATAATTAAGAATGTAGCTCACGATTTGAAGGTTATTGAGAAGATAATACTTTTCTTTATGTAGGGACACTAACATTTAGCATCACTCAGAAATATATTTATGATTAAAGCAGGCAATTGCTTGCAGTAGTTTCACATAGTTTTGTCATTGTCATTTCCCATATGTCCTTAGGAGGCCATTTTATAGTCAGTTGAGAAGCTGTTAATTGCATGATCATTATTTTAGTGTTTCTGAAATATGTGTGATTGGTCTATGAATGAATATGATTCGGTTTACGAGTTTGTTGAAACTGGTTAAAAACTTAGGTTGTGAGGACATAGTCATACCCTATCCCATGTGCACACTGATTTCAGCACAAAACAGAGAGAGAGACCACAGTTAATGTTAGGACTAAATAAATTAATGTAATAAAGTTACGTACATGTATTTGATACATCGTAATTGCTTCATGTTGCGTAATACCGAGGTGAATCATTTGTGAGTACGGGAGCCTTGTGCCGCAAGAGATGAAGGTGGAGAATATTAAATGATAATGCCAGAAATAAAACGTTATTAATTAGATAAAGGAGTTATAAAATAAATTTTCATTGGGTTTTCAGAACGAAAATTTTTCAGTGTCAGTAATTTCCAATTTTCCCGCCATGTTATTAGCCACAAGCAAATGTTTGACTTAACAGACGAGAGGTCTCCCATTGAACATCATTGGCAGTCACTCTGACGTGGTTAAAGGAAATACAGGGTGGTTTAAGGAACATTCCTGTCTCAGGCTGCAAAGTATAAAAGTAATAGCATGTATGCGTTGCACTAAAGACCATAAGAAACAAAATCAAAGTAGTTGATAGAAAATTATCTTCTGAATTATTGGACCATATTTGGGCTTCTGATACTTTACAAATTTAACGTCACTTATGAATATCAAGAGCTCAGATGGAAACCCAGTTCTGCCGGCCGGGGTGGCCGAGCGCTTCTCGGCGCTACAGTCTGGAACCACGCGACCGCTACGGTCACAGGTTCGAGTCCTGCCTCCGGCATGGATGTGTGCGATGGCCTTAGGTTAGTTAGGTTTAAGTAGTTCTAAGTTCTAGGGGACTGATGACCTTAGCAGTTAAGTCCCATAGTGCTCAGACCCGTTTGCACCAAACCCAGTTCTAAGCAAAGAAGGGATAGCAGAAAGGTGGAAGGAGTATATAGAGTGTCTATACAAGGGCGATGTTCTTGTGGACATTATTATGGAAATGGAGGAGGCTATAGATGAAGATGAAATGGGAGATATGATACTGCGTGAAGAGTTTGACAGTGCGCTGAAAGACCTGAGTCGCAACAAAGCTCCGGGAGTAGACAACATTCCATTAGAACTATTGACAGCCTTGGGAGAGCCAGTCCTGACAAAATACCTTCTGCTGAGCAAGATGTATGAGACAGGCGAAATACCCTCAGACTTCAAGAAGAATATAATAATTCCAATCTCAAAGAAAGCAGGCGTTGACAGATGTGAAAATTACCGAACTATCATTTTAATAAGTCACAGCTGTAAAATACTAACACGAATTCTTTACAAATAAATGGAAAAACTAGTAGAAGCCGACCTTGGGGAAGATCAGTTTGGATTCCTTAGAAATATTGGAACACGTGAGGCAATACCGACCCTACGACTTATCTTAGAAGCTAGATTAAGGAAAGGCAAACCTACGTTCGTAGCATTTGTAGACCTAGAGAAAGCTTTTGACAATGTTGGCTGGAATACTCTCTTTCAAATTCTGAAGGTGGCAGGGGTAAAATACAGGGAGCGAAAAGCTATTTACAATTTGTACAGAAACCAGATGGCAGTTATAAGAGTCGAGGGGCATCAATGGGAAGCAGTGGTTGGTAAGGGAGTGAGAAAGGGTTGTAGCCTCTCCCCGATGTTGTTCAATCTGTATATTGAGCAAGCAGTAAAGGAAACAAAAGAAAAATTCGGAGTAGGTATTAAAATCTACGGAGAAGAAATAAAAACTTTAAAGTTCGCCGATGACATTGTAATTCTGTCAGAGACAGCAAAGGACTTGGAAGAGCAGTTGAACTGAATGGATAGTGTCTTGAAAGGAGGATATAAGATGAACATCAACAAAAGCAAAACAAGGATAATGGAATGTAGTCGAGTTAAGTCGGGTAATGCTGAGGGAATTACATTAGGCAATGAGACACTTAAAGTAGTGAAGGAGTTCTGCTATTTGGGGAGCAAAATAACTGATGATGGTCGAAGTAGAGAGGATATAAAATGTAGACTGGCAATGGCAAGGAAAGTGTTTCTGAAGAAGAGAAATTTGTTAACATCGAGTATAGGTTTAACTGTCAGGATGTCGTTTCTGAAAGTATTTGTATGGAGTGTAGCCATGTATGGAAGTGAAACATGGACGATAAATAGTTTGGACAAGAAGAGAATAGAAGCTTTCGAAATGTGGTGCTACAGAAGAATGCTGAAGATTAGATGGGTAGATCATATAAGTAATGAGGAGGTATTGAATAGGATTGGGGAGAAGAGAAGTTTGTGGCACAACTTGACTAGAAGAAGGGATCGGTTGGTATGACATGTTCTGTGGCATCAAGGGATCACCAGTTTAGTATTGGAGGGCAGCGTGGAGGGTAAAAATCGTAGAGGGAGACCAAGAGATGAATACACTAAGCAGATTCAGAAGGATGTAGGTTGCCGTAGGTACTGGGAGATGAAGAAGCTTGTACAGGATAGAGTAGCATGGAGAGCTGCCTCAAACCAGTCTCAGGACTGAAGATCACAACAACAACAGCTCTAATACTTGACAAAACTGTCTATACATTTATCTTCATGAACAGTGGATGTTGTGTGAGTGTGCTTCTATAAATTTAACGTTATGGTTTAGGGTACTTTATGAAGAAAAGCGAAGTCAAACGTCTGAGGAGTCCACCTCTGGTACGCATGTGTAGGAGTATCAAAATGTAGCCGTAATTCATTAATCGGATCCATAACATAGGGGTAAGTAATGGAAGATTCTCTGAACAATTTTCAATAATTTACTGCTATAAATGGAAAAAAGTTGTGTTTGTATGGTAATATAAAAACAGTTTTTATTCCCATGTATTTGTGAAAGCACCTTTGAAATTATGATACAGTTCTAGTATGCGCCTTATAGCTCTATAAAACGCTATTGTTTTCGCTTTCACTGTTGAAACCCGTCAAAAGCGCTAACGGGAAGCAGTTGACTCGACTGTAGGAGTGTCTTAGTGATAAAGAATAAATGTATTAAAACTTCATGAATGATGAGAATTTTTTCAGTCATTGCAGAGCTTATGGCGCCATTTCTCTTGAACAACCTGTCACACAATGATATATTTCTGCAGGTACTTGCTGCAGCATATGTGAATATCGTCTACTAAATTGTCGCTGATGGAGTTGGTATCAAAAATGCAATAAATTTAAACGTTAGGCACAATGTGGCAGTTTTTCACGCAGGTCATTGTTTATGACGTCATATCTCATTAACTATGATAGGTAGTTGATTCTTACCATGACAGCGATTGCTGCCTGATAGTAAGTGATATGTGTACCTAGCTTGGTTCAAATCAGTCCAGTGGTTTAGAAGAAAATGTTGAACATACATACACATATACATACATTTATTTTATGACATCTGTGGATTTCACACACATGACCTTTTTGCTATATAAGATGCGTTTTTTACTTATGGTTCATTCAGTTGTGCTGTACATATGATACTTACAGATGAATATGTGGATACAGAGAAAGGACAGGAAAATGAAAGTAAGTGGTAAATCACAATCATTCATTGGGAAGTAGTTAGATAAAAGGAATGTAAAGAGTAACTAAATACTTAATAACAAAATATGCGTAATTAATTACTTTCTTTTATATTATTACAGACCATTGATGATGCCTCTCAGAAATTTAAGAAGCATGTTTATGTAGTCAGAAAGAAATAAAACGTTAACATGCAAAGGTGGAACATCTCTGATCTACGTAGCAAAGGTAATCACATTCGATCTTCAGATGCTGACCACGCCATATGTGTTTTCACTTTGATAGTTGCACTAATGTATTTCAATGTGGCACTGTAACAGAACCCACATGTGTGTTGCATTTTTCCATTCTACATATGGACTTAACGTTTGGGATAGTCACACCCATACCAGCTGTGACTGTCTAAAACTCTTACTGAGGACATCATCACACGTTGCTTTCCCCAACACTAGTGCGTCGAAAATATCACGGTATATACATAACAATCTGCACCCTAATGTAGTCTGCCAATCCGCAAGGGAGTGAAATTAGCTGATCATTAAATTATGAAATAAATTTTGTACCTATACATATTAGAAAATTGATGTATGTATGTACTGGGTGATCAAAAAGTCAGTATTAATTTGAAAACTGAATAAATCACGCAATAATGTAGATAGAGAGGTACAAATTGACACACATGTTTGGAATGACTTGGGGTTTTATTAGAACAAATATATATATATATATATATATATATATATATATATATATATATATATATATATATATATATATACAAAAGTTCAAAAAATGTGCGACAGATGGCGCTTCATCTGACCAGAATAGCAATAATTAGCATAACAAAGTAAGACAAAGCAAAGATGATGTTCTTTATAGGAAATGCTCAATATGTCCACCATCATTCCTCAACAATAGCTGTAGTCGAGGAATAATGTTGTGAACAGTACTGTAAAGCATGTCCGAAGTTACGGTGAGGCATTGGCGTCGGATGTTGTCTTTCAGCATCCCTAGAGATGTTGGTCGATCACGATACACTTGATACACTTGCGACTTCAGGTAACCCCAAAGCCAATAATCGCACGGACTGAGGTCTGGGGACCTGGGAGGCCAAGCATGACGAAAGTGGCGGCTGAGCACACGATCATCACCAAACGACGCTTACAAGCGATCTTTCACGCGTCTAGCAATATGGGGTGGAGCGCCATCCTGCATAAACATCGTACTTTCCAGCAGGCGTTTATCAGCCAGGCTGGGGATGATGCGATTCTGTAACATATCGGCGTACCTCTTACCCGTCACGGTAGCAATTTTGTTGTCCAGCGCCATCTGTCGGTCATTTTGTGAACTTTGTTTTTTTTTTGTTCTAATAAAACCCCATGTCATTCCAAGCATGTGTGTCAATTTTTACCTCTCTATCTACATTATTCCGTGGTTTATTAAGTTTTCAAATTTATACTGACTTTTTGGTCACCCAGTATGTACACAAGGCGAAGAAAAATTACCGCACTTAAAGGCTGGCACGCAATTTCTCATCCAAATTCAAGACAAAAGTGTAGCTACAAAAACTATTACCACCAACAGGTTTAATGGAATTTAAAAAACGAGACTCTGCCAATGCTGTTACCGTTTGAAGTATGGCCAACAGCAGGTAGCATGAATTCTGCATTCTGCTGGAGGTGTCCCATTAGCTCAGTTAGATGAGGCGATGCCGTGAGGAATGGATATACAGACTTGCCGATGTTCGACCCGTGTTATTGCCCAATAATTATTTTCACTTACAGTATGAAATTGTATTCCAATTAAACATCCACAATGCAGTATGTTGTGCATTTATTTCTGTAACTTACAACTTTATTTACACATTAAAAATGGCATGAACTTCTTACGGATGTAAACGGCCACTTTGTTTCGTCCATGACACAAATAAAGGCAACAGAAAATAATAGCGGTTACAGTAACATTGTCTGTGTTCAGTGAGATACAAAAAAAAAAGAAACACAGTAGGTAGGCTACACTAGATTGCGTTTTACACTGCACACAATAATTCTATTCTGTACGTTTGACGTCCAGGTATATCTTCACACTTACAAGCAACATTCGCCGTAGAGAAGATCTTCAAAGCGACTGCCTTACATTTGTAAACAATTCACAACCCACCAGATCATACTTTGTTGGACTGTACTTGACGCACCTGCACTCACCTCTGCCGAAGCTGCATGTATGCAAGCTTTTTGGTCGTGTTCATCAATGGGTGGAGTGGTATAAACGGCTTGCTTTAAGTCCCCCCCCCCCCCCCCCAAAAAAAAAACCTGACTTTCAGGCACGCTTACGCATAAATAATAGAAGGAGCGCTTTTGATTCTTTACCTATTGTTGGACGAGGTTAATGTTCCACTGTAGTACATTTCTTTTGCAATACTTTGCCTAACACATTGTAAAACGTTCCTCTTGCAGTTTGGCGACAGTTATGGTTTAGCATGATGGGGCACGATTTTGGAATAAATGTGTGTGTAACTACTTAAATTAATTATATATATATATAAATCTGTTGGATTAAGGTCCAGGGAATGTGAAGGCCAGAATATGGGACTCTGGGAACGCTTAATTTAAGTAGTTACACACACATTTATTCCAAAATCGTGCCCCATCATGCTAAACCATAATTGTCGCGAAACTGCAAGAGGAACGTTTTACAATGTGTTAGGCAAAGTATTGCAAAAGAAATGTACTACAGTGGAACATTAAACTCGTCCAACAATAGGTAAAGAATCAAAAGCGCTCCTTCTATTATTTATGTGTAAGCGTGCCTGAAAGTCAGGTTCGTGGATGACATGTGGGTTGTGTTTCGACCAATAATAGCTGTTGTGGAGATTGAAAATAGCTTCACGAGTGAAACGAGAAACGTCACTTTGTATCACAATATTTATAACATGTTCGTTATCTTCCATCTGGTGAAAAAGCCATTAATAAAACTGTACTCGTCGAATGCTGCCTTACACTCGCTGGTGTTAAGTTAACGTATACAGTATGAAGCAGTATTTCATTGTGCAACACTTGAACAACCAGCCTTTGAGATGCTTGGAGCTCTCTTGCAATATCTCGGCTACTTCATTCAGGTGATGTGTGAACAGTTTCAAGAATCACGTCCTCTGCTTGTGGAGTATGTCTAGTCCCTGAATGACCTCTGTCCATTACTTGTGGACAGAGTTTACCGGTTTTATGAAGGCATTTCTCCAGACGATGAATAATGTTCTTATCAAGAAAGCGTCTTTGAGATTACCCTGCAGTATATGCATGAGCAACAGTAGGAGTTTGGCTATTGGACGCACCCCGCACGAAAAGCTTATCAACATATTTATCGTCTGTGTACTCCATAGGGGAGCCAATCTACATGAACTTGTCAGGACCAGGTATGGTTGTGCGCTGCGTAGTTAGCAGACACACACATGCAGTTAAATGGATCCCAATATCATGTGATAGGTTATTCTGAAATGGCAAAATGATTTCCTGTTTGTAAACGACGAGAACTAGAAAATGGAAGTCTAAAAAATAAAATAAAAGGAGCCTAATAATAATTCCAACCATAGCTTCACGGTGGATGTGAGTTTTGTGTCCCAGCAGTCTACTGAATGAGTCACAATAACTAGCACAACTGCATTGTGTTGTACAAGTTGCTCTATACATTCCCATGTGTTGCACGATATGATAGTGTTGCCAGCTCTTCGTTTTAAAACACGTGTTTACAAAATGCACCCGATCAGATTTTTCTGGAGAATCTTGTCTTGATCCGGTTTAGGAATCGCATACCGACCTCGAACTGCGGCGTTTTTTCTTCACCCTATGTATGTACATTCCGCATCTTCTCCTAAGCCATTAGATCGATTTTAGCCGAACTTTCATTTACTCTCTGGAAGAAATGGTGTGGGGGTAGCAACCACCCACCTATAAAAGCGGTGCGTATGAGAATAAGAGTACTTAAAGATTTGCGACAGACTTTACACATAATTCCGAAACTTTGCAAAATTTTTCTTCGCTAACGAGGCCCGTAAAATGATGAAAGAGTAAGAGTTTATCACTTTCTACATTTTCGCTGTTCGTGGAGTAAAACTACCACATGAAACATGATGTTTTAGTTTATTATTTCTTTATTACTAACAAAATTCGTGACATATTTTGTAGACCGTATTCACATATCCCACTGAATGTAACAGAAAAGTGACTTCGGTGTACGACACATACTTCAGCAGATATGACGTTAGCCGATCGGTGTGGCCATGTGGTTCTAGGCGCTTCAGTCTGGATCCGCGCGACCGCTACGGTCGCAGGCTCGAATCCTGCCTCTGGCATGGATGTATGTGATGTCCTTAGGTTAGTTAGGTTTAAGTAGTTCTAAGTTCTAGAGGACTGATGACCACAGATGTTAAGTTCCGTAGTGCTCAGAGCCATTTGAACCATCTTTAGATATGACGTCACAAACACTGAACGCGTGAGTAACTTTCGCATCACACAAAACCTTTGAATCTATTACTTCGTTGCTACTAACTTTATTCGCAGCGCTCTTCGCAGACAATATGAACATCTGTCGCTGAATGCACGTGCAAAAATATATCATTTCACGACAGATATGACCTCAAAAACCGAGAGTCGAAGAAACTACCACATCGTGTATGAAATTTTAGTTAATTACTCCTCTACCACTAACTCTATTCACAATACATTTAGCACACAGTAGCGACATGTACCACTGGATGTACTTGCAAATGTGTATCGTTGTACAGCACATAGTTCAGGAGAAACGACATAATAAAGATTGAAGTGCATGGTAATGAAAATGCAGGGTGAAATTCGCTACAAATTTAGGTGAAATATGTGTACACATACGCCTGACGAATGTTAAATATCTGTGAAATAGGTTTGACTTGTGCCAATGCGAGCAAAGCTATAGGTAAAAACCTCTTTCTAAAGCCCTGGAACTATTTCTATCAAACTTGGTACACATATCAGATAGTATCTGGAATAAAATACTGTAGGGATAAGAACTACCAGTCTCCTATCGGGGTGAATGTGATGACGTGTAGAGGGAAGGGAGGGTGGGGGATGGACAGACTGCGAGGGGGAAGGAAGAGATGGACAAACGGAAGACTGGAATAAATACACATCCGTGAAAGCCGGGTACTCGGATAGTCTGAAATAAATGAACAGGCTGCTCATGAAAAATACCTCTTTCAAGAAATTCTCTGTGTCCGTCAACCTGCACGTAGAAAACAAAATCTTCCTGCCATTGAGCCTAACCATTTATCTACCATCGGGCCTCAGAGCCTATCTGTGATGTTTAATGTCTTCTCTATTAGAAGCCATACATTTTATTTTAAGGAAATTTTTCAATCATTCCATATTTGTAAAGTTAATCATAATTTTGGAAAAAAAATTGTAAAATTATTTGTGTTAAACTTTTGTGCACGTTTCCTCACGTACGGGCCTCACAGTCTTCAACAGTCCTTCTTGTGATAAGAACATGTTTATTTTGGTGCATTATTTCATAATAATTGTCTGTTCTACAAACTGAAAATGTTACTGGGAACGGTACTATCAGATGAGGAGATAAGGTAATTATCGAAGCTGTCTTCTAATTCTGAAAACTCACCTAGTGAATGCGAATCTTCCAGCGATGCTGATAATGACGCAGATATTTCTGAAAACTCAGAACTACACGAAAATGATGATCATGAAGAATCTCTTTTCGAAGATGAGGAAGAAGAATTTAGTGCAAATTCCGTTGAGTGTGATATACTGTTTTCTCGTAATGGGAATGAAATATGAGCTACAGCTCCACAAGCTGGAATTTCTGGTATCGGGAAGGATGTACTGATAAAACACCAGCGACCTACAGGTTATTCGATTAGAAATTGTGATAATGAAAAATCGTGTTTTATGTTGTCCTCCTGCGTACCCGTCATTGACAAAGTGTGTATGACAGCAAACAAGGAAGGTTGAATCGTTTACGAGGACCCAGTGGATGCAGATATGCACGAAATGAAAAAGTTTCTTGGTGTTCTGATCCTGGCTGGGGCTTACAAGTCGAGAAATGAACATATCAGTCAACTTTGGAGTGTTGAGAACGGCCGACCACTGTTCACTGAAGTTACGTCACGCAATCGCGTCCTTGCTATTCTGAGGATGATGAGCTTTAGCAGTGCATCATACCCACGTGAACATAGGTCAAGTGACAAACGGGAACCGATCAGTGAAGTTTTTGAGATGTGGCAAATTATCCTTAGTGGTGCCTACAGTCCAGGATGCTGCATCATCGTGGATGAACAGTTGGTCACATTTAGAGGTCGCTGTCCATTTCGACAATACATTCGAATAAAGCCTGTTAGATACGGAATAAAGTTCTGGGCAATTTGTGACAGTGTAACAAGTTACTGCTGGAAGGCGGAAGAAGGAAAGAGGAAGAAACCAGAGCCGTGCAACTTGGGGAGAATGTTGTGAAAACACTTGTGAATCAACTTGAAAGGTCTGGACATAGTATCTAGTGTTATAATCTTTTACATCTCTCGATTTACGTCACTATTTGTCATCAGAAGGTCTGATACTAGTCCGTACTATCCGTAAAAAACGAAGGTGAACTGTCTACCGATTTTATTACAGCTAAAGGACCTTAAGTATACTGCACATTACTTGGCTTTTAAGCAGGTGTGGTAATAGGGTCTTATGTTAGTAAGGAAAACAAAGTCGTTACTGTCTTTAGCTCTCATCATGACCAACCAACGGTGTTATCATCTCGAGTAAAGGAGACTGAAGTTACAATGACATAAAATGCCACAAAGGACGGTGTTGACGCCATAGACCAGGAGTCGCGTTGCTACAGTGTGAAGAGAAAAACAAGGCGCTGGTGGTTTTCTTCAGCATGATCGATGTTAGTGTAATGAATGAATACATAATTTGTATAATGCTGCCTACCAATAAAAAATGAGACGTCGGAGTTTCACCATCAATTTGGGAAAACAACTAGCAGGGGTAAAGAGTTAATAACCGGATCCAAGAAGGGCAATGAAGCTAAGAAAAGGCGAGGCGACAAAGTGCATAACGTGTAGAGAAGAGTGATAGAAAAAGTCAAAGCACATGTTATAAATGCACCAAACCTGATGCTCAGAACATTCTACTATTGTCTGTAGACCCTGAGCAAATTCTCAGTAAGAATAAAAGCTACCAGTAAAAGAATAAAAACTTTCTTAAAATGTAGTCATTAAGTGCACAAAATAATGTTAAAAGTATTTAAAACTAAAAAAAGCACTCCGTCTTCAGGCCACAAGTGGCCCATCGGGACCATCCGACCGCCGTGTCATCCTCAGTTGAGGTTGCGGATAGGAGGGGCGTGTGGTCAGCACACCGCTCTCTCGGTCCTTATGATGCTTTCCTTTGACCGGAGCCGCTACTATTCGGTCGAGTAGCTCCTCACTTGGCATCACGAGGCTGAGTGCACCCCGAAAAATGGTAACAGCGCATGGCGGCTAGATGGTCACCCATCCCAGAGCCGGCCACGCCCAACACTGCTTAACTTCGGTGATCTACAAATGTCGTTCAAATCATAAGTAGTCAAAATAGTGTCAGTTTTTGTCAACTGAAACAAGATGGGCCTTAGAGGCCCTACTGGTAGGCAGCTGTATAAAGACTTTCTGGTAAGCAGAGAGTTAACAATAATATGTTCTACGTTTTTAAAAAGTTAGTCTTTCCATAAAAAGCTTCATGGCTTTTGCTAGCATGTTAAATTTTAGTTTACAATCCTATCAAGCTACATTGTAATTTTAATAGCCAAAGATTTTCGTCGATCCCAGTCTTAACTACGGTTACCTATTATTTTAAACTTTAGACGTGCTTTCTAACGACTTTCTGGCTTTCATTGAGAGATCAATCACGACGGCGGAAATTTTCAATCAGGTCGTACTCAAATTGTGAGTGAGGTCATATGAGGATGACGATGATACATGCTCGTCCGTTGGAAGGGACCGTTCATCTAGTCTGCTGGTGTTACCCGGCAGATGTCGGCTAAGTACTGACACCGGATTCCACAACCTCCCTTCTTACCTTTATCTCCCATGTCCCTAATACAAAGCCCAAACACTGTGGAAGAAGAGAACTAAAGGACTTGAAGAAACAAAGCGTTTACAATCAGCCAATGGACATACTCTTGGTGTATCTTTCAGTGAAATGTCCCTTGTCTAGGGTAGATAACTCATACGAAGTAATTTGCTCCTCATGCAGTCAACACTTCGTACTCGCTGCACTAGTTCCTAATTACTGGCAGAGACGTATTAAACGTTTAGTGATTTTTGTCTTATCTTCCACGGAATAAACACTCAAGTTGTCTGGTATTGAAATTTACTGTGAGCAAGCTCCGTCGTTACCAACAGCTCGCCGTTCTCTTCTCCCTGTAGAACACACTGAGACGGCGTTTGGTCCTACAAGGACAATTAAGACCTGCACCCACCGTGTTCTGCTGTCTCTAAGTTGTGCAGCAATTTACTTGTGTCTGCATAGTCCACTAAGTAATCGAAAGAGACGACTTGTGTGGGAATTAAGGAATTAAGGACTCGTTAAGAGCGACTCAAGTTGGTCTTAATCGACTTCGACCACAGGCTGCAGCGACCCTTTTGTGTGTGTGTGTGTGTTTGCGTGTGTGAGTGTGCGTGAGAGATAGAGAGAGAAAGAGAAAGAGAGAGAGAGAAAGAGAAAGGGAGAGACAGAGCGCGGCCTCTGTGTACTTTAGTTACGGAATTTTACATTGGAACGAAGTCAGTTCCATGCCTCCGCTGCAGTGAAATTATGGCTTACTAATTTTAGTGTCACATAAAACGCACTGAATCAAATATGTACACTTTCGTAGTGCGAACATAATGGCGCACATATTCTTAATTTGTGCAAATTCATAATATTACGGGTCCTCCAATTCATGTCCATCGTTTTCCAACCAATATCACTTCCTGTAAGCCGATCTTTCAGTTTCAAAGCTACTGAACCAGTGATACGTTAGTCTCTCCAGAGGATGAAGAAAATAATATACACACATACCTAATAAAATGTTAAGTGTCATTTCTACAACATCCATACTGCTATACACTCATTGTTCTATTTCATTGATAGACACTTGGCGGGAAAATAATAATCACTTCATTTTGTATTCAACGCAGACAACAATGGTTAGAACACGACAATCTGACGAATATGAACTGTTATTTTGTTTTGATACTCCTCAGATCAAATTTGAACTACTTTAATAGGTTGCTGATATTACGTCTGAGACATTGAACGAACTTTGTCCGCCGGCCGCGGTGGTCTAGCGGTTCTAGGCGCTCAGTCCGGAGCCGCGCGACTGCTACGGCCGCAGGTTCGAATCCCGCCTCGGGCATGGATGTGTGTGATGTCCTTAGGTTAGTTAGGTTTAAGTAGTTCTAAGTTCTAGGGGACTGATGACCACAGATGTTAAGTCCCATAGTGCTCAGAGCCATTTTTTTGAACTTTGTCCTGAAAGTAGACCATTGCAAAAACTCCAGAATACATTAAGGGTGACTACTTTCTGATAGTTGAGGTTTTAATTTCTTTTTTATGCATTTACTTTACTTAGCCAGATAGACTTCTAAGTCTTCTCTTATACCACACCACCTACTTAAGTAAACCTTACAGTATTTACAGCACAAGGAAGAGGAGGAAAAGATGGGTGGGGGTTGAGGGAGGGGGGAAGAAGTGGAGTACAAGGTTCTCAGTTCACAGCATTAGAGGTCCCTTGTACTGTTAAAGTTGCACTGTTTACCAATCAGTTGCCGCAGGGGCCTCACCACTCTTCGGCGAGTTCATGCTTGACTACCACGGGACCCCACCCTTTGCAACAATATTTCCCCTTCGTGCTGCGTGCCTATCCTCTTGCTATTATTTTTTCCCCTCCATTGGGGAACACATCTGGGATGTTTTTAGGGAATGTGGTTTGTATTTTCAGTAGCCTGATATCGGAACTGTCTCTCCACTGTTTTTCGTTCCTCTTCCCTTTCTTTTATCTCCTTCTCCTATTCTTCCTCCGCTTCGGCGTTTGAGGTTTCTCGTTTTCGCCTTCTTCCTTGTGCTCTCCTGAAGGCCGCCCCACGCGTCTGACGTGTTACAGCCGACCGGATATAGCGTAATTCCCAGGCCTGGGTCGACAGGTAAGGTTCGCACGTACCCCCTAGTACAGGCCAGGCCCAGGGAAGGGTTTTTGCCTGAGCTTTTACCATCCCAAACTGCCAATTGGTTCCTCTGTCAAGTGTTCGGGAGGTGTGACCTGAGGTGTGAACAATCACCTAAGGAAGGTGCGCCTCCTTCTGAGGGGGCCCCCAGTTGGAAGGAGCGCGCCATAGGAGATGCTGGCAATCGTGGGGGACTCTTTCACAATGTGCCAATCCTCTCCTTCGCAGTCTATGTCTCCTAAACGGAAACGAAATGAGGCTCACGACTCAAAGACCCTTCCAGCTGCACCACAGTTTCCCGTGATTTCACGTACTGAAGACGATCAGTACTTTGCAACGGTAAATCCATTTATTATTCAGAAAGTTGCTGATGCAACTGTTGGCCATGTGAAATACTGCTCTCGTTTACACCATGCTACTTTGCATTTAGAGACGACTTCTGATTCTCAAGCACAACAACTGCTTGCAGTTTCGCTACTCCATGGCTATCCTGTTCGTCTGGAGGGCAATTGCACGCTGAATTCTTCGCATGGTCTTATTTACACTAGGCTGCTCGATGGCCTGACTGAGGCGGAAATCCAAATGTACCTGTCTGATCAGGGCATTACTGCAGTCCATTGGGTGATGAAAAAGGTAGATGCATCCTTAGTGCCCACACGCACACTTTTTCTGTTTTTTGACAGTAGTGCTTCCGTCCAAGATCGAAGCAGACTGAGAAGTTATCACAGTCCGACCACACATTTTTAACTGGATGCCCTGCTACCAGTGTCATCACTACAACCATACTTGAATGTCCTGTCAATACCCATCCAAGTGGTTAACGTGTGGTAGGGACTCTCATGAGCGTCATTGTCCGCCTCCTTCTCCCCACTGCATTAATTGCGTTGGCGACCATGCAGCCTCCTCCCGAGATCGTCCCGTGTATCTCGATGAGTCCTGCAGTTTAAGGTGAAGGGGAAGATGCCTTATCCTATTGCTCACAAGTTTTTGGGTAGTCGGAAACGGTGCGTTTTACCAACCGGTACTTACAGTACTGTTCTTGCTGCATCTCGCTCCACGAAGGACATGGCCATGTAGACATGCGATCTCAAATACAGCATCGCAGTTGTAAGTGTCACTGTAGCATCCGCGTCTCCTCCTCCTCCAGCTGTGCAACGAGTTACCTAACTTTCGTGTTACGGGGACAAAGTCACTTGCTAAGCCACCAGAAAGACCAAAAGAATATTCCCGCGACTATTTCTTATGTCCCACCAGTCAACAAACATCTGAAACGGCATCTGCCATCCGCAAAGGCTCCAAGAAATCAAAGAGAGGCAAGCAGTATTTTCCTTCCCCGACTCAGAGGTACTCTTCAACGGTGTTACCACGTGATACCCTCACCAGGCTGACCTCCGTGTCACCGGTGTGTACCGTCAACCATTTTCCTGCTTTGGACTCTGCAGACCGACAGAAAGAGAATGCTGACACCATTGTAGATCTCGTGGAGCAGGAACTTCCACCTTCCGCCCCTGGAAGCAGTGAGTTTTCGACGGCTGGCAGTCGACAGCCTCTGAAGTGACCTGGCTTTAGATCCAAGAAAGAGTAATTACGGCTGGTCTGGGACTCACAGAGTCCACTTGTTCTCCGCCTCCAGGAAAATAAATTGGATCCTCACGTCCGCTGTGACCTCTTGCATTTCTTTCCACTTTGACCTTCCCCCGGAGGACGACATTCCATCTCATGGGGAGTCATGCTGCTTATCCGGGTTGACGTTTATAGTCAAATCATGTCCCTGACTACCTGGCTTCAAGCTGTTCCAGTCCACGTTTTCCTTCCTCACTTCACCTTTTCCCTATTTAGCGTTCATGTCCCTCTGTCATTCGATGTCACCAGGGCAGACTTTTTCCTGCTTATTGGGCAACGTCCTCACCCCTTTCTGCTGCACGGTGTCTTTAACATACACCGTCTCCTGTGAGGCTTTCCCAGGACGTGTCCGAGAGGAGCCCTCTTGGTTGACCTTCTCAATGAATTTAACCTCATCTGCCTTAACATGGGATCACCCACATTCCTTTTAGACTCCATGCACACCTACTCCCATTTGGATCTATGCTTCTGCACTGCCAAGCTTGTCCACTGTCTCAAGAGGTCCGTTCTCTCCGACGTGTGTTCAAGAGACCATTTACCGTTAGAAAACCTAAACTGCTGCTTTCAAAGGCCGATTGGAGGTTTTACTCCTTCCTGGCGACCTTCGACGAACAACATTTCCCAGTTGTCATGATCAGGTAGACTACCTTACCAACATTATCCTTACCTACATCCATACTCCGCAAGCCACCTGACGGTGTGTGGCGGGGGCTACCCTGAGTACCTCTATCGGTTTTCCCTTCTATTCCAGTCTCGTATTGTTCGTGGAAAGAAGGATTGTCGGTATGCTTCTGTGTGGGTTCTAATCTCTCTGATTTTATCCTCATGGTCTCTTCGCGAGATATACATAGGACGGAGCAATATACTGCTTGACTCTTCGGTGAAGGTATGTTCTCGAAACTTTAACAAAAGCCCGTACCGAACTACTGAGCGTCTCTCCTGCAGTGTCTTCCACTGGAGTTTATCTATCATCTCCGTAACGCTTTCGCGATTACTAAATGATCCTGTAACGAAGTGCGCTACTCTCCTTTCGTTCTTCTCTATCTCTTCTATTAACCCTATCTGGTACGGATCCCACACTGTTGAGCAGTATTCAAGCAGTGGGCGAACAAGCGTACTGTAACCTACTTCCTTTGTTTTCGGTCTCAGTCTGGAATCTGCTTTACCGACGATCAACTTTATATGATCATTCCATTTTAAATCACTTCTGATGCGTACTCCCAGATAATTCATGGAATTAAATACTTCCAGTTGCTGACCTGCTAGTTTGTAGCTAACTGATAAGGGAACTATCTTTCTATGAATTCGCAGCACATTACACTTGTCTACATTGAGATTCAATTGCCATTCCCTGCACCATGCATCAATTCGCTGCAGATCCTCCTGCACTTCAGTACAATTTTCCATTGTTACAACCTCTCGATACACCACAGCATCATCTGCAAAAAACCTCAGTGAACTTCCGATGTCATCCACAGGTCATTTATGTATATTGCGAATAGCAACGGTCCTACGACACTCCCCTGCGGCACACCTGAAATCACTCTTACTTCGGAAGACTTCTCTCCATTGAGAATGACATGCTGCGTTCTGTTATCTAGGAACTCTTCAATCCAATCAGACAATTGGTCTGATAGTCCATATGCTCTTACTTTGTTCATTAAACGACTGTGGGGAACTGTATCGAACGCCTTGCGGAAGTCAAGAAACACAGCATCTACGTGTGAACCCCCGTCTATGGCTCTCTGAGTCTCGTGGACGAATAGCGCGAGCTGGGTTTCACACGACCGTCTTTTTAGAAACCCAAGCTGATTCCTACAGAGTAGATTTCTAGTCTCTAGAAAAGTCATTATACTCGAACATAATACGTGTTCCAAAATTCTACAACTGATCGACGTTAGAGATATAGGTCTACAGTTCTGCACATCTGTTCGACGTCCCTTCTTGAAAACGGGGATGACCTGTTCCCTTTTCCAATCCTTTGGAACGCTACGCTCTTCTAGAGAAGAGACCTACGGTACACCGCTGCAAGAAGGGAGGCAAGTTCCTTCGCGTACCCTGTGTAAAATCGAACTGGTATCCCATCAGGTCGAGCGGCCTTTCCTCTTTTGAGCGATTTTAATTGTTTCTCTATCCCTCTGTCGTCTATTTCGATATCTACCATTTTGTCATCTGTGCGACAATCTAGAGAAGGAACTAGAGTGCAGTCTTCCTCTGTGAAACAGCTTTGGAAAAAGACATTTAGTATTTCGGCCTTTAGTCTGTCATCCTCTGTTTCAGTACCATTTGGTCTGAACATTTTGTTTTGATACACCTACCACTTTGACATAAGACCAAAATTTCTTAGGATTTTCTGCCAAGTCAGTACGTAGAACTTTACTTTCGAATTCATTGAACGCCTCTCGCATAGCGCTCCTCACACTACATTTCGCTTCGCGTAATTTTTGTTTGTCTGCAAGGCTTTGGCTATGTTTATGTTCGCTGTGAAGTTCCCTTTGCTTCCGCAGCAGTTTCCTAACTCGGTTGTTGTACCACGGTGGCTCTTTTCCATCTCTTACTATCTTGCTTGGCACATACTCATCTAACATATATTGTACGATGGTTTTGAACTTTGTCCACTGATCCTCAACACTATCTGTACTTGAGGCAAAACTTTTGTGTTGAGCCGTCAGGTACTCTGTAATCTGCTTTTTGTCACTTTTGCTAAACAGAAAAATCTTCCTACCTTTTTTCATATTTCTATTTACGGCTGAAATCATCGATGCAGTAACTGCTTTATGATCGCTGATTCCCTGTTCTGCGTTAACTGTTTCAAATAGTTCGGGCCTATTTGTCACTAGAAGGTCTAATATGTTATCGCCACGAGTCGGTTCTCTGTTTAACTGCTCAAGGTAGTTTTCAGATAAAGCACTTTAAAAAATTTCACTGGATTCTTTGTCCCTGCCACCCGTTATGAACGTTTGAGTCTCCCAGTCTATATTCGGCAAATTAAAATCTCCACTCAGAATTATAACATGGTGGGGAAGTCTACTCGAAATATTATCCGAATTATCCTTCAGGTGCTCAGCCACAACAGCTGCTGAGCCAGGGGGCCTATAGAGACATACAATTACCATGTATGAGCCTGCTTTAACCATGACCTTCACCCAAATTATTTCACATTTCGGATCTCCGTCAATTTCCTTCGATACTATTGCA
Organism: Schistocerca serialis cubense; assembly: GCF_023864345.2. Taxonomy (NCBI): domain Eukaryota; kingdom Metazoa; phylum Arthropoda; class Insecta; order Orthoptera; family Acrididae; genus Schistocerca; species Schistocerca serialis. Next base: position 546,370,563 of record NC_064644.1, read on the forward strand.
CTTCTTATCGCTATAAACACGCCTCCCCCTTCACTGTCCAGCCTGTCTCTGCGGTATACATTCCAGTCTGAGTTTAGGATTTCATTACTGTTTACGTCTGGTTTCAGCCAACTTTCTGTCCCTAGTACTATATGGGCGTTGTGACCGTTTATTAATGAGAGCAGTTCTGGGACCTTTCTATAGACGCTCCAGCAGTTTACTATTAGCACATTAATATTGTTATTCCCTGTTGCATTTTGCCTACTCCTACCTTGCCGCGTCTCAGGAGACGTCTTGTCGGGCCTAGGGAGGGAATTCTCTAACTTACAAAACCCTCATGTACACTCCACACGTACTCCGCTACCCTTGTAGCCGCTTCCGGCGTGTAGTGCACGCCTGACCTATTCAGGGCGACCCTACATTTCTCCACCCGATAGCGGAGGTCGAGACATTTGCACCCCAGATCTCCGCAGAATCGTCTGAGCCTCTGGTTTAAGCCTTCCACTCGGCTCCAAACCAGAGGATCGCGATCGGTTCTGGGAACGATACTACAAATAGTCAGCTCTGATTCCACCCCGCGAGCGAGGCTTTCCGCCTTCACCAATTCCGCCAACCGCCTGTACGAACTGAGGATGACCTCTGAACCCAGACGGCAGTTGTCATTGGTGCCGACACGAGCAACAATTTGCAGTCGGATGCACCCAGTGCTCTCTATCGCCGCCGGCAGGGCCTCCTCTACATCTCGGATGAGACCCCCCGGCAAGCAGACAGAGTGAACACTGGCCTTCTTCCCCGACCTTTCCGCTATTTCCATAAGGAGCTCCATCACCCGCCTAACGTTGGAGCTCCCAATAACTAATAAACACCTCCCCCCGTGTGCCTGCACGGACATTGTTGAAGGAGCGGCCACATGTCCACTCACAGGCAGAGCGGGCGTTGCCACACGGCCAGCCTCCACATTGACCCTCCGCCTCGTGCGCCGCGAACGCCGCTGAACCCACCATTCCCCTTGGGAAGAGGGTGGTACCCGCGAAGATGTCTCGACAACAGGGATAGTGGGTGAAGCATGTAACACCTGGGGTGTACCATGCGACGCACCAGACCCCCACTGCCGCTACACTCCGAGGCAGCAGCCTGAAGACGGCTGACTGCGGCCATCAACACGTTCAGCTGTTCGCGAACAGTGGCCAGCTCCTCCTGCATCCGTACACAGCAGTCACACATCCTATCCATCCTAAGAAATCAATTTACTGTAGAGAGTTAATCAACTTTTAACTAGACTGCTAATTCACTAAAGGCAGCTGATGGTTGACTAAACTGTGGTTGCTAGCCACTTCTTGTAGAAAACAATGAACTGGACTGTATTGAAAACAAACACTAGCACTACTGGCACTATGGTTGACTAAAGGGACTCTCTCTGACTGTATTCAAAACAAACACGAAATCTATGGAACACTATTACTAGCACTCGACAATTAAAGCTTCCTAAAACCAAAAACACACGGAAGAAGAAGTGACAAGTAAGAAAAATACAGTTAATACTTATATTAAGGTAGCTCGCTGCACAGCGGACGTGGAGCAGACAGCAGTTACGACGACCACCGCAGAACATTCCATTTCTTTCACTTCATCCCTACCTCATCGTATCTCTTGGTGGACTGAGGCATGCCGCGAGGCAGTTCACACGCAGACGTGCTATCCCCGTTTTTAGCCGTCATCCTACGATGGCAAACTGCATTCGTTATAAACAGTGCGCAGTGTCATCGCTTTCTTCGGCATAGCAAAAAAGCTAACTGGATTTAATTTACTAGTTCTTTTAACAATTCCACTCCCTCTTGTGTCGTGTGGGCTAACCCCCCGATGGCTCTCTGGAGTCGAGGACCATTCCCCAGTTTCCGGCCTGACCGTCGCAGATGATGTCACAGTAGACACTATTGGTAACTCTAACACCTTGGGCGGCTATTTTAAGGAGATTTTGAGCTCCACCGACTACCACTCTGCTTCCCTTCATCAGCAACGAGTGGGGGAGACTAGGTTGATACCATCTCTTCTCATAATCGTTAGTGCTACAATGCCACGTTTACTATGCAGGAGCTAGATCATGCTCTCACTTCATCCCGATCCCCCGTCCCAGGGCCAGACGATGTTCACATTCAGATGCTGCAGAACCTTTCTCTTGTGGGCAAGCACTTATTCGTTCATACATACAATCACATCTGGACAGGGAGCATGTTTTCCAGACGCTGGCGCGAAGTCACTGTTATGCCCATACCTAAGCCTGGTACAGACAAATATTTTCCTTATAGCTACCGCCCCATTTCTCTCACCAGCTGTGTGTGCAAGTTGATGGGACGTATGACTCATGACCAGCTGGTATGGTGGCTCGAGTCTTGCAATTTGCTAACCACTGCACAGTGTGAATTTCGAGCACCCTGTTCTGCAGTTTACCATCTTGTCACTTTGTCACCCCATGCCATGGATGGTTTTCTGCCGTGTTTTTCGATTTTGGGAAAGGCTATGCCACCTGCTGGTGGTCTGGTGTGGTCCATACTCTCTACATGTGGGGCTTCCGAGGCCGCATGCTCTGTTCCATTCAGGAATTTTTAAAAGACTGAGTTTACAAGGTACGTATTGGTTCTGCCTTGTTTGACACTATATCCAGGAAAAGAGTGTGCCTCAGGGTTCCATCCTGAGCGTTGTACACTTTGCTATTGCCATTAACCGTATTATGGTCTGTCTCCCAATGGGCATCTCCAGCTCCCTTTTCGTTGCCGATTTTGCCATCTATTGCAGTTCTCCACGAACTTGTCTCCTTGAGCGGCGTCTAAGGCGGTGTCTCGATCGTCTTTACTCGTGGAGCATCGACAATGGCCGTTGTTTATCCTCTGACAAAACAAATTTCTGACGGCGCAGTTGGTTTCTTCACTCGTGTTTATGCTTGTGCATGTCGCTCTTCCGTTCGTTGAAACTACGAAATTTCTGGGGCTCACGCTCGATAGGAAACTTTGTTTCTTTTACTTGACCGCCTGCTGTAACCCGTCCCTCAATGTCCTACGTGTCCTCAGCAGTACTTGGCTCCGTTTGTACCGATCACTTGCCCTTTCGAAACTACACTGTGGGTATATGTATGAAGATGATATCTGTTCTTTCGGACATGTCCGAAAACGGAGTGCCTCAGGGTTCCATCCTGAGCGTTGTCCACTTTGCTATTGCCTTTAACCGGACATGTCCGAAAGAACAGATACCATCGGTGACCATGCAGCTCGATAGAATGAAATTACAATGAAATGAATACCCCTAGCTGCATACAGGCGTTGATATAAGTCAACGGGGACAGTTGAAATTGAGTGCACCGACCAGGACCCGAACCTGGGATCTCCTGATTACATGGCAGACGCTCTATCCATCGGAGCCATCGAGGACACAGAGGATAGTGCGACTGCAGGGACTTCTCATGCACGCCTCCCGTGAGACTCTCACTCCCAACTTATTGTCCCGCAATATATTCATAGTGCCCCTGCCCATTATACTCATTACACTTGGCTTTTTGCCGATTCCCGTAAGAGTTCAGGCACTGTTTGGCCATCCACACAGAAGGAGATGGTAAAATGGCCGGTGAGCCTTATATACATGTACTACTGGCCATTAAAATTGCTACACCAAGAAGAAATTGGCGAAATATATCATACCAGAATTGATATGCGATTACATTTTCACGCAATTTGGGTGCATAGATCCTGGGAAATCAGTACCCAGAACAAACACCTCTGCCCGTAATAATGGCCTTGATACGCCTATGCATTGAGTCAAACAGAGCTTGGTACAGCTGCCCATGCAGCTTCAACACGATACCACAGTTCATCAAGAGTAGTGACTGGCGTATTGTGACGAGCCAGTTGCTCGGCCACCATTGACCAGACGTTTTCAATTGCTGAGAGATCTGGAGAATGTGCTGGCCACGGCAGCAGTCGAACATTTTCTGTATCCAGAAAGGCCCGTACAGGACCTGCAACATGCGGTCGTGCATTATCCTGCTGAAATGTAGGGTTTCGCAGGGATCGAATGAAGGGCAGAGCCACGGGTCGTAAAGCATCTGAAATGTAACGTCCACTGTTCAAAGTGCCGTCAATGCGAACAAGAGGTGACCGAGACGTGTAACCAATGGCACCCCATACCATTACGCCTGGTGATACGCCAGTATGGCGATGACGAATACACGCTTCCAATGTGCGTTTACCGCGATGTCGCCAAACACGGATGCGACCGTCATGATGCTGTAAACAGAACCTGGATTCATTCAAAAAATGACGTTTTGCCATTCGTGTACCCAGGTTCGTTGTTGAGTACACTATCGCAGGCACTCCTGTCTGTGATGCTGCGTCAAGGGTAACCGCAGCCATGGTCTCCGAGCTAATAGTCCATGCTGCTGCAAACGTCGTCGAACTGTTCGTGCAGCTGGTTGTCCTCTTGCAAACGTTTCCATCTGTTGACTCAGTGATCGAGACGTGGCTGCACGATCCGTTACAGCCATGCGGGTAAGATTTCTGGCATCTCGACTGCTAGTGATACGAGGGCGTTGGGATCCAACACGGCGTTCCGTATTACCCTCCTGAACCCACCGATTCCATATTCTGCTAACAGTCATTGGATCTCGACCAACGCGAGCAGCAGTGTCGCGATACGATAAACCGCAATCGCGATAGGCTACAATCCGACCTTTACCAAAGTCGGAAACGTGACGTTACGCATTTCTCCTCCTTACACGAGGCATCATAACAACGTTTCACCAGGCAACGCCGGTCAACTGCTGTTTCTTGTATGAGAAATCGGTTGGAAACTTTCCTCATGTCAGCACGTTGTAGGTGTCGCCACCGGCACCAACCTTGTGTGAATGCTCTGAAAAGCTAATCATTTGCATATCACAGCATCTTGTTCCTATCGGTTAAATTTCGCGTCTGTAGCACGTCATCTTCGTGGTGTAGCAATTTTAATGGCCAGTAGTGTATGTGGTACTTATATCTGGCGTGTTGCTAATCTTGTGTTAAGTCACCTCTTTAGGTCGCACTATCCTCTGCGTCCTCGGTGGCTCATATGGATAGAGCGTCTGCCATGTAATCAGGCGATCCCGGGTTCGAGTCTCCTTGTCGGTGCACACATTTTCAACTGACCCCTTTGACTTATATCAACGCCTGTATGCTGCTAGGGCTGTTCATTTCATTGCCATTTATGCTATGGGTGTTTCGTTTATACATCTGCTCGTTGGTTCCTCTTACGCCGTCTCAATACTATCCACCATCGTGGCATCTGTTTGGACACTTGTACCTTTCACATTAGCCTCGTTGACAGACTTTATGCAGAAGCTTCCGAACTACCACTATCATACCGCCGTGATTTTCTCTTCAGCAGATACGCGTGCCGTTTGCCTGCCATGCCTGGCCAGCCATCCTATGCCTCCTTCTTCAATGACTCCTTTGATCGCCAGTATGGGGCGCGTCCCTCTTCTCTGTTACCTCCTGGAGTTCGCTTTTGGCTATTGCTCTGGCGGCTTAACTTCACGCTACCTGCCACTTTCTCAATGGGTGTGAAGTCTTCACCACCTCGGTTTCGTGCGCCAGACCATTTTCACCTTGGACTTCACAAGCTTCACAAGGAAACAACTCAAGACTCGTTCTATCACCGGAAGTTTCTCGACCTTCGCACGGAACTTTGCGGTAGTGCCTTTGTGTACACTGATGGCTCTAAGACTAACCGTGGTGTCGGGGTGTGCCTTCGTCCTTGGCTTGCGGAACACTGCTCACTATTTACAGTGGAGCTCTTCGCCCTGTATCAGGTAACGCAGTACATCCAGCGACACAGGCTTTCCAGTTGCGTCATTTGCTCCGACTCCCTGAGTGCCCTTCAGAGCCTCTGTGTGCTGTACAGCATCCATCCCTTAGTGCAATGGGTCCAGGAAACCTGTCACTTGCTCACACTTGACGGAGCTACTGTGATGTTTACGTGGGTCCCTGGTCATGCCGGTCTGACGGGTAACGAGACCGCTGACGTTGCTGCCAAGGCTGCAGTCCTCGAACCTCGGCGTGCTAGTTCTTCCATTCCCTCCGGTGATCTCTGTGTTGCTGTGTGTCAGCAGGTGGTGTCACTTTGGCATCATCACTGGTCCTCCCTTCATGGGAACAATCTCCGGGGAGTTAAGCCTCTCCCAAGGGCTTGGGCGACCTCTTCTCGGCTCTCTCACTGTGAGGAGATAATTTAAACTAAGTTTTGGAGGACTTACGGTCAAATAAGGCAGAAGGGATAGATAACATTACATCAGAATTTCTAAAATCATTGGGGGAAGTGGCAACAAAACGACTATTCACGTTGGTGTGTAGGCTATATGAGTCTGGCGACATACCATCTGACTTTCGGAAAAGCATCATCCACACAATTCCTAAGACGGCAAGAGCTGACCAGTGCGAGAATTATCGCACAATCAGCTTAACAGCTCATGCATCGAAGCTGCTTGCAAGAATAATATACAGAAGAATGGAAAAGAAAATTGAGAATGCGCTTGGTGACGATCAGTTTGGCTTTAGGAAAAGTAAAGGGACGAGAGAGGCAATTCTGACGTTACGGCTAATAATGGAAGCAAGGCTAAAGAAAAATCAAGACACTTTCATAAGATTTATCGACTTGGAAAAAGCGTTCGACAATATAAAATGGTGCAAGCTGTTCGAGATTCTGAAAAAAGTAGGGGTAAGCTATAGGGAGAGACGGGTCATATACAATATGTACAACAACCAAGAGGGAATAATAAGAGTGGACGATCAAGAACGGTGCTCGTATTAAGAAGGGTGTAAGACAAGGCTGTAGCCTTTCGCACCTACTCTCCAATCTGTACATAGAGGAAGCAATGATGGAAATAAATGAAAGGTCCAGGAGTGGAACTAAAATACAAAGTGAAAGGATATCAATGATACGATTCGCTGATGACATTGCTATCCTGAGTGAAAGTGAAGAAGAATTAAATGATCTGCTGAACGGAATTAACAATCTAATGAGTACACAGTATGGTTTGAGAGTAAATCGGAGAAAGACAAAGGTAATGAGAAGTAGTAGAAATGAGAACAGCGAGAAACTTAACATCAGGATTGATGGTCACGAAGTCAATGAAGTTAAGGAATTCTGCTACCTAGGCAGTAAAATAACCAATGACGGACGGAGCAAGGAGGACATCAAAAGCAGACTCGCTATGGCAAAAAAGGCATTTCTGCCCAAGAGAAGTCTACTAATATCAAATACTGGCCTTAATTTGAGGAAGAAATTTCTGAGGATGTACGTCTGGAGTACAGCATTGTATGGCAGTGAAACATGGACTGTAGGAAAACCGGAACAGAAGTGAATCAAAGCATTTGAGATGTGGTGCTATAGACAAATGTTGAAAATTAGGTGGACTGATAAGGTAAGGAATGAGGAGGTTCTACGCAGAATCGGGGAGGAAAGGAATATGTGGAAAACACTGATAAGGAGAAGGGACAGGATGATAGGACATCTGCTAAGACATGAGGGAATGACTTCCATGGTACTAGAGGGAGCTGTAGAGGGCAAAAACTGTAGAGGAAGACAGAGATTGGAATACGTCAAGCAAATAATTGAGGACGTAGGTTGCAAGTGCTACTCTGAGATGAAGAGGCTAGCACAGGAAAGGAATTTGTGGCGGGCCGCATCAAACCAGTCAGTAGACTGATGCCAAAAAGAAGTTACGTATTGGGCACTGTCTTTTTAACCATTGACATTTGTTAAGTTGTGAGCCCGAACAACTTTGTGCCCATTGTCCACAACCGTTAACGGTTCGGCATTTCCTGACGGAATGCCCTCTTCTGTAGGCGGCCCGGTGGTCCCGGTCGCCTACGGTGGACTGGAGGCCGAGCGGTGACCTCTCCAGTTGTCAGAATGCTAGGAAATGACTGTGGACGCTTCAGAAACGCCAAAGAAACTTTATTAATTCATAACACCTTTGTTCCTGCCGAGTACAATGTGGCTTGGTTGTATCAACGACCTTCCCGAATCCTCTCTGACTCGTAGCAATGACAGTAGCTCAGGGCCGCACAGTCTTGCTAGCGCAGCGCCGCAAGCTGTGACATAGCGGAGGAATGCCCTGGATTCGGCCGCGCGTGGCTGGCGGCGTCTGGCTGGCTGGCCGGTTCGGCGGTGGACAGCAAGCTGCTGCTCGCGGAGGCTTCGGGTTCGAGTCCCGGCGCTGTCGGCAGGAGAGGCGTTCTTGTAGTGCGGAGTGTACTCTATCCCACCCCGTCTTCTTCCCTGCTCCTCCTGGTGGCTCGTCCGCAGTGGACGGGCGCAACGGGCTGCAGTCCCCCAGCGTCGTCGGCTCACCCGGTTTCTCGACGACGGCTCACTGATGTGGTCAGCATTGGCGGCGAGCGAGTCTGCCGCGATGTCTGCTAATCCTGGGTTGATGATTGATAGTGGCAGCAGAGAGGACCAGAGCTGGTACTGTCCCTTCACGTCTGCTGCTGGATGGACCGCCCTTACTGCAACATCTCCTTATTAAAGATTAACATGTCGATCACCGAGCTGAGCGCTACGCAGAGACCCAGTACACATCTAACTACAAGTCTGACTGCGAGTGTCTTGTTGCTGTCAAAGATGGCGTATTTAAAGGAAGCACGAGCGACGTCCTGACGTCATGCTCGTTTATAATGATCGCATTCGTTCCACTTATACTGCTGATTCATCTGTCGTACTCGCCCCTTAGGTGTTCCTGCGACAAAGTTACGTGTTGTTACGGCAGACTTACGCGAAGTTGTGAAATGCAGTACAGCTGACGCTATACCTCTGTCTTGCACTCTACGAAAGTCACCAACACAAACCCGCATGCTAAGCAATTCTTGTTGTGTGTAACCAGGCCATTGCCCCTGCGTAACGACACATTCCGATACCTCTTGGCTAACCTACTGCCTCTGGCTCTCGGCATAGGCAACGAAACTTTGACAATATTCCACGTTTCCAACTCTTTACTATTCCGCAACACTACACTTCTTAATCACTTACGTCCTTATTTATGTTTGCCGTCTGAGTTATCGGCCGTTTTAGCGAACGAACGCTGGCTGTCGACCGAGTTTTACTTTTTACCCGTCGTGACAATATGGCGAAGGACGTTTAATCTTTAGTTCAGGACCTCCGTTGTCTCTGTGGAGTATTTTATAGACTTTTCTACAAGTCTATATTTTTAGCTGTCTTTCCTTCCGTCGATTGGACTTAACGTGTAATCATTTTTAACTTCTTTTTGTCTTCGTGTTCTGTGGTTTAGACATGGGCGCATATAACCCTAATTGTTTTTTGCGTTCAGAAACTAAATAAACAAACAAACCAATCAGGGTAAGTATTTTAGGCGTCCCTTACAGAAACTGAAAGAATAATGGAAAATTTTTTAATAATTGTATGTATTCTATATTCTGAATTTTTGTAGATGATTTTTCTGAAAGTAATTAAGATCGACGTTTTACCTCTACATTGGGCGGTCTTCCAGGCTGTGTAAATTAACTGTGGTCCGCCAGAAACAAATGTTTCGTTTTTGCCGTGTAGCCTGGATTCGACTATAATAGTACCTTTATGCCTCGTCGTACTGCGACTTCTGTACACTAGCAATCCTTTTCTCGTATCGTGTTGATAAAGCAGTTAGTTAAATAACTTTTGTGTTCAAACCTATACTCTCGTTTTAAAAGTGTAGTTTTCATTAATGAGCTTTAATATGGTTGATTCGCTCAATATGCTCCAGAAATGACACGTAGAGGCAGAAGACGCCAATTAAAATAATTAAACGCAGTCTAATCTTCCAATTTAGTTTATGACTTCAAAGATCTTATGTTTTTTCGTTCCTGTCGCTATGTGCAATTTACAATAAGCGATTACAAAATAGTGAAGTTTATCATCAAAAAAGAAAAACTACCTCTCTCTTCTCTTCCATTACACACTGAAGGCCGTAAAGATGTGCAAGAGCGCCAACGAGAAAAAGACGGCAATTCTCGAACCCATCCCGCAACAGATATCGAACCCAGATACCACATTCTGGAGCCGAGCGTAGAAGGTGAGCCGATCTTCAAACTTATTTTGTATCCAAACGTTACAATTCCGAATATGTGTTTCTTATGACAGCTGTATACATGGTACCCTCTATAAGCCATAGGAGCCTGTATCAGAAATTGTGAGAGATATAAATCTATGACGTTTCCAATAAACCTAGAGATATATATTGATGGAAAATGTAAAACAAACGGAGTAAGTTACGGTGGCAGCGAGTAAAACCACAGAACACATTTGAATACGTACATGTATCACGCGCGATGTTGGAGCGTAGTAACTCTTAACAGTTTGGAGAAGAATTTTTTCCCTCGCAGTATTTGATTTGTGTATCGGTATCCAACAGCGTCAGCTTGAAAATATGCGTTTTGGGAAGAACAGAAGCCAATGCCCAGAAAAGTTAGGGCGTACGTAATTTAAAACAGAGCAAAGAGTTTTCGCTCGAGGGCGATGTGCATTACAGGGACTAAACCCTTCCCAAGAAATGAATTGCTTTTTTAGTACCGCGTTCGGTCCAAAACACATCTGAAATATGTCGCCGTGCCAGAGACCTGCTGCAGGGACCATTTTCAGGAGGCAGGTCACGATACGACTTGGGCGCCAAGGGAATTTCTTGTGGGCAGGCGGGCAGACAAAACGATTCTGGCACTACGTCTTGTGCCGGCGCGCCAGCGCAGCCAACAACTCGAGATTCATCGCGAGCAGCGTTCTCCGCCATTAAATACGTAATATATAATTGGCACGTTACGGTATCGCCTGCGTAAGGCGGAATGCGTCACATCCGCTCTGCTGGCGCAGAATGGTTCTTGGCCATCAGTGTGGCTCCAGAAGCAGGGAGGAACAGAGAAGGGGCAGCGGATAGGTGCCAGAAACATAATGTATGGCGGAGGTGCACGACCGAGAAAACACACGCCACCCGAAGGCGCGCGGATTCTGCAACAACAGTGCTTTATTCGAGCCTTGATGTATGCTCTCTACATGCAGTATATCAGGTGTGTGGTAACCAATGCGAGAAGGAAAATAAGAGTTCGCGGCCAGAGAATGGTATTAGGATAGGTATGTGGCACAAAGTTGGAGAAAAACATTCTTTAATACGACGGTAAGACTGAATATTGTTATGTTTGTACGACAACATTTGCTGGATTTATCGCCTTGGACAAATATACGGGATGAGTCAGCAGGAAAGGTAAATACTTTCAGCGGTGGTGTTACTGGTGATTATGAACAAAAAACCTCAAATGAACATTTTTCCTTTACTTACATGTACCTGATATACAGCTGTTTGAAAATCACAGGAGTCAGTTGCAAGTTCCTCTACACCAGCTGGCACATGAGAATACAACCAGAGCCACATTAGGCTGCGTAAGTAGTAGGGTAGTGGCGGTCTCACTCCACTTTTGATATCAAATTGCTATCCAAATTAATTAAATTGTTCGATTAATCACCCTTACCCCCGCCCAACCACTCCTACCCACTCCCACAGATGACATACCGTGTTTTCTCAGCAGCACGTGTGCCTCAGACCCCCGTCACCCCCACCCCCAACCTCTCCCCCTCAGCCAACCTACCGTATTGTCAAGAATTTCGAATTTTGGCGGGAATTCCGTATTTTGGTGGGAATTTCGAATTTTGGCAGGTATTTCGAATTTTTGTGGGAGTTTCGAATTTTGGCGGTAATTTCGTTGTCCCAGGGCTGTGCTACATCCCACCCCACCCTCACCCGGGAACTGACGGGAAATTAATAGAGGCGGTGCCCTTTCTGGGACTCGAACCCTGATTGAAGTGGATGGAAAGCTCTAGTTCACCCCGAACACATGGTAACTGTCCAGATGCGGGAGAGAAAGGTTAGATTAGTGTACTTTATCTATTTTTAGTCGAGAAACTGACACAAAGATCGATCCTAATTACATAATTAATCATAAATATCAGGCCTAATTACAAACTACATGCATAGCGCTACACGAGGACAGCATAAAAGCGCAGCACAGCTCAAAAACTGACGAGACTATACAACTGGTGTTATCATGATGGGAAAAAGTTTCACAATACCACTCGAAACTAGTGACAGACACACTCAAACTTTACCCTACACCTACAAGCTGGCGGGAAAAAGGCGGGGGTGTAAGGTACTACCTCTATTCTTTTTGGTGGGAAATACAACTGATGAGATGCTCGTGTGGACAGAGAGGAGTTTAAAAAGTGTATTACCTTTAAAGTTTCGTACCCGTGGTCTAGGGTTAGCGTCTTTGATTCATAATCAAAACGTCTTCGGTCCCGGGTTCGATCCCCGCCACGGCCTAAATTTTGATAAATAATCAGCATTGGCGGTCGAAGATTTCCGGCATAAGAAGTCAGCCTCATTCTGCCAACGACCTTGTCAAAGAGGGCGGAGGAGCGGATAGAGGTTCAGGGCACTCTCTTGTCCTAGGGGTGGAAAATTGCCCCTGAAAGCGGAAGAATCAGCAATGATCAACCACATGAGGATGCAGAAGGCAATGGAAACCACTGCATAAAAGACACGTAAAGTGTATCCACAAGACATGTGGCCTGTAATTGAAGAAGTGTCATGATGATCTCTCCATTGGCAAAAGATTCCGGAATAGTCCCCCATTCGGATCTTCGGGAGGGGACTGCCAAGGGGGAGGTTACCATGAGAAAAAGATTGAATAATCTACGAAAGGATAACGTTCTACGAGTCGGGGCGTGGAATGTCAGAAGCTTGAACGTGGTAGGGAAACTAGAAAATCTGAAAAGTGAAATGCAAAGGCTCAATCTAGATATAGTAGGGGCCAGTGAAATGAAGTGGAAGGAAGACAAGGATTTCTGGTCAGATGAGCATCGGGTAATATCAACAGTAGCAGAAAATGGTATAACAGGTGTAGGATTCGTTATGAATAGGAAGGTGGGGCAGAGGGTGTGTTACTGTGAACAGTTCAGTGACTGGGTTGTTCTAATCAGAATCGACAGCAGACCAACACCGACAACGATAGTTCAGGTATACATGCCGACGTCGCAAGCGGAAGATGAACAGATAGAGAAAGTGTATGAGGATATTGAAAGGGTAATGCAGTATGTAAAGGGGGACAAAAATCTAATAGTCATGGGCGACTGGAATGCAGTTGTAGGGGAAGAAGAAAAGGTTACAGGAGAATATGGGCTTGGGACAAGGAATGAAAGAGGAGAAAGACTAATTCAGTTCTGTAACAAGTTTCAGCTAGTAATAGCGAATAACCTGTTCAAAAATCACAAAAGGAGGAGGTATACTTGGAAAAGGCCGGGAGATACGGGCAGATTTCAATTAGATTACATCATGGTCAGACAGAGATTCCGAAATCAGATACGGGATTGTAAGGCATACCCAGGAGCAGATATAGACTCAGATCACAATATAGTAGTGATGAAGAGTAGGCTGAAGTTCAATACATTAGTCAGGAAGAATCAATACGCAAAGAAGTGGGATACAGAAGTACTAAGGAATGACGAGATACGTTTGAAGTTCTCTAACGCTATAGATACAGCAATAAGGAATAGGGCAGTAGGCAGTACAGTTGAAGAGGAATGGACATCTCTAAAAAGGGCCATCACAGAAGTTGGGAATGAAAACATAGGTACAAAGAAGGTAGCTGCGAAGAAACCATGGGTAACAGAAGAAATACTTCAGCTGATTGATGAAAGGAGGAAGTACAAACATGTTCCGGGAAAATCGGGAAGACAGCAATACAAGTCGCTGAGGAATGAAATAAATAGGAAGTGCAGGGAAACTAAGACGAAATGGCTGCAGGAAAAATGTGAAGACATAGAAAAAGATATGATTGTCGGAAGGACAGACTCAGCATACAGGAAAGTCAAAACAACCTTTGGTGTCATTAAAAGTAACGGTGGTAACATTAAGAGTGCAACGGGAATTCCACTGTTAAAAGCAGAGGAGAGAGCAAATAGGTGGAAAGAATACATTGAAAGCCTCTATGAGGGTGAAGATTTGTCTGATGTGACAGAAGAAGAAACAGGAGTCGATTTAGAAGAGATAGGGGATCCAGTATTAGAATCGGAATTTAAAAGAGCTTTGGAGGACTTACGGTCAAATAAGGCAGAAGGGATAGATAACATTCCATCAGAATTTCTAAAATCATTGGGGGAAGTGGCAACACACGTTGGTGCGTAGAATATATGAGTCTGGCGACATACCATCTGATTTTCGGAAAAGCATCATCCACACAATTCCGAAGACGGCAAGAGCTGACAAGTGCGAGAATTATCGCACAATCAGCTTAACAGCTCATGCATCGAAGCTACTTACAAGAATAATATACAGAAGAATGGAAAAGAAAATTTAGAATGCGCTAGGTGACGATCAGTTTGGCTTTAGGAAAAGTAAAGGGACGAGAGAGGCAATTCTGACGTTACGGCTAATAATGGAAGCAAGGCTAAAGAAAAATCAAGACACATTCATAGGATTTGTCGACCTGGAAAAAGCGTTCGACAATATAAAATGGTGCAAGCTGTTCGAGATTCTGAAAAAAGTAGGGGTAAGCTATAGGGAGAGACGGGTCATACACAATATGTACAACAACCAAGAGGGAATAATAAGAGTGGACGATCAAGAACGAAGTGCTCGTATTAAGAAGGGTGTAAGACAAGGCTGTAGCCTTTCGCCCCTACTCTTCAATCTGTACATCGAGGAAGCAATGATGGAAATAAAAGAAAGGTTCAGGAGTGGAATTAAAATACAAGGTGAGAGGATATCAATGATACGATTCGCTGATGACATTGCTATCCTACGTGAAAGTGAAGAAGAATTAAATGATCTGCTGAACGGAATGAACAGTCGAATGAGTACACAGTATGGTTTGAGAGTAAATCGGAGAAAGACGAAGGTAATGAGAATTAGTAGAAATGCGAACAGCGAGAAACTTAACATCAGGATTGATGGTCACGAAGTCAATGAAGTTAAGGAATTCTACTACCTACGCAGTAAAATAACCAGTGACGGACGGAGCAAGGAGGACATCAAAAGCAGACTCGCTATGGCAAAAAAGGCATTTCTGGCCAAGAGAAGTCTACTAATATCAAATACCGGCCTTAATTTGAGGAAGACATATATGAGGATGTACATCTGGAGTACAGCATTGTATGGTAGTGAAACATGGACTGTGGGAAAACCGAAACAGAAGAGAATCGAAGCATTTGAGATGTGGTGCTATAGACGAATGTTGAAAATTAGGTGGACTGATAAGGTAAGGAATGAGGAGGTTCTACGCAGAATCGGAGAGGAAGGGAATATGTGGAAAACAGTGATAAGGGGAAGGGACAGGATGATAGGACATCTGCTAAGACATGAGGGAATGACTTCCATGGTACTAGAGGGAGCCGTAGAGGGCAAAAACTGTAGAGGAAGACAGAGATTGGAATACGTCAAGCAAATAATTGAGGACGTAGGTTGCAAGTGCTACTCTGAGATGAAGAGGTTAGCACAGGAAAGGAATTCGTGGCGGGCCGCATCAAACCAGTCAGTAGACTGATGACGAAAAAAAAATTACCTGTAAGCATACAGTATCTATCACTGTTTGACGTGTGTCCGCTTCATATGTCTACTCAAAAACCATCCTGCAGCCCAGGTAATAGAAGCCAATACACGCTATCACAACTGATGGAAAAAAAGTGCGTCACACTTCTAATTACACTTTGGAATAGTCGTGAAAAAGCCAGCACTAGCCGACGCCTCCAGACCAACTGCGAGGCTTTTGACATGAAAGGCGCCGCACCAAGTGAGTTCTTAACTCTCAGGCAACCTAACGACACAACCACGACACATGCGCCGCAAGGCCACGTGTCCAGCGGTCTACTGGGTTAGCAGCTCCACCAACAGCTCTGTCCTAAGGAAAGCTGAAACTGTCATTTGTCTCAGATTGAACAGAGAGTGTTTTTCGAAAGCTAGTAACTGCAGCCAATTTTTTCATCTACTGACCGGCAAACACAGGATGTGTCTGGAAAGGGGCCTCTACTTGTTTCACAGAATTTTTTTTGTATCTCCAACTGTCTGCACAAACAAGAAAAAGAACACAAAGTTAGCGCCCTCCTCCCCAGCTCTGTCCTCAGGAAAACAGTAACTTCCTTTTCGACGGTTGCAGCTGGCATTGGGCATGACAGACTATCCATCTACACTACTGACCATTAAAATTGCTACACCAGCAAGAAATGCAGATGATAAACGGGTATTAACTGGACACATATATTATACTAGAACTGATATGTAATTACATTTAAACGCAGTTTGGGTGCATAGATCCTGAGAAATCAGTACCCAGAACAACCACCTCTGGCCGTAATAACGGCCTTGATAATCCTGGGCATTGAGTCAAACAGACCTTGGATGGCCTGTACAGGTACAGCTGCCCAAGCAGCTTCAACGCGATACCACAGTTCATCAAGAGTAGTGACTGGCGTATTGTGACGAGCCAGTTGCTCGGCCACCATTGACCTGACGTTTTCAGTTGGTGAGAGATCTGGAGAATGTGCTGACCAAGGCAGCAGTCGAACATTTTCTGTATCCAGAAAGGCCCGTACAGGACCTGCAACACGCGGTCATGCAATATCCTGCTGAAATGAAGGGTTTCGCAGGGATCGAATGAAAGGTAGAGCCACTGGTCGTAACACATCTGAAATGTAACGTCCACTGTTCAAAGTGCCGTCAATGCGAACAAGAAGTGACCGAGACTTATAACCAATGGCACCTCATACCACTACGCTGGGTTATACGCCAGTATGGAGATGACGAATACACGCTTCCAATGTGCATTCACCGCGATGTCGCCAAACACGGATACGACCATCATGATGCTGTAAGAAGAACCTGGATTCATCCGAAAAAATGACGTTTTGCCATTCTTGCACCCAGGTTCGTCGTCGAGTACACCATCGCAGGCGCTCCTGTCTGTGATGCGGCGTTAAGAGTAACCGGAGCCATGGTCTCTGAGCTGATAGTCCATGCTGCTGTAGACGTCGTCGAACTGTTCGTGCAGCTGGTTGTTCTCTTGCAAACGTCCCCACCTGTTGACTCAGTGATCGAGACGTGGCTGCACGATCCATTACCTCCAGGCGGATAAGATGCCTGCCATCTCGACTGCTAGTGATACGAGGCCGTTGTGATCCAGCACGGCGTTCCGTATTACCCTCCTGAACCCACCGATTTCATATTCTGCTAACAGTCATTGGATCTCTAGTAACGCGAGCAGCAATGTCGCGATACGATAAACCGCAATCGCGATAGGCTACAATCCGACCTTTATCAAAGTCGGAAACCTGATGGTACGCATTTCTCTGCTTACACAACGTTTCATCAGCAACGCCGTTCAGCTGCTGTTTGTGCATGACAAATCGGTTGGAAACTTTCCTCATGTCAGCACGTTGTAGGTGTCGGCACCAGCACCAACGTTGTGTGAATGCTCTGAAAAGCTAATCATTTGCATATCACAGCATCTTCTTCCTGTCGGTTCAATTTCGCGTCTGTAGCACGTCATCTTCGTGGTGTAGGAATTTTAATGGCCGATAGTGTATGTGAGAACGAACAAAACTATGTCGCCCGACCAGAAAAACGTTGCATTTGCGCTAAGTTTTGGCAGCTGTACTACATTTACAAGCAATTTTGGAACATGAAACGAGAAGTGATGTCGTAATCGCATGGATAGAAGTACATAAAATCGATAAAATGATGGAAAATACGTATAAATTGAAGGAAAATACGCCGAAATGCAGGGAAATTGAGGGAGCACTTTAAGTCTTCAGATGGTGTTGAACAATTCTTGTACATGGGAACGAATAAACGATGGAAAGAGGAATGCGGGAAAACGGCGAGATCGAAGCACCAGGAACCAGGGATACAATCTTTTATTTTTCGTCGAGGCAACATTCTATTCCATATCTATTGAGGAAATAGTGGCACGCACGAGCTGACTGCTGTCTTTGATGCTTTCTGAAAAAAGAGAACCATCCGCCTCTAAACTTACTTGCATATGCGTTAAACGATGACAGGGAGTGGTTGGAGTGATTGGAGGAGATGGAGCTGTAACGAGGTAGTATTTAATGGTAGACTGATGATGCATTCTAGAGAGAGAGGGACATGTCGCTACAGGACATTTGACTATTTTTTCCGTTGCTCTGTTGCGATGCACCAGTTGTGTGACATAACCTGCGTTCAACTTGCGTACAACTGCGTGTACTGTGTGTGACATAGAGCACTTTCTACTTGCAATCGTTAACAGCAAACCCCTCGGTCATCAGAGGACTTCCATCCTGTTTCGACACATTCCTGTAGAATAACGAAGATTTGTGCGATGTACTGCATTTCCCTGCCGCATCTTGGGAATAGAATCGAGTCTTCAGTTTCATAACTACAGTGATTCTAAGTTAACGACAGGTATTTGTGAGGTACTACATTTCTCTGTGTATACATCTTCTTGACAGATGTCCTGTTTGCGGATTTAGTGGCGGAATGACGTGTAATTTCACATTTCAAACACCACTGCTACTCGTTTGTCCCTTTCTTTGTAAGAGGCCTTCCCCGTTACTAACGATTATTTTATATAGGACAGATGCGAGCATAGTATAATTTCTGAACCGTGATCGGATGTGAATAGTGAGGGCTATACACTTCTCGAAAGCTATATTGTACGTGTATCACAAGGAATCGATGTTTTAAGGAAGTAGTTGGTCATTTTACAGTTTATCACCATAGTTTATTGTAGAGATACCTGCAAGGAGAACGTGTGTTATGCGCTGAAATTGTATTTCTTACATTGGGATAGTAGCAGCGTTACATTCCTTATGACCAATAGGTTGGAAACCTATTATAGTGTGTTTTAAGTACAGAACATTTTAGCCTTAGGAGTTCATTTGTTTATGATCTATGTTACCAATACCTTCTCGGTACTGAGCCGAGGCACTAGAACAATACTTTAGAATTGCCAGCACAATTGATATACGTAAAATGTAGCAAACTCCGTTCATCTGGAGCTCCATCATGCATAAAAACCACCCGTTTCTTGTTCTTAACTATCTGTTATATCATCACAACAGTTTCATATCGACTGTGCAGCGATAAGGGGTTCCTAACCTCCTCGACATTTGCGCATCTGGAGCAATCTTGTGCTCTTGGATGGCTACGGGACAGCAGTTACAGCCTCGGTTCACACTGTTCCTACACGAAACCTGGAATGTAGCGGTCTACTTATGGTCAGCTGCATGGAGCGTTGGTCAACGGCAATGCGAGGAGGTCTTTCGAGCTCTAAGAACGCGAGAACGCCCTGTGATTCCCATCCACGTAGAGAAAGATCGCAAGTTACGCACTATGATCGAAGTGCGTGGGATATGTCGGTCGCTGTCTGGTATGCTTTAGTGTGTATGTTCGAGAATTAATAATGAATGAACATATTGCACAGTCATCTACTTACATTCGCGATGGTACTCAAAAAGTAGTGGAGGAGTTGTATAGCGAAGATACAGAAATTGGTAAGAATGCTGACGCGTTATTAGTTGGTGTTGAAATTATGAGAAAATTGTTAAAATTGATAGCACTATCAACTATGACGCTTATTATTACAGCACATCGAGGATGTCTTTTCCATCCCAACAATCCAGGTACGCTGTTGATTACCAGATAATGCGATTTGCACTCTGCGATGTCTAGTTTCCTGAGGGGAGACAATGGAACAAACGTGTTAATGTCAGTTTAGAATCTGACACAAAAGTGAAAATCATGGCAGAAAAATATGTATGGCAGTGTACAAAGCGTGTTACGGCAGAAAAAGCGGCGTATCAAACAACGAAACAGGATCCCTCTCGTGCGACTGATAACACGTGGGAGAAGGTTCTCATACAGTTCAGGCAATGAAAATTTACACTGGTGTGTGCAAGTGACGTCGATCACTGGCCACCTTGTCCAATGCGTATATACCTGTATATTTTAATATGATCGATGCATGTGCTTGATGCCGACATGTAGACGGTATTTGTTTTCGATATATTGGAAGAGAGAAATGCGGTAAAATTCTGTCGTATGAAAGTAACAGAGCTTTTATAGTTCGTAATTTTTCTCTGCTGGATGAAACAGAAAAACGATGATAGAATGTTTGGGAGATAGACGTGAATGTATCCTGAGGGACACGGATCTGCTTCGATGGTGAGTCTTCCTAACTTTCCCAGCAAGAAACACCACCTTAACCGTTCTTACTGTCGTCGTATTGCAGGAGCAGGCTTCAATTGACGCTCACCTTACACACATTACTTGGGTGGCGGAGCTACGACAACATATTCCCACTTCCACCGAGTGATCAAACACACTCCTATAGCATTAGCTCACTCTGTTTCTACACAGGTTGCAGTATGTGGTGGATATTGCTCTCTCCGACTACTGGGTAAAATTGCTAAAACTGATCTCGCTATCAACTGCGGTGTGTGTTACATTACATCGCTCCATATAAATGGCGTCTTTCCAATCCCGATAGTCCACTTCGTATGCTGTTGATTACTGCTTAATGATTGACTGGCACCACTCCGTTCAGATGGAAGGAACCTTGATGGAACACTAGATATCTGCTATTTGTTGCTATGGAACATAGGACTCAATGTAGAGGTCATCAGTTGTTTGGAAGCGTTCCTCATTGGTACAGACTAGTCCTACTTACATATGCGATACACAACACATTTTTTTATTTTTATTTAATTTTTTTCACCAATAAGTACCTCTTTTTATTTGTGCCACCTCATGTGTGTTGTGAACAGCACCTTCCGGTGATGGTCAACACCGGAACAGTAACCAGAACAGTAATCATGTACATGACTGCAAAATGAAGGAACAATGCCTTTCGAAATGCAGCACCGAGACATCCGCTACCCTGTCGATGGGGAGATGAGATTAACGGTACAGGTAATCACCTTCGAATTGTTGTTAGAAGCGCTCTACAATACCGCAAACTCTTCCAGTTTCCTTATGTTGCGATGTCTTTCACATTTTTGTCAATCACATACATCGTGTCTGTGTTTTATTTCTATCAGCCTGTGATGTGGTTGCTGTACAGTTTACACCAAGTGATGTTCAGTTTTCTGTGAGAGCCAGAGGATCGAAGTGTGTTATGGCAGTTTAGCAGCAGCTGACACGGCTGTCTAAATCATAGTAGAAAAAACAAAGTCTATGGCAGTGTATACTGATTGGATGTGTTACATCCGAGAAAAGCAATGTATTAAACTGCTTATGACAGATCAATGCAGGAACCCTCTCGTATGATTGACAGTCTGCTGGATATGGTCATCTTAGCGTACATATGATGAAAATTTACACTGGTCTGTGGAAGCGATTTCAATCTCGAACCACCTCTGCCAGTAAACCAATACCTGTATATTTAATAGGATAGCCACATGTGTTTAGGTGATAGACATGAATTCACCCTGAGAGACACAGATCTCCTTCGGACTACCTGCATGTAGTTTGGAGATGTGTCGCAAAATCCATACAAAGTGACTCGCATGATCAATTTAATTAATTAGCCTGTCAAACTGGTATCAATAACGGGCCGTCTGATGGGTGGAAGAAATGGCTAGGGCACCATGGAATGATTCTTGACAAGCATTACTTTTTTTTCCTTTGCGGCAATATCTTTTAACGAAATTTCAATGTCCCACGTACACAGGGTGAATTGTTTCGTAAACGCTAGTATCATATAGCATCGCACTGGTGAAAGGATCCCAGTCATAGTGTAGAATTATAGCTTTTTGTTGTCAAATGTAAATGAATGTGTTTTTTCCCTACGTGTGTGCCAATGGCGTGACAGATTGTCTGAAATGTTTGTAACAGACACGTGTATGACACTTCATTTACAGACATTGAATGGGAGAGATGCTCTCAGGTCGTGTAATTTATTCAACAAGCTGGAGGAAATTGCTTAATACAGATTTCTTTTCTTTGGAGTTTTAATTCTCGGTTTTTCTTTACTCTGATGACAGTTTAGAAATAACGAGGACATTCTGCGGCGATCGGTAGTTCTTGTATCAAAATAGTCGAAGTGTTTTTCCTGATTTTACGTAGGGTGGGCATGTCTCTGCTGATCATTTGTGATCGGTGGCGGTACACTTCGCTGGACGTCACAAAATAATGAGATGCGACTGCAGTCGAACAGAAAAACTATACCGATTTTGCTCGTAAAACTAAAAGAAAATGGACTTACCTATTTTCATGAGAAGAGGACATTTGTTATAGTCGCAAATATGTTTTGCTTTTTTTAATAGATGCTTGATTATAGATGATGTCAAATACAGTTACATGATATGAAGATGGTATCTGTTCTTTCGGACATGTCTGAAAGAACACATACCATCTTGATATAGTTGAAGGCTAACCGGTTATTGACCTGCTTCTGTGTGGATGTACACACATTGCCCGAACTCTTACGGGACTCGGTAAGATTGTCTGCCGCGCGTAATGTGTGTAATGGGCAGGGGCACTACAAATGTAGTGTGTGGACATTAAGTTGAGAATGTGTGTCTCACGATGAACGTGCATGGGATAAATCCCTGCAGTCGCACTATGCTCTGTGCCCCAGTTCAAGTTCCAGTCAGGGCACACATTTTCAACTGTCACCGTTGATGTATATCGACGCCTGTAGGCAGCTTAAGGTCTTCATTTAATTATCTGGCTGCTGTGGCGGTCACCAGACACAGCCGATCTCTGTCTGGCGGTTGGGGTGGAGGCGGGTTCGGCGTGTGGGGGTTCTATCGCTATTTTAGAGAAACAAGTTGCACTTCAGACAGTCGTCCTTTTATGTCCCACTGTGTTGGCAGTTTTGCAGACCAAATGGATTATTCTCCAGATGGATGGGGTTATGACTGTAAATTTCCCTTTTGTGCTAAGGGACACCACATATATACTTTATGCTTACAGGTAATACACCTTTTAAATTCCTCTGTGTCCAACACCAGCACCTTGTCAGTTGAAAATATTCCCCGCCAAAAAGAATAAAGATAGTACCTTACACCCCAGCCTTTTTCCTACCAGCTTGTAGGTGTAGGATAGAGTTTGAGTGTGTCTGTCGCTAGTTTCGAATGGTATTGAAAAATATTTTCCCAGCATAATAACACCAGTTGTATGGCATCGTCAGTTTTTGAGTTGTAATGCGCTTTTATGCCGTCTTCGAGTAGCACTATGCATATGGTTGTGTAGTTAGGCCCAATGTTTGTGATTACTTACGTAATTAGGATCGATCTTTGTGTCAGTTTCCCGACCAAATATAAATAAAGTACACTAACCTAACCTTCCTCTCCTGCATCTGGAAAGTTTCCATGTGTTGGGAGTGCACTAGGGATTTTCCATCCAGTACAATCAGGGTTCAAGTCCCAGAAAGGGCACCGCCATTTTCAATTTCCCGTCAATTCTCGGGTGAGGGGTGGGGTGGAATATCAGCACAGCCCTGGGACAAAGAAATTCACGCCAAAATTCGATATTCCCACAAAAATTCGAAATTTCCGCCAGAATTCGAAATTCCCGACAATAGGGTATGCTGGCGGAGGCGGGAGGTGGGGGAGGAGGGAGGAAGTTGTGGGGGGGGGGGGATGGTCGTGGGAGGGGAAGTGCAGGGGTGGGTGGGGGCAGGGGAGATTAATTGATCAATTTCATTAAATTGCATATCAATTTGTTATCAAAATTGCACCGAGGCCCCAACTATATTACTAATTACGTGGTGTTGTCTTTACTGATCATTTGCTCGCGATTTTTACATACTTGTGCAAAGATCAGACACACAGCAGCTGTCTATAAGAGCTGCAGCGTGCACTGCAGTCGGCGGTGGACATTTTTTGTGAGGTAATTCACATAATTAAACAAAACATTAGATCACAATGTTGCATTAACTAACACCTACATTTGTCCTTTCTCTCCTCCCCCATTGTTTTCATTAGCTTCCCCAGACACTGTTAACAACGTGACATTCGTTGCTATGACGTTTCGTTGGTTCAGAATCGCTAATACTATCACCCACCAAAGCATGTACCTTACCTCCTCCCTAACTCTGCATTCGTAACACAAGAAAGAGATAACACTGCATTTCAAAGCCTTCCACTACTTTATCGTTTAACCTGCGAGTTCATAAGACACTATGGCACCGGATTTTGATTCGTTGGCCCTTTTGTATAAAATCTTACCTATATTTGAATAAAAGCAATGTGATTAAGGATACAGGAAACAAGTGCTTGTATCTTAGGAGGACGCCAATCAAGAGAACCTAGACGAAGGGATGCGGAAAATATTGAACATCATGTGTTACCAAGTGCCCTTGAATACAATTTATTAGCGAACAATAATTTCTTTTCTTCAAACAGGTACAAAACTCAATTTAAAAAAACAAATTAAGGTTTAAACTTGGACTTTCACCCTCAACAAAAGGCATTAAACACGAAATGCAAGAAGCGTAACAGTTTAGATTCTTCCTTAAGGTTTTAAGAAAATCACAATTCGTCAAAACATTAAATTTTAATAATTTACATTGATAGTCACGCCGCGGCACACCATAACTTGAAAATGACAGTAGTTTAACAGAGGGGCCCACGCCAGATCAGGGTACCAACCCTCGGACTACACATTAGATCCCAAATGTAGACCTCGGGACCTAGTCCCCTGTCGATAAGAAGTCGGAAGGATAGATTCTCTTAAACAGTAAACATGTTACATAAAACCAAAGCCTTTTGCCCAGCTCTTAAAAGAAATTCAATAATATTAAGATCAAAGCACCACTGAAATTTAACTCACCCCTCGATGCTACTTAAAATTAACAGGTTCTAGCGAGGTACACAGTCGAAGGCGGAATTGCTACAGGCCAATGATCAAAAATTATTAGTATCTTAATTACAGAACAAATATGAAAACAGTTTTAATAACTGCAGAAGCAATCTTAAAACTTGTATCAATAACCCAAGGTCTACAAATGACCTTTTATTACCCTAATGATCAAATCAGTTTTTCGAGAACTTAAATTGTCCTAAAGGAATTATCATTAGTACAATTTTACCTACAATTAAAGGGAGGCAAGTATCATTTTACCATCATATAAAATATTCCACTTATTTCTCCTAAAGGTTGTCGTGTTATCTAAAGGAGGATAAACTTGTTGGCTGGAGGAAACAAGTCAGTGCCACTAAATAAAGCGGATCTATGTTGTTAAGACAACATAGTGACGAAATGTGACTTAGAACTGGGCACAGGTCTCTACGCCTTGACATGAAAACACTAAAACAACAGTTTGCACTTTAAGTAAAATTGGGCATCCAAAGATTTTTAATAACATATACTCTAGACTTAAACCAATTTCCCCACAGAAGAGAGTTGGGCATGTACCTCAAGCTCTTTCAAAATCAACTGAAGTGAAAATGGGGGAGCGCAGCACAAAAAAATTGAGGAACCAGGTGGAAGCCTAGCGCCAGGCTGCTGACAACACAACCGATAGCATGCAATGTAGACAAATCGCCGGAGAAGATACAAATAACGCTCACCATAAACATAAGGGAGAGGAACTGAGATCTTTCCTCGACCAAGAAACCCGAAGACCGCTTTGACTCGGTGCCCGTGGAAATCCTGTGGTGAAGGCGTTGCGGTCGTTTAGAGCAGAAGGGGACACATTCGGTGGCTTCGCCGAACTGCACCAAATGCTCCTGGAGGAACCCGCTACTGGGCGAACAAGTACAGCCGGGGCAGGACTAGGTTGGCCCAGCACGGTATGTGACCAGTCGCACCGCCCTGCACGGAGAACGCCGACCGCCAGTGCCCACAGAAGACAAAAGGTGCGTCGGCAATGTTGACCAAGTGTTGTCCAGGAAGCCGCAAGTTCCGCCGGACACACCGTCCTGAGTAACCGTCCAGTTGCGACTGCGACTCTGCCTTTCCTCACATCCAACTTTCTCTCTTCCACCGGAGAGAAAAACCAGTAACCCTCTTACCAGCAAAGACAGTGCTCGCCTCCCTGGGCGCGAGATATCGAACTCCGTGTCGATTAACTTTATTTTATGTGCCGCAGTGTCAAGATATTTCGCAAAGCTCAACGAAGTTGTTAAATGGGAATATAACAAGAATTAACCAAGACAGGCGAGAAGCTACAATAATTACAGTAACCTGATGCAGCGAGTCACTATTCTGTAGAATCAGATGCACCAGAGACCTTTGATTCACTTGATGCGAATGTTCTTGTCTCTGTATCCTACAACACCTAGGAAATTCAAAAAGTCCCGTGTGATAGTTGGTTCTTCTCAGTGTATCTGTCTTCCCTGGATTGTGCCTACAAGCCCAACCGCATCACAAGCTTACCTGTCCAGCGAAAAACTTTATTTCATAAAACTCTCATCACTGCTTCAGGCAGCTTACTATTACTCGGCCTTAAATGCGATTAAAGTGAACGCAGAGCATTACTATTTTTTTCTTACTTTTCTTCTCGTTTTGACGTTGAGTAACAAAAACAATACAGCCGATAGTAGCTACCAAAGTGTGATACGTAATTTTAATTTCCACCGTAGAACAATAACAATAGATTGATGCACAAAGCCGGCCGAAGTGGCCGAGCGGTTCTAGGCGATACAGTCTGGAACCGCGCGACCGCTACGGTCGCAGGTTCGAATCCTGCCTCTGGCGTGGATGTGTGTCATGTCCTTAGGTTAGTTAGGTTTAAGTAGTTCTAAGTTCTAGGGGACTGATGACCTCAGAAGTTAAGTCCCATAGTGCTCAGAGCCATTTGAACCATTTGATGAGCAAACATAAGTTCTTATTGTAACATAAAAACACTGAAAGGCGAACACCATATAGTCAGCAGTAGGTACAACAGTGCCAAGTTAACATTAGTACAATTTTCAAAAGACAACAATGATCAAGGTGTGAAATACAGCGATAAATTTCTTATACAAAATTTAACAAAAATACAAGACAGGGTTCGAACTGGGCTGTTTCCAGACTAGGACGAGATCCACAATTATCACTGAAACGTGGACAATGGGTAAATTCTTAATACACAGTAAAAACACAGAACGTCCCAGTTTTCGTCCAGGCTGGTTCCATGGGAGGACACACACAACTAATAGATCAAAACGGGATTACGGTGGATTTTAAATAGTACGCGATAGAATAATATCTACACATACCAAACGGAAGAAGTAAAGCAGTTACATTTGTAGGGAGGGGACAGCCCATAACCACCGATTTCTGTACAAGACCACCTATGCAACTGAGGTATTTGAAAAAACGCCAGTACGCCGTGCTTCAGAATCGACACCGGCACTGCGTCCTGATCACAGTGTGCGGAAGCGGTGATTTTCAAACGGTATAGGTACATATGCTACACCCTTGTCCCAGCCTGATCACAGTATGCAGAAGCAGTGATTTTCAAAAGGTGTAGGTGGATATGCTACTCCCTTGTCCCATCCTGATCACAATATGCAGAAGCGGTGATTTTCAACGATATAGGTGGATGCGCTACACCTTTGTCCCATCCTGATCACTGTATGCAGAAGAGGTGATTTTCAAATGGTATATGTGGATACACAACAGCCTTGTCAGATCCTGATCACAGTATGCAGAGGTGGTGCTTTTCACACAGTTTAGGTGGATACACTACACCCTTGTCCCATCCTGATCACAGTATGCAGAAGTGGTGATTTTCAACGGTATAGGTGGATACGCTACACCCTCGTCCCATCCTGATCACGGTATGCAGAAGCAGTGATTTTCAAACGGTTTGGGTGGATACGCTACACCCTTGTCCCATTCTGATCACAGTATGCACAAGAGTTGATTTTCAAATGGTTTAGGTGGATACGCTACACCCTTGTCCCATCCTGATCACGGTTTGCAGAAGCGATGATTTTCAAACGGTATATGCAGATACGCTACACCCTTGTCCCATCCTGATCACAGTATGCAGAAGCGGTGATTTTGAAACGGTTGAGGTGGATACGCTACACCCTTGTCACATCCTGATCACAGCATGCAGAAGCGGGGATTTTCAAACGGTATAGGTGGATACGCTACACCCTTGTCCCATCCTGATCACAGTATGCAGAAGCAGTGATTTTCAACGGTATTTGTGAATACGCTACACCCTTGTCCCATCCTGATCACAGTGTGCAGAAGCGCTGATTTTCAGATGGTTTAGGTGGATACGCTACACCCTTGTCCCATCCTGATCACAGTATGCAGAAGCGATGATTATCAAACGGTATATGCTGATACGCTACACCCTTGTCCCATCTTGATCACAGTATGCAGAAGCGGTGATTTTGAAACGGTATAGGTGGATATGCTAAACCCTTGTCCCAACCTCATGAGAATATGAGGCGCCACATGACGTCTACTGAGCATCACCAAGTTGAGCCAAGATCGCAAGGAGACGTTTGAGCTCCAGTAAGCCAGGTTCACCGGAAATCCTGAATGTCCTGGGCCCTAGGTTATGACATCACTGTAAGCCAAGTTATTATTAAACTTTCTTTTTTTTTTTAAGGCGAGAATAGCAAAACAAAATTCCATGAGGACAATCTTTTAGAAATCAGCAGTTCTTAAGACAGTGAATGGAATGCTTCAAAGGTGCACAATCGCTTAACCATTTAACAACGACAGCAAAATGTTTAAAGAATTATGGCACCTTAAATGTCCCAGGCTAACACAAGGGTTTTAAATCACAAAGATATAACTCGGTCGTTAAAATGAACTGACAAACTGAAAGCTAAATTTTTGCAGGGCAAACGTATCAGCGACAAGCACAAATTTAGTGTACAGGTAAAATGCTTAAACAAATTTAAATGTAGAAGCTAACAGAATTATTTTGAATTTAAGACCAAAGTTTCTGAATGTCAAATGTAACAATGCCTAGCACAAAATTTAGTAACAGCTGAAATGTTTAAACAAATTGAAATGTCTCTAGCCAACAGAACGGATTTCAATTACAGATCAATTTTTCACGCAGTCCTTTGAGAGAGCTGACAAATTTAAGCAAATACAATCGCCAGCAAAAGACCACCTGACTAGGAAGAACTTGATACCGAAGCGGTACGGCACCAAAAGGCGTCCAAGCCAAATGGCAGAAACCACACGACTCTGAAAAGATTTAGGCCCACGCTAACCAGTGAAGACAAGACTCAAGCAGCAGCCAACGTGCTATAGAGCAGGTTCACACGAGGTAACGGCAGCGGCCAGTGACAAATGCATGCCAGTAATATCGTGCCGCCAATGCGCTCACCGTTGTTGGGCCGGATCAGTTGCACGCACAGACTGCAGAACCAGTAGCTGACCTATCTGGCAACAGCAGGCAATCGTAAAATAAACGTCATGCGACAAGAAGATGCCTACAAACACTAACAGGTGAATTAGTATGATAACATACTTCCAGAAAATAGCTGCCTCAAAAAGAAATCCAGAATAACTTGAAACAACATCCGAAAAACGGCGTTTGACAGACTAAACTGGGTGTATAAAGAATAGTACAATTTAAGCCTGGCGAGAACAAAGAATAAGTAACTTCCTGGCAGATTAAAACTGTGTGCCCGACCGAGACACGAACTCGGGACCTTTGCCTTTCGCGGGCAAGTGCTCTACCATCTGAGCTACCGAAGCACGACTCACGCCCGGTACTCACAGCTTTACTTCTGCCAGTATCTCGTCTCCTACCTTCCAAACTTTACAGAAGCTCTCCTGCGAACCTTGCAGAACTAGCACTCCTGAAAGAAAGGATATAGCGGAGACATGGCTTAGCCACAGCCTGGGGGATGTTTCCAGAATGAGATTTTCACTCTGCAGCGGAGTGTGCGCTGATATGAAACTTCCTGGCAGATTAAAACTGTGTGCCCGACCGAGACTCGAAGTCGGGACCTTTGCCTTTCGCGGGCAAGTGCTCTACCATCTGAGCTACCGAAGCACGACTCACGGCCGGTACTCACAGCTTTACTTCTGCCAGTATATCGTCTCCTACCTTCCAAACTTTACAGAAGCTCTCCTGCGAACAGCCGGCAGCCGTGGTCTCGCGGTTCTAGGCGCGCAGTCCGGAACCGTGCGACTGCTACGGTCGCAGGTTCGAATCCTGCCTCGGGCATGGATGTGTGTGATGTCCTCAGGTTGGTTAGGTTTAAGTAGTTCTAAGATCTAGGGGACTGATGACCACAGTAGTTGAGTCCCATAGTGCTCAGAGCCATTTGAACCATTTTTTTCTCCTGCGAGCCTTGCAGAACTAGCACTCCTGAAAGAAAGGATATAGCGGAGACATGGCTTAGCCACAGCCTGGGGGATGTTTCCAGAATGAGATTTTCACTCTGCAGCGGAGTGTGCGCTGATATGAAACTTCCTGGCAGATTAAAGCTGTGTGCCCGACCGAGACTCGAACTCGGGACCTTTGCCTTTCGCGGGCAAGTGCTCTACCATCTGAGCTACCGAAGCACGACTCACGCCCGGTACTCACAGCTTTACTTCTGCCAGTATCAAGTCTCCTACCTTCCAAACTTTACAGAAGCTCTCCTGCGAACCTTGCAGAACTAGCACTCCTGAAAGAAAGGATATAGCGGAGACATGGCTTAGCCACAGCCTGGGGGATGTTTCCAGAATGAGATTTTCACTCTGCAGCGGAGTGTGCGCTGATATGAAACTTCCTGGCAGATTAAAACTGGGTGCCCGACCGAGACTCGATCTCGGGACCTTTGCCTTTCGCGGGCAAGTGCTCTACCATCTGAGCTACCGAAGCACGACTCACGGCCGGTACTCACAGCTTGTCTCCGCTATATCCTTTCTTTCAGGAGTGCTAGTTCTGCAAGGTTCGCAGGAGAGCTTCTGTAATGTTTGGAAGGTAGGAGACGAGATACTGGCAGAAGTAAAGCTGTGAGGACCGAGCGTGAGTCGTGCTTCGGTAGCTCAGATGGTAGAGCACTTGCCCGTGAAAGGCAAAGGTCCCGAGTTCGAGCCTCGGTCGGGCACACAGTTTTAATCTGCCAGGAAGTTTCATATCAGCGCACATTCCGCTGCAGAGTGAAAATCTCATTCTGGAAAGAATAAGTAGATTATATAACCAAGCTACAAACACAATTTATATAGATTTTAAATTAGAGTTCTGAACTTCCCTTCCGGGTTGAAATTCTGGTTCTGTTAATAATACGACGATCAGATACTAGCACAAGACGGCCCGCAGGCCTAATCAGTCTCCAAGAACCACGTGGTGAATCGCGCCTTACAACACCCAAGAGTGGCAACACAGAAAATTTCACAGATCTCTGGCAGCGCTCCCAGTATACTAATAGATCTGATCGGAATCTAGAACTTAATTAGAGGAGCACGTCAATCATAAATGCTCGTGACAGCACCAGTAGCACCTGCGACCGCCGTCAGAGTCCCATTGCTTGCACAGACAGTGACAGTAATAATGTTAGGCATCATTTGGCAAGCAGGAACACTATTAATGGAGAGGACTCGCCACGGCGAGAGTAACACCGCTACCGGAGGTATCTTAAAATCAAGCAGTTAAATAACTGTCACCACAATCGTCACACCGTGGGACCACAACTACGATACTTTTCAGGAAAGCTATACAAGGTGTTCAGCGAACACCCAGGTGGGCGCGCTCAAACGGTTTCTATAAGCGATACAGACCACACTAACGAGGAATCCAAACTTCCCGGAAAGCACAAATTCACAACTCAGGACGAAATCACATAGGGCAGGGCAGTAACAACAGATTTCTTTAACGCCGCCACACTATATCACGCATCACGGCTCAACAACAGGGAAGAGTTGCTCCTTAAGTGCACCGGAATCAAATTCGTTCCCGTTGCAACGATTCCCTCAGAGTGAATCGGTCAAGACACTGACCACCGGCGCGTGACAACACACGTTTCCTCCAACCGACTTCCTCCCTCCTTGTCTTTAGTGACTGTCCGTTCCGCAGTCGCCCACCCCACAAACATTTCAAACCGGAAGGCGCAGCGCAAGATCACCTCCCGGCTACCAGAGGGAAAACGAACCAGACCGCAACCGATTCGAGCCGACACGGCTCAACGACAGTGTGTATGGCCGCCAGATGGTCGCCTCAATAATGCTGGGATACGTGCCAACCGCAGTCCCAGTTGCAATAAACAGCTTTCCTGAGCGTCGAGCTGAAATGAGTCTAAGGGACTGGTGCTGGGCGAAACTGTCCTCCTGTAATGCTTCACTTAGCGAGGAGGTCATCAGTTTGGCTACGGAGAATGCCTTTATGCCCTATTATCCAGAGTTATCGCGCGTCTATTATGGTCGCAGGACATATCTGTTAGCCTGTTCATCAAACGCCGGATGTTATATTTTCTGCAACACATTTTGGGAATCCGTAACGAATGTTACGAGCCGGAAAGTCTGCGTGCCATAACGACTAGCCTCTCTGATGCGCACTAACTCCGCTGTATAGATAGACGAGACTGGCGGCAGTTCAGATACTTGGTATATGTCACTAGCGGTGCTGAAGAAGGGGTTTCCCACACCTACCTGCGTTATAGAGCCATCCGTGTAGACCGAAGCACACTGTGGACACTGTCAGGCAAGGAAGAGTTCCAGGGCGTGGTTAGTGCTCGTGCCTGTCCTGAAATCGGACAGCAAGTGGACATCGGGACTGCGGTGAAGAAAGTACCAAACGAAGAGCGAAAACAAGTTAGTCTCGGGTCTTGTAGGGCTAACTGTAAAACATGTCGCCACTTCACATAGCTGCGAATTAGTTAGGTATTTCGGTTCGTCCTTCGTCTGTGAGATGTCAGATTTGGACCACCGTCTTGAGGGAGCTACAGTCAAATATAGGAGACCGACTAACGAGAAAATTATCGGATAACATCTACCGACTTTTTATGAGCGTCATTGCAGACGCTTCTGCCAACAGTGCATTGGTGGGCGTTGATTTCATGGCTCTAACAAAAAGACGAAGCATCCTATGATGGAGGACACCGAGTTTACGCAATGTCGATTTCGTCGCTGCCTTAATCGAGGCCAGAGCGGATCAAGATCTTGTGAGTTAAGAGAACTGTCGATTCCGCCCCACGACAAACTGTAGCAAGCATTCTCAATGTATTCGCTGCGTGTTCCACCTTCTCCGTGAGGTACGCAAGCAGTATCAAGAACACAAAATATGTGCATATCAATTGTTGACTGGTGGGCGTTCTGGCAAAGAAAAAATTAAGGGCAAGGGAGAGAGCGAGCTGGCGAAGAGAGACGATGGCACTCTACTACTTCGGTCTACGAGAGCTTTATGAACAACTAATGTCTGAAGCGGTCTTGTAGATACAAATAAAACTAGAGCCAAAATGGTACGTATTAAGAGGAAGCAGCTGGAGGGGTTAAAATCAGAATCCTACCCCAGAACAATTGTGGAAGTAGAAAGTACCTCCATCCACTACTCAACACAATGTTGAAAAAGGAGAAAGAATTTCATTGCCGGCCTTAGAACGAAAGGGAAAGGAGTTCTGAAAGAACAAAACATATTTTAAACGAACCACTTAGATCTTACCATCAACTGTTTCATGCAAATAGTAATGACGAAAATTCAGCGAGAGATTTTTATAGATCTCTTGACTAGAGTTTGCCGTGACAGAAGGGGAAAATAGAAATGTTGCATCAGAAAACAAATGAAGAGGTTTAGCGTTTTATGAAAAATTTGCTTTCCAAAATAACTCCTTTTCCTAAATGTTTGCCCTAGAATTTTATAGATTTTTGGGAACATAAAAGGCAATACATTCACAGAAGTTATTAATCAGATGGTACGAGAGGAGTTTGTTCCTGCTCTTTGAAAGAAAGTGTAACAGTTTTACGTCTAAAAGGGAGGATTGCAGATATAAAGGTGCTTAGCAAAATGAGACCAATTTGTTTAACGAACAAGGATTAAAAATTAATCGTACAGATAATTAAGGAAAGACAGAAAGACACTCATTCTAGAAAATACAGTTGGATGCCATCGTACTTGTCTCCATAGACGTAACGTATTTAAGACAGTATATGAATACAGGAACGTCGTCGCTGGTTACTCTACATCGTCAGCAAATGGAGGCCTGGAATCCATAGGAATTGCAAATGTGTTTGATAAGATTAACCACTGATATCTCTTCAAAATTTGGACACACGGGTTTACTGACATCAACTTGACCGTTTTTAAGACCATTTAAGAGGAATGAAAAGAAGGATTTCCATTAATGGACAATATACCAACGACTTTATTACCACTAAGGATAGTACATTATCAGTGCTACTTCTCTTAACTTCCTTAGAACCGCTCTTACAGAATTAGAATACCATAGTAGAAGACACAACAATATCTGAAATGAAAAGTAACAAATGCATACTCTGACTCCGTAGGGTTGATAGTAAGAAACAAGGAAGTCACTGTTCAGCTAATGGAAAAACGTAACGGCAGCGAAAATAAATGGAACGACAAGTTCATCATTAAATCTGGTGGATGTCAATACTGTTCACCTACCGTGGGCAAATCGATCGGAAAATCAGACTAGCTTGTGTATAACATTCTACATTTGTCCACTAAGAACAACAGCCTCCAATTGGAGACAGGTGCTAGACAAAAATCAGAGGCATGCTTATATTAAAGCAAACAGGATATCTGAATGCCATACAAAGAATAAAGCACAGACACTGTGCAAATGTTCAAATGTGTGTGAATTCCTATGGGACCAAACTACTTAGGTCATCGGTCCCTAGACTTACACAGTACTTAAACTAACGTATGCTAATGACAACACACACCAATGCCCAAGGGAGGACTCGAACCTCAGGCGGCAGGGGCCGCGCAGTCCGTGACATGGTGCCGCAAAACCGCGCGGCCACTCCGCGCGGCTCACACACGGTGCAATTCGTTCACAGGCTACGTATGTAGGTCTCATATTACCTGTACCGAAAGTAACAGCAACAGCTACCATGAACACTGTCAGTAAATGTGTCTGGCAAGATCATATTCAGTAGCAGTAGGCTCAACTACCTTTAAATCTGAGGAGGGAGGCCTAGGACTGAAAGACAGTCGGAAGAAAATGCATCCCTCTTCCTAAGAAGACTACTGCAACTCACTGATACTCAAGCGAACAGCAACGCTAATGTTTTTCTTTCTTTTTTTTTCTTTTTTTAATTTCTCAAACCAGGAAGCATGAAGGCATAAGGCATTTGTACTTTTACTTGACATGTTTTCTAGAGGATAAAAACAAGACAAACTGTCAAAATATGAAGAACAGACAAAATCAAACGAAAAACCGAACTAAAATGAAGTTAAGATATACCAAGAAAAGTTGGAAAAGATTATGGCAAAATATAAATAATAAAATAGTAGCAACAGAATTTGCAAATGACACGGTACAGCGTCATAAATAATATTTTTGTACAAACGAAAAGCTATTCTTAATAGGGCAACAACTGAATGTCTAAAACGCAATAACCCCGAATCATTAACTCACCGCTTATTCTGTGATGGATACAAAGATATATGGAAGGAAGCTGGCAATGCTGGTCACGTTCTTCAGACAGAGTGATGGAAGAGAAATAATATTGAATAACTTGTTCTTTCCAGAAGAAGTGTATTTCCCAACAAATGCAATGTAATGTTATGGAATTTTTGATATGAGTTATTTTCTAAACCCAGAACAGAAATGATAATGAACAAGAATGGAGAATACGTGAAAGAAGAGTGTTAAGAAATGGAAGAAAAAAATCGAACAAAAGATCTTCTGTAATATGGTGAAAATTCTGTTTAAAAAAGAAGCCATAGATAACACCGACTAAATGATGAAGCACGATGTGCACTATGGTGGGGACCCAGTGAGCCCCGTTGCGCGCTTCGTTAGCTACAAAGGCTTCAGCAGATCCCAAGAACAGCATTGTCTACTGTTGTGTACATAGTTCCACGTAGTCAGCGCGTACACAACATTCCCACTAGAGCACGCCCTGCTAAGCACAACAGCGCAGGTGCAGCGCTCGTCCGTCGCCGCACTACGAGATGGCGCTGCCATAGAGATCGACCAAGTTCTGCTTCCGCCGATCCGCGTATTAATATATAGCGCAGCCATTGAGATTGCTGCTTACGTAGAACCTTTTCTCCTCGCGAATCACACTCGTGCAGTAATACATGAATGTGCGAGGTATTATAACGAGTGTACAGACCACCAATTAGTCAGTCTGCATTTGTCTGCACCAGTCTGTACCAGTCTGCCTTAGTCTGTACCAGTCTGTACCAGTCTGCCT
Organism: Schistocerca serialis cubense; assembly: GCF_023864345.2. Lineage (NCBI taxonomy): Eukaryota > Metazoa > Arthropoda > Insecta > Orthoptera > Acrididae > Schistocerca > Schistocerca serialis. The sequence continues at coordinate 546,406,864 of NC_064644.1, forward strand.
TAGTCTGTAACAGTCTGTACGAGTTCTGCATTTGTCTGTACCAGTCTACGGTCAAGTTTCAGTCTGCGCCTAATAAGATTACCATATTCCTGTACATAGCCATGAAGATAAATGTATAGACACTTTTGTCAAGTATTAGAGATGTTGTTGTTGTGATCTTCAGTCCTGAGACTGGTTTGATGCAGCTCTCCATGCTACTCTATCCTGTGCAAGCTTCTTCATCTCCCAGTACCTACTGCAACCTACATCCTTCTGAATCTGCTTGGTGTATTCATCTCTTGGTCTCCCTCTACGATTTTTACCCTCCACGCTGCCCTCCAATACTAAATTGGTGATCCCTTGATGCCTCAGAACATGTCCTACCAACCGATCCCTTCTTCTAGTCAAGTTGTTGCCACAAACTTCTCTTCTCCCCAATCCTATTCAACACCTCCCCATTCGTTATGTGATCTACCCATCTAACCTTGAGCATTCTTCTGTAGTACCACAATTCGAAAGCTTCTATTCTCTTCTTGTCTAAACCATTTATCGTCCATGTTTCACTTCCATACATGGCTATACTCCATACAAATACTTTCAGAAACGACTTCCTAACACTTAAATCAATACTCGATGTTAACAAATTTCTCTTCTTCAGAAACGCTTTCCTTGCCATTGCCAGTTTACATTTTATATCCTCTCTGCTTCGACCATCATCAGTTATTTTGCTCCCCCAATAGCAGAACTCCTTTACTACTTTAAGTGTCTCATTTCCTAATCTAATACCCTCAATACACCAAATGCCCCTAGACATGAAAATTATTGAGCATATCTGGGATGTCTTGCAACGTGCTGTTTACAAGAGATCTCCATCCCCTCATACTCTTACGGTTTTATTGATAGTGAAGTGGACTGACAAGGCAGCCAGTCCACAGTGACGGGTAGCCGATAGAAAGGCACGCGTACACACTCACGCCGACGGGAACAGGATAACTATTGAATGGTAGCAAGAAAAGTACGTAGCTGCTTTATACTTAACTTTATTATTTGATGACTACAGCATTCTTCTTGAGACATTTATACTATAACTCTCAAAGTAGGTAAGGCTAATGGCGCCTTGCTAGGTTGTAGCCATGGACTTAGCAGAAGGCTATTCTAACTGGCTCTCGGCAAATGAGAGGAAGGCTTCGTCCGTATGGTCGCTAGCAATCTCCTCGTACAACTGGGGCGAGTGCTATATCGTCTCTCGAGACCTGCCTTGTGGTGGCGCTAGGTCTGCGATCACACAGTGGCGACACGCGGGTCCGACATGTACTAAATGGACCGCGGCCGATTTAAGCTACCACCTAGCAAGTGTGGTGTCTGGCGGTGACACCACATTCCTCCCCCGCAAATCGGCGAACGGTCGTGAGATAAGGCTTCCGCCCGCCGTGGGGAGGACCCCATGTTGACGTATGCGACGAGGTGGGGAGCCTAACAACAGGCGAGGCTGTGCCACCCGCACCCGGCCATTCGGTCCGAGGGGAGCTAGGAAACGCCTGAAAAGCTAGTCCAGGGCGCACGTCAACATGCGCTGTATGCGCCCGTAAAGAAACATGAGGGGCCGAAGTGTCGAACTCCATTGCGTCGGGGTAGCCGACGCGCGATGACGTCATGTGGTCCGGAGCGGTCGGGAGTTCCATGGCGGAGGACAGCTGGTCACGGGAAGCGATCGGCGGCGCGTGACCCTGGGAGGCGCTTGGCGGCTGCAGCGAAGCGTCTAATGCGGGCGGCGCCGGCGGGAGAACAGGCGGCGGCGGCGGCGGCGGCGGCGGCGGCGGCGGCGGCGGCTGCGGCTGCGGCGGCGCGTCGCCATGGGGCAAATGGGAAGGCATCGTCGGTAACACCTGGGGATGAGGCGAGCCAGTAGATGGGTCCCCAGGGCGCTGACCGGACGGCACCGTTGCTGAAAGCAGACGGGGAGCGGCAGAACCCGTGCGACGACAGAGGCGCATCTGATTGAGATGCCGACGCACCTCACCAGAGGCCCCCAAAACCAAATACATCGCGCGGCCGAGGCAGCGAAGAATGCGCCCTGCGAGCCAACGCCGTGAACCGCGATAGTTGCGATAAAATACAACGTCGCCTGGAACAAAAGCAGGAGTCTGCCGCTGCACAGGAACCTGATGCGGCGGATGCAGCAAAGACATCAAGGTGCGATGAGGACGACCGTGGAGCAACTCAGCCGGCGAGCGACCATCTCGGGGCTGAGAGCGATACGAAGACAAAAAGAGCAACAATGCGTCCTCCCGAGAATGCGACTCTTTCAATTTCAACATCTGTGACTTGAAAGTTCGGACCAATCGTTCAGCGGCACCGTTCGACTGAGGCGAAAACGGCGCGGATGTCAGATGTTGAATACCATTGGCCTGGCAGAATGACTGAAATTCTGCGGACATGAATTGTGGGCCATTGTCGGAAACAATAGTCTGCGGAAGACCTTCTATGCAAAAGATAGCAGACAACGCTTGGATGGTGGCGGAGGACGTCGTGGAAGACATCCGGACAACAAAAGGAAAATTACTGAAGGCATCGACCAGAACCAGCCATCGAGCATTCCAGAATGGACCAGCAAAATCAATGTGCAAGCGTTGCCAAGGGGAAGTGGCTTTTGGCCATGCAAAGACTTTCCGCGGCGGTGCGGATTGTTGTTCGGCACACGCCATGCAAGAAGAACACATATTCGTAATCGCAGCATCGATTCCGAACCAAGTACAGTGCTGACGAGCAAGTTGTTTCGTTCGCACTATACCCCAATGTCCTTGGTGAAGAAGCCGTAAAACAGAGGACTGTAACGAACCTGGGACCACGACCCTGGACTGATCATTATCAGAACGCAACAACAAAACACCACGTCGAACAAAAAGTCTCTCCTTGTGAGCAAAAAATCGGCGAACCAACGGATCCTCGATCCGAGACTTTGACAAAGGCCATTGCGTAGCAACAAAACGCAAAACAGTAGCAAGGACAGGGTCAGCAGCTGTGGCTGTAGCTACACGACGAAAATCGATCGGAAACGATTCGACCACTTCATCGGTTTCCGAATCAATGAACATGCAAGCAAGTTCGGAAGAATCGAATGCTTTCCTCAGCAACAGGCAAACGGGACAACGCATCGGCGTTTCCGTGCTTAGCAGTGGACTGATACAAGATATCGTAGCGGTACTGCGAGAGGAAAATAGACCAGCGAATGAATTTCTGCGCTGTACGTGGAGGGACAGGCTTGGTCGGATGAAAAAGCGATGTCAAAGGTTTGTGGTCTGTGATGATGGTGAAGTGACGAACATACAAGAAATCATGGAACTTAGTAACACCAAACACGAGAGCCAAAGCTTCTTTCTCTATCTGTGAATAATTTCTTTGCGCAGACGAGAGCAATTTGGACGCAAAGGCAATAGGGCGATCATGGGAGCCAACTTTGTGCGCAAGCACTGCACCGATCCCGAAATCCGATGCATCTACCATCAACAAAAGGGGTTTCTGGGGATCGAAAGGCGTGAGACAAGTATTAGAAAGCAACGCCGATTTCAACTGGCGAAAGGCGCGTTCGCATTCCGTCGTCCAGACGAACGGAACACCTTTACGGCGTAAGCGATGAAGCGGAGCTGAAAGAGAAGAGGCATTGCGCACATTCACGCACACCTTGTGATGCTAGATCGTGTAATGTTCTTGCGACCTCATCACGCAATGCGTGGGGAACATTGCGCGCTCTGAAAAATTTCGGTTGCACGTTTACTTTCAGGTCCAAATGTGCTTCATAGTTTTTAGCGCAACCTAAGCCTGGTGCAAAAATGTCTGCAAATTCGTCACATAAGCGAGAAACACTGTCTGAATGCACAGTCTGATTCACTGAGAGGACCTGATTTACAATAGACATGTTAAACATCTGAAATAAATCTAAGCCAAACAAGTTCACTGCCGTAGAAGAACGAAGAACATAAAATGACACCAGTTTTGTTTGTCCCTTGTATGTGGCAAGAAGGCTGCACAGTCCTAACACAGGTATTGTCTGTCCTGAATATGTGGTTAGCTTAACATTTGCGGAACGCAACGGAGGTTTGCCCAGTTGTTTGTACGTGTCGTGATTGAGCAATGAAACTGCAGCTCCGGTATGGAGCTGGAATGGTATCACTTTGCCTTCAAAGTCTAAGTCCACAAAAAGTTTATTGTTCCGCTGACGACAAGAGCGACTGTTTTGTGCAATTTGAACAGACACTGGTACAGAATCACTTGCTAATTGATGTGATTTCCGGCGACGTCGACGCACAGTTTTTGTGGGACGAACACAGGCACTGTTAGAGAAAGTGTCACTGGACGAAGTGGAATTAACGACATGAATGTCCATGGGCGAAGGTCCACGAGCCTGAGTGTCCTTGGTTCGATTCCGGCGCGAAGCAAAGGGCCTGGAATGGTTGTGATTGTCTGATCGGAGCTTTTTCTGGCAAACACTTAGAACATGTCCTTTCTTATTGCAGAAAAAGCAAATAGCTTGGCGTGACGGGCAATGTTCACGCGAATGTCTAGTAGCACACCGCGGGCATGATTTCACTGCATTTGTGTGCTGGCGCGGCACACCTGGCTTAGCGCGCGGCGGCAGCTGTGCGGACGTATGCGAGGGCAGTTGACCGGGCCGCGCAGCTCGAGAGCGCCCTGCGGGCCGGTTAATGTTACACACAGCTGGCGAAGTTTCAAAAGATTCCTGAGCACAGTCAAGTGTGTCCTGTCTATCCAATATGTCTATCACTTGTTGAAGGGAGGGATTAACTAGTTTCAAAATTTGCTCCCTTATGCGAACATCAGAAACGTTCTGTGCAATTGCATCACGCACCATTGTATCTGAATAAGAAAGACCACAGTCACATTCAAAGGCACAGTCCCTAGTAAGTCCTTGCAATGTTGCTACCCACTCCCTATTAGTTTGACCAGCCGTACGTTTTGTACGAAAAAACGTATACCGTTTTGCAACCACATTAACTGTTTCTTTGAAATAGACATCTAATGCAGACAAAATTTCCTCGTAGGACAGAGTTGCTACGTCTCGTCGGGGAAACAATTTCACTATCACACGGTATGTGGACACACCGACACAAGAAAGCAAAAACGGCTGCCGCTCATTACCTTGAATTCTGTAGGCAGCGAGGTGGAAGGCAAACTGGCGGGACCACTCTTGCCAGGTCTCTTGGTTCGGGTCGTAGTGCCTAAAAGGCGGTGCAACGGCAGGTTGTGGCTGCGGTAGCAGTGAAGCGGCGGCGGCCGCATCGGTGTGCAGCGTACGTTGACCCTGGACGAGCTGTCCAAGGGCATCCAATATCGCCTGCGTCTGCTGATGCTGCAAGCGATAAAATTCGGACAGTACATCTGGCGAAGCCATGACACAAATAAATTAGGGCAAAGCAAAACACAAGATCCTTTGTAGACTCGTCGCCAATGAAGTGGACTGACAAGGCAGCCAGTCCACAGTGACGGGTAGCCGATAGAAAGGCACGCGTACACACTCACGCAGACGGGCGTCAATTCTGGAACAGGATAACTATTGAATGGTAGCAAGAAAAGTACGTAGCTGCTTTATACTTAAGTTTATTATTTGATGACTACAGCATTCTTCTTGAGACATTTATACTATAACTCTCAAAGTAGGTAAGGCTAATGACGCCTTGCTAGGTTGTAGCCATGGACTTAGCAGAAGGCTATTCTAACTGGCTCTCGGCAAATGAGAGGAAGGCTTCGTCCGTATGGTCGCTAGCAATCTCCTCGTACAACTGGGGCGAGTGCTATATCGTCTCTCGAGACCTGCCTTGTGGTGGCGCTAGGTCTGCGATCACACAGTGGCGACACGCGGGTCCGACATGTACTAAATGGACCGCGGCCGATTTAAGCTACCACCTAGCAAGTGTGGTGTCTGGCGGTGACACCACAGATAGCCCAGCAGGATTCATGGTGTGAATTCCCTTCAGCACTAATTCCGACATTAGTCGAGTCCACGCCACGTCCTGTTGTGACACCTCTGCATGCTCGAGGGGGTCTTGCGGGACATTAGTCAGGTGTACCAGTTTTTTGGCTCTTCAGTGTAATAAATTAATAAATTAAGAATAGATGACACCCTATTCTCATTCTCCTCATTGTCTCTGTCCATTTCCTCCTTTCCTTCTCGTTGTCCATCTCCTCCTCCTCTCCCCTCTCTCAGTCTATCAACTTGTCACCTCTCTCATCTTCTCCCTCGCTCTATCTCGTGCTGACTCCAAACCCTCTTCATCTCTCCTTCTCTCTGTCCATCACCTCCTCCAGACTTTCTCTGTCAGTCTCCCATCCCGCTCTCTCTTCATCTCCTCCTCCATCTGTCTCTTTTCATCTCCTCGTTTCCGCTTTATAGGTCGATTTACTCCCAACCATATGTCCATCTCCCCTTGATCCCTCTCTGACCTTGAGTGTTGCTTATTGTTACTTCAAATTCAGAGATTGTAGTCTGAATGCTCAATGGAGTATCCTGTCAAATTTGAAGTAAATCGGCCTATAACGATTCAAGATTTCTGCTGACATTTCACTATTATACATGCTCCAACAAAAGTTTGAGATATCATAAAGTTTACTACAAACATTTCTCACAGTACACCAACTGACGTTCCTACGATAGTTTATTAACAAAATAAACCTAATTCCTTCTGAAAACTAGAAAGATTCTGAAACTTCCTGGCAGATTAAAACTGTGTGCCGGACCGAGACGCGAACGCGGGACCTTTGCCTTTCGCGGGCAAGTTCTCCACCAACTGAGCTACCCAAACACGACTCACGCCCCGTCCTCACTGCTCGTGCTTGGGTAGCTCAGTTGGTAGAACACTTGCCCACGAAAGGCAAAGGTTCCGAGTTCGAGTCTCGGTCCGGCACACAGTTTTAATCTGCCAGGAAGTTTCATATCAGCGCACACTCCGCTGCAGAGTGAAAATCTCATTCATGAACGATTCGGTTTAGTTACAAAAAATCATTACAAAACAAGTCAGGCTCACTCATAAGCGCACATCTTGAAAACAAGAACAGAGTAAATATAGGTTCAAATGGCTCTGAGCACTATGGGACTTAACATCTATGGTCATCAGTCCCCCTAGAACTTAGAACTACTTAAACCTAACTAACCTAACGACATCACACAACACCCAGTCATCACGAGGGAGGGAAAATCCCTGAACCCGCCGGGAATTGAACCCGGCAACCCGGGCGCGGGAAGCGAGGACGGTACCGCACGACCACCAGCTGCGGACAGAGTAAATATTTATCTTATGATCATGATTATCAGTCTTTAATAATGAGTACATCCTCTCCTCACACGAATGAGCTCTTCCACTCTGCGAGGCAACCTCTGGATGAAACCGCCAAGTTTCTCCTGGGGTGTGAGGTCCCATTCCTCAATGGCAGCTTCAGTGAGGTCCTGGAGATTGTGATGTACAATGACCACCTTCAGCAGGTCTCATGAATTCCCATTTGCAATCATACCTGCGGCCTGCACTGGCCAATGCATTCGCTTGAGTTTGCTTCTTTGAAGATACTGAGACATGCTAGAATACGGTGCGCTCTTGCTTTGTCATCGACTAATCAAAAGTTGTCACTGCTGTCACGTCTGTAGGGCCTTACAGTCGTTTGTAGTATCTACTGGAGGTATCGGGGGCCAGTCAAATTACCGTAGAGGGGAACTAGAGGGCCACCTTACCATCATAATTGCCGTTCAGAACATTACACTTCCACCAGCAAACGGATGGACTTACTGAACGTATCGGCATTCCTGGTGTCGTCTAGTGCTTCTGCAAATCCTAACAAGTCTAGTCTCCGATCGCAAACCAATCCTGGTCTCGCCAGCAAGCGTGAAATTACTCCGTTCTGCAATGGTCCAAGGTTGATGAGCAAGAGACCAGGTCCTTCGATTACGTCGTTCCGTTGGTTCAGAGCAAAACTTCTCATTGGTCTTCTGCTATAAAGATCACCCTCATGCAATTTTCTGCGCACTGTTTGGTCTGAGATACGATTTCCTGTTGCCCGGGAGAAGTCATTTAAAATATTTCTGCCAGCTGATGCTGGGGTCCTGCGAACCGACAGATGGCGGAAACGCTCCTACATTAGTGTTCTCATATGAGGACGACCACTGCGAGATCTATCGTTCACATTTACCGTCTCTCTGTGCTCTCTCCATACCTTAGACTCACCAGTTTGAGTGAAATGTAACAGATCGGAACATCTTGTTGTGTGTGACGTGATGAAAGCAAAGCCGTTGTCCTAACTCTATCAATATCCAGCTAGCATGTTACTGTAGTGCTGAACAGAAACTGAATAAAGCTGTTGTTGATACTGGACTGTTAGCGGTGCGCCGCTGCGGCAGCGGTTTGTTTACATCACTGGGAAACGGCCATAAAGTGTGCCAGTAGTAAACACCGTCCAGTATGTGGACTTTTACTGGATAATGCATGAAGTGCCTAGATCAGTGAGATCTCTGTTACCGTAGACTACATTTTACGATAGTATTCCAAACTGTTATTGAACAGTGTTTATTTTATACAGTGTAACCTCGTTAACACGAATCCTAAGGGACCGAAAAATCAATAGTTCGTCTTTAAAAATTCGTGTTAAGTGAAAAACACAGATGTTAATATGTATACGCGTACATTAGTACAGTAATACGTACTACACTACAGTATCTATCGCTTTGCATTACTGTAGACTCATTACACTGTAAAGTGGATGTAAAAGTACAAGTACTCACAAATTACAATATCTTCTTGGAAAAAATTCTAGCATGGTTCACTGACGTTCACGGGAACGAAAATATCTCGTAATTTCACAGCCAACTGTAACTATAGAGTCCGTAAACCGAGCAGTCGTGTCGCATGTTGAAGAAAATCGTTCTAAACTGTCCAAGACTGTAAACGTCTCCTGACAGGTAGATGGAATGGTGTCTGTATTCCCCTGCTCCTCGCTTTCTTCTTATGACCCTTCTTGCACCCCGGTCGCAGTTTTTGGCACATCAGATTCCAGAGAAGCGCATACGGCAACAGCGTCGTATACATTAATGAATTCGTCAAAACTGATCCCAGGTTTGACAACGTCTTGCAGAACTGTCCATTCATTAGGTGAAGTGGCGTCGGCCAACTTTGGACATCTTCGGTGTTGCTATTTCTCGAGGTTCTGTTAAATCACTTCTGTATATGATGTGGCGACGTCGAGTTCCAGGCTGCTGCGATGGCTTCTACTACGTCGTGCAGATTCAGATTTGGGGTTACAGTATTGTTTTCAGCAGCATGAATTGCAGCTCTTACAAGCCGCCTGCGGATACACTCTCTTCATGAGGGAAACGATGCTTTTGTTCAAGGGCTGAAGGCGCCTTGTCCCTTTTGGTGGAAAAAAATTGAGCGTTTATCAGATCTGTACGTTATGGGCGGTACATCTGTCCAGTGTAACAAGAATATGTCTGTTATGAGCACCCATCCGACTGTTGAAACGAGGAAGCCACTTCCAAAATGATGTGCCGTCGATCCAAGCTCTCTTATGGTGAGAGTAGATGCAAGGTAAAGTGTCCATACTTATGTTTTTAAAATAACAGTTTCTCGGACTTACCGATAACGCAGGACTGAAACTTTTTACTGCCGTCCGCATTATATACAAGGGCAACTTGCACTTTTATCGCAAAATCAAAATTTGTATCCACTATGCTACAAAATCGTATACTCAAAAACTAATCTTTAAACATCTACCTCAATTGCGTCACAAACATTGGAAATGAGTCCACCATCCGGACCACGAGTACTACATTCAGTGGCTACCACATTGATCGTATTCACATTGACTGTCTTATTTAGATTCAGAGGTAATTATTATGCGGCCTTTCTTATTATTGTTGCTGTGTATAGTTTTCATGTTTCAGTTTAACTATCTCTTTCTCAGTTCCTCAATATTCACAACACTACCTTAATCATGACATTCCACCTTGTTTGGTGGTCCTACAAAACATATTTCATATGTGCCCTACTTTTTTTTCTGAATTCAGTTATTCCTCCTGACTACGTTATGGCAAAGTCCCTAACACCTTCAGCTTACAATGTTCCTTATTTCTCCACTTACCTTATCTCCTTTTATACTATTACTCTTTGTCTCACATTCTTACCGTCATCATTCCTCATCATACATTCTTCGTTGTCCCTGATCAAATTACAAAGCCCAAATCAAGTTTAGCTATTCAAACATTTCCACAATACTATATGTCTTACTTTTTATCAGTACTCCCAAATTTCCTAGATAAAGCGGCTCAAAAACATTTAGCTTACTCTTGTTTCTTTTACCTATCACAATTTATCCACTTATCATCATAATTATTAGGAATTATGTCTTGTTTGTGAAATGTCATCATGTCTGTATATATTTACTTGACTCTTAGTCTAAATAGTTCGATAGTTGAGATGTTGTTTTGACAGACAGAATGTATAGTACAGGAGCAGGAAGCAATGCAGAAAGCTAAAGAAAGAAACAGCACTACTGCAGCCTGGGGCCATGTGTACACTACTGCACAGTCACTAAAGAGTAGTGAAGCCCCTGAGGGTCGCTTTATCACACAAATCACTTCTCACCCATTCCTTCAGAATCCCAAAGTTTGCGGCCTTTATCAAAGTTTTCATCTCCCTCCAGACAACAGTTAGCACCAATTACCAGTATCGAGAAATCCTTAGTCCATAGTTCTGACCACTCAACCTACATCTCTTCTGATAATGCAAATTCTCTACTAACAATTCAAGAAAAGTACTTCTTTTCCATATAATGTCTGAATGTTTTGATTTGATATTAAATTCCTCAGTATATTCGTTCCAAGTTTCCTTAGACCTCATATCATAATCTGAATGTATCTGTCAAAATTTCATTACATCACTCTGTCTATCATCAAACCAGTATGCACCCAAGAATTCTGTGGCAGGTTCCTTAACACATTTGTACCTTTCTGGAGCACATGCTCCCAGTTTCAATTCTGTTACTTTTAAGCTAACACGACGTCTTCTGAACTTATTCTTTTTTATAGCTGATAACTGTAGCTTGGGTTCTAACAGTGTTTTCAACAGAAATTGAATTTACTTCTACACTGAGATCAACAGCTATGTTGTCAGTATTATTACCACTCTATATATATGTTACCGAAGACGTTCCAAATATATTTTTGTCTTCAACGCTCTCTTCTAAATCATCCCGTTATTCTCATTTTCAGAAATAGCCCCTTTAATGGTTCCACTTCCGCCTCATCCTTCCTGCTACATTCCTGGAATATCTGATCACAATCGCTTTCTACTCCAGCTGTATCTTGTTCATCTCCAACAGTTTCATCTTTAGTGTTCTTTATCCAAGGATTCTATGTCTTCATTTCTAATACTATCTGACTCATCACGTTTCGAAAACATTTTAATTTAATTTCTTTAAGTGTCTGATCCATTGTTTCACTTAGCTCCTTTTTTGATTTTCATTTTATGTCTTGTTTTCTCTTGTGATTTGCCAACAGTCTTTATTTTCAAACTTAGTTCTTCCCACCCTTTCTTCATTTTTGCTGACAGCAATTCAAACATACTTTTTATTCCTCCCTTCCCATCTACTTGTCTTTTGACACGTGGTTCCAATTTCATGACTAATCCTTTTTCTACATCTTCCATATCATGCCCTGTGTCTGTATCTAACACTTATTTACTTCCCTACGTCTCGATTACAGCTAACCTGTGGTTATCGTTAATTGTCATTTTGTAGACCCAATGCAAACAAAACGAAGCAAAAAAAGTCGTATCTTACCTAATTAGATCCTAAATATAAGTGGTTCGTCAAGACAGTGTTAGATAGACAGTTCTCGACAAGACAGTGTGTAGATCCACATTGGACATATGTGAAGAATAATTCGTGGACTTCGTGAAATTATACACCGGGTATATATACAGGGTTCTGTTAGAAATAACTTAACTGAGTTGATGTCTGATTATTTTGCCCCACTAGAACACGCTTTGCTTCCGAATTTTGTGGATGAGGAGAATCTGATTCAGAGTAGACACTAAATTATAAAAATCAGGCACAATTGTGTTGGGAATCAGTATACACTGTAGCATCAGATTACCAAGTTATTACTCGTGAAAGTGTGGTAATATGATATTAAATACACTCCTGGAAATGGAAAAAAGAACACATTGACACCGGTGTGTCAGACCCACCATACTTGCTCCGGACACTGCGAGAGGGCTGTACAAGCAATGATCACACGCACGGCACAGCGGACACACCAGGAACCGCGGTGTTGGCCGTCGAATGGCGCTAGCTGCGCAGCATTTGTGCACCGCCGCCGTCAGTGTCAGCCAGTTTGCCGTGGCATACGGAGCTCCATCGCAGTCTTTAACACTGGTAGCATGCCGCGACAGCGTGGGCGTGACCCGTATGTGCAGTTGACGGACTTTGAGCGAGGGCGTATAGTGGGCATGCGGGAGGCCGGGTGGACGTACCGCCGAATTGCTCAACACGTGGGGCGTGAGGTCTCCACAGTACATCGATGTTGTCGCCAGTGGTCGGCGGAAGGTGCACGTGCCCGTCGACCTGGGGCCGGACCGCAGTGACGCACGGATGCACGCCAAGACCGTAGGATCCTACGCAGTGCCGTAGGGGACCGCACCGCCACTTCCCAGCAAATTAGGGACACTGTTGCTCCTGGGGTATCGGCGAGGACCATTCGCAAACGTCTCCATGAAGCTGGGCTACGATCCCGCACAGCGTTAGGCCGTCTTCCGCTCACCCCCCAACATCGTGCAGCCCGCCTCCAGCGGTGTCGCGACAGGCGTGAATGGAGGGACGAATGGAGACGTGTCGTCTTCAGCGATGAGAGTCGCTTCTGCCTTGGTGCCAATGATGGTCGTATGCGTGTTTGGCGCCGTGCAGGTGAGCGCCACAATCAGGACTGCATACGACCAAGGCACACAGGGCCAACACCCGGCATCATGGTGTGGGGAGCGATCTCCTACACTGGCCGTACACCACTGGTGATCGTCGAGGGGACACTGAATAGTGCACGGTACATCCAAACCGTCATCGAACCCATCGTTCTACCATTCCTAGACCGGCAAGGGAACTTGCTGTTCCAACAGGACAATGCACGTCCGCATGTATCCCGTGCCACCCAACGTGCTCTAGAAGGTGTAAGTCAACTACCCTGGCCAGCAAGATCTCCGGATCTGTCCCCCATTGAGCATGTTTGGGACTGGATGAAGCGTCGTCTCACGCGGTCTGCACGTCCAGCACGAACGCTGGTCCAACTGAGGCGCCAGGTGGAAATGGCATGGCAAGCCGTTCCACAGGACTACATCCAGCATCTCTACGATCGTCTCCATGGGAGAATAGCAGCCTGCATTGCTGCGAAAGGTGGATATACACTGTACTAGTGCCGACATTGTGCATGCTCTGTTGCCTGTGTCTATGTGCCTGTGGTTCTGTCAGTGTGATCATGTGATGTATCTGACCCCAGGAATGTGTCAATAAAGTTTCCCCTTCCTGGGACAATGAATTCACGGTGTTCTTATTTCAATTTCCAAGAGTGTACGAAGGAAATACATCCTGCGTGGTGAGACAGCTGTCACAATCAGTTTGTTCTCGCCGCCAAGCTTAGGCCAACACCGAAGTAGCAGCTTTAATTCTATTGGTGGGTGCCAGAAGCTAATGGATTAACGTGATTTACGTATCAAACATATGCCAACTCACTTTGGAAATAACATTGCACACGCGTTTAAAACACCTCCCTCCAAGAGCCATAAACAAAACTTGCAACTGTAGCAGCTTTAATTTACATGAAACAGATACTTTAAGTAAAAGAAAAATATTTATAACAAATGGTGGGTCAAAAAAGCTACATTGAAAGATGACAGTTCACTTCAATCAATTTTACTTACGTAGCGAAAGTTAAAAACGCAAAAGGAAGAAAATAGCTTTATAATGAAACAAACTATTTACAACACGAACTGCTGAATTATATGAGTTTTTGACTGGGGAGAGCGCACGGCAGTGCAGATTATCTGTTCGTTGTCGGAGAGGCGTGACGTCGTGTTGAGATGACGGCTGCGGCGCATGACGCTGCAGACTAGTTATTACAGCCTGTTGCACTTCTCCGGCGAAATATGCTGGTGAAGTCTCTTCTCTGTTATGCTACAAGGTTATCTGAAACATTATTTATCAGGCCACTGCTTGACTGGACGTAATTTTTGATGAGAAAAAATGGTTCAAATGGCTCTGAGCACTATGGGACTTAACTGCTGAGGTCATCAGTCCCCTTGAAATCAGAACTACTTAAACCAGCTAACCTAATGTCATCACACACATCCATGCCAAAGGCAGGATTCGAACCCGCGACCATAGTGGTCGCGCGGTTCCAGACTGTAGCGCCTAGAACCGCTCGGCCACTCCGGCAGGCTGTGGTGATAATTTACAGGTATAACATGGGGACGTTTATTATTCGTTATACATATTTAGTTCTGGTTTCCCTACTTCATACACTGTTCGTGATAATTTCCGACTGCGATACAACTGTTCGTCACGTCTACATATGACTAACGCAATAGCAAATTCACAGTCGGTAAAATCGTTCTTGTACCTGACCCACAATTGTAATTACATTCAGCGCTACAGTTAAGGCTTTCAACATTCATTAAGAGGACAAATACAATACACAGTTTTATGGAGCCTTGGCTCTCGTGATGCGGTTAAATGTAAAAACAGTACCACTCACACGGTAGAAGTAACTATAATGTCTACTCGTGTAAGCATTGGCAGTACCAGTTGAGAAACAGTCCATTTAGTGATACTCAAACTGTACGATTTTTCTGTTTATAATGATCACTAGTTTTCATTACGCACTGCGACGGTAATCCGAAACGTCAGTCATAAAGGTCCACAATTCACTGTCTCGGCAAGTTTTTGCATATCAAATCAACATTATCCGTCTCGCCACATTGTCGCACGCAAACTCACTGACACTCAGTGTATATCGCCGCTGAACTGTCACTCTCGATATCGATCTCAATGCTTTCGTGCCTACGATTTACGCAGCTGTTCTTCACCTCAAAGTCAGTGTTACAAGTGCAGATAAATAAAACGAAAGAATTCAGATGGCTTCCATATCCAGGTAACTACAGGAAAACAGGCACATCTATTAGAGAAAAATAAATAAGTGGGAATTACGTTTTAACAATATCACCAAACACATAATACTACACCATCAAAGATACGAATACTTAATCTAAGGAAGCGAAAGAAGTGACAGGGAAAAGAGAATAAAGTTTACCTATCACTAACGGCTATAACTTCACAACATTCATGATGGGGATGGAGTATTCTGTTTGCCATGCAAGTTCCATAACGCCTAATTCTCTCATGATAGGTGTAGAACACAAGGAAAACATTGGGATGCGTAGGTCAATAAATTATGGAAGATTCTCGTCACATTTTCATAACAAATCAATTGCATTTCTTTTGTGTGTACAAGCGATCTGCCACAATTTTCATACTACATCCATAACTAGTGTCTCACGTTTTGATTTTCGTAATGAATCCGTAAGATGCAGCTTACAATTTCGTCTACTGATACTGTTAACATCTTTTTCATATACAGGTGATGATATAATTATCACATATAGTTTACCATTTTACTTCGTATCTATTTTTACATATCCCACACACAGATCGCAATTTCAGTACAAAACATTCAAAACCAATATTTTTCCGCTAAAACAATTTTAAAACGCGTCCTATTCTACACACAGCTGTTTACTAGCCATGTCATATGAGAAATAACTCCGCGGTATAGTGGTTACTTTACCATTGGGTATAAAGCATTATTATCTTCTGCCTATAATGGCAGTTTACGTTGTTTTATAGTGGCGTGTAACAACAGTCGGTTTATCAGCATCATTTAACACATATTCTCGGTAATGATCAATTCTTGATTCGTTAACTGAAGAGCATTTCATTCCTTTCGCTCTAAGTATTATGGGTCGTGGTTCAGCTTCAAGTGAATTCATTTTTGCCCTCAGTCTCACAAATTGTGTAGTCAGTATTCCCTGATCATTCGTCTTTCACTTCATCCACTTCAATTATATTTACATATGGAGCATTATAAATGTTAATTTTGGGGAAACTTGAACCATCAAACCACCTATACACACATTATGTCTATCAACATAATAAATATTTGGGGTTTATGCATAGTGCATTAATCTATTCATGTCTATGTAACACATTTTAACATTTTTTGCCTCAGTTTTGTTCAACATGTATCCCTACTGGAAATCTACAAGAAATATCTGAAATACCTATTCCTCCCTCAATGGCTTTGTGGTAAACACTGTTAAATCTACTTACTTCAAGAGCAAACAGTACTACACTTGCTTAAAATTTTTTCTTGCAGTCAGAGCAGCAGTTCCATATCTGCCTTTGAAATGAGCCACTATTTCGCATCACTAATTTTCCGAATATTCTGGATAGTTTTTCCAAAAATAGCATTATTGGTTAGTTTGAAAGAAAAAACTCTTTTCGAAATCGTTTTTTTTTTGTGTTTGCACGTTTCTTAGCATTGGTAATAACATACGTTTTCGCCTAGGGAGCTAGATGGGATGGTGATATCTGGTGAATTTTGCCTAGAACAAGATTATTGTTCAGAGATCGCTATAAATTTCTCTAATGAATCATATAATTTTTTAAAATGTGATGTGGAAATCTGGTTCTTTAGAACTTCTTGATTGTTGATGCTAGGTGGTAGTACCATTTCCTCTAGACGTAATGTCAGACAGGAGTGAAAATGAAATGATGGTGTTCTATTACTATCCAGAATAATAGATCTGGGTTTGTTTGGCCACCTGAGCAAATGTCTCTTTTTGACTCCACCTCAGAAACTTGTGGATGAGATGAAAAGAATATAAAAACACAAATTCTTAGCCCTAAGTGAAGTAAGTTTCTGACTCAGTTAGGAATCGAATCCAGTGCACTATGATCTAGGGCAGTCACTCTAACCAGCAGACAATGAGGAATTTGGAATCAATTTCATAAGTTTTTTCAGAATACTCAAAATCTGCTTCCAAAATGTAACTTATGTAAGGATCATCTAGTATGCTCATTACATCAAAACATCCACAGACAGCTATGAAAAATCAGAGAGTGGTGGGTGTTGGTTGCATCATTGCTCAGCTGTAGAGACTGTTAACATGTGGTACATAATATAGATCCTTTTTTGTTTCCATTATTATCAGACATCCCCCTATTGTTTGCAGTAGAACATCTATGTGCGGTGTGATCACCCCATCTCTGGTGCACGAATGGCAAAACATCATTTTTTCGGATGAAACCAGGTTCTGTCTACAGCATCATGATGGTCGCATCCGGGTTTGGCGACATCGCTGTGAACGCACATTGGAAGCGTGTATTCGTCATCGCCATACTGGCGTATCACCCGGCGTCTTGGCATGGGGTGCCACTGGTTATATGTCTCGGTCACCTCTTGTTCGCATTGACGGCACTTTGAACAGTGGACGTTACATTTCAGATGTGTTACGACCCGTGGCTCTACCCTTCATTTGATCCCTGCAAAACCCTATATTTCAGCAGGATAATGCACGACCTCATGATACAGTTCCTGTACAGGCCTTTCTGGATACAGAAAATGTTCGACTGCTGCCCTGGCCAGCACATTCTCCAGATCTCTCACCAACTGAAAACGTCTGGTCAATGGTGGCCGAGCAACTGGCTCGTCACAATACGCCAGTCACTACTCTTGATGAACTGTGGTATCGTGTTGAGGTTGCAAGGGCAGCTGTACCTGTACACGCCATCCAAGCTCTGTTTGACTGAATGCCCAGGCGTATCAAGACTGTTATTACGGCCATAGGTGGTTGTTCTGGGTACTGATTTCTCAGGATCTATGCACCCAAATTGCGTGAAAATGTAATCACATGTCAGTTCTAGTATAATATATTTGTCCAATGAATACCCGTTTATCATCTGCATTTCTTTTTGGTATAGCAATTTTAACGGCCAGTAGTGTATAAAAGTTGTTTCCTTGCTAGTATCAGTTGCTCACTTAAAATATGCTGTTGTCAATTGATGTTGTGGATGCATATTTCTGGCTACTTTGGGAGGCCCATTTTCTTGCCTTTAGTGGTATTTGTAAGTTATCTTTATTGTTGGAGAAAGAGTGCCCATGTTGATACATGTGAGAGGTGATTGCAGATTTTCTTAAACTATGTAGTCTATGGCATCCATGCGTTCACAATAGCTTAAAATATCTGCAAGTCTGGGCCAGATAAATGATGGGGTAGTTGTCACAGTTTGTATAATCCTGATATTTCAAGACATATGGTGGTGGTTTTGGCGGTGTGTACTATATCTCTTACACAGTGTTGTTTGTACAGAATGGATCTGCAACTTTGTATGAGATTGTGCTTGGGAATGTAACGTTTGCTGACAATTTCTTTCCTGGTGATGATTGTGGTTTGACATAATGTAATTTTATTGTAAATGTGGTCAGCTTTTTATGGATTATGTCCACAATTTTTAGCTACTGGTTGGATAATAATGATTTCTTGTTGATAGAAAAGGAGAGTTTTATGTATATGATTTTAATGTGGATCTGAAATGAACTATTTTGTGCTGTGTATGTTGGCATCAAGAACTGGCTATGATTATGTCTGTGGTAATGGGATTTTCATGAACTTCGAAATATGCTTTTGTTTAACTACTTTATACTAAGTTCAAGAAACCTGATACCTTCAACTGTCAGATGCCCAGTAATGAATTTGGTACTGAGGTGCGTGTTACCCATAGCAACTGCAAATGATTGTGAGTTTAACCTACTTTACCACTGAACAGGATGATACAATCATCAGTATAACTTTTGTAATAAATTTTATTTTCTATTAAATGAGCATTAGCGCTGAACATTTATTTTCCATATAATCAACGTAAATATGAGCTACAAGACTTGAAGAACTGCTTCCCATTACTAGATTATCTGACTGTATACAGAGTTTCTTCATGAGTGAGAAGTAGTTGTTTAAGTGCTACAATTAATTCTAACTTCTCTGTGAGTTTGCAGGTCTCTGTCTTGTAAAGTTGTTTGTTCTTTAATAAATTACACCTCATTACTTCAGTGTTACGATGGGGATGCCCATTTGTGTACGAATATGCAATGTCCATGGATGTAGATCTGCCACTGTCTAGTATATGCAGATCAGTAATGCAATTAATATGTTCATGGGTGTTCCTGATGAAAAGCGTTTCTAAATATATTATATATTTCAAAGTTGTGCCAAATGTATAAGAGTCACTGACAATATCTTTGAGCTTCTGTGAAATGTAATGTACAAGCCTGTTCTGTAAGTTAACAATGGGATATATGTTGACGTTTATGAAATTTTAGCTTAATAGTAATGAATTTACAAGCAAGCTATGTCATACATGATTATTTAATGAAAGATAGCATTCCTAATTAATCTCCCATGTTGAGCTTATTATTTGAAAGAAAGGATACTAGGGTTTTGCTGATGTGTTTATACATGAATACTGCAGTTCGGCCTTTATCCCCATTTACAAGAAAGTATTTATCCTTACTAAGTCCTTTTTTATTAATGCCTATGAGTAGTTTTGAATCATTTTCCGATGAGTTCTATGTTGACTGTGAACTTTTTAACCCTTTGAATTTAGATTATCTTGTTCACTTCAGGATAGACTTGTTGTATCACATACAGTTTTTGTGCTGACAACTAATTTTTCAATATTCTTGTCACTGCGTTTAGGTGCAACATTATATTTTGCATCTTTAAGGAGTAAATCAAGTTCAGATTCAACAAATAAAATGCGGGAAAAATTTATTACTCCATCACAGGGTTCAAGCCTGGATGTGTTGGGAGCATCATTATGATAATGTGTTTACTTTATTTTTATGCCTTGAGGAGATGATTAGTTGCTCTTTGCTTACCTGTCTATTAATGCTATCTACAATGTGCAAGAAATATTTAGGATGTATTGAATAACTGACTTAAGAGGCAGTTTATATATCTGCTTCTTTAGAATGCATCTGTGCTTGTAGAGGGATTTGATTGAAGATTTTAACCATATTATTGCGCAGTTAGACTTGGTAATCTGGCAGACTTATTCATTCTCATAGTGTTGACATACATATAGTTAGGGATTACATTTAAAGCTAGCCAGTCTCGTTAAATTTTACAGCTTCAGTTATCTTCGTAATATTCAGTTTGCAGTTTTTGAATATATACAAATTCGGAATGCATGGCTATGCAATTTCACCGTTATTATCCTGCATGGATTAAATACGATTGAAATTGTAAACTGAATTTCCCAGCTATGCGAAGCATGTAAGAGTATTTGAGAAAAAGGACGAAGAGGTATCTATAATATATATGGTATTCGGTATGCTGAGCGTCAGTGGATGGTTATAATAACGAAGAAAGAATGCCAAAGAAAAGGTTTTAAGATGAGTCTATTGTATGCCTTGGAACATCATAAAAGTGAGAAATATGGGACCCTGTTTATACTATCGGTTGAAAACATGGAAAATTATCATTTCTGTTATGTAAAAAACCTTTAGATTTTGTCGCATATTGACTAGTGTTTCTATGTACACTGAGGATTTTGTGAATTTCTGCTATACTGAGTAGCAAAATGTGTGATTTGATTTAACAGTTACATCAGATTGCTGAGCTCATGAAATATTGCTTACTGAAAAATAAGCAAGTAAATATTATCCCCGAAGAGAAAGTAGCTTTTTGAGCAGCAGGAAGTTGTCACGTCTGTAAGGAACACCTCAGGCAAACTGATTTTAATCACAGAGGTCGCTGTCATTTTAGTATCAGATATCGTAGAGCTGCACATGAGAGCTTTAATTTAAATTGCAATCCTAATTTTCCACACACAGTTGAGTTTTGCAATCTGTCGAACTACAATGCTTCTTTTATAATAATGAATCTAATGCAAAACTGAGCATAATCAAGTAGTGAAAGTAGAATCACGGCACGTTCCAGTAACACATGGGAAAAAATGTAACATTTACTAAATGTATCGCAGTCGAACACCATTGCGACATAAAATTTGGGTTTACACATTTTTTCAGCCTTTCGTGCTCTCTAGAAAGAATGTCTCATGCTTGAAACCTGATGGGGTTAAAATAATGAACAGTGAAAAGTTCAGTTTGATTAATAGATACTGTGTGTTCCCATAGGTGTATGCAGCTGACGAATCCATTTTGTTGGATGAAATGTTTCCATAAATTGAAGAATTCACAATCTTGCCCACCAGTGCAACAATTATCAAAAATGTGGATATCTAAATAGCATAGAAGGTGCGGTGATTACCTCTCTGCAACACATTAGGAAATTACTCTGATCTTATTTAAAAACTGATGCTCTGCTCTAGGCTGATGTCTACAAGAACTTCCTAGCACACTGTCTCAAAGCGTAGGATCCACTCCATTATGACACTTTAGCTGTTTTTAATGTGGGACACTTTACTATAAGCTACTAATGTAACAAAACCTTCATTACGGATACAGAACACTTACTGTTTGTTGAGTGTGACGTCAGGGGTGGTACCGTTCACTGTTTGCGTATAGATGACATTGCAAACAACCCGTTCAGATGACATTAATGAAAAATTACGATCAATCTCATAATACATACATGGATGTTAACAGTCTCTGCAGCAACTACACTACTGGCCATTAAAATTGCTATACCACGAAGATGACGTGCTACAGAGGTGAAATTTAACCGACAGGAAGAAGATGCTGTGGTATGCAAATGATTAGCTTTTCAGAGCATTCACACAAAGTTGTCGCCGGTGGCGACACCTACATCGTGCTGACATGAGGAAGTTCCAACCGATTTCTCATACACAAACAGCAGTTGACCGGCGTTGCCTGGTGAAACGTTGTTGTGATGCCTCGTACTATCACGTTTCCGACTTTGATAAAGGTCGGATTGTAGCCTATCGCGATTGCGGATCCCAACGGCCTCGTATCTCTAGCGGTCGAGATGACAGGCATCTTATCCGCATGGTTGTATTGGATCGTGCAGCCACGTCTCGATCCCTGAGTCAACAGATGGGGATGTTTGCAAGACAACAACCATCTGCACGAACAGTTCGACGACTTTTTCAGCAGCATGGACTATCAGCTCGGAGACCAAGGCTGCGGTTACCCTTGACGCTGCTTCACAGACAGGAGCGCCTGCGATGGTGTACTCAACGACGAACCTGGGTGCACGAATGGCAAAATGTCATTTTTTTGGATGAATCGAGGTATTCTTTACAGCATCATGATGGTCGCATCCGTGTTTGGCGACATTTCCGTGAACGCACATTGGAAGCGTGTATTCGTCATCGCCATACTGGCTTATCACCTGGCGTGATGGTATGGGGTGCGATTGGTTACACGTCTCGTTCACCTCTTGTTCGCACTGACGGCACTTTGAACAGTGAACGTTACATTTCAGATGTGTTATGACCCGTGTCTCTATCCTTCATTCTATCCTGCGAAACCGTACATTCAACTGATTGTCATGAAATTTGGTATGGAGATAGCAAGAACATAGACTACTTTAAATGTTCAGGTAATTTGATTAAGCAAATGCGGATGAGTTCTGAGGGCCTGTATGGGTTTCACAGATACTGATTCTTATGCAACATGTCTTCAAAATATTTCACAAGACTGGAAAATTCAGATTGTTCGAAATGTTTCATCGTTATGATGCTATGTTTTACTCGGTCTTGTGTAGCTTGAGACCAATATGCTGAGAGGAAGGTATGATAAAATTCTCCTTCACTGTGACAATCGTTAATGACCGATCGCATTCTTACAGCTAGTTCGTTCTCTAAATAGCCACACATAAATTCTAATCTGTGCTCTAAAGACCAGTTGGGAGGAAAACAATGAGAGAATGGATGAAGCCACGCTTGTGGATGTCATGCCAGAATTATTAAATTTTTTGAATTTACGTGTAGTAATGAACAGCTTATAGTCAAAGTCATCGTGTCGGCGAGTCGCATATCGGTCATTGTTACGTCGTGTCGGCGGTTCCATCTCAAAATTCGGTGCACCTTGCCAATTTCTTTCATAATTTCCGAAATGCCCTGTATTATTACTTTGTGGCTTTTCCGTATTTCTAAGTCCCTCTTCCCGTGTTGGAGCGCGAGTCTACTCTGAAATATGTAATTCTTGTATTACTTGTGCCAACTGATCTTGTACTTCCCGAATTTCTCTTTTGTGTTGCGTATTAATTTGATTCTGGTTTTGTTTGAATTTCCTAATTTGTTTGTACTCTTCTGTGTCATTAAATACTACCGGTCTTGTGTCATTCAGATTATCATCTACCTTTGTAGATAAATTATTTAACTGATCCGAAAGTTCGACTACTTTCTCTGATAATGAACTAATTTCCTCCATCTGTCTTTCTGAACCAATTTTAAGAATATCTACTGTGTCCTTTAAGTTTTCCTGAGTTTTTGCAAGTTGCGTAACCGAATCGGTAGATGCGTAGATGCAACTGAGTCAAATTTAGCCCGCAAGGTCTCGTGATTTTCATGAACAATAGTTTGCAGTTCTTTTATGGCTGCTTCGTGATTCTGTAATGCATTTTCATGCCGCGAAAAAATAGGTTGAAAATGCTCACAAATTTGTGTTTTTACGCCATTGCAGATTTCTGACATTTCGATTCGATGTTATGTAACTCAGTAGTTAAATATTCACTTGTTTGTTGAAGTGTTTCTTTAATTTGTTTATGATTTTGTTCAATTTGTTGCTGTGGCTGTTTTTGATTTTGTTCCATTGCGTCTAACTGTTGCTGTGTTTGTCTCTGATTTTGTTTCATTTGTTGCATTAATTGCAATAATAATGTATTAGTGTCTGGAATCTGTTCCTTTATGCTTTTCGGCAGTGTATTTGCATCGGCAACATTCACATTTTGAAAATCAGAAAATGTGTCTTTACTTAACTGAGAAAAAGGTGAGGATGTAAAACCTGAATCTACAGTATTTGCAAAATTCTGTCCTGTGATTTCGAGTTCCTGGGGCGAGCTGTTGCCGACCGATCGATCGACAATACTACCCTGTTCACTAGCTGTTTCACTGTCTACACGCCTATTTACTGCCTGGTCCATTTCCCTGTGGACAATTACCAAATTACTATGTTGAACATTCGTTAATTCATTACACGGTGGCGCTAACACACTACTCTCGTCTTCACTGTCATTTCTCCGTTTGCTTTGGAGCCTAGTATTACGTTTTTCACACGCCATAATTGTCACAGTATTACACACAATAACACAGGAAAGCACAATATGAAGAGCAAAAAGAGAAAACACAGTAAAATAGCACTGAAAATAATATTCAATTAATTGGAAGCGAGGCTGCGAAATACTTGGTGCAAATTTATATGTATGCCACAGCTGTTTTACACTACATCAATGAAAAACTACAACTACAAAGGCAATTCCCTCAACAATTACGCGCTAGCAATAAACAATAACTACAGTAATTACTCAAACTACAAGAAAAAATCAAAAGATTCCAGTGATGTATCCTCGGCTAAGGGTCGACATATGAAACGTCCCCTTTGGAAAATTTATGAATTGCTGTGCTGGTAAACCCCTTACGTTATTTGATTTTCAAACAGCTGAGCAAAACTGAACATACTCAGACATTTCTATCTTTACTTATTCTGATCATAACTAAACTGACACACAATATTTTTAGCGCAACGCAATCTGACTTTCAGTAATCCGTACAAAAGAATGGTCGTGACTAACAATAACGTATACCTTTCATGGATCACTTACCTCACAAAAGTCTCCGTTACTTGAACTACTGCATTACAGCGAGCGCGAATACTGCCAGCTAAATAAAGGATTCTAACTACTGAAGGCACTAACTACTGATAGGCATAGTTAGCAAATGGAAGATGTTGATAGAGAACAAACAATGTATTTACCTTAATAATATTCAAAAGTCATCATATATATATATATATATATATATATATATATATATATATATATATATACAGGGTGAGTCACCTAACATTACCGCTGGATATATTTCGTAAACCACATCAAATACTGACGAATCGATTCCACAGACCGAACGTGAGGAGAGGGGCTAGTGGAATTGGTTGATAGAAACCATAAAAAATGCACGGAAGTATGTTTTTGAACACAAACCTACGTTTTTTTAAATGGACCTCCGTTAGTTTTGTTAGCACATCTGAACACATAAACATATACGTAATCAGTGCCGTTTGTTGCATTGTAAAATGTTAATTATATCCGGAGATATTGTAACCTAAAGTTGACGCTTGAGTACCACTCCTCCACTGTTCGGTCGTGTGTATCGGAGAGCACCGAATTACGTAGGGATCCAAAGGGAACGGTGATGGACCTTAGGTACAGAAGAGACTGGAACAGCACATTACGTCCACATGCTAACACCTTTTTATTAGTCTTTTTCACTGACGCACATGTACATTACCATGAGGGGTGAGGTACACGTACACACGTGGTTTCCGTTTTCAATTACGTAGTGGAATAGAGTGTGTCCCGACATGTCAGGCCAATAGATGT
Source organism: Schistocerca serialis cubense (assembly GCF_023864345.2). NCBI lineage: Eukaryota > Metazoa > Arthropoda > Insecta > Orthoptera > Acrididae > Schistocerca > Schistocerca serialis. The sequence continues at coordinate 546,432,528 of NC_064644.1, forward strand.
TCAATGTGGTGGCCATCATTTGCTGCACACAATTGCAATCTCTGGCGTAATGAGTGTCGTACACGCCGCAATACATCTGGTGTAATGTCGCCACAGGCTGCCACAATACGTTGTTTCATATCCTCTGGGGTTGTAGGCAAATCACGGTACACATTCTCCTTTAACGTACCCCACAGAAAGAAGTCCAGAGGCGTAAGATCAGGAGAACGGGCTGGCCAATTTATGCGTCCTCCGCGTCCTATGAAACGCCCGTCGAACATCCTGTACAGGGTCACTCTAGTGTTAATTGCGGAATGTGCAGGTGCACCATCATGATGATACCACATACGTCGACGCGTTTCCAGTGGGACATTTTGGAGCAACGTTGGCAGATCTTTCTGTAGAAACGCGATGTATGTTGCAGCTGTTTAGGCCCCACAGAAAGAAGTCCAGAGGTGTAAGATCAGGAGAACGGGCTGGCCAATTTATGCGTCCTCCGCGTCCTATGAAACGCCCGTCGAACATCCTGTCAAGGGTCAGCCTAGTGTTTATCGCGGAATGTGCAGGTGCACCATCATGCTGATACCACATACGTCGTCGCGTTTCCAGTGGGACATTTTCGAGCAACGTTGGCAGATCATTCTGTAGAAACGCGATGTATGTTGCAGCTGTGTAGGCCCCTGCAATGAAGTGAGGACCAATGAGGTGGTCGCAAATGATTCCGCACCATACATTTACAGTCCACGGTCGCTGTCGCTATACCTGTCTGAGCCAGCGAGGATTGTCCACGGACCAGTAATGCATGTTCCGTAGATTCACTGCCCCGTGGTTTGTGAAACCCGCTGCATCGGTAGACGGGTAGAACTGCAACGCATTCTCTGTTAATGCCCATTGACAGAATTGCACTCGATGATTAAAGTCATCACCACTTAACTGCTGATGTAGCGACACATGAAACGGGTGGAAGCGGTGACGATGCAGTATGCCCATGACACTACTTTGACTCAGTCCACAGGCTCTCGCAATGTCCCGTGTACTCATGTGTGGGTTCATGGCAACAGCAGCTAACACACCAACTGCACCCGCTTCTCCTGTGACGGGCCTGTTACGGACCCGTTTGCATGCTACGACCATACCTGTTGCATGCAGTTGGCGGTAGATGTTTTGCAATGTGCGGCACGTTGGATGCTCTCTGTCCGGGTACCGTTCTGCGTACACCCTGCGGGCTTCAGCTACATTTCGTCGACACTCGACATAGATGAGTATCATCTCCGCCTTTTCAGAGTTCGAATACACCATGGTCACAGATCCTACAACACTACACTATCACAGACGTCTGGTAACACGGTGTACTACAGTTGGTCTGCGTGCGGAGACGAACGCAGAATAACAATAGCAGCAAGCGCTACATGCGGACACTGCGACAGCTAGACCAAACCACAACAGTGCGCTACAGCCACAATCGTAAGCACGGTCGTCATCGTAAACATGTCCCTGCAGATGCTGCTCGCCGACCGTGGCCCGTGTTTGTTACAACACGCAACTGAACGTCGGAGGTTTCAAGCGTCAATTTTAGGTTACAATATCTCCGGATGTAATTAACATTTTACAATGCAACAAACGGCACTGATTACGTATATGTTTATATGTTCAGATGTGCTAACAAAACTAACGTGGTTCCATTTAAACAAAACGTAGGTTTGTGTTAAAAAAACATACTTCCGTGCATTTTTGTATGATTTGTATTAAACAATTACACTAGCCCCTCTCCTCACGTTCGGTCTGTGGAATCGGGTCGTCAGTATTTGATGTGGTTTACGAAATATATCCAGCGGTAACGTTAGGTGACTCACCCTGTATATATCAGTTCATAATATACAGTATTACATATTTACTCTTCCTGATGGACACACATACAGATCGTCCGCCCTCAAAATTCCGCCATCTCTCTCCCCACATCCACCACTGCTGGCGGCTCACCTCCAACTGCACAACGCTACGCGCTGTTCACATCCAACTGCCCAACACTACAATAGCGAATATTCCAACAATGCCAACCGGCCACAGACTGCACACAGCACCGCCAGCGATTTTCATACAGAGTGCTACGTGACGTTACCAACATAAAAACCTAAACAGCCTACTTACAGCATAGACACCCAGAAACCTGTCAGTGGGATTAAGAATCCCTGGCATGCTGAATTGCTTTTGTCTGTATTCCAAATACGCTATTAAGCAGAGGGGCAAGATTTTGCCCTGTAAGTCTATTTAGTGCTGTTACCATTATTTCCTGCATTTACCCTATTTGTCGATTGATTTCCACTGGGCTATAATGTCTCTTTTGAAGTATTTGTCTGTTTTGCTCGCTTCTGCAATTTCAATTATCGTAATATTGTTGATTTCCTGCAGCATTCTTGATAAGAAGCAATTGATCCGCTCTTCCAGATTTTAAAACATGATTTTTTTTTTATGCGCGTATTAAATCGAAGCAAAATGTAGCACATGTGTTTTTACCTGTGTTGCTACGTCTAACCTGTAGCAATCATGTCAACTCTGTGGCACAAAGTGTTCAGCTACATTTGCAACCGCGGACACAGTTGTCACTTTACAGCACTCTTATGAAGTAATTAATTCCACGCTCTCCATTGTAACTGTAGATGGGTGCGTTACGTGCGTCACAAAGGAATATTACTGTTCGTGGCCGGCGGCGTGTGCAGGGTAAAAAGAGGCCAGTGTGGCCCGCTCTTTATTACCTGCTGTCTGCCGCGTAGAGAGAGCCACTTTGAGGGCTTGCCCGTTATTGTTCTTTTCCCGAGCGTCCGTAGCGTTAACGCCGGTCACACACATCGCGCAGAGTAGAATTTGCACATATGCTGGATTCCGTTGATTATCTCACTTCACGATTGTCAAATAAAAGCCTGGAAAATGGAAGCACAATGTACTGTCACACAGATGTCTGAAAAACCTGTAAACAGCCAAACGCTAAATCCAACTGACTGATACTGATACACAGTACAGTTATATAATTGTTGAACACGGACATCCAGGGGAACTGTTACATGCAAAAGCCAGCTTTTGCTGCGACTGACTGTCTTCACAGAGGTGTGGAGCTATGGTCCAACTATTGCACAGTCCATAGTGCCTAGTGCAATATCCATACAGGATACAGTAACCCCTTCAGTGCTACATTATTTTTAAAAATAAAAAAGTATTCTGGCCTTTTTTCGTAGCTGTATGAATCTATTTATTACAATGTAAATAAAATTAAAATTTGACACACTTCGTTTAAAAGATTAAAAAAATTGTACAATAAATCCAGACATTTTGTCTGGAGGGTAGTCGAGGATGCGAAGTACGAAGTCAACAGTTAAACATTTGAAAGGGTACAGTACCGCCCGACATTGAAAATACGTGCAACATTCTTTGTGATTCTTGTCAGAACAACATATTTTTTGTAATAATAACTCAATTTCACTTAATACACCGAAGCCTGATACCAGTGTAGGAAAGAATGACAATTTATCAATTTACTTATTTAATTGATCACATGTGCACTCCATCAAAATGAATCCCTACATCCAATTTGGTGAGATCTGTGAAATGAATGAATGTATGGTCGTCTGCTAACCGCAGATAGTGAATGTGCAATATATGATCATCTTTGAGACGGTCCTTTGGTCACCTTTGGTGGAACCAAAGAGATGAAATTTACCTGAGCTTTGAGCGCCTGAAATGTGGCTGACCAATACAGTAGCATGGTGTTCCCCCACCTCGGCCGAGGTGCGAGATTCCCTGAAGAACGGCCATGTTTCATAACTCTGGAGCTGGATCTTGTGTTGGTAAGACCTGTCTTAGGTGTGCTCCGTAAAGACAAAAGAGTGGAGACAATGGTATGCATGTGAAATACTTAAGAGTAGTTTGGAATAATTATTTCTCTATTTCAGGAACTTTTATGGGGAGAATTAAATGACAGGCAGGTAATATTAAGGAGATCGTAGTAATCTATGGAAGTGAACAACGGTCACAATGAAACCACGTGTAGCACTAAGTTTAAATACTTACGAGTGCTAGAGTTAAGCTGAATTACTGGCGTGTGTATTATAAGATGGTAATATTTAAGAAATGGCGTGTGCAGGACTTGAAATTAGAGACGAGTACTTCCACGTGGTGAGTACTGTGTGAGTTTCAATCTGTGTATGAGACAAAGGATAAAGAGAAGTGCTCGTCCATGGTATCAGTTGAGGACTCGCGTGTGTGACGAATATGTTCATAATATTACTTTGCGTGTTACGTTTCCGTGTGACGCTAGAATCAAACTCTAATACTCTGAGAGACAAGCAAGGTGAGTCAGCCGTCTATCCAGCAACGCCACTTGGCTTGCATTGCACAGGAAGACGCGCATATATCCTCCAGAGTTCGTAGTAGGAAAGAAAAGTTACGAAGTGGGGCAGTGTCGTGTGAAACTGGGATGAATACTAATTGAAGTGGGAAAGCTGAAAGTGATGTGATTCTAACGTTGTGACTATTGTTTGTGTTGTGTTGTATGTTGCCAGTGTCATGTATTTCATGTAATTTAAGTATGTGTGGTTTGCATGGGAGAGTAGCAAGATAGGTTCATGTTCCTTTTTGTACCGCTCGGTCTGGAGGAAATTTTCGTGATGATGGGTGTGAGAGTCGAAGTGTGAGGTATAGCAAAAGATCCACCACCCTATCCAGAAAGTGCACTGTAGCGTTAGATAATTACGAGACCATACGATAGAGAATCACCAATGTAAAGCCATGCCCACTGGGCGAGGTTTCTCATGTGTAATTGTAGTATAAAATATAATGGCGTCTTTAGGTTATCTATGAATCATAATACAATTTATCTGAATAAAAAAGACAGTGAAAAGAAAAAGATTGGTGGCCTTGTTCTTCGAATAGTGTGAAGTCATGATATCCAGGATTTATAACGTGTGCGCCATTCATGTTCAGTGCGATGGCCACGTGTTGATCAAAGCCGTTGGGTGAGAAAGAAAATATGGTACTGCCAGAGCGTAGTGAACAATCAGAGTTGTGTAAATTTCTAATAGTCAGATGTGCGTTATCCGTTTCCGTTGCGTAATATTCAAAAAGGAGAATAATTTGTAGCTTAATTGTGGGTACTACAGCTCATAATCAGTCATTGATGTTAATGAATCCACTCGCTTGGCAGACCACTCATCTTGCAAGCCTGACTGCTTGATGCCACAGTATGAGCAAGGAATGTAGGTACCTCTCACATTTTACAGCGTTATTTATTGTGGAAAATCTATCCCTAAGTGAAATTTTCGCAAACTGCAAAAATCAATAGATAATATTAGGTAGTAATTTCAACTCCTGTTTTATCATAAGTGAGTTGAGCATGTGCAGAAAAGAAAGTTTTTTTTATATTAGTTCTGTATGAAAAGGTACAAAGCAATTTGCATCGTTTTTAGGCAAAGGTGAACATCACATTTTTAACATATTTCTGATTTTCGATGAGAGGGGATGTTTTTACATCTACCTCCATCTTTGCATTGATCTACCATTGGGAGATGGTTTGTACCATCACAAATTATATTTGATGTAAGTTGCTCTGTTCAACGATTTTTTCAGCTTATTCACTGCTAGGTCTACTCCAGTTTCTCTTTGTACTAGTGCCTCTTCTCACAAGACTTTCAGCTACACTCATTAAAAAACGCAGTACGTCGAGTGCTTTGTTGTCTTGAATTTTATATATTAAACAGTATTCTCGATAATGCAACCAGCTGTTAACTAAAGAAAAATCAATAGCAGGCGTCAGTATTCTTAGAGTAAATTTTCTGTATCTAATAGAGATTATATATAGCCCAATAAGCTCATCAAACAAATTTAATCGTCCCATTGCTGGGGTGTATAGCTTAACGACTACTGTTACATATGATCACGATGATTTATCCCATCGCTGAACAGGGTCTTCTTCACCTGACCAAACAAGATTTGAGCCCAATACTACATTTATCAAGCTGCTTTATGAGCACTACATTATTATCTCTAGAGACAACCTGATCATAAAATCGTCTATCCTTCGTTATTATCTCTACAGACAACCTGATCATAAAATCGTCTATCCTTCGTTATTATCTCTACAGACAACCAGATCATAAAATCGTCTATCCTTCGTCGTGATATCAGTCTCATTTATAAAAGTATCAGAAAAAAAACCTGTTTACACGAACTGTGCCAGCAACAAAATTTTTTCTGTATTTTAGTACTTGAAGAAGATGGCAAGAGGAGGAATAGCTGTCACAATATAGCTTGTGTCCTTCACTTTTTATTCTGTCACACAAATGGAGTACAATAGGAGCACCTGAATCAAATAATCCCTTGTTCGGTTCATCAGGCTCTGTGGTACTACCATTGTAAAACAGGTAATCATAAGCAGTACCGCTTCTACCAGCCAGGACAGATACTTTTATTCCCCAAGGACAAGGCTTGCCTTTCACATACTTCTTGATTGAAAACTGAACTTCGAATGGAATCACATATTTGTCAGTATGTAGTGATTCTTCAAGAGAGAGTTCTGTACATCTTCTTCTGATGGGATTGCACACTGGATGAACTTTATATAATTTGTCACTTGAGCCTGCTGGGCGTCTTAAATTGTTGACTATAGACAGAGTATTGTGCAGCTTGGGCAACCTGTCTCATTGTATATGAGAACAAACTCATTCCAAAGTAGTTGTCCCAGTACATTCTAACTCGAGGAAATTTTAAGGTGCCTATCGCTATATGCAGACCAAAGAGTGTTTCTATTTCATCTCCATTGTTGTTTTGAAATTCGCATTACCTGACTGCAATGCATATGTGTTTGTGTATCTCGGAAACAGTCCCATTCTTGTTCAGTTATGTACTACATAAAGTAACTGATACGGTCGTCTAGAAGTCCATGACAATCATAGCTCTGTCTCTCGAAATGAATAGGTGGTTCATTATTGTCTACAGTCCCTGTAGGTATGGGCAGCTCATTTGACTTTTCCTCATCTTCAAGATCAGCACCATGAAATAAATCTTCCTCCTCTACAGTTCCTGTGAATTACTTCTGTGCCACCAGCACTTGCCCTTTCGCTGTTATTTTTCACATCCTATCTTTGTACCTTGGCAAACAACGGCTGGAATGTATTCGATATTGTCTTCATCATCTAACATATCAGTGTCAGAAATATCTCGTTCTATCAAGTCCAGAATCTCCTTGACGTGTTCTGGATTTGTTGCGTCGTACAGCTTTCTGTGATCTGTAAATAAAACTTGGACATGTGTTTCTGATGAAAACGTAAAATACAACACAAATTACAGGATACTGTATCTAGAATAATTTATAAACTCATACTGTATATTACATTGCAAAATAGAATAGAGACATTTCTTGAATTAATGTAATAAGAGAATTGTAAGTTGAAAACACTCTTATCTCATAGCCTTTATTACACTTTACTAGATAAAAGATATTGCCACCTAGTCCTGACGTCCAGAATTTTCGATGGCGACATTTATTATCGCAACAGCTGAAACATATTAGTAGTCTCATGTCTCTTACCATGATGTTGGTGATAAGTGACAGATTGTAGACAAGCAACTGAGAGACGTAATTTGCAGGATAACTGCGACAACCGCCATCGCTCGTGAATCGGACTATAAAAGCGACAGATGTCCAATGAACATGCCACTGGCTCTCTTAGGTGAACGAAATCATTCACTGTTGCAAAATGTATAAAACGTTTGGGCGCTAAGTCTGAAAGAGTTAACACTTAAATAACTGAACTCTTGGTGTTTTTATTAAAGCTTCGAAGCCAAAACCCAGAGAAGCATTTGAATATCTTTGTGCGATTTATTAACCTCTCCCATCTTGCTCTTTGTCATAGTACTGAACATATATTGCTGTGGTCGTCGTGGTCATCAGAGTGAAATTGGAGGATTTTTATCTGTACCTGAATGACTAGTTTCAAGTCTGCCAAATCAGCATTAAAAATGATTGGGCTTAAAAGTGCGCTAAAGTAGTAAATACTGCCTCTCAGAGATCCAGAGACGTTTGGACACGAATTCCTCGCATTGTGCACCTCAGAAATGTCGTTCATTGGATCCTAGAGGAGCTGAAGATTATCCTGTAGCGAGGTGCAAAGTACTGTAGTTCCTAGTGGTATTAAAAAGAATTTTTCATAATTAGCACTGCATCAGATATTACGTCGCAAGTATTACTCACACAGTGTGCAAGCTTATAGAATACAAAAACAATATGGGAGATTACAGTTTTGTAATTATCCCACTGACGTCTAAAGCAGAAGGATCCGCTGTTCACAACTTGCATTTCATTTACAAATAAGAGTCAATGAAGTGGAACAACACAGAAATGCAATAACGTGTATGGCGAATCATGTCTGTTTCATAACGACATGCTGATAGAAATTTAGGGTACATTAAAAGGAATGGGTATGAAGTCTTTCACGATACAGTCCTGGGATAAAATGATCTCAGGAAACTTGCTATTTCAAATGGGATAAAATCCCATGCTTACGATGATTGCCACCATTATCGTCAGACTTAGAACATGAAACTACATGGGCGTGCTTTAATGTAATGATTCCGAATATTTTGTGTGAAAACTTTTAAAGCTTTTTAAGTAAAACAAACTTCACAAGCTTTCTACACTATTGGACATTAAAATTGCTACACCACGAAGATGACGGGCTACAGACGCGAAAATTAACCGACAGGAAGAAGATGCTGTGATATGCAAGTGATTAGCTTTTCAGAGCATTCACACAAGGTTGGCGCCGGTGGCGACACCTACAACGTGCTGACATGAGGAAAGTAACCAACCGATTTCTCATACAAAAACTGCAGTTGACCTGCGTTGCCTGGTGAAACGTTGTTGTGATGCCCTTGTAAGAAGGAGAAATGCGTACCATCACGTTTCCGACTTTGATAAAGGTCGGATTGTAGCCTGTTGCGGTTTACCGTGTCGCGACATTGCTGCTCGCGTTGGTAGATATCCAATGACTGTTAGCAGAATATGGAATTGGTGGATTCAGGAGGGTAATACGGAACGCCGTGCTGGATCCCAACGGCCTCGTATCACTAGCAGTCGAGATGACAGGCATCTTATCCGCATGGCTGTAACGGATTGTGTAGCCACGACTCGATCCCTGAATCAACAAATGGGGACGTTAGCAAGATAACAACCATCTGCACGAACAGTTCGACGACGTTTGCAGCAGTATGGACTATCAGCTCGGAGACCATGGATGCGGTTACCCTTGACGCTGCATGACAGACAGGAGCGCCTGCGATGGTGTACTCAACGACGAACCTGGGTGCACGAATGGCAAAACGTCATTTTTTCGGATGAATGCAGGTTCTGTTTACAGCACCATGGTGGCCGCATCCGTGTTTGGCGACATCGCGGTGAATGCACATTGGAAGCGTGTATTCGTCATCGCCATACTGGCGTATCACCCGGTGTCTTGGTATGGGGTGCCACTGGTTACACGTCTCGGTCATCTCATGTTCGCATTGACGGCACTTTGAACAGTGGACGTTACATTTCAAATGTGTTGCGACCCGTGACTCTACCCTTCATTCGATCCCTGCGAAACCCTACATTTCAACAGCATAATGTACGACCGTATGTTGCAGGTCCTCTACGGGCCTTTCTGGATACAGATAATGTGAAACGTCCCCTTTGAACAATTATACACGAGACTGTGCTTAACCTGACACACAATACTTTGTTAGCGCAACGCAATCTGACTTTCAAAATTCCCTACAAAAGAATGGCCCTGACTAACATTAAACTATACCTTTCACAAATCACTTACCTCACAAAAATCTTCGCTGCTCAAGCTACTGCAATACAGCAAGCGCCACTACTGCCAGCTAAATAAAAGATTCAAACTACTAAAGGCACTAACTACTGATAGGGATAGTTAGCAAATGAAAGATATTAATAGAGAACAAACAATGTATTTACCTTAATATCATCACAAGTCATAATATATATATCAGTTCATGACAAATTGCAAAGTTCCGCCATCTCTCTCCCCACATCCACCACTGCTGGCGGCTCACCTCCAACTGCGCAACGCTACGCGCTGTTCACATCCAGCTGCCGCTGCCCAACACTACAATGGCAGTATTACAACAATGCAAAGCAGCCACAGACTGCACACAGCACAGCCAGTGATTTTCATAGAGAGGTGGCGTTACCAAAAAAAACCTAAACAGCCTACTTACATAAAGAAAACATAAACAGCCCACTTACATAGCCCCCATGCTCCCCACGAAAAATTTTACAAATTTTTTTGGGCAGTGCCCAATACAGATTTGAAGAAATTTTTCATAATTACAATAACAAAGATATCAAATGCACACACTTATTGATACAATGTTGGTCAAAAGCAAAAATTTTCTCGCAGTCCATAAAGATAGTCCTGATCGTTGAATTGCAGTGTTTTTTTCAAAGTCTGAGCAGTAAAAGAAAATGCACACGGAAGTAGTGGATTTCCATGCAGTCTTGAAGAAGTAGTGTTGTCCTTCCAACGGAAAGACAGTGCTGACTCTCGACATGCTGACAGGTAATGGGCCACAACAGAGCAAACCCACTGCAGAGTCAGTCGAAGTTTTGATGAAAATTGGTAGGTAGGTCACAGAGCAGACCCACTGTAGTCCTGGTAGAGAGTATGGTATTGGTGGGCCACCAGAGGTGCAGACCCACTGCAGTCCTTGTAGAAATAATGGTATTGGTGGGCCACCAGAGGTGCAGACCCACTGCAGTCCTTGTAGAAATGGCCAGCAGCCATCTGTTGCGACTGTGCAGGTGCACAATCACCATTGAAGAGTCTTGCGGATAATATAGCAAGTCCATAAACCACCACTTGTGCACTCACAAAGTTTCTGGAATTGTCCTTAGAACCAGCAATGCTGTTATCCAGTCCCTTGCTGAATCATTAACACACGTGCAAACACTATCAGTCCCTACTTCTCACATATTGTCCATGTACTACGACCAACAGAAACGTGTGCAGTGAAATGTAACTTACAAGTTAATAATAAGATGAACTGGTGACAATTACAATTTTATAAATTTACAACATGAAAATACAATTACAAAGGTACAAAATACATCATTAAAAACATAATAATACAGAGAACATTTGTAGTACAGGCTTTACAAAAGAATAGAAATAAACATATACATCAGTGTTACAAAAATAGTGACATAAGTACATACATAAAATAATGAGAATAGTTTTCGAAACATTAATTTCACACATGAACATTGAAACAGAACAGAATTGTAAACAACTTTACAAAGAAAATAACATATTATTAATGCAACTTATATTTGAGGATAACAGTATTCCTCCTCATAGTGAATATAGCTTAGTATTAGAAGAGAAAAAAATTCTATGAAACAGTACACAGAGACAGGAAGAAAACAAATACTCAAGGGTACACAAACACATAGTGGGATAACACCAATAGGAAAGGACAGGGTTCGTTGTCAGTGTAACATGTGGTACTGCAGTCCAACCCAAAACTTCATATATCTTTCCTCTTATTTCATCCTTTGTTTCCACCAAAAAAATTCGATCTAAGCATGCTTTCTGTATTTATATGTTCACACATTTCTTACCTCATTTTTATTTTCCATTATCTTACCTCATCATTTATTTCCGAGAAAATCCTACCTAAACCTGTTTTCTGTATTCTATTCATATTTCTTTCAATATAATTATTTCTCAGTGTACAATACTCATTTTGACCCAAATCTTTTTCATATTGTCCATAGTCAGTTTCTTATATAGTCTACCTCCTCTTAAGCTAACTTAAATCTACTGAGCTCAGATGCTAAACTAAGGAACGAGGCAATGCAGCAGCACAAAACAATTAACACAAACAGCAATGACAAAAATACAAAAGGCAAAGCAAGCAGCATAAATTACAACTAATATAAGGCAATGAGCAGCAAACAAAACAAAAAAAAATAAATCTGGCTTAGCAGAGTAACACAAATTAAAGTTCAGTAGCACTATGCCTGGCAAACAGCAGCTTATATCTAAACATGACATAGCTCAAGCAGAAAAAATAATACACTAAAGATAACAATGCAGATAAGGGAAATGTATAATCACATCTTAATGTCTAAGTAATTAAAGTGGTGCACCACAAGAAGTTATTCTACCAAAAAGTTACCAATTACTTGAAAAGAAAATTATGAATGCAGTTACTAGTTCCTTCTTATTGTTCTTTCCTTTCCAAGTGCTCCTTTTTTAAAGAATGTGGATCATAAAATAATTATTTAATAGATCTGTTGACAGAAAGTGTTCACATTAGCAAATGCATTTTATTTTATAAAAGCAATGCTGCAACACAGCTGGAAACCAGATATCAAGTGAAATAAGCACTACGAAAAGCAAAGCATAAAAATATCATTCAATAGTCATGTGGCATTTCATAAGTTAGTAGCTCTCAACTCTCGTAGAAAGACGCTTGTCGTAATCAGGTGTGCATATGTACGAATATTTCCCGTCAATTCATAAGCATTTCAGTAATTAGCACAAAGTGCGAGTAATCATATGTTTTCAAGTAACGAGGGTGTCGCATTAGCGATGAAAGGCACACCCTAATGGCTTGTTCTCCAGGTGTTTGACACGTCCCACGTCCCCTTTTTTTTTCTACCTGTGCCGCTGAAAAGGGCTCGCAATAATGGCTTTTTCTCCAGGCGTCTGACACAGCTGGGTGCCCGCGACGCATTACGTGCAGGTGGTCACTTAACTTTCGTACGGAAATATTTACGACAGGAGATTCTGCTACCGTTGCAGTCTCATTTAAAAATATTTCACAGGTCAAGAATTAGCGTTGCAAATCTGTAGAAACAAAATGCTATTGATATAACAGTGTCCAAAAAATGTTCAGTGGCATTGTGATACATTCACACATGATTCACACATGTCATAACTCTTAAAGTACGATTCTTGGTTTCCAACATCCTTTTTCACAAGTCAAGAGTCCCTAAACACTATTCATTACTCCTTACCTTATTACACATATACGTATCCATCGACACTCGTCAATATTTCGTCATTATAAATATGAAGCATAATCAAATAACTCATATAGCCTCAGCCTATTAATCGTAAACATACCTCAGCAGCATAATACACATCGTCGTCGTAAAAATAACATCATAACACCTCAGTCAAATCTCAAAATCGTCGTAGCTTCCTCCAATAATTAAAAAAATTCTCTGCTCATGTCAAAAGTGTCATCTGCCTCAAACGTACCTTAAAAATCATGAATCCATACCAAATACATCATTCAAAGCTCTCATAGTATCACAATGGTTCCGGAAAAATATGAGCATTTCACAAAGTACAGACAAAACACAATTTCATAAGTGTGAAGTTATCCAACTGTGTAATTATGTAAACATCCGTCACTGATGTAATAAAAAAAGTTTATCTCTCAGTTACATGATCAGATAGCTGTGTAATTTGTGTGTTAGAGAAATATGGTACCGATGTGTAAAGTTGTATAAGCAAATACCATATTAGCTAGGGTTCCTTGTGGTTGCCAAACACATGGTACACAAAGTAGGCGTATACCCCCCTGAGGATTAATGTAATTATACCCTCAGGTGTTACAGATTACAGCAATGAAATGAAATGTATCACTGAAAACTTTCTTTGTAATTCAAAAATCTTTAAAAATAAATGTTTTAAGTATAAAATTGATCACTGAAATGCGTGTCCTGTAGCGCTAAATGTGCATCTTGTTGTAAGATAATCTCTGTGGAAGTGTCGTAGTTATTTTCCTCCGAAAGCTAAGTTCTGCAAAAGCCAATGTACTTACCTCATGATAAACAAAAGTGAAATGCTTTGCGTATAGATATCGTAGTTATTACGCTTATCGGCGTGATGAAGAAAGTACTGTACAGTAACGTATTGTTGTGCCACGAAAAAGGCTGTCTCATTGTTGCTATACCACAAAAGTTATTACTAAAACATGTTTTACTTTGCAGAATAAAACAGAAAAACTATGCAGAAATAAAACAGAAACACTACAAAAGCAACATTGTAAATTGTCACTCATTAGTAGCGTCGTGATAAAATCGTGTAACTGTCACATAAACTAACCACTGTGTCATCTGGTATCTCACAGAAAGTACTTTAAATACAGAATGTATTTTCAGGTAACCAAAATGTTGCATTAAAATCTCATTAGCAGTACTGGTAAATGTTCTAAGTATGTGAGCCTTATAGTCGTTACGTAATCGTGCAACAAACAAGCAAGAATGTACACACACAATAACACTGTGACGTCTGTTCACTATAACAATGCATTCGTCATTTCTGTTTAAATAAGTTCTCTTGGTTCTTGATTGGATATTTAACTTCAAACATTGTTATATGTTAACAGATTCTAAGTCTGACAAAGCATACTAGAAATGTGAAGTGAAAAATTTTATGGCAAAGACTAAGTTAAAAAGCAGATTATCTTTCAATAAACGGTTTTACATGTGAAATGTTGTGCAAGCCTTTACTCTTCCTACTATGCAAAGCTCGAGCTTCAACGGAATTATCATATCGTATACGTCGGTAAAGAATACTGGAATTTTTGTCAAGGTTAGCGTCTATGTTATTTTTCTCGGAGCCAGCGGGCGCACACGGCTGCCTGCTGTGCGAGTCATTGTCTGTCTCTTTGTTGGCGCGCGCCGTTATTGGGATTAGGAGACCTAACTTCTACAAATTCACTCTGACGAGAAGGCCCTGCCCTGTTTGAATCCCGCCAGTTCTGATGCAATTCAGGTCTGTCGTTACGATCACATCGTCTGTCGCCATGTCGATAGCTCCTGTAGTTTCTTTCTTGTCGGTTAAGTGGTGGAGAATTTCTCCCTGAATCGTAACTGCGCGCTGGACCGTTGCGTCTAAAGTTATTCTGTCTCCCTTGATAATAATTGTTTTGGTTCCCATATTGTCTGTTTCTCTGATTGTCTCTGTGATAGTCATTACCACGGAGAGGTGATCTTTCCCTGTAATTATTACTACTCTGCCAACGGTTGTCATACGGGTGGTGTCTGTTTTGGTCACGATATGTGTTGTGGGAATAGCCTTGTCGTGTCCAGTTATTATTTCTTTCATCGCGGAATTGCGACTGATGTGATCTGTAATTGTTGTGCTCCTGTGTTCCGCGATTGTCAGTGTCACTTTCCAGTTCTTGTAACAGTCCCTGAAAAGCTTCAATGTCGTCTTTGCAACGTCCTGCCAAAATAATATGTCGTAAATGTTCAGGTAATTTGATTAAGCAAATGCGGATGAGTTCTGAGGGGCTGTATGGGTTTGACAGGTACTGATTCTTGTGCAACATGTCTTCAAAATATTTCACAAGACTGGAGAATTCAGATTGTTCGAAATGTTTCATCATTATGATGCCATGTTTTACGCGGTCTTGTGTGGCTTGAGACCAATATGCTGAGAGGAAGGCATGGTAAAATTCTCCTTCACTGTGGCAATCGTGAATGACCGATCGCATTCTTACAGCTGGTTCATTCTCTAAGTAGCCACACATAAATTCTAATCTGTGCTCCAATGACCAGTTGGGAGGAAAACAATGAGAGAATTGATGGAGCCATGCTTGTGGATGAATATCGTTGCCAGAATTCTTAAATGTTTTGAATTTACGTGTAGTAATGAACAGCTTATAGTCAAAATCATCATGTCGGCGAGTCGCATATCGGTCATTGTTAGGTCGTGTCGGCCGTTCCATCTCAAAATTCGGTGTACCTTGCCAATTTCTTTCATAATTACCGAAATGCCCTGTGTTATTATTTTGTGGCTTTTGCGTATTTCTAAGTTCCTCTTCCCGTGTTGGAGCGCGAGTGTCTTCTGAAATACGTAATTCTTGTATTACCTGTGTCAGCTGATCTTGTACTTCCCGGATTTCTCTTTGGTGTTGCGTATCAATTTGATTCAGATTTTGTTTCAGTTTCCTAATTTGTTCGCTCTGTTCTGTGTCATTAAAGACTACCGGTTTTGCGTCATTCAGATTATCATCTACCTTCGTACATAAATTATTTAGCTGATCCGAAAGTTCAACTACTTTCTCTGATAATGAACACATTTCCTCAGTGTGTTTTTCTGAACCAAGTTTCAGAGTGTCCATTTGTGTTGAAATCGAATCTACTGTGTCCTTTAAGTTTTCTTGACTTTTTGCAAGTTGCGTAACCGAATCGGTAGATGCAACTGCGTCAATTTTAGCTTGCAAGGTGTTGTGATTTTCATGAACAATAGTTTGCAGTTCTTTTATGGCTGCTTCGTGATTCTGTAGTGCATTTTCATGCCGCGAAAAAATAGGTTGGAAATGCTCACAAATTTGTGTTTTTACGTCATTACAGACTTTTTGACATTTCGATTCGATGTTATGTAACTCAGTAGTTAAATCTTCACGAGTTTGTTCAAGCGTCGTGTCTAACTTTTGAAGCTTTTGCTGTGTTTGTCTCTGATTTTGTTCCATTGTGTCTAACTGTTGCTGTGTTTGTCTCTGATTTTGTTCCATTGTGTCTAACTTTTCAAGCTTTTGTCCCATTTGTTGCATTAATTGTAATAACAATGCACTGGTGTCTGAAACATGTTCCTCAGTGCTTTTCGGCAGTGAATTTGCACCGGCAACATTCACAGTTTGACAAGCGGAAAATGTGTCTTGACTCCTTTGAGAAAACGGTGAGGACGCAAAACCTGAATCTACAGTATTTGCGAGATCGTGTCGTGTCATTTCGGCTTCCTGAGGCGAGCTATTGCCGACCGGTCGATCGATAATGCTTCCCTCTTCACTAATTGTTTCACTGTCCACGCCATTGTTTGACGCCCGCTCCATTTCCCTGTGCACAGTTACCAAAGTACTACTTTGAACATTAGTAAATTCATTACTCGGCGGCGCTGATAAGCTACGCTCGTCATCACTATTATTTCTCAGTTTAGTTTGGAGCCTAGTGTTACGTTTTTCACACGCCATTATTGTCACAGTATTTCACACGACAACACAGAAAAACACAATTTGAAGATCAAAAATAAGAGAACACATTAACATAGCACTGAAAATAATATCTAAAGCTACACTAAATACACAAACTACAAGAAAAAATCAGAAGATTCCAGTGAGGTATCCTAGGCTAAGGGTCGACATATGAAACGTCCCCTTTGAACAATTATACACGAGACTGTGCTTAACCTGACACACAATACTTTGTTAGCGCAACGCAATCTGACTTTCAAAATTCCCTACAAAAGAATGGCCCTGACTAACATTAAACTATACCTTTCACAAATCACTTACCTCACAAAAATCTTCGCTGCTCAAGCTACTGCAATACAGCAAGCGCCACTACTGCCAGCTAAATAAAAGATTCAAACTACTAAAGGCACTAACTACTGATAGGGATAGTTAGCAAATGAAAGATATTAATAGAGAACAAACAATGTATTTACCTTAATATCATCACAAGTCATAATATATATATCAGTTCATGACAAATTGCAAAGTTCCGCCATCTCTCTCCCCACATCCACCACTGCTGGCGGCTCACCTCCAACTGCGCAACGCTACGCGCTGTTCACATCCAGCTGCCGCTGCCCAACACTACAATGGCAGTATTACAACAATGCAAAGCAGCCACAGACTGCACACAGCACAGCCAGTGATTTTCATAGAGAGGTGGCGTTACCAAAAAAAACCTAAACAGCCTACTTACATAAAGAAAACATAAACAGCCCACTTACAAATGTGCGACTGCTGCCCTGGCCAGCACATTCTCCAAATCTCTCACCAATTGAAAATGTCTGGTCAATGGTGGCCGAGCAACTGGCTCGTCACAATTCGCCAGTCACTACTCTCTTTGAAATGTGGCATCATGATGAAGCTGCATGGGCAGCTGTACCTGTACACGCCATCCAAGCTCTGTTTGACTCAATGCCCAGGCGTATCAAGGCCGTTATTACGGCGAGAGGTGGTTATTCTGGGTACTGATTTGTCAGACTCTATGCACCCAAATTGCGTGAAAATGTAATCACATGTCAGTTCTAGTATAATATATTTGTCCAATGAATACTCGTTTATCATCTGCATTTCTTCTCGGTGTAGCAATTTTAATTGCCAGTAGTGTAGCTAGCGTATTCCATCTTAGATTATTACTCATGGGTGCGTGAGCTGTTCCAGATAGGACTAACATGAGATATCGATCATGTACCTACAAGGATAACACAAATGGTTACAGGTTTGTTTGAGTCGCGAAACAGCACACAGAAGCATGAAACATCTGGCCTGGCAGAATCTTGATGATAGACGCCAACTGCCTCAAGAAAACCTACTTACAAAGTGAGAATGGGCGAAACCGACCGGCTAAAACTGACACAGTTCAGGCGAACGGTCTACCCGACGGGAGGCCCTAGCCACACGGCATTTTAATTATGAATAACCGGTATTTTTCGGCATTTGTTTGGTATTGGTTTTAACAAGTGTTTTTTTAAATAATTTTTTAAAAATAACCTAGTTCAGAAACCGTAATATCAATTTACCATATCAGCAATAATTGTATTCGTAAAATTTGCATTAGTTTGAAATATTGCGTTATTATAGATAATGGGAAAAGAGATCAGTGCTATGTAAATAACATTGCTAACAGAAACAAGCAACAAACACTTGGGATAAGAATTGTTACGGCATTGCTGAGACAATAAAGTCCGAGTTGCCATGTGTCGTGGCTTAAGGTGCCCGCGAACGTCCAGCATCCAAGACTTGTCCCTCCCCCCCCCCCCCCCCTCACCCCCTCCTCCACTGGTCAGCAAGGTTGTTCCTCCCTGTCGTCGCCAAACATCCGTTGTCTCGCAGAATGGTACCAACTGTAGTCTGGAAATATTTTTACGACGTGAAGCCGTCATGAAGTACAATTCCTCAATTGCTTTAAAAGACTAAAGATTTGTCTTCCATTTCTGTGAAATAATAAATCAGGTAGGAAATTAAGGTAACAGTAGTAAATTAAAAACTTAATAAAATTTCATTGATAGTATACTCGTGCAATAAAAATCAAAAGTAGCTGTTCTGCTGCCCATGTTTCCACAATATGCCTTTACCTGCTCGTAGTACTTAAAAACGGGTAAACAGATGAAAAACCGGGTTCTTCAACCTCAATTTCCACCGGTTAGCACCAATTATTCGCAATGCCCAGATAGTTGGCTGGTTCAAATGGCTCTGAGCACTATGGGACTCAACTGCTGTGGTCATTAGTCCCCTAGAACTTAGAACTAGTTAAACCTAACTAACCTAAGGACATCACAAACATCCATGCCCGAGGCAGGATTCGAACCTGCGACCGTAGCGGTCTTGCGGTTCCAGACTGCAGCGCCTTTAACCGCACGGCCACTTCGGCCGGCTACCCAGATAGTTGAATGATCCCCTGATTATAATACAATTCTTGAGCAGAGTTTCAAAAGATTAAAATCACTAAAATCACTAGGGGAATAGTGGTGATTTCTTGTAGTATTGCTCTTATCAATTTTCGAAAAAAGCAGCGAACGGTGGACGGACAAAGTTTTCTTTTATTTCTCTATTTAATATAATATTTCGTTCTATTTATCTTAAAAAGGAGTGAGTCGAAATTTTTAGATCGTTGTTCAATTTCCGCTTTTATTACAGGAAACAGTACGAGTAAAACACCGGAATTCGGTTAGTTCAGAAACGAGTTACACTACTGGCCATTAAAATTGCTACGCCAACAACAAATGCAGATTATAAACGGGTATTCATTGGACAAAAATATTATACTAGAACTAACATGTGATTACATTTTCACGCAATTTGGGTACTACCTCTGGCCGTTATAACGGCCTTCATACGCCTGGGCATTGATTCAGAGCTTGGATGGCGTGTACAGGTACAGCTGCCCATGCAGCTTCAACATGATACCACAGTTCATCAAGAATAGTAACTGGCGTATTGTGACGAGCCAGTTGCTCGGCCACCATTGACCAGACGTTTCCAATTGGTGAGAGATCTGGAGAATGTGCTGTCCAGGGCAGAAGTCGAAGATTTGCTGTATCCAGAAGGGCCTGTACAGGACCTGCAACATGCGGTCGTGCATTATCCCGCTGAAATGAACGGTTTCGCAGGATCGAATGAAGGATAGAGCCACGGGTCGTAACACATATGAAATGTAACGGCCACTGTTCAAAGTGCCGTCAATGCGAACAAGAGATGACCGAGACGTGTAACCAATGACACCCCATACCATCACGCCGGGTGATAGCCCAGTAAGGCGATGACGAATAGACGCTTCCAATGTGCGTTCACTGCGATGTCGCCAAACACGGATGCGACCATCACGATGCTGTAAACAATACAGGATTCATCCGAAAAAATGACGTTTTGCCATTCGTGCACTCAGGTTCGTCGTTGAGTACACCATCGCAGGCGCTCCTGTCTGTGATGTAGCGTCAAGGGTAAACGCAGCCGTGGTCTCTGAGCTCATAGTCCATGCTGCTGCAAACGTCATCGAATTGTTCGTGCACATTATTGTTGTCTTGCAAACGTCCCCATCTGTTGATTCAGGGATCGAGACGTGGCTGCACGATCCGTTACAGCCATGCGGATAAGATGCCTGTCATCTCGACCGCTAGAGATACGAGGTCGTTGGGATGCAGCACGGCGCTCGGTATTACCGTCCTGAATCCACCGATTCCATATTCTGCTAACAGTCATTGGATCTCTACCAACGCGAGCAGCAATGTCGCGACACGATAAACCGCAATAGGCTACAATCCGACCTTTATCTAAGTCGGAAACGTGATGGTACGCATTTCTCCTCATTACCCGAGGCATCACAGCAACGTTTCACCAGGCAACGCCGGTCAACTGCTGTTTGTGTATGAGAAATCGGTTGGAAACATCCTTCATGTCAGCACGTTGTAGGTATCGCCACCGGCGCCAACCTTGTGTGAATGCTCTGAAAAGCTAATTATTTGCATATCACAGCATCTTCTTTCTGTCGGTTAAATTTCGCCTCTGTTGCACGTGATCTTCGTGGTGTAGCACTTTTAAAGGCCAGTAGTGTATTTTGACTGGTTTTAAAAATCATGTTAAACTAGTGTGAAAAAAAACCGAAATAACCGAAAACGACTATTTCAGCGATAACCGCCATCCCTATTACAAATTTTCAAGAACCGGTATTAACGGAAAGAGTTAGTGATATTCTTCTGTCCTTTAGGTATCACTCCCATAGGGATCACCAACACAACGTTACATCCTAACATGTGGAACAGTGCTAACCCGCCTCTCCCACACAACTGATAGTAATTCACATGATATATAATCAAAAGTATCTGAACTCCTATTAATGGACGTTTTTATGGGTTGTGTCTACCCTTTATGGCAGCTTGCTCTCTGCTGGGGCCACCTTCATGCAGGTGTCTGTGTCGGAATGGTAGCCCATTCTTGCCTAAGAGCCGAAGGTTGGTCACGTTGGGCGATGGGCTCTGGGAAAGTCTCTCGACAGGCCAGCCCATTTCAGGACAGTTATTGACCTCAAACCGTGGCGTCACGGACTGTGCTCTAGGACAATGGTTGACAACCATCGTCTCCAAACTCTTCCTTTACTGCAGGCAGTATGCAACCAGTAAATCTTTTAATACTTCCGCATTTAGCATTTCCTTAAGTGCAACAATAGAACCACCCGGCTTCCACGAAAAACACTCATATGTTGTAACACCGCCTCCTCCACAGTTGCTTGTTGGCACTGCCCACGATGGCAGGTGACGTTCTGTAGGCAAACTCAGACCTCTCCATCTGATAGCTACAGGGTACAGCGCCATTCATCACACGAAATCATTCGTTCCCAGTCACCCTCTGTCCAGTGACGTCACTTAGCACTGAGTACAGAAACGTGTGGCTTATGGAGAGCTGTTCGACCGTTGTACCCCATCCTTATGAAGTCCCTATGTTCTGTTATTGTGCAGTCTGGAACTCAGCAGAGATTATTTCCACTAATTTCATGCAATTTCTTACTACCACCTCCTGTAATGCTGGACGGTCCATCAGTACATTAAGTCTACCTTGCTTCGATGTAGCTGTTTCCATGGAATCACCAACAGTCAACTTGAAGAGCTTTAGAAAAAGCTGATTGATTTGTTACTCACGTGACGTACAATGAGCAGGCCACGTCCGAAGTCACTGAAATATTCTGACCGACACATTCATCAGTTCCCGCCTCTCTACTAACAAAGCAATGCTACTCGACTTCTTTTGCACTAGCGGGTCTGCCTCTCGTAATATCTGGTGGTCACTCGCACATAATACAGCGGTCTGTGGATACGTTTGATCAGTTAGTGTGCGTACATATGTAGGTGTACATCTTTTGCGTTTGTCGTCTTTTGTTTGTAGTTGGTAAACTATTTGTTGTTGTTGTGTTCTTCAGTCCACAGACTGGTTTAATGTAGCTACTCCATCCTGTGCAAGCTTCATCTCCGAGTAACTACTGCAAACCTACATCCTTCTGAATCTCCTTAGTGTATTCATCTCTTGGTCTCCCTCTAAACTTTTTACCCTCCACGCTTCTCTCCATTACTAAATTGGTGATCTCTTGATGCCTCAGAACCTATCAAACGACCCCTCCTTCTAGTCAGCTTGTGCCACAAATTCCTCTTCTCCCCAATTATGTTGAGTACCTCCTCATTAGTTACGTTCTCTACCCATCTAATCTTCAGCATTCTTCTGTAGCATCACATTTCTAAAGCTTCTATTTTCTGTTTGTATAAACTACTTATCGTCAATGTTTCACTTGCATACATGGTTACAATCCATTCAAATACTTTCAAAAAGGACTTTCTGGCACTTAAATCTACACTCGAAATTAACAAATTTCTCTTATTCAAAAACACTTTCGTTGCCATAGCCAATTTTATAACCTCTCTACTTCGACCATCATCAGTTATTTTGCTCCCAAATAGCAATACTCATCTACTACATTAAGTGTCTCTCTTTCTCATGTAATTCCCTCATCATCTCCTGATTTAATTCGACTGCATTACACTATCTTCTTTTTACTCTTGTTGGTGTTCATCTTATATCCTCCTTTCAAGACACTGTCGATTCCATTGAACTACTGTTCCAAGTCCTTTGCTGTCTCAGATAGAATTACAATGTCATCGGCAAACTTCAAAGTTTTTATTTCTTCTCCATGAGTTTTAATTACTACTACAAATTTTTCTTTGTTTCCTATACTGCTTGCTCAATATAAAGATTCAATAACATCGCGATTAGACTACAATACTGTCTCACCCTCTTCTCAACCGCTGCTTACCTTTTATGCCCCTCGGCTCTTGTACTGCTATCTGGTTTCTGTACAAATTGTAAATAGCCTTTTTCTTCCTGTATTTTACCCCTGCCACCTTCAGAATTTGAAAGAGAGTATTCCAGTCAACATTGTCAAAAGCTTTCTCTATGTCTACAAATGCTAGAAACGTAGGTTTTCCTTTCCTTAATGTATCTTTTGAGGTAATTCGGAGGGTCAGTATTGCCTCGTGAGTTTCAACAATTCTATGGAATTCAAACTGATCTTCCCCGAGGTCGGCTTCTACCACTTTTTCCATTCGTGTGTAAAGAATTCGTGTTAATATTTTTCAGCCGTGACTTATTTAACTGGTAGTTCGATATACCTGCCAACACTCAGTTTCTTTGTATTGCCAGATAATAAAAAGTGTAGAAGAGCGCAAATACAAATAGCCAAATGTTTCATGTTTCGTGCAGAATGCACCAATCCATTCGGATTGTCCTGTGAAGCGAGTAAATTACACGGATAGCTGCGGATAGAGAGTACCCCGGCTATCCAACAGCGCTGTAACGAAGTTTCATCCGAATTCAGTTAGCGACTTTCCCCCGGCGCCGCTACGCCTCTTCAGACTTGTTCGCGCAATCTTCTCAGTTCCGTTTTAAGTCACAATACAACTTTCAAATGGCGCGCCGCCGCTCCGGGCTATACAGGAAATTTCACGAACGAGATTTGTGGAAGAAAAGATATTGAGTTGGCTCGCGTTGAAGTTGGCGCCCCCTTCGGATCGCAATTTCCTTATAACTGTCTAGGGGCGGAGCGATTTGCATAATTGTCAATGTAACCAGTGGCGCAAGAAATATCAGGCGCTCTACGGGGCGTGCCAGGGAAAGCATTAAGATTCGCCTTGGTGTCAAACGAATGCCTCTGTTCCACTGGGAAATTAAGTGAAATAAGGAATACTAATTTCGTCAGTTGCGGTAAGATACCTCTGATACGTTCTTAAATAGTGTGAAGTACGACACTGGTAGGACGGAGGATGTGATATCTCGTGGGGCACTAGTGATCAACAATCTCTGTTCAAAGCAGTTGTTACGTCGCAATAATTCTTCAGAAATGGCGAAGGAAGCAGAAATTATCGTTCTCTATTTCAAGCAATGTTTCTGTTCCCCATTGAATATGTCAGTAGTTACGTAGTAGTCTTGACATTATCTAGGACGCCATGACAATGTAGCTTGTTTGTTGTCAAATCGAGAACAAAACTGAAATAGCTTCGGTTTGGTTGTAGTAAGATTAAGATAAGAGTTTTACGTTTCACTGACGGACGGCACACTAATTAACTTGGAAAGGTTTGGTTCAAGGGCTGTTTAAGTGATAAAAACTATGAAAAATTAAATTCTGATGATCGGGTGCCGGCCGGGATAGCCGAGAGGTTCTAGGCGCTACAGTCTGGAACCGCGAGACCGCTACGGTCCCAGGTTCGAATCCACCTCGGGCATGGACGTGTGTGATGTCCTTAGGTTAGTTAGGTTTAAGTAGTTGTAAGTTCTAGGGGACTGATGACCTTAGAAGTTAAGTCCCATAGTGCTCAGAGCCATTTGAACCTTTTTTTATTTTTTTTTTTTGTTGATTATCGGGTGAGTATTTGAACTTTGGTCCTACCGAATCAGACCAGAAAGTCCAGTGCATAATCCAATGCCTATTTTATTTGTAACAAAGACAGCTCTTTGCCTTTTTAGAAGCATATTTCGACCCACATTCAATTTTAAAACCATCGAAGGAAGTACGTTAACATACAACATTAAAATTTTAATTTTTAAGTGGCTCCAGTCAAATGCTAGGATAGTTACTCAAGAGATTTCACACAGAACACCATCACTATAATAATGAACTTTGGATATCTATTAGCAATGTCATAATGGCGCAAATCGCGACTGTTTAGTTAAGTCATGAAACAGTTGGACAACTCAATTAGCTATGGGGTAATGCTGGTTCAAATGGTTCAAATGGCTCTGAGCACCATGGGACTTAACTTCTAAGGTCATCAGTCCCCTAGAACTTAGAACTACTTAAACCTAACTAACCTAAGGACATCACACACATCCACGCCCGAGGCAGGATTCGAACCTACGACCGTAGCGGTCACGCGGTTCCAGAGGTAACACTGCAATGTTGAGTTATCAGAATATCTTTATTACCCGGTTTCATTAATCTTGATAAAATACGTGGACTAAAAGGGAATAAACGTAAAATTTTCTAACAAATTTTCTGTTTTCATTTCTTCACTTACCTTTATTGCTCAGTTGGTGAGGCAAGGAACCACAATAAATTCCTGGTGTTGCTCACAATTTTAATCGGTCAGGTACGTTCTTCTGCATTATAGTTGCATAAAAGCATACCCGTATATCGAATGAAACTACAAGTTAATTGTTTCCATCCATTACGGCGCAAGAATAGTGTATAGTGATGTATACGTATCTTCTACTCTCGTTAATTTAGGATGCAGTTGCATTCTCTATTGTGTGTGCTGTGCTCTTGTAGGAAAATTGATGTTGGAATCTAGTCAAACGAATTCTCAAATCAGTTGAGGAGTGGACAGCGCTATGAAACAGTACAACAGCTATACACGAAGAATGCCCCCAGACGACTTTGTTAAGTTCCTAATGAAAGATTTGAGGCCCTTGATACAGGGGAAAATTCATACACTGAATAGCTCAATAGAAAGTTTCAGTGAGGATACTTTGACCAGTTTGACAATTAGAGTAATGAGTTTTACACATGATCTTGATAAAATCATTTTCCATGTCAGCTATAACAGAATGCTAATATTTTTACAAGATTGCAAGAAATGCAACGAAACCTACGGCGACTTTCAGATGATGTATTTTAACTTAAAACATAAACGGCAGAAGAAACTTTTCCCCTCAACATATCCATAGATACGTCTGTGTATATGTACGAGGTGCATTCAAGTTCTAAGGCCTCCGATTTTTTTTCTCCCGACTGGAAAGAGATAGAAACATGCGCATTGTTTTAAAATGAGGCTGCATTCATTGTCAATACGTCCCAGAGATGGCAGCACCGTACGGCAGATGGAATTTTACCGCCTGTGGCGAGAATGAGAACTGTTTTAAATACTTAAAATGGCGACGTTTTCCTTACTTGAACAGCGTGCAATCATTCGTTTTCTGAATTTGCGTGGTATGAAACCAATTGAAATTCATCGGCAGTTGAAGGAGACATGTGGTGATGGAGTTATGGATGTGTCAAAAGTGCGTTCGTGGGTGCGACAGTTTAACGAAGGCAGAACATCGTGTGACAACAAACCGAAACAATCTCGGGCTCGCACAAGCCGGTCTGACGACATGATCGAGAAAGTGGAAAGAATTGTTTTGGGGATCGCCGAATGACTGTTGAACAGATCGCCTCCAGAGCTGGCATTTCTGTGGGTTCTGTGCACACAATCCTGCATGACGACCTGAAAATGCGAAAAGTGTCATCCAGGTGGGTACCACGAATGCTGACGGACGACCACATGGCTGCCCGTGTGGCATGTTGCCAAGCAATGTTGACGCACAACGACAGAATGACTGGGACTTTC
Organism: Schistocerca serialis cubense; assembly: GCF_023864345.2. Lineage (NCBI taxonomy): Eukaryota > Metazoa > Arthropoda > Insecta > Orthoptera > Acrididae > Schistocerca > Schistocerca serialis. The sequence continues at coordinate 546,459,458 of NC_064644.1, forward strand.
TTTTCGTCGGTTGTGACAATGGATGAGACGTGGATGCCATTTTTCAATCCAGAAACAAAGCGCCAGTCAGCTCAATGGAAGCACACAGATTCACCGCCACCAAAAAAATTTCGGGTAATCGCCAGTGCTGAAAACATGATGGTGTCCATGTTCTGGGACAGCGAGGGCGTAATCCTTACCCATTGCGTTCCAAAGGGCACTACGGTAACAGGTGCATCCTACGAAAATGTTTTGAAGAACAAATTCCTTCCTGCACTGCAACAAAAACGTCCGGGAAGGGCTGCGCGTGTGCTGTTTCACCAAGGCAACGCACCCGCACATCGAGCTAACGTTACGCAACAGTTTCTTCGTGATAACAACTTTGAAGTGATTCCTCATTCTCCTTACTCACCTGACCTGGCTCCTAGTGATTTTTGGCTTTTTCCAACAATGAAAGACACTCTCCGTGGCCGCACATTCACCAGCCGTGCTGCTATTGCCTCAGCGATTTTCCACTGGTCACAACAGACTCCTAAAGAAGCCTTCGCCGCTGCCATGGAATCATGGCGTCAGCGTTGTGAAAAATGTGTACGTCTGCAGGGCGATTACGTCGAGAAGTAACGCCAGTTTCATCGACTTCGGGTGAGTAATTAATTAGAAAAAAAATCGGAGGCCTTAGAACTTGAATGCACCTCGTATGTTCCTTCTGCGCAAGTGTCCGATATGTTTGACACGCCATAGTTGTTTCAATACGTGTAATTTTTCATTTAAAGTAATCGTCCTTTCATTACCATTATATCATTGTCAGTACCGTTGCTTACATACGACTAGCATTTCGAAAATGAAAAGGTGACAATTCATTTGGAATTTTGCATTTGTGGCCATTTCTTCGAACGAGTGTGTATCCTCTCGAAACTTGCAACTGATATACAATAACGATTTAAAACACTGTAGTTGTTGCTCCTTAATTAATGTAACAGGATTTGAAAAGCACCGAAAGATTCCCTTTTTTAGTTAATAGCATTAATCCAACTGATTCTCTGAAGCTGTTGTCGATAAGGAAAGCCCAAAATAAGTGGCTGCTTGAGGACCATCTTCGCTGAATGCTAGGAAACAATTTTTTCGACTAGAAAGTGGCCGTGTGGAACAGAAGCCAACTGCTGTTATTCAGCTGACGCTGTCCACTACCGACCTGCAACAGTGCATGGAAATGGAACGGAGATAGATTTTGATGTATTTCTAATATTAAAATTTGAACAATGATAACAATAGGTGGCCGTTGCGAGGTTAAGTTGTTATCGCTCATCACGGGGAAAAAATTCCTATATTTTAGATAATACTTCTTTCAAAATCGAGTGAGAAACCTTAAGGTGCTAAAATTCACGCAAAGTCAAATGTAGAAGCTTTCTTTTTTTCATATCAAATGTAAAACGTTTTTTAATAATCACTCTCACCGGATTTGGTATGCGTTTATTTACATTAAAATATTTCTACTGCAACGAAAATGGAAAAACCGATTTCTAGCTGCTGGATGGAGCTCTTAGCTGGAAATGGTGATTAGTTAACAGTCGATACAGCACTGAGCGGTTCACCGTACAGCGAAACTAGTAGTGTGTAGAACAGCCCTATCGAGCGAGGGGGAGCAGTGGTTATAGTACAACTGGTGTAGCGTTTGGAGAATGGCGTTTCATATTCACGTCCGACCACCCTGATTTAGATCTCCCTCGAGTTCCATAAATCGCTCCAGGCAGTTGCCAGGATAGTTCCTTTGAAAGGGCTCTGCCGATTTCCTTCCCCATCCTTGATAAATCCCGACGTTTTACTCCGTCTCTAATGACCTCGATGTCGTCCGGACGTTAATCCCTAATCTTCCTTCTTACCTCTTCGGAACGTCCCTGCACATTCTCAATGCGAGACCAGTAGATGGAGTGAGTAAATGTCACACATTCTTAAAAGATTGTAACAACAATACACGTTAACAGAAATCATTGCGATAGAATTATGCTTCCACTGCATGAAAATTTCAGAGTGAATAATACCCTTCTCCTCACAACTGTTTTATGTCAATCAGTGTATGTCGTGGTGAATTCTGAACAACAGAAGTTAATTAACTGCTATAGCATCAGTATAGTGGAAATACGTTCAAAACTGTACTACACAACGCCACGCACATTTCTAAGTAGAATATTTTTGCAGCTAATTGTACCTGACGTAACAATTCATTGCTTATTCCACCACCAAGATTATAAAGGACACCCAGTGTCAGATAGCAATATCATTCAAAGCAGAATTTCATACTTATCGTGTGTTAAGGTGTTATAAAGATGAACATCAGTTCCGTAAAATACTCCTTATGAAGGGGCTGAAACCGCAACTGTGCCGTGATTATCAAGGCATAAGAAAGACACCAAAAATTGGATGGACTGACACGATGAGATAAGAGGTTCTCTGCAGAATCGTCCACAGCTCGTGGTCTAGTGGCTAGCATTGGTGCCTCTGGATCACGGGTTCGATCCCGGCCGGTTTGGGGATTTTCTCTGCCCGTGGACTGGGTGTTTGTGTTGTCATCATTTCATCATCATCATCATTCGTGACTGGCTAAATTGGACAGAGTAAAGAAATTGGACAGTGTGAAAAATTGGGACTTTGTATAAGCACTGAAGACCGCGCAGTTGAGCGCCCAACAAAACTAAACATCATCATCATCATCTGCAGAATCGTCGAGGAAAGGAACATTTAAGAAACTTCGACAAGAAGAAGCGACAGGGAGATGGGACCTGTTTTTATACACCAAGAAATAACTTCTACGGTGTTTGAGGAAGGTGTTGAAGGTAGAACTGTATGGGAAGGCAGCGACTGGACTACATCCAACCGCCGCGCGGTTCTGGCGCTGCAGTCTGGAACCGCGAGACCGCTACGGTCGCAGGTTCGAATCCTGCCTCGGGCATGGATGTGTGTGATGTCCTTAGGTTAGTTAGATTTAACTAGTTCTAAGTTCTAGGGGACTAATGACCTCAGCAGTTGAGTCCCATAGTGCTCAGAGCCATTTTTTACATCCAACCAATAAGAGACGATGAAAGGTGCAAGTACTGTTCTGAGAAGAAAAGGTTGGTACAGTAGAGGAATTGGGGTCCAGCCACACTAAACCAGACAGAAGACTAGTGACTCAACAGAAGAATGGTTCAAATGGCTGTGAGCACTATAGGACGTAACATCTGTGGTCATCAGTACTCTAGAACTACTTAAACCTAACTAACCTAAGGACATCACACACATCCATACCCGAGGCAGGATTCGAACCTGCGACCGTAGCGGTCGTGCGGTGACAGACTGAAGCACCTAGAATCGCTCGGCCACTCCGGCCGGCCAACAAAAGACGGCAGCACTTTTTCATATGAGATTCGAGCAAATCTTTGGACAGGAGGGTAGCTGTACGAATTTCTTTCGACATTTCCTTCTTTATGTAGTTCTTCATGCCGATATAAAAGTCTAAAAGTGTTCCAATAATAATAGGGGTAGTAACTGCAAATTACACATGGAATAATCCATTCTTTTTATTTTAACAATCAGGTTAGTTGCAGATGACAAGGAAAAAATTGTCGGTGGAAGAGATTTTTAGGATACATTACTGTCAAGATGAAAGTGAAGCTGAACAGGGGGACGAATATGGAAATAAACGAAGATAGATGTGATGTAATTATAACGTTGGAGGGGATGTAATAGTTGACACTGAAGTCATATTTTGGGAAATTGACATGAAGGTACACCTCTAAAAACCATCCCAAAAGAGAGTACTGCTAGACTGAGACGCTGTTGTTTTTATTGTAGATAGAACAATACAAAGACAATGGTTAAGAATTAAAAAATGCAACAGATTTGCGAGCTACGCTTGCCTCCTTGTATGTAACTTATTCTGTGAAGGTAGGTTTTACTATTCATTGGATCGGTAATAATAATCTCATAGCGATCAAACATGAATTTCAGTCATTGTAAAAGTGATTTTAATTATTTTTATGGTTGGGGCACCCAGTTCCACCCCAGTATAGTTCTCGCAGGTAATGCGCTTAGCTATACACTGAAGAGCCAACGAAACGAAACCCTGGGAGCACGCAGAAGTGCCACAGCGCGGCGTGGCATGGACTCGACTAATATCTGAAGTAGTGCTGGAGGGAACAGGGCTGTCCTAAATGTATAAGAGTACGAGGGGTTGCAGAGCTCTTCTAAACAGCACGTTGCAAGGCACCTCAGATATGCCCAATAATGTTCTTGTCTGGTGAGTTTGGTGGCCAGCGGATGTGTTTAAACTCAGATGAGTGTTCCTGGAGCCATTCTGTAGCAATTCTGGATGTGTGGTGTTTCGTATTATCCTGCTGAAACTGCCCAAGTCCATGGAATGCAGAATGCACATGAAAGGATGCAGGTGATGAGACAGGATGCTCACGTATGTGTCACTTGTCACAGTTGTATCTAGACATATCAAGGGTCCCATATCCAACTGCACACGCCGAACACCATTACAGAGGCTCCACTAGCTTGAATAGTCCCCTGCTGACATGCAGGGTCCATGGAGTCATGAGGTTGTCTCCATACCACTACACGACCATCCGCTCGATACAATTTGAAGCGAGACTCGTCCGACCAGGCAACATGTCTCCAGTCATCAACAGTCCAATGTCGGTGTTGACGAAACCAGGCGAGGCGTAAATCTCTGTCCCGTGCAATCATCAAGGGTACACGAGTGGGCCTACTGCTCCGAAAGCCCATATCGATGACGTTTCGTTGTATGGTTCGTACGCTCACACTTCTTGGTTGGCCAGCACTGAAATCTGCAACAATTTACATAAGGGCTGCATTCCTATCACGTTGAAAGATTCTCTTCAGCCGTCGTTGTTCCCTTCTTACAGGATCTTTCTACGGCCACAGCGTTGTCCAAGATTTGATGTTTTTCCAGATTCCTGATATTCACGCTACACTCGAGAAATTGTCGTACGGGAAAATCCCCACTTCATCGCTTCCTCGGAGATGTTGTGTCCCATCGCTCGTGCGCCGACTATAACACCATGTTGAAACTGACTTAAACCTTGATAAGCTGCCATTGTAGCAGTAGTAACCGATCTAACAACTGCGCCAGACACTTGTTGTCTTATATAGGAGTTGCCGATAGCAGCGCCGTATTCCTCCTGTTTGCATACCTCTGTATTTGAATACGCATGTCTATACCAGTTTCTTTGGCTCTTCAGTCTAGTATTGCATGGTCAGAGGCTACACATTTCCTTCCTCCAACCTCTGAGTTGACTTAGTCAGTTACAGGGGGACTAGGAGGATCTACAATCTGAGGTGCACTTCGAACCACCTTATGCAGTTTTAAACTGTTCTGTTTACGATGCTTTCATATTGGTTATTAAGCTGAAAGAAATAATTGGTTACAAATCAAAATTATGGAGTAGGCCATAGACACACGACTTTATAACCAACAAACAATGCGTTGCATTTCAAGTATATTTATGTAGTATTGTGCATATGACAGGGCCAGGCACTGTGAAAGGAAGAGTAGACGGTAAGTACACAGGTTTGCAGTTGTGTTTTGTGTTGTATATACATCATTTTTATGTACTGAACCGAATATAAAAAGGGGGTGGGGAACCAAGAGGGATAAAGTGCGTTCCTAGTAGGGATGGTGTGCGTTAAGACCACATGTCTACAACTGGTCGAAGTGTTTCTTGTAGAGGATGTGATCAGCTGTAACTGCAAGGAAAGGGATCAGGTGGAAGGGGCGGAGAGATGTTGAAGTTGGCGCTAAGTGTATGAGTTTACAATTGATCAGTGTGTCTTAAGTAAAAAATATTTACTTAGGTACAACACAAAGGAGAAGTGTCAGCTGGTAAGAAATGTATGGTAGCTACATGAGTTTGCGATTAGTTAATATGTTGCGTGTAAAGAATATTTATTTTATAAGCTGTGTAGGAAAGCAAAATAAGCCGTCTGCGGCTCGCGGTCGTGCCATTTATTGCTTGTCATCTTGTATTGTGGTTCTGTGGCCTCGTTTTTTCTTTTAATTCGTTGGTTTGCTTGCCCGTGAGTGGCAGCAGCAGCGCTTATCGATAAGTGCACTGTTGTACCATCTCTGGAGCGACCGATAGTATTTCCGGGTTATCGTCTGTCGGGAGTTCAGTCGGGACGCAGTTCAGTCGGGGACGGAGCGCCAGTAAGGTGCGGACAGCCAGTGCTCGGCGGCGACCGCTGGTGACACACATGAACTGTCCGACGGAAGGAGACTGGAGCAGGACGACCGCTGGTTGGTCGTTTGGTTGGTCGTCCCATCGGGCGACGTGTATTGGGTCTTTTGACCGTTTCTGGGCCTCGTCAGTTGGTCATCTTGCCGGACGTGGGCCGGTTCCTTCCTTGTGCAGAGGTGTCGTGGCCAATGGGCAAGAGTTACCTCTGCATGGTTGGGTCCGAGCCAGTGTGCTCGGGTCGCCGTGTCTCCGAATTCCGAACGGACATCGAGTTGATCCGGGTTGGAACTGCAATCAGCTTCAGACAGCCAAGACTCGCCCAACCGTTGCCGACACGCGTAACTTCAGTGGGAACGACCTGGGTTGGTCTTTTGGTCGGTCGTCTCATCGGACGACATGTATTTGGTCGCCGACCGCTTGTGGAAACTCTCTGTGTGTCGAATTGATTCGTCCTTGTTGTTCCACAGTGATTGCTTTTACTATTGTTCGAGTTCTTGTGCAAGTGTGTTTACGTGGAAACTTGTGTAGCTTCTGTGATTTCCCCTGAGCAGATGAATGCTGTCTGCGTACTGGAGTAGTCTGTTGGTTGAAATAGAGCAGCGAGTGTGTCGGGGGGAAGGGAATTGATTAGGCTGTTGGTTGCTTCTTCAACCGTCCCTATGTCGTGATGCTACCCTATTGTTTAGTTTTACGCTTGGCTGCCTGTCTCACCTAAGCTGTTGTTAGAGTTTCAGCCCCAGGCCGAACTTTGGAACACTTCTAAGCACTACTGCTTGTTGTTTGTGATTGTAATTTGATTTGGTCTCAGGCACTGTGGCAGGTCTTCAGCCAAATGGTTCAAATGGATCTGAGCACTATGGAACTTATCATCTGAGGTCATCAGTCCCATAGAACTTAGAACTACTTAAACCTAACGTAACGACGTCACACACAGCCATGCCCGAGGCAGGATTCGAACCTGCGACCGTAGCGGTCGCGCGGTTCCAGACTGAAGCGCCTAGAACAGATCGGCCACCACGGCCGGCTTGGCCTTCAGCCGTGTATTAATATTGTCTGTTTTATATTTAGTATATGGCCTTCAGCCGAACTTCATAACAACTTTAAGATTAGGCCTTCAGACGTGTTTCATTGGAAATTCTTGTTGCTCTTTATTTAGGCATTCTGCTCGTTTGTTTCAGAATTAATGGCTTTAATATGTAACTCCTTGTCTGTAAGGTTTCTCTTTAATTATCTTGAATTCTTGAAACGGCCTTCATCCGTGGTCTGTAAATGTTTATCTTAAGGTTATCTTTAATTATTCTTGAGTAACTGTTTGTGCCTTCAGCCGACAAGATAATTCATATTTTCTTAAGATGTTTTTCTGTTGTACTGTGTAAAACCCCATCTTTAAAGCAGTTCTTATTTGTTAAAAAAAAGGGGGCGGGGCTTTCAGCCGAAGAATTAATTTGAATTTTCCTTAGCTGATCTGAAAATATTATTTCGGCCAGTCGAGAAGATATTGTAATTTTACTTACTGAAATAAGGCCTTCAGCCGTTATTCTAAATCCTGGTGTTTTGAAAGCAATCATTTAAACTTATTCTGTAGAAATTACTTGGGCCTTCAATCGTGAATTGATCTTTGTTGTTTTAAAGAGAAAACTGTGCATTGGTTCGAGGAATAAAGTTCTGTGTTCTTGTACAACTAACAGTGTTTGACCTTGGCCCCTTTCCACAACCTGATCCGCTCTGCCCTGCGAAACTGGATTTCACAAAAGAATCGAGAAATTGTAACGGCGACATCACACAAACTGATCAAGGTATGGGATCGACTAGCACGCGGACCTGATTTGTGTCAAATGGTGGAAAATGGTGCTCATAGCGAACTCTGATAGGACAGACCGCATCACTCACTTTTCCATTTCAAGTGTGTCTCGAAGTTAATAATTATAACATTGGTTTGAAGCTCAAACCATTCTAGAGCACCTAAGGCAAAGTTAAGAATAACTGAAAGGTTAGATGTCTACGGGTTACAGCTGAAAATGGAGGACGGATTAGAGTTTAACATCTTGTGGACTAAGAGAATGTCTGGGCACTACCATCTTGGTCTCACCGAGTGAGCTACTTAGTCAATCACTTTAGAGAAACGTACGAAGATGGAGAACGACATTTACTTCCCTTTTCTCCAGAATGATATATCAGTATCATAGTTACTGTACCTTCGTTCTCAGTACCAGTTTACTGCTGTTACGTCCTTGCACAACTGTTAAGGCGGAGCGATTTAGATGTCGAAGGAATGCAATGGAATTCCACTACTAACACAATTATAGTCAGTACTCAGATGCTGAAATCTGCCCTGACACTGATGATGTTCTGCTTATTTTAAACGGAACTTTTGTTTGTTTGATAGCCTTTCGTTTGGACCCGTATTTGCTGTGGTTCTTTAACATTGCAATTGTCACAAGACGGCTTAGTATTTCGTTGCACTGCTGTATCGTTATTTTTTTATACATGTGGACAACGTTGGTGGTGCGAGATGGCCTCGTGTTCTGCAGTAATCTGGGCAGCTGCAGATAGCCGGTCCGCTCCTGCAAATATACAGAGAACAAATATGAAATTTTATATCGAACATTGTTCAGTCGCCTGTGGTCGCGAGATAATATTGGAATGCTCCAAGCAAACAACGGACGGGCGCAGGCTATATGAATCTAAGCGAATAAATATGAAATATTTCTTTAACATGCAACTAATTTTTGAATTCCCTTTTATATGACTCGGGAAGACGGGATATTACTGGAATGAGTAAAACTACAGTACAATGTAACCTTACGAACATATTCGAAGTATTGTATTTTCTCGTTGTTACTTCGTCAATCTACGCCACTTTACTGGCATTCATGTGTTTCATGAAATGAAGTATTTAAATGGGATTGCCAATTGATAACATTTTTGTGATATTAAACGCTGCAATATGGAGAGGCAGTCCTTGCTATAGTGCCATTGGCGCAAGTCCAGATTACAGGGTACATGTGTTCTAAATCTTTCTAGTGTAGCGCATTATTGACTGGTGTCGCTGAAAACACTCATCATATGTCAATGGATTTTAAATGTCTGTTACGGACAGCTGCGAAATTAAACTTAGAAAATAACTACATAGGTAAAGGATTTCACCAATTATCATGAAGTGTGCGACAACATACCAGTTCTTTTATCTGGCTTTGTTAGCGTCGTCAGTCTCACGTTTTTTTATTATTAGTAGTAAAATGATCACGTCCACATTTGCATATACAAGGTGAATACCTAAAACTAGCAACCCAAATATTGCGGAAATGGAAAGTTCTGTTGATGTACGGTTTTCAGAGAATGGATTTTGGTCAGTGGCTCGTATTGTTAGCCAGTGAACAGACTGTAATACTTAGAAAATGTGTTTTTGTGCAAACATGTACTTTTAATAACAGAACAATGCCTAAAGACATTAACAAATTAAAAGTAGGGTCAACTAGAATGTCAGTGGTGTCTGTTCCAGGACTCCAGTGCTAGTCGCTCACGACATTTTGTATTTTCAAAAGTTTCCACACCGACACTGCTTTGCGGCATTCAACTTGCGTTGTTGCTAGTTACGATGATGTTACGTTTGCTTACAGTGTTCTTATGTGTTCCTTAAATGCATTGTGACTTGCTAGTCAGTTAGTGTGTGACAGTCCAAGCAGTGGGTCGTGAGTGGACGACAGGATTTACCAGTGCAGAAAAAGCCGACATGCTCATGGTGTATGGAGAGTGTAGGAAGAATGCAATTCATTCTTATACAGTGTATGCGGTGAGATATCCAAATAGAGGTCACTTCGGCAATTATTTATCACCAATTCAATCAGTTTTGTGAAGAGGCTAGTCCAACACTGGATACACTTAATTCCTTGGAAGTATTGTGGGTGATCAAACACTTACCAATGAAAACGCTGCACAAACAGCTTCATTGCCCCTGCAGAGTGCGTCCAGGACTTGTCAGGAAGAAGTAAACGCATGACAGTTAAGATATGTGTGTTGCACGACATCAGGCGAAATTTGCTAGGTGATCGACGGGCATACTAGAGACACTCCCCAACAAGTCCGCGCAATTTTCATCGGATTTTCACCGTAGTTTCCTTTTTGGCGACCTGTTGGTCCTTACGTTCCAAACAGCCCTCGTAATTTAGTGCGCTAATATGAAGGAGTCCACAACTACCAGTATTAGACCCATTACTCTTCTAATTATGTGTTAATCATTCGTCAACTATTCTCTCTCACTGCAGATATCACCTATACGCTCACAACATTTAGTCATACATAAGAGCAAGAACAACAAACCTGTGTATAGCCATCCAACATGTAAATGACGATTTATCTCCCATGTCAGTGTAAGTAGTTTCAAACTTAACTAATCTAAACCGCAAGCAACCTTACTCGCTCGCAAAAGACTTGTTACACTTCATTACAGAGAATCAGTTCTACCATATATCCTAAACTACACAGAAATAACTTTTTCTACTTCTACAAAGAACTCTGGAAAATTCTGCGCCATCATTTAGGCTGCAGTGTACACACCACTGCAGACTGTAAGAAAGTGACAGCATCGCCTCATTCACTACAGAAATATAGGAAAGTACTCCCTTTAGAGTTTAAAAAGGAGCTCATAGAGACATTAATTCTCCTCATAGTTGAGTATGGTGGTATCATTCTCCAAGGAATCTTTCGAACGAACTGGAACTGGCGATGAATGCTTGTGTATGATTTGTTCGCATCGTAAGCTTTTCCTACCATATCAAACCAGCCTATGAACAAGTACAAGGGCTATTCGAATAGTAAGGGAGATTGGTCGTGAAATGGAAACCACAGTAAGTGTCCGATGAAATTTTGTACATATGTATTGGCAGTGTCTCTAGTACGCCATAGATAACGTCATGTCGCTCTTGTCAGTTCTGAGCGCATAACGAGCGCGTAAAGATGCCCAGAAAATAGTGTCTCCGCCCAAGTATGGACACCTGCCATGGTATTTCGCCTGATTTCATGCAACCCCACATAACTTATCTGTCATGAATTTCCTTCAACGAAACAGTTCCCTCTGATTTACATCTCATCTCAGACTGACCGCCCGCTATGAAGACAGCATTCTGGCACAGACAACGAGCTGCAGTCGAGAGTAGAAAATTGTGGGAAACTACTGAAGGCTTACTTCTATGACGAACGTTTTGTAAACTTGGTACAAAGCTACGGCAGCGGCGACTATGTGGAGAAGTTGCGGAAAGGTGTAGCTAAGTGTAGCAAGTAAACAGTTTTCTTTCTCACTGTGGTCTCCATTTCGCGACCAATCGTTCCTTGCTTTCCAAATAGCTGTCGTATCATGGCTACGCGTCGAGAAGCGTAGAGACTATCATACTCTATAGTTGTATTTGCTCTATCCTCTTCTCAATCAATGCACTCCCTCTTATTTATCTTCAACTATTACTCTACTATCTGAACAACACATCAGAAATACTCGTTCTCAACAAGGTAAAATTTTCTCTGTACCATTATTTACCACTTTCATGTTTTATAAGTCTTTTCTGTATCAGGAACCCAACTTTGGAACAAACTTCCTCAAAATACCAGATAAATTAAATACTTTCCGAACTTCAAAACACAGCTAATAAGCCACCTTCTATCACAATAACCATATCTCTGATGCTCTGTGCAGCTGATTCTCGTTAGTTCTCCTCCTACAGAACTCTCCCCTTTCCCTTGTGGCAGAGTTCCCTATTTATTTCTTTACTAACAATCACTGTCGCTGTCATTTCAATCTTTTCCTCTTCCTTTCTCAGTTCCACTTCTCATAATAAAAAATGTTGTGATCAGACGGCCGGCCGCGGTGGTCTAGCGGTTCTAGGCGCGCAGTCCGGAACCGCGCGACTGCTACGGTCGCAGGTTCGAATCCTGCCTCGGGCATGGTTGTGTGTGATGTCCTTAGGTTAGTTAGGTTTAAGTAGTTCTAAGTTCTAGGGGACTGATGACCACAGTAGTTAAGTCCCATAGTGCTCAGAGTCATTTGAACCACTTTTTTGTGATCAGACGAAACTATTTTCGTTTGGCCATAAATATGTGTTTTTTGATTGCTCACTGAACCGTGGTACTACTCACTTCTTTGGAAAATCAAAAATTACAGTCTCACCTCTGTTATTTCAAGGAAATAGGAAGCCCAGGATCACTAATCATGAACATGCTTGTGATTGTTTTAAAGTTCTGATTTGACTCAAAACAGACTTTATTATAAACTTCAATTCGGACATTTGCCCTCTTACTGATGCAATATACAAATTTTCACTTTAATTGAATTACATAAACACGAATAAGAACCATATTTTGCGTCCGCATCCAAAATCATAGATAGTACGCACAGTGAAATAATCAATCGCTCTTGTTTAACCATATCTCAAAAGACTAGTAACACTATACACTTCAAACCAAAAGTTACACAGCCACATAATACCACAACTTTTTTAAAAAAACAACGATCTTAATGCTTAATATAACTAAGCTGCCCATGTAAAGGTTCACAGTGAAACATGCTTATACTAAAAATGCAAAGTGGGCCAACCAAGGTCGCAAAACTGGCACACAGGAAAAATGACAATTTGCACATTCATTAAAGATAAATAAATGATTAACGTAAGTGTTAAATAGGAATGGCTAGTAATAAGCAGTAAAATGACTTACAGAAACACTGATGCTAACCAAGTGATCTGACTTAACTAACGGATATAATGACTCAGAATGATTCCCAAATTGCACTTAGCTTTAGAGAAAAGTGTTAAGGCCCACAGCAGTATTTGGAAGCAATAACGCCACGACCGCCAGGCAATACGAGCGTTCACTCCCCACGGCTTGTGCACAGGCTCACTAGCAGGCGGTATATATTTATATATAGTCCGACTGGCCTCACAATGAGCGGTCTTGACAAGAATACACAACCGAACCGATGTGAGGAAACGAGCAGACTTAACAAATGGCCTGCAGCACAATTAGATTGCAGTGAAAACAAGGTCAAATCACAGCCACATTAGAATATATAATAAGCATGCCCCCAAATTCTTATGGAGCAATGTTCTAGCTTTACACGTCTTCCAGCAAATTAGCAAGAAACTTAGGGATGACTTGCAGTTGCGTTAAGGCACTTTCAACATTAAATCAACATACCAAATCCTGCCGTGACAAATGATTAAACCATTAACTCTACGGCTGTCGTGCGCGTACACAACCGCAACCAGTCCCAAAGGGTCAATATGTGCAAAAACAAGTTAAAATTTGCATGAAAACTACTTAAAACACACTCTCCACAGATGATGAGAAACTAAATGAGGAACATCAGCCTCCTTAAAATAGCCTCTGCGTAACCAATTCAGAACCACCTCTGGCGGCTACCCATGCCACAATAAGTTTCAACAATCTTCTTAGTTAAACACAGAATATAACTCATATGTAACTTGGAGCTTGCAAATTACGAGCCGAGAAGCTGTTCAGCATGAGACGACGAACCCACCACGACTTTGCACGTCAACCAATGATCGGCACCGTACATCCGGTGCGCGCCAAAAGACAAGGGCGGCGAGCACGGCGAGGCCCATGCTCCACGCTAAGTGACGCAGGCTTGTTTTCAACACAAGCTGGCTCGTTGAACGCCGACCAGAGACTCCCCCGTCACACGTTCACCCGGAAAACCCGCCGGGGGGAGCAGTCAAAGGTAGCAGGACAGGCGAATATCGTTATCAGCGATGCAAGTAGAACACCCCATCGACAGTCGCCACGGCTTACTCACTTTATTACATAAATGAAGTGCAATGGGGCAATCATTCTGAGCCATTATGTCCGTTAGTTAAGTGAGGTCACTTTGACAGCATTAGCGTTTCTGTAAGTCATTTTACCGGTTATTACTAGCCATTCTTATTTAACACTTACGTTGAACATTTTTGTATCTTTAATGAATATGCAACTTCTCATTTTTCCTGTGTGCCGGTTTGCGACCTTGGTTGGCCCACTTAGCATTTTTAGTATAAGCATGTATCACTGTGGACCTTTATGTGGGCAGCTGAGTTATATTAAGCTTTAAGATCGTTGTTTTTTAATGAAGTTGTGGTATTATGTGGCTGGATTCGAACCTCCGACCGTAGTGGTCGCGCGGTTCCAGACTGTAGCGCCTAGAACCGCTGGGCCACTCTGGCCGATGGTAAAGATGCCTACATAAATAAAGTCTCCCGCCAATTATGAGGGCCTGCTAGCAGATTCTGAATGATCTCATGCAGCACACATAACGTAACATGATTCTACATCCCTCCATTCTGACCTTTTTGTTTCCGTCATTACACGTTACTGGCGAGACATAAGGCATGAGTGTGAATCAATGCCGACAGCGTCGAAAGTTTTGCCGAAATTTAGAAAGGCACAAAACAGTAGGCTGTCGTTTATTCATAGCTCATTTCACTTCGTGAGTCACTTTTATAAGGGCAGTCACCGTGCTTCTATTTTGCCGGAAACTGACCTCGAAAATATTTCATGCACCGAGCGCTGTTGGCAATTCCAGTGTACTCAGCCCTTCTGTGACAAATTGAGGAACTACTTGATTGAGAAGCGGCAGCTACAGTCTCGTAAACTGACATAAGGCCGGAAGAGTGGGGTGCTGACCACATGCCCCTCTATGAGCATCCAGTGACGCCTGTGGGCTGAGGATTACACGGCGGCCGATCGGTACCATTGAGTCTTCATGGCCTGTTAGGTCAAAGTTTAGTTTTATGCAACCAAGTTTACATTATCCACACCCCAGTTGCAGATGATGTAAGTTGGGTTGCCTATATTAAGATGCACAAAATGTTTTCCGGGTCAGTTCTATTACACCTCTCTGTACATCTCAGAACAGCTGATGTGGGCCGATACCGTTACTTTCTGTGGAAGTTTGGTGTGACTTTTCCTGTGAGTACGTTATTAGAAACTTATCAGTGACAAACTGCTCACCATTAGACATACATGATATTTCCACAATACGGTGTCCTGTAAATTCGCATATGAAATTTTTCTTAAGATGTGTATGATGCATAACTCACAAGTGTTGTGGAGTCTGGAAAACATTTAATTACCTTCACTATCATCCTGCTTGTAACACTATGAAATGGGTGCACGGTTATCCATGACTACCATTTGGGATTTAGAAGACAAGTGTGCAAAACCACAGGATTTAGAGAGAACTGATTCATATCAGCGGATATAGCAGCTGTCCACATTTCGATTCATATTACGCCACTCGGCGTAGTTACAGAGGACACTACTACGAGGATGCATGTCAAGACATGTAGATAAATCATCCATTTCGTATTAGCACACTAAATTACGTGGTCCGTTCGGAAAGTAAGGACCGACCGGTTGCAAAAAGAAACCCACGGGGAAAATCTAATGAAACTTTGTATGGATATGTTGGGCTGTGTCTCTAGTATGCCCGTCGATCGCATCATGTCGCTCTTTTCAATCCTGGGCGCACAGTGAATGTCTGAGGACCTGGTAGCAAATTTCGCCTGATGTTATGCATCACACATAACGTAACTGTCATGCATTTACTTCTTCATGACAAGTCCCGGCTGCACTCTGCAGGTGCAATGAAGATGTTCGTGCAGCGTTTTCATTGGGAAGTGTCTGATTACCCACAGAATACAGCCAGCAGTCGCCTCCCCCTGAATTTCATCTCTGCTCACATGAACCGCTGGGTATGAAGACAACATTTTGGCACAGACAACGAGGTGTAGACCAGCGTAGAGAATTGGCAGAAAGTACAGACGGCTGTCTTCTGTGACAATGGTATTGAAAAGTTGGTACAACACTACGACAACTATCCAAGTCAGAGAGGTGACTATGCAGAGAAGTAGCTGGAAGGTGTAGGTGACTCTTGCAAATAAAATATTATTGACATTCACAGTGGTTTCCCTTTCGTGACCAATGGGACCTTACTTTCCGAATAGCCCTCATATTTCGTTGCAGCAGGTAGGCAAACCAATGATCAGGTATCCAAACATGTCTTCCGGGCAGTGACTTTAGAGAAATGCCCACTCGTATTGACGTCTGCAGTATCAGAAATTGTAGCTGTATGAGCATCTATGATGTGAGTTAGAAATTGGAGAGATGGTCCGTACACTGAAACTTATCAATTTTCTCTATGTCTTGTAGTTTTCGTGCAGTCACCTTCTGAAACCCTGGATGTACTTACAAGTAACCCAGTATATCTCCAGCAAAGTGAGTGCGTACAGGACTTATAGAGTGGACCTGACGGTACTAACTAGTTTCTGCATTTGCTGGGAATTTCTCCCACGCCATCTGTACCGTGCCCCACAGTGAACTCGGTACACAGTCAGCTATGAAAAGACTGGGCGGTTGCTCGAGGAACAGACCGCAGCCGTTGTGCATCCATCCACCCACATGCGACTGAGGGCAGAACTGACCCGTGGCCATATAGCCATTTTTATAAAACAAAATATATTCGTGTCGGTTGCATGCGAGCCGCGGCAATGATTTATTCATAAGGTGGCGCTCTGCGGCATGGCACGGCACGTGAGGCTGGTATTTCCATTTGCAGCAGTAGCCGAGCATCCCACTGCGGCGGAGCCAGTCAGGCCAGGCCTGGGAAGGGAAAAGAGCGGGCTAGGGGGTGGTGGGGGTGGGGTGTGGCGGGAGGGACGCGTTGGCACCTTGGGCGCCGCGCCAGGCCAACTGAACCGTTCCAGTCCCCTCATCCCCTCCTCAGGCAGGGCTGCGGATTTACATTGCGCAGACAGCTGCGGCGGAACGCTCGTGACAAAGAGGTCAAAGCGTTTTCCTGGAAACGTAAAGGCGGATTACTCTTGGCAGCTACTGAAGAAATAGAGATGAAAACTACTTTTTAATGACACGCCTGCGGCCATCCCATTATAGACCGGGCACCAAATGAAGGATGGAAGAACGAGCAGTCCTGAAGTGTTTGCTGGATCACCACTGTCACCGACTCCTCCACATTGCATGGTAGACACTGTGAGGTACCCTACGTTCACAAATCATCATTGGTATTTCACTACCAACTATTGTGCAGTTATCCACTTAACGCAAAAGAGTGAGCCTTAAGCAGTTTTCTGAAATAGAAACATGTTAACTCTCGGTAATATCTAAATAGTCGCCACCAGACTCGGTCTGTACGTAAAATGATCTGGTGATTTTCTTTTTGGTAGCCATATAGCAACATTATGCGTGATTTTGTTGACTAAGATTAGAGTATAGGAAATACCAAATTCAGACGTGCACAAACACTAGAAATGAGTGCTTAAGTGTTAGTTTTCTACTAGTCATATGGTATGCGAGTACTGTTCTTTTCTTGTGGTAGCAGATTGGCTGGTATTTCTGTTCCGTCAGATTACTGAAATTTGTGTTACCCGGTAGTTTCTATTTTCCTTCGTAGCATTCTCTGTTCCAATTGCGAATGTAGATTGATAAACCGTTGATAGAATAATCACCTGTTGGTTGAACTGAAACGAAGGAGTCAGCATAATGGCCATGGGTTGTCGTTACATTATTAAAAGATTTTTGATTAGTTCATGATGATTCTGTCAACTGATGTTTGTTGTACTTTTATTTGATTCTTATGACGAAATTCGTTGGTCCATTACAGCAGTGTACAGTGGTGTTTCACTTTCTCCGTTTTTGTTTCTGAGTTTTAATTTGTTTACGAGCAAATTTGTGCTGGATTTTATTTTCTTCGGTGAAAAATAAGGTTAACGTTATGCCTGGGTAAGCTAAGCTCAAAAGTTTTCTCCATCTAGTTTTACAGATATTAGTTCGGTCACACCTTGAGTAGCTCGGAGTAAGGAGTGCAAACCTTGTGCTGCCAAGACCCCTTTCTCAAGACTAGAGGGAGGCGCCGGCTGCTGCACCCACGGACTCAACTCCTTTGTTTGCTTATGTGACTAGACGATGGAATCTTAAACTTTCTTATTACAGATAGGTCGTGACAAACTTGAGGTATGAAGGCTACCAAACATCTCTCCCTCTCTCTTTTCTGTCATGGGAACTTTGAACGGGACATTTTCAAAAATTTCTTAGGAGGCGGTTTCCAAGAGCCAGTCTCCTCTCGTCTCATTTGCTGATCAGTAGTTACGCATTTTGACTGGCTGAGGACGTTCAGGTCGTACTTTTGTTGCTGAAAGCGCAGGGGAGGAGTGAAGCCAAAGTTGTTCGAATTCTGCATTCAGATTTCGACTGGGACAGACGCCACCTTCAGACTCCGATGCTGGCTTTTGGGTTGGCCAGATTCTCGTAGGCATTCCTACTCCTGAAGAAATTTTATACAGAAACATTATTTATTCAGTTCCTTGGCAGTAATTCCATAAGCTCCTTCCCCGACTTGCTAGTTGACGTCACCTTAGTGAACAGTGTCCACAATGTTCCAAAAAATTGCTCATACACTGCCAAGTGCGCCCCGTTGACTTTTTGCATGTCTAATTGACACGGCATTTATGTAAGATCCTCAGAGCCGATAACTTTCATTCCTTCATTTTTGTCGTATCACTTCCCTGACGCTCACCAACATGCGTTAGTATGTAACCCATGTGCTTTTTTCCCATGATTTTGTTCCTGTTTCATTCTTAAATATCGTGTAGATTCCTTTCCTCATTTGTGTGGTCATGAGAGATATTAAACTGGGCGAATTTGAACTTACTGAATCTAATCTATAGCTAGATGCTTTCTGACGCTTTCTGTGGTGGTGACCTCCAACGATGGCACATAACACAAGAGCCAATAGACAACAGAGGTTACGTTCTCCCTCTACCGCAATAACCTATTAAAATGAAGTTTCTTCTCCTTCTTCCTTAAGTAACCAATGAAACTAATTACCTTTTTAAAATTGTGACGTAATGGCACGCGCAGTGAACAGTAACAACAAAATATAAGGGACACTGCATAGCTAGAAGGCACCATTAGACCCAGAAGAAGGCCGCTGCAACCGTGGGCGAAACGTTGGTTTTTCTCCAGCAACAGTAATTTTACACATTATGACACGGTACCATAGCCAGAAAACGTTTATGTCGAATCGCCACGGACTTAATAACCACCCACATAACGAAGGGGTAAGGATGGGAGTAAAAAGCAGTGTAACCCACGACGCGACGATACGCATACTTTAGTCATCCAGTATTTGAGAATTATAGCACTTAGAGACTTGCAATAAACTCTACGCGTAAATTTAAACCTTTAAGAAACTTTTTATCGCTGACGACCCGCACTTACTGATGAAAGGAAAATAAAGTTTTTGCAGTTCATGCAGTAAAAGCGCCATAAGGCGCATGACGAGTTAGTTTATTACTTCCTTACTACTGACTGTATGCGTGACACATTTTGCAGACAGAATTCACACATGCCTCTGAGTGTACCAAAAAAATAACATCACTATAGGACACTTACTTCAGGAGATACGACGTCATAAATACTGAATGAGTGGAAAACTACAACGCCATACAATAACTTTAAATTTATTACTTGGTTGCTACCAATTCTGATTGCAACACTTTTTGCAGATGGTATCCTCATTTGCCACTGAATATACGTAAAAAAAAGCATCATACGGCACATAGTTCAGGGGATATGGAGTCATGTATTGAGATACGAGAAATAAATTGCCGCATCATGCATGACATTTTAATTAATTACTTCTTTCCCACTAACCCTATTCACAACACATCTTGCAGACAGTGTGCACGTATGCTGCTGTACAGCTGAATGTACCTACAAAAGTATAACATTGTACGACAAATAGTACACGAGATTTGACATCAGATACTGAAATGCATGAAAAACGTCAGCATAATGTATGCCATTTTAGTCTATTGCATGCCATTTTAGTCTATTGGTTCGTTACCAACAACATGTAAGTCTACTCACGACAAATTTTGCAGACAATAGCCATACACACCACTGGATGTACCTGCAAAATTATGGCGTTCTCCCTACAGCACATAGTTCAGGAGATTTGACGTCACAAGCACTGAGGTGCGACAAAATGAAACAGCAGGACGGAATTCGCCAGGGATACAGGTAATATATGTGCACAAATACGTGAATGATATGTTAAATATATGTGAAATGTATTTGGCATGTGCGAAGTCAACTTAAGCTCCTGGATCAATTTCAACCAAATTTGGTATAAGCATTAGTTACGATCTGGAAAAAAATCCGACCGATGAGCGTG
The DNA here is from genome assembly GCF_023864345.2 of Schistocerca serialis cubense. NCBI lineage: Eukaryota > Metazoa > Arthropoda > Insecta > Orthoptera > Acrididae > Schistocerca > Schistocerca serialis. The sequence continues at coordinate 546,479,906 of NC_064644.1, forward strand.
ATAAAGTGGGGAGAGAGTGGGGAACGAGAAGATGGACACAGATAGTGGGAAATAGGAGGTGGATACATTGATGGGGAGGGGGAATGGACAGAGAGTGGGGAGAAGGGAAGTTGGGGAGAGAAATGAAAGTGTAGGAGATGTAGAGAGAGAGATGTAGGAAGAGATAGTCATAGACAGGGGGGAGGAGAACATGGAGAGGGAAGGAGTAAATGGACACAGAAGAGGAATAGGGGGAGATGGGCAGAGAGAGAGACGAAGAGGATATGAATAGAGAAGTGAAAGAGGAGAAGATAGACAGGGAGAGTGGGGAGGGAGAGGCAGATAGAGAGAGGGAGTGTCACAGATGGACAGAGAGTGGGAAGAGAAGTGCATGGAAAAAGAGACAGTGGGAAGAGGGGATGGATTTAGAGGGACAGGAAAGAGATGGACAGAAGGAAAGAGCGGATGAATGAAATGGGAAGAGCAAATGGATAGAGACAGTGTGAGAAGCTGATGGACAGAAGGAAGCTGTGGAGATGGACAGAGCGGGTTGAAGGAGGAGATGGAAAGAGAGAAGGAGAATGAGAAGATGGACTAATAGAAGACTGGAATGGGTACAGACCTGGACAATACCAGCTACTCGGCTAGTTAGGAAATAGAGAATGACCCAGGAAAGTAAAGGTTTTTGATTCCACTCTCACCACGGATTTCTGCGTATGCAACTCTGCAGCCAGAATCGGCTAGCCAGTAGCACAGCAAAGGCACGGTCGATTGTCTTCTGCCATTTCCAACTGAGCTAGCGCTCCATTTATTGGGTCACTCATGCTTCCAAGATTAACTTCCCTTCTTCCTATACCTACATGAAATAGGGTACGATTTCCCTTACAATCTAAAAGCATGACACTTTCAAACGGTAAGCTACACTTTAAGTAATGTCACTGGATTGCTCACAGCTGTTAAAAAGATCTGTACTAAACTAAGCTACAGAATCGTAGACTACACGCTGTACATAGGTAAGATATACGATGCTCACAGTGTCTGCCATAACGAGTGGAAAATTATCAACTGATTTGAAAGAGTAAGAGGTTAATTATGTAACACTCTCTTGCTGTTGACGACACTCCATTCTCTGCCATAGAAGCTAATTATTGTGTATGGTGTTGTATTGTACATAGCTACTACGATAGAAAACACAGGTATCAATGACACAAAACCCAACTCTGTAGCCGAGGATACATCCATCCAATTCTAGACCAGGTTGTGTAATATACTTTCACCACCTGTGTAGGAATGGCAAGGATAACTGGCTGCACTTTCATAAATGAATTCCCCTTTAGAATTGTGATACATTTTCTTACGTTCGATCGTTTGGGCGGGGGCGTTCGTAATCGTCCAGTGAGATTTTGGACACAGTGTGTAACGTTGACAAGTGTCACGCACCAGACCTCCCTTAATGACATTATGCAGCTTTACCATCTTTCTGGCAAGAAAATTCCAGTAAAATGGATGTGAGCCACTTGAGCTATTTAAAGTAATAATAATGTACATGAGCCTTTCGTTCTACATAAGATTCCAAGATGGCATGTATAAGACCCTGGCACTATTAGTGCTGTATAAATATTTTTCTCCTACAGAACTACTTCAGATATTTTACCTCATTTCATTTATATTAATGATACATTTCGACTCGCACCTCCCATGGGGTGACATGATTACATTATGAAAATTATTGCTATGTAGATTAATATCGTTTTCAAAATTATAGCAAGACAGTTACATAGAACATGGGAACGAAGAAGCATACAACATTTTGATGCCTGGGTTGCTCGCAACACTAAGAGAGGAAAAGAGATGGTGCTCTTGTGAAGGATCGTATTTCCAACACTAAATAGGACACAGCTTTAAGTAGTAAACAGTCTAAGTTTAGAAAGTTGGTAATTTAGTATATACGAGGGTTGGAACTTTAATAGTGGCAACTATTTATTTACAGCTCGTACAAAATAGATGCGTGTTTCAAAATTTTACTGACCTTCAAAGTAGTCACCAGCATTGTGTATAGCCCGTTGCCAGCGATGTGGAAGTCGTAGGATAATCCTAGCAGCGCCAGTTGTGTTGATAGTTCGAGAGGCGCGGTCTATTGTCCGACGCATTTATAGCAGTTCTGAAGCGAATGCCGTAAAGTGTTTCCTTCAGTTTAGAAATCGAGTTGAACTAATGAGGGCTGAAGTCAGGGGAGTGCAGTAGGTGGTATAGCACTTAGCAGCCCCATCAGTCGAACAAATCTATAACAGCTTGCACTATACATGCTTGAGCATTGTTCTGCAAAATGATGGTCAGGTCCTGCAGAAAGTGTCATCACTTCTGTCTCTATGCTGTTCATTTTTGGAACACAACCTACGACCAGCTTAATGTTATGGATGATGCGGCAGTTTATCATGCATCTCACTACTTCACATCATATCTCCAGAACTGTGTAGTGTCCTTGAAATGTGTTGCGAACAGACAAAGTAACAAAGAAGTAATAAATTTAAAAGTGTCGTATGATGTAGAAGTTTATCATGCTGTCAGTGTTTATGGTGTCATATCTCCTGAACTAAGTGTCATACAACCATACCGTCTGAAAAATGTTTCACAAATATAGTTAGTAGTAACAAAGTAATAAATTAAAACATCATGCTTCAAATGACAGTTCTACTGCATGAATAGCAAAAAAATAACAAAACATAACCTTTTTTCCTTTCAAACAGTGGAAAATCCAAGATGGAATGTATCAGTATTTTGAAAAGGAAAGTTGCCACTCACCATATGCCAGAGATACTGAGTTGCAGATAGGCGCAACAAAAAAGACTGTCACAAATAAGCTTTCAGCCAGCAAGACCTTGGTCAAAAATAGACGGCAGATGCACACAAGCTAACGCAACTCTCACACACACACGGCTCCAGTCTCTGGCAACTGAAGCCATACTGTGAGCAGCAGCACCAGTGCATGATGGGAATGGCAGCTTGGTGGGGGTAAGGAGGAGTCTGGGGCAGGGAGAGTGAGGGGTACTAGGGTACAGGTGGGGGACAGTGAAGTGCTGCTGGGGAGCATGCAGCGATGGGTGGAGGATAGGGTAGCTGTGTGCAGTCAGGAGGTTAGGTAGAGGGCAGGGCAGAGGTGGGCTTGTGGGTAGTGGAAAAGGAGAGAAGTAAAAAGACTAGGTGCGATGGTGGAATGAGGGCTGTGTAGTGCTGGAATGGGAACAGGGGACAGGCTGGATGGGTGAGGACAATGATTAATGAAGGGTGAGCCCAGGAGGGTTACGGGAATGTAGGGTATACTGCATGGAAAGTTTTCACCTACACGAGTGATGCGTTCTTTAATTAAGTTGTACTCATCTGTAGCTAGTCCGCACCTCATGGTCTAGTGGCTAGCGTTGCTGCCTCTGGATCACTGGGCCCTGAGTTCGATTGCCAGCTGCGTTGGGGATTATCTCTGCCCGGGGCTGGGTTGTTGTGTTGTCATCATCATTTCATCAACATCATCATTCATGATAGTGTCAATATTGGACTGAGTAAAGATTGGGAATTCGTACAGGCGCTGATAACCGTGCAATTGGGCGCCCAACAAACCAAACGTCATCATCATTATCGCTAGCTGCACCATCTACCCATATAATCCTCATCACGCTTCTGTAGCATCACATTTGGCAAGCTTCTATTCTCTTCTTGTCTGAACTGCGAATCGTCAACAGTACACTTTTACACAAGGTTACATTTCACAAAAATACATCCAGGGGAGACTTACAAACATTCAAATTAATTTCCGTTTTCAATAAATTTCTAATTTACAGAAATGCTTTCCTTGCTATAGCTATCTGTGTTTTATGCCTCCCCTAATTCAGCAATCATCAATTATTCTTCTGTCGAAATAACAAAACTCATTCCATAATTTTAGTGTTTTGTATCCTGATGGCCAGTAGTGTTACTACGGACGCGAAATTTAACCGACAGGAAGAAAATGCTGTGATATGCAAAAGGTTAGCTTTTCAGAGCATTCACACAAGGTTGGCGCTGGTGGCGACACCTACAACGTGCTGACACGAGGAAAGTTTCCAACCAATTTCTCATACACAAACAGCCGTTGACCGGCGTTGCCTGGTGAAACGTTGTTGTGATGCCTCGCACAAGGAGGAGAAATGTGTACCATCACGTTTCCGACGTAGATAAAGGTCAGATTGTAGCCTATTGCGATTGTGGTTTATCGTATCGCGACATTGCTGCTCGCGTTGGTCGAGATCCAATGACGGTTAGCAGAATATGGAATCATTGGGTTCAGGAGGGTAATACAGAACGCCTTGCTGGATCCCAACGGCCTCGTATCACTAGCAGTCGAGAGGACAGTCATCTTGTCCGCATGACTGTAACGGATCGTGCAGCCATGTCTCGATCCCTGAGTCAACAGATGGGAACGTTTGCAAGACAACAACCATCTGCACGAACAGTTCGACGACGTTTGTAACAGCATGGACTATCACCTCGGAGACCATGGCTGCGGTTACCCTTGACGCCGCATCACAGACAGGAGCACCCGCGATGGTGAACTCAACGACGAAGCTGGGCGCACGAGTGGCAAAACGTCATTTTTTCGAATGAATCCAGATGCTGTTTACAGCATCATGATGGTCGCATCCGTGTTTGGCGACATTGCGGTCAACGCACATTGGAACCGTGTATTCGTCATCGCCGTACTGGCTTATCACCCAGCGTGATGGTATAGGGTGCCATTGGATACACGTCTCGGTCACCTCTTGTTCGCATTAGCGGCACTTTGAACAGTGGATGTTACATTTCAGATGTGTTACGATCCCTGGCTCTACGCTTCATTCAATCCCTGTGAAACCCTACATTTCAGCAGGATAATGCACGACCGCATTTAGCAGGTCCTGTACGGGCCTTTCTAGTTACAGAAAATGTTCGACTGCTGCCCTGGCCAGCACATTCTCCAGATCTCTCAGCAATTGAAAACGTGTGGTGAATGGTGGCTGAGTAACTGGCTCGTCTCAATACGCCAGTCACTACTATGTGTTATCTTGTTGAAGCCTCATGGACAGCTGTACCTGTACACGCCATCCAAGCTGTGTTTGACTCAATGCCCAGGCGTATCAAGACCGTTATTACGGCCAAAGGTGGTTGTTCTGGGCAGTGATTTCCCAGGATCTAGGCACCCAAATTGCGTGAAAATGTGATCACATGTCAGTTGTAGTATAATATATTTGGCCAATGAATACCCGTTTATCACCTGCACTTCGTCTTGGTGTAGCAATTTTAATGGCCAGTAGTGTAATTCACTAAGCTTCGCCATATTAAACTTGTTTAATTTTCTTGATGTTTAACTTATAACCTCTTTTCAAGCATCTTACATTACATTCAACTGGTCACCCAAGTCCGTTGATACCTCTGATAGATTTACGGTGTCGTTAGCTAACTGGACAATTTCCTTCGCTAATTTCTCTTTTTTTTCATTTAATGCTTGTTCAGTGGACTTACTGAATAACACCAGGTAAGGACTATAGCTGGGTAACACTCACTTATCAACTATGAACTACTTTTCAAATTCTTCAACTGTTATATATGCAGTCTTGTTTCTGTTCGAGTTGTAAATGACCTTACATTCCCTGTATTTTATCCCTTTCAACTTCAAAAGTTGACACAGTGTAGTTCAATTATAGGTCAAAAGCTTTTTCTAATTCTATAAAACTATAAATGTAGTTCTTCAGTCTATATTCTAAGAAAAGTCGTAGGGTCAATATAGCCTCACACGCTCCTTAGTCTACATTCTAAGAAAAGTCGTAGGGTCAGTATAGCCTCGCACTTTCCTATATTTCTGCCAATCCCTAATTGACACGCAATGATGTTGGCCTCTACTAGGGTTTCCATTATTCTTTAAATAATTTTTAGCAGTATTTGGATTATTGAAGTTAACGGTTCGGTAGTATTCAAGTCACTCCTCTTGCAGTTTGAGGATATCTCTCTTATCTAATACATCTTGCAAACTGGGAGGATTAGTTTTGTCTAGGCTGCCTCTCCGAAAGCTCTCAATATTTCTGAGGGAATCTAATTCAACCTAGAAGCCTTGTTTGCACTTTGTTTCTTCTGGATCATTCAGGATCATGTTTCAAATCTTATGTATATCTACTTCCTGTACACTTTCTGAGTGTTGTCTTCATTTCCTTTTTAAAGCCTCTCTATATAGCCCTCCCACCTTTCACCTTTACCTTTTCTGCTTAGTTTTGGCTTGCCATTTGATCTCTTGATGTCTTTTCTTGTCTGCACAGACATTTTAACCTGTCTGTAAGCCATATCTATCTTTCCCCTAGTTATTCATGCTTCTATAGCAAGGCACTTGTCTTCTTGCGATGTTTTTTAGGCATGCTGCACTTCCTTAGAAATTCAGTTTTAGACGTCTGCATTCCCTTTCTCCTACTTCATTTTCTGCAGTTCTGTATATTCTCCATTCGTCAGTGCCCTTGGCTATCCACGGATTCCTACTAGGCCTTTTGTTTTTACATATTTGATCTTATGCTGTGGTGGTCATTATTTCATTGTTTGAAGCTACCCAATCGTTTTCTACTGCATTTTCTTCCTGCTCTTCCTGCTCTCAGTAATCTGGTTGCTTCAGCTTACCTACGTGCCATATCCTTAGTTTCCTACCTTTCTGCAACTTCGTAAGTTTTAATCTACAGATCGCAACCAATATATTATGGTCAGAATCAAGATCTGTTCCTGGATTTTTTTGCAGTATAAGATTTTGTTTCGAAGTCCCTGTCATACCATTATGTAATCTATCTGAAAGCTTCCAGTGTTAAATATCTTTCCATGCATGCAGCTTTCTGTTACGGATTTTAAAGCAAGTTCTAGCCATGGTTAAATTATGCTCTGCGTAAAATTTTACTGGGCGCCTTCCTCTTTCATTCCTTTCCTCCATTCCATGTTCTCCTGCAGTTTTTTCTTCTCATCCTTTTCCGAAGTCCGAATTCCATCTCCCTGCCACTACAATTTTTGTATCTCCTAACTGCCTGATTAATTTATTTCATCTCCTCACGTTCCGTACTCACCTTCCTATTAGTCCTGTAGTTCATGCCACCACATTCCACAGACTCCCACTATATTTTAATTCAACCTATCTTCATAAAATTCTCTGACACGCCCATCCGATTAATGGATTTAAGATTCAGTTCACCGACCAAAGAGTGACAGTTTTGTTCCTCCTGATGAAGCTATTCTCCTGAGTAGCCCCCACCTGACTGTACAAGTGGACAACAATTTTTCATACGGATTATTTCCCTAAGGGAATGCCACCATCATATGATGATGCGGAGAGGCTGAAAGCCCACGGGAAAAACCATGGCTCTGGCCCTGTGGTTCGTTGGAGCGGAGTTCGGTTTGAAGGTTAAGGATCTCTTTGTCTTACCACAAAAGATTCCATCATCATCAGCATCATAATCATCATTGTCATCATTATCATCATCATCTTCTTCTTCTTCGTCGTCAAAACCCTCACCACCACTACTGCACCTTTATCGATACCAATCTATTGAGCATTTTTAGATTTGCTTGATAGATTGCATTACATCGTTTTAATAAAGTACTTGGTTAAGTAAGTTAAACATGCTAAGTTACCGTGCTGCATGTCATTTGTTTAATTTAAGGATCAAGTGATATTCAGCAAGTTATAGTAAAGGCATTCTTGCTAATAATAGAGAGTTCACATTATCAGATTAGATTATATTCGATTGTTCCATAGATCATGAATACGACACTTCGTAATGATGTGGAATGTGACAGGTTAATAAAAGGTGTCTATACAAGACATTATAGTAGACAAAATATTACATGACACTCAATAATTCTTTTTTTTGTGGAGGTTGGGAAATTACCCACTTACTATATCCAAAAATTCATCTAATGAGTAGGAGTTGCCATTAAGAAATTCTTTCAATTTCCTTTTAAATGCTATATGGCTATCTGTCAGACTTTTGAAGCTATTAGGTAAGTGACCAAAGACTTCTGTGGCAGCATAATGTACCCCCGTCTCAGCCAAAGTTATATTTAACCTTGAGTAGTGAAGATCAACCTTTCTCCTAGTGATGTAGCCGTGTACACTGCTATTACTTTTGAATTCGTTCGGATTGTTAATAGCAAATTTCATAATTGAATATATATATTATGAGGTTAGAGTGAAGATTTCTAGCTCTTTAAATAAGTGTCTGCAGGATGATCTTGGATGAGCTCCAGCAATTATTCTGATTACACGCTTTTGTGCAAGGAACACTATTTTACTCAATGATGAGTTACCCCAGAATATGGTGCCATACGAAAGCAGAGAATGAAAATAGGCGTGGTAAGCTAATTTACTCACATGTATACCGCCAAAATTTGCAATGACCCTAATAGCATAAGTAGCTGAACTCAAACGTTTCAGCAGAACCCTCAGTGTGTTTTTTCCAGTTCAACCCCTCATCAATGCATACACCTAGAAATTTTGAATATTATACCTTAGCTACCAATTTCTGATCCAAATTTATATTCATTAATGGGGTCATTCCATTTACTGTGTGAAACTGTGTATACCGTTTCCAGAATGAGATTTTCACTCAGCAGCGGAGTGTGCGCTGATACGAAACTTCCTGGCAGATTAAAACTGTGTGCCCGACCGAGACTCGAACTCGGGACCTTTGCCTTTCGCAGGCAAGTGCTCTACCAAATGAGCTACCGAAGCACGACTCACGCACGGTCCTCACAACTTTACTTCTGCCAGTATCTCGTCTCCTACCTTCCAAACTTTACAGAAGCTCTCCTGCGAAACTTGCAGAATTAGCACTACTGAAAGAAAGGATACTGCGGAGACATGGCTTAGCCACTTGCCCGCGAAAGACAAAGGTCCCGAGTTCGAGTCTCGGTCGGGCACACAGTTTTAATTTGTATATACCGTGTTTGCAGAAAACCACTGAAGGGGCTCTGGAACGCCCTATACTTGCAGTGTTAAAATAACACTTATAAATTACATCTTTCCTCACAAAGTATTTGAGGTAGGAAGTTGAACTTTTTACAGATTATTTATTGGAATATGGGCTACAACTTAACACAGGGATTTTACAAAATTTTAGTTCAGTTATTAACGATGATTTTTTCAATTGTAATGAAAATTCACAACGTTTTTTTGCAATTTTTTATTTATATATTCAAAAATATACAGTTTTTTGGAAAAAAGGCTGTATTAAATTATGCAGAAGGTACTGTGTAACATTTACTGAAAGTTTGAAACAAATATGTTTGGAAGATCCTTAGAAAACATGTAATTAGTATGAGAAAATAAAAGTTTTGGGAATCGAGCGACAAAGATTTGATTAACTTTTTAGTGCATTCCAGATCCATAGGATGGATTATCTTCATCCTCTGCAAACTCCTCCTCCAGCTTCCTCTTGTTCCTCCTCCTGTTTACTCTTGCTTGTATTTCTAGACTCTTTACAGCCCTGTCTGCAGCCTGAAGGCGTTCCTTGTCTAAAGCAAGCATCACTCGTTGTTGTGTTCGTAGATTTTGCTACCATTTTCTTCAGTTGCAGTTACTGCAACACTGTTCCAAAAGGTGGTCATGTATGAACACTTATCACATTTCAGTTGTATTACACTAGCAAGTCCTACGTGCTTTATTATGGAGAGTTCCAGACCAACTTCACTACAATGTATACATCTTACGCAGTTTGAAAAAATTCCTTTGAGAAACGACATATCAAATATTTCATTCACATCCGATTCGCCCATAAAACATTCATAGTTTTCACTCATTGAACCAAGCTTCATCTGTGAAGTATTTTCTTTCCCACTTTGACTGCTATGGGCAGGTGTACTTGAGAGGTTAGGTTCACTCACTTGGTTATCGTCTTTATTGTTTACAGTAATAACACATACCTTTGGCTTTCCAACATTTCTCCTTTTGTTAAGAGCCTTCAGAGGATTTCTAATAACTTTACTTTTACTCATTATTATACTTCAACAAAACAGAGACTCAAGAAACAGAATTAATTACGAATATTTTCGAGATAACAACAGAGTAAATAAACATGAAACAATCGACAATCACACCAGCGATATGTATTGAACCATCACAGGTTAGCCACAACACATACTTTATCTCACATCACTAAAATGTACCTGATGAACACAGACGTTAATAATAACACCATTTGACAGCAGTTTAACAGCGCCACAGTGGGTCACGCCCATGTAGAACACATTTCAAAAAAATTTAAAAGTAGTTGTAGTCTTCGGAATTGAATAAATTATATATCTATTAAAAGGTAATAGTCTGCAGATTCAGAAAACGCAAAAAAGTAAAAATTGAACTTTTCATGATTTTGAGCGTTTCCGGAGCCCCTTAATGATTTTCTGAAAAGCATCGTTTACAATTTCATCAGTTAATTCTTGTCTGTTGGGTGTGATAGCTATACTTGTATCATCAGCAATAACTACCAGCTTTGCATCTTCGTGAATATAGAATGGCAAATCATTAATATATATTAAGAACAGCGGAGGACCCAAGACCGAACCTTGCGGCACCCCATTCTTGATTGTTCCCCAGGTTTAGAAATCATCAGTTTTTTGCATATTATGTGAACTGTTTATTTCATCTTTCTGCACTCTTCCAGTTAGGTATGATTTAAACCATTTGAGCACTGTCCCATTCATACCACAGTACTTGAGCTTATCTAGAAGTATTCCATGATTTACACCATCAAAAGCCTTAGATAGATCACAACGGGTGACTTCCAGTTACTCAGAGCATTTAATACTTCATTAGTGAAAGCCTATATAGCATTTTCCGTTGAAAAACACTTCTGGAAACCAAACTGACATTTTGTTAAAACTTTATTTTTACAAAGGTGTGAAGCTACTCTACAATACATAACTTTTTCAAGAATTTTGGATAAGGCAGTCAGAAGAGAGACTGGGTGGTAGTTGTTGACATCAGATGTATCCCCTTTTTTATGAAGTGGCATAACAATGGCATACTTCAGTCTATCTGGGAAAATACCCTGCTTCAGAGAGCTATTACATATATGTGGCTACGAATCCCACTTATTTCTTGGGAACAAGCTTTTATTATCCTGCTAGAAATGCCATCAATCCCATGTAAGCTTTTATTCTTGAGAGAGTTTATTATCTTCCTAATTTCAAATGGAGAGGTGGGTGGAATTTCAATTGTATCAAATGGTGTGGGTAAGGCCTCTTCCATTAACTGCCTTGCTTCTTCTGATGAAAATTTAGATCCTATTTTCTCTACAACATTTAAAAAATGATTATTCAAAATGTTTTTGACTTCCAGCTTGTTGTTGATCAAGTTTCCATTCACTTTGATGGTGATGCCGTCATCCTGTACTCTTGGTTGTCCTGTCTCCCTTGTAATAATATTCCAAATTGTTTTGATTTTGTTATCAGAGGTATTAATCTCAGACCTGATGCACATGCTTCTGGACTTATTAATAACCTGTCATAATGTAGCACAGTAGTTTTTATAATATTTGGCTGTTTCTGGGTCATTACTCTTTCTTGTTGTTAGATACAGTTCCCTTTTGTGGTTACAAGATATTTTTATTCCTTTAGCAAGCCAATGTTTTTTGGATAGTTTCTTATAATTAGATTTAACTACTTTCTTGGGGAGACAGTTTTCAAATTCTCTTACAAGTGTATCATGAAATAAGTCATATTTTAAATTAGCATCGGGTTCCTTGTACACGTCATCCCAGTCTAACTGCTGAAGATTTTCTCTGAAATTTCTAATTGTTGAGTCATTAACTGAACGCACAACTTTGGAGGGTAGTTATGAATTACTGAATGGAGCTATGTCAGTGGTTGTAAGGTTAGTCCAAGGTATTTATTTGTGTTAGTTTGTACTGTGGCTCGGACACAGGGTTGTAAATGGCACTTTGAGTGTGCTACAATTACTGAGGTAGGTTTGAAACCTATTTTCTGCAAGGTTAGAAAAGGTACTGTAATACACCGTATTTCTATTTGCATGAAGTATCAGATATCGATGGCAAAAGATTGCTAAATAACAGTACTGCAGAATCAGTGAATAATCATAGTAAGGTGAAAAGCGATTTAAAGGGACTAGTACGTGAAGATGTGTCAAAAAATTAATTTTTTAAAATTTTTGTCTTAAAATATTGTCTGTAATTTTCTGAGTGAGAAAAAGTTATTTCGAAGAAATTGTCCCAAAGAAAGGTCCAAATTTAAAGGAACTGAAAAATATCTGCACACATACAACGATCCAGCGTCACGCAGACAGCTGTGTTAAAAACAAAATTTTACTGTCACTTTTTTTGTTTCTTATGACTTTTTAGTCTCTAATGTATTATTGACTCAAGATTACTAGAAAATTAATTACGTGGTAGGTCTCAGAAGCCAAATGAGAATTTTAACTACTATACATGGGAACAGCTATAATCAACTGCCCTGGTAGGGTTAAATACTTTGAAAATAGGCATGGTGTATGCTGTTCTATGTTCCAATGATTGTGAAGTGTTGAGTTTCAATTTCATTGACGGTAGTGCATGGTGAACTGAATGTGCAAGGAACTTCAATGCCATTGTCCGCACGAGATTCTTCGAAGTAGAGAAATCAGTGTTGGAATTCACAAAAAATGCAAGAGTAAGAAGTCTGAAAAAGAAAAAGGAGGAAGAACAACACCAGAAACATGATGAATATGGACCAGGGATGCATTAATGTAAGGCAGTACAGGTAGAGAAACAGGTTTTAATGTAGACTTGAATTCCCAGAAGTAGACTTTTTTGAAGTTCTGTTACACGTTGGTTCAAAAATATTAAAAACAAGACTTATCTAAAACGTATACTATTTTTATGACTTGAATTTGAAAATAAAAAATTTTTTTCAAAGACAAACTATAAGTTAATCACTGAAATATCTGATAATCATTACTAAAAGTTTTTTCAGCCACAATCAACGACCGCAATAATTTTTTAGAATTTACTTGAAAGATAAATGCAAACAACTTTCAGAAACAGATTTATGCTTCTACTTTGTTTTTATTTCGAGATACGTGCACGTATGCTGTACATAAATAATTAACATGCTTTATTTCACTTGTAATACAAAAGTACATTCAGAAAAATGTGTAAGACAAAAAGCTACGATTCGGACATAAAAATGTTCCTAAAAGTCGCCGGCCGGAGTGGCCGTGCGGTTCTAGGCGCTACAGTCTGGAGCCGAGTGACCGCTACGGTCGCAGGTTCGAATCCTGCCTCGGGCATGGATGTGTGTGATGTCCTTAGGTTAGTTAGGTTTAATTAGTTTTAAGTTCTAGGCGACTGATGACCTCAGAAGTTAAGTCGCATAGTGTTCAGAGCCATTTTTTTCCTAAAAGTTTTGTTAAAAGATGATAACTGTAACGTATGCTTACAACTGTTGCAGTTCGAGCTACACTATTTAGAAAACTGACAAATTTTTCTAGGGTTTCCCTGCTCATCTAATAATGAGAATACAGTAACGCTTTAAGAGGTCTCACGCCGTTTTCGGAGGCCGTTAATGCCGCACCGCCCTAGTTGGCCACAAAAGTTCCACTGGTTGCCTGCGAGGGGCAGTCCAAACAGCAGGCAATAGGTCTCCTAGGTTTTGCAGGCGGGCTTAAAGCAGTTGCGAGCTGTTGCCGGAGTTTAAAATGGGAGACTTGTGTCCGCGCGGTAACCTACCCCTCCTCCACCCCCTCCTCTTCCCCTCTGCCCTCCCCTCCCGCTCCACCTCCTTCCGCGCACTCCACGGAGTCGACTTGCGGGCTGTGCCTTCCGCATGCACACAGCGGGGCACAGCAGTTCTCGCGCCACGGCCGTTACCAACTTTAAACAAATATGCTAATGGCGAGGCGCCGTCTGCTCGCAGTGCTGCCAACACAACAGCCAGTCGTCTGGCACTCGGTCGATGCAGTAGACGCCGGCCAGCTTCCCATGCCGCTTCTGCTCTCCCGTTCGACGCAAACTCCGCTTACCTCGATTACTGTACTTGCAATGTACTACAGTCTGTTGTACCCACTACACGGTCGGTAGTCAGGAACACAGTGCCTGAAACTATTAAGAACAATTTCTGCAGCAAATGGCGAGGTAGAGATGCAGACAAGCCGTTCTATTCGCGTTCCGTGCCAGTGCTGGCAGCACAATGTAAAGATAGGTATACGGAAGTAAGCTTTGTTGTAACAAGAGCTCTTGGTGTTCATTGTGGGCTGAAGTACGAGGTCCTACCCACAATTCCCGGAATGCGAATATTGCATCCAAACCGTCCACAGTATAAACTTCCGCCGCTATCTGCATCTTTTCGTGTCTTTTAACTGTCAGATTACCGCGCGGCGTCATTTTGGGATCATCAGTGGGTAGGCGGCTGCTGATATCCTCACACCGCGTCTGCGACTTTCGAAATTATGGAACAAAGGATCTGCGTTAACTTAAAACTAGCACCGTGAAGCTTTCATCACATTACTGCTATAGTGGGGTCATCAAAACAACAGACGTTTCTTTAAAATTTAGTGGAATGAAAACAAAACAAATTCTTATATTCAATTTGTTCTTTGACTCTGAGCACTATAGGACTTAACTACTGTGGTCATCAGTCCCCTAGAACTTAGAACTACTTAAACCTAACTAACCTAAGGGCATCACACACATCCATGCCCGAGGCAGGATTCGAACCTGCGTCCGTAGCGGTAGCGCGGTTCCGGACTGTAGCGCCTAGAACGGCTCGGCCACTCCGGCCAGGAATTTATTCTTTGAATTAGGTCTACAACTTCCGCCGTTTCCCAATCGGTGGCAATAGTGCCAAGTGGTGGTTCTCGAATGAATACGTCAGCTTATGAAACCAATTCTCGTCATTTGCGAGAAGTTTTACCACGAAAAAATCTGCGACTGAAGCTCATTAAAGGCCGTGTAAAATCTACGTTGAGGCACCTATTAGTGGAGGATCGTGTAGAGAATGGTTCCAACGCTTCAAGTATGGTGTTTCGGACGTAGATGATCGGCATGGCGATGGGAGAGAGAAGGGTTTTTGGAGCTACTGAAATAGACGGAAATAGTCGCAGGAGATCGTTATCGAAAGCAGCTGATGCGTTTCAGCCGAGCACTGAAAGACAAACGGCCGCAATACGGCGCCAGACATGAAAAAGTGACCTCGCTGGATGACAATGTTCGACCCCCTGTCGGAAAAACGGTGAGAACATGCTTGGAAACGTTGACATTAGTAGCGCTATCTCACCCTCTATATTATCCAGACATTAATCCCTTTGTTTACTACTTTTTTCGATCAACGGCACACGGCCTAGCTGACAAGCACTTCCGATCTTATATTGCAGTGTTGGACTGATTCATGGATCCCCTCAAAAGTCAGGATTCGTATGCTGCCCAAAAGATGGGAGAAAGTAGTGGCCAGAGATGGCCAGTACTTTGAGTCGTAAATTTTTTGTAAACTTTCCACATTAACGCTTCGAATTTCGAGCAAAAAACAGGGGAAGGAAAGTTGTAGACCTTACGTGATCCTTGTGTATGTATTTGAGCGAGTGTATGTCTGTGTGTGTGTGTGTGTGTGTGTGTGTGTGTGTGTGTGTGAAAGACAGAGAGAGAGAGAGAGACAGAGAGAGAGAGACACCTGTTACTTTTTTTATAGAAGTACCACAGGTCCCATGTCAGGCTATGACGCGTTTCTCAGCCGTGAGCTCCCAAGGATGGACTCGAATTATGTATGATCGAATACTTAAGTAGTACACCTAGTCGTCTGATCTAGCTTTTTCAGAATCCTGCCTCCTCCTGAAAATGAAACTGAAATTGAGGAAATCTGATTTTTTTTTTGTTTTAAATTTTGTCAGGCTCAGTTGCATGAATACAAATTTCTACTGCAATGGTTGCAGATTTCTGACTGACACTCCAAACCACACACTAACTGTAACCATTGAGGTGTAACATTAGGCACATAGGCTAACTTATCAATGAGAGTACTAGTTGCCCAGAGCTCGACTTTCTGTGCAGATGTTACTCGTTCCTTTTGGTGTCATATTGTATAATTAGAACAAAAATGTGTGAGGTTTGACAATGGGCTTGTTAGCCCGAAATCGGTAACCACTGCAGCAGCAAAAATTGTATAGTCATGCAAATATATATATATATATATATATATATATATATATATATATATATATATATATATATACGGCACTGCATTCGGCAACGCCTATATAAGACAACAAGTGTCTGGCGCAGTTGTTCGGTCGGTTACTGCTGCCACAATGGCACGTTGTCAAGATTTAAGTGAGTTTGAACGTGGTGTTGTAGTCGCCCACGAGGGATGGGACACAGCATCTCTGACGTAGCGATGAAATGGGGATTTTCCCGTACGACCATTTCACGAGTGCACCGTCAATGTCAGGAATGCGGTAAAACATCGGATCACCGACATCGCTGGGCCGGAAAACGATCCTGCAAGAACGGGACCAACGACGACCGAACAGAATAGTTCAGCGTGACCGAAGTATAACCCTTCCACAAATTGCTGCAGATTTCAATGCTGGGCCATTAACAAGTGCCAGCGTGCGAACTGTTGAACGAAACATCATCAATACGGGCTTTCGGAGCCGAAGTCCCACTCGTGTGCTCTTGATTACTGAACCCCAGAAAGCTTTACACCTCGTCTGGGCCCGTCAGCATCGTCACTGGACTGTTGATGACTGGAAACATGTTGCCTGGGTGGACGAGTCTCGTTTCAAATTGTATCGAGTGGATCGACGTGTACGGGTACGGAAATAATCTCATGAATCCATGGACCCTACGTCAGCAGGGGACTGTTCGTGCCGGTGGAGGCTCTGTAATGCTGTGGAGCGTGTACAGGTGGAGTAATGTGGGACCCCTGCTATATCTGTGGCAGGTGATACGTACGTAATCATTCTGTCTGATCACCTGCCTCCACTCATGTCCATTGTGTATTGCGAATGACGTGGGCAATTACAACAGGACAATGCGACACCCCACACGTTCAGAATTACTACAGAGTGGCTCCAGCGCTATTTCAGGCAATAGTCGAGTCGAGGCCACCTCGTGTTGAGCCACTTCTGACTTCTGCGTGCTCTTGGGGCCCTACGCGATATTAGACAGGTGTACCAGTTTCTTTGGCTCTTCAGTGTATATATACAGGGTGATTCAAAAGAATAACACAAATTTAAAAATGTGTATTTAATGAAAGAAACATAATATAACCTTCTGTTATACATCATTACAAAGAGTATTTAAAAAGGTTTTTTTTCACTCAAAAACAAGCTCAGAGATGTTCAATATGGTCCCCTCCAGACACACGAGCAATATCAACCCGATACTCCAACTCGTTCCACACTCTCTGTAGCATATCAGGCGTAACAGTTTGGATAGCTGCTGTTATTTCTCGTTTCAAATCATCAATGGTGGCTGGGAGAGGTGGCCGAAACACCATATCCTTAACATACCCCCATAATAAAAAATCGCAGGGGGTAAGATCAGGGCTTCTTGGAGGCCAGTGATGAAGTGCTCTGTCACGGGCTGCCTGGCGGCCGATCCATCGCCTCGGGTAGTTGACGTTGAGGTTTCATAACTAACCTTTTTCGTAGGACTCTCCATACAGTTGATTGTGGAATTTGCAGCTCTCTGCTAGCTCTGCGAGTCGATTTTCCTGGGCTGTGAACAAATGCTTGCTGGATGCGTGCTACATTTTCATCACTCGTTCTCGGCCGTCCAGAACTTTTACCTTTGCACAAACACCCATTCTCTGTAAACTGTTTATACCAACGTTTAATACACCACCTATCAGGAGGTTTAACACCATACTTCGTTCGAAATGCACGCTGAACAACTGTCGTCGACTCACTTCTGCCGTACTCAATAACACAAAAAGCTTTCTGTTGAGCGGTCGCCATCTTAGCATCAACTGACGCTGACGCCTAGTCAACAGCGCCTCAAGCGAACAAATGTACAACTAAATGAAACTTTATAGCTCCCTTAATTCGCCGACAGATAGTGCTTAGCTCTGCCTTTTGTCGTTGCAGAGTTTTAAATTCCTAAAGTTGTGGTATTCTTTTTGAATCACCCTGTATATTAAGAAATTTCTTTGGTACTGAACAATTGCGGATCCACCATCCCGAGGCAGCATGCCTCGAATCAGAAACTGAAGTGGAAAGTTCGGCATTTTGACTCTACAGAAGAGATTAAAGCGGGATCGCAAATTAATTTTGAACACTATTCAACCAGCAGAGTTGGCAGCACTGCTTACATCAACGGAAAAATTGTTGGAAATTTGCACCCAAATGTAAACGCCTACTTTGAGGGTGACGGTGGAAATTGAAATGTAAGGTAATTTTGCTAATTATTACAGGGATATTCTCACAAATTATGGGTAGGGCCTGGTAGTGTAACTTGCCAGAGATCAGACTTCGTCGGCCATGTCTTACACATAGGGATTAGGCTTACGCCTCTTCGCTCTTCACAAAGGTAAATCAGCGCAGACGGTGACAAAACTGCTTGTGTATATTGGTTACAACCGACCGGTGTTCAGTCGTAACACCAGCGTTAGCAGAACAGTTTAAGGAAACAGTGCTCGCTAAGGAACGCACATAATACACACGGACTGCTTACGGTAAGAAGACATGTTGCAAATCGTGTCTCTCTGCCAAAATGTCGCATGGTGAAGCTGAGAAATTGAGGCATCGGTTAATGGATGACAGACCTGGATGAAAATATTCACAGATATTTATTCCTGGAAACATTATAAACATCCACCACTGCTTCTAGCATGAGACAGTGTAGTTTTCCACAAAATGAAGGTGAAACTTTTCTTTGTCGTTCAAGTCATGATGAATATAAATAGTTGGAGAGCCGTTCAGAAGGTAGTGGTGAAGGCACCATATTAAATTTCTCCACAATACGCTTTATTCCAGGTATTATAGGCCAGGACTCTGTGGACGGGTAATTTTGCTACGTTTTTTGAACGTTTAGGAGAAGTAATGGGAGATTTGAAGCTTGAGGGTAGACCGATAGATAAGACTAGATTGCTCGACGCCCCAAGGCCAACAAGACCAGATAGTAATTAGGAAGCCCAAAACAAGAAAAACAGCTAAGCTAAAAAAACTAAGACAATGAATATAACTCTCTGAGTAATGCAGACGAGTACAATGGAAGCGTCGCACGTGTGACGAATACATTTTCTTTATTCAGAGCTTCTTTACATACAAGTCTGTTATTTAGATACTGATGAATACAGTAACTTTTTACTGAGTGTAGTCTTTTGAGTCCCGATAACATATAAAAATTGCATAACTTAAAAATTTCCACAAAATTAACCTTCATTCTCATCGTATGCAGTCCAAAAACAAAGGAAGTAGGTTACAGTACACTTGTTCGCCCACAGCTTGAATACTGCTCACCGGTATGGAATCCGTACCACGTAGGGTTGATAGAAGAGATACAGAAGATCCAACGGAGAGCAACGCGCTTCGTTACAGGATCATTTAGTAATCGCGAAAGCGTTACGGAGATGATAGATAAACTCCAGTGGAAGACTCTGCAAGAGAGACGCTCAGTAGCTCGGTAAGGGCTTTTGTTGAAGTTTCGAGAACATACCTTCATCGAGTAGTCAGGCAGTATATTGCTCCCTCCTACGTATATCTCGCGAAGAGACCATGAGGATAAAATCAGGGAGATTAGAGCCCACACAGAGGCATAGCGACAATCTTTCTTTCCACGAACAATACGAGACTCCTCCGTCAAACACCGTCAGGTGGCTTGCGGAGTATGGATGTAGATGTAGATGTGGAATACAAAAATCAAGGCTCAAAAAGTAAACAACCGAGAGTTTCATGAGGGTCATTCACTCTTGGAACTACTTGCACATAGATTTAGCAACCTTCCATGATTTCCTGTGGAAAAAAGCTCAGAAACACTTACATAGCAGATTCACAGCTTACATCAACATTTGGTCCGATCTCTTCAGACAACTCATGCACGGTTGCTGCTACGCTGTACGCTGTGAAGCACCTTATCTATGAGTTTATCGTGGCAGGCTCATCGTCACTATCGTCATCAATATCGCCATGAACTGTATTTTCAATAAATAGTTCCGGACATGGCAAAAGAATTGAAGTTCCTGATGCACTTTCCTGATGGAGAAAATTCACAGAAGCATCCGCAGGGTCACTTTCAGCCACTCGGAATTTCTTCTTCTAAAAGAAGGACGTTTAGATTATGGGTGACGTTCCGCAACATAAATGAACACATAATGCCTGAAACAAATTCGTAAGCAACAAGCAAAAAAGGGCCTAAAATTTAATAAATTTGGATCCAATTACAAAATTAATTATGAAACATTCAACCTCAGTAGTTTCTTGTAACCGTTCGCAAAATCCGTAGTACAAACTCAGATTTACGTTGCAATAACATTCCATCAGAACTACTGACGGCTTTGGGAGAGCCAGTCCTGACAAAACTCTACCATCTGGTTCAAAAATGGCTCTGCGCACTATGGGACTTAACATCTGAGGTCATCAGTCCCCTAGAACTTAGAACTACTTAAACCTAACTAACCTAAGGACATCACACACATCCATGCCCGAGGCAGGATTCGAACCTGCGACCGTAGGGGTCGCGCGGTTCCACACTGAATCGCCTAGAACCGCTCGGCCACACCGGCAGGTTTACCATCTGGTGAGCAACATGTATGAGACAGGCGAAAAACCCTCAGACTTCAAGAAGAATATAGTAATTCCAATCCCAAAGAAAGGAGGTACTGACAGATGTGAAAATTACCGAACAATCAGTTTAATAAGTCATGTATGCAAAATACTAACGCGAATTCTTCACAGACGAACGGAAAAACTTGTAGCAGCCGACCTTGGGGAAGATCAGATTGGATTCCGCAGAAATATTGGAACATATGAGGCAATACTGACCCTACGACTTATCTTAGAAGCCAGATTAAGAAAAGGCAAACGTACGTTTCTAGCATTTGTAGACTTAGAGAAACCTTTTGACAATGTTGACTGGAATACTCTCTTTCAAATTCTGAAGGTGCAGGGGTAAAATACAGGGAGCGAAAGGCTATTTACAATTTGTACAGAAACCAGATAGCAGTTGCAAGAGTCGAGGGACTTGAAAGGTAAGCAGTGGTTGGGAAGGGAGTGAGACAGGGTTGTAGCCTCTCCCCGATGTTATTCAATCTGTATATTGAGCAAGCAGTGAAGGAAACAACAGAAAAATTCGGAGTAGGTATTAAAATCCATGGAGAAGAAATAGAAACTTCGAGGTTCGCCGATGACATTGTAATTCTGTCAGAGACAGCAAAGGACTTAGAAGAGCAATTGAACGGAATGGATAGTGTCTTGAAAGGAGGATATAAGATGAACATCAACAAAAGCAAAACGAGGATAATGGAATGTAGTCGAACTAAGTCGGGTGATGCTCAAGGAATTAGATTAGGAAATGAGACACTTAAAGTAGTAAAGGAGTTTTGCTATTTGGGGAGCAAAATAACTGATGATGGTCGAATTAGAGAGGATATAAAATGTAGACTGGCAATGGCAAGGAAAGCGTTTCTGAAGAAGAGAAATTTGTTAACATCGAGTATTGATTTAAGTGTCAGGAAGTCGTTTCTGAAAGTTCATGTATGGAGTGTAGCCATGTATGGAAGTGAAACATGGACGATAACTAATTTGGACAAGAAGAGAATAGAAGCTTTCGAAATGTGGTGCTACAGAAGAATGCTGAAGATAAGGTGGGTAGATCACGTAACGAATGAGGAGGTATTGAATAGGATTGGGGAGAAGAGAAGTTTGTGGCACAACTTGACTAGAAGAAGGGATCGCTTGGTAGGAAATGTTTTGAGGCATCAGGGGATCACAAATTTAGCATTGGAGGGCAGCGTGGAGGGTAAAAATCGTAGAGGGAGACCAAGAGATGAATACACTAAGCAGATACAGAAGGATGTAGGTTGCAGTAGGTACTGGGAGATGAAGAAGCTTGCACAGGATAGAGTAGCATGGAGAGCTGCATCAAACCAGTCTCAGGACTGAAGACCACAACAACAACAACTTAAGATTCTTGCAGCTTCTCAACCACGTCAAGAAAATTATGTAACAAATATTTACAGACACAAATCTCCTAAATCACATAGCAAACGCTGCAGGCCTGCTGTTGTTTTGAACGCTGTAAGCGACGACTACATTGCACTAAAATGATGGCAAAAACAAACACTTCCTTTATACCACTTACTCCAGAAGTAGATACTCGTTCTCAGGCTCTGCAGTTGCCTCAGTGACTCCAGTAAGTAGATGCGCTGCAAATAACGGCGATTTTCCAGCCTTGTGGTTTCGTTGGTTCTGTAAGTAGGCTGTTCAGATTTTTATGTTGGTAACGTCACGTAGCGCTCTGTATGAAAATCACTGGCTGTGCTGTGTGCAGTCTGTGGCTGATTAACAGCATTGTTGGTTCTAAGGACATACCAGAAAGATTGTGAGCGCACAGGTGGTGGTTTATGGACTTGCTATATTGTCTGCAAGACTCTTTAATGGTGATTGTGCATCCTCACAGTCGCAACAAAAAATGGCTCTGAGCACTATGCGACTTAACTTCTGAGGTCATCAGTCGCCTAGAACTTATAACTAATTAAACCTAACTAACCTAAGGACATCACACACATCCATGCCCGAGGCAGGATTCGAACCTGCGACCGTAGCGGTCACGCGGTTCCAGACTGAAGCGCCTTTAACCGCACGGCCACACCGGCCGGCCAGTCGCAACAGATGGCTGCTGGCCATCTCTACAAGGACTACAGTGCGTCTACACTTTTGATGACTCACCAATACCATTATTTCTACAAGGACTGCAGTGGGTCTGCACCTCTGGTGGCCCACCAATACCTTAATCTCTACGAGGACTACAGTGGGTCTGCTCTGTGATTACCTACCTACCAATATTCTTCAAAACTTCGACTGACTCTGCGGTGGGTATGCTCTGTTGTGGCCCATTACCTGTTTGCATGTTGTAATGGTAGTTGAATTACGTAACCATTACGGCAGTTCACCTGAACCTCTCGAAACCAGCAATATTCTACCTTATTTCTGTAAAGTAGTTAAAATATTTCTGAGACAACATTCAAATATAATTTCATTAATGTAGAGATACTTTGATACATCGATATGTTTATATTGCAATGATATTATTCTTATGTGTATTCTTTCTTTTGTCACTATGACATTTGACGTATTTGTAACTCTGAATTTTGGCCGCGTAAGCGATTAGTAGTTAGTTAGAGAGTCGGACCTGGAGAAGGTCAAGTCTTCGACGTCATGTTGGAAAGACGCATATTGTAGTCAGCTTATAAAATGTGAACTTTAACAGTAAGGAAGATGTTTTCAAGTATGTTTTGTATTGTGAAGTGATGTTTTGTGTGTTACGTAATATTGCAGCAAAAGTAATAAAAAAGAAGTGTAACTTAAATTCGGAGGGCTGATTACTTTTTTACATCACCATTGTCCTGCAAAAGTGTAATGCTCAAGAATGGTTTGTGAAGCGCATCTACAAAACTTTTGAATGTATCAGAATAAAACCTAGGCCTCTTTGCATCCGAGCTTGGAATCATCACCACCTAGATTTTCGACGATTGAGCCATGATTTTACGAGACCATCGTGGGAAACACGAAAAGATGAGTGCCTAGTTTATTCATTATTACATGAAATGACTTTATTAACTGTGCTCTAATGACACCTGCCACATAATAACTTTGTTGTTGCCCGAAAATGCAGTATTTAGCAGCGTGAGCAACGCCACAATCATTATTAAATTTTGACCTTTGTTGTGGTAGGGTTGTTAGAATGTCAAGAGTCAGCACTGTCTTTCCGTTGAAAGGACAACACTACTTCTTCAAGACTGCATGGGAATCCATTACTTCCGTGAGCATTTTCTTTTACTGCTCAGACTTTGAGAAGAAAACTGCAATTACTACTGTGATGAATGATCAGGACTGTCTGTATGGACTGTGAGAAAATCTTTGCTTTTGACAAACAGTGTGTCAATAAGTGTGTGGATTTGATATCTTTGTTATTGTAATTATGAAAAAGTTTTTCAAATCTGTATTGGTCAGTGCCCAAAACAATTTGTGAAATTTTTTGTGGGGAGCTTGGGGGCTATGTAAGTATGCTGTTTAGGTTTTTATGTTGGTAACGTCACGTAGCACTCTGTATGAAAATCACTGGCTGTGCTGTGTGCAGTCTGTGGCTGGTTGGCATTGTTGGAATATTCGCTATTATAGTGTTGGGCAGTTGGATGTGAACAGCGCGTAGAGTTTGCAGTTGGAGGTGAGCCGCCAGCAGTGGTGGATGTGGGGGGAGAAATGGCGGAGCTTTGAAAGCGGATGATCTGGACGTGTGTCCATCAGAAATAGTAAATTTGTAATACTGGATATCATGAACTTTTGAACATTACTAAGGTAAATACATTGTTTGTTCTCTATCAAAATCTTTCATTTGCTAACTATGCCTATCAGTAGTTAGTACCTTCAGTAGTTACAATCTTTTATTTAGCTGGCAATATTGGCGCTCGCTGTATTGCAGTAGTTCCAGTAACGAAGATTTTCGTGAGGTAAGTGATTGATGAAAGGTACAGGTTATTGTTAGTCATGGCCAATCTTTTGTAGGGATTATTGAAAGTCAGATTGGGTTGCGCTAAAAATATTGTGTGTCAGTTTAATGTTGATCAGGATACGTAAATAGAGAAATGTGTGAGTGCGTTCAGTTCTGCTCAGCTGTTTGAAAATCAAATAAAGTAAGAAGTTTATCAGAACAGTAATTGATAAATTTTTCTAAGGGGACGTTTCAGTTCTTGTACTGCAACACGCCGTAGGCGGCTGCTTCGTGGCTCACAGAAGTTCCTCCTGACACTCCCCAACGCCTGCACCCCACCACAAGTAGCTCAACCAACGCCTATATCCCGATCCCCACTTACATTTATTTTCTTAAGACGAATCAGCTTAATTCCTCTTGTAGTTAAGTTAAATCAGCTGTCTCATGAATCGGTAGTACCTCGGCTATTTTGTTTAGCTTTTGACGCTTTGGTTCATCCTGTATGATGTTGTATACTGTTTCATCCCCTATATTGTTCTTTCCTATTGGGCGATAACTCTCAAATATGTTTCATAAGTAAAACGAGACAAGCTAGTTCTGAAAACCCGTTTCTGAACAGAAACAACGCAGCTGACGAATGAGAAAATATAAAAATGACACCGATAGCGAGAAGGAGAGCCAGTACCAGGAATGGCAAATATCATGCCAGGAAAAAGAACAGAATTTTGGGCTTTCCCTGTTTTGATTACCTAATAAATCATATATGTTGATAATTCTCTTACCAGAATGAAAAATGAAGTAGGAATTAATCGATTCGCACAATTTTCCTGGGTGCCTGCTCAGGTTCGTCGTTCAAAGCTTGCTTAATGTGCCGGAAAATAGCTACACTAAGACAGATGTTTGAATGGCTATACAAATGGCCGCTGGTCCCTGCTAAATCAAAATCCCTTTGTCTCATGTTCCTAGCTCAAATACACGTATTTGTTAGAGCACTTCGTTGCTGTAATAGTTCAGACATATTTGTTACAGCGCTTCTCCGCCCCCCCATCCCTTCTTCTAGATAGGTCCAGGGCTGCTGCAGTTACCTTCTTTCACCCTTCTCCCCCGCTCCTACAGGCAATCCTCACAGTGTAATTCCTATAAGAAAGCTTCTCTACATTCGACGCCTCGATCCGGTTTTAATTTCTTCTTTTCATCATTATACTGTATGACATCTATAAGCTCTGAATGTGTTACGATTTTACACCTCGGCACGGTAGATGATAGTGTTCCGTCAGGGAATTAGCCACACTCTGTAATAACAAAAAACGGAGTGAATTTCTAGACGATGGAGTTCCGCAGAAGTCTCGCGTCATCCGTGCAGACGTGATGATACAAAAGGATGAAGACAGAGTACGAAATGAAAAGATAAGTGAATGGTTAGCGTGTCCAATTGGCATGTGGCGGAGCCACGTTCGATTCTGGTTACTAGCAGCGATTTTTCATTGGTGTAACGGAGTGCACTCAGCTGCGATCTGCCAGAAAGTGGAGCTTGCCTTCCCTGCGTTGCTGAGCTTCGATTGATTCAGTAGTTCCATTCCGAGCGGGTTTTACAGAAATATTGTAGGTTGTGAAATAGTGTCACTTATGCGTATCACTTTGAAGTATAGTGCAGCATTCAATAAAAGTTACTTGGCCTTCCGTAATAATGCGTAAATTTCTTTTTGAAGTTCCCTCGTAAATTTGGTTTCAATAGATTGTACTACGTGCCTGGAGGCATTAATGTGAGAAGTTTATATTATTTAATTTTTTGCATGAAGGCTTTCTTTTCGTCTGTCACCTTTCTGCTGATGTCGTAACAACCAACCATTTCACGCCAGAACAGGCCCAATCGCTATCAGGAAAAACACGCTGACATCGAAATTACCCTCTAGAGTCACTTGACTAATGAGACAAAGACCTCCCAGATTTGAGGCCAGAAAACTCTCTCTCTTCCGCTCTGAAAAGATGGCTCAGCAGATTCTAAATGGCTTTGTCCCCTCCTTCCCCTACTCCTTCTAGATAGGTCTGGAGTTACCTTCTTTCGCTTCCTCCCCCACGCCTACAAGCAATCCTGTACAATTCCCATAGGCGATGTGGTAACAAAAAAAAAAAAAAAAAACTAACATTTTACATGTAATACCCAGTCGTTGCAGCCAGCTATATACGTGCTAAATCGACAGATCGAAGTCCGAGGGCAGTACAGAACCCGCACTAAGACGCAGCATAGCTCAGCATTGTTACAACAACAATCAGGAGAACTGGAAGTGAGACCACGTGACTGCATACACGTATTTATACAGAGAGACACATTACGTCCTCCTGTGTCTTAATGCTGCTCCAGGACAGACGGCCTCATGTCGTCTCTCCCTTCCTTTCTCGTATTTTTCGTCTGCCTTTGTCTCTTTAGGAACATGCGACTGCACCTCTTTCTATTATTCAGCACCAGCTGAGAACCCGGCGTTGCCCTGCTATGCATTTATTCCAATCCTCCTTTAGCCCGTCTCTTCCTGCTCCTCTCTGTCCACCTCCACCGACCGCTCTCTCTGTCGATCCACTCGTACACCATCTCTCTTTCCATCTCCGCCTCTTCCCTTTCTCTATCCCATCCCCGGTCTGTCTCGCTAATACAGTTAGTAACAAGGAAGTAATAAATTAAAACGTTATACTTCATGTGATAGTTTTACTACACGAACAGCGAAAATGTACAAAGTGATAAGCTTTTTGCGGTGGTTGAGAGCGAGAAAAAGTTTTATAAGGGTTTGAAATTATGCGTAAAGTTTGTTGGAATTCACTAAAGTGCTGTCATTCTGCAATACTGGATATTTAAAATATGGATTCTCGCACTATATGAGAAAAAGAGTCTTTTCACCCCCATCTCTTTGACAGATAGGTGGTTGTTACCTTCACAGCGATTCTTTCCAGGCGATAAGTGATATAAGTACCAAGTTTGGTTGACAACTGTCGAGAGGTTTAGGAGATGTGAAACAACATATGCACAAATTCACCGGTGTACATACAAATATAGATACTTTATTATAATATATATGGATTCATCCATGTAGTATTATCATTTTTTCCCATATTTTTCAACTGTTGGCCACCCGCCCCTACAGTCTGCGCGACTGGATGTGATTAAAGTGCACCCATCCAGAAGGACCCACATGTCTACGCTATACTATGGTAAACGCAGACATTTTCTTTCCATGTACGACTCTTTCGCCCCTTGGAAACACATCTTGTCGACTGCAGTCACATACCACTTGCGCCATCCTGTACAAGATGTTTGCTCTAGTACAAGGGGTATGTCTTTCAATCTACATCTACATCTACATCTACATCTACATGGATACTCTGAAAATCACATTTAAGTGCCTGGCAGAGGGTTCATCCAACCACCTTCACAATTCTCTATTGTTCCAACCTAGTACAGCGCGCGGTGAGAACGAACACCTATATCTTTCCCTTATTTTATCGTGGTGACCGTTTCTCCCTATGTAGGTCGGTGACAACAAAATATTTCCGCATTCGGAGGAGAAAGTTGGTGACTAGAATTTCGTGAGAAGACTCCATCGCAACGAAAAATGCCTTTCTTTTAATGATGTCCAGCCCAAATCCTGTATCATTTCAGTGACACTCTCTCCCATATTTCGTGATAATACAAAACGCGCTGCTCTTCTTTGAAATTTCTCAATGTACTCCGTCAGTCCTATCTGGCAAGGATTCCACACCGCGCAGCAGTATTCTAAAAGAGGACGGACAAGCGTAGTGTAGGTATTCACCTTAGTAGATCTGTTACATTTTCTAAGTATCCTGCCAATAATGTGTTCCTCCCAATTTATGTTGTTCGTAATTGTAATTCTTAGGTATTTAGTTGAATTTACGGCCTTTAAATTTGACTGATTTATCTTGTAACCGAATTTCTTTTACCACTCATGTGGATGACCTCACAGTTTTCGTTATTTAGGGTCAACTGCCAATTTTCGCACCATTCTGATATCTTTTCTAAATCGTTTTGCAATTTGTTTTGATCTTCTGATGACTTTATTAATCGATAAACGACGGTGTCATCTCCAAACAACCTAAGAGGGCTGCTCAGGTTGTCTACCAAATCGTTTATGTAAATAGGGATCAGCAAAGGGCCTATAACATTACCTTGGAAAACGCCAGAAATTACTTCTGTTTTACTCCATGACTTTCTGTCAGTTACTACGAACTGTAACCTCTTTGACAGGAAATCACAAATCCAGTCACGTAACTGAGACGATATTCCATAAGCACAAAATTTCACTACAATCTGCTTGTGTGGTACAGTGTCTAAAGCCTTCCGGAAATCCAAATGCGGGCTCAATCTGAAACCCCTTGTCAATAGCACTCAAGACTTCATGCGAGTAAAGAGCTAGTTGTGTTCCATAAGAACGATATATTCTAAATCCATGTTGACTGTGTGTTAATAGACCGTTTTCTTCAAGGTAATTCATAATGTTCCAACACTATATATGTTCCAAAATCCTGCTGCATATCGACGTTATTGGTATGGGCCTCTAATTAAGTGGGTTACTCCTACTACCATCCTTGAATATTGCTGTGACCTTTGCAACTTTCCAGTCTTTGGGCACGGATCTTTCGTCGAGCGAACGGTTGTATATGATTGTTAAGTACGGAAGTAATGCTTCAGCATACTCCGAAAGGAACCTAATTGGTATACAGTCTGGACTAGAAGACTTGCTTTCGTTAAGTGATTTAAGTTGCTGCACTACTCCGAGGATATTTACTTCTATGTTACTCATGTTGGCAGCTGTTCTTGATTCGAATTCTGGAATATTTACTTCATCCTCTCTCGTGAAGGCATTTCGGGAGGCTGTGTTCAATTACTCTGCTGTGGCAGCACTTTCTTCGATAGTATCTCCATTGCTATCGCGGCAGAGAAGGCATTGATTGTTTCTTGCCGCTAACATACTTCACATACGACCAGAATCTCTTTGAATTTTCTACCAGGTTTCGAGACAAAGTTTTTTTGTGGAAACTGTTATAAGCATCTCTCATTGAAGTCAACGCTAAATTTCGAGCTTCTGTAAAAGATCGCCAACCTGGGGGATTTTTCGTCTCTTTAAATTTGGCATGTTTGTTTCGTAGTTTCTGCAACAGTGTTCTGACCCGTTTTGTGTACCAAGGAGGATCAGTTCCGTCGTTTGCTAATTTATTTGGTATAAATCTCTCAATTGCTGTAGATACTATTTCTTTGAATTCAAACCACATCTGGTTTACACTTATATTATTAATTTGGAAGGAGTGGAGATTGTCTCTCAGGAATGCAGCAAGTTAATATTTACCTGACTTTTTGAATAGGTTAATTTTTGTTCATTTTTGAAGGATTTTGGCGTTAGAATATTCAATCTCGCTCTGACAATCCTGTGCTCACTAATTCCTGGATCCGTTTTGATGCTCATTATTAATTCAGGATTATTTGTTGCTAAGAGGTCAAGTGTGTTTTTACTGCCGTTTACTATTCGCGTGGGCTCATGAACTAACTGCTGTAAATAATTTTCAGAGAATGCGTTTACGACAATTTCGGATGATGTTTTATGCGTACCTCCGGAATTAAACACGTATTTTCGCCAACATGTCGAGGGTAATTTAAAGGCGCCACCAACTATAATCGTATGAGTCGGGTACGTGGATGAAATCAAATTAGTTTTCTTTGAACCTTTCAGCAACTGTATCATCTGAATTGGGAGGCTGGTAAAACGGCCCAGTTATTTTATTATTCCGTTTGCCAACAATGACCTCAGCCCATACTAACCCACAGGAACTATCTACTTCAATTTCACAACAAGATAAACTACTTCTAACATCAACAAACACGTCACCGCCAATCGTGTTTAGCTTATCCTTTCGGAACATCGTTAGGATCTTCGCAAAAATTTCGGCTGAGTTTATCTCCGGCTTTAGCCAGATTTCAGTGCCTATAACGATTTGAGCAACAGTGCTTTCTATTAGCGCTTGGAGTTCTGGTACTTTCCCAACACAGCTATGACAATTTACAGCTGTTATACCGATGGTTCCTGTATTTACGTTCTTCCTGTGTTTGGCCTGCACTCTTTTAGACTGAAGCCCTTCTTGTGTTTTCCTGAGACCTTCTAACCTAAAAAAACTCCCAGTCCACGCCAGACAGCCACTGCTACCCGTGCAGCCGCTTCCTGCGTATAGTGGACATCTAAAACTAGTGATGAGCTATGAAACCATACAGAACTACGGAATCAATTCAGCACAAGATTTGGCATGTAGGATATCCGCAACTGAGAGGCATGATAATTAATTAAGAGAGATCTGCTTCAGTTCACCTGAAGCCGATCTCTCTAAATTAATTATCAAATACAAACATTTCGATTGAGGATTCGCATGTAAAATGGGAGATACGTGAATGATCAATATTTACGCTCCATCAGGTGATCAAAACAGGTGAACCAAAAATTGTTCATGAAAACGGAATTCATGATATAAAAGGTTCCCATTTTCGGCAGTTAATCCTGGTAGGTGACCCTAACTGCATCATTTCACCGACAGACCAAATACATAACTGCAACTATTGCGACGAACTGGTATATCTGTTCGAAAATTTAGGGTTAGACGAACCTGGAAACTAGTGAAATATAGCAGTCCTGGATTCAGCTTTGTAACAGGAAAATCAGCTAGTTAACTATACCGTATATACATATCGAGTACCATGACGTGTCGGCACGTCGGAATAAGGCTCGGCGTGTGCTTTTTTCAGACCAAGGTGGATACCACTGAGAAATGAACTTATGAGATGACTTAGCTTGCACACTCATCAAATGTACAAACTACAAGAGCTACAGATGAAGTAAAAGGCGCGTAAGATCGTTCTAAAACAACAATGGCACAAGTATGCTACGTCTATGAATGGTGGCTAGGATATACTCAACAAAAGCTGTTCACAGAGAGGCCGAGTTCCTCTAAACAGGCCACATACTGGGATAATAAAACTAAAGAATCCTTATTTTAGTAAGTGAGAGATTTACAAAAGAAAAAGTGAAATATAGAAATACTTTCCAGTCATCCACCAGATGAACCCGGAATAAAAAGTACTACGTGAGTCGAAGCCTTTGTGATATCAAATAAAAGCTGAAACGAACACTCCAATACAGGAGGAACAGACATTAAGGTATGGCTTAATGAAAGAAGTGCATAATTCAAAAGTTAATATCGTAACAGTAACTTGAAAAAGCGGCGGAATTCTTGTGAGAAATGAAACTGAAATAACTTAAATAGTGCTAAACCGTTTATCGATTATGGATGCAGGAGGAAACACAAATGAGAAATCAGATAAGATAATAATGTACGTAGGTACCAACATAAATGAAACCAAACACGAATCAAAGATGCAGGTAATAAATCAAGAGCTAAAAGCCGACCCTACAGAAAATGGCCCACATAGGAAACCATCAAGTCTCGACAGACTAGTTGTTGAATTTTATGAAGCATGTGTATATGTAGCATATACCCCACATCGCCAACGAAATGACAGAATGTTTGGCAATAATAATACCTTAACAGCGAAGAACAGAAGCTTCGAGGAATATAGGCCCCCAACGTTGCCTAATTCCGTTTTTAAATTATACAGCAAAATACTGTGCACATCCAACAGCATCATAATATTGTGTAAGTTTAGCTTTTGCGTTGATCAGCTTTAATATATGCGGTTTTCTATTTGCCATTGTTGGTTCTCCTTCTGTGATATGGGACGCAGAAACCATTATAAAGGTAGAAATTACAGATGGTCACTTAATCACTGTTACCCAGTCTGATGACAACAGAAGTTCTGGAATCCTGTCTGAAAATTTGGACAACCTGCCAGAAGGCATGGACGTAGATGACAGCCGCTAGGCAGCGCCCTGTAACTTGCGAGCGCTGCTGTCGCCTCCACAGCACCATCCTATTGGCGCTCACAGGTGCACTATAAAGCTGGTAGCACAGGGGCTTAGACGTCCCAATTGGATGAGAGCGGTGGACTGTGCCGCTGCCAGCCCTCCCCTGCCCATATGGGGCAGGGGAATGAAATTACAATAGAGAAAAAAAGAGGCTTAGAAGTCAGCCGTGTTCCGTCTCTGGTCTTGTGTTGTTCGTTGTAAGCATCCTTGTAGCTTCCTGATCTCGCCACTTCTAGGCTCTCGATATGGTTTACTCGTTAGACTTTTATATTGCTGTATCCGTTCGTGGCTGTTGTTGTTGTCTTTGTTGTTCATAACTGTCTTTCTGTGGGCTTTGACAACTAACCATCGATGCCCTCGGCCGGTCGGCCTGCGAGTCCAGATTGTGTCAGACTCTGCTTACTAGAATTGGCGATGAGGTAAAAGGTTAAAGGTGCACAGCTCGTGGAACAGCAACAGCTGCTCCTGCAGCAGCAATTGCAGTAGCAGTTCCATCAGCAGTTCAATCAGAAAACGGACTTTTTGTGACAGGAGATTCAGTTGCTGTCACATCGATTACAGGTACTAGCTACCAATCCCGACTTATGGTCACCTCACAGACAGTCCCGTCCACCCGAATTTCCGCCGTTTAACGACACCAAGGACGAATGGGAGACGTATTTGCAGTGTCTGAAACAGCACTTCGCCACTTTTCGGGTTTCTGATGACGCTCTCCAATGGTTGCTCTTCTTTTCTTGGGCTTCTCCAAATACATTTTTCTTACTTAAGAAGTTGGCTCCCCTCTCAAACTGTTGACCTGTTACTCACAATGGTTCCACATGCTCGCATCATGCCTCCAGTTCCCTCGGTACCACAAGCAAGTGAGCCACTGTTATCGATCGTGGCTAATGGACTTTCAAGAACCGTCGTTGTAATTTTACCTGTGACTATCCGTCTTGTAAAACCTCATAAGCCGATCCCCTGGTCTGTGACGCAGTGGTCCAGTTGGTTCCCAATCCAGAAGTTCACACTGCAGCCCTGAAGCTCGACAATCCTTGCTTGGATGACAAACTGAAAATGGCGCACTCTTTCGAGATCGCGAAGGCAGCATATGAACCTCTCATAGCCCGCCCCCAGGTCGCTGTGGTTCTGCCACCACCGTGTATGGAATTCTCGCCAGCCTTCTTCCCGATGGTGAACTGCACCTGATGGGGGAAGGATGGACGTCTCTGAACTGTCTGCTATCGGGCATCAGGTCAGTCTAACCTTACTCCTAACTTGCATCACGGGATGGTGCATGAGCTTCAAGTAATCGTTCCCCAGGGCAATTCTTGCATCCCCACCTTGTTTACTGATGTCACAATTGCTCACCAGAACGTTTGTTTCCAAGTCCACATGGGAACGACGGTTTCCCTGGTCAGTCTCCCGAAATACGCTCAACTGGGCTATCCAGCATTGGCCCCATCCTCTCGTAAGTTGTTTCCACAGGTGACAGCTGTTCCCCTCAGAGGTCAGTTCACCTGTATGCCCACCTACAAGATGGTTACACGGCCGCTAACACCTTATGAGGTCAACAGTCATTCCCCAGACAACATTTTCGGCCTGAATGCTTTCACACTGTCTGGGTGGTGATCTAGAGCTTGGATGAAGGTCAGGTCGTCTCAGAAACCGTCCCCTTCCAGGAACTTGGTGACCATGGTGCCTCTTATGTGTCTCTGTTGCCTGATTAGGGTGCGACACCGATTTTGAGGCACATATTTCTTTACATCCTGGTGCTGTACCCTAGTTCTGTCATGCACGTTCTCTTCCAGTTTACGGACCACCATCAAGCTCGAACTCACCTACACGACGCTGGGGTAAGAGAACCAGTCAAAACCAGTGCTTGGGCGACAGTGCTGGTCGTAATCCAGAAGCCAAATGATTTCCTCCTGCTTTGTGAAGATTTTAAGTCGACGATCAATGCCCAAGATCTTTTGTAAACCTTCCCCTATACCACGTCAAGAGGACCTCCTCTCTAAGCTTGTTGGAGGTGAATGTATTTCTAAAATATACATTGCGGAGGCTTACTTACAGATTCCACTAGATAAGAAGTCACAACACATTGTTGTCTTCAATACGCCCTTTGGCTTATAAAAATCCAAGCGTTTGCTTTTTGGGATCTCTTCTGCTCCAGCGATCTTCCAGAAATACCTGGAACTGTTAACCATGTCCATCCCAGCTTGTACCAATTACCTGGATGACTTAATCATAAGGGTACTACAATGCAAGACCATCTGTGTAACTTGTGTACTATCTTCACTATGTTGCGTGATGCAGTGCTCACATGCGATCTGTCACCAAAGAGAAGATTCAGCCCATTGACCATAATGTTACTGCTATTGACTCTCTCCCGTGTCACCAAAGCCTCGACGAGTTGCAGGCTTTCTTGGGGAAAGTGAATTATTATAAGTTCCTTCAGCAGGCAGCACACATTATGCATGCCCTCAGCCAGTTGAGGAAGAAAGGCATTCCGTTTCAGTGTTCGTCGGCCTGTGAGACAGCTGAAATGCATGTTACTCGTATGTTCTGCACTCTGCTCTACCCCCTTCTTCCCTTCAGGGACCTTGTTTTGGCTGCGGACACTTCTCGCTATGCCATTGTTGCAGTGCTGGCATGCAATAATGGTGATGGTATGGAAAACCCATGGTCTATGTATCCCAAACAGTGACGCCGGCCCAATGCAACTACTCCCAGATCGAGAAAGAGGCGTTAGTGATCACCTTTGTCATGAAGAAGTTCCATGTGTATCTATTTGGATCCAGGTTTACGCTCGTTATTGACCATAAACTGCTCGTAGCACTTCTTGGGCCACACTCTAGGCTTCCAGAGAGAATGGCTCAGAGGCTCCAGCGTTGGACTTTTTTCCTTAGTTCCTACAATTACATCATCAAGTACAAGCCTACAGCACAACATGCAAATGCGGATGCCCCTTCGCGTTTACTCTCATGACCAGACCCAGAATGTGACACCTGCACCTCTCCTCTCTCCGCATCAGTGTAGAACAACAACACACATCGGATGATTTGGTGTTCTGCTCTCTCATCTATTATAGGGTGCCTAAGGGACGCTACTTTCTCGGATAGCTATACAACAATTAAGCAAATCACATTAATGGTTTTTATTACAAGACAGTAGATTGACAATAAGTAACTTTGGGTCGCAAGCAAATGGCGACGTGCAAGTAATCAATGTCCTTCGCTATAGACAATGTCCTCTTTTCTCCTGCAGGATTTCTAGTCCGGATCTGATAGTGCGCGTTTTCTATTGTCTGGCCAGGGCTGGGAGGAGTGGCGCTTACGTTCTCTTCGGGTAGAGGCCGCTCCTGTCGTGGTGCGGTCCTAGTCAGCGTACTATTGGCTGACGTCATCTTACAGCCTTCTCTGCTCTTGCGTTCTTCATCTTCACGCCGGCGCTTATCGTTACACCAGAACAGATGGGTTTTCCACTATCGCTACTCACGCGGCGGCCAACATGCGTCGCGACCCTGTCTTGCAGTGTGTTGCACACTATGTCCTCCATGGGTGGCCCACTTATTTTTCCAAGCCATTTGCTCCAGAGCTTGGGGCCTGAGATCGCCTACAATGTGCTTCTGCTGGATGCAGAAGCGGGTACCTGCTGTGTTGTCATCCCGACTACCTTATGCACTTACATCTTGTAACTCCTCCATGTCAGGCACTGGGGTCTGTCTCGGATGGAAGTCCTTGCCAGACGACATGCCTACTGGCCAGGACTGAACAGGGACATGGAGGCTATGGTGCGCCACTGTTCTGCCTGTGCTCAACATCAGGCTGCTCCACCCCAATCTTTCGCCCTCTGGCATACTCCCTGTCGCCCTTGTGACGGCATTCATTTAGATTTTTCCGGCTCCTTCCCCAGGTTGATGTGGCTTATTGTTGTGAACCTTATTCAAGCCACCCCTACGTTGCCAGTATGGCGTCCATCACCACAGCGGCCACGCTTAATGCCCTTCCGCAGATTCTCGCCATTCAAGGACATCCCCACACTATCACTGACAATGGACCTAATTCTGTACCGCTAATTGCATCAAACATTTGTGTAGCCCTGTGTTCCACCCCTCCTCCAATTTCGACGAGGGTGCATTTATCATGACAGTGGCACTCACGCTGTTCCTAAGCTCCTACATATCCACCACCCCTGTCCATGACTACAGCCCAGCAGAGCCCATTCATGGTCAACAGTAGTGTACCCTCCTCCATCTCCTGCCACCCAAACCCAAGGAATCACATACCGACATGCTGGACGATACCCTCCTGGTTCGCCTCATTGGGTACGTTCCTATAGGGGAAATTATTCATGGGTGCTAGCTACCGTGATGGCCTCTCATGGGCAGTGCCTTACAGCAGTAGATACCCTGAGAGGTATGGAGCATCGACAAACGAACCAACTTCATCCCCACTTCCATCTTATCCCTCCAGTAGTGTGGATCACTCTATGTTGGAGTCCCTATCCTCAACTGTCCCTCCACTTCATGAGTACAATTTATGCTCCAGGACACCATCGGCAGGTCCTGTAGGCATGGGTATGGAGGTAGGGACATCACCACAGCCACTGGCTGCTCCACGGTCATCCCCCACACTGCAGTTCCCGAGTGCAGTGCTCGACATCCCGTGCTCCTTCTCCCAGCTGGCGACCTCCATGGACGGGACACCAGCTGTTCGCCTCCCAAACCATTGGCCAGGGCGCTTCAGGCACTATGCACCCGTTTCAGGGGGGAGGGATCTGGTAAGCTGGTCTGGTGATTTGGACAGCCCGCCAGAAGCCATGGACGCAGATGACAGCAGCTGGGCGGCGCTCCTATAACCGGCGAGAGCTGCTGTCGCCGCCATAGCCCTGTGGGCGGGCCCCGCCCAGAGCACCAGCCTACCGGCGGCACTCATGGGGCATAATGCAGGCAACGCAGGGGCTCAGAAGTCAGTCGTGTTCCGACTGCACTCTTGTGCTGTTCATCGTAAGTATCATTGTCGGTTTACTATGTCGCTACATCTATGCTCTCGATCTGATTTCTCGTCTGACTTGTATACTGCCATATCCGTTCGCTGCTGTTGTTGTCTTCGTTGTTGTCCATAGCTGTTTTTCTGTGGGTTTTGGCCACTCACAGTCGACTCCATCTGCC
This sequence comes from Schistocerca serialis cubense, assembly GCF_023864345.2. NCBI lineage: Eukaryota > Metazoa > Arthropoda > Insecta > Orthoptera > Acrididae > Schistocerca > Schistocerca serialis. The sequence continues at coordinate 546,517,669 of NC_064644.1, forward strand.
GGTCAGCCTGCATCTCCAGACCGTGTCGGATCCCGGTTACTAGACAAGTAATCACAGCAGCGCATTGTGAAATAAACTAATAGGTTCCTGCAGGAAACGCTACATATGTACTGATTACTGACTAATCCTACTTCTGCAACAGTTATCAAAATTTCATTTTCGTACCCCAAATTTACTTTATTCTTCGAAAACCTGTGACCCTAATGGTACCCTCAATTTAAGTTTATCATTATGTAGTAAGCAAAATCTGTACTAACACTTGATTGAGGAACAAAGTACTGATTCAAACTGTGTTAGTGTGCTGAAGAATTAATACAGTGCTACAGCCTTCGTTAGACGTCACTAGATATTGAGAAAATCAAGGTTCAAAAGATATGTCAACAAGGACAGTATACATTTCTCAGCAATCCTTGAAGTTGTCTGTAGTAACTGAGAAGCGAGGAAGATATCCAAGTTAATGGAATGTATCTGCACCATCTTTGTTTTACTGAATTTATTGTTGGTTGGGAAGACCGTCCAAGCGAAGTGTGTGAGGACACTTTGGTCATCGTATCGTAAGTTTTTATTGTATTATTTCACAGGGATACGATGAACCACTTGACAGTATAGGGTGAGGCAGATGAAAGTGACCCTCAGAACAGAGTTCTAGTACACAAGAAAGCACAGCAGAGGAAAGGAAGTACAGCACTAACCTGACTATACCACCTGTTGAAAGTGACCACCATTCATCTCTTGGCACTAATAGGCCTGTTGTGTTCATAGTTCCGCGTAGTCAGCGCGTACACATCTTTCCCACTAGAGCGCGCCCCACTAAGCACAACAGCGCAGGCGCAGCACTCATCCATCTCCGCACTACGAGATGGCGCTGCCTTAGAGACGGACCAAATTCTGCCTCCGCCGATCCGTGTGTTAATATGTAACGCAGCCAATGAGATTGCTGCTAACATAGAACCTTTTCTCCTCGCGGATCACACTCGCGCAGTGATACATGAACGCACGAGGTATTATAACGAGTGTACAGACCTCCGACTACTCAGTCTGCATTAGTCTGCACCTGTCTGTACCAGTCTACATTAGTCTGTACCAGTCTATAGTCAAGTTTCAGTCTGCGCCTAATAAGATTATCATATTCCTGTACATACCCATGAAGATAAATGTATAGACACTTTGTCAGGTATCAGAGATATGTGAGAATAAGATTAACGTACCAGGACCAAAGGAACTTCAGATTGTCAATTGTAAACAGCATCTAGAATCAAGTTATGTAATGTCTATGCTTTTTATTATTTTAATAAATGTGTGTGAAAATTAATCAAGTTCTGTTTAAAGTTGGTCACCATCAATCTGCTACTCTAAGCGTGCAAGTGGCATTTCTATCATCTGACCTAACGGCAGAAGATAAACACGCCACGATAAGACCACGAGACATATTGCTGACACTCGCCTACTTCGTTAGAGCAACAAGTCAAATAATCTGATGGTGTGTGTACCGAAGGTCTTACAGTACGCACACCACAGGGCCCTGGTCAGCAAGTTGCCGAAGGTGGATGGAAGTTGGACTGCTGGAATTGCTGCAGTCTCACTAGAAATGTTCTGCTGCAGTTCTTCAAGATTATGACAGTTGTAGTGATACAACTTAGACCTGAGCCCTCCCCACACAAAGTAACTGCACACTGACAGATCAGGTGACCTGAGTGGCCAGCTAGGGAGCGACCAGGTTGACCTGTGCTAACAACTCCATCTGCCATGAAGACTGTAAATGTGTTCCAAGGTTTTTCCTGCTGTATTGGCCGTTACTCCATTCTATTAGGAGTAACTGTAGATATTTTCGCCTTCCGTTAATGCTGCCACAAGTGATTTCAAAATGTTGGCAACATAACGCGCCGAAAGAAGCGTCTGATGAAAGAGGATGAGAAGAATGATGCAGCGTGCAGACACTGCACACCAAACCTCGACCTTCTGATCGTACAGTGGTGCTTCGTGGAAGTTATGCTGATTATCCTCTGCCCTGAACCTGTGATTCAATGATTTGACATAACCACTCAGGTAAAACCTGGTTTCATCAGACATAAAAGAACAGATGCGTGTCCAAGTCATTCATTGTTATCTCAGTGAACAACCGCTCAGAAAACTGTAAGCGCTGACGAGCATCTGCTGGTTTTCATGCAGGAAAAACAAAGACTTGGTAGGGATGCATGTATAGGTCCAGGTGGAGTATTCGTCCGCATGACTGACGTGATATGCCTGTCTCTTGCGACAGGCGTCGGCTTGATTTGTTAGGATTCTGAAGCATTTTCTGGTGTTTGGGTACGTTTCGGAATGTTTTTTGACTTGTTAAAACCAGAACCTGTCTGACGCCATTTTCGGACCCCTTTGCTGGTACCTTGACACGATTAAACTTCTCATGCAACAAGTGACCACAGCTTTTCCATCACTTTGTTGTCACTTAAGTTTCCACAAAAGAACAGCCGCTGCTCCACTGTGAGTACCATCGTCCCCTTTTCACTTCTCCATTCACACTGACATAGCTTGCCCTACGCTCTGGACTGGTGTAGATCACGTGGCGTGCGTACACGTGGTGAGCACGTGACGAGATGTGGTTATATGCATGCATTCACCTCGAATCGTATCCACTCATCTGGGCCCCTTTTATTTGTGCTACTCTGTTTGTACAGAACTGTCCCAAAGGCAACCACTACGTGATACGTTTTCCTTAGTCAACACTGTACTTGGCTGCGCGGGATTAGCCGAGCGGTCTCAGGCGCTGCAGTCATGGACTGTACGGCTGGTCCCAGCGGTGGTTCGAGTCCTCCCTCGGGCGTGGGTATGTGTGTTTGTCCTTAGGATAATTTAGGTTAAGTAGTGTGTAAGCTTAGGGACTAATGACCTTAGCAGTTAAGTCCCATAAGATTTCACACACATTTGGGCAACACTGTACTTGTTTCTGGTAACGTCATCGCATGTTTCCAAAGACAGCAATGAGAGTACAAGAGCAATAATACCGTGGTCAGGTAATATATTATGAAGGGTATCATTTCAGATCGTATTAAGTGCAGAACTCATAATCTTACAAGAAGCGAAAAAGACGTAAACGCCAGAGTCTCTTTGCTCTCGTGCAAAATGCTTTCAAGTTCTCCTTGATTTTGGAGATCTAAATCTCTTTATATAACCGTACCTGCTATATTGTTTCCCGGAACGCTCTAGACATAAATTTTTGCTTTGGTCAGGTAGAAAACTGGGATGCATCTACACTTCAATCTTCCTTCTTTACGATTACAAGGTGGCTCAAAATTACTTAATTGTTGATCTCGGTTGAAGTGCCTCAAAGGAAATGCGTCTCCTCACGTCATAACTGCAAATACTAGAGCTCAACAAAGGATAAAGAACATTCGTTTATGCAATCTCTTCCACACGAAAAATACATCAATGCACAAATTTCACTGAAAATGATCATTCGTAAAATAGGTCAGTTGTTATTACTTACTGAGCGCCTTTTCACTCTGTCTTCTAATTTTCGCAGCTCTAATTCTCAGTCTACTTCCTTTCTATGCTCTCCCACGGATAGACAGCCCTCCGTGGTGGTCGCAAGTGCACGATGATTCGATCGACACCACACTATGAGCTCCAAGATGAAAATAGTGGGAGCAGCCAACAAAAGAGCGGGCTAATAACGAAGACTGGGAATCACGTCCTGAACATAATACGTTTTGACTCCTCGGCTACGGTGTACATAATACTATTTGATCCGAGTCATGTTTTTCAGCACTAAATTACTATGGGAAAGAATACAATATGGCCCGATATGACTCAACAGCGTTAAAGAGCATACTACATTTGGGACTAAAATGCATCAAACTGTATTTTGACCTCGGCTGCATTTGATATGTTTTGAAACGATGCTCCTCATATGTAGCGATCATCGGAAGTTATGATGGTGGAATAGCTAATTTGTGTAACCAATGGCGTAATATGGTTTTTTGGTTTGGTCGCGGGAAAAATATTAAGTATTTTGATATATGTTAAAGTGCGATAAAACTGAATTTTCTGAGAACAATATTTCGTTTCAAAAGGCAAACAGACAGAAACAGGTAATAAGTAATATAACACTGAATTTTCATTTTCTGTTTTTCCCGCGTATTGGCATGTCTATTATTGACATATCTACTTATACGTCTACACCTATACTCTGCAAACCACTGTGAAGCGCACGGCAGAATGTACGTCAAACTGTACCAAATGGCTCTAAGCACTATGGAACTTAACATCTGAGGCTATCAGTTCCCTAGACTTAGAACTACTTAAACCTAACTAACCTTAGACATCACACACATCCATGTCCGAGGCAGGAATCGAACCTGAGACCGTAGCAGCAGCGCGGTTCCGGACTCTAGCGCCTAGAACCGCTCGGCCACAACGAGCGGCCCACTGTACCAGTTATTAGCTTTTTTCCGGTCACATACGTATATGGAGCGCGGGAAGGATGATCGTTTAAACGTCCCCGTGCCTATTATACGAGGCTTGTTTTTTAAGTAAGTAACGTTTTGAAATTAAAAAAAGACATGATAAGATATCTCAATAATTTTATTTTTATATGAAAGCCTGTACCTTAATCTACTTTTCTACATAATTTCCGTCAATATTGAGGCACTTGCCATTACGTTGTACTAGTTTTTGAATACCCTCCTCATAGATGTGTGCCGCGTAACTTGTTAACCACTGCATCACCACTGTTTTGACTTCGTCATCGCCTTGAAGACGCTGGCCGCCCAGGTGTTTCTTCAAGTGCAGGAACAGATGATAGTCATTGGGAGCAAGATCGGTGCTGTACGGAGGATGATCTAGAGTTTGCCATCGAAAAGATGTGATGAGATCTTTGGTCTAATTCGCCACATGCGGACGGTCATTGTCTTGCTCAACTTCCATGGACTGTTGCTTTAATTCTGGTATGACGTAGGCCACCCATGTTTCGTCGCCAATTACAATTTGGCTTACGAAATCATCACCGTCGTTGTAGTACCGCTCAAGGAAAGTCAATGCACTGTCTAAAAGTTTGGGTTTATGCACATCCGTCAACATTTTCGGCATTTTCGGTACCCAACGTGCACACAATTTTCGCTAATTCAAGTGCTCGATCACAAAAAAAGGAAAAAAAAAACACTACGAGAAACATTAGGAATCCCGCAAGGAGTAAATCGTAAAGCGTCTGTTTTCTCTCACCTTATTGTCCACTTCCCGCACCAAACTTTCATTAACGACCGAAGGACGCCCACTCCGTTGTTCATCACGCACTTTGTGCGGCCATCTTTAAATGCTCTCACCCACTTTCTTACCATTCCATCACTCATAATGTTTTCTCCGTAAACTGCACAGATCTCACACTGAATATCGATCGCTTTTAGGCCTTTAGCACTAAGAAATCTTACAACAGCCCGTACTTCACAGTCGGCGGGACTCACGATTATAAGGCATCTTAAACACTCAGTACACAACGTAAACAAGGAAGAATCAGACTGTAATGGCATCAGTGCGCAGATTAAGGTACAGGCTTTCATGTAAAAGTAAAATTATTGAGTTATCTTGGCACGTCTTTTTTTAATTTCAGATCGGTACTTACTTAAAAAACACGCCTCGTAAGTCATCTACTCGTGTCCTCATTGCGTGCGACAATCACGTTGGTACCGCACCGTTGCCTGGTACGTCTTCAGACACGACGCCGCTGGCATCCAGCTCAGTTCGAAGCAGGACTCATCACTGAAGACAATTATACACCAGTCAATGAGATTACCAGCCGAACATTCGTCTAGAGATGTCCCGGACAGTGTGGAATACCAACCTGTCAATCACCCGCAATATTGGCCAACAACCAGGAATGATGGTCTGGGGCGACATTTCATTTCACAGCAGCAACATCATCCGCGGCGCTCTTACAGCACACACTGTATTCTACGGCCAACTTTATTGCCCTTAATGGCAAGCTGTCCTAGGCTTACATTTCAGCAGGATAATGCCCGTCCACACACGGCCGTAGTTTCTATCGCTTGTGTTCGTGCTTGCAAGGCCTTGCCATATGTGTGTCCGATTGAGAAAGTTTGGAGCATTATGGGCAGGGTATTCCAACCAGCTCGGGACTTTGATGATCTGACGAGTCAGATTGGCAGTATTTGACACGATATCCCTCAGGAGGACATCCAGCAACTCTGTCAATAAATGCCAAGCCGAATACCTGCTTGGATAAGGGCCAGATGTGGACCAACGCACTATTGACTTTCTCAATTTGTGAAGATCTGTCTTACAGTAAATCATCCAACTTTTTTTCTGAAAGTTTATTCATTTGTTTCTCTGTACATGCACATCACATCTACCGATTTCAGTCCCATTTGGAAAATTTATTGTGTGTGTGTGAATAATAGATTAGATTAGATTAGATTAGATTAATACTAGTTCCATGGATCATGAATACGATATTTCGTAATGATGTGGAACGAGTCGAATTTTCCAATACATGATATAATTAGGTTAATTTAACAACATACTTAAGTTAATATAACAACTTTATTTTTTTTGTGTTTTTTATTTTTATTTTTTATTTTTTTTTTATTTTTTAATATTTTTTTTCTTAATTAATATCTAAAAATTCCTCTATGGAGTAGAAGGAGTTGTCATTCAGAAATTCTTTTAATTTCTTCTTAAATACTTGTTGGTTATCTGTCAGACTTTTGATACTATTTGGTAAGTGACCAAAGACTTTAGTGCCAGTATAATTCACCCCTTTCTGTGCCAAAGTTAGATTTAATCTTGAATAGTGAAGATCGTCCTTTCTCCTAGTATTGTAGTTATGCACACTGCTATTACTTTTGAATTGGGTTTGGTTGTTAATAACAAATTTCATAAGAGAGTATATATACTGAGAAGCTACTGTGAATATCCCTAGATCCTTAAATAAATGTCTACAGGATGATCTTGGGTGGTCTCCAGCTATTATTCTGATTACACGCTTCTGTGCAATGAATACTTTATTCCTCAGTGATGAATTACCCCAAAATATGATGCCATATGAAAGCAATGAGTGAAAATAGGCGTAGTAAGCTAATTTACTAAGATGTTTATCACCAAAATTTGCAATGACCCTTATTGCATAAGTAGCTGAACTCAAACGTTTCAGCAGATCATCAATGTGTTTCTTCCAATTTAATCTCTCATCAATGGACATACCTAAAAATTTGGAATATTCTACCTTAGCTATATGCTTCTGATTAAGGTCTATATTTATTAATGGCGTCATACCATTCACTGTACGGAACTGTATGTACTGTGTCTTATCAAAATTCAGTGAGAGTCCGTTTACAAGGAACCACTTAGTAATTTTCTGAAAGACAGTATTGACAATTTCATCAGTTAATTCTTGTTTCTCAGGTGTGATTACTATACTTGTATCATCAGCAAAGAGAACTAACTTTGCCTCTTCATGAATATAGAATGGCAAGTCATTAATATATAATAAGAACAACAAAGGACCCAAGACTGACCCTTGTGGAACCCCATTCTTGATAGTTCCCCAGTTTGAGGAATGTGCTGATCTTTGCATGTTACGAGAACTACTTATTTCAACTTTCTGCACTCTTCCAGTTAGGTACGAATTAAACCATTTGTGCACTGTCCCACTCATGCCACAATACTTGAGCTTGTCTAGCAGAATTTCATGATTTACACAATCAAAAGCCTTTGAGAGATCACAAAAAATCCCAATGGGAGGTGTTCGGTTATTCAGATCATTCAAAATTTGACTGGTGAAAGCATATATGGCATTTTCTGTTGAAAAACCTTTCTGGAAACCAAACTGACATTTTGTTAGTACTTCATTTTTACAGATATGTGAAGCTACTCTTGAATACATTACTTTCTCAAAAATTTTGGATAGAAACGTTAATATGCAGCAAAAACAGACTGTGAAGGAAAGTTCATCCACTAAATCCAGTTCAGTCATATGTCAGTGGCGTACGGACAAATCAAGTCAACAGCTGTTCACTGACTGCCACACACTGTCGTCGCATTGACTGCCTCAAGCTTGACACGAAAACGCGTTACCAACATCTCCATATCGCGAAGATTAGCACCTTCGTCAGCCTGTGCAGAGCCAGCTTATACTGTTTATTTCGAGTGCAGATAAACTTCAGTGTAACTTTTATGCCTTAGCAATGGAGACACACAAGCACTTGATCGGATTTGGTGTTAGGGAAACTGAAGATGTCGGCAAAAAGGAAAAAGTAAACAGTAAAAACGTATAGAAGAAATTCCGATTAACCGAACGGAGTTTTCGAAGGAATCTTTCCGAAAAGGGCTCTTTTCAGTCTGAGTGTATTTCCAATTTTAAACTACAGCAATGAAACGAGTACTTTTGGAACCCTCGAGACCTGAGGATTTCTCAGCGATCAACTGAGAGACGCCTGTTAAGAATTGCGTACTATGGGAAACAGGAAAAGAATTTATGGGTAAACAGTTGTGACTGGAAGACTTAATTACGATCTTTTCGAAACGAAGTGGTTGCGGGCAAAAGATACTAATAATAATGCGACAATGGACAGTAGATGGGTTAGTGAAACTTTTTGTTTTCAAGAAATAAGAAAACTCCTGAAACGTTGGAAGATGACATAAAAAACAAAGCTACAACGTTTTCTGCCAATTCTTTGTTGTGTCAGCGTCAGCGACCGTATTCAGTAATGGTAACACCGCACGGTTCTAGAGATAATGCTCGTATCATCATGCAAAACTGAAACAAGCATCTTAGAAAGTTACACAAGATGAACAAAAATTAAGACGCCAAGTATTGTCCCATCGTAAATCATCAGACTAATTTTCTTCGTCTTATTAGTTTAAACAGACAAATTGTATGCTATCTTCAGGTCTGACACCATCGTAACAGTTTCATCTCTGCAGCGCAGCGTCTTTCACTGGTGTTGCGGCGTGCTGTGCACGGGAAGTATTGGAGCCAAGAAACTTGTTTCTGTCAACCGGGCCCGTCAAGCATCCGACCCGTTCTTCACTCTATTAAGACTGATTACTGGTTTCGACTTTGCAGCCTTCAACACATACAGTGATTACAGAACGACACGTAAGCACCTAGTGGACACATTACAGTACAGTAGTTCTTAGGTATTCACTCACTAGATCGCAACTCAGCCGTACATACAGTTTTTTCACTGTGAAACGAAAGAGCTAGAAAGAAGATCACCAAGATAAGCTAAAGAGTGTTGTCAAGTGATGTTCGATATCAATACTTAAATGGGGTGGCCATGGAGGTTTTAACACCTCCAGAAAATAAACTGATGTGATTTTTTTCTTGTCTACAGGTGCACGACTGCAGTCAGGAAATGCATTGAAGCCGGCCGCGGTGGTCTCGCGGTTCTAGGCGCGCAGTCCGGAACCGTGCGACCGCTACGGTCGCAGGTTCGAATCCTGCCTCAGGCATGGATGGGTGTGATGTCCTTAGGTTAGTTAGGTTTAAGTAGTTCTAAGTTCTAGGGGACTGATGACCTCAGCTGTTAAGTCCTATAGTGCTCAGAGCCATTTGAACCATTTGAAATGCACTGAAATCCACCAAGCTTAGTACCACAGCACATCCGAACGCATCAGATCGGTAAAAGTTTACAGAAACATGACATCAGACCGCTCTTTAAGCCAACAAAGAAAATAAGTGAAGTACTGCGATTTGCGAAGGATAAACGCCCTCCTCTGTCAACATGTGGTAAAAGTCTTTGCCGACTAGAAAAAATAGAGAAATCAGCTGTAGCAGAGTATGCTCTTCAGTCAGGAAACCACGAAGTGAAGTTTTCTGTAACAGAAATTTGATCTACAACGTCAAATTACTATCTACGACTACGTAGTGAGGCCATTGAAATGTATAAGCATCAGGATAATTTTAATAGGAAAGAGCAGGCAATGAAACTTAGCGACATTTGGACAGCAGCTCTGCAGAATCGCTAGACAGTTTTATCTCTGACAAGATGACAACCGACAGCTAAGTTTTAGCGCTGACAAGGATTATCTCTGCACATCACGAGATACCTAGAACACGCCCGCTTTCCTACAGTATTTATGTCGCTCTCGGAAGTCTGACAGGTCAGTCGGCAAGACTCAGCGGAGGAGCGCCTCTGAGGATGTCCATCGCAGTCCTGGACGAAACGTCAAGAACAGAAGAGTTTCTTGGACCACGACCTGACATCCTGAAAGATTTACCAGCAGCTATATAACTGTTTATTACGCACTGTAAGTGACTGCATGCAGATTCTAACGAAGAGCTTGTAATTTTATTTCCGAGTTAACACGAACACATCACAAAAGTTACAAAATCAGAATGAGAAAACGAGCTTGGACGTTGTTGCTCTGTTCCAATGGATCCTCTGTAGGCAGGTGTGCTACGTGTAACACCACAAGGAACACATTTCTCTAATAATATGCATATATTTGATGAACCAGACTATGATACAATCCCCACTGACGCAATATACTGTTGACGTAAGCTTGAAATTATTTTACATTCATAAAAAGCAATGTCTGTCGACTGCATCAGTTAAACTATTTCGTTTGCTCGTTACGTCAAAGCAGATATTACAGTGAAAGGAGATGACAACTTCAAAAGATAGACGGCGTTATTATACCGTTGGTCTGAGCAACTGTAATAAATGTAGCAACAAAAGAAAACGTGGATCAGTTCTTTTCTGAAACGAAAATGAGAAATTGCCATGAGCAAGACTCCACATACGACGTGACGAACACGTACTCTTAACTAGTTTAATAATTGTTCTCTCGGTAAATATAAACTGGAATGATAATGTATTCAAAGATATACATGAGACGTCTGCAAGTTTATAATAAATGGTCCTGCAAGTGCAAATGAAGTCCTTCTTGCAGTACATTATAAAAGAGAAACGTATGTGACTGTGGAACTTCGTAGCGAGACAAAATTGTGCAGTAATGAAAACGGGACTTCTCTGTAAATCATTAGTGAAAATTCTCACATCCTAGATTCGTGTTTTAGTTATTAACCGCTGCAACTGTTACAAAGCTTTCTGTGTGAGGAATGAACAAGGTGGAGGATAAAACTTTCTGATTAAGGCAGATATATGTCCAAATCTGCATGAATTTATCTTGGCATAAATCGCAGCTAAAGCTAAGCAGTCACGGGGACCACAGATTTACACCCGACTTGAAATTTCAGCAGTGCACTTCAGCCTTGTAAAAGTCTCAAATACCCAGCTTCCACTTCCAACACAGTGTACACAATTTCCTGCCCTGACACAATGTTATCGACAATGAACAGAAAGAAGATCATTCTTTATCAAAAAACTTTCTCCTCGTGTAGCGTGTCCTTAAGATATTGTATTTAACTGCTGAGCAATATTGACTATTGGTTGACCGTGTATTACGCTTGTGAAAAGTGTCGTGAAACAAAACTCTAAAATTAGTGAAATACTGAATTTGAAATAATGAAAATAAATCCAATTAAATTTCAACAGAAGCTAATTGTGTACGCAGTAAAAACTACGATAACGGGAAAGACGTCGCAGCACCAAAAGATAATTAATGAAGAGTAATGAAATCTCGGGGATAGATTTGTCTAGGTAACTTATTTATTTAAGTGATTAACACTGCAAGAGCGCAGGTTAATGAGAACATGAAATAAGCCATTGTAAATGTGAACTGTTGGTACATTAAGAACCGGTGTAACCGCCAGAATGTTGAACACAAGCATGCAAACGTGCACGCACTATGCTGCACAGGTGCCACGTGTCAGTATGTGGGATGGAGTTACATACCTGTTGCACTTCATCAGTTAGCACGGGAATTGTTAATACTCCTTGAGGGTGACGCTGGAGTCATCTTCCAATAATGTCCCATATGTGCTCGATTGGAGACAGATCTGGTGATCAAGCAGACCAGGGCAAAATGTTGACACTCTATAGTGCGTATTGGGTTACAACAGAGGTGTGTGGACGAGCATTATCCGGTTGGAAAACATCTCTTAGAATGCTGTTCCTAAAGGACAGTACAACTGGTCTAATCACCAAACGGACGAAAAAATTTGCAGTCAGTGTGTGTTGAATAACCATGGTAGCGCTCCTGCTGTCATGTAAAATCGTACCCGAGACCGTAGTTCCGGGTGTAGGTCAAGTGTGTCTAGCACGCAGACAGGTTGACTACAGACCTTCAACTGGCTTCCTTGTGACCAAGACGCGGCCATCACTGGAACCGAGTCAGCACCAGCTTTCATCAAAAAACATCCTGCCCTGCAATGAGCTCTCGGTTAACAGAACGGACGTCGCAAATGGCGGTGGTTTGGGGTCAGTGGAACGCACGTTACAGAGGTGTGGCTTGGAGGTGTCCTTGAAGTAACGGATTCTCAATAGTCTGATGTGTCAGTAGTGCCAACTGCTGATCTAATTTCTGCTGCAGATGCACTTCGATGCTCCAGGGCCATGTGCCGAACACGATGCTCTTCCCTCTCGGCCGGCCGCGGTGGCCGTGCGGTTCTAGGCACTTCAGTCCGGAACCGCGTGACTGTTACGGTCGCAGGTTCGAATCCTGCCTCGGGCATGGATGTGTGTGATGTCCTTAGGTTAGTTAGGTTTAAGTAGTTCTAAGTTGTAGGGGGCTGATGACCTCAGATGTTGAGTCCCATAGTGCTCAGAGCCATTTGCGCCATTTTCTTCCCTCTCGGTAATGCCAAATGGCAGTCCGGAGCCCGGTCTTCTTGGGACCGTATATTCCCGTGACCACCGCTGCCAGTAATGGCGTACAGTGGCTACATTCCTGCCAAGTCATTCTGCAGCATCGCAAAAGGAATATCCAGTGTCTCGTTGCCCTATGGCATCGTGAGGAGCTGACAATAGAGTCTTTGTTACCTTTAAGGCATTCACACTTACGTCAGTTGACCACGTCCAGTCTCAAAGGTAACTAACGTACAAGACCGTTACAGCGTGTAAATAATGCAAACGTGATTTGCCAAAGTTGAATAGACATCCATCTTTCTGACGTAGAAACACCCCTGTTAATTTTATTTATATTTCATAGCTCCTAGTTGGTATTGTGATTTTTTTTCCTTCAGTATATGTAACTGAAACTCAGTACTAAAATACGTTATGAAAGTTACGTACCTGAAGTGCAATTTCTGGCTTGAAATAACCACAAAATAAAATACTAGTGAACTCGAAAGAAAGTAACGGTTTAAGATTACCAACACTGTTCACTGTAAACTAATCTGCTTACTTAGCACAACATCTGAAAATTCTAAGTACTGTTTGCTCACAAAAATACAAAGTGAGATCTGCCATGAAAGAAAAGTAAATTATCTCTTGCTCAGCATGATGGATTGTGTTTGATGTACTGCCGTTCTCGAAATGAAATCGAAATCAGCATATGCAGCGGCTAAAGGAAAATAATCTACTCACTACTAATTATATCTTTGCTTCGTCAGAAACAATCTGTTCAATACACACTCGAAAAAATATTTAAAATTTACCTAAGAATAATGTTGTTGTTGTTGTGGTCTTCAGTCTTGAGACTGGATTGATGCAGCTCTCCATGCTACTCTATCCTGTGCAAGCTTTTTTATCTCCCAGTACCTACTGCACCTACATCCTTCTGAATCTGCTTAGTGTATTCATCTCTTGGTCTCCCTCTACGATTTTGACCCTCCACGCTGCCCTCCAATACTAAATTGGTGATCCCTTGATGCCTCAGAACATGTCCTACCAACCGATCCCTTCTTCTGGTCAAGTTGTGCCACAAACTTCTCTTCTCCCCAATCCTATTCAATACTTCCTCATTAGTTATGTGATCTACCTATCTAATCTTCAGCATTCTTCTGTAGCACCACATTTCGAAAGCTTCTATTCTCTTCTTGTCCAAACTAGTTATCGTCCATGTTTCACATCCATACATGGCTACACTAAATACAAATACTTTCAGAAATGGCTTCCTTACACTTAAATCTATACTCGATGTTAACAAATTTCTCTTCTTCAGAAACGCTTTCCTTGCCATTGCCAGTCTACATTTTATATCCTCTCTACTTCGACCATCATCAGTTATTTTGCTCCCCAAATAGCAAAACTTCTTTACTACTTTAAGTGTCTCACTTCCTAACCTAATCCCCTCAGCATCACTCGACTTAATTAGACTACATTCCATTATCCTTGTTTTGCTTTTGTTGATGTTCATCTTATATCCTCCTTTCAAGACACTGTCCATTACATTCAACTGCTCTTCCAAGTCCTTTGCTGTCTCTGACAGAATAATTACAATATCATCGGCGAACCTCAAAGTTTTTATTTCTTCTCCATGAATTTTAATACCTACTCCGAATTTTTCTTTTGTTTCCTTTACTGCTTGCTCAATATACAGATTGAACAACATCGGGGAGAGGCTACAACCCTGTCTTACTCCCTTCCCAACTACTGCTTCCTTTTCATGTCCCTCGACTCTTATAACTGCCATCTGGTTTCTGTACAAATTGTAAATAGCCTTTCGCTCCCTGTATTTTACCCCTGCCACCTTTAGAATTTTAAAGAGAGTATTCCAGTCAACATTGTCAAAAGCTTTCTCTTAGTCTAAAAATGCTAGAAACGTAGGTTTGCCTTTTCTTAATCTTTCTTCTAAGATAAGTCGTAAGGTCAGTATTGCCTCACGTGTTCCAGTGTTTCTACGGAATCCAAACTGATCTTCCCCGAGGTTGGCTTCTACTAGATTTTCCATTCGTCTGTAAAGAATTCGCGTTAGTATTTTGCAGCTGTGACTTATTAAACTGATAGTTCGGTAATTTTCACATCTGTCAACACCTGCTTTCTTTGGGATTGGAATTATTATATTCTTCTTGAAGTTATGACCTGTAGACTAAGGATAATAGGGGAAGATTTTACTTTAAAGAAAGTTATTCTTGGAAAATTACACTCTAATTATTGTCAAAAAAGACTGTACAACATAAGAATACTCTAATAGTTACGAAATTCACTCAGTACAAAAGTTACACCCATTTAATATAGTTGCTTTATTTGTGACAAAACAAAAACAACAACATTAAATTATAACACTAATAAAAATATTATTATCTAAGGATCCTTCAATTAATAGTTCTGACAAACATTTCATTGTTGCTCGTGCGGCGGTTACCTTGAAATATTACTCATAAAATATTCTCCATCCATACATTCAAGAAAACATCTTTGCAAACAAATTTTCATCTCCGTAATAAAGTATTCTGGATAATTTATCTCAGTTTCACAAATATCAGATCTCCTTCTCTAAAACTCAAGTGCCCGCAACTATGCCTTTAATAGGAATGCAGAACTGAGTGGCGACCAGGCCAACCACAGATTACAGATTACATGCAACACAGATTACATGCAGCGCGCTCATTCATCTTTGTCCTGGTACAGGAAAGATAAAATATCTACTGTGGCAGAAAATACATGAAAAACTTACATTATCCCCTGACGCCTAGAGAAAAATTTCATTCGGAATGTCTTAGCTGTGGCATGGCAAGGAGAAAAAACATTACGAACATGTGAGTACAATAAGCTAGAATCATGAATAACATTACAAATGTTAAGATATTAGGTTACAAAATTTACAGTATAATGCTGTGGTTTGTGTTTTACACAAGAAGTCTTTGCACAAAAAAGGGGGCACACATACATTTTGCCAAATTCTGTACAATGTAGGTAAATACTATACAGTGTGTATAAAAAAGAATAATCATAACTACTATATTATTTGAGATACGTGAGTGAACAACGTACTGTCGGAAAGAGCAAGCTCTCGAGTTTTACATGGTTCCCGTTAGGTAGCAGCGGTAGTGTGCGCCCACTTCAGTTATAAAAATATGGCTCTGAGCACTATGCGACTTAACTTCTGAGGTCATCAGTCGCCTAGAACTTAGAACTAATTAAACCTAACTAACCTAAGGACATCACACACAGCCATGCCCGAGGCAGGATTCGAACCTGCGACCGTAGCGGTCCAGACTGTAGCGCCTAGAACCGCACGGCCACTCCGGCAGGCAATTCAGTTATAGTAAAAATGGTGTCAGAACAAGCACAGAGCATTAGACGATGGCATGAACAATTTCGAGAAGCAGGTTGTTTGTGTAAAGGCAAATCGCCGGTCCGTCCCCGAGTGTCTGACACAAACGTCGAACGCAGCCGCCATAGTTTCACAAGGAGTCCGCAGAAATCCGTTCGCTGTGCAGTTCGACAGTTCATCGTGCCCACGATGTCCGTCTGACACGCCAACGTCGCGTGTGTTGTGTCGACGTTTACACATGGAACCATACAAAATTCAGCTACTGCAAGCTCTTCGTCAAGGTGACAAACAAAAACGTGTGGAGTATTGTAATTTTGTTCTTGGCAACATGGAGGATGACAGTTTTCTTCCACACTAAGTGCTTAGTGACGAGCCCACATTCAATTGAAATGGAAAGGTGAACCATCATAATGTGAGAATATGGGGTACGGAATAACCACATGAAGTTGTACAACATGAGAAGGACTCTCCAAAATTTAATGTTTTTTGTGCTGTTTTACGGGTAAAGATGTGTGGTCCATTTTTCTTAGCCGAGAGCATTGTTACAGGAAACACATATCTCGATATGCTTGAGAACTTTCTTTTCCGACAGTGGAGACTGTTTCTAACGACTTCACTTACCAGCAGGGTGGGGCACCACCATACTGGCATGTGGAAGTGCGGGAATTTTTAAACCAAAGGATTACTGAACCTTGGCCGGAGTGGCCGAGCGGTTCTAGGCGCTATAGTCTGGAGCCGCGCGGCCGGTACGGTCGCAGGTTCGAATCCTGCCTCGGGCCCATGGATGTGTGTGATGTCCTTAGGTTAGTTAGGTTTAAGCAGTTCTAAGTTCTAGGGGACTGATGACCTCAGAAGTTAAGTCCCATAGTGCTCAGAACCATTTGAACCATTAGTGAACGATGTATTGGTCGCAGTGGATCAAATGATTCAGCCTTACATTACTGGCCTCCAAGGTCAGCAGACTTGATTGTATGTGATTATTTATTGTGGAAGTTTATAAAAGACTCTGTGTATGTGCCTGTCTTACCAAAAAGATGAATGATCTGAGACATCGCTTAACAGCAGATGTGGAAGCTGTAACTCAAGACATGCTCGCTGCTGTGTGGCAACAATTTGAATACCGCATGAACATATGCTGTGCATCTCAATGAAAAGGTACGAAAAAAAATTTTTTTTGAGTTCCTGTTGATCAAAAACCAAAATTCATTGCATATGTTTAGTAGTTTCAGTTATATATATATATATATATATATATATATATATATATATATATATATATATATATATATATATACAGGGTGTTACAAAATGGTACGGCCAAACTTTCAAGAAACATTCCTCACACACAAACAAAGAAAATATGTTATGTGGACATGTGTCTGGAAACGCTTACTTTCCATGTTAGAGCTCATTTTATTACTTCTCTTCAACTCACATTAATCATGTAATGGAAACACACAGCAACAGAATGTACCAGCGTGACTTCCAAACACTTTGTTACAGGTAATGTTCAAAATGTCCTCCGTTAGCGAGGATACATGCGTCCACCCTCCGTCGCATGGAATCCCTGATGCAGCCCTGGAGAATGGCGTATTGTATCACAGCCGTCCACAATACGAGCACGAAGAGTCTCTACATTTGGTACTGGGGTTGCGTAGACAAGAGCTTTCAAATGCCCCCATAAATGAGAGTCAAGAGGCTTGAGGTCAGGAGAGCGTGGGGGCCATGGAATTGGTCCGCCTCTACCAATCCATCGGTCACCGAATCTGTTGTTGAGAAGCGTACGAACACTTCGACTGAAATGTGCAGGAGCTCCATCGTGCATGAACCGCATGTTGTGTCGTACTTGTAAAGGCACATGTTCTAGCAGCACAGGTAGAGTATCCTGTATGAAATCATGATAACGTGCTCCATTGAGCGTAGGTGGAAGAACATGGGGCCCAATCAAGACATCACCAACAATGCCTGCCCAAACGTTCACAGAAAATCTGTGTTGATTATGTGATTGCACAATTGCGTGCGGATTCTCGTCAGCCCACACATATTGATTGTGAAAATTTACAAGTTGATCACGTTGGAATGAAGCCTCATCCGTAAAGAGAACATTTGCACTGAAATGAGGATTGACACATTGTTGGATGAACCATTCGCAGAAGTGTACCCGTGGAGGCCAATCAGCTGCTGATAGTGCCTGCACACGCTGTACATGGTACGGAAACAACTGGTTCTCACGTAGCACTCTCCATACAGTGACGTGGTCAACGCTACCTTGTACAGCAGCAACATTAGGGTTATCGTCAACTGCACGAAGAATTGCCTCGTCCATTGCAGGTGTCCTCGTCGTTCTAGGTCTTCCCCAGTCGCGAGTCATAGGCTGCAATGTTCCGTGCTCTCTAAGACGCCGATCAATTGCTTCGAACGTCTTCCTGTCGGGACACCTTCGTTCTGGAAATCTGTCTCGATACAAACGTACCACGCCACGGCTATTGCCCCGTGCTAATCCATACATCAAATGGGCATCTGCCATCTCCGCATTTGTAAACATTGCACTGACTGCAAAACCATGTTCGTGATGAACACTAACCTGTTGATGCTACGTACTGATGAGCTTGATGCTAGTACTGTAGAGCAATGAGACGCATGTCAACACAATCACCGAAGTCAACATTACCTTCCTGCAATTGGGCCAACTGGCGGTGAATCGAAGAAGTACAGTACATACTGACGAAACTAAAATAAGCTCTAACATTGAAATTAAGCGTTTCCGGACACATGCCCACATAACATATTTTCTTTATTTGTGTGTGAGGAATGTTTTCTGAAAGTTTGGCCGTACCTTTTTGTAACACCCTATATATATATATATATATAATGGGCCAAATCGGATGATTTTTTTTGTCACACCGTATATAATCACCGAAGATTCTCTTTAATGTCTCGTATCATGAATACTGTGGCTAATATGGGAATACAGTGTTTCACCACTTGCCACCAACAAAGGTTTTGTTTAATGGCTCTTGTCATTAATCCTGCGGTTTACCAAGTGACTGCATTTAGCGGAATAACGGCACGTCACTTGAAGCATGTGAAGGTACAAACCCCCCTTACTAGATGAATAGGTCTAGTATGCAAGGCGTGCTTTGTGGAGAGCGAGCGCACGACATGGCGCGCCATTCGCGGAAGCGCGTCGCGCGCCCGCGCGAGATCTGCAAGTCGGTGTGATGCCTCCGCCCTGGGCGGCCACGTGGCCCGCAGTTTGGGGCATTGTTTGGTTTTGCGCGCATTACGCGGAAACTACGTAACTTAGGGTGAAGAGCGATGCGGCAGTGGATTGTGGTCAGCAATATGCACCTTCTGAAAGGTCGATCTTTATTTTAAGTCACGAGACGCAAAACTTATTGTAACTTGAAAATTGTTTAATGTCGCAAATACTGAAAAATTAGTAAAAATACTAAATAACAACTTACAGACATGAGCGAGCGGTCACTAAAAACGTCTCGTCATAGCGGATCGAGTGCCGTATGTTACGATTCATAAATAATTAAGCTCGTAAAAAGCAATAAACAAACTGATTGGAAATTGTGTATAAAATTCAATAGAAAATTCATGACGTGAAGAACGGTGCTACATAATATTTTGGGTGGCATCACACGTAATTTAAGCTATTGAAGTTATACTACACACTTAACTTGCAATAGTTTTCATCATTTGCAAATTATTATTAACATTTATCGCCCTTAATTAATTAATTATTATAGACATAAAGATTTTGAGCAGCACAATGTGTAGATCGCTATAGATTACGTCTAAAACAGTGCCATATGCAGTTCTATGTTAAAACTTTGCAGCACAGATGTACACAGAGAAATCTGCGCTAAGTGGCGAAATTTTGCAAAAAACTAAAACTTGATTTACGGGCTATAGAATAATCCTAGAAATTAATGTAGCATAGTAAATAAGATGTACTTTTTGGCGTGGTTCCGATGGTGTACTTATTTCTGTTGAGGGACGTATGTGTCAAAATTTGTAACCTCAACTGGTGAGATTGGTACTTGCATAGACATCCGAGCCTATATAAGCGAGCGGCCATCTTGGCCGGGGGTTAGTCGTTCGGCAGTCGGGGAGCGTGTGGGCGGCGGAGTTGGCCGGTGGGTGGCGAACGAGCCCCACTTGTGGGTGGCCCATGTGGTCGTTTCAGTAAGAATTTTTTTACGCTGATTTATTTCGACAAAGAGTATTGTTTAATAGTGCAAATCTGCAAGCATATATTTGGTGAACTGTAAGTGCTACGATTATTTGTGTGAGTATGATTTATGAGGTATACATCGGCGTAAGTGAACACGTGGCGATCTGTGATTTCGCGCCAAAACTGCAAGAACAAAGAGGATAGTGGAACTTGTGGTTTTGTTCGTGGTGATTGAGTAACTTTCGATTATAGCATCCTACATTACTGCTATTGGGGGCTCGGAGTCAAATTATTATTAAAGTAAAACTGGAAACCGTCTCACCAGTGCCAATTTCATTGTGTGAAAGAAAATGACGACGCCAATAAATAATGATGATAAAAACTTAATTGAACTGTGTCGTGAAATATGATTTCGCTATGATAATCGCCTAATTTTTGTTCCCTAGCATAAACTGTACTCATCTCCAAGTGAATATTAATTCAAAAACTATAACTAATGTTGTTGACTGTGGGAAATGGTTTTCCGCTGACAACTCACGTGTGCATATGAAGTCTCGTAGATACCTTCAGTATGCGACGTGACATTATGACAAATGTTTAACTGTCTACTCTGCATTCTACTCAGTAGCGCTGTAAATTGACGATCGATGTTTCCCTTAAATGCGTGCAACAATTAGTTAAATCCCTGGCAATTTCATTGAATTTTGGTTTCACAGTATTTTGAAAATAAATTATGAAACTAAAAATATAAAAGTGTGTAACATTACAGAAATCTGGACTACGCAAGCAGTACTGTCTCTCTCCGAGATGACCTATGAAAATGAGTGTGAGATAACCAAAACATGTGAAGTTTTCATGTGTAGTAGAAATATCAATTTCTAACCTTAAGAATAAATACGTACTGATGAAATACTGCGGCACGTTACTTTTTGAACGAACCTCGTACGTAAGTACAGTATGAAGTGACGTACAGGGCTATTACAAATGATTGAAGCGATTTCATAAATTCATTGTAGCTCCATTCATTGACATATGGTCACGACACACTACAGATACGTAGAAAAACTCATAAAGTTTTGTTCGGCTGAAGCCGCACTTCAGGTTTCTGCCGCCAGAGTGCTCGAGAGCGCAGTGAGACAAAATGGCGACAGGAGCCGAGAAAGCGTATGTCGTGCTTGAAATGCACTCACATCAATCAGTCATAACAGTGCAACGACACTTCAGGACGAAGTTCAACAAAGATCCACCAACTGCTAACTCCATTCGGCGATGGTATGCGCAGTTTAAAGCTTCTGGATGCCTCTGTAAGGGGAAATTATCGGGTCGGCCTGCAGTGAGCGAAGAAACGGTTGAAAGCGTGCGGGCAAGTTTCACGCGTAGCTCGCGGAAGTCGACGAATAAAGCAAGCAGGGAGCTAAATGTAGCACAACCGACGGTTTGGAACATCTTACGGAAAAGGCTAAAGCAGAAGCCCTACCGTATACAATTGCTACAAGCCCTGACACCCGATGACAAAGTCAAACGCTTTGAATTTTCGGCGCGGTTGCAACAGCTCATGGAAGAGGATGCGTTCAGTGCGAAACTTGTTTTCAGTGATGAAGCAACATTTTTTCTTAATGGTGAAGTGAACAGACACAATGTGCGAATCTGGGCGGTAGGGAATCCTCACACATTCGTGCAGCAAATTCGCAATTCACCAAAAGTTAACGTGTTTTGTGCAATCTCCCGGTTTAAAGTTTACGGCCCCTTTTTCTTCTGCGAAAAAAACGTTACAGGACACGTGTATCTGGACGTGCTGGAAAATTGGCTCATGCCACAACTGGAGACCGACAGCGCCGACTTCATCTTTCAACAGGATGGTGCTCCAACGCACTTCCATCATGATGTTCGGCATTTCTTAAACAGGAGATTGGAAAACGATGGCTCGGTCGTGGTGGAGATCATGATCAGCAATTCATGTCATGGCCTCCACGCTCTCCCGACTTAACCCCATGCGATTTCTTTCTGTGGGGTTATGTGAAAGATTCAGAGTTTAAACCTCCTCTACCAAGAAACGTGCCAGAACTGCGAGCTCGCATCAACGATGCTTTCGAACTCATTGGTGGTGACATGCTGCGCCGAGTGTGGGAGGAACTTGATTATTGGCTTCATGTCTGCCGAATCACTAAAGGGGCACATATCGAACATTTGTGAATGCCTAAAAAAACTTTTTGAGTTTTTGTATGTGTGTGCAAAGCATTGTGAAAATATCTCAAATACTAAAGCTATTGTAGAGCTGTGAAATCGCTTCAATCATTTGTCATAACCCTGTACTGGTCATGCCTCTGCTGCCACAAACGCCACAATGCATTGCCCGCGAATCACATGAGAGGGCGTGTCCAGTGACAACCGTCTCCCATTCCTCCTACCCCATCGAGCACCGTCGCCGGTTGCAGCCAGCATCCATGTCCTATGTCACGTGACCTGGTTAAGTGGTGGCACTTGATCTGATTAAGTAACGACGCCGATGAATCAGTCTTGTTCGCATCATATTTCTAGTCACCGATCAAACCAATCCCGGCGATTTCTTCACTAACTACACTCTCTCTAAGGTTCCGGAAATACATAGGTAAAAACGAAATCCTTGTAGGATAATTTTGTCCGTCTATCTGCTTCTCTGTCTGGCCGACTGTTAAAAAGACTTTTTCTCAGGAACGGATAAACTCATCTAATTGAAATTTATGCCATGTAGTAACGTCATGGCGATGTAAAAAGGTAAAGTTTCTTAGTCAATACAATCAAGAGACACGGCATTTATGTCACTTGTTTCGGTAGTCGAAAACTCACTCATCAGGACATACAGGTTACTTCCCGTTGACCTACAATCGTGAAATTTGTCGAGAAGCAAGATTTCACACGGAAACCAAAGGAAAAATCCGAAAACTGTTAATTTGTAATTATATTACACAAAAAATATTATCACTTGTTATACTTATTGACAGACCGAGCGAGGTAGCGCAGTGGTTACCAGATGGACTCGCATTCGGGAAGAGGACGGTTCAAACCCCCGTCCGGTCATAGTGATTTAGGTTTCCCATGATTTCTCTAAATCGTTTAAGGCAAATGGTTCCTTTGAAAGGGAACTGCCGATTTTCTTCCCCATCCTTCCCAAATCCGATGGGACCGATGACCTCGCTGTTTGCTCCCCTCCCCCAAACCAACTTGTTATCAGACAGTCTGTCCGTGCGTCTGTTACGACTCCTCTTTCTCAGGAGTGGGTTGACGTATCAACTTGATATTTATGCCACTTACTAAGGTCTATGGCCCCTTGGCGGTAAAATAAACGGTAGCTTCTAAGCCAGTGCAATCAAAAGATACGATCATTTGTGTCATGTTCTTCGATACTCCCCAAACTCACTCATCGTAACTTCCCGTTGACCTATAAGCGTGAAATTTGGTAAAGCAAGGTTTTTCAGTACAAGTAAAGGAAAGAGTCCGAATACTATTAGTTTCTAACTGTATCACACGAAACGTCTGTAATTTCCGGGTCAGATATCTTGCTGGTATGCATGTTGGTGACAGGCAAAACTAGTCGAGATCATCGAAAAATGGATGAAATGAATACGTACGGAATTAAGTTTGCACGAAACACTCAGAGTGCGACTCCTACTCGCATTTAGCCAATTTCTTTTTTTTAATTTATTTTCCGACGTAGTCACAATTACATTCTTACCTTACAGGTTTCAGTACAATGAAACAATGAGATTCAGACCTGAGGATCACCGTTTGTTGTGACTGACGCCGGTGATCAAGGACATACACTGACGAGCAAAACATTTTGTCCAAAGCCTAACGCGAGCGCCAATGATACCTGGGGACGCGGCTGTCATGTGACACGGTAGGTAAAGTATACTCGTACAAGCGGAGGAGATACGAATGTGGGATCATTCTAGCGACGGTATAGGCCACAAGTGGGGAAATCCACTGACTGAAGCAACTTCGACAAAGTGCACAGTGTTATTTCCCGGCAACAGGAAACAAGCATTTAGGAAACGCCGAGGCTCGTTGGCTGTTTGTGAACATCCGTAGCAAGTGGTGGAAGAACAACGAGTAGGCGACAAAACGTTCGAAATCCACGAGTAACACTACAACACCTTCATATTATTTTTCCAATGTTTTTCTTATGCATTATCTAATTCTGTACAGTCAAAATATTTGTTTTTCTATAACTTGGGAATTTAGACTGTGAGTAGAAAAAAACATGTTTTTCGTTTTTAATATGCAATTTTGTAAAACGATTTTGACAACGGAGTAACATTTTGTTTGAGACATATGTATCTCAACTTTATCCTCGATAATGATAGAAGCTGAAGAAATGAATTGAAATTTATACCTTAAATGTGTATCTTATCTTCTCTTATGACGTATTTGATTACTGATAATGCGATGTGTCACCATCAGTTAGGTGTATTGAGCATATACACACTCTCTGACAATGGTTTGGTTGCGAAACTATTGTTTTCTATGCCTGTTACTTATCTGCCGAAGGCTATACCCTATTGCCGCAACCAGTCTCCTCTATTTTGTGTTTTCTACTCCACACCTTGATAATTTTGATACTTTATAACCTCTACTATCTTGCACTACTGTATTTTCGTTTTAGGCATGAGCAAGAGCGAGGAGGCCGCAGCAAGCAGAATCGGTCTGCTTGTGAATCAATCTGTGATGAGAAGGTCTCATGCCTATTCAAGTAACACACTCCACCCTATGTTAGTTGGAACACAATCATACAAAAGTGTTCACAATTTTGAATATCTGGGGGTAATATTTACAGAGAACGCTCGTATAAGGTAGAAATCAAATCGAGACTCCAAGCCACAAACTGATCATACTTCATTATGAGTCAGGTTTACAAATCGGACAGTCTGTCAAGAAGTTTCAAGTTCCAGCTGTACGAAAACACTGATCCAACCCATACGCCTGTATTTTTGCGAAAATTGGAGTATCCGGAAAAAAGACTTAAACAATCTTCTAGTTTTCGAGTGAAAAGTCTTAAGGAAGATTTACGGTGTTGTACAAAATGAGGTCACTGGAGAATGGAGGATCCGACATAACTGTGAGCTCGATGAAATATACAGTAGACGATATATTGTAGACCTGACGAAAACATGGGCAGGACATGTTGCTCGGATGGATAAACACCTACGGCCTTCGAAACCAATAGATTTTAGCCTACTCCTGCGGACGAAGACCACTAGGAAGACCAAACAAAAGATGGAGAAGTGGAATCCACGAGGATTTAGTAAGGGTCAGCAAAGAAGAAAACTGGCGAGAGAAGACAGAGAACAGATTCCGTTGGAAGAGGGGCCGCCTAGCTGTCTCCGGTGCCCTCAGCCTGATCACGAAAAGTAAGTAAGTAGGTGTCTACTTGGATCCCTACCCCAAAATTATTCCTTCCAGTATATTAGTTAGAAACTTATTGTCTCTAAGCAAATGTCCAAAAATATTTCGTTTTTCATTTTGAGTAGTTGCTATTAGACATCTCTGCTCATTGATCTGTTTCGAAACATATCCATTGGAGTCTCATTCTGATCAGCGGGTTTTCATAAGCCTTCCGGAAAGCAACATTTCCACCACTTGCAAGAATTTTCTATTTGTCTTCAACAATGTCTAGCATTCATAGCCATTATAACTGAACCCGTCCTTTCATTGACCCGCGAACCCGATCTAAAGGACCTTTAGAAACTGTTCACGTAAAAAACGAACCAATGTTCTGCACTATGTAAACCTAACTTCTACATTTATAACAATTAACTTTTAACCACCTCTGAATAAAATTTTGAAATAACTTTCAACACGTGGATCCTAACGGAATTTATTTTTAATTAAAGTTACTTATTTCAACTTCTGTTCCAAAGTACGAAAACGAGTGGAGAATCCGATTTATAATCTCAGCAGACATATAAAATACTCGTCAGTGTCTTATTAATGCCTACCTTACTCATAGTTTTTATATATGATTCCAATTAGCGCCGTAGCGGTGTTGTTGACTAGAAAAGAATTGGTTTTACGAGGTGCATTCAAGTTCTAACGCCTCCGATTTTTTTTCTAATTAACTACTCACCCGAAAGCGATGAAACTGGCGTTACTTCTCGACGTAATCGCCCTGCAGACGTACACATTTTTCACAACGCTGACGCCATGATTCCATGGCAGCGGCGAAGGCTTCTTTAGGAGACTGTTTTGACAATTGGAAAATAGATGAGGCAATAGCAGCACGGCTGGTGAATGTGCGGCCACGGAGAGTGTCTTTCATTGTTGGATAAAGCCAAAAGTCACTAGGAGCCAGGTCAGGTGAGCTCGATGTGCGGGTGCGTTGTCTTGGTGAAACAGCACACGCGCAGCCCTTCCCGGACGTTTTTGTTGCAGTGCAGGAAGGAATTTGTTCTTCAAAACATTTTAGTAGGATGCACCTGTTACCGTAGTGCCCTTTGGAACGCAATGGGTAAGGATTACGCCCTCGCTATCCCAGAACATGGACACCATCATTTTTTCAGCACTGGCGGTTACCCGAAATTTTTTTGGTGGCGGTGAATCTGTATGCTTCCATTGAGCTGACTGGCGCTTTGTTTCTGGATTGAAAAATGACATCCACTTCTCATCCATTGTCACAACCGACGAAAAGAAAGTCCCATTCATGCTGTCGTTGCACGTCAACATTGCTTGGCAACATTCCACATGGGCAGCCATGTCGTCATCCGTCAGCATTCGTGGCACCCACCTGGATGACACTTTTCGCATTTTCAGGTCGTCATACAGGATTGTGTGCACAGAACCCACAGAAATGCCAACTCTGGAGGCGATCTGTTCAACAGTCATTCGGCGATCCCCCAAAACAATTCTCTCCACTTTCTCAATCATGTCGTCAGACCGGCTTGTGCAAGCCTGAGGTTGTTTCAGTTTGTTGTCACACGATGTTCTGCCTTCATTAAACTATCGCACCCACGAACGCACTTTCAACACATCCATAACTCCATCACCTCCTTCAACTGTCGATAAATTTCAATTGGTTTCACACCACGCAAATTCAGAAAACGAATGATTGCATGCTGTTCAAGTAAGGAAAACGTCGCCATTTTAAGTATTTAAAACAGTTCTCATTCTCGCCGCTGGCGGTAAAATTCCATCTGCCGTACGGTGCTGCCATCTCTGGAACGTATTGACAATGAACGCGGCCTCATTTTAAAACAATTTGCATGTTTCTATCTCTTTCCAGTCCGGAGAAAAAAAATCGGAGGCCTTAGAACTTGAATGCACCTTGTAAATCGCCTTATGAGTGTCCCTCTGAAAATGAATTATAAGTTACAAAGATTCACTTGCCAGCTCTGAAGGAGCAAATGAATTTCATTGTTTATGAAGGAAATTTGAATTTATTTTCAATTGAATAATACTTGTGTTAATTCTGAAGGCCTTACATCTATAGACAAGATGGGCCACTGCTGCTAAACAGATTACGCACCGCTTTGACTACCATTTTGTATTTGAAGTTATGAGTAAGATTTTCAGTTGTTTCGAAGTTACTGATTCTGCTTTTCAAATTAAATCAGCCACGAAAAAATCAATAATGTGCAAGGTGACTATTGTTTGCAACTGAAACAAAGTCAGCTCTGCCGGCTGGTGTGGCTGAGCAGTTCTAGGCGCTACACTCTGGAACCGCGCGACCGCTACGGTCGCCGGTTCGAATCCTGCCTTGGGCATGGATGTGTGTGATGTCCTTAGGTTAGTTAGGTTTAAGTAGTTCTAAGTTCTATGGGACTGATGACCTCAGCAGTTAAGTCCCATAGTGCTCAGAGCCATTTGAACCAAAGTCAGCTCTGAAGAAACTAATGTTTTATGATTAAGCATTTAATATACGTAACAATTATCCGTTTGAAAACTCTTACAAGATCATTTATGTAATATTATGAATAAACTGCATCTGTTCTGAAAACGATTGCAGAATAATTTGTCTCTGAAATTACTGACTATAAATACCAAAGATTTTGTCTGGCGTATAATTGTATGATAACTGTTGTCGTCTTGTGTGCTGTGGAGTTGTAGTGCTGTATATGTAATTTGGTGGCCGATGGTTGGTTCTTCACGTCTCAGCGTGGATAGAAAAGAATGCAACGACGCCGTTACACTTTCAGTTACCGTGTCCGATATTTTCATCTGGAGAAATTACCGGAAATCTTGGAAAACTTAGCTTATACTTTCAAGAGATGACTTTCCCTTCCAGATTAAATAGCCGCACCACATCCTAACGTCCGAGACACAAGATTAGCACACACTTTTTCTACAACTCAGAGTACGCGGATCATTAGATGTGCACATCCGCACCCTTGGCAAGCCCATCTGCAGATGTTGTTACTTTTTCATTTACCTTGCTCGCCACACAGCGCTGCAACGTCATTTTGACAATGCGGGGTTCAAAACCAGATTGGATCCTCACGCTGTCTCCATTTCTACAAATTTGTTATTCTTATATCGTACCAGCTGGGGCGCTTCGGTCAGGGAGTTGATAAGTAATTGTGTGGTAGTTGGAATAAAATGGATAAACTATAAAATATGAGTTAAAAAAAGTATTCAAAATTTATTTTAACTATTTACAATACTCTTTAAAGTATAAGAGATAAAAATATTTTTGCTAACGTATTCTAACTATTTAATATACTTGTTTATAAATAGCGTTTTTCATTTTGTTCAAAAATGGTTCAAATGGCTCTGAGCACTATGGGACTTAACATCTGTGGTCATCAGTCCCCTAGAACTTAGAACTACTTAAACCTAACTAACCTAAGGACATCACACACATCCATGCCCGAGGCAGGATTGGAACCTGCGACCGTAGCAGTCGCGCGGTTCTTCATTTTGTTATCCGGGGTATGTATGCACAAACGTTTGGAATTTTCTAACCAAGTGCAAGCTACATTTAGTTGACCACGAGGTTGATGCCGCAATATTTTTAAGTTTCTTCTCTCGCGTTGTCAGTTGTAAAACTGTAGGCTAATCTGATTGGAAACTGCATTCTTTTAAATTTGAATGGCAGTTCAGTAGAGATCAGAGGTATTCTGCGGATAAATAGTGTTTGTCCTTTGTACTTTCCAGTCTTAAGTTCATCTTCGATGATGTTATTCGATGGTAGTTTGACGATCATCCGTGTTTCATTACATACATTTGGTGAATTGAGATTCCTGAGTAGTATGATCAGAGATCCAATTTTAAGTCGAAGGCAGTGTAATGGCATTCCTGGTACTTCCAAAGAGTTTAGCAATTCTGTAGGGAAGTCACATTTTCTTAAAGGTTTACCTTCCTGTCGATCGATTTGTATATTCTCTCTTTGCCGGGAATTTCCTTTTGACTATTAAAGTTGATATCGTAGACAATATTATTTTTAGTTGCCAAAATTGCCCTTTCAAAAAGCCAGTCCGGATTGGAATGGTTGTGAACAATTCTTGGATAAATTTGGTCATAAGTTGATTTTCAGCAGGGGCTATGTTGTAGAAATCACTGTTAAGTTTAATGATGCCGGTCGTCTGGTCACTAGGATATGTGCCTTCGCCTATTTGTGAAAAGTTTTTTAGCAAAATATGCTGTTCTTTCCTCTTTCGATAGTACAACTCTGATATTTTTTGTTAGTCGTAGTATTTATATCTGTGACCAGAGATGTTATTTTTTTAAGTATGCATTGATCTCGTCTGCTGGTGTTGACTGGGGGATAACTGGGAGTGTTTGTCGAAAATCTCCTGAGAGTATGCTAGAGATCCTCCCATCACTTCAGAGCTTCCTCGCAAGTATTGCAACGTTTTGTCCATGGGTACGAGTGATTTCTTATGTGCGATTGGAATTCGTCTCAGAAGATAATTTTAGCTTGCTATAGTTCACACAGTCCAGATGCTCTTGAGATTTTACATACCGGGAATTGTTCTTCAGCTACATTCAACGGTAGTTGCAGGGCGGAAATGGCAGTTCGTCCTCCTTCCGTAAGTGTGGCTGCAGTGCCGTATGATACCACTGCAAGTGTGATGTGTTGTTTCGCACGTATTTCCGCAATCAATAGGTTTATTGGAAACGTTTTCCCGGTGCCGCGTGGTGCTTCCAAGTTGTACACCCACGGCGGGTGTCTCTTTATACACCCCTACCAGTGAGTAGCCTCACCGGTGGCGAATTCCAGAACATACGAAAAAGTCTCCGAATGGACCATTATGTTCCAGAAGATTCCAGAACACTCGAGAGTGTTCTGGTTTGTTCCACAATGATGTGGGGTGTTCGGGGATGTTCCCGAATATTCCCGAATGTTCCAGACTATTCACGAACATTCCAGGACATCCTGGATCATTGTGAAACATTCCAGAACATCCTGGAATGTTGTGGAATACTCTCGAATACTCACAAATGTTCTGGAATGTTCTCGAATACTCTAGAATCCTACGGAATGTTCTAGAAATTTCCATAGGGCGAAACTACCCTGATCGTACCACGGCTCGTTTCTGAGCTTTAGCGGCACGTACATTGTACACTTGCTTTTATAATATATATTTATTAGCTCTGACATACACTCCTGGAAATTGAAATAAGAACACCGTGAATTCATTGTCCCAGGAAGGGGAAACTTTATTGACACATTCCTGGGGTCAGATACATCACATGATCACACTGACAGAACCACAGGCACATAGACACAGGCAACAGAGCATGCACAATGTCGGCACTAGTACAGTGTATATCCACCTTTCGCAGCAATGCAGGCTGCTGTTCTCCCATGGAGACGATCGTAGAGATGCTGGATGTAGTCCTGTGGAACGGCTTGCCATGCCATTTCCACCTGGCGCCTCAGTTGGACCAGCGTTCGTGCTGGACGTGCAGACCGCGTGAGACGACGCTTCATCCAGTCCCAAACATGCTCAATGGGGGACAGATCCGGAGATCTTGCTGGCCAGGGTAGTTGACTTACACCTTCTAGAGCACGTTGGGTGGCACGGAATACATGCGGACGTGCATTGTCCTGTTGGAACAGCAAGTTCCCTTGCCGGTCTAGGAATGGTAGAACGATGGGTTCGATGACGGTTTGGATGTACCGTGCACTGTTCAGTGTCCCCTCGACGATCACCAGTGGTGTACGGCCAGTGTAGGAGATCGCTCCCCACACCATGAGGCCGGGTGTTGGCCCTGTGTGCCTCGGTCGTATGCAGTCCTGATTGTGGCGCTCACCTGCACGGCGCCAAACACGCATACGACCATCATTGGCACCAAGGCAGAAGCGACTCTCATCGCTGAAGACGACACGTCTCCATTCGTCCCTCCATTCACGCCTGTCGCGACACCACTGGAGGCGGGCTGCACGATGTTGGGGCGTGAGCGGAAGACGGCCTAACGGTGTGCGGGACCGTAGCCCAGCTTCATGGAGACGGTTGCGAATGGTCCTCGCCGATACCCCAGGAGCAACAGTGTCCCTAATTTGCTGGGAAGTGGCGGTGCGGTCCCCTACGGCACTGCGTAGGATCCTACGGTCTTGGCGTGCATCCGTGCGTCGCTGCGGTCCGGTCCCAGGTCGACGGGCACATGCACCTTCCGCCGACCACTGGCGACAACATCGATGTACTGTGGAGACCTCACGCCCCACGTGTTGAGCAATTCGGCGGTACGTCCACCCGGCCTCCCGCATGCCCACTATACGCCCTCGCTCAAAGTCCGTCAACTGCACATACGGTTCACGTCCACGCTGTCGCGGCGATGGAGCTCCGTATGCCACGGCAAACTGGCTGACACTGACGGCGGCGGTGCACAAATGCTGCGCAGCTAGCGCCATTCGACGGCCAACACCGCGGTTCCCGGTGTGTCCGCTGTGCCGTGCGTGTGATCATTGCTTGTACAGCCCTCTCGCAGTGTCCGGAGCAAGTATGGTGGGTCTGACACACCGGTGTCAATGTGTTCTTTTTTCCATTTCCAGGAGTGTATTTACACTATTAAAGCGTTACTCCTAGCGACATGGTGTGGACAACAATCCGGTATGACTTTAGGTCACGGCTGGTAGCTATTGAGGTGATCACATTTCTTCGTCACGGAAATCCTGCGTCCTCATGTCACCTCTGATGCGACATTTTTAGCGGTGCCCCCTTATCACTGCATTGGTTGTCCATACGTGGCTCGTGCCTGCGAGAACCGTCTGCGTGATGTTGAGTTACTCCAGTGGCCAGTAAGCCCCAGATCTGTCTCCGACACAACATGTGTGGGACCATCTCGGACTGTCCCATTGTCAGTAGCTATGATACCAAAGCCCAGTTACAACTGTTATGCCCCAGCTTGCCTCACATAGACAGTGGCTAAATGTTACTCTTCCCTACCGAACCAACACGTGGGTCCAGGCCAGAAATAGTGCAATGTCCTACTGATAACCTTGTTCGTACTACATGATTCTTTGTACATTTGTCTCGATTTTGTATTCGCTGGAGTACTGTAATATACCCTCTCAGTCCTCGATGTTTCATGTAGCTGCATCCTCCACTTTTGTGAACTTCACCTTTTCTATGACGCACTGTATAAACATGATGGCTGAGCTAGCTCAGCCTCAGTGATAGACACAAACGTTTGTTTGTCTGAATGAAATTTTCGCCATTTGATGATAAACTTCTTCATTTTATATTATTATCATGATTTCGTTCTTAAGCTATTATCAAGTAGACAATGTTGGTTGCAACATTAACCGAAGTCATCGTCAAGATCTAGTGAATTTGGCGTCCCAGCGTTTGGACAAGAACAAAATCAACAAAATGTATGGAAGACAAGTAGCAAACATCTTTTCCGGTCATAAAACTACTTAGCCACAGAATGAACACCAATATGGGAGTAAAGTGTGCGGTGAACATGGTCTTAAGGTAATCCCGACTAACGTCCAATCTAATAGGTAACTAACGCAAACATGATTTCTAGCGCCACTCTAATGCGACTGCCGCTAAATTTGAACACACATCATTTTGTGGATCTAGAAACATGCCTACAGACTTCCGTTTATGTCTCAGAACTCATTCTTAGCCTTCAGATTTCTCTTCCTTTAGTGTATGAAAAGATAATTAACATGGTGTCATTATATCTGTGATTAACTCGAGGCACTGTAGGGCAAGTGAAAGACAGAGCCGCGCAGGATTAGCCGAGCGATCTCAGGCGCTGCAGTCTTGGTCTGAGAAGCTGATCCTGGCGGAGGTTCTAGTCCTCCCTCGGGCATGGTTGTGTGTGTTTGTTCTTAGGATAATTTCGGTTAAGTAGTGTGTAAGCTTAGGGACTGATGACCTTAGCAGTCAAGTCTCATAAGATTTCACACACATTTGAACATTTTTTGAAAAACGGAGGGAGAGATATAAACTGTGAGAGATTTATAGGTGTATGATAAATCCCTTCCCTCGGAAATTTCCTTCCTTCATATTCATCCTCTGTGTACCACAGATAATGTGTCACTGATCTCATCTGTAATAAGACTACTGCACACACATTGTGTCTGGTTTGCTCCCACCGCTCTCAGTGGAATGAATGTTGTTGTTCTTGTTGTTGTGGTCTTCAGTCCTGAGACTGGTTTGATGAAGCTCTCCATGCTACTCTATCCTGTGCAAGCTTCTTCATCTCCCACTACCTACTGCAACCTACACCCTTCTGAATCTGCATAGTGGATTCATCTCTTGGTCTCCCTCTGCGATTTATACCCTCCACGCTGCCCTCCAATACTAAATTGGTGATCCCTTGATGCCTCAGAACGTGTACTACCAACCGATCCCTTCTTCTAGTCAAGTTGTGCCACAAACTTCTCTTCTCCCCAATCCTGCTCAATACCTTCTCATTAGTTATGTGATCTACCCATCTAATCTTCAGCATTATTCTGTAGCACCACATTTCAAAAGCTTCTATTCTCTTCTTGTCCAAACTAGTTATCGTCCATGTTTCACTTCCATACATGGCTACGCTCCATACAAATACTTTCAGAAACGACATCTCTACTCGATGTTAACAAATTTCTCTTCTTCAGAAACGCTTTCCTTGCCATTGCCAGTCTACATTTTGTGTCCTCTCTACTTCGACCATCATCAGTAGTTATTTTGCTCCCCAAATAGCGAAACTCCTTTACTACTTTAAGTGTCTCATTTCCTAATCTAATACCCTCAGCATCGCCTGATTTAATTTGACTGCATTCCATTATCCTCGTTTTTCTTTTGTTGATGTTCATCTTATATCCTCCTTTCAAGACACTGTCCATTCCATTCAACTGCTCTTTCAAGTCCGTTGCTGTCTCTGACAGAATTACAATGTCATCGGCGAACCTCAAAGTTTTTATTGCTTCTCCTTGGTTTTTATACCTACTCCGAATTTTTCTTTTGTTTCCTTCACTGCTTGCTCAATATACAGATTGAATAACATCAGGGAGAGGCTACAACCCTTGTCTCACTCCCTTCTCAACCACTGCTTCCCTTTCATGTCCCTCGAGTCTTATAACTGCCGTCTGGTTTCTGTACAAATTGTAAATAGTCTTTCGCTCCCTATATTTTACCCCTGTCACCTTCAGAATTTGAAAGAGATTATTCCAGTAAACATTGTCAAAAGCTTCCTCTAAGTCTACAAAGGCTAAAACGTAGGTTTGCCTTTCATTAATCTATTTCTAAGATAAGTCGTAGGATCAGTATTACCTCACGTGTTCCAACATTTTTACGGAATCCAAACTGATCTTACCCGAGATCGGCTTCTGCCAGATTTTCCATTCGTCTGTAAAGAATTCGTGTTAATATTTTGCAGCCGTGGCTTATTAAACTGATTGTTCGGTAATTTTCACATTTGTCAACACCTGCTATCTTTGGGATTGGAATTATTATATTCTTCTTGAAGTCTGAGGCTATTTAGCCTGTCTCATACATCTTGCTTACCAGATGGTAGAGTTTTGTCAGGACTAGCTCCTTCGAGGCCGTTAGTAGTTATAATGGAATGTTGTCTACTCCCAGGGCCTTGTTTTGACTCAGGCCTTTCAATGCTCTGTCAAACTCTTCACGCAGTATCGTATCTCCCATCTCATCTTCCTCTACCTCTTCTTGCATTTCCATAATATTGTCCTCAACTACATCGCCCTTGGTTGAAATGGTTCAAATGGCTCTGAGCACTATGGGACTTAACATCTACGGTCATCAGTCCCCTAGAACTTAGAACTACTTAAACCTAACTAAACTAAGGACAGCACACAACACCCAGCCATCACGAGGCAGAGAAAATCCCTGACCCCGCCGGGAATCGAACCCGGGAACCCGGGCGTGGGAAGCGAGAACGCTACCGCACGACCACGAGATGCGGGCATCGCCCTTGTATAGACCCTCTATGTACTCCTTCCACCTTTCTGCTTTTCCTTCTTTCCTTAGAACTGGGTTTCCATCTGAGCTCTTGATATTCATGCAAGTGGTTCTCTTTTCTCCAAAGGACTGTTTAATTTTCCTGTAGGCATTTTCTATCTTACCCTAGTGAGAAAAGCCTCTACATCCTTACATTTGTCCTATAGCCATCCCTGCTTAGCCATTTTGCACTTCCTGTCGATCTCATTTTTTAGACGTTTGTATTCCTTTTTGCCTGCTTCATTTACTGCATTTTTATATTTTCTCCTTTCATCAATTAAATTCAGTATTTCTTCTGTTACCCAAGGATTTCTACTACCCTTGTCTTTTTACCTACTTGATCCTCTGCTGCCTTCACTACTTCATCGCTGAAAGCTATCCATTCTTTTTCTACTGTATTTATTTGCCTCATTCCTGTCAATTGTTCCCTTATTCTCTTCTACATCTACATCTACATCTACATTGATACTCCGCAAGCCACCCAACGGTGTGTGGCGGAGGGCACCTTACGTGCCACTGTCATTACCTCCCTTTCCTGTTCCAGTCGCGTATGGTTCGCGGGAAGAACGACTGTCTGAAAGCCTCCGTGCGCGCTCTAATCTCTCTAATTTTACATTCGTGATCTCCTCGGGAAGTATAAGTAGGGGGAAGCAATATATTCGATACCTCATCCAGAAACGCATCCTCTCGAAACCTGGCGAGCAAGCTACACCGCGATGCAGAGCGCCTCTCTTGCAGAGTCTGCCACTTGAGTTTATTAAACATCTCCGTAACGCTATCACGGTTACCAAATAACCCAGTGACGAAACGCGCCGCTCTTCTTTGGATCTTCTCTATCTCCTCCGTCAACCCGACCTGGTACGGATCCCACACTGATGAGCAATACTGAAGTATAGGTCGAACGAGTGTTTTGTAAGCCACCTCCTTTGTTGATGGACTACATTTTCTAAGCACTCTCCCAATGAATCTCAACCTGGTACCCGCCTTACCAACAATTAGTTTTATATGATCATTCCACTTCAAATCGTTCCGTACGCATACTCCCAGATATTTTACTGAAGTAACTGCTACCAGTGTTTGTTCCTGAAACCTCTGTTTTAGTTACATTATACAGGTCCCATCTCCTTAAATTCCCACCTTTTTGCAGTTTCTTCAGTTTTAATCTACAGTTCATAACCAATAGATAGTGGTCAGAGTCCACATCTGCCCCTGGAAATGTCTTACAATTTATAACCTGGTTCGTGAATCTCTGTCTTACCATTATATAATCTATCTGAAACCTGTCAGTATCTCCAAGCTTCTTCCATGCATACAACCTTCTCTATGATTTATGAACCAAGTGGTATCTATGATTAAGTTATGCTCTGTGCAAAATTCTACCAGGCGTCTTCCTCTTTCATTTCATACCCCCAATCCATATTCACCTACTGCGTTTCCTTCTCTCCCTTTTCCTACTACCGAAATCCAGTCACCCATGACTATTAAATTGTTGTCCTCCTTCACTCTCTGAATAATTTCTTTTATTTCATCATACATTTCATTAATTTCTTCGTCATCAGCAGAGCTAGTTGCCATATAAACTTGTACTACTGTAGTAGGCGTGGGCTTCGTATCTATCTTGGCCACAATAATGCGTTCACTATGTTGTTTGCAGTAGCTTACACGCCCTCTTATTTTTTTATTCATTATTAAACCTACTCCTGCATTACCCCTATTTGATTTTGTATTTATAACCCTGTATTCACCTGACCAAAAGTCTTTTTCCTTCTGCGAACGAATTTCACTGTTGTTGTTGTGGTCTTCAGTCCTGAGACTGGTTTGATGCAGCTCTCCATGCTACTCTATCCTGTGCAAGCTTCTTCATCTCCCAGTACCTACTGCAACCTACATCCTTCTGAATCTGCTTAGTGTATTCATCTCTTGGTCTCCCTCTACGATTTTTGCCCTCCATGCTGCCCTCCGATGCTAAATTTATGATCCCTTGATGCCTCAAAACATGTCCTACCAACCGATCCCTTCTTCTAGTCAAGTTGTGCCACAAACTTCTCTTCTCCCCATTCCTATACAATACCTCCTCATTAGTTACGTGATCTACCAACCTTATCTTCAGCATTCTTCTGTAGCACCACATTTCGAAAGCTTCTATTCTCTTCTTGTCCAAACTGTTTATCGTTCATGTTTCACTTCCATACATGGCTACACTCCATACAAATACTTTCAGAAACGACTTCCTGACACTTAAATCTATACTCGATGTTAACAAATTCCTCTTCTTCAGAAACGCTTTCCTTGCCATTGCCAGTCTACATTTTATATCCTCTCTACTTCGACCATCATCAGTTATTTTGCTCCCTAAATAGCAAAACTCCTTTACTACTTTAAGTGTCTCATTTCCTAATCTAATCCCCTCAGCATCACCCGATTTAAATTGACTACATTCCATTACCCTCGTTTTGCTGTTGTTGATGTTCATCTTATATCCTCCTTTCAAGACGGTGTCCATTCCGTTCAACTGCTCTTCCAAGTCCTTTGCTGTCTCTGACAGAATTACAATGTCATCGGCGAACCTCAAAGTTTTTACTTCTTCTCCATGAATTTTAATACCTACTCCGAATTTTTCTTTTTTCTCCTTTACTGCTTGCTCAATATACAGATTGAATAACATCGGGGAGAGGCTACAACCCCGTCTCACTCCTTTCCCAACCTCTGCTTCCCTTTCATGCCCCTCGACTCTTATAACTGCCACCTGGTTTCTGTACAAATTGTAAATAGCCTTTCGCTCCCTGTATTTTACCCCTGCCACCTTCAGAATTTGAAAGAGAGTATTCCAGTTAACGTTGTCAAAAGCTTTCTCTAAGTCTGCAAATGCTAGAAACGTAGGTTATCCTTTTCTTAATCTTTCTTCTAAGATAAGTCGTGTTCAAACATTTCTACGGAATCTCAACTGATCTTCCCCGAGGTCCGCTTCTACCAGTTTTTCCATTCGTCTGTAAAGAATTCGCGTTAGTATTTTGCAGCTGTGACTTATTAAACTGACAGTGCGGTAATTTTCACATCTGTCAACACCTGCTTTCTTTGGGATTGTAATTATTATATTCTTCTTGAAGTCTGTGGGTATTTCGCCTGCCTCATACATCTTGCTCACCAGATGGTAGAGTTTTATCATGACTGGCTCTCCCAAGGCCATCAGTAGTTCTAATGCAATGTTGTCTACTCCCGGGGCCTTGTTTCGACTCAGGTCTTTCAGTGCTCTGTCAAACTCTTCACGCAGTATCTTATCTCCCATTTCATCTTCATCTACATCCTCTTCCATTTCCATAATATTGTCCTCAAGTACATCGTCCTTGTATAGACCCTCTATATACTCCTTCCACCTTTCTGCCTTCCCTTCTTTGCTTAGAACTGGGTTGCCATCTGAGCTCTTGATATTCATACAAGTGGTTCTCTTCTCTCCAAAGGTCTCTTTAATTTTCCTGTAGGCAGTATCTATCTTACCCCTAGTGAGACAAGCCTCTACATCCTTACATTTGTCCTATAGCCATCCCTGCTTAGCCATTTTGCACTTCCTGTCGATCTCATTTTTGAGACGTTTGTATTCCTTTTTGCCTGCTTCATTTACTGCATT
Organism: Schistocerca serialis cubense; assembly: GCF_023864345.2. Taxonomy (NCBI): domain Eukaryota; kingdom Metazoa; phylum Arthropoda; class Insecta; order Orthoptera; family Acrididae; genus Schistocerca; species Schistocerca serialis. Next base: position 546,556,931 of record NC_064644.1, read on the forward strand.
TTTATATTTTCTGCTTTCATCAATTAAATTCAATATTTCTTCTGTTACCCAAGGATTTCTATTAGCCCTCGTCTTTTTACCTACTTGATCCTCTGCTTCCTTCACTACTTCATCCCTCAGAGCTACCCATTCTTCTTCTACCGTATTTCTTTCCCCCATTCCTGTCAATTGATCCCTTATGCTCTCCCTGAAACTCTCTACAACCTATGGTTCTTTCAGTTTATCCAGGTCTCATCTCCTTAAATTCCCACCTTTTTGCAGTTTCTTCAGTTTCAATCTGCAGTTCATAAACAATAGATTGTGGTCAGAATCCACATCTGCCCCTGGAAATGTCTTACAATTTAAAACCTGGTTCCTAAATCTCTATCTTACCATTATATAATCTATCTGATACCTTTTAGTATCTCCAGGATTCTTCCAGGTATTCAACCTTCTTTTATGATTCTTGAACCAAGTGTTAGCTATGATTAAGTTATGCTCTGTGCAAAATTCTACAAGGCGGCTTCCTCTTTCATTTCTTCCCCCCAATCCATATTCACCTACTATATTTACTTCTCTCCCTTTTCCTACTGACGAATTCCAGCCACCCATGACTATTAAATTTTCGTCTCCCTTCACTACCTGAATAATTTATTTTATCTCGTCATACATTTCATCAATTTCTTCATCATCTGCAGAGCTAGTTGGCATATAAACTTGTACTACTGTAGTAGGCATGGGCTTTGTGTCTATCTTGGCCACAATAATGCGTTCACTATGCTGCTTGTAGTAGCTAAGCCGCACTCCTATTTTTTTTATTCATTATTAAACCTACTCCTGCATTACCCTTATTTGATTTTGTATTTATAACCCTGTAATCACCTGACCAAAAGTCTTGTTCCTCCTGCCACCGAACTTCACTAATTCCCACTATATCTAACTTTAACCTATCCATTTCCCTTTTTTTAATTTTCTAACCTACCTGCCCGATTAACGGATCTGACATTGCACACTCCGATCCATAGAAAGCCTGTTTTCTTTCTCCTGATAACGACGTCCTCTTGAGTAGTCCCCTCCCGGAGATCCGAATGGGGGACTATTTTAGCTCCGGAATATTTTACCCAAGAGGACGCCATCATCATTTAACCATACAGTATAGCAGCGTGCCCTCGGTAAAAATTACGGCTGTAGTTTCCTCTTGCTTCCAGCCGTCGCAGTACCAGCACAGCAAGGCCATTTTGGCTAGTGTTACAAGGCCAGATCAGTCAATCACCCAGACTGTTTCCCCTGCAACTACTGAAAAGGCTGATGCCCTTCTTCAGGAACCACGCGTTTGTCTGGCCTCTCAACAGATACCCCTCCGTCGTTGTTTGCACCTACGGTACGGCTATCTGTGTCGCTGAGGCACGCAAGCCTCCCCGCCAACGGCGAGGTCCATGGTTCATGGTGGGGTGTGGTGGGGGGGGGGGGGTGGGAGGGGGGTAGGGAATGATTAAGTTCTGAATAATGTTCACTAACCGGCAGTCTTGTGTACAGCTGTTTTCCACTGCGCAAGAAACAGCACCTTGAGGGTGTAATAAACTGTTAGCTAGAAACTGGTATTGTATAAATAATTAAATTTGGAATTTTTTGTTTAAGCGGGATGCCATTCCATTTTCTGACTAGCAGAATTCTGTTCGAGAAACGGCACAATTATAGTCCACTTTATGAGTTACAAATAATTTTCGTTCTTCACACTTTCACAAGGAATAAACAAAATAATGAAATACAGGTCTACGCAATTACCATCAATTTAGTTCTGATTTGCATATCCAAAGGAAAAAAAGATTGCTGATTAAGTTCTTAACTGATACCGACGGCAGCAGACAAAATGTCTTTCCTCCGATACTGCCGATCGAGTTCTGATCTTACAGCCGAACCGGCTCGCGCGCCATCCAACTTCGGCGTGATCCGAAGACCTCCGTCAGCCTTTTCGTTTGGTAATTGTTTGTTATTTTGCTGATAATTAACACTTTTGAAACAATGGAATGATAGCCTGATATTGAGAGATACGTTTATATGGAATACAAGTAAATTCAGTGTTTAGTATTTGTAATTTGAATAACAGGAATTTATTATTTTGGCGCGCTACTTCCGAACACGGCAAACAATTTCGGAGAAGGACCACAATTTAGGCGGTCTTTCGCACGATACACTTACCGGACAAACCATCTGTACCGGTATCCCACAACACATTACGTTATCTTCCCATTGCTGCCTTCTCAACTGCACTAACAAGAGCTGCTTATAGCCGAATATGATGGCAGCGAAACCAGAAGTATTACAACTGTATGCTACGTGTGTATTTGAAGTCCGCCTCTCGCGTCGTTAACCTAGCCTGCAGTTGTTCCTCGCCTGTCGCAGCAGTCTGCCAGCCGCCGCCATTCAGAGCAGAGCGACCGCAGCGGCGAAAGTTGCGCTCCTCCGCTGTCGCAGCGGCGTCTTCATGAACTGCCATACGTCTTCCGCGGGCGGCATGCGAACGACAACGCATGCGGAAGAACTTTGTCCTAACTGCGGCCGTTAAAAACTTGTCATTGTTGGCGTCGCGGCCACAGTGTCGGCTCACGGAGGAGTTTTTCTTCCGGCACGGCGGGCTGGAGGCTGAAATATGGCGGAGGTGTCGTGGCGGCAGCCAGCGCTCATTTCCTGCACCTAACGACGCGACGCTGCAGCGCAGAGATCGAGCCGTCACTTCTTTCGGCGGCCACCGATTTCCTTTGTCTCGCAGTACGTCCGGCCATGTCGCCCAGTTTGCTATTGTTCCACTACCGAAGTCTGACTAAATAAGATGAAGTGAATTCACTTCGGTGCACGGAACTAGAATACACGGTAGGGATCACGAGGCGCATGCGCAGTAGCAAGACGCGCCGCTGACGTCAGAGCGCACACAAACAGTGTTCAGTAACTCTCAGCTGCGATTACGTATTACGTTGCGGTCGCAGGTTCGAATCCTGCCTCGGGCTTAGATGTGTGTGATGTCCTTAGGTTTAAGTATTCTAAGTTCTAGGGGACTAATGACCTCAGATGTTGTCCCATAGTGCTCAGAGCCGTTTGAACCATTTGACGCATTGTGTTGTAATTGCGCTCACAGACTGGTGACTGAATTCGGTGTTATGTCTTAATCATCAGTGTACTGAGGGATTTTTAGAGTAAGTTTTTAAACGAACACTGAATTGCACTAACTACAGCAGGTAACAGCAGACAACTGAATGAATTAAGTTTCATATATTTCCTACAAACAATGAAACGAAACTAAAATGGATAAGTACTTGGAAACGCGCACATTCGTTTTCAGTTGATAATACTCGTGTGTCCTCAGCATATATTACTGATTCGGATTATGAAAGCAATTTGGAAAGTGAGATGTTGAGAGTTGCTTCGAAACGTAACATGAAAACTAATGCCGTTCCAACTCTAAATCTAGCATTCTCTGGTGCTGTTTTATGGCTTAGTAATGAGCCTAATAATGAGAGAAATGTACGTGTACAAAAACGAAGCTACCGTAAAGAAATATGAGCTATTTTGCAGGTAAATATATTATCAACTAACGCAGAAATTACTAGAAGACAGACCATTAACCGTGAAAACAAACACTGCTGTAAATGCTGCAATGCGTGGTTAAGCCAACAACTGGAAATTAGCGAAACAGAAATGAAAGCCCTTAGGCAAAAGAATGCAGATTTACAGGATCGTCTCTCTCTAGAAGCAGCGCTGAATTACATGAAATCAAAACATCTTCAAGCAGTGAATCACGGATATTTTTCTGATTATCAACAACGAGTGGTTCTGGAAGGTCGCTGTACTAAGTGGTCATCTGAAGATACTACAAAAGCTGCACCTTTATATTGCCTATCTTATAAAACGTTGTCTTTTGCCAGAGGCGTATCGAAAAATCCTTTTTGTAGTGAAGTCACTACTAAAAAGGAGACTCAGGCAATTTAGCACTCCACCAGCTTTCATTGCCTTAATGTTTTGAAAACTCAAAGTTGTTAACCGGTACCTGTAAATGAGTTATACAGGGTGTTACAAAAAAGTATGGCCAAACTTTCAGGAAGCATTCCTCACACACAAATAAAGAAAAGATGTTACGTCGACATGTGTCCGGAAACGCTTAATTTCCATGTTAGAGCTCATTTTAGTTTCGTCAGTATGTACTGTACTTCCTTGATTCACCGCCAGTTGGCCCAATTGAAGGAAGGTAATGTTGACTTCGGTGCTTGTATTGACATGCGACTCATTGCTCTACAGTACTAGCATCAAGCACATCAGTACGTAGCATCAACAGGTTAGTGTTCATCACGAACTTGGTTTTACAGTCCGTGCAGTGTTTACAAATGCGGAGTTGGCAGATCCCTATTTGATGTATGGATTAGCACGGGGCAATAGCCGTGGCGCGGTACGTTTGTATCGAGACAGATTTCCAGAGCGAAGGTGTCCCGGCAGGAACACGCTCGAAGCAATTGATAGGCGTCTTAGGGAGCACGGAACATTCCAGCCTATGACTCGCGACTGGGGAAGACCTAGAACGACGAGGACACCTGCAATGGACGAGGCAATTCTTCGTGCAGTTGACGATAACCCTAATGTCAGCGTCAGAGAAGTTGCTGCTCTACAAGGTAACGTTGACCACGTCACTGTATGGAAAGTGCTACGGGAGAACCAGTTGTTTCCGTACCATGTACAGCGTGTGCAGGCACTATAAGCAGCTGATTGGCCTCCACGGGTACACTTCTGCGAATGGTTCATCAAACAATGTGTCAATCCTCATTTCAGTGCAAATGTTCTCTTTACGGATGAGGCTTCATTCCAACATGATCAACTTGTAAATTTTCACAATCAACATGTGTGGGCTGACGAGAATCCACACGCAATTGTGCAATCACGTCATCAACACAGATTTTATGTGAACGTTTGGGCAGGCATTGTTGGTGATGTCTTGATTGGGCCCCATGTTCTTCCACCTACTCTCAATGGAGCACGTTATCATGATTTCATACGACACAACTTGTGGTTCATGCACGATGGAGCTCCTGCACATTTCAGTCGAAGTGTTCGTACTCTTCTCGACAACAGATTCGGTGACCGATGGATTGGTAGAGGCGGACCAATTCCATGGCCTCCACGCTCTCCTGACCTCAACCCTCTTGACTCTCATTTATGGGGGCATGTGAAAGCTCTTGTCTACGCAACCCCGGTACCAAATGTAGAGACTCTTCGTGCTCGTATTGTGGACGGTTGTGATACAATACGCCATTCTCCAGGGTTGCATAAGGGATTCCATGCGTGGGGGGGGGGGGGGGGGGGGGGAGGGGTGGATGCATGTATCCTCGCTAACGGAGGACATTTTGAACATTTCCTGTAACAATGTGTTTGAAGTCACGCTGGTACGTTCTGTTGCTGTATGTTTCCATTCCATGATTAATATGATTTGAAGAGAAGTAATAAAATGAGCTCTAACATGGAAAGTAGGCGTTTCCGGACACATGTCCGCATAATATATTTTCTTTCTTTGTGTGTGAGGAATGTTTCCTGAAAGTTTAGCCGTACCTTTTTGTAACACCTTGTATATGTGTGCCTCATGTGCTCATAAGCTTCAGTGCAGTGCGGTGTGGCGGAAGGGTTCACGTTGACGTTACAGCTCACATCCTGCGTGCGCATGACACCTACCATGTATTCTAATACACTACTGGCCATTAAAATTGCACCAACAAGAAGAAATGCAGATGATAAACGGGTATTCATTAGACAAATATATTATACTAGAACTGACATGTGATTACACGTTGACGCAATTTGGGTGCATAGATCCTGAGAAATCAGTACCCAGAACAACCACCTCTGGCCGCAATAACGACCTTGATACGCCTGGGCATTCAGTCAAACAGAGCTTGGATCGCGTGTACAGATACAGCTGCCCTTGCAGCTTCAACACAATACCACAGTTCATCAAGAGTAGTGACTGACGTATTGTGACGAGCCAGTTGCTCGGTCACCATTGACCAGACGTTTTCAATTGGTGAGAGATCTGCAGAATGTGCTGGCCAGGGCAGCAGCCGAACATTTTCTGTATCCAGAAAAGCCCGTACAGGATCTGCAACATGCGGTCGTGCATTATCCTGCTGAAATGTAGGGTTTCGCAGGGATCGAATGAAGGGTACAGCCACGGGTCGTAACACATCTGAAATGTAACGTCCACTGTTTAAAGTGCCGTCAACGCGAACAAGAGGTGACCGAGACGTGTAACCAATGGCACCCCATACCATCACACAGGGTGATACGCCAGTATGGCGATGACGAATACACGCTTCCAATGTGCGTTCACCGTAGTGTCGCCAAACACGGATGCGACCATCATGACGCTGTAAACAGAACCTGGATTCATGCGGAAAAATGACGTTTTGCCATTAGTGCACTCAGGTTCGTCGTTGTGTACACCATCGTAGGCGCTCCTGTCTGTGCTGCAGCGTCAAGGGTAACCGCAGCCATGGTCCCCGAGCTGATAGTCCATGCTGCTGCAAATGTCGTCTAACTGTTCGTGCAAATGGCTGTTGTCCTGCAAACGTCCCCATCTGTTGACTCAGGGATCGAGACGTGGCTGCACTTGCCATGCGGATAAGATGCCTGTCGTCTCGACTGCTAGTGATACGGGGCCACTGGGATCCAGCACGGCGTTCCGTATTACCCTCCTGAACCCACCGATTCCTTATTGGATCTCGACCAACGCGAGCAGCAATGTCGCGATACGATAAACCGGAATAGCGATAGGCTATAATCCGACATTTATAAAAGTGGGGTACGTGATGGTACGCATTTCTCCTCCTTACACGAGGCATCACAACAACGTTTCACCATGCAACGCCAGTCAACTGCTGTTTGTGTAGTATGAGAAATCGGTTGGAAACTTTCCTCACATCACCACGTTGTAGGTGTCGCCACCGACGCCAACCTCGTGTGAATGCTCTGAAATGCTAATCATTTGCATGTCACAGCATCTTCTTCCTGTCGGTTAAATTTCGCGTCTGTAGCACGTCATCTTCGTTGTGTAGCAATTTTAATGGCCAGTAATGTATATGTGCATTAGTGTGCAGTTCCTAACATTAAGAACGAAAACCTGAAAATTAAAAGTAATACACTGAAGGAAAAATATTAGAGAAACAGAAGACATCGGAGAAGGAATACCCTTATCCTTCACAGCTCCCTATAGTACCTTCGAAATTAACCATTGACGTCTTCACACAAACCCATGAGCAGTCGCTGCTGGTGCTAACGTGCTACAGTACACTGCAAATGTCACACCAAAAGCATGCTACTTCTCTTCGAATGTGAGCTGGAAATCGCACAAAAATTACGCTGTGTCTCTTTGAATGCCTGCTGGTTTGCAAATTAAACAGTGGATAACATCTATCGTAATAGCGATAACTAGAAACCAGTGTCGAGCGCTCAAACGATGGTCAGTCGCGCTGCGGTCACCTCAGTGAAGGCACGCTGCAACGTACGAGGTTATAATGTTCATAAGACATTCTTACCTATTTAGTGATATCCGACTTTGACTCTGTTTAACTGCGCGAATAATACCCCCAATACCGTTTGCATCAGTTTTCAACAATAATTTCTGTTAATAAAAACTCTTTTTCTCAATAAGTGGTTTACTACCTACGAAAATGATAATAAATTTAATTGTGATATGTAATCAAATCACAATTTTACTAATTAAAACAGGATGAGCAATGTTACTAACTTAAGACATTACAACACCAATCCAGTTAGCTTCTGAAACTAATTACCCTACCTCTGGCACTACAGAAACTCTATTCCTTACCGCGCCCCTTTCCCTAACTTATGTTGGTTGATACTGGTCACGTGGGTCGTTGTTCTGCTGAAGCTCCACCTAGAATCAGAGAGCTCAAGCCAAGAGATAGTGGAACACGTACTTATTTACAATTACAGTGCCCTACTTTGCCAGGTGTTTGCGCTAATATCACCGTAATTCAGTGTGAAGATCACGGCAGTCGTCCCAGGCACCGGCGTGATGTCTTTCCCCTCCGAAATCTCGACTTCATCTAAAAACGTGCACGTGATTTCCGTAAGTTGGTCAATTGCGGAGTCCGTCACGAGTCGATACACAACCTACTTGCACAAATGCCAGTAGTAATTGGTAGACTCAAGTGCCCGGCAGCAAAGAAACAATGTTGCATGCGAACGCCACAAGAGAGCACAAATCTGTTTTCTCTTCTCAGGCCAACAGATAATTCTGCTTTTGTGGAGATGTATGCACTGACTGAACAATTCTAGAGGGAACACTGGTCGCAATGCCAGTAATATCTCCAAACCTAACTGTGTCTTGGCCTCCACTCGCAGACGAGACACTCCGTATCTGCCCAGCACGACACCAGAAAACCTCTTGTTGCCGCCAAACTTTCCAGTTCCTCTCACTTTTATCCCTTGGCGTTTTCGGACAATCAGGACTCTGAAATTTTCTACCACCTTTCACGGGCGCACCGTATTTGTGTCCCGTTGCAACCGTTGTTTCTCCGCAGCGGCGAGAAGCAGTCTCTCTCTGTCTCGTATGTACTCTCTGTCTCTCCTTCTCCTGTGTGGTCTCAGGGTGCCCGGTGCCCCCTGCGGCCACTGGTGACACTCTGCCAACAAAGAAGCCGCCGTGTGATGAGCCCCGACCAGCTGCCGGTCACCTCGCTTGTTCCACAGCCCAGAACAACTCTTTCCTGTTTCTGTCCAAACCACCTTCGCAATGAGAACATGCGAAGTTCTCAAAATCTTACGTACCAGTATGAACCTTGCTTTCGCTGTTAGTATTATTCTGCCCAACGGCTACACCTGTCCACGTGGAATTGGTCATGTACTTTCTGAATCAATCTCATGTAAGGTGCTAAGATCTGCGGCCTTACAACGCAGCTGTCTCTTTTTGTCTGCGTATGCACTGATGTGGCGTCATCCCTGACAGCACTGATGGTGCTACGTTGCTCACAGCACCATTTCCATATTTTTCTTCGAAAGTCCGTGTAAAATCTTAAACCAGCTGCATGACAGCATCTCTATATGAAATGTTTTCCTCACCCATTTATAAGAAAACCGCGTTATTTCAACGCTTGGCGTCGCGGTTCTGATCTCCATCGTAGAAGCCTCGTAAGAAGGGGTGAAATGCGTGTAAGAGGGGTTGTGACGACCTCCCCATAGGGTGACACGTCTACGGCGGCGTTAGGCAGCAATTGTGGTGAAATTCGGTGCCAATATGACGTCATTAACCCACCGTATATGTCACACTAACTTATGTGCTCTGGCCTTTTTACCACACGTGTCGACATGTCGCTGTTTGAAGCGTCTCCGAGGCCGAAGATGGCGTCGCAGTTGATTCTAGTATATAAGGGAGAACGAATGGACCTGCAAAACCACACACCAATATGCCTAACATCAGTTTGCTGCAGAATCCTTGAATATATTCTCTGCTCAAATATAACAAATATTTTTTGAGACCGAGAACCTAATGTTGACGAATCAGCACGGTTTTAGAGAACGTCACTCGTGCGAAACTCACCTTGCGCCTTTCGGACAGGATATACTGCGAGCCATAGATGAAAAGCAACAGGCAGATTCCAGATTCCATACTTCCAGATTTCCGGAAAGCATTTGACAAGGTGACCCAGTGCAGATTGTAACCTTCCAGTAAAAAAAAAAAAAAAATTGTTAATATCTTAACTCACGAAAACTGATAAAGTTTGACGTAAGCAGCGCTACGCCATGGCCCTGTGAAATCAATCTGAATAAATTCTTACCTCATGATGGTGTCGCCGGATAATGCTGTCTATATATCAGCTCGTAAATGCCACAACTTAAAAAATGGTTCAAATGGCTCTGAGTACTATGGGACTTAACATCCATGGTCATCAGTCCCCTAGAACTTAGAACTACTTAAACCTAACCAACCTAAGGACAAACAAAAACGGCTCTGAGCACTATGGGACTTAACTTCTGTGGTCATCAGTCCCCTAGAACTTAGAACTACTTAAACCTAACTAACCTAAGGACATCACACACATCCATGCCCGAGGCAGGATTCGAACCTGCGACCGTAGCAGTCGCGCGGTTCCGGACTGCGCGCCTAGAACCGCCAGACCACCGCGGCCGGCTGCCACAACTTAGTGCAATGCTGGCCTATCTACTAATACTGGACAATATTTGTCTGAGATCTGAATTATTAGAAAAACTGACTTTGCTTATTGACATAGCTGCAGAGCTGGTTGTCTGATTACTAAAGAACACATGACTATGATCTGAGAAAATCTCTGAAATATTTCAATTTAAATAAATGACTGGATCGTGACTGGTAATGACTTGAGGCAATATTATTCGTTCCTTTTTTTGTTGACTGGTAAAAATTATATTCTGAAAATCTTTTACAGTATTGATCTGCAGTCCATTATATGAAGAACAAATCTAGGTCAACTGGTGCTGGCGAATCACAAAAATATTGAAAAAAATTCATATTAACATCTCAAACAAGTGACATAACGACCCGCATGCGAATACAAATAATAAAATTTACCTTACAGTACATGACTATGAACTGCACTGTACCAGCGACAGACTACAACTGCTCTGTAGCAGGGAGCGACTGCAACTGCGGCAGAGACTGCGATTCTATTGCAGCGAAGATATTTTTTGTCGCAGGCAGCGCGTGAGCAATACATCGAAATTAAATTTGGTCCAACATAGTATTGAGGGTTATCGAAAGCACAAAAATATGGAATGGGTTCCCCGACATAGATATGTGCTTGGGTCGAAGACTTCTTAAGTGATAGAACCCAATATTTGGTCGTCGACGACAAGTGTTCATCACAGAGAAGGCTATCTTCAGGATTGACCCAGGAAAGTGATAGGACCGCTGTTATTTTCTATGTACGTAAATGAGCTTCGGAGAGGGTGGACAGAAATTTGTCTTTATATGCTGATGATTATGTGGTGTACGGAAAGATGCCGGCCGGCCGGGGTGGCCGAGCGGTTCTAGGCGCTTCAGTCTGGAGCCGCGCGACCGCTACGGTCGCAGGTTCGAATCCTGCCTCGGGCATGCATGTGTGTGATGTCCTTAGGTTAGTTAGGTTTAATTAGTTCTAAGTTCTAGGGGACTGATGACCTTAGAAATTAAGTCCCATAGTGCTGACAGCAATTTGAACCTTTTTTTTTTTAAAGATGCCGACGTTGAGTGAGAGGGGATACAAGGTGGATTAGACAAAATTTCCAGTTTGTATAATGAACGGCAGCCAGAAGTAAATGTAGAAAAATGGAAGTTATCGTGGATTAATAGGAAAAACAGACCCATAATGTGCGGATACAGCTGGACACAGTCGCACCTTTTAAATACATGGGCGCAAAGTCGAAAAGCGATATGAAATGGATCGATCATGTGAGAACTGTTGTAGGAAAGACGAATGATCGACTTCGGTTTATTGGGAGATTTTGGGAGAGTATGCTTCGTCTGTAAAGGAGACTGCATAATAGGACACTAGTGCGACCTATTCTTGAGTACTGCCCGAGTGTTTGGGACCCGTCACAGAGCGGCTTGAAGACACCGAAGCAGTTCAAACGTGGGATCCTGAATTTGTTTCCGTTACGTTAGAACAACACATAAGTGTTACGGAGATGCTTCGGAAACTCAAATGGGAATCCCTGGTGGAAAGGCGAGGTCCTTTTCGAGGAACACTGTTGAGAAAATTTACAAAATCAGTACATGAAGCTGACTGCAGCACGCTTCTACAGTCGTCAATATACACTACTGGCCATTAAAACTGCTACACCACGAAGATGACGTGCTACAGACGCGAAATTTAACCGTCAGGAAGAAGATGCTGTGATATGCAAACGACTAGCTTTTCAGAGCATTCACACAAAGTTGGCGCCGGTGGCGATAACTACGACATGCTGACATGAGGAAAGTTTCCAACCGATTTCTCGTACACAAACAGCAGTTGACCGGCGTTGCCTGGTGAAACGTTGTTGTGATGCCCCGTGTAAGGAGGAGAAATGCGTACCATCACGTTTCCTACTTTGATAAAAGTCGGATTGCAGCCTACCGCGATTGCGGGTTATCGTATCGCGACATTGCTGCTCGCGTTGGTCGAGATCCAATGACTGTTAGCAGAATATGGAATACGACGTGCTGGATCCCAACGGCCTCGTATCACTAGCAGTCGAGATGACAGGCATCTTGTCCGCATGGCTGTAACGGATCGTGCAGCCACGCCTCGATCCCTAAGTCAACAGATGGAGACGTTTGCAAGACAACAACCATCTGCACGAACAGTTAGACGACGTTTGCAGCAGCATGGACTATCAACTCGGAGACCATGGCTGCGGTTACCCTTGACGCTGCATCACAGACTGGAGCGCCTGCGGTGGTGTACAGGTGTACAGGTGGTGTAGGACAGGACGCGATCATGGAGATGTTACAAAAAATGAACGCTAGTATGATGAAACAGAATCAGGATATGAATACACAGATGACAATACAGCATCAGGAATTGAAACAGGAATTAAAACAGGACAATCAGGCTATTAAGACACAAATCCAACAGGTTAAAATCCAGACAGAGGAAGGGATCGCCAGAATTGATAGTCAGATCACTCAGACAAAGACGCGAAAGAATCTAGAGAAAGAATTCAGGTACTAACACAAGGTCAGCAGCAATTACGCACTGACGTGGACAAGGTCCAATTAGACATCGTAAACGTTGACAAAAAGGTGGTACGTTTTACGAAAAAAGCCACTCGAACAGCAATACAAATTTCGGAAGTACAATCAATTCAAAGCAAGGTCGCAAAGGTTGCACTGAAATAATATGGTCAGCGGAACAATAAAATAGAACTTAAATACAAAGATCAGTTTGAAAAGCTTCGAACAGAGTTGATACGAATCATCGAAGAAAAGATCGAGACCGATTACACCTGTAGCGAAACAACTAACGGGTCAAGCATTAATTCAGTACACGAACACGCGCCGTCTAAGAAAGTTCAAGTGGAACCAAGGCTAGACGTAACACTCGCGCAGAAATTGAAACAGAAAACCCCGATTAAAGTAATACATGACATGCCACAGGACCAGGCACAGTACCCAGAAAAACGGAACACATACATTCAGCCGATACCAATCGAAAGACAGGCAACTGAACCAGTAAATCCAGTGACACAACATAACAGCAGTACAGGTACTATACCACGGACGACGAGAGTAGAAACACACAAACTACACTTTTGTTCACCAATGATACGATATGACGCGGATATGAGTCAGGAAATTGAGAATAGGCAGACAGGCAGTAGATTACCAGAGTATAAACACGACGACACAAGCAGTGGCAGATTATTTGAGTCCATGAATCAGCCACAAACCGGATTTATGAGTAGATATGATACAGACCACTTCCTTAAAGTTAGAACATTTCACCGTTTCAAGGAAGAAGGCGGTAGCTTGCATGCACGCACACTCATCGACCAGTTTCAAGTAGGCTTACCAAACCACTGGAGCGTAGCTCACAAACGTGACTTCATTTGTGCACACATGTGAGGGACAGTAGCAGAGGTGATGCAAAAGATCGCGGCTACCTGTACGTCTTACCTACAGTTCAGAACAGCGTTTCTCGAAAGATATTGGTTCAAGGAGGCGCAAAACAAAATTAAATACGAGTTACTTCAGATGACACAATATGAAAACTCAGGACAGAAAAGCGTTGTAAAATTCTTTGATACAATGGACAAAAAGAATCAATGCCTAGACAAACCATACAGTAACGGACAGCTGATACGTCTGTGTAGAATGAAATTACTGGTAATGTATCAACAGGCAACAGTAGGAAAAAATGAAAATACCGAAGAATTCAAAGAGGTGTTAAGGGAACTTGAATTTATGTTCAAAGAGGACGAGGTGAAAGAAAAAGAAAGGTAAGGGAACAGCAAAAGGAGAGGACTAGGAACGAATATTCCAATAATAATAATAATCGTAATCCTAACATCAATAATTTCAGGCAATTTAACAGACAAGGACAGTGGCACAATGGAGACAATTGGCATAGAAACCAGAATAATTGGCACCGAAATAGGAACGGTAATGGACACTCACACGGTGGCGGATATGGATTTAGGAATCAAAATGCCAACGCTCAAGGGTACTTTGAAAGAGGTCACGATGTTAGAAACAGCAACTGGCGAGACCAGAGCGCGAATAATTACCGAGGAAATTATGGTCCACAGAGACCAGAACAACACAGCAAAGAGAAATCAGAAGTAGAAATTCGGCCACCAAATACCGCAAAACGTAAAGATTGAATTGAAGAAGGTTAGGCAAATTAACGACCACCCTATCTTATACTAACCATTAAATCTAAAAGTCAACAAAATAACACATTAATTAAAAGAAAAAAGAGACACAATACACACTAACAGTATATTGTAGTATCAAGTACACTAAAACATGCACACAAACAATAAATGGTACACAACAATTAAAAGAACGAAGAAGTGGTAGGATATAATTAGAAAAAAGATAAGAAATCATATATATACAATAATTTTTGCCACTATCAGAAAATTTTTGCATTATATAAAATCAGAGTTTTTCTGTAAATAACAAATATATGTAAAACAAAAATTGTAAAGATTTCTACGCGTCAGAGGGACATCGCCACCAACACCAATCACCAGCTCCCTTAACACCATATGCTTCGAGACAGCGACGGAGAGAGTACAGACATGTTGAGAAAGCACTTAGGGCAATAACAACAACATGAAGACCAACGCCAAACTGGAAATGCAGGTTGCAACCAGGTTGGACTTCGGGAGGACAACACGCAGCATGGACATTTAATATGTCACGAGACTGCTACACAACGGAAGAGCGTGGGGAGAATCATAATACGACGAGACGACAATGAAGGTATAAAAAAATTACTAAGATCTACAAACTCATCAAGTAACAGTTGGAAAGGCAGTCAGATCCTACAAATCCTATATCACTCCTACACTAAAATTTACATATTCCCAGCCCAAGAGGAAAAGAAGAATGCGAGAAAGAAAAGAACAGTAGATGCAAGATGAAGAAGGGCAGAAGACAGCAAGATACCTTTCTCTCCTATCCTACAAAGCAAATTTCTACAAACGTCTTTCCATGAACTTTGAGGCATGGCAACTACTACAACTACCTCTCCAAAAATAAACCTTGAATCGTCAAACAAATACAAGCGAACGGCAAACGGGATATTAAGGAGCACCAACCAACATTATCTAGAAATAGATTCAGCAAAATGAACAGTATTCTCCCTACCACATCATGAAATCACCATACCGAGCCAGGTATGAAGTACCAAGACGTCACAGCACAATATTGGGCGACGATTGTCGGTAGTCAACTACAATCATTGAACTGCCACACCGTCCCAGGTGTGACAGCAAAGGAGTACCAAGACATCACTGTTTATGCAGTAAACCACAGTCATCATCATAGGTTAAAAGGTACCACTCCATGACGACAATGTCAACAAGTAAGACCCGGCATTGCATGGTAGAGTGCTTCGCTCATGATTTGTGACACCCATACCAATGAGTCGACGCCTTCCAGCATTTCAGTGGGGATAATCGAGCGCAGATCTGACACAGCAAAAAAAAAAAAAAAAAAAAAAAAAAAAAAAAAAATCGTAAAACACAAATGTAGAGTTAAGAAAATGATATATTTGTAAAAGTACCTTTTTCCTTTCTTGTAAATGTAATTATTTATATTATGTATGTAAAATTCACAGTTTATAGATACCTTAAACCTTTTGTAAAGAAACTTAGTTAGTATAGTTGTATAATCTCACAAACTCATGGGAAGTCTATTTATTTCTTTTATATGTAAAATTAAAAAAGGATTGGTGGAGGATTTTTCTAATTTAGTAACATTCAAAAACAGCATTGTGGGGTAATAATATTTATACCAGGGATAGAATTAAGGGGAAACGCTTTGCCATTCATAAAAAAAACAATGACACATAAAAAAGATAATGCCTAAATAAATAAAACAAAGTAACGCAACAGAGCTTTTGAAAACATTTACGCAAGCTTAACTAAAGAAAAGATATAACCACACTAAAACATGATACACTGCACACTTACGAGTTTAGAAAAATTAATATTGTAAAAACAAATTTTTGTAAATGAAAAAGAAAAACAGAGACACGTACTGGCAACGACAAAGAATGACAACCGTTGTAAAGCCTATATTTCCCTAACAACAAAACATAAGTTGTAGAATTTAAAAAATTGAAAAAATAGCTATAAAGAAATCATTAGAAAAAATTGTTAAGAATGGCTGAGAAAAGTTTATTGGAAAATCTATAAGAACAATTTTTGCCTGACATTGTCAATGTTTTCCTCGGCATTGACAAACCCCAGACAAAAATTTTGTCAGAAGGAGGGAGGTATGTAAGACGTCATGGTCCGCTGAGCTTCATTGCTTACATATTCCTCCCTCACAATCATATTCCACACATCAAGACGCTTCATTCGAACTCAAACTCGATAATATGAAGTCAATGTTGTATGAATTCGTGTAAACGATATGCAATTAACAAGTAAGCGCACTATGGTTGAAATACTTGAGGTTGGCGTACACCCATACATTCCAGACACGACGGTCACAGAAGCTTTTAGTTCGGGAAAGAAACCGCACAACGGGACGCTGGTCCCTTCAGAGGACGACCCAGCCCATGTCGGCCGGTGACCGCCCGTGTAGCGGACAGCGTGGGCCCGAGTGAAAAGGGGGGAACAACCCCGTGTTTGGCTTAAAAGAAAATTCCGCTACACTGTGTGGGAGCCGCCAGCAATGCATTCTTTACACATAGCATCCAGTTTCAGAGATTTTCACAGGGAGACAGCAAACGCCAAACGCCAATGCTAAGGTTTCCGGATTGGTCACCTTAAACGAAACGTCATTCTCCCGATTTAGAAGAGCAATGCTGATTGGCAGATCATATTACTGACGCCTTGAGCTGAAGGAATAATGGAAGAGACCGAAAGATATACCCCTTCATGTCTGGCGTGGAGAGGCACCGTTCCGTTGTCGCTCTTGGAGCGAGGAACAAGTCTCTCTTCAGTACTTCACTGGGAGAGCATCTCTGTCGAGAGCGAATCGAAGTGCTACTCTATACTGAATCCTTGCAATTAAGCGTTGTTCACTGTGTTGGCCGACACACTTATTGTGTGGTGTGAATGGCAAGAGTTATAGTTAAATGCCTGCGAGCGAATTTTGAGTGGCATCACGGTGGACTGGTTATCTGACTGGTGTACCACGCCAATAGTTAGACTTGGGGCGAATAGGAATCCTTGACTTCATCAAGGCATAGGGAGAGTTTGATTGGCGAAGGTCAATCCAGATAGAACGAGAGTTATCTTATTTGCCAGCAGCGAGTGGCGCAGACAGCAGTCATCGCAGCTTACAGTATTGTGCGCTACAGCTATTGTGAGCCCCATATTTCCTCTACAACAGTAGACTTCACTGCATTTCACATGCTACAACTTCGACCATACCTAGCAACATTCTAAAGGATAATTATTCAAGTAGAGTAGGCACGCCTCTCAGCCATTCTGCCAAGTCAACAACCATCTTAAACTTTGTATAGAAATTTCATTAGCGAATCCTATCCTTGTGAGGTAACTTCACATTCCGAAAAGAACCAGGATATAACTTGTTCAATTCATAACTAAAAGTGCCCGTGACAACAATCAGGAGGCGCACAGAGCAAGTCAGACTTCACAGATACATCTACAGGACTCCTTTACAGATTGCAGTTAGGTGGTTGGCACAGGGTTCACAGGACCACTTTCAGATTATTCCTCGACCATTACGCTCTCGAATAGCACGCGGGGGAAACAAAGATCTAAATTTGCGATGGGCGATTTGATTTCTCTTATTTTAATACGATTGTCACATTGTAGTTAGGAGTTAACAAAATATTTTTACATTCTGAAGAAAAAGTTGGTGACTGAAATTTCGTGAAGTTTTCTCACCGCAACGGATGATGTCTTGTTGCGATGACTGCCACTCCAAATAGAGTATCACATCTGAAAGTCTCTCTCCCCTATTTCGTGATAATACAAAACGAGGTGCCCTTCTTTAAACTTTTTCGATATCATCCATCAGTCCTACCTGATAAGGACCGCATATCGAGCAGCAGCCTCCTACCCTGTAGAGTGGATGATTCGTCGACCTCCACTGCCGGAGGAAGAGGACGGACAGGCGTGATGCAGGCAGTCTCTGTAGTAGACTCGTTGCATCTTCTAAATCTTTGCCAATGAAAGACTGTCTTTGGTTCTCCTTCTCCGCACCATTATCTATGTGATCGTTCCAGTTCTAATTTTTAGTAACTGCAATCCCTAGATATTTAGTTGAACTGACAACCTGTAAGTTTGTGTGATTAATCGTGAACCCGAAACTTGACGGTTACCTTTTAGTAGTGGTTCGCATGACCTCTCACTTTTTGTTGTTCAGTCTTTATTTCCACTTTTCGCACCGTATAGATATCTTGACTAAACAGTTTTTAACTTGTATTGAGCTTCTGATGACTTTACTGGACGATAAACGACAGCATCATCTGCAAAAAACGTGAGAGAGAGACTGACATTGTCTTCCAGATCGTTTACATTCATAGGCGACAACAGATCTCACATTCTGCGTAGTGTCTGTTTGTTCTAAGTCGTGTCTCCCTACCACTTCCGCGCAACGACGCTCTGAGCGTGTTTTTTAGGGAATTGACTAGTTTGAACCTGGGACCTGTTGCTGGTAAGGAGACGCCAGGCCACACATGACATGTAGAGTTCAGAAGAGTTCAGTGAGACTAGCGATGATATAATCAAATACTTAATGATTTCAGCGTCAAATCCACTGCACTCCCTGTAAAAGAATCTTAATACCAACTAAATGTAGTGGAAGGGTTTCAAGGCTTTCCTATTTTTAGTTACCTGGTAAAATAACGTCGAGAAAGTAGTTAAGTTTGCCACTGAAATTTTTATTCTACTCACAAAGCATTGTTTATAAATTGCACTGTTGATAAAAGGAAATATTTTAATACAGGATGACAAAAACCAAATACGTTCAACAAAAATGTGAACGAATATTTCCTGAATGGGTTTCCAAGTTCTATAATGGATAGAAGGATGATCTATGCAATATCACATCTATAATCTAGGTTTACGTTAAGTTTCATAAAAGAGAAAACT
The DNA here is from genome assembly GCF_023864345.2 of Schistocerca serialis cubense. NCBI lineage: Eukaryota > Metazoa > Arthropoda > Insecta > Orthoptera > Acrididae > Schistocerca > Schistocerca serialis. Next base: position 546,576,209 of record NC_064644.1, read on the forward strand.
ATCTAAATGGTCTACAGTGACCCTCAATTATCTTTAACTACTTATTTAAATTGTCGTAAATTACAGTGGCTGATGTGGCTTCACAATAATTATATAACAGAAAAATCATCGCGTTTCAGATTTTTAACTTCTAATAGCAAATGTAAATACCACGAAGTTTAATTGACTATAAGCACTAGTATTACGTAGAAAGGGGATGTAACAGATGAGACTTCTGCAGTTCTGAGTGAAGTGCTCATTACCTTGTCGGTGTTTAGGCAGCGTCAGGGGGCGGCGGGCAGTGCAGCTCCATGCACCTCGCCGCCTCGGAAGCAACTTCTTCTAACTTCTCCTTACTACAATTTACCGAAGCTGGTTTTAGAAAAGCTATCTGGCTGTGTTTTCAACTGACCAATCAGGGACTCAATGTTAACCTCAAGCTCCGCCTAGAAAAATTCTGTCAATCCAATGAGAAACGTTATACTTTTCGTGGTGGGGCAATGTTTTTAACGTTTGCAACGTAACAGAGACGCGTATAGTCTCTTGCTAAAACTAGCAGCTGGTGTGGCCCTTTTAGTGTTATCGTAAGATCTATACTGTTCTTCTGGAGGGCTCTATCTTTTAACCTGGGCTGGGGGGTGGTATTGGCGGTCGGCCGGCGATGTGGGTGTCCGTCCCTTATCGTAGGGCCTTCTAGCTTAACAAGGTTCTGTTCTCGGCTTCTGTTCTCGTTTCTCCCCTCGGAACTGCGTCTGTTTTACGATGGGAAGGTGTGACATGCATTTAGGCATTGTTGTGTTAGTCTGTGGTATTCCATTTGCTCTCACGTTGATCGTATTGCTTTGGTTAATTTAATGTCAGGATTTATTCTGAGCTATGTGACATACTGCCGGATTTGCTATCATGTCAGTGTTTTCATGGAAGGTGTTGGATTCGCCTGACACCTTACACAGAGGGCCTATAAAACTTCCTTGGGGAACGCCAGATATCACCTTGTAACACTTCCGACTACTACTAAATTAGCAGCACACCAGTAATGTTACACCTGTGAACAGATTTTAATTTAACCGTCATCGTGCGTATAGTGGTTAAGCTATCGGACTCTTTTGGTTTCTCTAAAGACTTTTGTTGAAAGCAGTTGGAAGCAGTAGCAGAACAAACGGGAACTGAACCAAGGTTCTATTAGAAATCAAGCAAACTGTCATTACGTAAAAGCAAACAATTGCCAGCCTAACTTTGCAAAGTTGTACTAGAGACTAGCATGGTTCATAAAGGAAGTTAATTGGGACTGAATAAAATCTTTTCGGTTTTCAAGTCGCATTAATTCCAATAAAACTTTGGAGCTTCTGATTGCCATCGCTATAGGAGTAAAAGCACTGACTGCCGGAGCTAGCACGGTTTGCCACTTATATAGACACAGTTGCGGTCTCTGGCAATAATCAGAGAGGGCTGAAACGACGCGTGGGCCGAAGGTGATGGGCAGCTCACGGCAACTTCGGCCCGCGGCGTGACGGAAGCCAGCAAGATATACAACCCCTGCAACGAATTTGTGACGTCACACCAGTCGGCTTGCCCGCCACGCTTCGCGAATGCTTGCCTCCGTGGAGACCCGGAGAGAAATCAATATAAAGGGTCGTCCATTGGTCGTGACCGGGCCAAATATCTCACGAAATAAGCGTCAAACGAAAAAACTACAAAGAGCGAAACTTGTCTAGCCTGAAGGGGGAAACCAGATGGCGCTATGGTTGGCCCGCTAGATGGCGCTGCCATAGGTCAAACGCATATCAACTGCGTTTTTTTGAATAGGAACCCCCATTTTTATTACATATTCGTGTAGTAAGTAAAGAAATATCAATGTTTTAGTTGGACCACTTTTTTCGCTTTGTGATAGATGGCGCTCTAATAGTCAGAAACATATGGCTCACAATTTTAGACGAACAGTTGGTAACAGGTAGGTTTTTTAAATTAAAATACAGAACGTAGGTACGTTTGAACAATTTACTTCGGTTGTTCCAATGTGATACAAGTACCTTTGTGAACTTATCATTTCTGAGAACGCTTGCTGTTACAGCGTGATTACCTGTAAATACCACATTAATGCAATAAATGCTCAAAATGATGTCCGTCAACGTCAGTGCATTTGGTGATAGGTGTAACGACATTGCTATCAACAGCGAGTAGTTCGCGTACCGTAATGCTCGCACATGCATTGACAGTGCGATGACGCATGTTGTCAGGCGTTGTCGGTGGATCACGATAGCAAATATACTTCAATTTTCCCCACAGAAATAAATCCAAGGACGTCAGATACGGTGAACGTGCGGGCCATGGTATGGTGCTTCGACGACCAATCCACCTATTCAACACCGCTTCAACCGCACGCGAGCTATGTGCCGGACATCCATCATGTTGGAAGTACATCGCCATTCTGTCATGCAGTGAAACATCTTTTAGTAACAACGGTAGAACATTACGTAGGAAATCAGCATACATTGCACCATTTAGATTGCCATCGATAAAACGGGGGCCAGTTATCCTTCCTCCCATAGTGCCGCACCATATAGTAACCCGCCAAAGTTGGTGATGTTCCACTTGTCGCAGCCATCGTGGATTTTCCGTGACCCAATAAGGTTATTCTGCCGGTTTACGTTACCGCTGTTGGTGAATGACGCTTCGTCGCTAGCCGGCCGCGGTGGTCTAGCGGTTCTAGGCGCGCAGTCCGGAACCGCGCGACTGCTACGGTCGCAGGTTCGAATCCTGCCTCGGGCATGGATGTGTGTGATGTCCTTAGGTTAGTTAGGTTTAAGTAGTTCTAAGTTCTAGGGGACTGATGACCACAGATGTTAAGTCCCATAGTGCTCAGAGCCATTTGAACCATTTTTGAGCTTCGTCGCTAAATAGAACGCGTGCAAAAAATCTGTCATCGCCCCGTAATTTCTCTTGTGTCCAGTGGCAGAACTGTACAGGACGTTCAAAGTCGTCGCCATGCAATTCCTGGTGCATAGAAATGGGTGTATTCGATGTTGATGTAGCATTCTCAACACCGACGTTTTTGAGATTCCCGATTCTCGCGCTCTTTGTCTGCTACTGATGTGTGGATTTGCCGCGACAGCAGCTAAAACACCTACTTGGGCATCATCATTTGTTGCAGGTCGTGGTTGACGTTTCACACGTGGCTGAATACTTCCTGTTTCCTTAAATAACGTAACTATCCGGTGACCGGTCCGGACACTTGGATGATGTCGTCCAGGATACCGAGCAGCATACATAGCACACGCCCGTTGGGCATTTTGATCACAATAGACTATTACAGCGCCATTTATCACAAAGCTAAAAAAGTGGTCCAACTAAAACGTTCATATTTCTTTACGTACTACACGAGTATGTAATAAAAATGGGGGTTCCTATTTAAAAAAACGCAGTTGATATCCGTTTGACCTATGGCAGTGCCATCTAACGGGCCAACCATAGCGCCATCTGGTTTCCCGCTTCAAGCTAGACGAGTTTCTTTCTTTGTGGTTTTTTCGTTTGATGCCTATTTCGTGAGATATTTGGACCGTTCACTATCAATGGACCACCCTGTATGGCCACAGTTGCGGCCTCTGGCAATAATTAGAGAAGGCTGAAACGACGCGTGGGCCGAAGGTGATGGGCAGCTCACGGCAACTTCGGCCGCGGCGGGACCGAAGCCAGCGAGATGTTGAGGCCCTGCAACGAACTTGTGGCGTCACACCAGTCGGCTTGCCCACCACGCTTCGCGAATGCTTGCCTCCGTGCAGAGCCCAAGAGAAATCAATATATAATTGAGAATGCACACACTAAAGGTCTCAACTTTGGCATGTGCTGTCCAGGTGTTGGATGCATTTAAACACCCATTCAACAATGATTAAACTCGTCTAAAACAGTTACTCACTCTCAGCCAGAGACGGCTGCTGGCACTCGTCAGACCTGTAGTGTCACGTTCTGTGACGTACGCTCCACAGCCTGTCTTTCTCGTGACCGAGTGACGTCAGGTGGCAAGAGGGGCCGGCGCCATGTTTGAAACTGCCTCTCCGCGCCCCCCCCCCCCCCCCCCCCGCCCTCACTACAAGCGTCAAGCTTTCGGCGTTCTTCCTTTCGACATCCAAAGCCTGTCCCCAACGCCCTACTGAGCGTGTAACCCTGGCCTCTGTTAAAATTTTTGCTCTTCGTTCTAATCTCAGCCGCCTCATTTATCACGGAATCCCAGTATGTTGTCTCATTTTTAATCTCTCTCCATGAAATTTAAATTGAATTATTATGGCTGAATAATATCTCGTTACTTGAACGGAAACTTTTGGGCAAGAGGAGTCGCTTCCCCAATATTTTAACGTAAATATCTTCCACACTCCCAGGTATAAATTTAGTTCCTACTGAAACGTCCCCTTTCAACAATTATACAGGACTGTGCTTAAACTGACACACAATGTTTTTAGCGCAACGCAATCTGACTTTCAATAATTCGTACAAAAGAATGGGCCCTGACTAACATTAAACTATACCTTTCACAAATCACTTACCTCACAAAAATCTTCGCCACTCAAGCTACTGCAATACAGCGAGCGCCACTACTGCCAGCTAAATAAAAGATTCAAACTACTGAAGGCACTAACTACTGATAGGGATAGTTAGCAAAATGAGAGATATTAATAGAGAAGAAACAATGTATTTACCTTAATATCATCACAAGTCATAATATATATATCAGTTCATGACAAATTACAAACCTCCGCCATCTCTCTCCCCACATCCACCACTGCTGGCGGCTCACCTCCAACTGCGCAACGCTACGCGCTGTTCACATCCAGCTGCCGCTGCCCAACACTACAATGGCAGACAACAATGCAAACTAGCCACAGACTGCACACAGCACAGCCAGTGATTTTCATATTGAGCGCTACGTAACGTTGCCAATAAGAAAACATAAACAGCCTACTTACATAGAGAAAACATAAACAGCCTACTTACACTACTTGAATTCCCAAGTCTATAACACAAAATGAATACAGGTACAGTTCATGATCATACTCCGTTTGCCTCTCGATGTCGAAGTCAGCACATGGAATAAAATTTCTTGGCTCTTCAGAATTCTGGCGATAGTCGACTTTGAAAATTATAAAAATAATCAGAGGCACAATCGTACACTGTGCGGAATCCGCCTCGGGTGGTATGACGTACTCATTCTGCAGCAAGGGAATCAGTGTCCAAGTTGTGTATTGAATTCGATAAAAGAATTTAATCTCTGAAAACACAGCATAAATGACCGTCGTGGAGGCTCCACTAATTTCCCAGGATGCAAAGTTTCAGACGAGTTATGACACCAAATAATGCATCGAGCCACAGACAAGGGAGAAGTTCAAATAATCGAAGAATTAAACATGTATTTTTCATTCATGAAATTACATTTTTCCATAAATGATTTTCATAGCTACATTTCAGGATACATCATCCTCTTGTATGAGATGAAACGTTATCTTCATTAATCAAATTACATTACGTATTCCAAGTGACAACATACAACAGTGACGCTAATTACAGTTCAGTCGCGATCCTACTCTCCACAATTACTAAATCAGAAATAAGTAAGTCCATAATACGCGTAATGTACCAGATTCTATCCATTTAGTTTTTAAATCTCGAGTCTGAGATATTGCAGTCGTAATGAGTCTTTCATCCATTCAGATAACCTGCGCAGTTACGCATAACTATTTACGCTAAAAGAGAAAAGTTGACAGAAAACGTGGTGATACTACAGTGTGAGCCAATACTTTCCTGTTTCCAAACTTTATTTTTGTGTCCGTTTTCCAGGCAATATTCAGCTATGGCCTACTTGTTGGGATCCGTTTGTTTAATATGTTGCTTCTGATCGATACAGCCCTCTGTAGCTGCGAGAATTGTCTAACCTATATAGATGCTGCCACATTCACATGGGACACCATATACACAGGGCAGACGACGAGCTACATTGCCCTTAATAGGGCGCAGCGTATCTGATACCTTGGGGTATGGCCGGAACTCTGCCTTCCGCTAAAACATCCAAGAACGGTAGCTTGCCATTCTTCTCCATCTCGATGGTAGGGTAATCGATTACGCCTTCATGATATGGCTTCACGGTGAAAATACACTGCGGCATTTCGTCGGTCACATGAACGGTGTCCATCCCAACATTAAATTTACCATCGAGATGGGGGAGGAGGGCTAGCTACCGTTATTGGTTGTTTTAGTTGAGCGAAAAGCAAGAGGGCGGCTCAGCCATTCCGTGTACAGGGAACCAAGGCACACTGATCGATACTTGAAGGCAGATAGTTTTCCCCACGCCGTACATCAGAAAGCGGTCGTAAACACTCTGATACACAGAACAACAGTTATTTCTGACGGCGACCACCTACAGTCTGAATTGCAGCACTTGAGACACGTGATCAGAAACAGTAGCTATAGCAAGAGAGACATTGCAAACGCTTTCATGTGCCAACGGAGAAGGACGGCTTGTGAATCGGCAGAAGATGCCAAGCCGGCTGCCTTCCTGCCGTGCTATGGGGTAACAAGCCGCAAGTTAGGACATGCGCTGCAGAGACGAGGACGAAGACCAGTGTTCCTGCGCGCCCCCAAGCTACGAGATATGCTGCGCCCTGTTAAAGACGACGTATCTCTCCATTTGCCCTGGGTGTATGGTGTCCCTTGTGAATGCGGCAGCGTCTACCGGTATGTAGGTCAGACAATTCTCACAGCTGCAGAGCGTTGTACTGTGCACAATCGACATATTTAATAAAGGAAGCTTGACAAGTCTACATCTATTCGGCGAGCTACCTATTGGCGTGTGGCGGAGTGTACTTTTTGTACCACTGGCTGAGTCCTCCAACCATGTTCCACTCGCGAATAGTTCGTGAAAGGAATGATCGTCGGTAAGCCTATGTATTGGCTCTAATTTCTCGAATTTTCTCCTCGTCGTCATTACGCGAGACGGATGTCGGAGGAAGTAACATGTTGTCCGACCCTTCCCGGAAAGTGCTCTCTCGAAATTTCAATTGTAGATCCCCCCGTGCCGGCCGGGGTGGCCGAGCATTTCTAGGCGCTACAGTCTGGAACCGCACGACCGCTACGGTCGCAGTTTCGAATCCTGCCTCGGGCATGGATGTGTGTAATGTCCTTAGGTTAGTTAGGTTTAAGTAGTTCTAAGTTCTAGGCGACTGATGACCTCAGAAGTTAAGTCCCGTAGTGCTCAGAGGCATTTTTGAAATCCCTCCGTGATGCACAACGCCTCTCTTGTAACGTCTGCCAATGGAATTGGTTGAACATCTCTGTAACGCTCTCGTGTCGACTAAAGGATCACGTGACGTAACGTGCTGCTCTTCTCTATCTACGTATCACAGATAGATGAACAATACTCAGTAATGTGTCTAACAATCACCTTACAAGCCACTTCCTTAGTGGATGAATTACATTCCCTTAAGATTCGTCTTATGAATCTGAGACTGGCATCTGCTTTTCCCACCATTTTTTTTTTTTGTGTGGTTATTTCACTTAAGATCGCTCCGTGTAGTTACAGCTAGATATTTTACAACAGGTACTGTTTCCAGCGGTTTGTCATCAATAGTGCAGCTTTATAGTAACGGAGTTCTTTTCCTATGCATGCGCAATATGTTACACTTATTTACGTTCGCGACACTGCCAGAGCCTACATAATTCATCAATTCTCTGGAGGTCATTCTGCAAATCGTTATTATCTTTCGGCGTTGCTGCTTTGTTATAGACAGCCGCATCATCTGTGAACAGCCCTAGAGAGCATCCGACGCTTTCTACTAGATCATTTACATATACTGTAATGGTGCTATCGTACCTCCTTGGAGGACACTGGAAATTACCTTTATATTTGCCGATTTTGCTCCGTTAACAGCGACGTGTTGAGTTCCGTCTGCAAGGAAATCTTGAATCCAGTCGCAAATATCGAGTATCGAGTATCGGTAAAAGTTGATAAGCTCGTATTTTTCTCACTAAACTGCAGTCCGGGGCGGCGTCAAATGCCTTCCTAAAGTCAAGGATTCAAGGAACTCGGCATCAACCTAAACGCCATTGTCTATGGCACTGTGGATGTCATGGAGGAACAGAGCGAGTTGAGTTTTGCAGCATCTCTGTTTCCGAAATCCATGTCGATTTTTATAGAAGAAAATTTTCCTTCTCCAAGGACGTCATTGTTCTTGACCACAAAACATGTCCCATAATACTACAACAGATTAACACCAGCGACACAGGTCTATAATTGTGTGCATCTGTGCTACAGTGCTTCTAAAAAACGGGACTGACCTGTGCTTTCTTCCAGTCACGAGGTACATTCCGCCATCGCTGACCAAGACCTGGAAAACGGACAAAAAAGAATGTTTGAAAACACGAGAGTCTTGGCTCATGCGTCAACGTACTAGGATTCCATTGTAAATCAGGCGATTGAGATTAAAATGAACAGCAAACATTGTAACAGATATCAGGGGTACACGTTCACTAGGGCCTGGGGGTGGGCTTTGGATGTCGAAAGGAAGCAACGACGAATGCCTGACGCTTGTAGGGAGGCGGAGCGGCAGTTTCAAACGTACTGCCGGCCTCTCGTACCACCTGACGTCACTCGGTCCCGCGCCGGATCGGAGCTGCTGTGAGCTGTCCAGTCACCTTCTGCGCACGCATTACTGCCCAGTCAGCTTCTGCGTACGTGTCGTCACTATTTCCGGTTGGTGTCCGGCGAGATAGGAGGTAGTCGAGCGTGCATGTTTAAGTAGAATTTGCTCTCCGCTACGAGTTTATTTTCTTATCACGCCTTTCCGTCTGTCAGGCAGCGGGCTTGTGTCCTCAACTTGTCTGTAATTTAACTGCTTGTTTCCGCCAGGTTACAGGCTAGACAGTCTGGGCCAGCCAGACTGTTAGGGGATGACTAGCTTAGGGCATAACGGGCAGACAGGGCCCCACCCTTAGACCATGTTTCCCAAGGCAGGCCAAGACTTTTGAGGCACAGCCAGGCAGTGCGTCCGGAAAAAGAGTTGTTAAACCGCATAACGTTGCACGATATTACCGTTCATGGAGAGAAAGTCTCTTGTCCCAAGACGGAAACAGTAACTAACATTCACCGCTTCACAATCTGCTGCACAGGACAGCCCACAATAACGTGATCGAGACGCTACTGACAGCCAATCGGCTCTCTACTTTCGATGCAGTAGTTCACCAAAACCATTGTCCAACAACTACCAACCAGTCAACATACGACGCTTCGTGAAACGTACCACCAGGAAGAGGAACGCCCCTTCGACATCGATGCCATATCAGTGACGATGACAATGAACGTGAGTTCAAATGGTTCAGAGCACTATGGGACGTAACTTCTAAGATCATCAGTCTCCTAGAACTACTTAAACCTAACTAACCTAAGGACATCACACACATCCATGCCCGAGGCTGGGTTCGAACCTGCGACCGTAGCGGTCGCGCGGTTCCAGACCGTAGCGCCTAGAACCGCTCGGCCACCCTGGCCGGCTTGAATGAACGTGGCCTGATTGAAAATGTGGACCATGAAGACGATGATTCCATGGATGACGCGCCTGCGCAGGAAACCGCCGACGACTAATCATTGGTTACTGCACAATATAAGCGCCAACATAAATCTGGCTCACTGCCACAGGATTGAAACCCCGAACGGCGAGTGGAGACACTAGAAACATCCAGTCACTTCCGGCGACTGCGCCTGCGCAGGAAACCGCCGACGACTAATGTTTGGTTACGGCGCAATATAAGCGGCAGCATAAATCTGGCTCACTGCAACAGGATTCAAACCCTCGTAAACGGCGAGTAGAGACACTAGAAACATCCAGTCGCTTCCAGCCACACACGCACCGAGGGTCCAAGGTAACGACACACAGAAAGATCAACAGGACACCCGACCCTTGTATAGAATCCCGCGGCGGCCGATGCCCCAAGACCATTGAAGAAAGTACCACCTGCTACAATTCATTACACAGAAAAGTGCTTCGAACTAAGCGCGGCGCTAAAAACACAAATAAAGGGTACACTGGAGACTCCATATCAAGGAAACACGGTGATGTACCTCTTTGAAACTTACTCTGACCAACACAAAGCCACCGCTTTGTTCCAACACATCAAATGACTTTTTTACAAATCGACCCCCTGAAGACAAGCGGTTGAAAGTTGTTTTGAAGGGGTTTCCAGCGGAAGTCCCGGTGGGCGAATTCACGAAGGAAGTCGGCGGGAAAGGTTTCTCTGGAGCCACTATTTATCGTTTTAAAAGACGAGTGGACCCGTCCAAAGACCTGCGACCTCTTTCTTCTTACGTCATCGTTATGCTAAAATACAAGGACAATGACCATATCTACAACCTTCAGTACGTCTTTCACACCAGGCCGTGGATCGGAGATTACGAATCGAAGGAGGGACACCCCAGTGTAAGTGCTGCCCGTTCTTTGAGCACACTGAAAATTACTCCCAACTCCCGCCGAGGCGCGTGAAATGTGCAGAGTCCGCAGCTCGTGGTCGTGCGGTAGCGTTCTCGCTTCCCACGCCCGGGTTCCCGGTTTCGATTCCCGGCGGGGTCAGGGATTTTCTCTGCCTCGTGATGACTGGGTGTTGTGTGATGTCCTTAGGTTAGTTAGGTTTAAGTAGTTCTAAGTTCTAGGGGACTGATGACCATAGATGTTAAGTCCCATAGTGCTCAGATCCATTTTGAAGATGTGCAGACCACCATCACTCTCAGGAAGGCACGCTGCCAAGAATGGGAAGAAGCAAAGTGCCGTAATTGTAAACAAGTGAACAATAGCCTCATATAGCCCCGCTAGAAGTACTAAGAACAGCTCCAAGCTTACCAACGACGAGCCGCTGGCCGACCACAATCATCTGGACGACCTCTCAGGACATTTGCCATTACCTGTTGACTGCTGAGAGTCACTTCAGTCACAGCACTGGCCTCAGCACTAACAACGACAACAACCTCAGCAACATTGCCATGAATTATCGCTCCAACTCGAAGATAGAGTTACGCACAAGCTGCCAGCCCTGAACGTCACCAGCAACAACAGGACGACGAGTTTACCTCCTTCTTGAGACCTATCATGCTAGCCCTGACAGATATTAGGAAGCTGTTGACCAAGCTGCAACAAAAACTCTCGAGTATATGGACCCTAGAGGAGAATTTTTATTAAAGCGTTCGTCTCGCCTTAAAATGGCCCAAAGGCAATATACTCCTCACCTCCGTTTTAGCATATGGAACACTAATAGCTTGCAGACTCGTAAGGTGGAACTCACACATTTCATCATCACTCATCGACTACACGATGACCTTATCTCAGAGAAGCGTTTAACGGCAACGACGCAGTTCGAACTTTGTAACAGGCCATCGGATGGATAGAGTAGGCCGCAGAGTAGGGGGCACTGAAGCCTTCATCAAGAACAACTTTACTCACTCTGTGGAAGTCTTACCGCCTATAATTTCTTTGGAAGCCACGTCTTTGATAGTCAACACTGCAGTTCGGAAAGTGACGCTTGTCGCGGCGTATCTCCCCCTAAACAAGAATCTTACCCTGGATGACCTCCGCCACATATTCAGTACTTACGACAAGGTACATGAGTCGTGTCACGGCTCAGCATTTTGATTTACCCGCGAGATTATTTCACTTGTTTTCGCCGCAGCGATAGGGGGCGTGATCGCTGGGCGCTGTTGGCGCTGGTGCGCGAAGCAACAGTTTTAGGAGGACGGCTCGGTCCGTATATGGCGACAGGACGGAAGCAGTGAGGAGTCAACTGGTGCGTGTCGATTAAGGACTGCGACGAGTGTGGCTGTTTGCGAGCATGTAGGGAGGACGGAATGCTCGCTTGCTTAGCGTGGCTCTCGATGACCAGCTGTTGTTTGCTGGGCCTAACACTAGAGTGTAACAGGAAACTGCATTGATGTGGTTCTTGTCACCTGGCTAAGGCCGAAATTTTCATATACTTTTATTATATTTGATGATCATTACTTATTATGGGTTGGTACTTGTAGCCAACATTTTGGGATTTGGAATAATTCAGAGAATATCATCACGTGCCAGGTGTCTACTGTGAATAATTCTTAATTTGTTTCATAGGATATGGCACGGTATCCACTATCATCGATCATTTTATGAAAGTTCTGCCCAATTATTATTACATTAGATCTTGTTCAACTTGGTGCGTTTAAATTGCAAATTTCCTAACTCTACTAATATTGCTTGGGATATGGATTTTGAGCTGTGTTGTGTATGCACTTAAAAGGACTGTGGTGAGTGATAACCACACTTGAGTGTGTAACGTTTTTCAGTTCCATTGTTATGAAGTGACCATTATTTATATTGCGTGATTTGTTGGATTTTGTAGTGAGTGGAACTTTAATTTGTGTGATTCTGTTTTGTGGAATGTTTTTCGTGGCCGCATTTGAGAATCAGTTGTTACAAGAAGTTACTAGCTCTGAATTGCCACCTCGTTAATCGATCATTTATTGACAAATGAGTTTGTCTGTCTGTAGCAAGTAAGAGGCAGCAACTGTAGCCTGCTAGTACAAAAACTGTTATGCAGAAATTTGAATGAGAAAAAAGCAGTCATCCTTTATTATGAAGTTGTTTTATACTATGTTGGAAGATCATTCTTTTGAGCTGTAGTTTTATGAGTAATGTGTTAAATTATTTATTTGTAAGTTGTTTTGAAGATCTGCATTTTTGGTGTTTTCACCTTATGTTGAACCAAAAATGTTGTCTAGACAAGACAGCCTAGACACAATGAGAGGAAGCCGAAAGGCACGCGCTAAGCCAAAGCAGGGTGCGTGAGGTCTGAAACAGGATACGTAATGAATGCTATAAAGAAAAGTACGTAGCTTCTGGAATACTTAACTTTAATCCATCCTTTTGGTACATCTGGAGATTGTGGCGATACAAGTGAGACTCTTTAGATACATGCAATGTTACTAATGGCGCCTTGCTAGGTCGTAGCCATTGACTCAACTGAAGGCTATTCTAACTATCTGCTCTGCAAATGAGCAATGCTTCGTCCATGTAGTCGCTAGCAAAGTCGTCCGTACAACTGGGGAGAGTGCTAGTCCGTATCTCGAGACCTGCCTTGTGGTGGCGCTCGGTGTGCGATCACACAGTGGCGACACGCGGGTCCGACATGTACTAATGGACCGCGGCCGATTTAAAGCTACCACCTAGCAAGTGTGGTGTCTGGCGGTGACACCACAAAAACAGTTCAAAAAATGGTTCAAATGGCTCTGAGCACTATGGGACTTAACATCTATGGTCATAAGTCCCCTAGAACTTAGAACTACTTAAACCTAACTAACCTAAGGACATCACACAACACCCAGTCATCACGAGGCGGAGAAAATCCCTGACGCCGCCGGGAATCGAACCCGGGAACCCGGGCGGGGGAAGCGAGAACGCTACCGCACGACCACGAGCTGCGGACACCAAAACAGTATTCTTGAGGTCTTGATCGCTGCACATGATATATAATATACCTTTTACTAACAGTACCTTTATGTAATGCTTCCGAGTGGGGCTGCATGTTCTTCTGGAGAATGTTTAATTTTTTTTTCTATTGCTAAAATTTCCTTTAAACTGTTAATTGTATTAACTTGGATGTATAGCCAATTATTGTTAAATAATAAATCTGTGTCAACAAGGCTTTGACCAAATAAATGTGCCTACACCTTCCCCATCCTGGCTCTGCTACCGTCAGTACATTACAGTACTACTCAGCGGCTATCTGAATGCTCAGAATAAGCCCTGGCATTCGCTTACCTCCAACCCGAAGGACCGCATCCTGTATGACCTGGAACTACTGGTGGATGCAGCTGTCTATGATCCACTGCAGGCGACCGGGATACCCTATTTTCAGCACCAAACGGCCGATGTATTGGATATCACTATAGCCAAGAACATTCATCCTAACCTACAGCTTCAGACTATAAACGACTTTTCCTCAGACCATCCGTCGGTTGTAGCCGTCACTGAACGAGGACGACTTCCTTCCATATCTCGCATATCTCCATATCTCAACTGAGACCAGTTCAGTTCTTACCTTAATGATAACGTCCGTCCGACCATGATTCTGGACACCAAGGAACTCACTGACGGTGCTATTCAAATGTTACCCAATAAAATTCGGACGACTGTTAACCAAGCGTCCGGAGTGGTAGCCCTGCCGGAACCGAACATCGAACCGTTGTCTCAAGAACTAAAGATGCAAAGGAACAGGAGAAGAAGACGCTGGAAGCGATATCGAAACCCAGACGACAGGCACAATATGAACTGGCTTTCACGGGAACTCCGCCGACAAGCCGTAGAATGCAGAAAGGGCTGTTGGGAGGACAAAATGGCGCAATGTCTCCTCAACAACAAAGAAGAATGGCAACTCGTTCGACGACTCCGACAACCCGCGCCTGCCAAAAGTGTTATACAAGGTCCTGGCGGCCTTCTGGATGGCCCACTGGCGAAGACTGAGCTTTGTGCGACTGTCTATGATCAGCACAACCACCAACAACGCTTGCACAACAGCTTGAGCAAGAAGAGAACAGACTGTTCTAACTAGTCACTGACTTCTGGCGGCAACCGACGCAGAATCGCCCTCTCCCCGCGACGCCCCAACAAGCCAAGAAATGTACCCGCAAAACTATGAATAATTCACCTGGCCAGGACTACATCGACAATGGTGAACTCAGACATCTCCCTCGAAAGCCGCTGGTACTGTTTACCAGAGTTATTAACAGCTGTTTTTCACTGGACTTCCCTTACACATGGAAGATAGCTCACGTTATCCCAATTCCGAAGCCTGGGATGCATCATTCGCTACCAGACAACTATTGCCCGATAAGCTTGTTGCTGCTATGGGGAAACTGCTGCTACGAATTCTCCTTAGCAGAATCACCTCTCAATTGAAACATCACATCATACACTCAGAACAGTTTAGTTTCCAGTCAAAGTTGTCTGTAGAACTTCAGCTTATCCGGATCACTGGATTCATCCTATATAATTTTAATAGGTCCAGCTCTACCCTCAGCGTCTTCATACATACAGGGAAAGTACGATAAAATATGGTTGGAGAAGCTTCTCATCCATATGCCTATCCAAGACTGTTATGTGAAGATTTTGGATAGCTCTCTACATAACCGACAATTCATCGTTCAGCTTGAAGGAAAGAAGTCTGACACCAAACGTCCCATCACTGCAGTCCTTCAGGACTCTGTCTTGTCGCCGTTACTGTTTAATATTTATATTAATGACCGTGCAACTGGAACGCAACGTGTCCAGGAATCGTTACGCCAATGACACGGCTTTCTTAACTACGGGTGGTATTATATTGCAGCTGATTGCCCGCATACAGCGACAAATGGTTCAAATGGTTCTGAGCACTGTGGGACTTAACATCTGAGGTTATCAGTCCCCTAGAACTTAGAACAACTTAAACCTAACTAACCTAAGGACATTACACGCATCCATGCCCGAGGCAGGATTCGAACCTGCGACCGTAGCGGTCGCGCGGTTCCAGACTGAAGCGCCTACAACCGCTCGGCCACCGCGGCCGGCAGCGACAAATGGATCGGCTTGAAAAAATGGGCTTTCTGCAACAAAATAACCATTATCGCACTCAAAACCGCAGCAATCTTATTTGCGAAGAAACGTCGATACTGGATGTGAACTTGATGGTCAACGAAGACAGGGTACCATGGAAGACTCACAGTAAGCACCCTGTTGTAGGCTTGACAACGGACTTATCTTCAAAACCCATGTTAAGAAGAAGAAAAAGATGACGCTAAAGATGTTAATATCTTGATGCCAGTCTTTCTGAGCAAAGATCTCAACAGGGCAACGTAGCTGACTCTCTTCAAGGCGACAGTACAGGCCACCTTCCTACGTGGGAGTGCCGCATGGAGGACGACTCAGAACTCTAATATGAAAGACCTTCAGACTCTACAGAACAAATGTCTTAAGTGGTGCTTAGGACTTCCATGGCGGATGAGTAGATGAGAGATTCACAGAACTCTTCACGAGAAACACCATAGCGAAAAGATACGGGACTATGCAACTACCATCTTCCAACGGATAGACGACTACCTGTTGTTCGCAGCTTGAATACGTAGTCACCATCCAAACACATCCGTGGCATGGATACCAAGTCCCCCAACAACTGACGGACAGTTAACACAGGAATCTGCCCTGCCCTACGTTCACTGAGACGTTCAGCTACGTTCAGCTTAGCAAAGTTCAGTTATCAACTCTTTTACATTTACGAGGTGGAAAAGATCCACTTAAGTGCCCACCTCTCTGAAAGTGCCAAATAAAGAAAAAATTTCCTTTTACCACGAATCCTAGTAGCAGATGGCGGTAAGACTTCAGTACTACCACACTCACTCACACACACACACACACACACACACACACACACACACACACACACACACACAGCGCAGAGGTCCTTTCTGCCCTCTCTGATCGGTGCCAGAGGGCGCCATCATGGAATGTATAGAAGCGGAAAACGGTGCCAGACCCGGAAATGGCGGCGATGGCCATCGAAAGTTCGAGAAATTTGTTCGAATTGATGCGGCTTGGAAACCGAGTAGATTTTGTTGAGACACACGGACGCGAAAGACGCCGAAAACACATATTGGGATTGATTTTACTTGATACTGAAATTATGTTTTCCAAATAAGGTACCATGTATTAATGCAGTTTAAAAGCAATGTAGCAGTAGTTTTGCGTGAACAGCACAGAAGGAATGTTAACCGTTTTTGCAACAGTGGCTCAATAAAACTAACCATCCGTATACTAAAACAGCAAACTAATGATAATTAAAAATAAATGATTTACTAATGGTGGGGCACTATGAACTTGGACGAGAGGTTCTTTTATCAGCTTAATTATTAGAAGATACTGTCGCTGAAATGGTTGGCGGGTAATTGCACTCTCTATTCCAATTATTATTTGTATATTCAAGGCACGTTCACATCCTTATACTATTTAGCACAAATAGAACAAGTGGTACCTACAGGAAGACAATTGTTGAACTATAGGAAATAAAATCGTCATAACGTTAGGAGTTCAAGCTGCATGGTTGGCCGCGGGACATGATGGGAATTAGTATGCAGATGGGCACGCAAAGCCCATTTTCATTTGGAGCAAGATTGGTGCATTTGGGGGACTGAGAATCCTCATTTCGCGATCGAGAAGTCTCTTCATCCTCAACGGGTGAGAATGTGGTTTGCAACGTGCAGTCACAGAATAATCGGTGCGATATTCCTTGATGGCACGTTGACTGCCGAGCAGTACGTGCAGGTTTTGGAAGTTGATTCCATTCCTATTGCCCAAAGTGGTCGTGATCTCGACAACACGTGGTTCATGCAAGATGGAGCTCGCGCGACACCATCGAAGCAGGAGAGTGTTTGATGCCCTGGGGCACCCAGAGGCCACTGGCACGGGCCTCGATTGGCGGCCATATTCTCCGGATAAGGACACATGCCTCTGCTTTTTTGTGGAACTATATTAATGGCAAGGTTCACAGCAAAAACGCAAAGACCATTGCTGAGCTGAAAACATCCATTCAGAAGGAGCTCTTCGGCAGCATCGACGCTCCGGCACTTCAGCAGGTCATGCAGATTCATCGCTGTTCTCCTGCTTCACATCATCGCCAATGATGGCAGGCGTTTCGAACACGTCACTACCTAAATCCGCATATTTGTAGTTACGTTTACATGTTGAATAAAGTGTGTGCACGCAGTAATTTGTAACTAATTTACGTTCTTCCCACACAGTTCAATAATCGTCACCGTCTAGATCTAGTATATTTTCAATAGCTGTCTCCAGTTGCTTATTATAGCACCCAAAAAGTTTAGATGGCTGTTGAGTGCACCGCATTAATGCTGTAATTGGAATATGAAGCTTAAAACTGGCTCAACAATTACCATGTGGACAGAGAAACAAACCTATCAGTAGAGTCAGACCAAGACTGAATATTTTAGTTGTAACTCAGTTTGAGAAACATTATTAACGACGTACACATGAGACTGTAAAAACTGCTACTTTCATAAATGTACAATAATTAATCCTTACGCTGGCCCTTCACTGTCTACTAGTCAGTAACTATAAGGAGTCATTACAGTTTTTGCAGTTAACTGCTATACCGTGCCGAGATTTCAATAAGAGCGATCTTCAAGCTGAAAATTTTAAATCTTTTCTTGACAATTGTACTTTCATGAAATTTTACCTACCTTTCTATGCAAAATACGTGGAGTACTTCAAAACGTAGGGCCACCGAATAATTATGAAATTTGCCGGCCGCGATGGCCGAGCGGATCTACACGCTTCAGTCCGGAACCGCGTGACTGATACGGTCGCAGGTTCGAATCCTGCCTCGGGCATGGATGTTTGTCATGTCCTTAGGTTGGTTAGGTTTAAGTAGTTCTAAGCTCTAGGGGACTGATGACCTCAGATGTTAAGTCCCATAGTACTCAGAGCCATTTGAACAATTTTAATTATGAAATTTACTACTGCACAAAGTTCATTTACTGCAGTACAAGTTTACTAAAATGGCATTTCAGCTCACCATAATACACTGAAGAGCCAAAGAAACTAGTACACCTGCCTAATAACGTATAGGTCCACACCAAGCACGCAGAAGTGCCGCAACACGACGTGGCGTGGACTCGATTAATGTCTGGAGGGAACTGGCATCATGAATCCTGCAGTGCTGTCCATAAATCCATTAGAGTACGAGGGGGTGCAGACCTCTTCTGAGCAGTACGTTGCATGGAATCCCGGATATGCTCAATAACGTTCATTTCTGAGGAGTTTGGTGGCCAGCGGAAGTGTTGAAACTCAGAAGGGTGTTCCTGGAGCCACTCTGTAGTAATTCTGGATATGTGGGGTCTCACATTGTCCTGTTGAAATTACCCAACTCCGTAGGAAAGCACAATGGACAGGAATGGATGCAGGTGATCTGACAGGATGCTTACGTACGTGTCACCTGTCAGAGTCATATCTAGACTATCATGAGTCCCATATCACTCCAGTTGCACAGGCTCCATACCATTACAGAGCCTTCACCAGCTTGAACATTTCCCTGCTGACATCCAGGATACATGGATTCATGAGGTTGTCTCCATACCCGTACACACCCATCTGCTCGATACAATTTGAACCGAGACTCGTCCGACCAGACAACAAGGTTCCAGTCATCAACAGTCCAATGTCGGTGCTGACGGGTCGAGGCGCGGCGTAAAGCTTTGTGTCGTGCAGTCACCAAGGATCCACGAGTGGGCCTTCGGTCCGAAAGCCCGTATCGATAATGTTTCGTTGAATGTTTCGCACGCTGACAATTACTGAAGACCCAAGAATGAAATCTGCAGCAATTTCCGTAAGGGTTGCACTTCTGTCGTGTTGAACGACTCCCTTAAGAAGTCGTTGGCCTCCTTCTTGCAGGATCTTTTCTCGGCCGCAGCAATGTCGGAAATTTGATGTTTTACCGGATTCGTGATATCACGGTACAAATGGTTCAAATGGCTCTTAGCACTATGGGACTTAACTTCTGAGGTCATCGGTCACATAAAACTTAGAACTACTTAAACCTACCTAAGCTAAGGACATCACACACATCCATGCCCGAGGCAGGACTCGAACCTGCGACCGTAGCGGTCGCGCGGTTCCAGACTGTAGCGCCTAGAACCGCTCGGCCACTCCGGCCGGCTATCACGGTACACTTGTGAAATGGATGTACGGGGAAATCCCCACTTCTTCAATACCTCACAGATTCTGTATCCCATCGCTCATGTGCCGACTGTAACACCACGTTCAAACTCATTTAAATCTTGATAACCTGCCATTATAGCGGTAGTAACCGATCTAACAACTGCGCCAGACAATTGTCTTATATAGGCGTTGCCGACCACAGCGCAGTATTCTGCCTGTTTACATATCTCTGTGTTTGAATACGAATGCCTATTATGACGTCCCTTGGCCCAGATTATGAAAACCATAAGGAATTACACATTTTTCCACGATTTTAAACAATTATATTTGTCATGTGTAAAAGAAACTGTACTAAAAGCCAAGGAATAAGGCGATCATAAGGAAGACTATCATTTGTAACGAAAGTATTATTTTTATCTTTGGTTTTTCATTTTGTTATCGGTGTGAAGCAAAAAGCGCTAGACTCTCTCTCGCTTTGTCTTGTTTTGATAGGACGCCATTGTGAGCAATCTACATATTAAGGTGTGTACATGTTTTATTATTTGAGCAGTGAGCTCCAATATATGTCTAAAGTATTGCTGTTGTTAATTTTAACTGTAACTGGGACCACATATCCCGTTTACTTGCCCCATCATTTCTTTAAAAAAATTTGAGACGCTGCGCCTGCGGCAAGCTGAACATAGCTGGACGGCGGCAATTGGCCGCTATTAAGCAGCAATTTCAAATTATCGTAATTATTATCCAGTTCTTTTCACAGGCGACGCTGGAGATAGGCGATATTTTTTCTTTCATTTATGATCTATAGGAAACTGATATTTTCAAAGTACTTAACGATTTATTCACACGATTTATGTTACGTGCAATAGGACACTGGCTTGGCCTGCAACAAGACGAATTAAATCACACGTAGGTCCTTACGTATCGACAATGGTGAAATACTTTTTTGTGTGTGTAAATAGCCTATAATGATTACCCGTTTTTGAGCACGGATTCGTGTAAGTAACTTCAATGATTAGACAGGATCCCACGCTACATTTTTTGTGTCAGTAAAATCTAAGAACGATCCGTACCTTTGACCAGAATAATAGGAAATATACAGGTTTTGAAATATAGCTTCTCAGTTATATATGTATTTTTGTGATTATATGTGTGCATATTTGTATCTATGATTTGTATAATAACCAGAACCCAAACTTCTTTTACATGAAAATTACGGGTATCTAAGGATTGTTATATGGATTTGAAGAAAAATGGCCCTGCGATATACACTCCTGGAAATTGAAATAAGAACACCGTGAATTCATTGTCCCAGGAAGGGGAAACTTTATTGACACATTCCTGGGGTCAGATACATCACATGATCACACTGACAGAACCACAGGCACATAGACACAGGCAACAGAGCATGCACAATGTCGGCACTAGTACAGTGTATATCCACCTTTTGCAGCAATGCAGGCTGCTATTCTCCCATGGAGACGATCGTAGAGATGCTGGATGTAGTCCTGTGGAACGGCTTGCCATGCCATTTCCACCTGGCGCCTCAGTTGGACCAGCATTCGTGCTGGACGTGCAGACCGCGTGAGACGACGCTTCATCCAGTCCCAAACATGCTCAATGGGGGACAGGTCCGGAGATCTTGCTGGCCAGGATAGTTAACTTACACCTTCTAGAGCACGTTGGGTGGCACGGGATACATGCGGACGTGCATTGTCCTGTTGGAACAGCAAGTTCCCTTGCCGGTCTAGGAATGGTAGAACGATGGGTTCGATGACGGTTTGGATGTACCGTGCACTATTCAGTGTCCCCTCGACGATCACCAGTGGTGTACGGCCAGTGTAGGAGTTCGCTCCCCACACCATGATGCCAGGTGTTGGCCCTGTGTGCCTCGGTCGTATGCAGTCCTGATTGTGGCGCTCACCTGCACGGCGCCAAACACGCATACGACCATCAATGGCACCAAGGCAGAAGCGACTCTCATCGCTGAAGACGACACGTCTCCACTCGTCCCTCCATTCACGCCTGTCGCGACACCACTGGAGATGGGCTGCACGATGTTGGGGCGTGAGCGGAAGACGGCCTAACGGTGTGTGGGACCGTAGCCCAGCTTCATGGAGACGGTTGCGAATGGTCCTCGCCGATACCCCAGGAGCAACAGTGTCCCTAATTTGCTGGGAAGTGGCGGTGCGGTCCCTTACGGCACTGCGTAGGATCCTACGGTCTTGGCGTGCATCCGTGCGTCGCTGCGGTCCGGTCCCAGGTCGACGGGCACGTGCACCTTCCGCCGACCACTGGCGACAACATCGATGTACTGTGGAGACCTCACGCCCCACGTGTTGAGCAATTCGGCGGTACGTCCACCCGGCCTCCCGCATGCCCACTAGACGCCCTCGCTCAAAGTCCGTCAACTGCACATACGGTTCACGTCCACGCTGTCGCGGCATGCTACCAGTGTTACAGACTGCGATGGAGCTCCGTATGCCACGGCAAACTGGCTGACACTGACGGCGGCGGTGCACAAATGCTGCGCAGCTAGCGCCATTCGACGGCCAACACCGCGGTTCCTGGTGTGTCCGCTGTGCCGTGCGTGTGATCATTGCTTGTACAGCCCTCTCGCAGTGTCCGGAGCAAGTATGGTGGGTCTGACACACCGGGGTCAATGTGTTCTTTTTTCCATTTCCAGGAGTGTATGAAAGATAGAGCTGCCAAGCTGAAAGTAAAGACAAATATACCACTACAGAATTCAATAATAAAGGTAAGGACTACCAGACATACTATCCTGTTCTTGCACTAAAGTTTGACATGCAGTGCTGAACTGATGACTAATGGTAAGGCACAAATTCATTTCAATTTACTGTTTTACAACAATTACTGATATAAAGACAGCGTAATGTTATTGAGTTTAACTTTCACTTTCCCACAACTACCAAGGTTAGCATTATCCACTAGGAACAGTACATGCTTTTAAGGCGTGTGATTATAACTGTATATGTTTATGCAGCGTGTCTAAGCATGTGCAGACCTGATGGAATAACAAAATGAAGTTATGGGCAAAGTGGCCAGAATTATGGATGCGAAAGCAAACACAGATTTTGTTCAGCATGATAACGTGCAGGACACGAGTAGATTTGTCGATGATAGTACAGTTGGGGCCAGTTGGTAATAGTTGTCAGATGGAACATCTGACACCAACAAATATGTTGGATGTAGAGGATGTCAGACCGTTAACAGAAAATGTTTTGACACCGAACGGGCCAGTGGACAGAATTTCTATGTCACCTGTGTGCTCTCCACTGCACGATTCATTTGCGGCTTTACTATGCAAATTGGAAGAACGTGATAACGAAGAACGTGATCGATTACAAACGAAGATACATAGAAATTTGTTGGAAAGAGATGAAAAGTTAAAACGAGAATTATAAGTGTTGTGTTGGCAGAAGAGCCAACACTGTGTTACTAGAGGAGGCCGAAATGCACGCGTTTTAGCTCACGCAGGCTGGCATGAGGAGGGAAGAACTATACTGACGTGAGGTCTGGAATATGACAAGAAATTAGAATTCAGAATGCGGACGTAATTAGTTTGATAATTAACTTAAATCCATTAATGACGAACGTCGCTCTTGACGGTACATGATTCACAATATTATCTGTTCAGAATACACTCTTGAAGAATATGGCGCCTTGCTAGGTCGGAACAAATAAGGTAGCTGAAGGCTATTCTAAACTGTCGTCTCTGCAAACGTATGTAGACAGTGAACCATCGCTAGCAAAGTCGGCTGTACAACTGGGGCGAGTGCTAAATGGTTCAAATGGCTCTGAGCACTATGGTACTTCACATCTGAGGTCATCAGTCCCCTAGAACTTAGAACTACTTAAACCTAACTAACCTAAGGACATCACACACATCCATGCCCGAGGCAGGACTCGAACCTGCGACCGTAGTGGGGCGAGTGCTAGGGAGTCTCTCTAGACTAGACCAGCCGTGTGGCGGCGATCGGTCTGCTATCACTGATAGTGGCGACACATGGGTCCGACGTATACTAACGGACCGCGGCCGATTTAAAGGCTACCACCTAGCAAGTGTGGTGTCTGGCGGTGACACCACAATAAGAACGTGATCGATTACAAGCTCAGAGAGATAAACAATTGTTCTCACAGTTAGCTGAGCGGGAACAAACTAATGAAAAAATGCTATCAGATTACCATGAGAAAATTTCTTCAGAGGTAACTGAATTAAACAATTCATATTAGGGCCTGCCTGAATTAGCCAGCAAATTAGCTTTGGAGGTAAAGACTATACAGACAGCACAAACGATTTGGAAGGAGGAGGTAGATTCAATCACGACTTCCATGGAGCAACTGGAAGTTTCACAGCGAGAGTGTATTGAAAACAATTTAGTCGATCAGGCTGATAAAATCGAGAAAGAATTCCAGGAATGGCTGGAATCGAAAGAACAAACAATACTACAACAGGTAGACGAAAAAGTAAACACTGCGATACAGCGTGTGACTGGGGGCGTTGAACTTGCTAACGACCGAGTAACGGAAAAGCTACAAACAGACGTCGCACAGCTGAGCGATAAGCTACGTGCAGAGCTGCCACACTGGCAGCGCGAAGTCACAGAGCGTATTGCCAACTTAGGCTAGATGCAAATTGAGACGCGTGGTGCAGCGCGCGTTTTTGTAACTTCGTAAGTTCAAACGGGACCGCTCAAAGTGCGACGTGACGCGACTGGGACGCGAAACGTGCCTGAGCCATGTCGCGCAGCTTTGTGGTTGCGGCACAGTTTCTCGCGCAGCGCGTGGCACAGTTTCTCGCGCAGCGCGTCGCGCGTGCCTCGCTAGCACCGTGGGAAATGTGAGGCGGGGAGCGGCAAAGTAGCCCGGCCAATGCTCACATCGGCACGGCGCATATCAGCAGTGGTAGTGTTGCCCATACAGTAAATATTGCCTTACTGTATACTAAATTTTATTGCCTTTGTGTAGTGTTTCGTTTTTCGCCATTTAAACGCTCCAGCATTCTTCGTTAGTACATTATACTTTGCTGTTATTTGTATCTGTGTAGTTTTGTTTTGTTTTGTTTTTTTCTGTCAAGAAAAATGCATACTCCAGTAACTGGTGAGCCACTGGCCGCTGGAATTGTGTCATATGCCTCCGCGATGTTTTTAGAACGCAATAAGGGACAGAGGGTAGAGAATAAGGAAGCAAGGAATACTATAAAATCGTGTGATTAAGAAGCAAGGCAGGAAATTAAAACATGGTTGTCTTTTCGCTGCCTAGTATGCTGGCGTACGTGTACGATCTGTTACAAAAATTTGGAAAGGGATATTCTCGACAGGTGTAACCTCTTTGTGCTCCTGGGAAAAAACGTGCAAGATCTGAAGTATGGAAGCCTCACAGTGATTACTTGGGTATGGACGTAATAATGTAATACGACACACTGTACTACATGCTTGTGAACACCACATTTCCTCTGCAAGCTAGAAACAGTCGAAAAGCAGTCACAAATAACAATGTTTTAATTGGTTCGCCGTGATGAGAAAAAGCATTTCAATTGTTGCATGCAGATTCTCAGCATTAATAAACTAATTATACGACAGGCTACACAAATGAAGGAAATCGTATTATTACGAAAGTAGGAAAATCCTAAAAGAGTGTTATGATTAGATATATTTAATTTGTTGAAATGTACTGCTGACAAAGGCAGATCTACTTTCATGACAATGTTTTTCGAACGCCAGCTCACAAGGCACACATTCCTGTCGCGCGCATTATCCTCCGCTGCCGACAACACACTGACCATTGTGTTGTGCGACAGATCAATTGTTTATTTTTATCAATGACAACTATTTTATTCGCGATCACACATTTCCAGTTTGGCAAGCCGTAGGTGAGTAACCAGTATCTGGTATGGGCCTATCGCTCCACCTGTAGGAACGCTCGTCATTATTTTAATACTGCTCAGATCAAGAGAAGGAATAAAATCCTTTGGTAAGTTCCCATTACAGTCGCTCAGTGTTAAAAATATACGGGGACTCCACCAAAATTCCAACAGAATTGGCAATTTATTTTTGTGCAAATTGTTAACCGTTTCTCATTCGAAGAAGCATCACCATTTATGAGTAACGGCAACATTTCTCTTGGTGACAGGTTTAATTGTACTTCCTTTGTCACAGTGTAATTTGACAAACTCATCTCACAGCAGCTATTGCGACACAATTCCAAAACGGAGTGCCTCATTAAACAAGTAATTGGCAATCACAGAGCTCAATAGCTTAGGAAAAACTTCATAGTGTCGGTTTGCAGTAACATAAAAGAAGAAATTTCATATTTATTTTCATACTAGGAAGCTCTTGTTTCGGTAGCTGTCGATAACTCTTAAAAAATTAGTCACTGGAGTGAAATAAATAAAAAGGGAAGTATCGATATATCGCCATAGATAAGAAAGTTCCTTGTGTTCAAGAATTGGCGAAACACTCTCCTCCTTGTGTCCTATCATTCGCCAAACTTTTGTTTCGAGGTCTCGAGCGGTTTAGGAGATATCAGAAATGTTGCGAGCATTTCATTCTCGCGGGCGTGAGATCGGAAGTGAGCGTGCTACATAGGATCTATTTTCTCGAGATCGGAGGCAGATAGAGACCTACTCCCAAGTCTAAACAAAAATTCAAGATGTTAGCTAAATTTCATACGCAGCAACATTCGGTGTAATACGCACCAAACGCAAAACCATAGCGACCCATAAATTTCGTTGCAAACTTTTTGAGTTTTGCGTGGTGTGTTACTAAAATGTGTACATCACAATAAGAATGGTCATTAGCGAGATGATGGGCACTTCGCCACGAAGCTGACATATAACGCTACAAGTAAGACAAAAATCAAATATTTTCAGTGAATAGTTTCTGTAAAATAGTTTGAGAAAGATAGCAGGTTGCACGCGCTTCGGTTCTGTCAGCGCAGAGCGTCGCCAGTCGGCGCGTGCGAAGTACGGTGTACGCGTCGCAATATGCGCTGCACCCGCGCGACCCGTGCGGCACGTGCGTGTCGCGCTGTAGTGTCGTGTCACGTCACACGTGCTATACGCGTCTCAATTTGCGCCTAGCCTGAGCACGCTCGGGTTCCCGGGTTCGATTCCCGGCGGGGTCAGGGATTTTCTCTGCCTCGTGATGGCTGGGTGTTGTGTGCTGTCCTTAGGTTAGTTAGGTTTAAGTAGTTCTAAGTTCTAGGGGACTGATGACCATAGATGTTAAGTCCCATAGTACTCACAGCCATTTGAACCATTTGCGCCTAGCCTGAGCGCCAGGCGCTTGGCTCTCAAAACATTAGAGAAAGTATCACGCCTACTCGTAAAGCGTATGGTAACGCACCGAGTATGGTTACTAATTATGATCAACCGCATGACAGTGGCCGGAACAACCAAAGTCCTAAGGATGTACCGACAATGCTACCTAACATTATGGGGGCGGTGGTACTGGCACCGAACCTGATGGTAGAGGAAAGCCTACTCAAAAATAGCCAGTTCCAAATTTTTAATAACGAAAAGAAATCGGTTTATCCAGTCATTTTCATTAAAAGTTTTAGAAATATCTTGCCCAGTATCTGGACAGAAAAGCAGGAAGTTCAGTTTATTTTATCTCATATACAGGGAGATGGAGGGCAAATGAGGCAATAGATAGGTGTCACGATAATGAGAAATTCGAAAAGGCTCTCTTAGGCAAGTACTGGTCGACGAATATTCATGAGAGGTTAAGAAATCAAGTCTATTGTCCAGAAATGTATAATCCCAGACACGGTTGTCTAAGGAAATATTTTGAGAAATACACTACTAGCCATTAAAATTTCTACACCAAGTAGAAATGCAGATTGTGGTGTCACCGCCAGACACCACACTTGCTAGGTGGTAGCCTTTAAATCGGCCGCGGTCCGTTAGTATACGTCGGACCCGCGTGTCGCCACTGTCAGTGATTGCAGACCGAGCGTCGCCACACGGCAGGTCTAGAGAGACGTCCTAGCACTCGCCCCAGTTGTACAGCAGACTTTGCTAGCGATGCCACACTGACAACTACGCTCTCATTTGCCGAGACGATAGTTAGCATAGCCTTCAGCTACGTCATTTGCTACGACCTAGCAAGGCGAGATTACCAGTTTATATTGAGATTGTAATTAATGTATCAACAAGAGCGATGTTCTCCAATTATGGATTAAAGTTAAGTATTCCAGCAACAACGTACCTTATTGGCTATATTAATTACATTGTATTGTTCCAGACCTCACGCCAGTTTGCGTGAGCTTAAACGCGTGCATTTCGGCATCCTCGCATAGTGACTTGGCTGTCTTGCCAAGTCATAACACAGATGATAAATGGGTATTCATTGGACAAATATATTATACTAGAACTGACATGTGGTTACATTTTCACGCAATTTGGGTGCATAGATCCTGAGAAATCAGTACCCAGAACAACTACCTCTGGCCGTAATAGCGGCCATGACACGCCTGGGTATTGAGTCAAACAGAGCTTCGATGGCGTGTACAGGTACAGCTGCTCATGCAGCTTCAACACGATACCACAGTTCATCAAGAGTAGTGACTGCCGTTATGTGACGAGCTAGTTGCTCGAGCACCATTGACCAGACATCTTCAGTTGGTGAGAGATCTGGAGAATGTGCTCACCAGGGCAGCAGTCGAACATTTTGTGGCTCCATGAAAGGCCCGTACAGAACCTCCAACATGCGGTCGTGCATTATCTTGCATAAATATAGGGTTTCGCAGGGATCGAATGTAGGGTAGAGGCATGGGACGTAACACATCTGAAATGTAACGTCCACTGTTCAAAGTGCCGTCAATACGAACAAGAGGTGACTGAAACGTGTAACCAATGGCACCCCATACCATCACGCCGGGTGATACACCAGTATGGTGATGACGAATACACGCTTCCAATGTGCATTCATCGCGAGGTCGCCAAACACGGATGAGACCATCATGATGCTGTAAACAGAACCTGGATTCATCCGAAAAAATGATGTTTTGCCATTCGTGCACCCAGGTTCGTCGTTGAGTATACCATCGCAGGCGCTCCTGTCTGTGATGCAGGGCCAAGGGTAACCGCAGCCATAGTCTCCGAGCTGATTGTCGATGCTGCTGCAAACGTTGTCGAACTGTTCGTGCAGATGGTTGTTGTCTTGCAAACGTCACCATCTGTTGACTCAGGGATCGAGACGTGGCTGCACGATCCGTTACAGCCATGCGGATAAGATGCCTGTCATCTCGACTGCTAGTGATAAGAGGCCTTTGGGATCCAGCACGGCGTTCCGTATTACCCTCCTGAACCCACCGATTCCATATTCTGCTAACAGTCATTGGATGTCGACCAACGCGAGCAGCAATGTCGTGATATGATAAAGCGCAATCGCGATAGGCTACAATCCGACCTTTATCAAAGTCGGAAACGTGATGGTACGCATTTCTCCTCCTTACACAAGGCATCACAACAACGTTTCACCAGGAAACGCCGGTCAACTGCTGTTTGTGTATGAGAAATCGGTTGGAAACTTTCCTCATGTCAGCACGTTGTAGGTGTCGCCACCGGCGCCAATCTTGTGTGAATGCTCTGAAAAGCTAATCATTTGCATATCACAGCATCTTCTTCCTGTCGATTAAATTTGGCTTCTGTAGCACGTCATCTTCGTGGTGTAGCAGTTTTAAGGGCCAGTAGTGTACATTAGTAACACCAGGTACCAGGATGAGCCAGTGCCTATTAAAGATGTGATCCGGCTGCTAAAGCTGCGGCTGCCCGGACGTATCGGAGATGAGTTAATTAATGTTGACGAGAAAGATTTAGACAAATAACAAATACCTATCAGTACTAGACAAAATTGATTTGGCACTAGAGGAGACGAAGGCAGAAAAAATTGATACTCATCATTCGTCTTCTCCTCAGAAAAATGCCAATCGAAATAACAAACAAGGGCACAATAAATACAATTCCAATGGTAAAGGTTACGATTAGCCAACCAGTAATGGAAGGCAAGCAAATGGCGATGGCTATCGGCAACCGAATAGAAAAAGAAAGTGGGATGACAGCCCCAACACCGGATACCAAAGTTAAACAGTGGTGAAACAGCAACAGTAACAACCGAAACCAGTGGCAGAGTAATTTCTCGCCACAGTGGAAGCAAAACACAGGGCCCCCACCGGGACCGAACAGTGAACAAAGAGATGAGAGTCGCGGAGGAAATTTGCCAGCACAGCAGTCCGATCTTAGGACAGTTGAGGTGTCAGATGACAACCACCCAGGCCCCTTCCAGATAACAAATTAGTTCCGACCGCAAGAAGCCCCCTATTGTTGGTCGGCAGGCAAAGTGGGAGTACACCTAAACAGACTCGAGAATCCGTTGACCAGCTGCGACTTAATGATGATATCGTAATGCAGGATGAATTATTAAACGAACCTAGTAAGTGCAAAAGCAGCAATCTAGAAGAGATACAGGCTGTGATTAAAACGCAGAAAGAAGATGTTCCAATAGTCGCGTACACAGATACTGGCGCGACTAGTAGTGTTCTGAGTTTGGAACTGTATAAGGCATTACGTAAGACAAATAAAATACCGACTTATCCAGTACAAAACTGTCATGTGTTTGGAGCTATTGGGGCACAGGTATAAATAGTTACATTCCAGGTACAGGTTGGCCTGAAATTTTGAGAAGGAGCGATCAAGTGCACGTTCCTAGTAGTAAAAGGTTTATCAGAAGCTTGTATCCTGGGTTGTGAAAGGCAAATATTGCAGAAAGGCAAATATTGACCCTTCCACCGGTGAAATTAGTTTAATGTGTGGTGGAAGGAGAATTGTACTGGATATGGTCAGAACGAAAGTAGTACATGTCAAGTATTGCCAGAATATTCAAATCAAATGCAGCTGATTTAAGATTTTACCAGTTAACTCTGATTTAAAAGGGAAGGACTACTATCCTCCTGAAAATGGAAAAGAGAACACAACGGAAGAACTAGAAATGGTTTACAAGAAGGTTAAGGATCGGATTATCGGAACAGTAGCCAGCAACATGAGCTTACTCGTTTGAAGTCAAATCATTTAAATGATTTCTCGGAGAAACCTGGAGTAATAAAGGGTTAAGAGTACAACATAGAGGTGTTGCTCCATGAAACCTTCTGTCACGCCACATATTCTGTACTGTGGTCAAAGAAAGAGGCGGTTACAAAAGAAATAAGGAAAATGTTGCAGTGGGGCATTACGGAGCCGTCGTTATCACCGTATAGCAGTCCACTCGTTGCTTTTGCAAAGTCTGTAGGAAAAACCTCAGATTTGTTGTGGGCAAAAAAAAATCAAATAATCATTGCATCAGAATTCAAACCCTGAGCTAATTCAAAAATATAAGATAGAAAATGACCTTCTATTTCACAAGAATGGTAGTAATTCCGACAGTTGGTGTGTTTGTATACCTGAACAATCTGTGGGACATTCGTCTTTTATGGGGCCACACAAGCATGTAAAAATGTAAGGATATTATTGATAAATACTATAATTTCCCAGGCATGAAACGTACAATACATAAAATCTTAGCCGGCCGCTGGCGGCCGAGCGGCTCTAGGCGCTTCAGTCTGGAACCGCACGACCGCTACGGTCGCAGGTTCGAATCCTGCCTCGGGCATGGATGTGTGTGATGTCCTTAGGTTAGTTAGGTTTAAGTAGTTTCTAAGTTCTAGGGGACTAATGACCTGAAATGTGAAGTCCCATAGTGCTCAGAGCCATTTGAACCATAAAATCTTAAGAACTTGCACTATTTGCTAAAAGGCAAAACATGCCAACAGATCCACTAAAAATGTGATTCACCCGAGTTTGTCCATGGGACCACCTCATTTGGTATCTGTGGATGTAGCAGGACCCCATCCCAAAGCACATGGTGGGGTTCAAATATGATACATTCTCCAAAATTTATATCCATTACAGACATCCACAGCGCAACTCATGACCCAGAAAATCTTGAATGATTACATTCCCAATGTAGGCAAGCCGCGAGGAATTGTATCTGATAATGCTAAATACTTCACAGGGCATACACGGAAAGCTTTTTTAGCTGGGCATTGTATAAAGCACGTTATGATAGCCGTAAACCATCCGGAAGCAAGTCCCGTGGAACGGGCTTTTCGTGAACTCAATAGATTTATTAGAACATACGCATCAAAACAACACACTAAGAGGGTGGAATTGGTACCTCTATTCGAAAATATTTGTAATAGCCTGTCACATTCGGCTACTAGTTATACACCAAATGAAATAATGTTTCATAAAATAGAAATGAATGAATGGATAAATCCCTTACCCAGGTTGCCAAGGGGATATAATCCTCAGGAGGTAATAATTGGTGAGGTGGCCAACATCCTTGCAAAATGTGCAGAAGAAAGAAAGAAAACATATGACCAAAATTTAAAAAAGTGCAATATAAAATTGGATACCTGGTTTTAGTGAAAAATCACCCCAAGTCATCGCTATTGCAAAAGACAAACAAGAAATGGCAGATGTTATACATTGGGCCATACAAAATAGTTGACATGCTAAATAGCTGTAGCTTTATCTTGTCTAACACAGACGGAAACAAGATTAAAGGACTATACCCTTCTAAAGACATCAAACTGTATATAAAATAGTTCATAATGACAAAGTAGATATAAGATGTTCTCTCAGTTTTTGATGAATTTTTCATGTATGTAGTAGTACAGAAATGCTTTCCAGGGTATATTTTTCTGTATTTAGGACATAGAATGTGTCATCCATGCGAGTGTACCTGACAAAACAAGAATATTACTTGCTTAGCAAAGATGCAAAGGACATACATTAGTTACTGAACAGTGTAGAGAAGGAACACTAGTTCGTGAAATTGAAGTAGAGTAGTGAATATAAGGTGATATCTATTTTTAATGAGAACGTTTGATTTAGTTCCATACTGCAATGTTAAGTTAGAAATATTATTTCAATGGAAAGTTCATCTTGTGAAAGATTTACTAGACACGTAAGTTTAATTTTCTTAAATATATAATACTCATTTATTTGGTAATATTTCAACTACTAG
This sequence comes from Schistocerca serialis cubense, assembly GCF_023864345.2. Lineage (NCBI taxonomy): Eukaryota > Metazoa > Arthropoda > Insecta > Orthoptera > Acrididae > Schistocerca > Schistocerca serialis. Next base: position 546,609,027 of record NC_064644.1, read on the forward strand.
AGTGAAAAGGTGACCATGAGTAAAACCCATGTTAAAGTGAACCGCCATGGGTCATCAGCAAAGCAGATTTCGATTAAACAGTTTGAGAATCAGTCGAGCAGTGATATGTCGTGCCATTTTACCGCATGACTTTGCTAGATTTTTGGATCCATCGATAAACTTAGATTCGGCTTGACAAACGCGAATTAGACACCACAATTTATTGAGTATAGTATGGTAAAGCCATTATTATTGTAAAATCAGGCCAGAGTCTGCATACAAGCAGTGGCGGATACAGAAAAACCTCAAGGTGGGGGCGCTAAACATATCTGGAGCTACCTTTACTTTTACAGCAATAAAAAATAACCAAGTCACATGCAAAGTTTAAAAATGTTTTATTTAAACTGATTATACACATATACAAGGAAATACCATCTTATGATATAAAAAAAGTTACAATTGTGGATCTTTTCCTTAAATAATGACTTCTATGGGCCTGTTCGTCCTGGCAAATTGGTTAATTACATCATCAACAGGACAATCAATGTCGGGGTGAGTGTTCAACAGAGTTAAGCCATTAATTCGATCCTCCTTCATTGTCCACCTCAGCCATGTTGTTGTGCTCCGCAATAGATGTAGGTAGACAAGCAATTTTTTTTTTTTTTCGTACAGCGTTTACTGTAGGATAGTCAGATCTAGGGCAGACAGACAACGCTTGCACAACAGAATCACGATCATTAAGGGCATTTATGCTCGTTTGCTTGTATTGAAGAATCTCTCCCATTAGTCTCTGTTTAATCACAATGAGAGATTCTTCTTCAAGGAACGGTAGTTCAGTTAAGCACTGATTCAATTTATGTGTCAGATCATTACTGTCATGTTTCAGTAGTTGTGAGGGCAAAAATATGATGAATTTTAAATTATAAATATTTTCTGCAGCAAAACGTTATGTCATGTCAGTCGTAACATGGTCCAGTGTTGGAATAAAAACAGTTCTTTTCTAATATGTCACAGCATCATCATTATGATCGCAGTTTTCTCTCTGTCTTCATCTGCTTGTCAGACGAGGAACACTCATCTCCACGTCTAACTCTTCCATAACTGCCTTCACCTCTTCACCAATACGAGCGAAGTAGCTATCAGCATTAGCTCTTATGGCGTCGTACACATTGAGCGTCGAATCTAATTTTGCTTTTGCCATCGCGACATCCAAGCTGGGCTGTTGTAAGATTTTGCTGACTGGATATGTTATGCTCATAATGTCGCTCGGTGTGAACAGAGTGATAATAAACTCGCAATTAGAGACAGCTCGAAGGAGAACATTGGCTTTGGCAGCCGTTGTTCTATCCCTCCAACGCTGTATTTCTTCAAGAACTTTGCAAATGGTTCAAATGGCTCTGAGCACTATGGGACTCAACTGCTGAGGTCATTAGTCCCCTAGAACTTAGAACTAGTTAAACCTAACTAACCTAAGGACATCACAAACATCCATGCCCGAGGCAGGATTCGAACCTGCGACCGTAGCGGTCTTGCGGTTCCAGACTGCAGCGCCTTTAACCGCACGGCCACTTCGGCCGGCAAGAACTTTGCAAACTGTCCCGAGATCAGCTGCGAATTGAATAACAGCATCATGCCCCTCGACCTATCTCGTTTGACAATATGACTGCAGCAAGTATTTAGGTGACTCTACAGTGCGGCGAACCGCTTGCTAGACGCTGTAAAGAACGATACTACTTCTTCAGTAGTACTAACTGAGTTTCTCACCCTTGTAACTTTGCAACTGTGAAGTTGAGCTGATGACTTCGACACGGTGCTACTTGCGCGTTGATAGCTCTCTTTATTTATTGTAACCACAACTCCTTTCAATTCTGACATATTAACAGAGCAACCATCACAGCCTACGCCCACACGGTTCTCCAGTGACAGAAAGAGGCTTTCCGTTGTCCTTAGAATCGTAGTACCTGTCAATGTTCCCACTATAATCATTGTCTTTATGAATGTCAACGAAACCCAGTAATCTTTCGCGTAATTTGCCGTCACAATCAACATATCTTGCAGCTAAACTCAGTTGGGCGATGTGCGCTATGTCCGTAGTCTCATAGAAGATTATGCTGTAGTAACGAGAATCTTGGATTTCCAGTATTTTCGATAACATCACAGTTCCACAGCATGAAATAAATTCGTTACACGTTGTTTTATTTATATAAGTGGCATTTGCTTTAGTGATCTCAAAGTGATGGTTTAGTTGCAAGTCTCCAACATCAATTCTAAATCTTATAACAGCTCTAGTTTCCCTTCTTAATCACCATACTTTTACTATCATTTTCGTTTTCTAATCGACTCCTATCAACTCTATGCCCCCGCAAAGGAATATTTTGCTTTCCACGAAATATGATTGTTTTTATTATAGGTACAAGACGGTCTCTGCTTTCCCTAATGCTTCCATTCCCCGCCTTGACAATTGATTTATGATCTGAAGTTCTCGGTTGTCTCGTGTCGCCAAAAATAGTTTTGCACCTGTTGACGCTTCAACGTGGTACTTGAAGTGAGAGTGGGTCTCAAGGTCACAATCTTCACCAGTAAGTTTCTTTACTGGAACCATTTTATTATTCACAAAAATTGAGCAGTTAAAGCAAAGAAGTTCTCTTTTAACTTGTGAGAACACCAGCGACGGATACCGTTCAAAGTGATTATCGTGCACTTGTCTTGAGTTCAACCCGTTCCCTCTTGTTGCGCTCGGAAGTAGGAGAGATATAACCTTCTTCAGGTTTCCTTGGAGCTAAGAGAAGCTTGTGTTTCATATCATCACTATTATTTCCTGACCCTAATATATCCAAATAATTGCCAATATCTGTGACATTAAAGGAATCTGTCGATGAACTTCGTTGAGGAAGTTTCGAGGAAGTGCTGGGCTCTGCCTGTACGTCTGGTGATGTTTTTGCGGCTGAATAGTGACCAGAATCTTCATATGTTTATACTTTTCTTTTTCTTAGTACATTACGATCCATTTTATTATATTGTTACGATGTAGGTAAATTAGATGCCAATTATTCTCGAATAAACACTTTATTCGCGCTGAAAAATGCAATACTGGTACACTTATCACTAAAACATGCGCGGACACACTCCGCGTATTTCTAATATCACTAAGCGCAACACTGACTGAAGTTCGTCGTAATCACAGTTGTTCACTTTTTATAACTTCCAAGTTATCGCGACGATTGTAGCTTTCAAACTGACTACCTGGCAGCGACTCTGCTTCCCTTTATACTTGTGACCCGATTGTTTCGAGAACATTCGCTGCCAGAATGTTCGCTTCCGGAGTTTTATGGAGTGTGTACAAGTACCTAATGCGAAAGCGGCAAGTCAATATGTACCTTACGACGTATAACATAAGGGGGAGTTTCCAATGATGACGTCATCCTGCAATTTATATGTGCAACTCTTATTGTCGATTCCGTTCCTTTCTAGTGCGTTTTATAGAGGGCCTATATAGTAACAATGGGCTTTTAGAAATCTTCTGGAAGGTCACTACTACCGGGGTATACGCATCAACAGTTTCCCATACCTAACTCGTATTACTATTTAGGTATGGGAAACTATTGTTACGTTATTACTAAAAATATTGTTACAGTCTGATAACAATATTTTTACTGAGAAATTACTATGAATTACTATTATTAATACTTCACAATCAACTGATCACACTCACTCTTTACTAACCTTGACATTTGTACTTGCTACAAGTAGGAATTTTTACTTATTCATTCTGCAGTCATAAGATTTGTGTATCTGAATGTAAACTAGCTTCGTATTCGGCGAATAGTCCGTATTTAAACGCTACGTATCGAAGGTTCTCTGTACAAGGAAACAGTAGAATATTCTAGAACAAATGCCAGACACAATAACGTATCGAGGTCAGTAGAACGTCCGCGACATTTCTCGTAGGTATGTACTAGCATCTATGTACCAGACAGAAACGTATCAAATACGATGACGCCGGACGTGCGTGATACATAGAAAAGTACAACTACTCGATAGCTCGATTCAGTCGAGTCGAGTGACGAAACAAACGAACGAATAGCGTGCTAGCTGACTGGCGTGGGCGGCGTGGGTGGCAATGCGGGCGGCCCCGCAAGGGGTGGAGGAGTGTGTGTGGGGGGGGGGGGAGGGGGGGGGGAGGAGGCGCCCCGCGCGCCACCATATGTATCCGCCATTGAGTACAAGTCTGATGATCTGTTGGTCAGATAAAGGTGACATGGGGTGCAGGAACGTAAGGCGTGAATTGTGTAATTCACAAATTGTAACACCTGACTCTAAACGAAAAGACAGATAATGTAAGTGACAGAATCTGTGATTAACTTGTTCTGTGGAGAAAATTTGTGTAGCTACAGACACAACAAAAACCGTGATTTTGAACTATATGGAACAGTGTTATTCGCAATCTGTAGTATGAGAAAGTGAGCGATCGGCTTACAGGCTTCGGCGGACATCCGTAATGAACAGATGTTGTTAAGTGCATACAGAGCGACGAATATGGAAAAACTGTGTAATTTCACCTCGTGTAAACTATGCGAACGATTTATGTAGAATATACAGGGTTTCACGCGCGACAACACTCAACATTCCAAAGCGAAGCCTGTGACGTGCCGCGCTCGGATTGATGTTTTTAGAACAGGTTATAAACAGTGAATAGTCATCGTTCTACGACACGGTGAAGTGCAGACCGTGTGACGACTTTAGGACGCTTATATAGCGCGGAATATTAAGACTACCATAAAAAGTGAAAAAAGCAACCATGTTTGTAGGACAATGTGATTACTGGAACTACGCACGTGGGATATAATAACCAGTTGAAGAGCTGGGTCTGAACTATACAATAGCAGACTAATAATCTGTACGCCGGCCGCGGTGGCAGTGCGGTTCTGGCGCTGCAGTCCGGAACTGCGAGGCTGCTACGGTCGCAGGTTCGAATCCTGCCTCGGGCATGGGTGTGTGTGATGTCCTTAGGTTAGTTAGGTTTAAGTAATTCTAAGTTCTAGGGGACTTATGACCTAAGATGTTGAGTCCCATGGTGCTCAGAGCCATTTGAATAATCTGTACATTTTTTTCAATAGCGAATACCAATCTGTGTGTTAAACAAATAGTACTGCGTAATCGAACTCGTTCCATGGTCACCCCTTGACGTTACGAGTGGTTTGGGGAGGCGATAACGCAGGAGGCGACGCCGATGCAGCCTTGGCGGACGGTAGCGCGGTTAAAGGTCAAAGCGGGGGGGGGGGGGGGGGAGGGCGGTGTCTGCCTCCACGCCGACGCTACGTACGTTCCCTCCGGGCGTATCCACGATGACGCAGCATCGACTACGCGACGCCGTGCCTGCAACGACCCACGAACATCCGACGGCCGACGACGACATCTACCAGCTGGTGATACCGTCGACCAAAGGCATCGTCATACAGCTGAAATTATCTAATAGATCAAATGCAAACTTTCAAAATCAAGAATACAATACCTGATAATATTTGATAAAACTAAATGCCCGCAGCTTCAGTTCATAACACACTATCCTTAGTAAAATAAAATATATTGTGTAAATATACGTAACAAAGATGTTGAAATTTTGTAACCTTGTTGAACGATGTAAAGTGTTTTGATGTGAACTCAAAGTATCAGACAATTATAGAATCTATGAATGAAATTATGTTAAATATTGGGATACGAAGTGAAATCTTTAATGAAAGTACTTCATGTGACGTAATGTGGAATGCCATGGCCGGACATTAGAACATGTGACCATGGCATTCCAGGGGGCCTTATGACGTCCCATGACCCAGATTATGAGAACTATAAATTATTAAACATTTTTCCACGATATTATGGAATTATATTTGTCATTTTTAAAGAAACTCAAATGAAAGTCAAGGAATAATGCGATTATAAAAATGGTTCAAATGGCTCTGAGCACTATGGGACTTAACTGCTGAGGTCATCAGTCCCCTAGAACTTAGAACTAGTTAAACCTAACTAACCTAAGGACATCACACACATCCATGCCCGAGTCAGGATTCGAACCTGTAACCGTAGCGGCCACACGGTTCCAGATTGTAGCGCCTAGAACCGCTCGGCAACTCCGGCCAGCAATGCGATTATAAAGGAGAACTATTATCTCTAACATAAGTATTATTATTATTACTATCTTTGTTCTTTTTGGTATCGGCATGAAACAAAAAGCGCCATACTTGCTTTGTCTTGTTCTGAGAGGACGCCATTTTTGTGTGAGTAAAATCTATAGACGATCCGTGCCTTCTCATATTTTTGTAGTGAAACCAAAATTCAATTAAATTAAAAAATAAAATCCCACATTCACGTTCCACTCAACAACACACAATAATAGGTTATACCACACAAATGCAGGAGTAGGTTTAATAATGAATAGAAAAATAGGAATGCTGGTAAGCTACTACAAACAGCATAGTGAACGCATTATTGTGGCCAAGATAGATACGAAGCCCACACCTACTATAGTAGTACAAGTTTATATGCCAACTAGCTCTGCAGATGACGAAGAAATTGAAGAAATGTATGATGAAATAAAAGAAATTATTCAGATTTTGAAGGGAGACGAAAATTTAATAGTCATGGGGGACTGGAATTCGAGTGTAGGAAAAGGGAGAGAAGGAAACATAGTAGGTGAATATGGATTAGGGGACAGAAATGAAAGAGGAAGCCGCCTGGTAGAATTTTGCACAGAGCACAACATAATCATAACTAACACTTGGTTTAAGAATCATGAAAGAAGGTTGTATACATGGAAGAACCCTCGAGATACTAAAAGGTATCAGATAGATTATATAATGGTAAGACAGAGATTTAGGAACCAGGTTTTAAATTGTAAGACATTTCCAGGGGCAGATGTGGACTCTGACCACAATCTATTGGTTATGACCTGTAGATTAAAACTGAAGAAACTGCAAAAAGGTGGGAATTTAAGGAGATGGGACCTGGATAAACTAAAAGAACCAGAGGTTGTACAGAGATTCAGGTAGAGCATAAGGGAGCAATTGACAGGAATGGGGGAAATAAATACAGTAGAAGAAGAATGGGTAGCTTTGAGGGATGAAGTAGTGAAGGCAGCAGAGGATCAAGTAGGTAAAAAGACGAGGGCTAGTAGAAATCCTTGGGTAACAGAAGAAATATTGAATTTAATTGATGAAAGGAGAAAATATAAAAATGCAGTAAGTGAAACAGGCAAAAAGGAATACAAATGTCTCAAAAATGAGATCGACAGGAAGTGCAAAATGGCTAAGCAGGGACGGCTAGAGGACAAATGTAAGGATGTAGAGGCCTATCTCACTAGGGGTAAGATAGATACCGCCTACAGGAAAATTAAAGAGACCTTTGGAGAGAAGAGAACCACTTGTATGGATATCAAGAGATCAGATGGAAACCCAGTTCTAAGCAAAGAAGGGAAGGCAGAAAGGTGGAAGGAGAATATAGAGGGTCTATACTAGGGCGATGTACTTGAGGACAATATTATGGAAATGGAAGAGGATGTAGATGAAGATGAAATGGGAGATACGATACTGCGTGAAGAGTTTGACAGAGCACTGAAAGACCTGAGTCGAAACAAGGCCCCCGGAGTAGACAATATTCCATTGGAACTACTGACGGCCGTGGGAGAGCCAGTCCTGACAAAACTCTACCATCTGGTGAGCAAGATGTATGAAACTGGCGAAATACCCTCAGACTTCAAGAAGAATATAATAATTCCAATCCCAAAGAAAGAAGGTGTTGACAGATGTGAAAATTACCGAACTATCAGCTTAATAAGTCACAGATGCAAAATACTAACACGAATTCTGTACAGACGAATGGAAAAACTAGTAGAAGCCAACCTCGGGGAAGATCAGTTTGGATTCCGTAGAAACACTGGAACACGTGAGGCAATACTGACCTTACGACTTATCTTAGAAGAAAGATTAAGGAAAGGCAAACCTACGTTTCTAGCATTTGTAGACTTAGAGAAAGCTTTTCACAATGTTGACTGGAATACTCTCTTTCAAATTCTGAAGGTGGCAGGGGTAAAATACAGGGAGCGAAAGGCTATTTACAATTTGTAGAGAAACCAGATGGCAGTTATAAGAGTCGAGGGACATGAAAGGGAAGCAGTGGTTGGGAAGGGAGTAAGACAGGGCTGTAGCCTCTCCCCGATGTTGTTCAATCTGTATATTGAGCACGCAGTAAAGGAAACAAAAGAAAAATTCGGGGTAGGTATTAAAATTCATGGAGAAGAAATAAAAACTTTGAGGTTCGCCGATGACATTGTAATTCTGTCAGAGACAGCAAAGGACTTGGAAGAGCAGTTGAATGGAATGGACAGTGTCTTGAAAGGAGGATATAAGATGAACATCAACAAAAGCAAAACAAGGATAATGGAATGTAGTCTAATTAAGTCGGGTGATGCTGAGGGAATTAGATTAGGAAATGAGGCACTTAAAGTAGTAAAGGACTTTTGCTATTTGGGGAGCAAAATAACTGATGATGGTCGAAGTAGAGAGGATATAAAATGTAGGCTGGCAATGGCAAGGAAAGCGTTTCTGAAGAAGAGAAATTTGTTAACATCCAGTATTGATTTAAGTGTCAGGAAGTCATTTCTGAAAGTATTTGTATGGAGTGTAGCCATGTATGGAAGTGAAACATGGACGATAAATAGTTTAGACAAGAAGAGAATAGAAGCTGTCGAAATGTGATGCTACAGAAGAATGCTGAAGATTAGATGGGTAGATCACATAACTAATGAGGAAGTATTGAATAGGATTGGGGAGAAGAGAAGTTTGTGGCACAACTTGACCAGAAGAAGGGATCGGTTGGTAGGACATGTTCTGAGGCATCAAGGGATCACCAATTTAGTATTGGAGGGCAACGTGGAGGGTAAAAATCGTAGAGGGAGACCAAGAGATGAATACACTAAGCAGATTCAGAAGGATGTAGGTTGCAGTAGGTACTGGGAGATGAAAAAGCTTGCACAGGATAGAGTAGCATGGAGAGTTGCATCAAACCAGCCTCAGGACTGAAGACCACAACAACAACAACCATACAAACTGCAACACTTCAGCAGGAGCTGTCGAATAGAAGTATGTATTCGTCGACGGGCCATGGCTACACCCTAGAATAAATGTTTTGCTCACTGCTCACCTCTAAACTCAGCACAGTTATGGTCTGCAGAGCCAAAATAGACGCACAGAGGCAGACCTTCGGAGTACCATTTGATCGCTGTTGAAGGTAAAAACGAAATCACAAGCCATAAAACCTCTCAAAATGCACCGTTGTGCCTCTTAACACAGTGCTTAAAGGGGCTAATTCTTTTCCTCGGCAGTGTATGTGGTACAAGTTCGATAAGAGTTCCAGAACCACGGACAGCTTAGCACAGCACAGTTAAATGTATCTGATAGGTGGATCCCGAAGACAACATCATGGAAAGTTCTGCAAAGTTACCCTGTGTTGTGTAAATAGACGGTTCGACGTTCCTGACTTTCACCCGAAAAATATGGCAAAAAGTTTATTGAAATTCAGATTTAGAGTGCCTTCCTTTTTTTAGACGTTTTCATTGCGCTGTAATCTCTTTTTTCCTATTTGCGCCATCACTGCACAAGATATTCGATTTTGGAAGTCTAACTGAAACGACCTTTCTGTCAGACTTTCATACGAGTTGCATCTACATCTAAAGAAGTACTCTGTACACGAGTGTGAAGTGCATTTTACACGTTATTAGCATTTCTTCGCTTTCCATCACGTATGGAGCACGGAAAGGAAGAATGTTTCATTATCTCTCTGCATGCTGTATTTAATCTAAACTTGCCCTCATTATCCCTGTGTGTTGGGGATTGTAGTATATTTCTAGAGTCACCAATGAAAATAGGCTCTTGAAACTTTGTAAGTATGCTTTCTCCGGATATCTTATGTCTGTCTTCAAGAGACTGCTACTTCAGTTTCTTCAGCATTTCTGTGGCCCTCTCCCACTGGTCGAACAAACCTTTGAACATTTCTGTTCCTTTCTGTGTTGAGGTTCAATATCCCCTGCTATTCCCATTTGGAACGTGTCTCACACACTTGAGCAGTATTCTAGAATGGGTCAAATGAGCCGTTTTCAAGCAATCTCTTTTATAGACCAATTGCATTTCCCCAGAATTTTATCAATAAATCGAAGTACACCACCTGCTTTACCCACCACATGGCCTATATGATCATTGCATTTCATATACCTACAAAGTGTTACTCCACAGCAATCTGTAGGAATTGGCCGAGTCCAAATGTGTCTGATTGATGTTTGTTAATATTTGCAAGAAGTTGCCAATTTTTCCACTACTTTGAAACCTTATCAAGAACTGACTGGATGTTTATGTAGATTCTTTCAGACCTGTTACGTTCCTAGTTACGCGTGTTTAATTTATTTGACATGTGTTATGATCCCTAGTTGACCCTCGATAAACCTCCAGAATACGTCGCGCTAGCGTATTGTTTACGTTTTGTTTTAAAGAGGACACTTACAACTAATGTAGATGTGAGTGTGTCAATTCCTAAGCTACCAAACTGCTGATGTCATCGTTCCCTAGACTTACACCTTACTTAAACTAACGTATGCTAAGAACAACACACACGCCCATGTCCGAGGGAGGACTCGAACTTCCGGCGGGAGGGGCCGCGCAATCCGTGATATGGCGCCTCAAACATCGCGGCCACCCCGCGCGGCCAATTAATGTAGATCTTACATTCATTTTGTGTGTTATATATTTCTCAATTTCAGATGGCTTCTTAGAGTTTCTACAAAAATTTTTGATTGTTTTACGTGCTGAAAATGTTTCTCGGCTCCCGACAGTCGACCCAGTTTGGAATATCTTCTGCAGCAGACGAGGGAGTGCTTTTATCCGTCAAGAACGCAGTTGTAGATTCTCTGCACCTGTCCGGATATTAATTCAAATACTGAAATCACTGTATCAGTCCTGGACTTGCATTCGGGAAGATGAAGGTACAAACCCACGTCAGGCTATCCTGATTTAGGTTTTCGGTGGTTTCCCTAAATTGCTTCAGGCAAATGCCGGGATGTTTCCTTTGAAAAGGCACGGTCAATATTCCCTTCCCCATCCTTCCCTTATCCGGTGGAACCAATGATCTCGATACTTGGTTCCCTCCCCCAAATCAACCAACCAATTACATCAGCCACCATTTCATGGATGCAATGAATTTCAAAAATTCACTCACCAGTGCAACCACAATTTGGGAGACAAAGTTTTCAATATTATGTCCTTGCGAGTATTCACTAGATATTTACTGCGCATTCCTTCTACCCAACTGGCTGTGCTATCGAAAGTGTTAATTAGCATCTCGAAGTACCTTTTTGAGACGTCACACATGAATATCGTGACAGCACACAGTGAACTTGAAAATCCCTCTGCAGTATAGCGTAAGTTTTCTAGTTCTCTTTTTGTACTAGGTGAGAGTGCGCTGAGTTCCGTTTCTCTTGGTTCAAAAAATGGTTCAAATGGCTCTGAGCACTATGGGACTCAACATCTTAAGTCATAAGTCCCCTAGAACTTAGAACTACTTAAACCTAACTAACCTAAGCACATCACACACACCCATGCCCGAGGCAGGATTCGAACCTGCGACCGTAGCAGTCCCGCGGTTCCAGACTGCAGCGCCAGAACCGCACGGCCACCGCGGCCGGCTTCTCTTGGAGGAATCATATTTCCCACTTCAAAAATGGCCTTTTTCAGACAGACGTCTTTTCAATAGTCGATCTGCTACGCCACAGAGTGTGTGAACAGAAGCAATGTCGGTTGTCAGTAATTCTGGTATTTCCTGTCTAGCATTCGAGAGTTTTAAGTGAGAGAGACGGGTTTTGGTCACGGTGCTGACCAGTCTTGGAATAACTAGCAAGCAATACAGCAGATGATATTGATGCTTGGAAATATGGTTTAGCAAAGACTGATTTTAGAAGTGTGAAGTTATGTCGTCGCATTGCTTCCTGACATGTAATTCGTGATAAGTCTGAGAAAGGTAAATGTGTGGTGTGATTTTTTTTTTTTCATTCGGTTGATTAGTTCGATACGGTGCGTGCCGTTCTGTGAAAGTGGTGTGAAAGGCATTGGGATCTCCTTCGCAATACACCACATTGACTAGTAAGCACTCAACATCAGCATATACCATGATGGGACGGCGTTCCTGGTACATGAAATGTATTTGTAGTTACAAATGTAAGCAAGTATCGGATATATACTGGGATGACAACTATGAAAATCTCTACGGGACCGAGACTCAAACCCTGATTTCCCGCTTTTCTGGAGTAGTCCGTAACTGCTGTGTACCTTCAATGATCGGATCAAAACTTTCATTTATCACCATTCCTATGTCATAACCTGAACTCGTACGCACACTATGCAATTCCTATACAGGGGATGATATTTTAATTGAAAGTCGTTGCCTGACATCGGTGAATAAATACGATGTTGCATCTTCTGAGCTGTTACGAGGAACGATGCAGTGTTCCTTCAGACATCCATACGTGACCTGGTCTGTGGTGTTTACAGCTGCCAGTTTGACGGTCTGGGCTGAGCTGACGATGGCTACCATTTAGATGCCCACAGTGTTGTAACCTCTCTTTCATAAGGCATCAATACTCATGCACAAAAAGAAGCAGTACTGAAAATTATAGCATACGTGCGCATAATAGGAATATACATCCATCATTAATAATTATTTCTGATACTTTTGTCGTGGTGTCGGCGACATAGAAGAAAGTAGCAATTAAGGACTGTATTACGAAACTAACTTTTATTTATTACAACAATATCTGCGAAACTCACTTCACGTAAAAAAGAATGACTTTGGGATGTTACTCATTATCGAAAGGGTAATGGCGTGGTGATTCTATAATTCTTAGTTCAAGCCAGATAAGCACATTGTTATCCTTAATGTCGCATCGAAAACTGAACTAACCAACCGAATAAAGTAAGAAAAATCACACCACTAATATACCTTTCCCAAACTTATCATAAATTACATGTGAGCAAGCAAAGCGAAAACAGCGTTTCCTGACAGCTCAGCAGCATGGCTAACAGCAGTCTCTCTCACTTCAACGTCTAGGACCCACAACGATTAGTATTAATTGTAGGTTGTTCTTAGCAGAGTATTATTCACAGTTACCAATAAGTTGGAGGGCAAATGTACAAGTTTTAGCGTTTTTTCAGTTTTGAGTCCTTTTTAACAACGCGTCACACATATGTAAAATTGGGATTCAAGGTAAAGATATCGGCATAGGTAAGATAAATGCATAATCACAGTTTTGCGTTCTGAATTCCAATAGCTCATAAAATAATGCAACAATGAACGTATTTACGTACATTTCTTTTAGTAGTGGAATCTTCTGAATCAGGTGTCTGCCTTTGCTGAAGCACAGAAAAATATTGCAGCTTTGGCATTGAGGCTGTGGCTAAGCCATGTCTCCGCAATATCCTTTCTTTCAGGAGTGCTAGTTCTGCAAGGTTCGCAGGAGAGCTTCTGTAAAGTTTGGAAGGTAGGAGACGAGGTACTGGCAGAAGTAAAGCTGTGAGGGAGCGGCGTGAGTCGTGCTTGGGTAGCTCAGTTGCGCAGTCTGCCTTCGGCAGGGCAACAGAGCGGACGCGTACGTGTTGACTTCGTGCGGAGCGCGAGCTCGCCTTGTTTACATTATGACGGCCGTTGCTTAAGTGCCGGCTTACCTTAAACGATCCATGGCGAACCGTTACCGTAAATCAACACTCCGATTTACTTTCTGCAACGATTATGCCCGACCCAAAGCACTCGAAGTGGGGCGTTTTCTGCGAGAGGAAGTGAAGATCCCGGCGACCGATATTATCGGCATACATTTGTCCATCGTGAGCGGCACGGTCTATGTGAAAATCATTAACGACGCGGCGTGCGAACGCATACTACGTGAGACCACGTCACGCTGATGGCAATGTGTGGGAGGTAACCGTCGACCACGCAGGCTTAGGTATGCGAACGATACGTATTTTCGAATTGCCATTCGAACTTCCTGCTGAGGAAGTCGTCGCGGCACTACGCCCATACGGCACAGTCGATGGCCACACTGCGGAGAAGTGGACACAGTTTCGGACGTATCCTGTCCTAAAGGGGGTCCGAAAGGTCACCATTGATCTCCGAAGCCACGTCCCGTCCTACTTACAGAGCGGCGGATGCCGTGCAATAATTATATACGACGGCCAGCCTCGGACCTGTTCCGGGTGCGGCAAAGAAAGCCACCTTAGATCCGAATGTCCACAACGGCGTATTACGCAACTTCCAGCTGCCGAAGAACCACCCACGTCTCAACCTACGGTGCTACCGGTGACCTATGCCGCTGCTCTGGCTTCTCTTACCGCTTTGCAACGCCGCCCGGTCACCACAAACGACGCCACCAACGAGCCCGACCAGACACCGACGGAGAGCGCCTCGGACGGCCCGCCGCCTCGGCCAGCCATCGACGCCGCTCCGAAGATGCCGGCGCAACCCGACGCTGACCCTGACATCGGAAACACGATGGAGATCGACTCGCTCATCGTTCCTACAGCGGCCTTTCTGCCAGAACGAAGCGACTCCCTTCCGTAGTCGGACACAGAGGGTCGCACAAGGAAACAACGTTCTCCGAAACGTCGCAAGCGAAGACGGCGCACCGTTTCCGGCCAAGAGGAGACGTTACAAGTCGAGGAGGACGTAACCGTCGACCAGCACGAGGCCTCAGAACCCGCTACTGCTGACGAAGATGTAATGAGCGCGGAGACATCTATCGGTGTGCCTGCGCCCCGTGCTGACGCTGAACTAAATCATGAACGTGTCACAGGCGACACTGCACCACGCACAATTACAACATCTTCTGCAGACAAAGTGGACGATACACCAGTTTCCGCTTCCACGGCGTGGCACGAGGAGGAGGTCACGGAGCAGGAGCCGTTGCGGGACCCTGCGCCGTCACGGCCGCACCACTAATCATACTCTCCCGAGACTCCCCTGCGGGCCAGCGGGATAACGTTCCACTGCGACGCCCACACCCTTGCGCAGACGGCCGAGTGGACCAGCCTCCAGCAATCCGACACCAGGCCTACCGGATAGCAACCATCAACACCAACAACATCCGTTCCAGGGTGAAAATCCGCCTTATGCAGGAGATGTTCTGGGCTTCGGATTTTGATTTCGCCCTTCTGCTGGAAGTTCACTTGGCTAGTCTCCCGGATATCAATGGCTATACCGCCCACGCCTCCGCGAGTGATCCTATGGGCCGCGGGGTGGCCATCTACGTCTGCCACGGGATTTCTGTGACCGATGTCGCCTTCCTTCCATCAGCTCGGGGCATGGCACTCACTGCCATGGGGACACGCATCATTAATGTCTACGCTCCCTCAGGCACCGACTGACGGCATGACAGAGCCCAGTTTTATTCCGAGGAAATCGCTCCCGTGTTTTTAGGGCGTTATGACCATTGCCTACTAGGAGGTGATTTTAACTGCGTTGTGCAACCTTAAAGATCAGATTCCCCACTACACTACATGCCAGGAGCTACGTATAGTGGTGCGAGACCTCCTGTTTCACGATACCTAGGAAGTTCAACACGGCGACCTTTCTGGCCATACCTTTCTTACAAGTCATTCCGCAAGCCGGCTAGACAGGATATATGTCTCACAAACTCTTAGATCCGCGATACGGGGCGCCGAACGCTGGCCGCTGGCCTTTTCCGACCATTGCGCTTACATCTGTACGGTCCTCCTTTCGCCGCAATCAGTATGGCGCAGCCGTGCGCCATGGAAACTCAATACCTCACACTTTCATGACCTGGCGTGTCGCCAACAAGTCACTGAAACGTAGACAGCCTGCGAACGATGCCTTCCCCGCTACCACTCGACACTGACATGGTGGTTGGACTGCGCCAAGGCGGCGATCCGGAGGACACTGATGAGATACGGGAAGGACATGGCCGACTGGCATCGCACCACTGTTGACTTCTATTACGCGATTCTCCGAGATCTGGACGCTCAACCGCCAAACCCGGACAACCAGTTGGAACGGCTAAGAACTAAGGCGAAGATAATTGTGCTCGCACGCCGGAAACTGCAAGGGGTCGTGATACGGACGTCGCGCCACGATCACGCGGATTTAGAAATTCCATCCATGCATCATATAGTGTCCGACAAACGAAGACGTCGTCGGCAGATCATCAGCACTCTGACCACGCCTCATGGAACGCAGGTGACCACTCAGAATGACATCGTCCACGCATTCGTCGAGCACTACCGTCGTACTTATAGTGAAGAAGACGCTGAAACTGCAGCAGACGACTCCATTTTGCATTACGTCACGCGCACCCTCCCCCACACGGAGGCGGATGCTTTGACAGTGGCGGTCACGCTAGACGAAATCAACAACGCAATCGCCAAGGGTACAGTCAACAGATCGCCCGGCATTGACGGCTTACCGATTGAGTTTTACCGTACCTGTCGGGACCTCATGGCACCACGCTGGACGACTATGTATGAAGAACTGATGATATCTGACCAAGCAATCCCACCCGCCTTTGCTGAGGGTATCATCATACCGGTCCACAAACCAGCCCGTGGTTCGATGGTCACGAGTTACAGACCGCTCACCCTACTCAATGCCGATTACAAGATTTTCGCGCGCTTACTGGCAATGCGGCTCCGAACAACACTCCCTCATATCCTCTCGCCAGAGCAAACGACGCCTGGCGGACAGATTAACATACCGACTGCCACAGGGGAATGCCGTGACTTAATTGCGATAGCGGCGGCCTGTAGACTCCGGGCAGCGGTCGTCGCTATAGACTTCGACAGCGCCTTCGATAAAGTGCGACATCGTTTCCTGTTTTCGGTGGCAGCCCGAATGGGCATCCCCCCTCCGTTTCTCGACGTCATCCGGCGTCTTTAACGACAGTGCCAGTTCACGTGTCCAAGTCAATGGACGTTTAGCAGGGCCGGTACCTATCTGCCGTTCGATATGGCAGGGGTGCCCCCTCTCTACCCTCCTGTACGCCATTGCCCTAGAGCCCCTTATTGGTGGCTTGACGATCAAGCTCTCTGGCCTCACCCTATGCCAACACACTTTTCGCTGTCGGGCATATGCTGATGACCTCCTCCTCCTCATTCACTCCGGCTCTGAGATTCGGGAAGTCCTCGAATTGATTACCCGTTATGGGGCTGCCGCTGGCAGGGCCATGAATGTCGCAAAATCTTCTGCAATGCACATTGGACGAGGCCTCCAGGAGGGTGAAGTGGCACCCCTGCCGCTTGTGCGGACTTTCCGGTACCTGGGCATTATCTTTACCCCCACGGTCACACGCACAGCGACAACGAATTTCCGTCGCCTGTTACTCGTCATCCGCAACAACGTCCGCCAGAACCTCTTGCGCCGCCAGGACACACTTCAACGGGTTGCGTTTATTAATCTTTATGTGGCACCAAAATTGGTTCACATCGCGCAAGTTCTCCCTCTGCCAACTGCAATTGGGCGCAACCTTCAGGCGGCTTTTGGCTATTATCTCACGGCTGGTTCAATGTTTAAAGTCCGTTATGAGACATTTACCCTGCCCTCACGGTATGGTGGCGTCGGGCTCGTCAGTGTCCGTGTGCGAGATGCAGCCTTCTACATGAGTACCATGAGAAAACAGTGGATGGGCCAGAGTACATCTCTAACACGCAGCTTGCTTGAGGTCCTCCTACCTGCTTCCACCTCACCACCGGTGTCTTTCGGCCATATCGCGCCTTATTTGTCCCATATTTCGACCTTTTTCGTCGACTACAATTACCAGTTACCAGTCTCCCAGATACACGCCCACCTAGGACTAAGGTATTTTACAGCCTGTCGCTGCAGTGTGTTCCCCGGAATGTGATGGAGACCAAACATCCCTCCATCCAGTGGCCCATAGTGTGCACTACCGTCCACCAGCCTTTCCTCCCTACGAACGTCCGGGCACTGTGGTATCACATAGTCAACAGGAAATTTGCCACGAAGCAGCGCCTGCACAACATTGGCTTCTCAGAATCCCCTCTTCGTCTCCTTTGCCAGCAACTGGACACTGATGAACACAGTCTGACATGCGCCTCATCGCAAGATGTATGGCGCTTCGTGCAACAAATCATTGCCTGCTATCTCCGGGTGCCACCAGACACAATCGAACCTCGAATGTTTCTATACCCGGAACACCGATATTTTCCCGCCGCCAAATGTCATGCTATTACGTGGGTCAAGGGGTGGGCAGTCGCTTATCTCTCTCATGAGGGACCTAAATCCCGCCTCGACTTCTGGACCTATTTACGAACAGCCCATGCAGCTCTCGAAAACACGCCACGTTACCGAACATTACTTGCTAACTATCTTCGAGCGGTCTTTGTTAGACCTCCACTGAGTTGGGGGCTGCCTGGCTCAGAGGGCACCTACCCCTCCTCCCCCGGCGGTGTCTGAGTTTCAACCGCCTACGATCTATTCTACTTCTGACCTCCGCGGATGGGAGAGCGCGTCGCAGATTGCGCGGATTTTATTTCTTTTTGCTTTTCCTTTTTCCTTTCTTTTTCTTTAACCAGAATTTATATTTCTTTTCTCTTTCACCGATGTGTTCACATAATTTCATGATATTAGTGAATCTTACAAAAACACATGCAAATAAATAAATAACAACGCCTTCCACTACTGTTGATTCCTGTGTCTTCCATTTCCCTAAGCACCACAGGCTCGGTGGTGGTGAGGAGGTCAGTGTAGCCAGGCCTCGGGTTTCGACCGCTGCCCACTTTGCCCCCCGAGCCCCCACCGGTCCACTACATTAAAAAAAAAAATTAAAAATAAATAAATAAATAAACTAAAAAACAAAAAAATAAAAGTAAATAAAAATAAAAAAGTGGTGTATGCTGTGTAAAAAAATAAAAATTTAAAAAATAAAAAAAAGGTTGGTAGAGCACTTGCCCGCGAAAGGCAAAGGTCCCGAGTTCGAATCTCGGTCCGGCTCACAGTTTTAATCTTGCCAGGAAGTTTCATATCAGCGCACACTCCGCTGCAGAGTGAAATTCTGATTCTGGATACACACAAAAACTTTTTTGTTCGTTTAGCAATATTTTAACTATTGCGGCAAATTTTTAGCTACTTTCAAAAGTGATTAAAGGCATAAACCCTGTTGATGAAGTTACAGTGACTAAATATTTGCTATAAACGTTATTTGAACATTGGGAATTAATCGTTACGCTACAACACAGTTGAATAATATCACTGATAACCACAGTTTTGCTAACTCGACGTTGCATTGTTTCACGTATCATTATGCAACTGCCCCCCACCCCGATACCCAGGGTCAAGACTGTGAGCAGTGTGGTGTATTACGAAAGAGAACAGCTTCTTAACGTCGTAAACCAGCTTTTAACAGGGCGGGGAACCTCCAAGGGATCCTCTTAGAAGGACATCGCAAACGATACGCTAGCGCGACATATTCTGCAGTTTTGCTCCAGTATTTGGAGTCCATATGAAATAAGTGTTACAGTAGACGTCAAACGAATTAAACACGAGTAGCTAGGGACGTAACAGGTGTGAAAATATCAGCATACATGTTCCGCCAGCTCTTTTTAAGACACGGAAGTGGTGCAAAAGCCGGCCGGAGTGGCTTTGCGGTTCTAGGCGCTTCAGTTTGGAACCGCGTGACCGCTACGGTCGCAGGTTCGAATCCTGCCTCGGGCATGGATGTGTGTGATGTCCTTTGGTTAGCTAGGTTTAAGTAGTTCTAAGTTCTAGGGGACTGATGACCACAGATGTTAAGTCCCATAGTGCTCAGAGCCATTTGAACCATTTGGTGCAAAAATAGGCAGCTTGAGTCAAATGTTGACAAACAGTGAATTTTGGACTTCACAAAATGGAATAACATAGTATCCTATGACTATAATATCAGTGAGACACAGTTGGACTCGGCCAATTCCTAAAAATACCTGGGAGTAACACTTAGTTGGGATATGAAATGGTATGATCACATAGGCAGAGTGGTGGGTAAAGAAGGTGGCAGACTTAGATTTACTGGTAGAATACTAGGGAAATGTAGTCTACAAAGGAGATTGCTTACAAATTGCTCACGCGTCCCATTCTACAATACTGCTCAAGTGTATGAGACCCGTTCCGATTAGAACTAGGAGGGAATATTAAACTTAAACAGAGAAAAGCAACACAAATGGTCTGAGGTTTGTTTGGTTAGTGGGAGAGTGTCACAGTGCTGAAGAAAGTGAACTAGCACTCTCTTGAAGTCAAGCACCCGAGAAAGCCAACTTGCAGAGTTGCAAGAATCTATTTTAAATGGTGACTCTAGAAATATACAACCCACAACATATCACCCGAATAGGGATCATGATGACAAGATTAGATTAATTACACCTTGCATAGAAGCACTGAAACAATCTTTCTTTCCGTGCTCCATACGTGAACGGAAGGGGAAAAAACACTAATAACCAGTGCAATGGGACGTACTTTCTGATATCCACTTCACAGTGGGATGCGCAGAACTCTTATAGATAAGCTGCAACTCATATTAAGGTGTAACAGGAAGGTTGTTTCACTTCGACTCCCTCTATAATATAGTTTGTGCAGGGATGATGAAAATAGAAATAAAGAGACTGCGGCACAATGGAACAGTTTAAAGAAGGAACGCATCTAAATATGATATTCCGTTAAATTTATGCACTATTTTTTGGGTGAATATCACAAACTGTCTATTGACACAACACAGGGAAAGTTTACAGGAGTATACATGATCTTGTCTCCGGGATTCACCTGTCAGATCCATGGAAATGTGCAATGCTAAACTGTACGTGATTCTGGAATTCTTATCGTACTTCCGTAACATACACTACTGGAGAAAAATTCAGGACCCTTAAGGATTCAGTCTGGAACCGCGCGACCGCTACGGTCGCAGGTTCGAATCCTGCCTATGGCATGGATGTGTGTGGTGTCCTTAGATTAGTTAGGTTTAAGTAGTTCTAAGTTCTAGGGGACTGATGACCTCAGAAGTTAAGTCCCATAGTGCTCAGAGCCATTTGAACCTTAAGGATTGTGGTTAGTGGCACCACGGTGCATTTTGAGAGGTTCTATGGTTAGATCCTCAGTTGTCACCGTCAACAACGCTGGAATGGCTGTCTGGTAGTATGCCTTTGTGTCTCTGTTTTGGCTCTGCAGGCCGTAACTGTGCTGAGATGAACAGTATGGCCAACACTTATTCTAGGGTGCAGCCTTGTCCCGCCCACGAGTACACACTTCTATTAAACAGCTCCTACTGCAGTGTTGCGATGTGGGCCTGCGAGAGACTGCATGGGAGCGCTGACGCATTGCTGCACATGTTGCGCACAATGTATCGGTGGCGTGTCTTTGTAGTCAACAATGGTCTGTGGAAAATGCTACCACCAGTAGAAAAGGTCCTTGACGTATGCATTCAATGGACGCAAGTCAAGACTGCACATTCTTTGAGCAGCAGTCCCCGACCGAACATAATCCACGTAGAAAAGTTGGGAGCATTTCGCATCTGCTTTGTAAACCTAGCATCACTGGGAACCGTCTGCTTCCAACAGCGCTAAGATCACTTGTGCCTCTGGCCAGACAGTCACTGACACCACGACGCCACTAAGCGCAGCTACTCTGGTGTCCTGAAACAGTTGGAAGGAGTGTGGAATGGTGCTCTGTCATCTTCACTGATGAGAGCAGGTTTTGTCTGTATACGAGTCATGGACATAACACGTGTATGGCGCACATGTGGTAAGCAGCCTATTGCGAAGTGCATGCAACCACGACGACACACAGGTTCCACCGAAGGAGTCACGGTGTGGGGAGTCAGCAGTTACAGGTCTTAGTTACTTTTGGTGTTCCTGTAGGGTAAAGGCAGCAGTGACGGCTACATGGCACAGCTTGTTAATCCCGTGCTACTGCCATTTCCTCGACAGAATATGATGTGATTTTTCGGCAAGGCACTTCACATCAACATGCAGCTGCTGTGAGGCTCTGTGCTCTTCATGGTAAACACAACTGTCATGGTCAGCAAGACACTCCAACAATTGCACACCCATGAGACATATCGGAGTGGAACTTATTCGTTTTCCAGGGTCTGAAAAAGCATTGTCGACTTGTACTGAAGACGTGCTCGGACAAACTACAGCAGGATGCTACTCGACACCTTTACTATTGTTTGCAGGCGAGAAAGATGTTTACATTCTTCTAGGTGATTGGATACGAGAGACTTTTTAGGAAAGAGAATTCTGGCATGTTGTTGTGTTGTTGTTGTTGTGTGGTCTTCAGTCCTGAGACTGGTTTGATGCAGCTCTCCATGCTACTCTATCCTGTGCAAGCTTCTTCATCTCCCAGTACCTACTGCAACCTACATCCTTCTGAATCTGCTTAGTGTATTCATCTCTTGGTCTCCCTCTACGATTTTTACCCTCCACGCTGCCCTCCAATGCTAAATTTGTGATCACTTGATGCCTCAGAACATGTCCTACCAACCGATCCCTTCTTGTGCCACAAACTTCTCTTCTCCTCAATCCTATTCAATATCTCCTCATTGGTTACGTGATCTACCCACCTTATCTTCAGCATTCTTCTGTAGCACCACATTTCGAAAGCTTCTATTCTCTTCTTGTCCAAACTGGTTATCGTCCATGTTTCACTTCCATACATGGCTACACTCCATACAAATACTTTCAGAAACGACTTCCTGACACTTAAATCTATACTCGATGTTAACAAATTTCTCTTCTTCAGAAAGGATTTCCTTGCCATTGCCAGTCTACATTTTATATCCTCTCTACTTCGACCATCATCAGTTATTTTACTCCCTAAATAGCAAAACTCCTTTACTACTTTAAGTGTCTCATTTCCTAATCTAATCCCCTCAGCATCACCCGATTTAATTTGACTACATTCCATTATCCTCGTTTCGCTTTTGTTGATGTTCATCCTATATCCTCCTTTCAAGACACTGTCCATTCCGTTCAACTGCTCTTCCAAGTCCTTTGCTGTCTCTGACAGAATTACAATGTCATCGGCGAACCTCAAAGTTTTTACTTCTTCTCCACGAATTTTAATACCTACTCCGAATTTTTCTTTTGTTTCCTTCACTGCTTGCTCAATATACAGATTGAATAACATCGGGGAGAGGCTACAACCCTGTCTCACTCCTTTCCCAATCACTGCAGATAAGAATGTTTGCAGGAGTGACAGGGTTAGAAAATGGACCAGTCCCTTAAGAACGGTAAACTCGCTAGCCGATGTGGCCGAGCGGTTCTAGGCACTTCAGTCTGGAACTGCGCTGCCGCTACAGTCGAAGGTTCGAATCCTGCCTCGGGCATGGATGGGAGTGATGTCCTTAGGGTAGTTAGGTTTAAGTAGTTCTAAGTCTATGGGACTGATGACCACAGATGTTAAGTCCCATATTGCTGACCATTTTTTTTTTTTTTTTTGATAGTAAACTCGCTGCTCAATCAGGAGATGATGGATCAGTGGGAGGAGAAGCCAACAACTACCCGACCGTTGCGTTCGTCCTTCCGAGTATTCTGTTTACGTGAAGGGAAGCTTACTCACCTCTTCGGACGAGGTAGTCCACTTACACTTCCGGCGGGTGGACAGACCCGTTTGTAGAGGCTGCGGCGTTTGTCTTCATATTTCAGCACAATGTATTTTAATATTTGATAAAAGGGTACAGATTTATGTAGCAGTGGGCGTCCCCTCCATTTTAGCTAGATGCGGGGTTCTTGTTCTAGAAGTGTATGGTGTCGCATTGTCCTGTTGGAATTGTCCGTCTGAATGCACAGTGGACATGAATGTACGCAAGTGATCAGACAGGATGCTAACGTACGTGTCACCTGTTTGAGTAGTATCTAGATGTATCAGGAGTTCCACATCACTCCATCTGCACACGCCCCATGCCATTACAGAGCCTCCACCAGCTTGAATAGTCCCCTGCTGATATGCATGGTCCTTGATCCATCCGCTCGTCACAATCTGAAGCGAGACTAGTCCGGCCAGGCAACATGTTTGCAGTAATCAACAGTCAAATGTCGGTGTTGACGGGCCCAGGTGAGGCGTTCAGCTTTGGGTCGTCCGGTCATCAAGGGAACTTTTCGTTGAATGGTTCACACGGTGACACTTACTCAACCCCCAGCATTGAAATCTGCAGCAGTTTCTGGAAGGGTTGCACTTCTGTCATGTTGAACGATTCTCTTGAGTCGTCGTTGGTTTCCTTCTTGCAGGATCTTTTCCCAGCCGCAGCGATGTCGGAAATTTGATGTTTTACCGGATTCCTGTTATTCACGGTACAGTCGTGAAATGGTCGTATGGGAAAATCACCACTTCATCTCTGTGTTCCATCCCTAGTGCGCCGACTATAACACCACGTTCAAGCTCACTTAAATCTTGGTCACCTGTCATTGTAGCAGCAGTAACCGACCTAACAATTGCGCCACACACTTGTCGGCGTTGCCGACCGCTGCGCCGTATCCTGCCTATATTCACGTATCACTGTATTTGAATACGCGTGCTTACACCAATTTCTTTGGAACTTCAGTGTAATTGTGTTCTTGATTTTGGATTAATGTACACTCTGACATCATATCAAGAGGGATTTAGCAGCTTCGACAACAAGCACACATGTGCACTGTTGCTACAGTATTCTGTTTAACATGACCCTGAGCATCGTATCCCTACAATCCCATCTACAAACATTAAACAAAGTTTTGTATTACCCCGGTTCCCAAAACTCCTGAAGATAGACGTTGACTGTGGATATTGTATCACAGACACAGTTCCATTGACTGTTCAGAGATGTCACGAAACCCGCCCATAGATGTAAACAACCATGCATGAGCAGCGCCTATTAGACGGAGTGGGTCCGACAGGCGATCAGTTCTAGTCATTCCACCAGGACGGAGGTACACGGTTCGTGTTGTCTGTCGGTCAATACCGCGGGTCGGTCAATACCGCGGGTCGATCGCGTCGCCTTGATACTTTGTGCCCGGAAGGGCTCTCAACAAGGGAAGTGTCCAGGCGTCTCGGAGTGAACCAAAACGATGTTGTTAGGACACGGAGGAGATACACAGAGACAGGAATTGTACACGACATGCCTCGCTCAGGCAGCTCAAGGGCTACTACTGCAGTGGATGACCGCTACCTACGGATTGTGGCTCGGAGGAACCCTGACAGGAGCGTCACCATGATAAGTAATTCTTTTCGTGCAGCCACAGGACGTCGTGTTACGACTCAAACTATGCGCCACAGGCTACATGATTCGCAATATCACTCCCGACGTCCATGGCGAGATCCACCTTCGCAACCACGACACCATGCAGCGCGTTAAAGATGGGCCAAACAACATGCGGAATGGACTGCTCAGGACTGGCGTCACGTTTTCTTCACCGATGTCGCATATGGGTTCAACCAGACAGTCGTTGGAGACATGTTTGCAGGCAACCCGGGCAGGCTGAACGCCTTACACACACTGTCCAGCGAGTGCAGCTAGGTGGAGGTTCCCTGCTGTTTTGGGGTGGCATTATGTGGGGCCGACGTATGCCGCTGGTGGTCATGGAAGGCGCTGTAACGGCTGTACGACACGTGAATGCCATACGATTGATAGTGCAACCATACCGGCAGCATACTGCCGAGACATTCGTCTTCATGGACGACAATTCGCGCCCCCGTCGTGCACATCTTGTGAATGACTTCCCTCAGGATAATGACATCGCTCGACTAGAGTGGCTAGTATGTTCTCCAGACATGAACCCTATCGAACTTGCCTGGGATGGATTGAAAAAGGGCTGCTTATTGACGACGTGACCCACCAACCACTCTGAGGGACCTACTTCGAATCGCCGTTGAGGAGTGGGACAATCCGGACCAATAGTGCCTTGATGAACTTGTGGATAGTATGCCACGACGAATACAGGCATGCATCAATGCAAGAGGATGTGCTACTGCGTATCAGAGGTACTGGTGTGTACAACAATCTGGACCAGCAACTCTGAAGGTCTCGCTGTATGGTGGTACAACATGCAATGTGTGGTTTTCATGAGCAACAAAAAGGGCGGAAATGATGTTTATGTTGATCACAATTCCAATTTTCTGTACAGGTTCCGGAACTCTCGGAACCGAGGTGATACAAAACTTTTTGATGTGATGTGTGTGTTGCAACCGTACATATTGTGATACGTCATACAGTCTGATCCACCCGAGTTGTGTACTGCTTTGTAGAGGGACTCCCTGTTCTGCGCTCATAGGCGCACACCGCGCCTGGTACACGCAGCGCTCGGGGACCACAGCTCAGTTACGACAGCTGAGAATGGGCTTATAAAGGTCCGAAACCGGTTCATATGAAAATAAAGTAATTTACAACTGAAGCGGTATTTTCAACCTCTGCAGTAGATGGGAAAGCTGAAATCATGGTCATGCCGATATGAAAGGTCGTTCTGGTTCCAGAAGCCAGGAATAATACTGACAGCCTGGAGGATGTCTCTTGCAGTTGCATACAGGATGCCGCCTGTTGCCCCTGGAGCAGAAACAAACAGACGTGTTGACGAGTCTCGGACTCTTATGTCGTTTCACGGAGGTGGCTGAGCCGTGCTGCGCCTCGCGTTGGTGCTGTTTGTAGGTTTCCGCCCTCTGTTGGAGGCCAGACGGTATCTAGTTGGCATGGTTGCGGTTGTTGGGTCTTCTTCTCGTGCTGACTGGCGCCACTCGGTTTCGTTAGCGTTGCCTGTCCGCTAGTGGCAGCAGCGGCGGTTATCGATATGTAGTAACTGTTGCCCTATCTTTGGCGCGACGTCGTTGTTTGCCAGGTCGTGTGGGTGTGGGAGTTTGGTTGGGCACTCAGGAGAAGCCAGTTCTGCGCAGTGTGGCAACACGCTGGGACCGCTGGCGGCACGCCTGGACTGCCGGATGGAAGGGCTTTGGTCACGAGGGTGAGCGACCTCGTCGTAAGCTGGATCCAGCAAGTTTTCAGATGAGTGCATCTCAGTTCAAGTAGAGAACCTCCACCATTGTGATATCTCGCGATTCTCCAGTGTCTTGGGTTCGTATTGCTGCTCGTAGTGTCGCCAAGGCGAAGAGCAGCGAGTGGAGTGCTTCGGGAAGGCGGATTTGATTATATTTCCTCGACCTCTTATTACTGTTTACTGCGCTCAACTTGTTACAAATTGATAAGCTCAACCAGCGGTAATTGTTCTCTCCTGGTGGCCGCTAACGCCCCAGTTATCTGCCCTGGAGGCTAGTGTATGTAACGGCAGTGTACATTTCCACGCCAGTTTTGACAGCTCTCTTGATTGTAGGCCGGTTGCTGATTCTTCTAGTCGGGTGGTAATGATTGCTTTCTCGTTCTGGGCGCTCTGAACACAGTATTCTGGACGTAGTGCAGACCGCCAGTTCCGTCTTTGGCGCAATGTTCCATCGTTGCATTTGGTTTATAGAACGTCAGGTAGCTTCAGCAAGATTATCATTAATCATTCGTTGGACTGCCACTAGTCTGAGTTACCATTTTGTGAAGTGAATGCAACTCTTGGCTGCCTATCTCATCGCTCGCAAAAGTGTTTGTTGTCAGACCTTCTCAGAGGTCGATTCCTGGAGCACCGTCTGGATAAGTTGCCTGTTTTTTTTCGTTAAATTTTTATATTGTATTTGCTGTTTTACAGCAGGTTTCAAAATTTTCTGAATTTATGGCCATGCTTGGCGTGTAAGGCCTTCAGCCATGATTGTGGTGCCGGCCGGAATGGCCGAGCGGTTCTAGGAGCTTCAGTCTGGACCCGCGCGACCGCTACGGTCGCAGGTTCGAATCCTGCTTCGGGCATGGATGTGTGTGATGTCCTTAGGTTAGTTAGGTTTAAGTAGTTCTAAGTTCTAGGGGACTGATGACCTCAGAAGTTAAGTCCCATAGTGCTCAGAGTCATTTGAACCATGATTGTGGTCATTTGCCTTAAAATTCTAATATGGTATTTGTAATTTAGCAGTAAGCCTTAAAACCTTATTTACTGCCATTCCTGGCGTCTGATGCCTTGTGCTGTGTTTGTGACGACTTACATTAATATTTCAGTACCTGTAAGTTGTAAATTGCAGCGAGTTCTTAAATAATTCTCAATTTATTGCCATTCCTGGCGTGTAAGGCCTTCTGCCCAGCTCACAGCTTTTAAAACGTTTGGCATTTACCGGCGTGATGTGTGGCTTATGAGCTGCCTCTCGACCATGAAATACAAGTTTTCTCACCTCCTACCTAACAGTCATAGTACTTGCAGTGGATCCTGAGGCAGTTTTGAATTCCTGTGTGATGGTCTGGATAGATGTCTTCCTGTTACACCTTACGACCCTCTTCAACTCTCGGCGGTTTCTGCCAGTCAACAGACTAGGTCGGCCTGTATGCTTTTGTGCTGTACGTGTCCCTTCACGTTACCACTTCACTATCATATCGGAAACAGTGGACCATGGGATGTTTAGGGGCGTGGAAATATCGCTTACAGACGTATGACAGAAGTGACACCCAATCACCTGATCACATTCTAAGTCCGCGAGTCCCGCAGAGCGACCCATTCTGCTCTCTCTCGATGGCTAATGACTACTGAAGCCGCTGATATGGAATACCTGGCAGTAGGTGGCAGCACAATGCACCTAATATAAAAACGTATATTTTTGGGGGTGTCCGGGTACTTTTGATCACATAGTGTATTACATAATCCAAACTATTGTGAGTGGATTTGCATTTAGATATCCAGGAACTACAATAAAGATGCATCGAAAGTGTAATGTAGTGACACCTTTTCTGAATTACTGTCATCTAAATGCATATGCAACTACGAAAGTTCAGATTAAGTAATGGCATAGATCACATGTATTGTGTAGTATTAGTGGTTCATTTTGACTCTAATAATCATTGATGTTCTCTCAACATTCTTACAGTTACGTATTTTGTAACTATTATTAAGCCGTCCAGGATGCACAGAATCTTGTCTTATTGAGTCATGTTGCCCTTGCAGTGTTATTGTACTGGTGAATGAATGTATTTAGGAATATCTTCTTCGAAAGATTACTAAGTTTAGAACGAAAAGTTGGAATCAAAATTATATCATAATGTGTTACATGGAAGGTGAAAAATGCTACTGCATTAATATCTTACTGTGTCTGTGACTAATTGCGTTGTAGGACAAAATTTGGTGGTTCTGAATTTAGTAACCATTTCATTACCTCACAACATTCGCACAGGTGACTATTAACATAAATTCACGTTTAGTGTGTGTAGCCTAGCGGAGATAAATAGTTACTATCATACTTAAGTTTACTTCTCCAAGTAATATTTACTCACAGTTATTTTAAAGGGCGACGTAATTTCTTAAATGTGTTCATAACAGTAGGTGGTTATAAACTCCGATCTACGATCACTTCACCTGAAAACTCAATAATAACATAAACATGTAAGGACAGAAAATAATATTGTCGTAATATTGGTATATACTGTGAAGAACTGAAATTACTATATATTGTGGTTGTAACACAAGGTCGTCAACCTAATCATACGACAGCGTGGCTGGTAAAATGACAACGTATACTTTACATGAAATAATGTTATGTTGTATATGCACTTACGTATGAGATCCTGAAAAATGATTTTATTATGTGCAAAAGTTGTAAGGGTATATGTCGGGGTGTTGAATAGAGGTATGCATAGTGGCACGTCAATCTGACATAATTAATCACTGCCCTCAAAAACAATGAATAAGGAAGTCGTTATTTATGAAATTAAAAAAGAACCACAGTTAACTCTATTTATTATATTAAACTGGCAATGTATGTGGCAAAGATTGACAGTGCTAAACTAAAAACTTTGCAGGGCTGGTTAACAGATGTGGGGACTGCTGCTAATAAAAGTGTTTCAGTATAAAACAATTATGTTAGCGAAGTCACACCGTGATTGCCAAAATGTTGGTGATAAAAGATAGAAAGTGCCAGAGATGGATATGTGTTTGCATGTGTGGGTGGTAATGACAGGATATTGACCGTAATCTGCAAGCAAATCTTCAGAATGAACGTTGAAATTAATGAAACTCGGTAAATATGATTTGACTGATCTTACAGCTTGTTGCGCTGTTGTGGCCAGATCTCACCATTTCAATCTGCAGGTGGGACAGAAGTGGCTGCAAAACCAGTCACTGTTTTCATATCACCAACTTGCGTCTGCAGCTGAGTTTAGCTCGTACAATACACATAAAGTTGTTTCATCATGGATGACCTACAGCATTCCGAAAATTACGATTGTCTGTGCAGCAAGCTGCGTTAACTGACAATCCTCGTTATTTCGACACCAGAGCACATCCTGCAGCCGTAGCATGAAGATGATATCTGGTGGCCGTATTACACGTTCCATATGGTCACGATTCTTTGATACATATCCACATCGATCTTAAGTTCCTATCGATAGACAAATTAACTATGGTTCTTGGTTGTTGTTCATTATCGCAGTAAATTCAGTAAAACTTAACGTTGGCGTTAATGAGAGTACTACTTTTAGAAACTTGTGTCTCGTATTTAAAACAAAAGTATTACGAACGGAAAGAATGGAGATTAGTAACGTACGATTGACGACAACAGACAGAATAATATTTGAGACTGGACAATTACTGTAAAGGCTTTTGCCGTTTTCGATGTCCGTACAAAATTTGATGTGTCATATGACAACACACTTTTGTGAGCCTCTGAAACTTAGTAGACATACAAATTCCTAAACACTGCAAGTTAATGATACTAATAATGCAACGTGCCACACCCGACAGGTAATTATGATATTCAGTTCTATATCACAGTACACACGGCTCAACCAACAGTGCACAAACGGGTGGCACATATGTCGCTCGAACAAGGCTAAATTATTTTATTTTGTTAAGAACTCTGAATTTTTTCATTCATTAATACCAATCTGCAGTTTAATAAGGTAAATATTTCCGGCTTCATTCTGGAATTACCGTAACTAATTTACTGGGTAAAAGGCAATCTACATTTCTACAATGGCGATAGGATGTATAATTTTGACCAAACGACTAACTAGTTGTGTTCTTCCTCGGTTGTAGATTCATAGGTGATGGGAGTGACTTATGCAAACATTGTTAAGCGTCAAAAGAAAATGTTTTAGCAAAATACATATTTTGATTATTATGAGATCTGTGGGCTGGCGCAACGAGTTTCTCATGAAGTAGCATTGAGAGCAGGCATAGCACACGTCGGCAACGGGACAGAACTCACACAAGACTTCTGAATCTAACTTAAGGTACCACTTTCTTTTATAAATATGTATGTTCCTTTCGTCTTTCGAATGATACATAATTCACGTTTAAGACTTTCGAAAAGCTGCCACACAGCAGCACAAGCGGTCAAAGACACTACTAGCTAGGGCATAGCCACCTGTGGTAAACTAACATAGACCAAAAAGTGACAAACGTCGGCAAGCCCCCGCATATCAGCAACACTGACTGGAAACTGCCATCTGCTATTAGAGCCAACCAACAGGCCACAGCAGGGACAACGACGAGCTCGCCCACTGACATACAAACAATTCGCCAACATCACCCTACACTGTGCATCCGGTATATGACCTATCGGGCACAAAAACGATGATAAACCTAACTGTTGCAGGTATGCTGACGCTGAACGAGAGTTCTACACCGGCACCCAGCGGCAGCCGCAGAGCAACACCACCGCACAACGTCAAAGGTATCGACATGCATGATACCCACTACCAATAAAGCCTACCCTTGCAAGACCTGTCGCAGGCAGCAAGACAACCGCTACTGCTCTTACCACCCGACCTATCGCAGAGGTTTTTTTTTCCCCTTGGCTCTTGCCTAGGCACTTTTTTCCTCTGCCCTTCAAACCGCTACCCTTCGATCGACTTCGAGCCAGTCTATCTCCAGATCAGCTCGTATTAATGGTTAACCTTAACCACACGTACGCAAACAGCGCAGAACCCACATCCTGCGACACCTCACTTTGGTGAAAACTAACCCTTATGCAGAGGTGGCAGTAGACCTTTTGAGTGGGCGTGGAGGGGCTCCACCACTATATAAAACACAGCAGCAACGATAGCGTACCTTTGGTTCTCGGGAACAGAGCACTCTGCGTTATGGTTGGCAGTTGTGTCAGAGATGACAAAAAGCCCTGCAGTACACCCATATTAACTGCAAGATTTGAAATTTCCTCGAGCGCTGATGATGTTCTCGTTAAGGTTTACAATGAAATGCCGCAAGCACGACATTTGGACCGATGTTGTACTGTATAATCCTTGGACGCCTTGCTGTAGGTCTACCACAGTCCATTGTGTCACAAAGTGACATTTACAGTCTCTGATGACGGTTTGCAGTCGCAAGAAATGGCCAGTACTGGGATTAATCTATAATATGACAGACATCGCGACTTCACTCCACTAAGAAATCCCATGCAGTCTGGAAGACAACTGTCTGCTCACTTTTGTCCAGTTCCGCGAGTTCCAGATGTAGCTCTGTAATCCAGTTCACCACTGCAGTGTAGACAGGAACCCGTCTATATTGGTGTCGACAACTTCGAGACCAGGTTAGGAATGAATAGCGCGGCATATTCCAGCCCTAAATGAATTCCACTTCCGTCTTACGAAAGTATCTCGCATCAGTTCCACCTAGAGCAGTGCTTCCCACGTTTTCTACCTGTTGCCCCCCACAACAATCTCAGAACATCTCATGACCCCTATGTGTATTTATTTTATTTATTTATTTATTTGCTCGTTGCTAAAGACTTTGCTTGACAACATTTGTGCAATCCACACTTTAGTATGAGAGTAATACAAAACTACAGTGTCCATATATCTTTATATCAAATACATAATAATACTGTTTTCATTTGAAGAACATTTTCCCCATGTAACGTTTTTAATGTGTGTAAAAGTCACAAGAAAAAATCAGAGTATCAGTGAGACGGTTGAAATCTGTTTTCTTTAAGAAGCTCCTTAATGTCTGGTTACTAACCAGTTGAATCAAATCTGAGACCACTCTCCACGTTCAGGTGACTGCGGTGTTTTGTTCTCATGATGGCTAGTGTCGAGAATTCGGTCTCACATAGATACACAGGAGAGATCTTTACGAGGATTTCAAGCCTCCCTTTGACACTCCTGGATATTCAGGAAGGAAACTAGCCCAACATTTTTGCAAACTAATTTGTTGAAACTGTTCCTTAGCAGTGGAATGACATTCAACTGAATCCTCTCGCATTTCTTCAGAAAGTGCATGCACGTCAATAGTTAAAGGTTATCTTGCTAATTTGCACTGGTAGTCTTCTAAAGACATCTACATTTACATGGTTACTCTGCAATTCACACTTAAGTGCCTGGCAGAGGGTTCATCGAACCATTTTCATACTACTTTTCTACCATTCCACTATCGAATGGTGCGTAGGAAAAAGGAACACCTAAATCCTTCCGTTCTAGATCTGATTTCTCTTATTTAATTATGATGATCATTTCTACCTACGTAGGTTGGTGTCAACAAAATATTTTCTCATTCGGAAGAGATAGTTGGTTATTGATATTTCGTAAATAGATCTCGCCCCAAAGGAAACCTCCATTGTTCCAGTGACTGCCACCCCTACTCGCGTATCATATCAGTGACACTCTCACCCCTATTGCACGGTAAGACGAAAAGAGGTGCCCTTCTTTGCCCTTTTTCGATGTCCTCCGTCAAAACTACCTGGTAAGGATCCCACACCGCGAAGCAATATTCCAGCAGAGGACGGACAAGTACAATGTTGGCTGTCTCTTTAGTGGGCTTGTCGCATCTTCTAAGTGTTCTGACAACGAAGCGCAGTCTTTCTTTCGCCTTCCCCACAATATTATCTGTGTGGTGTTTCCAATTTAAGTTGCTCGTAATTGTGATTCCTAGGTATTTAGTCAAATTGACAGCCTTTAGATTTGTGCGATTTATCGTATATCCAAAATTTATCGGATGTCTTTTAGTACCAATGTCGATGACCTCGCACTTTTCTTTGTTTAGTGCCAATTGCCATTGTGGAACATTGTCTCAAAATATGGTAGAAAACCCGAAGAAAAAATGGTCGTATGTAAAGACACCAGTGGCAAAACGAAGTCAATACCGTCAATGCACGATAGCGATGGAAATGTTACCGATGATGATGCCATTAAAGCGGAGTTACTAAATACAGTTTTCCGTAATTCCTTCACGAAAGAAGACGAAGTAAATATTCCAGAATTCGAAACCAGAACATCTGTTAGCATGAGTGACATAAAAGTAAATATCTTAGGTGTTGCGAAACAACTCAAATCACTTAAGAAAGGCGAGTGTTCCGGTCCAGATGGTATACCAATCAGGTTCCTTTCAGAGTATGCAGACAAAATAGCGCCTTTATTAGCAATCATATACAACGGCTCACTTGAGGACAAATGAGGAAATATAGTTTGAGCTCGTCTTGAAGCCGTTCCAGGGCATCATTGATGACGAGTCATCACTCGTTGACACAACACTGCTGCCTATCTATAAGTTCATTAAATCGAAGGATTGACGAAAAGTTCGTAATGGGAGCATCCACGCGACGCTTCCACACTTGTGTCTTCTGCAAGGAGGTACTTATGGCACCATTGTCATCAGTTATTGTGTCGTGTCTACTGTGTAGTTTCAAATTCGGTCTACTCGGGGTTTCAGGGAAGTCTAGGAAAAATATATAGCTTTCATCAGTGACTGAATGCTAAAGCTCAGCTTTCCCTTGAGTCTAAAGAAATAGTTCTACATATGAGTTCAGTTTATACAGACAGCTGAGGATACTGCCCTTCGAGAACCACCGAAAGTGTAAAGACTGGCTTTCAACATTGAGATCATTACATAGTACTCGGAAGAAAACGACTATTCACACCATTTGACATAATTTTGTCAAATAACGTGATACCCACTTTCAGTGGAGCGTTCAACTTTTGAGGTAAAGTTTTAAGTGGTGCTACTTGTCTGTGGATCGTGCAATGAGAGCCAGTAAGATTAGAATTTCTTACATTGGAAATACTTAGAAAGTCAGAACGTAAGCATAAGGTGATCGGTGCTCCATCAGTACGAAGTTCCATAATTCTATCCCAAGACAAACCAATTTTCAATCAAAAATTAATTAACGGCAGAAAATACTTGAGAGCCTTGTTGTTCCCAAGTTTTTAGAAAACAATAGTTCATCCATAATTTTCATCTCCCCTCCGAAAATTGGCGTTACACTATTAAGTGACACTGTTGAGCTTTTTCAGCAGAATCATCACACACCAAGGAAAAAAATGGGAATATTTTCGGTCATTAACTAGATGTTCTTTCACGTTCAGGGCCATTTCTTCGACAATAGGCTGCACACTGTTGTTTTAAAGAGATATTTCATCCATTTTTCACTAAATATTTTTACCAAAAACGTTTCGGGTTGCTTTAAGAATAAAAGATTTCATTAACGTCGCACCAACACCATGAGGTTATTTTGTTTTCGCAGTTCAGGGAGAAATTTCATGATGCTCCCATAACTTTCTCATTTCCCTGCCGGAAGGACCCAGTAGCGTCAAGTTTCATGCAATGTAAAAAATTCCTTTTCCTAACAAAAAAAAAAAAAAAAAAAACGCTTTTGGATTATTTTCCAGTACCGGTCGAGTTGTTTATAAATGGGTTGTTGCTGAATACATTATGACACGCGACATACTGTGGATGCTGGACACTGACTTTTTCAGTAAATGTGAATCCGTACATAATACTGTATATTCTTCATTATACAGTCTTGTTCTAGCAGATTTTTGGCTCAAAGTCAAAGCCAATAAAAGTAGCATTTTGTTCTACAGAGCACAACAGGCATAATACTGAGTTAAGAATGAGGAGAGCAGATTGAAAAATGTCCTGTGTTAGTAACAAGTTGGTGACGTGTGACGCAAAGATGATGCTGCCAATTCTACAAAATTGGACTCGCTAACTGTAATTAGAACATAAAATTTTTGACTTGTGTGACCGAATGTTTCTGCTTCTTCTGAGATGTCCGCGCGCTCCACGACCTATAAACCTATCACGCCGACCCCAGCCCCAGGGGGTGGGGGGGAGGGGGGTCGCACCCCGCAGATTGGGAACCACTGTCTAGATAGATAACACATCCCCTTCTTAGATGATAAATTAGCTCACAAGTCGGGATATCGATCGCGTAGACTGACAAATGATGCCAGAAATTTGTTGTGTAGGCGTCTTTTAGCTCGTCAGTCACCTTCCAAAACTCTACATCGATCTGTCTCTAGCCTAAGAGCCTGGAAACATGATGTGATATCGTCTGTCAACTATTTTTCACTGAGGAATACATAGTCAAATTATAATACTGTTCATGAAATGCCGACCTTTAGTATCACTGACTTTTTTCAAATTGCTTATTAGAATAATTTTCTACGTGAAACGAGTGGTGGTTAAACGTTATGCATTTTCTCTCAAACTTCCATCACGTTCAGTATATTACTTTTCATTTGTCAATCTTGGGAACTTGGGAAAAGTAAGAGAGCATCAAAATTCTAGACATATACAAGCTGTGAGAGCGTCCGGATCTCAGGGAGTCTGTCGTTTATTTCCTACCAGCCGAGGTATCTCTGGCTGTTTTATCAGTAGGCAGTGGTCCAATTATTTCGCAGTAGTATCGGAACAGTCTCACGGATTGATCTGCATACTCGTTCTGCGATCGACGCACCGACATGGTTGACGTCCTCAAGAGCTTACCGTCAGTAAGCCATCAGCACACGAATATGAAACAACAAAAAATTTGCGCGTACAGAAAGCTGATGCACTTATGAGAATCAAGCAACAATTCTTAAAATGCGAGAAATATCAAAAATATGTTTTGGCGAGATAACCTAATCGAGGGTATCCCTTTTTCCAACAACGCTCCTGTTAGCTGCGAGGTTACTTTGATGTTTCATCAGACCCCAGAGAAAGTTTGATTGCCAACACAGCGTTTCTGACTCCAGGATTCTACCTTCAATTATTAAAAAAGTAATAAAATCGCTTCTTCACACGGTCAAGTAGCACAAAGAACTGCATAGTAAACAGTAACTACCAAAGTTTCAGAGGCAAATAAAATTTATTACACGCTTCTCGTCTAATGTACACTTACGTTCTCGACAGATTTTCGTTGTGTATTGCTGTTCAGAGTTCGTTTCGGTGGTCATAGCCAATCAGATGATAGTCTACGATAGCTAATGAGACTCGCTCAGTGTTGTTATCACAAATGTTTGCCTATTTCCCTGCGCATGTGTCAAGACTTCCGAGGTTGTGGTTAGGTTGGGACCTAAGAGGGGTTGGGACCTAAAAGCAGAGCCTAAATAAAAATTATAGTCTTGGTTGTCATAAATATTTGACTGTTGTTTCGGAATGTATCGCGATTTTCGAGGATGTCGTTAGGTAGTAACCTAAGAGCGCTCGGAGCGAAAGAAAGTATCATCTAATTTCATTTACTAATCAAGGGAAATTACGAATGAAAATCTTATTGGCTATCTACATTTGTCTCACGATTCTCCTTTATAATTCTCGCGAACCGATTACAATGACAGGACGAAACGGAAAACATCCGCTTGCACTTAAGGCGCCCTTTTACTCGCTGTTCTCTGCAGCTGGCGAATCACGTAGCACGAAATGAGCTATTTGCCTTTCATGAAAATGTTTAGCTATCTACCTAGTAAGTAGAACGATACCTGTCATAGTACACTAATGCTTCTTGTTTATGAAAACTAGAACATGTCTAACTGTACAGAACGCGAGTACGTGTACACAGCTTGCTATATCAAAACGTCAAATCTCTTCACAAATATCACATATCGTTACCAGATAGTATGGATGGTGCAACCTGTGCGTACATTAACTCTTATAACTGGAAGTAATTAGAAACTACAACAAAATGTAGCTGGTACGATTAAACGGGTAAACATTGCGATACACTTCCTTCATATATTGCTTAACATAGATAACAGCGGCAAGCAGTAGTACTTAATACTGAATTACGACAGCAGGAGACACTTGTGTAAGCATGCTATGACAGAAAAGATGGCAACTGGTCACTTACCCTGTTTCTCAGCTGCGCGTGTCGTGACACTGACTTCCTGTGTCTGTATTAGAAACTTCAAAAGATCTGTCAAACTCAGAAAGCTGGTATTCTGTGTTACAACTTTCTTAATAGTACGAAGCACCAGCGAAATAGCACGAGACGCTTCAGCACGAGATGGCTCGTTGTGAAGCAGTATCGCAGTGTTGCTGGGAAACCGCACGCTGACGTAGAGCGAGATTCCATTGTTGAGAGCGTGACGTAGGAAAAAGTTTGTAGAGCGGCGATCGCTTCTGGCTATACTTCAGTGCTGTACTGGCAATACGTGATACGTCATTGAATCTCTGTCGTCGTGTTTCTTCAGAATATTAACTAAATCGTAAACCAAAAAGTACCTATAACGAGGGAATTCATTCCTTCGGTCACTCGGAAAGCTAGTCTCGAATTTAGAAGTTCGCCCACAGATACATCTGATTCCTTGTATGTAACAGAAGAAAACTACTGATTTTGCTTGTTTGTCTAAAAGTAAATTACGTGCTGTTGCAGGTAGTTGTATTGGAGGACAATTACATGCATATACATGAATATTTAAGTAATAAGTACAAGTACAAAACTAGCACTACATATGGCAAACATAAACCGTTCCTTGCTTAAAATAATACAACAGATGTATAAAGATAACATTTGCCAAGTGAAAGTTGGTAATAAACTTTCACAGAAATTTAGAACGAGCAAAGGCCTTTTACAGGGCTGTCCCATGTCACCATCATTATTTAAAATCTATATAGATATTAGCCTTAGAACATGGTCTCGTAAATGTAATAGTATGGGATTAGAAATAAGAGATGGAGTTTACCTACATCATTTATTATTTGCTGATGATCAAGTAGTCGTAGCACAAGATGGCGAGGATGCTAACTATATGTGCAATCAACTAGCAGTAGCATACAAAACTTGGGGTTTGAAGATTAATTACCAAAAAACAGAATACTTGACTAATGATTCAGATGAGCTATACATTGAAGGAAAGAAAATCAAAAAGATAAACACTTTCTGTTATTTGGGATCCATTTTAGAAATCGAGGGAAAATCAGAGTCAGAAATCAATAAAAGAATTAGTAGCGGACGGAGGTTCATTGGGATGCTTAACTCAGTCTTATGGAGCAGGAATGTAATGAGCAGAACTAAAAAATTAATATACAAATCCATATTAGAGAGTGTGGTTCTGTATCGAACGGAGACCTGGACAATTAACATGAAGCACATTAAAAAATTACAAGCTCTAGAGATGGACTTTTGGAGAAGATCGGCAAGGATCTCCAGGAAAGAAAAGATAAGGAACACCGAAGTAATAAGGAGGATGGAAATAAAAGAAAGAATATATGACGTATTGGATAGGAAGAAATTACAGTGGTACGGGCATGTACGACGACTGGAGGAAGACAGAATACCAAAATTGATACTGGAATGGGAACCGGAGGGGAGAAGAAGAAGAGGACGACCTATGACCACCTGGCTCCAAAATGTACAGCACACAATGAGGAGAATGGGCGCAGAGGAAGAAGACACACAAGATCGAAACACCTGGAGAAATATTTTGAGATTATAGTTTAAGAACGTTTATTGTTTGTATTGTAATTTCCAAGTAAATTATTATGTTGGAGATAAGCCTCTGTAATGCGGAAAAGCTCAAAAATAATAATAATAATAAGCAACTTCTACGATACGAAAATATTTCCTGTAATAAGGGGAGAATAGCGCAGAGAATTTAATATCTACCGACCAATGATGGGGGAAAACTGACTTAGAGACGTATCCTTACTTTTCGGTGAGTGCAGCGCGTTGCTTTAGATGGACATCAGTTGACTCTGCTAAGACCTGTATTACAGTTTACCACGAGAATAATATGGTGATTTGCACAACATAAGCCTACGTCATTACATTTTGTAATTAGAAACCAGTACTGTTATCCATGAAAGTATCAAGAAGCTGTCTTCAGAAGTTACGAACACCAGGCGGTTAATGCACCACTCAGCGTAGTGCTCAGACTGAATCTGTTAAGGATTTTAAGCAGGAAACTGTGAACAGCTGTCGTAAAATTTCCAAGAAATTAACTAATATACAGTTTAAAAATTTCTATGGGTTAGAATTTACATTATTCTTTTCCTTGTGACTAAGTTAGCATCCAAAACGAAAACATTTAGTCAAACATAATTTCAAATGTAGCTCTGGGAACAAGAAGATTAATTTAGAAAATGCAGTGCTACACGAGGTATATCGTGCAAATTGGGAGAACATTGGAAAGGGTATATTGCCTGGCAAAAAGAGTGAAACACCCCGAAGTGGAGCAGGAAACACAGAAACTTCATCAGTTGAGCGGGTGTGTGTCAGTGATTACGAAATTGAATCAAATTTGCAAAGCACATTTCAGTATGAGCCCACTTAGCAGTATGACGCTCCACCCCTTCTTGGTGCGACTGTGTGAAACGCTGTGCCAACGAGGCTTAGCTGCTAACAAACCTGTCTAGTGAGCAGGGGCCCCGGTTTCGATTCTCGGCTCTGGTACAAATTTTCACTCACCAGTTCAGTCTATTTATATGAAACCATATCTGTATGAGACAAGTAAAGTCTCTGAAACTGTGTCATCTCATTTGTATAAGTACCTGCTCCTGCATTTGAGGCTGTATACCCCATTTACGTTCTATTCTGCGGTGCTATTCCAGAAAAGGGAGAGCCTTAGCAACTCTGTTCGTGTGTAAGGAGGAATTTAGATCGAGCAGGGAGGTATGCCAGCATAATCGATGCATTTTTGTGAACATCTGTGCCAAGGTGGCTTACTGGCTAACGCACCCGCCTGGTAAGCAAGACGCCTGGGTTCGAATCCCAGCCTTGGCAAAATTGTCTCTGGCCGCTTCAGTCTATATAAATATTATTTGTATTATTATTCACAAGGTGCATTTTTACTACATCAGCATAAAAAATATAAGGGAATCTGTCGACGTTGAACGTTTTCTATCTCTACAGCTACTCCAAAGACACTGTCTGGTGCTAGACCCACATTCACTCCATTTAGAACCACTAGCCATCGCATTGTATGAGTTGGCGGAATGTAGAACTCTTGTGGGACTTAGTTGAGGCTCGACAAATTGATGTAGCTCTAAGGTGGTAAAAAATAGTTGAATCATAGCAGATCTGATAAATCTGGAAGGTTGTCTGCAGACTCCTGCTTCTGTGGCAGCCTGGATAACGGTATACTGAACCCTTGTGTATCTTCAGTCAGCACTCCCACCACTGAAGCACACTGCACTGCTGGAACAAAAAAAAAAAAAAAAAAAAATGTAATGTAACTATAAGTGAATATATTTATACATGATTTGTAATATTAAGTTTTTATTACTAACTGATGGAGCAATACGTACTTTTAAATTTTTTCTGCAAACTCTGCTGACAGCACTTCATGATGATTCATTCGCCAACGCATACGGTTATGAAATGGTCTCTATTGGAAGAGGGCCGTGTGGTGGAATGGGAGGAGGAGAGTAAGGAAAGGGAGGAGGGGAGAGATAGGGATGACCATGGGCTGACAGTGACCATGACATCACTCACGAACAACAGACGTATGCTGAGTCAGGGATTTGGGCTCGCTGTCCCACTGCCCCTCTATTGATCTAGAAATTGGGTGTTAGATTTCGCTCGTGAGTAACGGCTTTCATCCTTTGGAAAGGAATTAATATGATTTTTCGCTCTGCACCCTAAATCATATGTATCCTAAGACGGTGTGTTAGCTTTCATGTTGTCAGTATGACTTGTATCACACTGTTTGTTTTTAGAAATTATCGCTTGAAACCAGAATGAGATTTTCACTCTGCAGCGGAGTGTGCGCTGACATGAAACTTCCTGGCAGATTAAAACTGTGTGCCCGACCGGGACTCGAACTCGGGACCTTTGCCTTTCGCGGGCAAGTGCTCTACCATCTGAGCTACCGAAGCACGACTCACGCCCGGTACTCACAGCTTTACTTCTGCCAGTTTACTAGGAGACGAGGTACTGGCAGAAGTAAAGCTGTGAGTACCGGGCGTGAGTCGTGCTTCGGTAGCTCAGATGGTAGAGCACTTGCCCGTGAAAGGCAAAGGTCCCGAGTTCGAGTCTCGGTCGGGCACACAGTTTTAATCTGCCAGGAAGTTTCATATCAGCGCACACTCCGCTGCAGAGTGAAAATCTCATTCTGGAAACATCCCCCAGGCTGTGGCTAAGCCATGTCTCCGCAATATCCTTTCTTTCAGGAGTGCTAGTTCTATAAGGTTCGCAGGAGTGCTTCTGTAAAGTTTGGAAGGTAGGAGACGAGATACTGGCAGAAGTAAAGCTGTGAGTACCGGGCGTGAGTCGTGCTTCGGTAGCTCAGATGGTAGAGCACTTGCCCGCGAAAGGCAAAGGTCCCGAGTTCGAGTCTCGGTCGGGCACACAGTTTTAATCTGCCAGGAAGTTTCATATCAGCGCACACTCCGCTGCAGAGTGAAAACCTCATTCTGGAAACATCCCCCAGGCTGTGGTTAAGCCATGTCTCCGCAATATCCTTTCTTTCAGGAGTGCTAGTTCTGTAAGGTTCGCAGAAGAGCTTCTGTAAAGTTTGGAAGGTAGGAGACGAGGTACTGGCAGAAGTAAAGCTGTGAGTACCGGGCGTGAGTCGTGCTTTGGTAGCTTAGATGGTAGAGCACTTATCGCTTGAAAGATTAAATTGTAACGTGCAATTCATGTATCTTGAGTCTGGAGGTTTTTCTCTTTAGATTTTGTGTTATCAGGCATTATCACAACAATAAAATACAACCTTTTACATAGTTTTGCCGCATAAGGCATCAACCGACTGAAATCAGATAAGGTATCATTAACAATGCTAATAAGCATCTCAACAGTGATAATAGCAATATGGGACTTAACGCTTCTCAAGATGGCATGAGTGGTGCAGGTGGCACGAATGCCATCTATCGCTATCACTGTCAACTCGATGATCCCATACAGGAACATACGCTTTGCAGAGGAAAATGGTTTTGGTTTAAGCCACCAAAGATCTCAATTATGAACCTTTTGGCACCTAACACATTTGAGATTCTACTCTAGAATTCAATGTGGTCCCCACATGAGGAATTCATATAACGAATGTATGGCCCTCACAAGTTATGAAAACGACAAAGTAATTATATCAGAAAATATTCCCTTACATATAACAGAAAACTGAATCAAATCAGCTGTGGCTACATCTTGCCTGGCTTCTGCTAGCTGCTTGCAGGTCACTAACGTATCAACTATGAATGTACTAATCAACTATCACACTTTCTTCTTTACTTTTTCCGAGTTCCTTTCACATTTAACTTTCACGACTAGAAAGTATGAAAGATTTGCATACAAACTGTAAAGCTAGAAATGTACACTACCTGCAACTTACAGTGAACCGATGCGTCTTAAGTTCAGCAGTGAAATAGGGTAATTGTTTACCTATTATATTTTTTACATTTTCAAACCCGGCGTTCATAATATTCCAGTAAATCAAGAGAGCTGACACTAAGTGACACATCTTACCATTACTATGACTCTATAATGCTTCGACTTCCTAGTATCTCAAGCATCTCAATCATTGTTACCCATGTTTTTCGTAAAATTTGAGCTACCACGTGAACAGATTGACTTTCTTGGAATGAAAATCGAAGGGGCTACTGCAGAATATTTTGACTACATTATATGGAAATAGATGAAAGATATTTTATTTACAGCTAGGGATGTTACATGTCGTTACACTATACATAAGAACCTGTTTAGTTTCCCGCAATCTGGCGTCGGGTGGATTATCACCGCCCAGACAAATATTATAAACAGAGATTTTTAAATAACGTCCATGCGAGGAATAAACTTAAAGTAATTTGACTCAGGACTTGGAGCTGATAAGGGAAAAGTCTCAAGAGTGAGAAATTCAGTGGAGGCATGTCGAAAACTCAATTCATATTACAGGACATAAATAGTTAATCAACAAATGTACC
The DNA here is from genome assembly GCF_023864345.2 of Schistocerca serialis cubense. NCBI lineage: Eukaryota > Metazoa > Arthropoda > Insecta > Orthoptera > Acrididae > Schistocerca > Schistocerca serialis. The sequence continues at coordinate 546,653,165 of NC_064644.1, forward strand.
GACATTCGACGAAATCACAATTACTTTGAAGGAATAAACACATGTGTTATAAAAAAAACCAGTAAATTTGCTCTTTTACTTGTTTTTAGCAGTAGAGCAGTAGATTTTTAAAAAGCAGAAAATCTCCTGCAAAACAGCAGATTTGACAACGCTGTCCGAACGTTTTCACCTAGCGACTGCTTAATCGACCTACTGTTGCCCCCTCTTCCCATGCTACAACGTCGAGTTAACGACAGTTGTAATATTTCGCGCCCTCTTACGATCACTAACGTCAACCTTGCCGCGTAACGTAAACGTGTCGCCCTTTCTGTGAGAGATAAACTCGAGGTAAATAAAATGTTAGATGGAGGTGAATCTGCAGACATTTTACAACGTTGGTAAGTCGACAATTACGGATACAAAAAGATTAAAGACGAGAATCACGAACTTTGCATCTAGACCTGATTCTAGTGATGGTTCGACAGTCGTAAAACTCTGAAGCTCGCCATGAACATGAATCTAGATGATGCTGTTTACAAGTTGTTTACTCAGAAAAAGGCCACGAGGAGAACTTAACCCTTAACTCGCTAGGTGACTTTTCTGTAACGTCTACCACGACGTGGGCTCTCTGGGACCCCTATGTTTAAACCAAGACTTAAGGCAAAAATCATTTGAAATTTTTAATTTATCCTATATAACATTCATTTTTACAATTACTCAAGTGTTCTTTAAATGCTTCTAGTTTATTTTATTGCACTAAACAAAGCCTCCTGCATTTTACTATTTATCGTACCAAAGCACATAATTTTGTGTGGGTCTTTCAAGTAGAACACATAAATGGACTGTTAGAGTACTGAATTTTACGTTCTGGAAAATCATACAATATGTGTACCAAATAAATTTCCGAATAAAACTAAATTCCAGGATGTAAATTAGCGCATAAAAGTTCCACCCGATGGATACAAAAAGAATGTCTGTCAAATTGACATTCATTGCTGGGAACTACATTTTTCTAATTACCACTCAGAACGCTTTTGATTTTAACAGGCACCTTAAGTATTTCCTTGAAGAAAGAGACAGATCCCCATCACAACTTTCCTGGAGTTCTTCCTCTGAATGATACTCTTGTTCGATAGAAGAACTGTGATCACTCGCTAATGTAAAATCGTCGTCTTTTCCGTTTATTTCTTGATCTATACACTTACACCTACCTCCATAGACCGACCAACTGTGGTGTCACCGCCAGACACCGCACTTGCTAGGTGGTAGCCTTTAAATCGGCCGCGGTCCGTTTGTATACGTCGGACCCGCGTGTCGCCACTATCAGTGATTGCAGATCGAGCGCCGCCACACGGCAGGTCTAGAGAGACTTCCTAGCACTCGCCCCAGTTGTACAGCCGACTTTGCTAGCGATGGTTCACTGACAAAATACGTCCTCATTTGCCGAGACGATAGTTAGCATAGCCTTCAGCTGCGTCATTTGCTACGACCTAGCAAGGCGCCATATTCAGTTACTATTCTAGACAGATAATATTTTTAATCATGTACTGTCAAGAGCGACGTTCATCATTAATAGATTAAAGGTAAACATGAAACTAATTACGTCCGCTTTCTGAATTCTAATTCCTTTTCATGTTCCAGATCTCACGTCAGTATAGTCCTTCCCACCTCACGCCAGTCTGTGTGAGCTAAAACGCGTGCCTTTCGGCTTCTTCTAATATTCCTGGGTTGGCTCTCCTGCCAATCCACAACACTAACAATTTCATCAAGCTCGGAAGAGTTAAAAGTGACACTTAGTGCCAACACATTTTTAGCTATACGGTACTATATTGAAGAAAACAGGTACGTAGTTCACGAGGCGCGGTCTAGGAGACTCCAACACCTATCAGTAACACATGTCAACAATAAATACAGAAGCCGATAACGCAACCGAAAACAAAACACCGTAGACTTGGCAATTTAAGGAGGGTAGGGGGGGGGGGGGGTACAGAAGCATTCCACCACAACCGGCCTTGGAGAGCGAGTTCGAAGATTCGCGCAGTCTGAGAGACCACACCTTGTGAGTTAAGGGTTAACTCTTGTTCTCACTATATGTGAAAAGGTAATTTCGTTTCATGAAAATCTTGGACGACCGTCGAATTTTAAAGCAAGTACTGGATGGTTAAAATGCTTTAGTGAAGGCACAACACTCCTGACCTTCAAATACAACGAGAAAAAACTGCCGATTATTCAGCAGCTGATTCGTTCACAACGAAACTAAGAGACAGATCGTGAGAAGAAGATAATGTTTTCGAAAACGTTGACGATTCTGAGAAAACTGTGCTCAGTTGGAATGCCTTGGCAAGAGAACTCTTGCTACACTTCGTAAATTAGCAGCATCTGACACTAAAATATGCAAGGATCGTATTACTCCTTTAGCTTCTACTAACGATACTGATAGGCACCAATTTTCCATGCTCATCATTGGTGAAAATAAGAAACCGCCATGTTTCAAAGACGTTAATATGTCTCTCACGAAAGAGCGACTGAGGTTCGCTACCTCCACTCTCGTCTAAGGATAGAAATCGCTCAGTGTGGTATCACAAATCTTCTAAATCGCTAAGCATGCTAGGTGGTCGAATGAGCATCACCGAGCTCTGTCATCTGGTTTAATGTCCTGTATAATTTGGGCAAACATCTCGGCCTCCGTGACGTGGATACAAAATGTGCGAGCAACGGCGCGAACCCTGTTAACATATTCACTTTGCAGCTTTCTCGCGTCTGCAATGTGACTGTTAAATTCCTCAGTTACCACTCTTTTACGTAACTGCTGCTGAACTCCCACCAACGTCTACTGTTACACTATGACCTTAGCTATCTAGCATGACATGCACCCTTAGAATGCAAATACATGAACTGCAAAATTTTTTCATCCCCCAATTTTGAAACATGCGGTTGTCCAGTCAAAAATGGTTCAAGTGGCTCTGAGCGCTATGGGACTTAACTTATGTGGTCATCAGTCCCCTAGAACTTAGAACTACTTAAACCCAACTACATCACACACATCCATGCCCGAGGCAGGATTCGAACCTGCTACCGTAGTGGCCGCGCGGTTCCAGACTGAAGCGCCCAGAACCGCTCGGCCACACCGGCCGGCTAACAGAGAAATCATTATCATTAAACAATGCGCTATGGCATAAGAGTCTTAGCAAGCTTTGTCTACAACCGTATAGCTGCCACCGCTGACAACTCGCTTTTGGTATTTTGCATGCAGATATGCCGTGTCATGTGTGCTGTGACAAACAGTAGCCCTCTAACACCCACACCAATAAAGCAGTTGCCTTCCAAAAATTTGTTGAATTCTGGAAACTGTTTTAAGTAGAGCTATAATATCAATAATCTGGGTTTGCCACTATTTCTGATTCGGACTGCGCATTGAATCGAAACAGCCAAAGTTATCAGAAATATAGTGTATTAAATCCTGCTTCGCTTTTTTACCAAAGCTTTGTTTAAATGTTTTCATGGAGAAACTACATCAGGAGAAGGTAATTTTTCTCACTTTTGTCGCTATAAAAGGAGGAGAATCTCAGAATTGACTATTTTTTACCGAAATCTCAAAGAGGAAAAATGTGGAGCAGCAAATGGTATTTTCAAAAAGTCAAACAAACTGGGAAAAATCCTAGCTGGTAAGGAACATCGCCATTATTGAATTACTATAGAGTGCTGAAAAGCAATGCCTCCGAATTTTTACCGCTCGGGGTAGCCGCGTGGTCAGGGGGGCCTTGCCATGGTTCGTGCGCCTCACCCCGTCGGAGGTTCGAGTCCTTACTCGGACATGGGTGTGTGTGTTATCCTTAGCGTAGGTTTAAATGATAGTTAAATCAAGACCCCAAGCTGCCGACAGGCTTTTATATACATCATCGTAAGTTAGTTCAAGCTAGATTAAGTAGTGTGTAAGCCTAGGGACCGATGACCTCAGGAATTTGGTCCCATAAGAACTTAGCGCAACTTTCCAAAATTTCCTCCGAATTATTTATGCGAAATCCCTTACAGATTTTAAATAAAACAAACGTTATTAACAACCTGCTCTTCAGCTCTACATATATCCGCCCCAGTAGCTGAGTGGTCAGCGTGACGGATTGCTGTCCTCTGGGCCCGGGTTCGATTCCCGGCTGGGTCGGAGATTTTCTCCGCTCAGGGACTGGGTGTTGTGTTGTGTTCATCATCATTTCATCCCCATCCGGCGTGCAGGTCGCCCAATGTGGCGCCGACTGTAATAAGACCTGCGATATGGCGGCCGGACCTGCCCCGCGAGGGGCCTCCCGGCCAATGACGCCAAACGCTCATCATCATCATCAGCTCTACATATTTATTTCTCAATATGTTCACCCAGGCGAAGAACATATCTCTCTCGAGGAGAGATCAGCTTGTTGATGCCGTCACTGTAGAATGTTTGACGTTGTTCAGACAGACACAACTGCACCCGTCTGTCAAAGTGAGTCCTCGCATGCGTTCTTTATAGTTTGGAAACAGATGTAAATGGGATGTGGCCAAGCCCGAATTGTGTGGACGATGATCGATGACAATGAACCCACAGTGTACGATTGTTGCAGATGTCACAGCCCTCGTTTGTCACTTGCCATTCTCATGCTGAAGCAGAGTCGATCGAGTAATATGCATGACACGTAACGCCTCAAACTATTTTGAGGACGGAATTAAAACGTGGAGGCATTATTTTCAGCACGCCCACGGATGTTTAAATCAAGTAGTTAAAGAGTATCATCAGTCTTTTTACTTTAAACTACATGCGTTCTTCCAAAGTTCACTGTTGTTCCTTACATTTATTAGTTCTCCCATTCTCTGCATTTTGTTGCTCCGCAGTTGTCGTAAAAGTACACTTTTTCCAAGGCGCGCATAACTGATGCTTCCAGCAGGCGTCAGTAGCCGGCTGACCATTGTTTAGTCACACTCGCCAGAGGAAATCTGTCCAGTGACTGAGAGATTTTGTTTTTTTCCGGTGTGGCTGGGCGTTTGTGTTATCCTCATCATTTCATTCTCATTCGTGAAAGTGGCTCGGGGACTTCGTACGGCCGCTGATGACAGCCAGTTGAGCGCCTCACAAACCAAACATCAACTTAGAGAGGAATGTTGAGTAATGTAAAAATCTGCTTATGTTTTCTACTATTTCTTCTTCGTACTTCCATGATGTCGTTATCTGAGTCACTAATAGGGATATCAACTGAAACGTTGTTCTATGATTTGCCCTGGCATAGTTTGCAAACGATAGTACACTTAATGCCATTCCTCCTGCTGGAACAACTTCCATGACACCCAATGCTGCATATAAATGGTTTTCAACAGGACCGCCGGTGCCTCTTCTTTGGTCGTGGGAACTGGCAAAAGGCCGGAAATCGAACCCGGACCCCGTGATCCAGAGGCAGCAACGCTAGCCACTAGACCACGAGCTGCGGACTCTCTTACTCTAAGTGAAGATTCGTTGTTTAATTTTATTGATTCAACACAATTTTATAAAATCATAGGTAACTCACTTTATTACTAAGTCTCTTGATTCCTAATAAAATAGTAACAAAATTAATGTATCTTTTTAGCATATATACTTGTAAACAAGTTTTTGCCCTTGATATAATATTATTCTGCTAATTTCATAGTTTTCATAACTATTATCTCGATAATGTATCGGCTACGAATTATGCATAACTCAGATAAAAAAGTGAACACTGGAAAAATTCGTTGAATGCGAAGTACGCTGTTGATGTTCGTTGCTAATTATGTGATAGACAGTACATATAGCTGATTAGTAGCGATACTTAAGAGCTGCGTTTTTTATTTCTTTCACTTTTGGAAAACACAACTTCATCTCTCCCACGTTCTTCCCTGCAATTTTGAATGAAACTGGGATATTCTCAGATACTTCACATTTTATGATGACGAAACGAGTGTTTTTCAAAAAGTGTGAAAAATTGCCGTTTTCTGACTAAAACTATGAGACATTCAATTAAAAACCAAAGTTTTGGTAATCAGACAATGCAGAATTTAATGCACAACAGGTTCCGTGACCTTGGATTTGTAAGTTAAACGCTTTTTTTAGGAGAAATTTAGAAAAACTAGAAAAAGGCCTAAATTTTGGTTTTCTTGTAATCGCGGCAGAAGCTCCGCTCAGAAATAGGTTCAAACTCAGATTATTCATATCAAGGACCTACATAAGTGATTAACAGAGTTTACACAATTTCACTAATTTTTGGGAGGCGTAACTCTAATTCTCTTGGTTATAGTTAGAAGAAACCGCTAAAAACAAAGAACCACGTTATATAATCAGCAACACAACTGATTGCTACCTTCCTCTGCCAGTGCAGTTAATAGCCAATATGGCGACATGTTTTCAACCAATGTGACTTTTAAGTGTCACGTGTACGATTTGAGGAGTTCTTGGTGACGACAGTCGTGTTACAAGACGTCCAGTCGATGATTCCGTAGTCTCACTATTCAGTTTGTCCGATGCACATCCACACTCGCGATTCATTGTATTTTCTGCCAAGGGAACGCATTCTCTCTCCAGAATATATGGACAGAAATCATTGCTTATTGTTAGCCCAGTGCAGATTTTGTCGACACCACCATAGACGGTATCCTCTCTACTCTGCGGTGAGCAGCATACCGTCTGCACTGGCACTGACACACAGAGCTATGTCAGCAAGTCTTGAGACAGCCCAAAACTCCGGATACAGTTGTCTTCCAGACAGCGAGGGATTTCGTCGCGGAGTGCAGTCAGATTGTGTGTCCTGTTATGGAGTCGACCTGACCATTCTTTATATCTACAAAATGTCGTCAAAGACTGTAAGCAGCGCACCTAAGCATGCTGACCTGCGGTTGACCTGTATCAAGAGGTCCACGAAAACCTTATCGAGAGTCTGCCTTCTGCTGTCGAGGAGATTACAAACACTGACGAAAATGGGGGAGTAGTGCAATACTTTTTGTTCAAACTCATTAGAAGAAAGCATCGGGTGCAATGGCTGTCCTTATGTTAGGGATAGCAAAAAGTAAAGAACCTTCAACATCGCAGCGCGTCAGCAATCGTTGGTTAATATATTAAAAAACTAAAAACCCACCTCGGTTGCGAAAAAAGCATCTAGTGTTAAGTGTTAACCCAGGTTTCGGCGTAGATAAATACACCTTCTTCAGAACAACAATAAAACCCACAAGTGCCTAAGAAGACCTTTGTCAATGATTAAAAGAACACCATAGCTATACATTTATAAACGAAAAAGGAAAGAAAAACACAAATAGTACACATGTACAAAGTCAAAACCACTACTTAACTTAATGGTGTACGCACCACCTCACACCGGCCTATGTTCGATGGGCCATGGTCCGCCATAAACTGCAGCTACAAATCGTCGCTCACTTACAAGCCTGCTTGAATTTTATTAGAAATTTTTATGAACTACTTAGAGTCTGTTTTTTTTTTTGCCAGTGACAGAGAGACTCTTACGAGAAAAAATTTTAGAAACGATACGTTGGCGACATTCTATTAATCACTGATAGTTCTCAAAATGATGTAGACCATATTTTTTCGATTTTTAATGAGCTCCACCATAATATCAGTTTTACAATTGAGCGAGAATCCGATACTAGGTCCTTAAATTTTTTGGACCTCACTTTAACTGTGGTTGACAACCGCATTGAATTTAATATTTTTCGGCGAAATACGTTTTCCGACAATATTATACCTGCAGACTCGGCCCATCCCTACGCCCATAAGATGGCCTTTTTTCATTCTAATATTCATCGAGTTACAGCTATCCATCTTGCATTAGTTGCGGTAGAAACTGAACTGGTCACGCTTGAGAATATTGCTATAAATAATGGCTATAGGCCTCAGTTGGTAAGACAGATCAATAACAAAAAAATAAATAAAAATAATATTATGTCTTCCACCCTAGGGGATGCGTTAGATGACAAACAGGTGGCAACGATATCTATCCCTTACATAGGCAATATAAGTTACAAATTGGGGCGTTTACTCAGAGCCCATAACTTCAGAGTCGCCTATTCTACTAATAATAGTTTACATAGGAATTTAATTCACTCCTTGCAGAGTAAGAGCGATAAACTTTCCCAATCAGGAGTACATAAAATTACATGCGGGGATTGTCCAAAATTTTACATCGGGAAAACGGGGCGTGCTCTGGGTCTCAGGTATAAAGAGCATATTCCTACTAGAAGCGGTGACGGTACTAAGGGCTCTACTTATGCGGAAAACCTTGTTCAAACGGCTCATACGCCGAACCCTCCAGTTAATATCGAGTTACTTCATGCCGAGGTTAAGGGCTTAAAACTGAAAGTTTTGGAAGAAATGCAGATCTTTAAGCATCTGAAACATGTTAAAGACAATATTCTTAACGACCAACTCCTACTAAGAAAAAAAATTTTTTGAATGTTTCGCGCAATTACTTGTTCTTCATACTTGTAAATCTGATGATCTGGGGATTATCACATGCCCGCGCTGATTGGCGAGCGCGGTTGGTCAAGCTGTTCATCTTCTTTCCTTTTATCCTCATTTTCCTTTTACTACGATGAAGGTGACTCTAGCCCGTTGAACACCTCACGTTTTATCCCTATATCCTTATTACCACGACGTCTGCAGATTACGTCCCCTCAGCCCCCCCCTCCCCCCAACTCCACCCCCAGGCTAACTACTGGCTTTAGGTATAGTTTTCAAGAGTTCTTCCTGTTGTCATAGGTAGCTTCATATATAAGTTTCTTTACTAGCATAAGCAACCGTGTGCGGTTATTTTTAGGTTTCATCTTCTATTTAGCTCGTTTCTTGTTCAATCCATTCCATTTTTCGATATACGTTGATCCACGGTTGGGAATATATTGGCTATTTAGCCCCGACCCATATATAAACTTTCTCGTATTCGTATGAGCATGCGCATTCAAGTAACTTCCCTTGTCTTGTGCATGTGCATAGATAGCGGGTCAGGCTTGTAAGTGAGCGACCATTTGTAGCTGCAGTTTATGGCGGGTCATGGCCCATCGAACATAGGCCGGTGTGAGGTGGAGCGTACACCATTAAGTAAAGTAGTGGTTTTGACTTTGTACATATGTACTGCTTGTGTTTTTCTTTTCTTTTTCGTTTATAAATGTATAGCTTTTAATCATTGACAAAGATCTTCTTAGGTACTTGTGGGTTTTATTGTTGTTCTGAAGAAGGTGTAGTTATCTACGCCGAAACCTGGGCTAACACTTAACACTAGGTGCTTTTTTCGCAATCGAGGCGGGTTTTTAGTTTTTTAATATATTAACCGACGATTGCTGACGCGCTCCGATGTTGAAGGTTCTTTACTTTTTGCTATCCCTGATATAAGGACAACCATTGCACCCGATGCCCTCTTCTAATGAGTCTGAACAGAATGATATTAACAGATAAATAAATAATATAATTAACTTCGCTTGTGGCAGATTAACTTAATTTTATCATTTTCTTCAAGTGTTTCAAAATTTTTATATCACTTGAACTTCGCACATCATTTGATATTCATCATAAAATATTTTAACCTGGCACGTCAAACTTTTCAGTCATGGAAAGAGAAAAATCCTGCTCAAAGTTGGTGCGATCTGAAATTTCATTCTGTATTTCGTAGTCAGTGGGTCAATTGATAATTTTCTCATTTCCATTCGTTGTGCTTTACGTATAAGTACTAGACATAACAAGAATCATGTTAAAGGAATTGTTTTCGTTTTCCCATAAGTACAACTTTTAGTGAATTTATTCTAGCAGTGGAGTATATCTGACCATAGAAAGATTTCATTTTGCTATCGGTAGATACGAGCCCTGAAAAATGCTGTGGATATAAATAAAAGAATTGCAATGATCACTATATTCATATACTTCCATTCTAATCTTGAAATGAAACACCAGCACTACTTGGCAGATTCACGAGGGAAAGAAATTTAAGTAGCTATAATGATAGCTATTCCGTAGCTAATAATTACGGATTCAAAAGATTGGAACGAATTGCAAAAGTTTCTAGATCTTTGTTCGGACAACAACCTACACGTCGAATCATTGGCTTGTACAAATGAAAACGGGGAACTTACAGACCGCAGACATTCTAAATCAATAATTTCGTGGCAGCACATTGAGTATATCCCACTCTGATATGCGATTCGGACATTTTCCTAAACTGATTTAAGAAAAATTAATTAACTGCAATTTAGATAGTTAATGAGCATTTGAGCTCGGCCCAAACGGTTTGTAACCAATTAGCCACTGTGCTAAACATTTTCTCTCAGCCGTATCACAAGATATCCGCCATTTGGTGCGTAACACAAGATTTCCGGCATGTCGTGCGTGGTAATTCAATAAGAAGACGGGGTACAATCGCTGGAATTTATGTAAATTCGGCACATGAGTGACCTATGCACTGTATTTTCTGCATGAGTTGGCGTATAAAACACCACGTTTGAGTGAAAGAGGAAGAGAGACAAGGGAAAAATATAGATAGGGGTCGTCTACAGTGAAAAATACACAGTATTTAGGAGTGAGTGGTTGACTGAACCCACCTCACTTCCTGCGATGTGATATTAGTGCTTCATTTCCGCTGTCCAAAAGCGAACTCTGCTTGAAGCATAGATCACCTTTATAATTTATATACATAATATCTATTACTTTGCTAGTAAAAGTTCTTGGTTTCGTAAGAATTTATAACTTGTTATTTGGGAGCTAATATCTGCATTTGGGAGAAGTCATAGAATAGTAGAGATCTAGTAGTTTGAAGAGCTCTCTTGTGCATAGTTAAGAGGGGAGGAAGTCGTAAGACCCATTCACATTATTTGAAACTTTCTGATTCGATCGCAGTCTCAGTTTGAGGCGCAAACATTCTGTTAGATTGATGTATAAGTTCTGGACTTGACGAGCTTTTTCTCCGCAGGTCTTTCGACAGGGTCTCACCGTATTTTGCCTCCCCTGTCGAGTTGAAGTAGAACGTGATGAGATCAGCGAGTTGGCGCTGGTGCAACTAATTTCATTCCACACGTGAGCACCACCAAGATGTATGGAAAACTCAGCAGCAAGGCTTAGGAGCAGTCAGGGTCCACTTAGTAGTGCACTTCAGATCACTGTAACATAGTCTGGACTGATCAAAGCTTCTCATTTGTTAGACCGGTGATTTACGTGCCTGTCCAGACATCCAAGTTCAGTTTCCTGTGTTTTTCCTGAAATGGACGGGTACGGCAGATTTAAATCCCCATTTTCAGACAATATGAGCTTTCAGATGATGCTCCATCTCTGGTGACGCTGTAATTGGTGAGACTCGTTATCCTAAACTCCCTTGATTAGTTATACTTTGTGCTTTCCTTATTTATCCAGTTTCAAACTATTGCTGCATATTGGGGCATGCTCTTTCTATAAACGTTTCCACGAACTCGTGCACCCCTTTTGGCCAATGGCTAATTCCATATCAGTAAAAGAAACAATAAAGCACAACTTGTCCATCTCTGAGTGCCACACCACGCTGAGGCAGAGTCCATCCAACATGCAGCAGCCTGGTCCACTCACTGCCACCCACCTACCTCATCGAGGAGGAGATTCGTCACCACGTCTGTTCCTCCCACAGTGCTCCACAGACAGCAGGCGGCATCGCGTGCGCAGTCGCAAGAGACATCGCCTGGTCCTTCAGTTTCATTTGTGGCTCTCGATACCAGGACGACCTCTCATATCGCTATGACCATGATCCTAGCGTTTTAGTCTATAGTCTAACATCTTTTTGTACATGAGAAGCGGCTGATGGTTACTTCTACAGTAAATATCACCTCGTCAATGCACACGGCCGACAGTGCTGGTACGGTTCCACATTCAGCGACTTCCGTGGTCGGAGCTTCTAGACCACTGTACTGCATAATGTTGTCTAAATCGTGTTTTAGGGCGCTACCTAATTTATTCAAGACTTTGCTTGAATCACATTACTCATTGCAACAACCAAAATCATATTTAAAGTCCAGGCACAAAGTGTGCTCGTTGACCCTGTTGTTCACCTTAAACTGCAGTGCCACATTCATTAAATTGATGAAAATTTGGTAATGGTACTGAGGTCTTTTGTCAGGCACATGGCCCTCTACAAATTTCAACAAAAATATCGTTTGCACCAGTCTGTTACAGCGACTTAGCACTTTAAATAATTAATTACGAGTGAGTTAATTAGTTATGATTGAGTACACATATCCAAGGGCACAATAGATGCGGATACACCATCCTCGTAAGCAATATGAAATACAGATTACATGCCATAAATAGTTTCCCATAGTATAACTCTCAATCTGTTGTGTGGGTATTAATTATGATATAGTGATTATTGACGATCTAACTATGCATCGTAAGTGTTTTTTTCCTTATACCTCTGCTGAGGATGACGTACCTACTGCTATTGTGCTCTTTAGAATGAGCAGGCAAGAAGCTTTAGCTGTGACGGGTGGAGCCAAATAATGTAACTCACTAATTTAAAATTATTGCCTGGTGGAATGGACGTATATTTCATCATAAATGCGGTCCTAGAGGTTGTTAGAAATTCTATGGATACTTAGGAACGACTCTTTTCAATACATGAAAATGTGATTCTGGAAACTTAACGTCCACAGAACTTCCACACCTTGAAAGTACGGCTTCGTGCCAAGCATCACGAGCAGTTCCTGTCATGGTTGGAAGACTGTTCTCGGAAGATGGAGAAGCAGTTTGCGGCTGCTGACATCAGAGAGGCGGTGCGACCCATTCACCAGACAACTTCTTTTGAGGACTCACTGACGGAGGGGGGCGCCATTACAAAGGTAAGGCAGTGTCATGGTTACAGCGAATGTTATTACGGGAGAATCCACTAATGGAGTAATCGTGACCGGATCCCAGCTCCATCTCTCTCCAGAAACAACAGCATTCTCTCCAGGAATCACAGCAGATTGGCGTTTCTCTCGAGGAACAGCAGACGGCGCGAACTTTTCCCAAAGGCTCACAGTTGGAGCGACGCGTAATTGGGAAGGTAAGGCAGCGTCCTCTTACCACGGATAGCAGAAAGGTAGAAACAAATAGGTACAGTAATAGTAACAAATTTTTAAATCGATCTACTAACCCACAGACGGCGGGATCTACCTCTGTCCTAGCTCACATGTAATGGAAATCTCTCGCACAGAGGACAAAAGCGCGTGGCAGGAAAACGGCACTGCGCATTTAGATTAACAGAACTGGTTGGGGAAGCTATCCACAGACTAAGACCAACAATACTGACGTTAACCATTTGCTGACACGAAAATTTATTGTTTCGTGGTATTTAGATAATTACACTCTGCCATAAATGGAAAGGGTTGTAACATGAATCATCACTTTGATATGTATCAAACTTTGTGGGACTGGCATTACACAACGAGTCGTACATGACTAAACTTTCCTTCCATTCTGATCTGATGTCCATCAGTACGAGGTATGTCCCCAATGGACAGAAGCAGCCGTATTCGGTGTGGCGTGGAAACTAAAATTTCGTACTGAGGGGTTTTCGTGCGTTGCTTACACGCATGCCGTTTCACTTGACAAAGAAAACTAGCTGGAAGTTGGTTTCATTCTGTGTCATCACTTCCATGATCTCCATCTTGAAAGCACCCGACGTCCTCGATGATTTGTTGGTACGTTCCAATGTTTTTCGCTCCTATAGTTTCTACCTTGTCAAATACTCATTTCCATACAACCATTTTCACAGGAAATTAACAAAATTTCCCATATTAGTGTTAATGATTGTTAGCAGAACAGAACTATGTCCAGGAATGTTCTCTTTGCTTGTGCTAGTCTGCCTTTCACGTCTTCCTTGCTTCGTCAGTCGTACTTTATTTTGATTCCAAAGTACGAGTATATAAATTCCATTACGTCGTCTGTTGCATAATACATTACAGAAAATGTGTTACATCTCGGGACCATGGCACACGATGATAACGAACGCGAAAAAGAACTTTAAGATAATGGATCGACGAATGTCAGGAATGTAACACAGGCAATCAAAATAATATTCTCTGATTACTTTCTGTTAGATAACTAGTTAATCGTATGTGTTTTTGGGCACTGAGTCAATATCTTACCTTATATTATCCTATCATGAACTGTTTGTCGCAATGTGGGTTTCTCACTCAATAAAACATTAGGAAAACGCAAGAAATGGTAATGAGGACATAGATTTTATTTAAGTACAACATGGAAATCAATCTAAAGTTTCCATAGTATTAAGCACAGAGATATTTGTGTCTTAATCAAAATGTAATAGTCTTCTCTTTGATGGGGTAGCTCACTGACCTTCGATGGCGAGTATTTCTTTTATCATTTACGATATTAGACGGGGTTCACAATTTATATTCAATAACGGTGCTCAGAGAGCAACCTGTGTGTTGTGGGAGCTGCGTAGCCAACACAATGCAATGTTCAGGTTTCTGTGAGAGGCAAAGAACCAAAACATGTTAATCTCATTTTTGTAGCTGAAGCAGGCCTCAAAGTCATGATTGAAAAACAAAGTGTATGGCGTGTACAAAGCTGTTGTTATATGCTTCTTGGACATGTTACAGCCAAGAAAACAATGTATTGTGCTGCATATGAAGAGCCAATACAGGAATCCTCTCTTGTGACTGATAGTCTGCTGGATATGGTCTTTCTCCAGTACAGTCGACAAAACTTTATGCAGATCTGTGTATGAGACTTCGAGCACTGGCCACGTGCTCGAATTCAATGATACATTTGTATGTGATATGCTCAATGTCAACATGCAGATGGTATTTCTTTTTGCGATGTATCGGAAGAGACACACGTGTAAAATATTATAGGAATATTTATTACAAGAAGTGGTATAACTGGTTAAAGTTTGGATGCAGATGGTTCCCTAAATACTACACAGATTTTACTCATAAAACTAGTAGAAATCGGCTGTATCTATTCTCATTGAATGATGATTGTTTCTACTATTAACGTTACAACTGCATATTTAAAAAGTAGGTGTAACCAAAAGACCTGTGTTATTTCATAATTGTAGACACCACTTGAATTATAGCTCATTGTGGAATCCAGAAATGGTAGTGTTTTTTTCCCGATATGTCAGTGGATTGCGTGATACAGGCTGTGATGATGAAACTACTTACAAAACTAGAATGCAAGAATCCCTTATGTGATAGTAACTTCACAGACACGTCGGTAGAGCTGAGTTATGTAGCAAAAATGGCAAATGTAAGCACGCAGATGGTAATAACTGGTTTCGATGTAATGGAAGAGAGAGTCACGGTAAAATTTTATAGGAGGTTCTATTACAAGACAGGTTCCCATGATTTGTTTCATAAACACAGGTATGATATAGCTTTGCATTGGTAAAATGAGACTTGCCATAGCGTACAAAACAGCAACATCTTCGTGAATTATAGTCTGTTGTTGTCGAACGTAAAATGATCGTGTTCTTTCCGACGTGTGAGGTAATGGAATGAAAGATTGTATCCTCTTATGTTATTTAACGTGTCTGTAGTGTCCGCAACACACACACGCGCATTCCAGTCTATTTACAGACACTGATTTGAACGCGAAAGTCGCTCTCAGGTAGTGTCATTTGTCCTTCAAGCTGAAAAAAGCTTAATACAGATGTTTCTTTTTCTTTACAGTTTAAATTCACGCTTTTTTCTTTACTCTGATGACGGTTTCGAAATAGCGAGGACATTCTGCGTTGATCGGTGGTTTCCACAGTAAAATTTAGGATGTCCTTTTGCCCAGCTTTACACAGGTGAACATGTGTCGGAAGTCTGATAATTTGTAATCGGTTGTGGAGCACTTCCTTGATCTTCAGAAAATAATGAGGTGCGAACTGTATCCTGTGGTCGAATGTAAAACTATATCGCTTTTGCTCATAAAGTTAAAAGAAAATGAACTGCACCTATCTTCGTGGAAAGGGGACATTTACTACAGTCTCGATTGTGTTTCCCTTTTCAATGGATGCTCAATTATAGGAAGTACGTTGACATTAAATAAAATTGTTTTCTCTTCTCAGAACGGCAGTGTGGTGGTGTGTGGGTGGGTCGCGTTGGGCAGCTGTACTCCGACCATGGTGTGGCCTAAGGGGCTGTGAAGCCTTCATTTGCCTCCTATTCATTAGTTTGGTTTACATGCGTCTGTGTTGTGAAGGACCATTGCCTTAAGGTGAGCCTGGTGCCTCTCGTCCCCTGGCGGAATGGCGGTGGGCTGCAGAAAAATCGCAAGGGTCTCAGCGGTAGCAGTTGACTACCTGAGTAAGTCTGTGTCCTCCCTCGCCCACCAGTAGGTTGAGGGATAGTGGGACGGAGGGAGCAGTGGGGACGAGTGCAGGTGAGAGAGCCTCTAATTTTCTGCACTTTGTGATCGTACATCGAGGAGAACGCCCATTCAACTACTTCCCCCTCTGCAACATTTTAGGACGACGATTTTCTCCAGTACATGTGTTGCGTTTTGACCCATTCATTCCGAGTGCTGTATTTTTTCATGACAGTTTCGATGTGTAATTGGAACAGTGATGCATTTGTATCAGTTGTGGTAGAATGTATTGGCCTCAATTATCTGGTTTGGAGGGTGATTGTCCAGGAGGCATTTTTAGCGAACTATGACGTCAAATAGTGATAGAGCCCTCTTCTATATCTTTACAGGTATTGCACTTATTAAACTCCTCACTGTCCAACACCAGCATCTCGTCAGTTGATCATATTTCCTGTCAAAGAAAAAAATAAATAAAGATAGGACCTTACACCCCAGCCCTTCTCCTGCCAGTTTTTAGGTGAAGGGTAGAGTTTGAGTGTGTCTGCCACAAATTTCGAGTGGTATTGTGAAACTTGTATGGCATCGTCAATTTTTCAGTTGTACTGAGATTTTAGGCAGTCCTTGCATACCGCTATGGATATAATTATGCAATTATGACCATTCTTTGTGATTAGCTACGTAATTAGGGCTGATCTCCATTTCAGTTTCCCGATCGAAATAAAGAAAGTACACTAACCAAACCTTCTTCTCCTCCACCTGGACAGGTTCCATGTGCTGGATGAGGGAGGTGGGGTGCACTTGAGCTTCCTGTCCAGAAGGATCAGGGTTCGAATCCTGGAAAGGGCACCACCATTTTTAATTTCCCGCCAACTGGAAGGTGGGGGATGGCTAGGGACTTCAGTACTGCCCCTGGGATAAAGAAATTCCCTCCAAAATTCTAAATTCCCGCTAAAGTTCAAAATTCCCGCCAATAAGGTTGGTGGAAGAGGATGATGGGGTGAAATGGGGTGAGAGAGGGTCCAGGGACCAACAAGGAGGCTGAGGAAAACACATGATGTCATCTGGGAGTGGGGATGGGGTGTGGAGGGAAAATTTGGAGGGTAATTAATTGATAAATTTAATTAATTTTCATATCAATGTGATACCAAAAATGGAGCACCATCTCTCTAATATATATTTACAGATTAACAATTGTCGAATTTTTCGTTTGTTTTACCGTGAAACCTTGTTTCTTGCCAAAGTTGATCATTCTATGTCAGTGGGAGGTTCGCGAACGTCAAAGTATATGATATAAATGGCTGTATCTGATGACTGCATGAGCTTAGATGGTTAAATGTTCAACAAACCATAATCCTTTATACGTGACATAAATATGAAATTGTTACGAATACCCATTAGCGAGAAAAAGGTGCGTGAACAGTCGTACTAACAGGTAGACAGACAGACGGCTGACAGAATTGATCCTGTAATGATCCTGTCTTTAGCGATTGAGTTACGTAACCCTGAAAAAAGCAGTTAAGCTATTGCTGTTTGGAATTTACCTTTCGTATCACAGCATTGATGGCTCTGTGCACTATGGGACTTAACATCTGAGGTCATCAGTCCCCTAGAACATAGAACTACTGAAACCTAACTAACCTAAGGACATCACACACATCCATGCCCGAGGCAGGATTTGAACCTGCGACCGTAGCGGTCACGCGGTTCCAGACTGAAGCGCCTAGAACAGCTTGGCCACACCGGCCAGCTCTCCGTATTTCGGAGAGATTAAAATCCGGTCAGTGTTTACTACATTCTTCCTGTTACATTCGTAGACAATGTAAGGATAACTGTGGTTTCGCAGAGGGAGTATTGAAAAATTATCGCCTTTGTTGTAAGCTGTAATTCTGCCGATCAGTCCTGCCATAAATACCTAACTAGTGTGTTAGAAGGTTGGATTGACTGCAGAAGTGGCGAAACACAAACAGCTTCTAAACACGTGCAGAAGAAACAGGTTCCAAGTAAGTTACATTAACATGAGTTAGGTACACACTAAAATTGTTCAAGCAGTGATAGAGGAAGACCCTTTGTACGATGATGTGTCGTTCTGCAGAAAGAGTACGTATGTGAGGCCACTGACGCACTATCCACATTGCCCACTAGTGTTGTGAACTTGTTCCTGGAACTGTTCATTTCAAATTCACTGGACCTGGAGGAAGCTAAGTGGGTCTCATGCTCTGCCAGGCTAATGGCTTAGATTTTATCTTTCCTAAATGGAATCCTCCCAGCCATCTGGATCTCCCGGCTTGAGGATCAGGAATGAAGTGAATTCTGCTTCGCCTACCTGATCTCAAGGACAGCTATCAGTTCTGAACTAATTTATAACTCTTCCTGGTCATTTTAAATCATCACCCATGCTGATACAGCTGGAAAAAGCCTTCCAAGGTTGCAGAAAAGGTAAGGAAGAGAAAAAGGTGGACAGTCACTGGTAGTTTTGAATATTGTCTGCAGCTATTATTCAGCAGTAAATGACCGAATATAATGACCACAGGGATGTGTATATAACTTTACAAAACATGTAGCGTGACAGTTTGGGAATAAACTGCCCTGTAACACTATGTATATATGTGGCGTATTCGGAAAGTAAGATCCGATTCGGTGCGAAATGGAAACCACTTTGAAAATCCGATGTAACTTCGCACAGATGTGTTGGACAGTGTTTTCAGCGTGCCTATCGATCGCTCCACGTCGCTCTTTTCAGTTGAGAGCGCAAAGTGATCACGTTGAAATGCTTAAAGCAACAGCGTCTCCCGCTGAATATGTGGATCTGGAGAGAGATTTCGCCTGAAGCTATGCAGTCCACATAAAATAAATGTCATGCGTTTCTTTTTCCAAGACAATTTTCACCCGCATTCTGCAGGGTTAATGAGGATGCTCCTGCAGCGTTTTCGACGGGAAGTGTTTGATTACTCGCAATGCACCCCTTAACTGTCTCCTTCGGTTTTTCATATCAGCTCTCATGGTCCGTGCCGGCTGTTGTGCCCGAGCGGTTCTAGGCGCTTCAGTCCGGAACCTTGCTGCTGCTACGGTCGCAGGTTCAAATCCTGCCTCGGGCATGGATGTGTGTGATGTCATTATGTTACTTAGGTTTAAGTAGTTCTAAGTTTAGGGGACTGATGACCTCAGAAGTTAAGTCCCATAGTGCTCAGAGCCATTTGAATTTTTTCTCATGATCCGTTGGTTACGAAGACAACGTTCTGGCACAAACAACGAAAGGCAGACCAGCGTAGAGAACTGGCGGGAAGCACAGGAGGATTCCTTCTGTGACAAGGGCCACAGGATGTTTATACAACGCCACGACGAACGTCTAAGTCGGAGGGCAACTATTTAGAGAAGAAGCTGGAAGATGTGACTAATTGTTGCGAATAAAAAAAATTGTGATTCTCACTGTGGTTTTCTTTCGTGACCGATCGGTCTCATGCTCTTCCGAACAGCCCTCGTATTCTCTCAGACAAAAACTTTGAAACTAGTTTCATATATCCAGCGAACAGTTAAATAGCTCTGTCATTTCACTGAATACAAGCTGCTGGGGTACATACATAACAAACAATCTAAAACTGCGAATAAACAATAAACAAGTTATATTCACCAATATAGCTTTCCTAATTTCGTTATTCAGTTATTTTGCGTACTAATTGCGGCAGGTTTATTGCAAAGATGCAATTCTGTACCTAGTATCGTTTCTGAACAATTTAGTTATATTTGAGTTGGTCTGTGAGATATTCAGAAAGTGTTGTTTGAGATCTGGCTATTCCAAAAATCAACTTACAACTTGCCTCGCTGTTGGGGCATGAATTTAAGGAAGGCACTCTTGTGTTCTGCCAAGCTGGAGGTCGGATTTTGAGTCTGATGCTGCTAGCTGCTGCGTTGGTGTAGAATTGGGTGGTGATGTGCAACTTGGCTGTCTGCTAGTTAAACAGACCAGCAATACGAGTTTGCTAATCATTAATAGCAATCGCCTTTTCACGTGTAACTATGTTCTTGATTCTCAGGGTAAAGTTACTGTAATTTTTATGTGTTTGTATGAGTGTCTCAGATGTGGAGATACTGTCTTTGTGTCTTTGTGAGGAGAGTATGTTTCGAGGCTCAGTACAGAATCTGCTCGCTATTACTTCATCACAATGATAGTACAGTCAGTTTTTGCAGACTCCACATCTATGACTTTTGTCAATGATTTGCAACCTGTATGGACTATACGTTGATTATCTCATGCTCAGAAACTCTGTGAGACACGTGTTTCTGAACAGTTTGGTTACACGTACTAACATGATTGAGCTACATTCTGGCAGTCAGTAATATGGATTTACATTCAAGTAATCTTTACTGTTAATTTGGCTAGCCAGTCACCTACGTCCTATATATACAAATTATGCCGACTCGCACTCAACAGTAGGAATACAAACACTTGATATAAAACGTGTCATTTGTCTTCAAACATTGATACAGTATTTGGGGATCTCCTATAGCATTTAAATTCAGCAAGAATATATTTCGCATTTCTTTACATGCTTTCCAGTGTAAAAAGGTACATGCCAGTTTGTCGCAGTTGACAGGAATGCAGTACTCTGTTCTATGCAAAATGTGCTTTTCTGATGATTTGTGTCTGTAAACTGAGCCCACACACGAACCGCATTGTACAGGGTTGAAAGCCACGTTACTTAACACGTATTTACGGTTAGTGAGAGAGTTTGTGCAATTGCTTATGTTCATATAAGTTCAACTTTCTTTTGCTATGCTGAGTTCGATTCCATGGCCATCAGGTTTATAGCCGTTGTTGCTACGACATGTGGTAGCTCTGTGTAGTAAATCGCTCACATTGCATACCCCAAAGCTCCTACAAATTTAATAGTGTATTCTTCCTGCTGTACCCCCAGGCTACTGCCTGTAACAACCTGCCAAAAGAGTGGCCTTAGCTGTGAACCCCTAAAGACACTCCCTCTGGAGATTGAAAGAAAACAGTACGACAACAACACAACTACTCTGGGTTGTCTTCAACTGAACCTCCAGCAGCAATCACGGTACGCTGTAGCGAATGCTTCCCTGGCAGAGGAGTAAGCATCGTCGTAAGTAGTGTGACCACCTCACGTATTACCTCGTTTCCACGTATCACGCGCCCACTAAACGACGTGGCTCCTATCCTTTGTGTATGTGTGTATGTGTGTGTGTGTGTGTGTGTGTGTGTGTGTGTGTGTGTGTGTGTGCGTGCAACTGGAGGTGGTGGTGTTAAGGACGCTGCCCAGCCATTGTACGCTCTACAGTGCGTTCACAATGCAGAGTTTAACGGGCACTGCTGCAGCCAAGCAGCAAAGCCATCGACGAATACTCCTTTGCTGGACTTCATTTTTAGAGCGCCCTTAAACTAACCGCCACGCTGATCTTTCTCTTCTGCCCTTCTTCGAGGTCATCACCCCACTGGAGTTTACCTTCTGAACTTACTCGAGCTCATTGCCTGACTGGATACCACCTTCAGCCCATCCTCGAGCTAAACACCCCACAGGAATCACCATTCAATTCATCCTCGAGCAAAGTACCATTCGCAGGATTTCATCTTCGACAGAACGTTCGAGGGAGACATCAGTTAATGGCTTTCAGCCAAGAACATTCCGATGCAACTTCAGTAATTGAATTTCAGATAAGAACATTCCACCCCGACGTCAGTGAGCGACATGAAACAGGTAGAGCAGACCCATATCTCATCAAGTTGTGTGACTGTATTGTATTCATTAGAGTTAATAAAAGTATAAATGTTCTTTTACTATTTGGGTTCAAAAATGGTTCAAATGGCTCTGAGCACTATGCGACTCAACTGCTGAGGTCATCAGTCGCCTAGAACTTAGACTTAATTAAACCTAACTAACCTAAGGACATCACACACATCCATGCCCGAGGCAGTATTCGAACCTGCGACCGTAGCGGTCGCTCGGCTCGAGACTGTAGCGCCCAGAACCGCACGGCCACTCCGGCCGGCTACTATTTGGGAACATCACTTTTAGCTCTTGGTCTTGAACAATAAAACTGTGATGAAGATAACTTGTTTAAGGCTTTTACCGAAACAGTAACTCACATCCACACTATCAGACTTTTCGTGCTTTCATGCATGCCCAGATTAGCCCTTCCATACCCATGCAACTGCTTAACTTTGTTGCTAGTTTCTTCGCCATATACATATCACACTGTCTCTTTTCAGAATGGAACTGCTGCATTCGAATTTATTGGCGCAGCTCCTACTTCACTTACATTGGGTACAACACGACTTTGAGCTTCTCACTTTCCCTTCCAGATCAAACTTATCGGGCTGCCACCGCTAACAATAGCTCTCCTGCCATCGGAAGCGATGCCGACAGTTGCAGTGCCACCGACTCCTGTACCACCAGTCCCATCATCGACAATACACCGCCATCTGTGGTGCCTTCTCCGCTCTCCTGGATCAGTTTCCTTTTGGACGTGAGTCATGCATTTTCCTACTGTGGCAAGTGCAGCATGCCGAGCTTTTCTCCGTTGCTCACTTGTCTGGGACTTCGCGATAATATAGGACGAAGGTTACTTGACACTCCTGCGCAGTTGTCCAGCTGAATTAATAGCACAGAGCAACAACCGGAAAAAACGAAGAGATGTCACAGCAGGTGAGGTTTCATAACTGATCACTCAACTTCAGTGTCCAGGTTCGGTAGGCAACTAACTTTGTAGCTCTCACAGCTAGCACCTCACAATCCGACCACATGTGCACGGCGCCAACGGACCCGGTTTGACCGAGCGCCGCGGAGACTTCCTCGCTGCTCTATCCAAACCAACCGACTGTCACACACACGACGACACCGTAATACAGCGGTCACACCAAAGATGGTACAGCAGTACTAGTATCGATAAGAGCTGCTGCTGCCACTGATGGAGGCAAGTCAGCAACTCGTTATGGTAGTAACTCAGGGAGAAATAAGACGCCACTCGGTTGTGACGAAATGCCAAAGAACAAGGCATCAACGCCAGGCGGCCACGGCTCACCAACAATTTCCAGCATCAGTGGTCAGCTTGGCCTTCCTCGAGGCATGTATCACTTCAACTCCTAGCCATATCCAATTAATATGGCTACACCCCTTTACTCACCACTCCACAGATCTAGGCCTCATCATGGGCACCCAACCCAGGGCGTCTCCTACCTTTGGATAATAAGTCGTGTCTGAGATGACTCTGTCATCTCCCCCTCAGCAGGTAAGGGATGTTCTACCACCAAGCTACCTCTTTTAACACCGTCACCAACCTGACTGCCGTGTGCCATGAGCTGCAGAACTCCTGGACCATTAATTACCAAATATCTCTGACAAGGGAACCTCCCCATCGCACCCCCCTCAGATTTAGTTATAAGTTGGCACAGCGGATAGGCCTTGTAAAGTTGAACACAGATCAATCGAGAAAACAGGAAGAAGTTGTGTGGAACTATGAAAAAAATAAGCAAAATATACAAACTGAGTAGTCCATGTGCACGATAGGCAACATTTTGGAGCATATGGGCTGAGGAGTGCCGTGGTCCCGTGATTAGCGTGAGTAGCTGCGAAACGAGAGGTCCTTGGTTCGCTACTTCCCTCGAGTGAAAATTTTAATTTTTTATTTTCAGCCAATTATCAAAGTTCAGGCACTCACACATAATCAACTTCGCTCTCCAAAATTCCGGGACATGTTCAGATTTGTTTGGACATATGCAGGATTTGACGGTCTACACACGGAAAAACTTGAAAACGTTAAAAACAGGTGTTTTGACAGAGCACAGGGAAAACTGCGTGTTTGTGAAACTGTTGCATTCATTTGTTGCAGTTTATGTGACAAACTCTTATGTTTTCATCACTTTTTTGGGAGTGATTATTACATCCACAAGAAAACCTAAATCGGGCAAGGTAGAAGAATCTTTTTACCCATTCGCCAAGTGTACAAGTTAGGTGGGTCGACAATATATTCCTGTCATGTGACGCACACGGCGTCACCAGTGTCGTACAGAATATATCAGACGTGTTTTCCTGTGGAGGAATCGGTTGACCTAGGACCTTGCAATCAAATGTTTTCGGTTCCCATTGGAGAGGCACGTCCTTTCGTCTTCTAATCGCACGGTTTTGCGGTGCGGTCGCAAAACACAGACACTAAACTTATTTCAGTGAACAGAGACGTCAATGAACGAACGGAGAGATCATAACTTTGCGAAAAAAAAAGTAAACTCTTACTCGGGGGAGGACTTGAACCAAGAACCTCTCGTTCAGCAGTTGCTCACGCTAACCACGGGACCACGGCGTACCTAAGCTTACATTGTCCTTGATGTTACCTATGATGCGCATGGACTACTCAGTTTGTATATTTTGTTTATTTTTTTCATAGTTCCACACAACTTCTTCCTGTTTTCTCGATTGATCTGTGTTCCGTTTTTCAAGGCCTATCCACTGTGTCAACTTATAGCTAAATCTGAGGGGGGTGCGATGGGGAGGTTCCCTTGTGAGTATCGAATGAAAATCATCCGACAACAACACAAACACGGTAGGTTTACAGCCCACACGGTATTAGGTGGCAGCAGCCTCGCTGCCAGAAGCGTAAGCATTGTCAAAAACAGCACTATCATTGTGGGCCTGAGAATCACGTACCTGCTGAACGCTGCACCTGGTGTCCACACTATAGTGAGTTCATATCGCCAAGTGTTATGAGGATCATCTCATGGCAGCGTCCAAGTAGCCAAGCCGTCTATGGGTTCATCTTTCGCCCACCACCTTGATGGAATTCATCTGTAGGCCGTTCTCGAGCTCACTGCCTTGCTGGATTCTAGCTGCAACCTGTCCTCGAGTTCAACGTATCGCCTGTCCTCAAGCTCTCTACCTCCCTTCATCTTCAAACAGTTCTCGTGGTCACTGCCTCAAAGGAACCTACCTTCAATGTGTCCTCTAGCACCATTGTCCACGGACTTGCCGATTTCGTCTACGTAAGAACGTTTAAGAGCAACGTCTGTCATCGATTTTCATCCAAGTATTGCAGTGCAACCTTAGTGATTGACTTTCAGCCAAGAAGAGTCCAGTACCACGTCATTGACGATTTTCTAGGCTGGCCCAATCACAGCGAATCTATGTTCCAAGAAGTTGTGTTATTGTATTCCGTTCGTTAGACTCAACAAAAGTGCAAATGTTCCTTGCTACTGGGCACATGGCTTGTAGCGTGCTGTTCCCCATGGTCAAAATACTAAGCTTTCTACTGCCAGTAAATCCAACCACTTTCGATCCTTTAAAGAATCGAACTCCCACGTATGACTCGGCTGTGCGTGCATTATGCATGTAGTGGAATACGTAAACCCTGTTTATGTTGGTTTCACTAATTTTTAATTCTTCGCCCACAGACTAATAAAAGTTTGGTGAACTAATAGCTAATAAACTAAAAGGATGATAATCGCAGACTGTTTATTTTATGGTCGATGGCAGTAAAAGTAGGTTATAAAAGCAAAGTAATCAAACTGCAGATTAACAATATAATTTCGTTCGTACATCAGTATATAACTTTTTTAATTCACATGATATGTATTTTAAAAAATACAATTGAATTTAATTGTACTTGCAACGTAAGTAAGTAAACCAAGGAAGGGAAGAACGAACCAAGTGTACGTTTGAAAACTAAAAATATTCGTATCATATTTCTCATGAAGGTTCTGTTGTTAGTAGTAAACGACTTGCATAAAATTGTTATTCTTAGATTAGAAAATGTTTATCCTTAAACTTTTGAAGACTTGTCGTTGCAGCAAGTATGTTTGTCCAAATTCTAAATTATCTATAATTTTTCTGCACACAATATTTACGTCAAAATAGTATGTGATCCTGGAGTCATCTTCCGTTAGTGAGGAATAGGCAAAACATTTATTTTTACCTTTTCTGTATGCGGATCCACAGCCTCCAAAAACTTCATGAATGGAAACATATGCGTTGCAGGCCATACCTTTATAACCTTTGTTTATTGCAACTCATTTGTTTATTACAAATGATACACAGGTACAGCCTACAAAAGACAATGTTTCCATTTACATACACTTCGAACCCTGTCCCAAAACAGGTAGCATGACCATAGTTCCAACTTTGACATATAGCTTATGGCGTGGTAAGCCTGCAGGATTCATAGCATGAAAATATTCCAAGGGAAAGTTAATATCCTCAATCTCAAGTGTCGTTTCGGTTTCCTTAGTACGCAGCTATATTCTGGAAGCAACCCTATGACTGCAGTTGATTCTATCCACATCCACGTCTCTAGTAAATAGAATTGGTTTTTTGGCAAATGAGAAATTTTCGAAAGGGAGACAGTCTCTAGCCACAATCAGGCATCGAGATAATTATATGGCGAAAGATGAAAATTTGTGGCGGACCGGGACTCGAACCCACATCTTCCATTTAACGCGAGTGCTTGCCTTAAACAAATCGGCATCCTTACACTAATTCTGTGTGATGGATCAGGACGCGAACTCGAATCTTCCGCTTAACGTGAGCGATTGCCTGAAGAGCATCGGCTATCCGTACATAACTCCCGTCCGACCGAGATTCTCAAGTTGTCACACCCTGCTTTCGTTCACTGTCCATTCACTTACTTGCTCGCTGCAAGTCCTGTATCCCCAAGAGGCTGGGGCACCGTTGTGCATCGGCACTGAACTTATCAAAGCAGTCATGCAGACAGATTTTCTATATATGTAACGCCACAGATAAATTCAGAAGGCACTCGTATCGTGCTGTGTTGAATCATTAAACTACTTCTACATCCCCAAATCCAAGTTGCAACGGCCACCCGTTATAGATAGAATCAACGCATCTCATGTTATGCACTAAACATAGCTTCCCAAAATGTTGCCAGCTCTCGGAGTGTCAGACTCGTCTAAACAATATCTGAAACACATGACATGAAGAGCGGAAATCTCCTCCAATCAACATCAGTTTTCCTCCGAAAAATATTAAATTGCATAAACTCTTGGAACAGGTATTCAACAGTATTCATTAAATTGCCGGAAGCCTTTGTGGATGAATCTAAAATCGTTCAATTTGCCCGTAGTTTATCATTTGCATTTTCGCTTTTCATTTTCATTGTGGAAACGGATGTTTCACACATTTCACTGGGAGCTTAAACACGTGGCACGTCCTTTCATTAATTTTGCCGTTACTCCTGTAGTTGAAGTTGCCAACACTGCTTACTTCCTTTATTGAAAATCGTGAATGAACGTTCGCACAAATGCGTTTTTCTGGCTCCTGTATCCCAATCTAGAAAATGGCATTTTGACCTACTTTCTCGTTCTTCGGCGGAACGTTATTGCTTGCATACTGTTTAGAGGTGATATCATTCTCTCTTCAGTTTCATTTCCTTTTTCTAAATTGAGGGAGGGTAACGTAATTCTGTTAGTTCAGATTGAACATCAGGGAATGAGACGACTCCAAAGTAAATTGAAAGATTCGTAAGGTAGTTTGTCGCAGTTAAAGCATTGCTTTTGTGCAGTCGGTGGCACACATCTTCTGTCATAGCTTGTTTATTTTTAGCCCAGAGGTATTCGAGTAGTGGATATGTCGGAGAGCAGAATGCGTAAGTATAAACAAAAAGCTACGTTACTTAAGCAGGTACTGTAAATGATGTAGCATCGTCAACAGCCTCCTGACAAAAGATATCATCAAAGAAATATTATTTTTCCCTGGCTGCTTCTTCACACGTATTGCACCGGTTTTGTCCAAGTACCGTACTGGGACTCATCGTTCTAAGATACGTAAAGCGAGTGGTCCAGTTTCGTGCTTCTCCAACATTCTTAGATAAATCATTCAGAGTCGTTGATGCTTACGATATACATCCCTTCAATTACTTTTCCTTTCTCTTTCTCTTTTTTTTCGAAAGCATATTATTTTCCACCTAAACGTAATGAACAGAAACTTCCCACTTTCCAGCGGTAAGCGTCTGCATCCTCAGTATTTGACTTAAACAAAGCTCTAAGTTTTGCGTCTATAGTGGCAGCGCGTTTGGCAGGTGAGGCTAAATTTCCGAAAAATAAAAATACGCTTTGGTTGTTTTCTAAATGCACTGGTAATCTACTGATAGAGCATCGTGAAACAGGAAGTTCTCCACATAGATTCCAGTACTCTTACATAGCGAGAGTTATCGTATATCTTAGACTTATTGTGGTGTGCGTACTGTAAGACCTTCGGTACACACACCATCAGATTATTTGATTTGTCGCTCTAACGAAGTAGGCGAGTGTCAGCAATATGTCTCGTGGTCTTATCGTGGCGTGTTTATCTTCTGCCGTTAGGTCAGACGATAGAAATGCCACATGAACGCTTAGAGTAGCAGATTGACGGTGACCAACTTGAAACACAACTTGATTAATTTTCACACACATTTATTAAAATAATAACAAGCATAAAATAACTTAACTTGATTCTGGATACTATTTACAATTGACAATCTGAAGTTGCTTTGGTCTTAGTACGTTAATCTTATTCTCACATCTCTCTGATACTTGACAAAAGTTTCTATACATTAATATTCATGGCTATGTACAGGAATATGGTAATCTTCTTAGTTGCAGACTGAAACTTGACTATAGACTGGTACAGACTAATGCAGACTGGTACAGACTGGTGCAGACAAATGCAGACTGACTAATCGGATGTCTGTACACTTGTTATAATACCTCGCGCATTCAGGTATCACTGCGCGAGTGTGATCCACGAGGAGAAAAGGTTCTATGTTAGCAGCAATCTCATTGGCTGCGTTACATATTAATACGCAAATCGGCATAAGCAGAATGTGGTCCGTCTCTAAGGCAGCGCCATCTCGTAGTGCGGAGACAGATGAGCGCTGCGCCTGCGATGTTGTGCTTAGTGGGACGCGCTCTAGTGGGAAAGTTGTGTACGCGCTGACTACGCGGAACTATGTACATAACACTTATCTACCTCTTTTGTCACACATATAGACGCGTTGACGGACATCATGGCCCTAGTAAATGTATCTAAACAAATATTTTACACTCTTTACTGTTACACAGATTTATACGTTACTGTGTTAGCCTTATTTAAAGCATATGCACGGAATATGGGGTTAAATCCAAGTATTGTCGATGTGAGGACCTATATGAATTTCGATTACTGAGTATAGATGTCTCCTAAATTTGGAACAGCAGTTTACATTGCCAAACATAGGATTTGGAAAATCCTAGGACACTCTTTTGAACATTTACGTTTTATCTTGATGGAACTATCTGGGTTTTTGTTACCGCATGGTATATGAATCACATTCATTGTAACGAATTCAAAATTACACGATGAAATTTCTTTGTCAATGCTTTGAACAATTTTATCGATGTCATCTTCAGCACGAAGCCGAGAAACCTCATCGAGAATCAGTCAAATGTGAGCGCATGGCAAGCATGGTTTCTAAAATTCTATAACACGAATAGCTCCGAACAGCGATATTTTCAGGATATAATATAATACGTTTTTCAGGTTTAGTTTAACCGCTCTGGTCACGAAGTCTGGATGGTGCTTTGCCTTTTACCAAGCCAAAATGTTTCCAGTTATTTCACTCCACTTAGGATTACAGGTCATTTCAATAAAAATGATTCGGGTTCCAGTATTTTTGGACGATTGCCATAGCAGTTTGACGGTGCAGCTGCATCTTACGTGAACTTGATTGTAAAATGACAAGTCTTCCAGTTCCATGATTTTGTCCATCTGCATCACGATTAATATATTCCAGCAAGGATTTACAACTCTCTACTCGTAAAGCAGGATTGTTTTGCCTGCTACAGTGAGGATCATTTGAGTATGCTCGAACGTACACATGTACTATAGACTGCTGTGTGAGGTTCCCAGCGTTTAAAATGGGAAATAATTCTCTTGCTTGCAGCCGGTATGAGAAATATTGCTTCATGAATACATTTGATAGTTTCTGTGCCTGATTTTTATCTCTTGAGAGTTTTATGCATCATCCTCATTGTCCAGGTGGAAACAGCAGTGGATATGTCATCGTATTCAACTGTGGATATGTAACACTCATCCTTTGGAGCTTCTTACTGCTAACTACGTTCGAGCGTAAATGCATTAGGATGTTTTTCGCCCTCTTTTCAAATACTATAGCCACTTCATCCACGACAGGCTCGTTATACCGTCTACAATCATAATCTTTGTCATGTTTTACAGCTAATTACGCCTTCGTTGGAGACACACCTTTTTCTTCAGTCTCGGCGATCGTTTCTTTTTCAGCATCGTACAGTATTTTCATACATTCTCCCAAAGAATGATGAGCCATGATTTTAAAATAATTTTCGTTAACTTTAGGGAACTCTTTTCGTTTTCCAGTAGATGCATACGTTGAAGTACATAAATTTTCACAAATTTTCACAAATTTTCGCTCCACTTCTGTATCAGGATGAATTGTTCCAACACGATGCACTGTTTGTCGTTACACACGGAAATAGTAAGGCTCATTACCAAGTGGTAGTTTAATGTTAGCTCCGATAGAGGTAAAAAGAGTGCATTTTAATTCCTTGTACTGAAATGATCAGTCGGTTTTTAAATACCTGTGATGTTTATCAAAAGAGGTCAGTTCCAGTTGCCTTTTCGATTGCACCGAGTGAATTCACCAGCAGTTGACCATATTTTTTCTTCGGAATAATTTAGCGCAAGGCAATGTTTTCAGAAAATACGAAGGCTATTTTCTTTACTCTTTTTCTCTTCAGTCTCTTATCGGCCGCGAAATGGAGACCACAGTGAAAATAAAAAATGTTTTACTTGCGGTGTAAAGCTACACCATCCAGCTCCAACTTAAACATTTGTTGTGGCCTTGTAAAAACATTGGAATACCCTCATCATAAAAGAAGGCTGCCTATGCTTTTCACCAATTCTTTACGCTTGCCTGCAGATTATTGTCTGTGGCAAAATGCTGTTCTCATAGCCAGCGATTTCTGTGACCAAAGAGATGAAAATTAAAGGGAGCAGCTACAGTGAGTTGCCGTAAACATTTCTGTACTTTGCTTTCACTGATGACAGTGACGTTGTGTGGGCTCCACGAAATCAGTTGGAACCCTCAACGAATGACAAGTCGCACTTCACAGTTGGCGGGAAACGTTACTGTTTTAGGCATCTTTATTTGCTCACTGTACGCTCAGAGCTGAAAATGGGGCGACCTGACACAGTCGACGGGTATACTGGTGACACTACGAAACACATCTCCGCAAAACTTCATTGGATTTTTGCTGCTATTCGCGACCGACCGAGGTTGAAGAAAAATGCCCGAGTATTCATTTAACCAAAATAATTTTCCGGAATATCGTATTCAACATAAAGTCCTTGCCTAGTTATCTCCCTAAATTTTAGTCTATCTTCCTGATTTCATTCAGATGTATCTCTCCAGATCTCGTCATCTTTCCTTCTGAATTCGATGAACCCGGGGCCGACGTTCACACAGTTCTTCTCTATCTGTATTTTATAATGAGGTCTTTCTAAATTTCAGCTCTTTTCCGCCTATCGTTGGTTAAGACTTTGGAATTACATTTATGCTTTTTAATCGTCTACGTCCACACTTTCAATTAGATTGGATGTGTCTTAGCTTTGATTCATGCTGTTAACTAAAACCCTGCTTAATAAAATTACACCCTTAAATCAAGAACATTTACGGTAAACAAAGCTAAACTGCGAAAGTCGATGATCGCGGTTGACTTCTTAGTCGCGGTTGAACTGTTCATAAACCACTCCGATTCTTCTTTCGCAGCTGGCGCGGCTGGTATTCGTAATCGCGTATAGCACCGAGTTAGCCGATTAGTAATCTATATGCTGCATACTTTCAGTAATTAAAATTTCCTTATATACTGTGCTTTCTGTTGTACTTTTAATGGCTGGCACGGTATGTAAGTTCAAATATACTTACCAACAAGTGAATGGATGACATTCATATCACTGGATTCCAGAATATCACTACACTCCTGTAGCATTTCTAGTGCGGTAAAACGAATCACCACGTTTCTTATGGTATAAAAGCACTGTTAACTCCACTAACGTCCACTGCGTAGCACCATCTGAATAAAGACAGGTAGCCGCAATAAGACAAACTATTCTTTGTAGAATCTCAGTTACCGATTCACTGCTAAAAGAACTCCAGCCAGTAAAGTGGGCAGGAAGCAATGCCTTATACTGCCAATAGTAGAGGAATACTTTGCGCAAAACAAAGATATTACCACTGCTTTACTAGTAAGACAACAATGGGGTAAAGGGACTTCAAAACACCACCGCCCATCTAAACCTGTAGCACGACTGCTTCTAGAATCATCTGCACTGCATATGCCTTACCCATCAGCTCTGTGTGTGTATGTGCATGTGTGATGAACTAGCTATAGCCGCCTAACTTTTTCTGCTGTATACATCGGCGTTATTGTACAAAATCCTCTTATGTCAGAATTCTAAAACTGTTCGGTCCCATGCTGACTTCAGTTAACCATAATGTATACTGTTTTTAATCAACCTGTAAGTCTGCCATTGGAATGAAGCTACTGCATATGGACTTCAGACAGTAAGCTGCACACTTCATTGGACGATAAAACCTTTACACAACAAGGATGGAACATTTGTCAGAAGAGAGGCATCGTTTGTAGCGATAGGGGAGCATTGCAGGGCGTGATTGAAATGGCTCCGCAACCGGAAACTCCACAGTTGAGATATGCGAGACGGTACGATACTTGTAGGCAAAACAAGTCGAGTGCACGCAGATGTAGCGTGATATTCTGGCGGTGTAAGGTCCAAATGTAGTGTTGCGATCAGCTGCATTGAAATGGTGCCAACATCTTGACTGGGGTCGCACAGACGACGCCGATCGGGAAGTCCAGAACTTGCATCGTACAATTTCCATTTTTGTGGCAAGCTGCAGAAGTATCTGAGCGGAAAAAGGTTTTACAAACCCTGAGAACGTTGAAACAGCGGTTTTGGATGGTCTGCGTGGCCCGGTAATGGATTTCTGTTGTCGAGGACGTGAACGATTGGTAGAACTTCTGAACGTTGTTTACGGAGACTTGGTTATTATGGTCCATAAGGTGAGTTCCAACAGTATGAAATGCATTTTAACTATTAGCTGTTTACTTGTCCCATAATTCACCTACCGACTTCTGTTATTAAGCATCATTCAGGATGTAGGGTACAACATATTAGTTAAAACCATCCCATATTCTTTGAAGTCGAACGATATCGAAATTATCCAATGGAATTGTACAAACACCTGACATAATAATTTGTCTTGGAATACTGACACTCATATCTCAGATGGTCATGGAAATATGACTCTCAATAATCTATGACAAATTATGTCAGTTTTTGTACAATTCCACTAGATAATTTTGTTCAGCTTCAAAGGACTACGGGATGTTTTTAACTAATCTGCTGTACCCTACACCCTAGATGTTGGTTAATAAACGAAACCGGTAGATGACTAAAGGGAGAAGGAGACAGCTGATGGTTAAAATGCATTTTATAGAAGTAGTGTGTGTCTGTGCAGCAAAGCGTTGAATAACACCTACTTGTCCTGCCATAATAATGTGTAACATACTCTCGTACAGGTCGGAAATCTGCAACAAGTAGGAAACTGGTGGGTGATTTGTGAGGGAGCTACCAACATTCGCTTTGTTTCGGTTTCAAACTTTTCATTGCCCCTTTAGCCAGATTTCTGGCCAGTATAGTCTGATCGTCAGATAGTTGATATGTGTAAGAATTTCAAATTGTGAACCGCGTGCAGCTAATCGCTAGATTGTAGTTTTGGCGAAAATGTCTGGAGTTGTACAGATTCTAGCGAAGTATGCAAAAGTTTTTGCTAAGTTATTTGGGATTTTGCACGTTTTATAATCCACAAAGTTTCGGTAAGCCACTATTAAAGATGCAGGGCGCTTGAGAGTTACCGTAAATACACTGATCCTCGGGAATGGGTCTGTCGATCTTTTTGAGGTAATGTACGTTTTGCGCAAACCGATAAGGATGAACGCCACATTTCTTGACTTCTGTTCAAAGGTGAAAAAATTATAGATTTTCAAATGGGAAGCTATGAACATATTATATAGTTGAAAAGAGCTTTCAAAATTGAACATTTGTTGTTTAAAAATGGTACAAATTGTTCTGACCACTATGGGACTTAACATCTGAGGACATCAGTACCCTAGACTTAGAACTACTTAAACCTAACTAACCTAAGGACATCTCACACATCCATGCCTGAGGCAGGATTCGAACCTGCGACCGCAGCGGTCGCGCGACTCCACACTGAAGCGCCTAGAACCGCTCGGCCACACCGGCCGGCTTTTGTTGTTTAATTTCTTTAATTTATGTGTGTTTCGTGCAGTTTCGTTTGTACCAAAACTATCTTGTTTGAGCTAGAGATCTGAGCAATACTTAAACAAAGAAAAAGAAAGTTTGTATGATAATGGGTGTTCTTTTTAATGTTGTAGTGAGGGAAAGGGCTTTCTCAGAGGTAACAATTCAAAGCCAGTGAGCCGTCAAGTTGTGAACGAATTCCAGATCAAGCATACGTAATCGATAACAAAAACTCGAAACGCCCCACGAAAGGTATTCTGTCCACCCAGTCACAGTAATAGTAAAATTCTGAACTGGTTCCATTAATACTCACGAGAGCAACACAGAGATGATCATCAGACTGCAGAGGCAGGCGCTACGAGGGAGACGCTGCGCATCGCCCAGTGGCTTAATGTTACAGTTCTGAAACTGAGTTCCAGGAAGAAGCTTCCAGTACAGTACTTCATCCCCCATACGCATCAGGAAATTCAGAGAATCTCGATGTCGTATGAAATCTCGCTAATTGGACTTCTTTCCTCGCACTATTTCCATATGGACTGGTAAGATGTATTGCGAAGAACATTTGTATATGTAGATGCAGTATTTGTACAGACTGCAGTATGACATTGTAATTACTGCAAATTTACTGGACGCTAGAAGCAGTTAGTGGCGTGTAAATGATAGGTATTACGGAGCGGCATCGTTTGCGTGTGCTGAGTGAGGACCTCGGCAGTGCAGTGTATATCGTCTATTTAAAACGCTCTCTGGAAGTTATGAATATTTTGTGACTATCTAGCAGCGGTGAATGATACAGCACAGATCACTGCGGTTGTTCAATGCTAAGGTCATCATATGTTACGTGAAAGATACTGGGAATGGTTAATAAGCTGTCGTGAATGTATGTTCCCGTAACATGATGTAGCAACTCGAGCGAGCCTGAACACATAAAACACGTCCATTGATTCGTGTACCGGCTGCGGGCATATGCACCGGATAAAATTTAATCCCTCTCCGCTGACAGCACCCTTATACCGTGTAATACCGCCTCTAGTTTTGATAATCTCTTCTTTACGGTGAGGAGTCCGCAAATTTCTTCAGGTATTCCACATCCAAATAAAGCCATCCATTTGTGGTGTCACCGCCAGACACCACACTTGCTAGGTAGTAGCCTTTAAATCGGCCGCGGTCCGTTAGTATACGTCGGACCCGCGTGTCGCCACTATCAGTGATTGCAGACCGAGCGCCGCCACACGGCAGGTCTAGAGAGACGGCCTAGCACTCGCCCAGTTGTACAGCCGACTTTGCTAGCGATGGTTCACTGACAAATTGCGCTCTCAATTGCCGAGACGATATTTAGCATAGCCTTCAGCTTCGTCATTTGCTAGGACCTAGCAAAGCGCCATTATCAATTGCCATTTTTCTTGTGATGCATGTACCGTCAGACCGATGTTCACCAATTATGGATTAAAGTTAAGTATTCCAGCAGCTACGTACTTTTCTTGCTAGTATAATTACTTTACCTGTTCCAGACCTCACGCCAGCCTGCGTGAGCTTTAACGCGTGCCTTTCGGCTTCACCTCGTAGTGGCTTGGCTGTCTTGCCAAGTCACAACAACATTAATGACTGGTTCGCGAAGAGTTACAAAATAGCGACGATTCTGAGTGCTACGTTTTACCCACTGTTGCAAATCGGGTGATTTAGCTGCCAAGTCAAGGTGTGGCAAGATGTCTGATTGTGAGCGTTCGTCAAACAAGGAACACATGCGAATGGCTCTGTGAGCACGGCTGTCGTCATTTTGAAAGACTGCAGTTTCCGTGGCATGTTGTAGAAAGAGTGCGATTCTTGGTCACCAAGAATGTGTAACAAACATTCACAGTAACATGAATCAGTGGGGCCAAATCGTGGTACTACTAACCCTTCCCAGACATTACTGAATAGCCTTCCACACACTTCCCCATTCTGGCACATTTTACCTTGCATCGTTTGAGAAGAGATAGAAACTTTCGGATCACACAACACCAAAGTTGCCATCGGGTTTGAAACTGGTATTAACTAACAAGGCGTGGCACTTTCTTCGGGCCTATACAGGTCAAGATCTTTTACGACCCCTACTCTTGTACGGTTTTACACGGCTGCGAGTGGTACATCATTCCTCGAAAGTATGTTGGACAGTACATATTGCTACCCCAAGGACTTGGGGCACTTCATTCACGGTCTGGTCATGGGTACGTCCAACCACAACGGTTCCCTTCTGCCGTTGAGTCGCGTCTACGGGGACAGCCATCTTACCGTGCTCATTCCAGAAAACCGACTGGCGCGTACACGCCACAACACTGCCGTGAATTACGTCAGCAGTGGAGGGTCACGTGACCACCTGGTACCAGTTCCATATCGTCCACAGCGCTGCGAAAAGCACAGTGCGCTTTTCATAAGATGAGAATAATATTTTATCTGATGAGCTTGCGTACAACATTGAGGCAGACGGTTGTTTGTTGAAAAAGTTTCAGTGCGGATGCACAACCTACGTCCGAACTCGTGCGCTAATTAGAAGACTGTGAGTAGGGGATTAATGGGTGTGGGAAATTTAGGTCTGACGAAAGAGTGTCCGTGGCGGTTAAGGCAACTGTTATGGAGAAGTAGGGCATCGGAATTCGAATCCCACTCCGCATCAAATTTTCAATTCTCGTCGCGCACAAAAACGGGATATTCCTGTGATCATACCCCGAGTTCTGTTGGTGATAAAAAGGTAGCCCTTAGGCTAGGGACTATTTGTGATATC
The DNA here is from genome assembly GCF_023864345.2 of Schistocerca serialis cubense. Taxonomy (NCBI): domain Eukaryota; kingdom Metazoa; phylum Arthropoda; class Insecta; order Orthoptera; family Acrididae; genus Schistocerca; species Schistocerca serialis. Next base: position 546,690,543 of record NC_064644.1, read on the forward strand.
CAGCTGAAGGATCGTCTTCTCACTATCCTACAGTACGGGGAGCTCCTAGTGGAACTATTAGTTCCTGGCCTATTCCTCGGGAAACCTCACAGAAATATCTTTTTTACTGTATTTTCGCTGTCACTAACGGACCAAAACCCAGCCGAGGATTCCAAGAGCACTATATACAGCAAATAACAGTAATTTTCACGGTGTATTCCTACGACCCCGATCTCTGACAATCTTTAACATTATCGTCATACCTTCCTCCGCTTCCAAGATACAGAGGTTCATATTTACAGTGCTTCTACATCCTAAAATCCGGTATAAGGCGAAATATAAATTATAATTAAAGCCAGAAAGCTGCTCACATTTTACCTGTATATTCTCTAGGCAGTTATGCAGAAGAGTTATCTCCCCGTTTTCAAAAATATTTGTCCGTTATCGGAAAAGACCCGAAGAACTTTTTTATGGGTACCAAAACTGAGCCGCCGATTCCGGGATGGATATGCACAGTGGCTGTAATTTACACGATGTATCCCTAAGATCCAGATCTCGATTTCTTTATATCTTCATCCGTTTCCGAGGTACAGAGGTTCGCAATTACCCTACCTGTACAAGTAAAATACGCATGTAAAATCCGGTGCCAGCGAAAATAGTAGTTTATAAAGTGACGTAGTATAGAGAAATATGCTCAAGCTGTTTCCAATATCATCTGGGAACTCCATGTTGTAGTACTGAAGCACATGCAAAGCTTTTTGCACGTAAAAGCCGGTCTGAAGTGTGAAATTACTTCTGTGTTATTTCAGTTTCAAGTACGTACACAGTCTAAATTTTACTGACAAATACATTTCTTTTTATATGAGTTGCATGCCTGCTGCAGCAGGGAAAAATAAGCAACCAGTGGAAAAATGCTTCAATCGTAGCACAAAAAATGCGAATAGTTTTCTGTTTATTTAAAAGGCTCTGACTGAAAAGTGGGGTACCAGCTTCCTCATTTAATGTTCTTCAGCACCTTTAAAATTTTTTCTAAAATTTTGGCGTACAAACGCATTCGCACTGTTTTATGGTGAGAAAGAAGAAGACAGTGGCAGCGGCAAAGAGATGGAAAGGTAACAAATACTGGAAAGTAGTAGACAGAGGTTGTATTATAGAAAGAGCGAAGGAGACAATGAAACTGTCAGAGACAGAAAGAAAGAAGAAGTAGAACATAGTTGACAGTAGCAGAACAGTGCTAGGAAAATAGGGAAAGACACAATGGCATAGGTAGGGGGAGGAATAAAGAGAAAGTGAAAGGGAAAGTGGAAGTAGGTGAGAAGCAGTGTTTATGGAAGACAGAATACACTGGCATGACCTCAAAAAGTAGTTGGAAGTCGCCTGCAGAAATACTGAGCCATCCACAGTTGCGGAAGTGTTGCCAGTACAGGACTGAACTCATGATTACGGCCCTAAATGTTCTATGAGATTCATGTCAGACGATTTGGCTGGCGTATTCAAATGAATGCATTTCAGTTGTTCAGAAATTGCAGATCCACGTTTGGTCTCAGCAGTTCAGATTTTTTGGCCACCAAACATAATTAAACAGTTGCAAAGTTTAATCGATCTCCACAATTATACTCGTTGATTTTTAAAGGACTTTTCTGAAATTGCCGGACCTTTGAACCGTTTGTTGCATAAAGGAGAAAAATTGGAATGGTCTGCTGAATGTAGGATGGCGCTCGACAATTTAAAGCAAGTGCTGACTTTGGACCCAGTTTTCATATTCCCCACTTTTGAAAAACAATTTACTCTGTTTTGTGATGCAAATAATACGGCTATGAGATTTATTCTAGGGCAGAATATAGATGGTAAAGAGCATCGTGTAGTGTACACATCCCGACAGTTGAACAAAGCAGGGCAAAATTATTCCATGTCTGAGAAGGAGATTCTAGTAATAATCTATGGTACTATGTACCTCCGCTCTTATTCATATGGTCAAAAGTATAATATAGTGAAGGATCACACTGCTCTCAATGGTTACTAGGAGTGAAGGACCCTTGCAACATATTAACAATATGGGCACTCCGTTAGAGTGAATTTGATTATGAAGTAATACACAAGCCGGGGAAAGGCATGTTAACGTCGACACTTTGAGTAGAAACGTCGCAGTGCTACAAACACTGGGCAGGAGCGTTGCTGAATGGTGAAAGGGTCAAACTGCTAATGCTGACTGTCAACAACTGAAGTTGCAATCTCAATTCATGACACATGACAACTTGCTGTGTGGAGCAACGAAGTGTGCAGCATTCTGTAACAAAATCTTGGTATAAGCACATGCCATGTGTAGTTAGACCATGGTTGGCAAAGATCAGCTCATAGACGAATTGCCAAAACATTATGGTGGAGGATTAGAGAAGGAGATGTCGAGAAATATATCAGGAACTGCATACCTTTTGATCAATTAGCTGATCTTAGCGACCAACCGATTCTGTTGCAAACGTCTACCAGAAGCATCTAAACCATATGAAATGGTTGGGATGGATATTTAGGGTCCATTTAATAAAACACCAGCAGGAAACAAATACATATCGACTATAACTGACCACTTCTCATGTTATATGAATGGTCGCAATTCCTGAGGAAAATGCGAGTAGAGTTCTTCAAAATGGTTCTAATGGCTCTGAGCACTATGGGACTTAACTTCTGAGGTCATCAGTCCCCTAGAACTTAGAACTACTTAAACCAAACTAACCTAAGGATATCACACACATCCATGCCCGAGGCAGTTTTCGAACCTGCGACCGCATAGAGTTCTTCATTTGGCATTCTGGACTCGCTAATTACTGACCATGGAACCAATTTCACGTCTAATCTCATGAAGTAACTTCATACATTGCTCCGAATTCAGAAGCTGCCTCTAATCCAGAGAGAGAACAGAGAAAGTTCGTTGCACGATTTTGAAGATGTTGAGCTCTTACAATATCAGTAATAATGAAAACTGGGATGTATGCTTCAATTTTCTTACTTTTGCACACAATACATACAGTTTCTGCTATATGACGTATGCGGGAGAAAAATCCCTTCACCTTTCGAAGTCATTATGTCAAAGCTTAGATCTGACATTGAATCACAAAAAAAGTTGTCTCAGAAATTGAGACGTTTGGAAACAAGTAAAATGTGGGAATACGAAAAGCTTAGGACAACAAGACCAGATGGGAAAATGCATAGGGAGCTAACCGGAATACAAGCTTCGCCAATGGATATTAGTAACGAACCCATGTGCACCAAAAGGCAAAACAAAGAAATTCCTCAACTGAGACTATAGACCATACCAAGAAGTGGAAATGACGTTATCTGTCAAAGTTAAATTACAGATGCTAACGAAGACTTAGATTATTGATGGGAGATGTATGACTCCTTTTATGGGAGCTGGCAATGCATTGTCTCAAATACCAGCAGCATCTGCAGTACCGAATGCAAAGCCTCTTGGAACAAAGAAGAAACAGACTGATGGAAAAAAACTATGTCTAAAATACCTTACGTCATTAGACTACATCGATAGATAAGATTTGAGATTGTTGTTTGCCTACATTGCACTTAGTTTGTTGTGCAAATTATTAGGAAGTCATCCAGTTTTATTGTTTCCTGTTTATAGTATGTTTTAAAGTGATTGTTTATTTTTCATTACTGATGGATCTATACGATGTCGTTTTTGTATATGGGAGTATAGTTTTGTCTGGCCTTCGGGAGTAAGTGGGAGGTAGTGGTAAATGTTCCTTTGTTTCAGGTGCAGATATGGACCCGGGGTATATTAGTAGTTTCAAAGTAAAGAGAGACTACGCTCTAATGTCACTGGAAGACCTGCGAGATGCTATATGGAGAGTTTTACGATCTGCCGGAGTAGGTTGACGCAGACTGGCGTGCGTGCATGCCAGATCCAATCATACCTGGGAAAAACCAATGAAAGTGAATGCCAAAGGGAAATGTTATCACCGTATCCACATTTCCAGACAGCAGGCATCCACTGGATCTACTCGGTGTTTTCACCAGAAGTAGCCATACTAAACTGCTACGAACACAGAACACCAACAGGTTTGAATAGAGTGGAATTATGGGATAGTGGAATAATAATACACGGTACGACTTGTGACTTAGCAGGCGTGACGTTTCGTGTATCAGGTGCGACCCCACTTAACTGGACTCAGAAGCCGCTAGAGGAGCTAGCGACCCAAAACATAAACTTCCCAAATAATATCCTGAATTCAGACATTCCACGCTCACTAGACGAACTAGGAACAATACAAGAAGGGAAAATTACAGCCGAACGAATGTTTCAGCACACACGGGAATACCGCGGTAGACAACGTCATAGCTTATAAACTTGACATCGACCAGTGCCACCATGGTTCCGATTGCGGTTTATGTAATCTACTCCTTTTTTAGATTAGAGTCAGTACACCACTTACACATACCTTGCACCATATATCCATTGATTGCTCTCTAAATGAAGCTCGGAGGCAGAAAGGGAGCTACGCGTAACTAATAGATGAACCTGTAAGTATATCAATAATAGCGCTGGTGTGTAAGAAATGACTTCTGCAAAGTCCTACGTTATTGCTTCGATATATCATCTGTTGAAAATCATGAAAGTTAGCTGTATGGTAATGGAAGAATGACTAAAGTTGTGTAATATGTAACTACTGTGGCAAAATACGTAGGATGAGTATATTATGGGTACTCCAAATTGAAAACTCGAGATGAATTTTCTGAAGGAAGGGGGAGATGTTACGTCACAGGATAGTATCCCCGGTGGACACTAAAAATTTGTCCAAGTTCTACCTCATCAACGCCCGGAAAGCGAACCACCGACAGACACCACCATACTAGGGAGTATCGTAAGGAAGGCTAGATAAAAGCAACAGTAAGTGTTCAGGTACTGAACCAACATAAAACAGCTTCTGAAATCGCTAGGAGAGCTGACAGCGAGAGAAAACAAGGACACTATGTCATAGCCGCCTCCACCGCCACCAACATTAGTATCCCACACTTCTTAACAAATGTCTCATTTGTTGGGAGCTGACTACTGGCTGCCCAGTGTCTAGACATAGCCGTTGCGTCTGTTACAGCTATCCAGTGTGAAGGGAAGCTATGAAGGTCGACCATTGGCAGACATAGCCCTCTTTGATCATCTATGGAACCACGAGTCCGGCTGCAAGGACGTTGCTGTTGCCATCTGCACTGCTGGCTTCTGAGGCAACATTGATGGGGCATGGAGGCAGCCATCACCATGCAGGGTTGCTGGAGGCTTCAACTGCGTGACCTGGATGCTGTCCATCATCTGCCTTTGAGAGGTGGGGGAAGGGCGGGGGCGGGGGGACGGGAAGCAATGCTACTGGTCATTGCATTCCTGTCTCCTAAACGTTGGCTGAGAGCTGCCCTGGCGATTAAGCGAGTACTTCAGATGGACCTGGGGCTTGAAACCACTCCGTCGTCAGGCCACAAGTGGCCCATCGGGACCATCCGACCGCCGTGACATCCTCAGTTGAGGATGCGGATAGGAGGGGCGTGTGGACAGCACACTGCTCTCCCGGTCGTTATGATGGTTTTCTTTAACCGGAGCCGCTAGTATTCGGTCGAGTAGCTCCTCAATTGGCATCACGACGCTGAGTGCAGCCCGAAAAATGGCAACAGTGCGTGGCGGCTGGATGGTCATCCATCCAAGCGCCGGCCACGCCCGACAGCGCTTAACTTCGGTGATCTCACGGGAACCGGTGTATCCACTGCGGGAAGGCCGTTTCCATGCCTGGGGCTTAACTCGAGCGAAAATCTTCGACGTCAACGATGGACAACAGTTTGTGGATGAAGTGAACATGTTTATGACAGAGCACGGTGTGGAGAAAGGAGATGTTTGGGACAGAGACGAGAGTCAGCGCAAGTATGAAATGTCTTCATTATCAGTTCTATCTCACAGAGGAGAGAAAACTATATCTAGTGTGTTGCAATCTGTCCAATGCTCTACGAACAGCTACACAGTTGTGGCTTTCCCAGTGACAGAGCCGCGCGGGGTAGCCGCGTAGCCTCAGGCGCCTTGCCACGGTTCGCGCTGCTCCCCCGACGGAGGTTAGAGTCCTCCCTTGGGCATGGTTGTGTGTGTTGTCCTTAGCGTTAGTTTAACTTAGATTAAGTAGTGTGTAAGCCTAGGGACCGGTGAACTCAGCAGTTTGGTCCCATAGGAACTTACCACCACAACCCCTCAATGACAGACAGTCTAGCATACACAATCTGTTTTCAAGAGGCACAAGAAATTTTATATGGAGGCAAGAAAAAGCGGAAAAATGACTAAAGAACTTGTGAAAAGTTTCCTAACTTGAGTTCTTGGCGAAGATGCAACAAGTGGGAAGAGCTGTGTGACGCCTGATCAGGTCATAGAGATCTTGCCCTTCTAGGTGAAAGAGTCCGAAACAAATTTGTTATGTTGAAGATATTGCCACCATAAAGAAGACTATAATTCCACTAGATGTTTGCTTCTTTCACCAATAAAAGCTGTATACCAGAAGGATTGCTCATTTTGTAGGACAACAACGTGCCAGTCCATAAGAAGTGAAGACAGCCGATCGTTATTTCATCATCAGACTTCACTCTGTGATTTGCAATAAATTTCTGCAGCAAAGTATACGCTTTTGTTGCAATACGCTTTGCGATAGGCAGATTATGACATTGACATTCCCGTATCATCATTTGAAAATGCAATTAATGTGGCTTTTGATACTGCGCTGCTAGATGTAAATGTGACTTTGTATGTAAAAATGTGGCTTTAGTGAGGTCTGCGCAGTGTTCTCTTCCACTTTGTTTTATTAACCACTTCATCGAAATCCCGCACCTGCACTATAAGGACCAATGTAAAAACTATGAGGTGTGGAGGATACGTGTAATCTGCGCTATTATGATTACTGTAAGCAAAAGGTTTTTGACACTGTTGATCGAAACTGTGATAATACATTGACGTCACTGATTTACGTATAATTTCCCTACTACGGATTGATATCTTCTTCAAAATGGAAGCACTATGGGGATTAAGATCTGAGGTCATCGGTCCCCTAGAATTTAGAACTACTTAAACCTAACTAACCTAAGGACATCACACACATTCATTCCCGGGGCAGGATTCGAGCGTGCGGCCGTAGCAGCAGCGCGGTTGCGGACTGAAGCGCCTATAACCGCTCGGCCACAGCGGCCGGCGATATCTTATTACTTTGTTACACTCTATTAAAATGTCCGTTGTAGTAGAATGCAAAGTTACGCATGGAAATGACACAGGCCACTGTCTCTTTTTGTGATCGAATGTTGATCTAAGGATGGTTTCGTGCGGTCCGAACGTTCGAGGTCAAAGGTGTTCCTTGTTAGTAATAAATGGCATGAGTGGGTTTTTTTTCCCTTCATTTCTCTTAGGTCTCGCATGTGTCCCACTGTTCTATAGTAAGAACACTACACTTCTGCCTTAACACTCCATGTGAACCGTCCAGCGACACTGAGTAAAAGGATTAAGTCTTAGTCGTCTTTGAAATAGTAAATTACGACAGTGCGGTATAAGCTCTGCACTTTTTTCGTTGAAGAAACAAGAATTACGATTTGTGCTGTATTTTCTGGTTTCTAAAGACATTGTTTGGACTGTAGTTGACTCTCTTAAAGGATATATGAAGGGCTTACTTCAATAGTGGTACAAGTCCATTTCGTATTGAGATACAGAGTCCTAAAGTTAAATGAGAGCTGAAAAATCTGCAGTTGAGATACCACAAATATTCAGACATATGGCTTCTTGCTAGAGATGAATCTTTCTTTCTGTTTGTTTGGCTCATTAGTTTCAGAAGCATTATAGACAGAAAAGTGGAGGTAATGGTCTTGTACCACTATTGAAATAAGCCCTTCATATTTGATCCGTGTCTCATCCAAGGTTACACAAATCGGCTCTGGCCTCTATCTGCCGTTTCTCTATTACCAAGGAATGTGTTGGTAGCCTGCACATTCCACCCAAGTTTTCTTTCTGACACTGGTTATCTTGACCATTTTGTTAATTGCAGCATCAGTGTCAAAGTTGACATTCTTTTTTTATTTTTTAAATTTTTATTTATTTATTTAATTTTGTGTGAGTTTACAGGCGTCAAATCCCTAAATTTGTATCGTGACGAACAAACAGACTTGGAAACTCCACTATACACCGTGGATTAATTGAATAAGGTAAAACGTTGTCATGACGAAATAGTGCATTTCAGCAGTTAATTACACTCTAGCGACTTAATAAACTATTTACACACCAGCTACCAAAAACATGATCACACAAACGAAGAATTCGATTATTGTTATTTTGGAAGTAACAGTGTATTGAGGAAGTATAATGATTTACCGTAGTTACATAGCTCGTATGTGTACCAGTCAGTTACGTAATGTTGTCTAGATTACGCAAATGTGTTTTCAGAACAGGTACAACACTCGCCCTCAGATGACGTCACGACCTACAGCCCCATTCCTGTCGTCCGCGATCTTCTCAGCTCTGGACAGTACGTCTTGTCACTCCTACTCACTGTATGGTGTCGCCCAAAAGTGATAACCATTTGTACACTTGACAGCAAAAAAAGCGGGTCACTGCCGAAGATAACGAACATAACGTAGCTGTGTTGCAGGTCCTCTAAACACCAAAACCCCATGGGGTATAGTCGTTTGACTACACACACTGGGTACCGCAAGAGACTACTAAGAGACCAAAGGTCTTTATGGCAGTCAGTCTAAGCATCAACTAATATCGTCATACAAAACATATTAGAAAACACGTTCTTAGCGATGAGACACCCCATAACACTCATAAACTAACCTTAATTACAACAAGTGACATTCCAAAAGTTCTGAGAAAACGGATTATTTTACATATATCGTACAGTAATCCTAAGTCAGAATTAAGTACTTGAGACAATATATGGAGTTACAAAGCTGTACGGCAATTGGAAAACAAGTTTTTCGCTCTCTAAAAGGTTTTCCATCCACGTGCTGACGGTCGCTCAACGGTGAGTGGCTCTGGAAACTGGATATTGGACGATTCAGTAGAAAAACGCGATTAACGGCAACAAGCACTCTAAGGAAATCTCAACATTGACAGCGAATCACCAGTAATATCATTGTTCTCGTAACACATCAACAGCTACGTGTACACAAATTTCAACATTAAATGACATGACCAACGTCGTCGTTCTGGACCTGGATTCAAACCCAGCACCTATAGCCATTGCTAACTAAGCTAAGCTTTGTTTGTGCCTTATTGAGACCGGATCACTAGGCATAAAGAGACGTGAATTATAGACGTTTGCACCAGTATCAGTTATCAATTTAGATCCTGAAAATAAATGACGAAAATGTTTGTACTGAACTGGGAATCCTGTCACAACAGTTACCGTTCTGGGAACTACCCCCAACGACATTTAATATGGTGTCATTCACAAGGAACTAAGTATGCTCATGTTTAAAATTGAAATGCCATCATGTAAAGGTTGTGACAGGGATGCGAACCCAGCGCCTAAACGGATTGTTAACGAAGTAACAGTCATGCTAAAAAGTATCCGAACGACCTGGATTTCATTTTGGCTGATTCCCATGCAACCCACATAACGCAGCTGTGTAACAGGTCCTCTAATCGCACCTTGATACAGTCGTTTGACTATTGAAAATGGTTCCTACAAGTCACCACCTCATCACAGATAAGTCTGTCCTTAAGGCTTGTAAGCTCGCATTTATTGCAATAGCTGACATACCTGAAATGTTAGTACTCTCATTATTACGTCAGGTAGGTAATGCACGTAGTAAGTTCGTCGTATTCATGATATCCTCTTCAAAGTAACATACCATACTTGTTATTTAACACAAAATTTCATCAAAAATTTACGATATTCACGAGAAGCTAGTTGAGAATATGTATGAACTTCAACTGACAAGACGAACCGACTCGTTCTGCATATGGATTCAAACCCAGATCATGCAAACTAAGATTTCGTGACTGACGGAAATTAACAGTCATTCCTGACTAGGCATAAAGAAAGTGATATACCTCGATTTTAGACAGTATCAGTTAACAAATATCAACTTTAAATTACATAACGTAAACATTTTTAACGGTCGCGATTTCCTACCAAGCATCTATTGTCCCTGTTAACGAACTACGAAAGATGTTAAATACTGCTACTTCACAAGTAACTTACTTGAAATGTAATGAGGTAAAGCTTTGTGTTGAACGGGGATTCGAACCCAGAACCTAATCGGATTGTTATCGAAGCACAATCAACTTTGACATATCGGATTTTCTCGGCAGTAGCTAGATGTATTAACTGAAATGACGAGACGAAACATTAATTTTTTCCTTCACAGGACTCCAACCCGACACGTATCGCTGTTATATTCTAGAGAAAAGGAACGTTAAGTATGGGTTTGTTACACCAGCAGCGACATGTGAGCATGTTTAAACCAGAAATAATATGACAAAGAGTTCAGTGCTGACTAGGAATCTAACCCCAAACGTATCGTTGTTGACTACACAGAAAGAGACGTCAGGTACCTAATTTTTCTCCACCAGCAGCTCGGAATAACATCCTTGAACTCACAGTGATCTCGCAAATAGTTGTGTGTCTCACTGGGAGTCAAAATAATCAGATATCGTTAGTGTTGACAACGAATGAAAATGCATTAAAACTTATTATCCACCAGCAGATAGGTGTTCTCATGCTAGAGCTTGATAATACATAGTGAAAAGTTTAGTGCTGGACCAGGATTCCAACCCATTCATGCGCAATAGGTGGAGATGTTGAGGAATCTGCAGTTTTGAACAAACAACAAGTTGTAGTCGAGCTGTATTAAGGGATCAAATTCCGCGTTAACGGCGGTCTGAGTTGCATTCCCAGTTCAGAACCAATTTTATCGACATACATGAGCTCAAATAAAAGATGGAATAAGTGTCCTGCGACCATACACACGGTTTGTTTCGTCACTAGAAATAAATAACTAGTACAAGAAAGGTTACTGGTGATAGAGTTTCTACACGTCGCCACTCCTTACTTTATTGTGGTTCCACTTAACGTCTACTTGGTAGAGAAAGAATATCATGTTTAATTTAATTTTCAGACCACAATGCCATTATACCTTCTTCACTTGGCGTAGCCAGAGGAGAATAGAATCTGCCTCTCCCTATCCAAAAACAGCGGCAGAAGTTGGAAACGAACCGATACCATCATCACATGAAACAATTAGCAGTCCAATAGACCACCATACCCTCTTCTTTACGACTCATATCTGTATCATAACACTGTTGCGGCACGCAAGATGAGAATTCTGACACACAGGCTCCCTGTAGTGGTTTGCAAGATGTTCAGTACATTCATTTACTTGGTTGACCGAATCGCCATGAACTAGCTGCCTTGGCTACCCAGTGCATACATTCGACTCTATTTTGTTATCACCGAAATAAAATAACGTAACTGCCACCTACACAGAACTGCCAACAGTGTAGGATGCAGAAATTTAAATAGGAAGTGTTCCTATCCATTTGAGCTACTCTGTTGCGCTATCTGTTTGTTGAAACCATCGTGCAGTGCAAAAGAAATGCTGTAACTGTCTGTCTCTCAGATGTTTAGATCCGGCCATATGCATTATCTCACAGCACTGTGGAATGTCGAAGTTCTGGAGGAACTGTTGTTCACTTCCGGAGCTGCTGTAGCTACGTCACAGCTTGTAGCGTAACGGTAAGCGTCGCGCATTGTTGATAAGACGTCGCGTGTTCTATTACATTCGCTACTACGTTTTTTTAAAACGCAGTTCTGCAGTCTGCTGAAGTCATCAATTTAATGGAACTTTGAACATAATTCTCTTCGCTTCTCAACTCAAAATATTCGCATGTGGAAAAAAGGCTAACTTCTGCGTCATTTTGTTCTTTTCAGGTTTACTAGACGGCCAGGCAGCAGATGTGTGTGGAAGGTTTTGTATTATGTATGGGGAGAGCGCATCGTGTCAAAATAGTCAAAAATGTATTTTCTACATTAGCTGTCGTCTGGTAGTGGCATTTTATTCTTCTTCAAACCTTGTTTGTCAGCTTTAACTCAGAACAAGTTTTCTACACGCATGTAAGCAATAAACAGCATGTGCATTATCAGACTGTTATAGATAACATCAGAGAATTCGCATATATCTTTGATGATTATTTTCTCTCTCATGTTTAGTATTGTTTTAACAACACTAAAAGAAACCTTACGAAAACTGTGCACTGTATCGTAAGAAATGAAATGAAACTACCCACGATAACCTTAGGACGAAAGTAAGTCTGTTTTAACAAAACTGAGTATCTGTACACAAGCGTGCCTCTATCTGCACGAATTAGTAAAATACTACTCACTTAGATTTCGATTGGATCTGTGTGTAAATGGTATGCTGTGTCATACTCAACAGGTATGCAAACGTGGCATTTCATAAATAAAGTTACGTATTCCTAGAATTCCAAAATTTGCTTGTCAGCAGCGGAAAGAGGCGTTACCTGTTGTGCAGCACTTTAAGTTTTCACAATTGCACTTTGAGCTGAAAGTATTTTCTTATGATTTGCTGATCGATATTTGACGTGACTGCTTGCTGCTCTTACACAGAAGGGATAAGAACGTTACACTCAGCGAGGCTGGAACCGCAAACCATGACAGTCGCGTTTCCACAGCTCAGCACGTCAACACAGAGCTAGCGGATAGATATGTTTTGCGTCTTCCTCTTACGAGGCCAATAGGGGCTAGAACTCGAAAACCGCTATTTACACGTCTAGATTAGTTTGCGACTGCCATGTTCAATGACTTTGCTGGGCTGAAAACCGTAAATTTACAATCTTCTGTTACACCTCAAGCGATAACAACTCAGGTTATTCAATGGAAATGACACGAGAAATCAAGTGAACTTTGAGGCTCAATTCCGTGCCCACCAGGAAGTAACTCGTCGATCACAGAGTTGCCAAACATACCTTGCGATATTGCCAAATCTCAGTTACATTACCAGCAGGAAGAAGACGAACCGATGTGATCCTACAGCGGGCTGGGAAGTGACCATAGCTGGCGCCTCAAAGACGCGGCTGCTGTGGCCTGGAATACGTAATGCGTCTGATTCGCATTTCTGTAACTAGGTTTAGGGACTGGAGCTTAGTTATTAATAATACTCAGATCTGACTGCTACTAAGCATCATAAATCAGTAACTCTCCTAGTTGTTTTTATATTTCTTTCGTAACGGTATTCAAAACTAAGAAACTCATTCACTGACGTTTTCATGCCTCGCCGATAGTCGAGCACAACAAACAAATAAAAATAAAAAGAGAATGTGTGTGTGTGTGAGAGAGATAGAGAGAGGGAGAGGGAGAGAGAGAGAGAGAGAGAGAGAGAGAGGGTAAAAAATTGTTGTAAAGAAATTGAATACTGGTATGTAAAGAAATCTTTCATTAAAATGACTTGTTCCACATCATTACGAAATGTCGTATTCATGATGTATGGAAAAAGTATTATTCTAATCTAATCTAATAATATCATATTGCTGACTATCCATGAAGAGTCATGAAGTACCGAAATTTTAGCCTATATCAGTAACCAAATCTAAACTTGAAAATAAATGACGACAGTTTTTGTAATAAAGCGGGACTCCTATCAAGACCCTTTCGTCCCTGTTAACTAACCATGAAAGATGTATGATATACCTCAATTCAGATGTAACGAAGTGTATATGAATTTAAAGATGAAGCGCATGATGTGAAGTTCTGCGACGGAGATACGAACTCAAGACGTAATCGAATTGTGCACTAAGTAAAATCAAATGTTATGTATCGTTTTTTTTGCCAGCTGCTAGGTTTTTAATCTAAAATAAGGACACAAATTTTTGTGCCTGAGCGACAATCGAACCGCACTCCCATCGTTCTTCTTTATTGTCCACGAATATTGCTTAAGTATCAATTGCTTACTCACTAACAGTAAGATGTGTGCGTGTTTGTCCAGAAATTGTTGGCAACATGAACAGACATTAAAAATGCACGTTAAGTTTCACTAGCAGGCCGGTGTGCACGTGATAGGGCTTGAAATGAAATTATGAATATTTTTGTACTGGATCAGGGTTCTGACCCACATATTTACCTTTGGAGGAGACCTAGAGAAGACTGCAGTCTTGGGAAAAGGAATGAAATGATTGAACTATACTGTTCCGAGAGATTCAGTTCCTCGAAAGAGGAGATACTAATTCGAATCACAGTCCAGCACCAAATTTTTCAACGTCTCTAGTTCAATCAAGTACAAGTAAAATAAGAGCCCTGTTCCTTAAGACGGCTATCAGCTCATCAAATAAAATTAAATTTTCTAATGTAAGTTTACTGGTGACAGTATTTCTGTTTACCCTGACCTCCACCTATGTCGTTTTCCAATGTAAACCGGCTCTGCCCAGTTTGGAATGAAGGAACGTGATGTTTAATGCGGATTCTGGATTATAACAGCTTTCTCTTGAGGTTACCAGAGATAAAGTAAATCTGTTTGTGCCTCTTAAAAGTAAATGCCTGAACCCACACATTGCACTTGTGATAGTTCGTTCCACCAGACCATTGTGGCCACGTTTCCTAGCCCCAGGAGTGTGCTGTAATGGATGATGTGCTTAGCTTACTAAACTAGTCACGGTGGAAAAAACGCGAGTCTATTAAATGGTTAAGTAGAAGCAAGCTTCTGACGTGGAGATTATGCTATTCTGATGTCAGCAGGAGTAAAGACTCTTCTAGGCGTCATAGCCTCGATTTGAAGCCATTTTGAAATTTTCACTAATTCAGGAAATTTCTTAGTTCGAGAAAATCCACTGTGAAGTGTGAAGTTACCGGATAAATCGATTATCACCGTCATTATTACTATCATTTTCTTCATACCGCTGCTGGAACACATGTGCTTGAAGATCATTTAAGTCCTCTTGGTCATTATAACAGTAGTTGCCAAGAACAAGTTCTTTCCCTGTCTACGGAATCCTTTTCATGTTAATATCAAACATCACGCCCCCATGAACCATGGACCTTGCCGTTGGTGGGGAGGCTTGCGTGCCTCAGCGATACAGATAGCCGTACCGTAGGTGCAACCACAACGGAGGGGTATCTGTTGAGAGGCCAGACAAACGTGTGGTTCCTGAAGAGGGGCAGCAGCCTTTTCAGTAGTTGCAAGGGCAACAGTCTGGATGATTGACTGATCTGGCCTTGTAACAGTAACCAAAACGGCCTTGCTGTGCTGGTACTGCGAACGGCTGAAAGCAAGGGGAAACTACAGCCGTAATTTTTCCCGAGGGCATGCATGATTACATGATGATGGCGTCCTCTTGGGTAAAATATTCCGGAGGTAAAATAGTCCCCCATTCGGATCTCCGGGCGGGGACTACTCAAGAGGATGTCGTTATCAGGAGAAAGAAAACTGGCGTTCTACGGATCGGAGCGTGGAATGTCAGATCCCTTAATCGGGCAGGTAGGTTAGAAAATTTAAAAAGGGAAATGGATAGGTTGAAGTTAGATATAGTGGGAATTAGTGAAGTTCGGTGGCAGGAGGAACAAGACTTCTGGTCAGGTGACTACAGGGTTATAAACACAAAATCAAATAGGGGTAATGCAGGAGTAGGTTTAATAATGAATAGGAAAATAGGAATGCGGGTAAGCTACTACAAACAGCATAGTGAACGCATTATTGTGGCCAAGATAGATACGAAGCCCACGCCTACTACAGTAGTACAAGTTTATATGCCAACTAGCTCTGCAGATGACGAAGAAATTGAAGAAATGTATGATGAAATAAAAGAAATTATTCAGATTGTGAAGGGAGACGAAAATTTAATAGTCATGGGTGACTGGAATTCGAGTGTAGGAAAAGGGAGAGAAGGAAACATAGTAGGTGAATATGGATTGGGGGACAGAAATGAAAGAGGAAGCCGCCTGGTCGAATTTTGCACAGAGCACAACATAATCATAACTAACACTTGGTTTAAGAATCATGAAAGAAGGTTGTATACATGGAAGAACCCTGGAGATACTAAAAGGTATCAGATAGATTATATAATGGTAAGACAGAGATTTAGGAACCAGGTTTTAAATTGTAAGACATTTCCAGGGGCAGATGTGGACTCTGACCACAATCTATTGGTTATGGCCTGTAGATTAAAACTGAAGAAACTGCAAAAAGGTGGGAATTTAAGGAGATGGGACCTGGATAAACTAAAAGAACCAGAGGTTGTACAGAGATTCAGGGAGAGCATAAGGGAGCAATTGACAGGAATGGGGGAAATAAATACAGTAGAAGAAGAATGGGTAGCTTTGAGGGATGAAGTAGTGAAGGCAGCAGAGGATCAAGTAGGTAAAAAGACGAGGGCTAGTAGAAATCCTTGGGTAACAGAAGAAATATTGAATTTAATTGATGAAAGGAGAAAATATAAAAATGCAGTAAGTGAAACAGGCAAAAAGGAATACAAACGTCTCAAAAATGAGATCGACAGGAAGTGCAAAATGGATAAGCAGGGATGGCTAGAGGACAAATGTAAGGATGTAGAGGCCTATCTCACTAGGGGTAAGATAGATACCGCCTACAGGAAAATTAAAGAGACCTTTGGAGATAAGAGAACGACTTGTATGAATATCAAGAGCTCAGATGGAAACCCAGTTCTAAGCAAAGAAGGGAAAGCAGAAAGGTGGAAGGACTATATAGAGGGTCTATACAAGGGCGATGTACTTGAGGACAATATTATGGAAATGGAAGAGGATGTAGATGAAGATGAAATGGGAGATATGATACTGCGTGAAGAGTTTGACAGAGCACTGAAAGACCTGAGTCGAAACAAGGCCCCCGGAGTAGACAATATTCCATTGGAACTACTGACGGCCATGGGAGAGCCAGTCATGACAAAACTCTACCATCTGGTGAGCAAGATGTATGAAACAGGCGAAATACCCTCAGACTTCAAGAAGAATATAATAATTCCAATCCCAAAGAAAGCAGGTGTTGACAGATGTGAAAATTACCGAACTATCAGCTTAATAAGTCACAGCTGCAAAACACTAACACGAATTCTTTACAGACGAATGGAAAAACTAGTAGAAGCCAACCTCGGGGAAGATCAGTTTGGATTCCGTAGAAACACTGGAACACGTGAGGCAATACTGACCTTACGACTTATCTTAGAAGAAAGATTAAGGAAAGGCAAACCTACGTTTCTAGCATTTGTAGACTTAGAGAAAGCTTTTGACAATGTTGACTGGAATACTCTCTTTCAAATTCTAAAGGTGACAGGGGTAAAATACAGGGAGCGAAAGGCTATTTACAATTTGTACAGAAACCAGATGGCAGTTATAAGAGTCGAGGGACATGAAAGGGAAGCAGTGGTTGGGAAGGGAGTGAGACAGGGTTGTAGCCTCTCCCCGATGTTGTTCAATCTGTATATTGAGCAAGCAGTAAAGGAAACAAAAGAAAAATTCGGAGTAGGTATTAAAATTCATGGAGAAGAAATAAAAACTTTGAGGTTCGCCGATGACATTGTAATTCTGTCAGAGACAGCAAAGGACTTGGAAGAGCAGTTGAATGGAATGGACAGTGTCTTGAAACGAGGATATAAGATGAACATCAACAAAAGCAAAACAAGGATAATGGAATGTAGTCTAATTAAGTCGGGTGATGCTGAGGGAATTAGATTAGGAAATGAGGCACTTAAAGTAGTAAAGGAGTTTTGCTATTTGGGGAGCAAAATAACTGATGATGGTCGAAGTAGAGAGGATATAAAATGTAGGCTGGCAATGGCAAGGAGAGCGTTTCTGAAGAAGAGAAATTTGTTAACATCCAGTATAGATTTAAGTGTCAGGAAGTCATTTCTGAAAGTATTCGTATGGAGTGTAGCCATGTATGGAAGTGAAACATGGACGATAAATAGTTTGGACAAGAAGAGAATAGAAGCTTTCGAAATGTGGTGCTACAGAAGAATGCTGAAGATTAGATGGGTAGATCACATAACTAATGAGGAAGTATTGAATAGGATTGGGGAGAAGAGAAGTTTGTGGCACATCTTGACCAGAAGAAGGGATCGGTTGGTAGGACATGTTCTGAGGTATCAAGGGATCACCAATTTAGTATTGGAGGGCAGCGTGGAGGGTAAAAATCGTAGAGGGAGACCAAGAGATGAATACACTAAGCAGATTCAGAAGGATGTAGGTTGCAGTAGGTACTGGGAGATGAAGAAGCTTGCACAGGATAGAGTAGCATGGAGAGCTGCATCAAACCAGTCTCAGGACTGAAGACCACAACAACAACAACAACATCAAACATCAGCAATTACTCGTAGATCACATTAAAACTAAAGTAATTGATGAAGACGTTACTTGATAACGAAAACGCGCTGCCTTTCTTCATTTACTTGCGCCTAGAAATGGCTGTAGAATACTGCCAAACCAAAAGCCAAGGGATCTTACTGCCTTCCAATATACGTCGCTGTCGGTTCTTCCATATGATTTGGTCGACGTGACCTGTTTCAAGTTCTGTATGACACAGAATGTTTTCGAAAATAAATTGTTTTCCTTTGCAATAAACAGAAAGATTTTCATTCTAAGCTATCCAAGTCCAAAGTTTCGCAATATTAGTTCAAATTTAATATTCGCTTCCATAATGTAAGGAAAGTATTTCACAGTTGCAAAATCCGCATCCGACTCACTGTCCTTACACTTAGTCGCTGGCCATAAATTCTAGCTCAAAGTGACGCCAGTTTAAGTAACCTAATGTGGCGAAGACTGTTTGCCAGTACTCTTTCTCACCGGAAAATATGCAATTCACTCATTGGGCTCCATAAGTACACTGTAACAGCAATTTCTGTGTGTACGCAATGCATATGGATTGTAGAATTTAGTCGTGTTCTCTCTTCCACTTCTGTGTACAATATGCCTGACCTAAACGGGCCCTTTATCATTACAGGCCCTGGACGGTGCAACATCATATTGACAACGGTAATGTGCTTATACTGACAACCTCATTGTTTCTTTTACCCGATTTTGCAATGAATTAAGTAAAACAACATGACCTTCGAGTGGGAGACATTTCGTCCCCCTTTTCCTTCTGTGAAATTTGTCAGTAAGCTTTTCGCCTTCGAACCAGCGAAATGCGGCAGAGTACAGCTGGTAAATGATTTACAAACCACGATTTAGTGGCGTTAACACGATTTCTTTAAACATTGGCGTAGCTGAAGGAATTTAGTTTCTTCTTAAATCGTCTTATGCAGCAACGTTCACAGATATCTCAAATGGGAGAAGCTCTTAATCCAGGTACGAAGGTTGTAAAACAAACTTCCCACAGTTTGTGTCAGGTTGATCTTTTCGTCTGATAGCACTGCGTAAGTATTTTGTGTAAGAGGTATTAAAGTAGTGTTCCTGTAGCTGTGGGAATCAGTGGTAGAAAAAGAGTTTCACACCAATGTGTGCAGTACTGATAAATATTCAAAATGATTATCAACCTAAGTCTGCATTCATCCACAAACTGAGGCGTATTTGTAATGTTGTAGCAAGACTAGGTATCCTTGTCTTCCTTGAGTGGGCATTGGAAGGCGTTTACACACACGTATACGAGGGTAATTCCAAAGGTGAGGTCTCCTAAGGGACACGCAAGCACAAATGAGAGATCCTTAATTTTAATGGCAAGCAGAAACCACAGTGTTGGCTGAATGGTGGCAAGGTGATAAAGAGCAAGACCATGGATACGA
This sequence comes from Schistocerca serialis cubense, assembly GCF_023864345.2. Taxonomy (NCBI): domain Eukaryota; kingdom Metazoa; phylum Arthropoda; class Insecta; order Orthoptera; family Acrididae; genus Schistocerca; species Schistocerca serialis. Next base: position 546,710,281 of record NC_064644.1, read on the forward strand.
AGGTCTCAGGTTCGATCCCTCACCAGTCCCACGATTTTTATGTGCCATTTTACACATATTTACCCAGGGGCAGTGTTTGTTGATGTGAAAAATGCAGAGTTGCACTGTGGTCCGAAAGCCACGTTAAACTGTAGGTTCCCCTATTAACTAGGTAAGTCAACTCAAAGGTCGGATGAAAGCAACAGCATACCACCTCCAAGAAGACCGTGCCTATTAAAGCACTGTGTTGTTCAAACAACTCTGGCGACTGATGACTGCTTTACTTTCTATGGGTTCCAAAACTAATGACCTTCGGGTTATTAACATTTTTGTGTTTTCATGCTGTAGCTTTGATACCAGTAAACGTAAGTAACCGGCCGAGCACTGTTACCGTTCGAATTGTCAAGGTGGTAAACGACGATGCTGTCGACACCAGTTACAATTTTGGTCATGGCTATGTTTCAGTCGAATACCTCTATGGGCCTTTCTGCGTATTTCAAAATATACTTTTATACACTTGGTACGCTTCCAAATTGATATCTGATAGAGCTGTATTTAGCAACATGAATCAGATATGTTTTCCGTGCAATATATCGGACAACACGTCAGTGCAGCGAGATTTCGTTTATGTGTTGCGCATGGCGCAAGATATATTTGTGTTTTGCTTGCTTCTGTGATAGGTTTCACCCCACTGAATGCGAGCAGGCTCACGAATAGACTGTCAATAACTGGAATTACGCAATAACACACTTAAAAGTTGTATTTTTGCATTATGTATCCCGATGAAAATAACTGTAAACAGGTTATATGCCTACTTGCTTATTATCGCGCTTCTCGGTGCTTTCCTCAAAAATTAAAATAAAAATAAAAAGAGAGAGAGAGAGACAGAGAGAGAAAACACAAATGTATTTCAAATATCAGCTTAGTGACGCCATGTTCGTCTCGTGATGTAAAGCAAGGATAGTTGACAGGTAATATCTCGTTGTACTAGCGATATCTATGGCTACTGGGTTCTTTGTTTTCTCTATGTAAACAACTAGAACAGAATTCAGTAACAAAGCGGTAAGAACACCCACTCAGTGCGCCAATTAGACACTCAGCCATTCTTGGTTATTTTGTTAATCGTCTGTAATGCAGTAAACATCCTTGATTATTGATTTGTAACTACTACCATTGTTATTATTATTCGTCACCCCACAACAGCTTTCCTATCACTCATTGCCGCCGATGCACTTAACGAATGGATCAGGATGAATGGAATGTGGAATGTTTCGTCACGGAGAATATACACGTTTATCTCGGCGTCTTGTGTCAGGGTAATATGAAAATCTCAATAAGAAAAGACGACAATAACACCCAACAATTTCTGTCCACTTAACACCATGACGACAGACAATTTGGCGTCTCACTGTATTTTGATTATAATTCGTTATCCTTTTTGCGACCTTATTTTAATACCTCGTGGGAGCAGGCATAATAATTTGCTTTTTGAACACCAAACAATAACACACAAAGATAGTAGATGGAAGGATACAAAGAAAAAATCAGACTCATGGATGTAGATCCAGTTCATCATAAGAAGACTAACCAAGAGGGAAACATTACGAAAGCAATGAATACGCTGGTTAGTATACATTATTTGTATAGATCTGAAGATGTAAAAGCGCAGATGTGCATAGTGCCCGCAACTGCACTTTAGTTTCTGTCTTAATGGGCATAATTTTTAGTTTCTTGTCTTCTGAATTATCAAATGAATTGATTATTACGTGGTACAGAATAACTAGGTAACTGTGTTTCTTACAGCTTCCATTCGCACCAACATTTTTCTACATTCTCGTGCAATTCATGAAATTCTGCTTGTATGATCACAAGACTGCACACAGATACAATCAATTTCGAGGTGCAAAGTATTTGTTATCTTTCTTTTCGTGACAGGTTGGCAAAGTTGATTTCCAAAGAATTCTTATTGTACTAAAATAATCTTTTGTAACAAAGTAACAAGGTAAGTATTTTATTCGTATGTATTTTGTGGAAAACTGTAATCGTGATGGAAGATTACACACCTGAATGTTTGACACAGCTGGTAGGAGAAAACGCTGCATATTAACCAAACCCCGCGCCTCCTCTCCGTGTCCTCCTATGACACGAGCACAGGATTCTCCTCCTATAATGCTACAGAGCTGTTCCTAGCATAGCTGAGAATTGGCAACATCGTCACAAACATTTGGCAACACTGTGACAGTGCAATCACTTCCGCGTATGGTACTGAACTGACTCGCTAAATTCACTTGATATTCGCTTTCCATTTGAATGACTCGTGGTATATAATCCTCACGTAAACTAAGACACTGAGACAGAAATTTCAATTTTTTGGCTAAAGAAATGCTATTCTTCACATAAGTGACAACTTTTAATATCTTTCACGATGCGTTTTGAGGCTGAGAGACTAATACCACGACAAGAGTGGCGTGCTGGCAGCAGTGTGTCCGTAGCCCCGTGGTACCGACCGTGTCTCGTGTTCCAATGGTTAAGAAAGTCGTCAGTTCTAACCTTGGTAGAAGCAGCGCGTGCGACCTTTTTTTTTTGTGTATTGTTTCATGGAGCTGCGAATTCCCAGAAAAAATTTTGTAACAAAATCAGAAGAAAACATTCACACATCAAATCCTTTTGGCAGCTCGACTCAGTAAGTTGTGTTAATGCTCGTAGATCTCGGCTTTCTGACTGCCAAGCTGCTGTACAATGCAAGCGTCTCTGAAGAAATTCGAATCGACCGTCAACGATACGAAATTCAGTAATGTTCTTCACTTAAGACTCCCATTCCAGGGTGATAAGTATGAAGGAAATAAATTGATTAACAAATCGCAAGAAAATACTTTCAGCTCAAAGTGCAATGGTGAAAAACTTACAATGCTGCCCAACAGGTAACGCCTCTTTCCGCTGCTGACAAGCATATTTTGGGTTTTTAGGAATACGTAACTTTATTTATGAAATGATACCTTTGCATACCTGTTGAGTATGACACAGCATACCATTTACACACAGACTCAATCGAAATCTAACTGAGTAGTATTTTACTAATTCGTGCAGATAGAGGCACGCTTGTGTACAGTACTTAGTTTTGTTAAAACAGACTTACTTTCGTCCTAAGGTTATCATGGGTAGTTTTATTTCATTTCTTACAATACAGTCCACAGTTTTCGTAAGGTTTCTTTTAGTGTTGTTAAAACAATACTAAACATGAGAGAGAAATTAATCATCAACAATATATGCGAATTCTCTGATGTTATATATAATAGTCTGACAATGCACATGCAGTTTATTGATTACATGCATGTAGAAAACTTGTTCTGAGTTAAAGCTGTCAAGCAAGGTTTGAAGAAGAATAAAATGCCACTACCAGACGACAGGTAATGTAGAAAATACTTTTCTGACTATTTTGGCACGATGCACTCTCCCCATACATAATACAAAAGCTTCGAGACGCATCTGCTGCCTGGCCGTCTATTAAACCTGAAAAGAACAAAATGACGTCGGAGTTAGCCTTTTTTCCACATGCGAATATTTTGGGTTGAGAAGTGAAGAGAATTATGTTCAAAGTTCCATTAAATTGATAACTTCAGTAGACAGCAGAATTGTGTTTTAAAAAAATGTAGTAGCGAATGTAACAGAACACGCAACGTCTTATCAACAATGCGCGACGCTTACCATTACGCTGCTAGCTGTGACGTAGCTACAGCAGCTCTGGAAGTGAACAACAGTTCCTCCAGAACTTTGGCATTCCACAGTGCTGTGAGATAATGCATATGGCCGGATCTAGACTTCTGAGAGACAGACAGTTACAGCATTTCTTTTGCACTGCACGACGGTTTCAACAAACAGATAGCGCAATAGAGTAGCTCAAATGGAAAGGAACACTTCCTATTTAAATTTCTGCATCCTACACTGTTGGCAGTTCTGTGTAGGTGGCAGTTACGTTATTTTATTTCGGTGATTACAAAATAGAGTCGAATGTATGCACTGGGTAGCCAAAGCAGCTAGTTCATGGCGATTCGGTCAACCAAGTAAATGAATGTACTGAACATCTTGCAAACCACTACAAGGATCCTGTGTGTCAGAATTCTCATCTCGTGTGCCGCAATGGTGTTATGATAGAGAAATGAGTCATAGAGAAGCGGGTATGGTGGTCTAATGGACTGACAATAGTTTCATGTGATGATGGTATCGGTTCGATTCCAACTTCTGCCGCTGTTTTTTGATAGGGAGAGGCAGATTCTATTCTCTTCTGGCTACGCCAAGTGAAGAAGGTATAATGGCATTGTGGTCTGAAAATTACATTAAACATGATATTCTTTCTCTACCAAGTAGACGTTAGGCGGAACTAGAATAAAGTAAGGAGTGGCGACATGTAGAATCTCTATCGCCAGTAACCTTTCTTATACTAGTTATTTATTTCTAGTGACGAAACAAACCGTATGTATGGTCGCAGGACACTTATTTCATCTTTTATTTGAGCTCATGTATGTCGATAAAATTGGTTCTGAACTGGGAATGCAACTCAGACCGCCCTTAAGGCGGAATTTGATCCCTTAATACAGCTCGACTACAACTTGTTGTTTGTTCAAAACTGCAGATTCCTCAACATCTCCACCTATTGCGCGTGAATGGGTTGGAATCCTGGCCCAGCACTAAACTTTTCACTATGTATTATCAAGCTCTAGCATGAGAACACCTATCTGCTGGTGGATAATAATTTTTAAAGCATTTTCATTCGTTGTCAACAGTAACGATATCTGATTATTTTGACTCCCAGTGAGACACACAACTATTTGCGAGATCACTGTAAGATCAAGGATGTTATTCCGAGCTGCTGGTGGAGAAAAATTCGGTAAGTGTCGTCTCTTAGTGTGTAGTCAACAACGATATGTGTGGGGTTCGATTCTCAGTCAGCACTGAACACTTCGTCATATTATTTCTAGTTCAAACATGCTCACATGTCGCTGCTGGTGTAACAAACCCATACTTAACGTTCCTTTTCTCTAAAATATAACAGCCATAGGTGCCGGGTTGGAGTCCTGGGAAGGAAAAATTAGTGTTTCGTCTCGTCATTTCATATAATACATCTAGCTACTGTCGAGAAAATCCGATATGTCAAAGTTGCTTGTACTTCGATAACAATCCTGTTAGGTTCTGGGTTCGAATCCCTGTCCAACACAAAGCTTTATCTCACTGCATTTCAAGTAAGTTACTTGTGAAGAAGCAGTATTTAACATCTTTCGTAGTTCGTTAACAGGGACAATAGATGCTTGGTAGGAATTTGCGTCCCTTAAAAGTGTTACGTTATATAATTTAAAGTTGATATTTGCTAACTGATACTGTCCAAAAATGAGGTATATCACTCTCTTTCTGCCTAGTCAGGAATGACTGTTCATTTCCGTCAGCCACGAAACCTTAGCCTGCATGATTGGTTCAATTGGCTTTGAGCACTATGGGACTCAACATCTGAGGTCATCAGTCCCCTAGAACCTAGAACAACTTAAACCTAAATAACCTAAGGACATCACATACATCCATTCCCGAGGCAAGATTCGAACCTGCGACCGTAGCAGTCACGCGGTTCCGGACTGAAGTGCCTAGAACCGCACGGCCACCGCGGCCTAGACTGCATGACTTGGGTTTGAATCCATATGCAGAACGAGGCGGTTCGTCGTCTCATTTGAAGTTCATACATACTCTCAACTAGCTGTTCGTGAATAACGTAAATTTTAATGACATTTTGTGTTAAATAACAAGTAGGTATGTTACGTTGAAGAGGAAATCATGAATACGACGAACTTACTACTTGCGTTACCTATCTGACGTAATAATGAGTGTGCTAACATTTCAGGTATGTCATTTATTGCAATAAATGTGAGCTTACAAGCCTTAAGGACAGTCTTACCTGTGATGAGGTGTTCCCTGATATTTTTAGTATCGTGGTATTACTTTACATCCTGAGTTATTGCGATACAGAGCAGTGTTTTCTAGTGGTGACTTGTTGGAACCATTTTCAATAGTCAAACGACTGTACCAAGGAGCGATTAGAGGACCTAGTAGACAGCTGCGTTATGTAGGTCGCGTGGGAAAGAGGTGAAATGCCATCCAGGTCGTTTGGATACTTTTGAGCACGACTGTGCATAAAATCGGAAGTTAAATATCAAATGTTTTCACCAATGACGCAATGCTGGAACCTTAATTGACGATAGAATTGTTTTTGCCTGACTGGTATGCGAACCCAGCATCTAGCACCGTCATTTTCTAGCCAGGAACAGACGATAAATAGCTATTGTGGGTTCACCAGTAGCGAGATGGGCGCATATTTAGCTAGACATCAGGCGACGAAAACTTCTGTGCTGAACAGAATTCAAACCCCGCACACGTGGTCATGAAGAAACTTTAACTATCAAATTCTTTTCCAATAATAGCTAGGAATAGCATGTTTGTACTTTCAATGATGTGATGGAAAATACTCTGCTGGCTAGAAGTTGAATCCACAACATGTCGTCGTTGGTGATCACAACTAACACAACGTCAAACCCTAATCCGTTTTCACCAGTAGGATGGAGCGGCATGTTTGAACTTGAAAAGATGTAAGGAAACGTTTGATCTTGTAACGTTGTGGTAAAAAGCTCATCATGTGGCTGTGAGTTGCAACGAACTCGTTACAGCTGACAACGCACGAAGAGACGTTGAAAATGCAACTATTTTTCATCAGCAGTTCGGAGTGCTTGAAATGAAGTAATGAATATTTCGTGCTGATCAGGATTCGAAACCAGTTAGGTGCCTTTCGAGGACGCCTAGAAGAGTTTGCAATCTTTGGGAACACAGCGAAATCGAATTCTAATCCCAGTCCAGCACCACAATTTTCAACGTCTCAGTTTCAAATAAAGTAAGAGCCTTGTGAACTTACATGGCCATTGGTTCATTAAATGAAATACGTTTTCTAGTTTACGATGGCTTGCTGGTGACAGAGTCTCTGCCTTACGGGGTTTCTCCATCTGTCACAGCTCAAACGAATGCCACTCTGTCCCAGTCGGCAGCGAAGGGATGTTATCTTTATTGCGGATATTGAACTACGGAGCTTACTGGCGTTCTGCACTTGGCGTTACTAGGCGTGCAGGAGAGTTATTTGTGTGTGTTAACAAATCTACGCCTCACGTGAGATGTGAACCTACACGTTTTACACATAAATACAAGATTAATCCACCAGACCACAGAACCCCCTGTCAAGCACAGAATTATGAATTGCAGAGTAATCATTTGGATGTAGATGCAGATGTCAAGGGACGCTTAACAGGAAGGAGAGCGGTATCTGGGAATGGATAGAAGTGCAGAAGTGCAAAATATAAGCTTGAAATGCTTGCAAAATGTTGCTTACTTAGATGTGTGCCACAGTTAGTTTTATTTTAGGACCGAGAGATAAGGAAGGACTGTTCTCAGAACTAAGAATGGGTTATAGGGAAGGGGAGATCAAAGAATACGGATTCATAGGTGGTGAGAGGAATGATAGAGAGTAAAGACAGCAGCAATTAAAAGAGAAAATATAGCGTCATTGGAAACCGCTAGATTTGTTTACAAAGTTTTGGCGGAGTGTAATAGAAGGGCACTTGCGGCGATAGTGTCAGAGAGAGAGAGTGTGGGGGAGAATAGAAGAGATATTAACAACGAGTAAACATAAATGTTCAAATGTGTGTGAAATCTTATGGGACTTAACTGCTAAGGTCATAAGTCCCTAATCTTACACGCTACTTAACCTAAATTATCCGAAGGACAAACATACACACCCATGCCCGAATGAGATCTCGAACCTCCGCCGCGACCAGCCTCACAGTCCATGACTGCAGCACCTGAGACCGCTCGACTAATCCCGCACGGCGAGTAAACATAATATGAAATCGTTGCCGTATTGTGTGGAGGACGGAGGGTGTATTCATGGATGGAGGGGAAGAGAGAGACGTATTTGAAATAACAAAAACTACTGTGACAGAGTCCATCTACGCTGATTAGTTTGTAAGTATGTAGACAGGGTACAAATGAAATCAAAATAGAATACTTAACAAACTGTATATTCAATAGAAACCCACTTGATTTAAAAGGGCAACTCAAAGGAAAGCTAACCCATATTGTATCTTTTCTGTTGCCACGCGATCTTCCACTAGCTCCCAATGAGGAAAAATGACGAAAAAGCAGACATAACAAAACATTTTAAGAACTCTAATATTTTATCCAGAATCCTTCAATATTTTGTACTTCTATCACGCGGAATAGAATGTACAAGCCGTCGGACGTAACAGCCTGAAGAAGCAACTGTTTTGGTTGGCAGGAGAGCCAACACCGGGTTACTAGAGAAGGCCGAAAGGCACGCGTTTTAGATCACGCAGGCTTGCGTGAGGTCTGGAACAGGACAAGGAAATTAGAATTTAGAAAAACGGACGTAGCTGGTGGAATACTTAACTTTAATCCGTTAATGGTGAACGTCGGTCTTGACGGTACATGATTCGATATCAATAGTAACTGATAACGGCGCCTTGCTAGGTCGTAGCAAATGACGTAGCTGAAGGCTAGGCTAAACTATCGTCTCGGCAAATGAGAGCGTATTTTCTCAGTGAACCATCGCTAGCAAAGTCGGTTGTACAACTGGGGCAAGTGCTAGGAAGTCTCTCTAGACCTACCGTGTGGCGGCACTCGGTCTGCAATCACTGATAGTGGCGACACGCGGGTCCGACGTATACTAACGGACCGCGGCCGATTTAAAGGCTACGACCTAGCAAGTGGTGTCCGGCGGTGACACCACAGCAACTTCCTCCCAGCCTTCCAGGACACAGTCCCGAAGAGCGTCCGCAGTAGTTGGTTGGTTGCGTGGCCAGTTCTCTGTTAATGTTCTGGCGACCTCAGCCCACATGTTTTCCATGGAGTTCATATCAGCCGCCCGTGGCGGCCAATCCATGACCTTGACGCCAATCGTGGAGAGCCGCTGCTGATCAAATGCAGACTTGTGAATGGGAGAGTGATCCTCTTCCAATGCGACGTCCCCTTCAGCGTACAGCATTCGCACTGACGGAAACATCACATTTTCCAATATGTGGGCATAGTGCGCGCTGTCCAGAGTTCCTTCTATCCTGTGAAGAATTCCCCGCCCCTCTCGCAGAATTCCAACCCCAGCAGGTAACAGATAGCCGGTCACTTCTCGTCGTGGTTGCATATTCGCGTCGATGGCGAGTCCCTTGCGGCCTGTAAACGATTCGTGGACCGTCGTTATTGGTGGAAAACACCTTCTCATCAGTGAAAATGACGTTGTCCCAGGACGCCCTCAGATGGAGCTCCGCAAATGCTAGCCGGTATAAAAAGTTGCCTTCGCTGAGCTCTTGTTTCACGGCGGATCGTTGTGCATGGAGTCCAGCGTCCCTCAGCCTTCGGCGAATCGTGTCACTGGAGCCGGGGAAGTTGGTCTCCCGCCGCAACTGCTTCGTGTTCAGAAACGGATTTTCTCTGCTCCTAGACACTAGGTCCCTGTCTTGCTGCTGTGAGATCACTCTCTTCCTGCCTGAGCCAGGAGCCCTGTTGGTGGTGCCTCTTTCAAGGTAGATCCTCCACCATCTCGTTGCAGTGGTATGTGGTACGCCATACCGTCTGCAGCTTCTCTGATGGAACATCCTCCTTCCTCAATGAGAGCGACGACTCTAACTCGGCCGGCCGGAGTGGCCGAGCGGTTCTAGGCGCTTCAGTCTGGAACCGCGCGACCGCTACGGTCGCAGGTTCGAATCCTTCCTCGGGCATGGATGTGTGTGATGTCCTTAGGCTAGTTAGGTTTAAGTAGTTCTAAGTTCTAGGGGACTGATGACCTCAGATGTTAAGTCCCATAGTGCTCAGAGCCATTTGAACCATTTTTTGACTCTACCCGAATAGACCTCTTCCAGTGAGCCATTACGGCAGACAGCCTGATGTGTATTTCTGCTTGCCGCTCTTATACTGATTCCAGGAGAAGAGTTAAACATATTTACGTCAAATGGAGCGGCAGACACAGAGGCATGCGGCGCAGCCGTGCTGGCTCGCCCCGGGCTGTTGGCCCACCAACGCCACCGCCAGCTCGCTCACTTCCGTCTCGCCTCGGCCAGCCTGGCTGGCCCGTAGCTCGCGAGCCGCGGCTACTGCAGACCCGGGCCGCATGGCCACGATCACCCCTTGAAGGATCAAAAGTTACACCTAACCCACCCAAGTCTGTAGTACAAACTAACGCAGCTACAGCTATTATGCTATAACATGTGCAGGCGCACCTACAGTTGACGATTTATTCAAATATTTGACGAACAATACTTTCAAAAATACATTCATTTTAAACATAGCTACCACAAAATATTTCACCTAGCTAGCGATAGCATGACGCAGAAAACTATATTTTTTGTAAATGCTGTGCATTAGATGTAGCCTTAAGAAAACATGTATTCAACCACGACAGCTAAGCGGAATGGAAAAGTAAACAGGTTTGGCGGCAGGTTCTCCAAATAATAGTAAATACTTAGTATATAATACACGTTTTTTGCACTTATAACATGTACTCAGTGTCTGCAACAATACGTGGTGCACGACGGAAATTACTTTCTGCTGAGGCACTTCATTTACATCTCAATGATACACGACTACTAGAGAACATTGCTCTTTACGGCAGTCAATCCACTTGTAAATTAACATCATGATATCGCAGATATTAGCCAACACGTTAATAGGGATGAGTAAGGCCTTAAGGTTTGCAACTAAACATGCTACTCCTAGCTACTACTGAATATGGAGTTGATTATTAACGTGTCTTCATAACCATGTGTGCGGCGTTCAACTCTCAGTCAGCATAGACCTTATTTCTTGTTACACGTGTGCACATCTCGCTGATGGTGGACCAACATTGGACATTTCTCGTCTGTTCCTGGTTAGACAACGACGGCGGTAGGCGCCGGGTTCGAATCCCGGTCAGGCAATACAACTTCAGTCGTCATTTAAGGTTCCAACCCCACTACTGGTGACAAACTGTGATATCTACATTCTGATTTTACGTACTTATTCAACAATCCGATTAGGTGCTGGGTTTGCATCCTTGTCCCCAGCAATACATGATGGCATTTCAATTTTAAACATGTGCATCCTTTATTCCTTGACAATGCAACACTATACAACGTCTTTCGAGGTTAATTACCAAGAAGGTAATTGTCATGTTAGGGTTCCTGCTTTCGTATAAACATTATCGTCATTTGCGTTCAAGTTGAGAATTGATAACTGATACTGGTGCAAACGTCAATATTTGACGTCTCTTTCTGCCTAGTGATCGAGTCTCGATAAGGCACAAAGCTTTGCTTGGTTAACAATGGCTTTACGTTCTGGGTTTGCATCCGGATCCAGAACGAAGACGTTGGTCATGTCATTTAAAGTACAGCTTCGTGTACAAGTAACTGTTGATGAGTAATGTGAACAATGATATTACTTGTGATTCGCTGTTGATATTGGGATTTCCGTAGAGTGGTTGCCGCCGTCAATCACGTTTTCTTTTAACTGCTTAGTATTACATAAAGTTTATGCGAAATCGCTCCCCGTTGAACGTTCAGCATGTGTTGGGTAAACCTTTTAGACAGAAAAGAACTTGTTTCCAATTGCCATACAACTTTATAAATCCATATACTGTCTCAAATATTTCATTGTGCCTAAGGATTAATGAACGATTTATGTGACAAAACTAGTTGTCCCATAACATTTGAAATGTCACTTATTGTAATTAAGTTTAGTTTACAAACGTTAAGGACTGCCTGATCTCTTCAGTACTATCATGGTGTTACTTTACATCTGCACAGACTGTCATAAAGACCGGTGTTCTCTAGTAGTCTCTAGCGGTACCCATTGTGTATCTTACAACGACTGTAATTTGGAGGGTTGCGACTATGTGCAACACAGGTATGCTATGTTGGTTGCATACATTCAGGTGCAGCCTACACGTTGGAATTCAGGGGTGACCCACTTTTTTTTGCTGTCAAGTGTATATGTGGCGTTGTTCACTTCCTAAATATAGTGAAGCATTTCCGTATAATTAGCTTAATATTGTATTCAATTACCGCTGCATGCTGACCTCTTATTGCTATCTTTGCAATGATAACTACGGTCACGTACTAACTGTCTTTGAAATGACTGAAATTTCCTTTTGTTTTTTGATCATCACTGCAGTTTCGGCTAGGTACCCATTTTCATGTGAGCGTAGTATGACGCGTCAATCGAATGTACTTGCGTTACAGTCTGAACGTTCGTCTAGGCATGTATTGTTAAAGTGTATTGCGTTATTCAGGCAGCACTTGGTGTTATAGTGTTAATATTAAAGTTCGCCAGCCCACAACAGTTTAACAATGTATGTCTACACGAACGTTCTGAGTGCCACCATAATACCTCCGGTTGATGGGTTACACTACACTCAGATGAGAATGGCTACACAGCTGGAAGCGCACAGCAGTGAAGATCACAAAATAAAGTGATGTTTTAACCCAGGCGACGATACTCAATTGGTAGTTCACAAAATTAGGGGAATCGCCACACCACAGATCCACGGATATCCCAAGCGTCAGCAGTAAACCAAGCAATCATCTGCAAGTTCTTGCAGAGATAAAATAGTTCCCCAGTCGGATAAAGACAAGGTTAAGAAAAACAATCCCAACTTTAAAACAGCCACGTGGAACGTGATGACACTGCTGTATTGCAGCATACGAGAAAACCTAAAGCTTCAAATGAACGATTATACATCGATATGACGCTGACGCTAAAAGACGAGCCTGTTCTTGGCTCGAGATGGTGCAGTTTAGACAGAAGTGTCATTCCTGCTGTTCCTAAGGGGCAGAGAATAGATATTACCTGTCTTCCTGATTCGTCCTTGCTGATGGAAACCTGTAAAAGAAGTAAACACACTCTGCTGGTTGATCAGCAGGTCAGACCAACGCGTGGTTGGCCTGTGGTGTGGTTGTTGGTCCAGTCCCCGTATGAGCCGTTTGCGGGAGTGGCCCGCTTTCTCCTGGAACTTCATGGCGATGGCGCTGGTCTTATCTCGGAGCGGCAGGATTCCGGTGTCCCCGGGGTGTTTGCGCCTCGAATAGCACCTCGAGAGATGCATGGCAGTCTTCAGGGCGCGATTCTGTATCTGCTGCAGAGTCACAATGTGAACATCTGTAGCTTTCCCCCAGACCACGGCCGAATACTCTAACAGTGAGCGAACCAATTTTAGGTATAGCGTGATGCCGTGTTGCGGTGACAATGACGACTGCGGGTTTAGCAGCGGATACAGGGCGCGAAGGCATATCGAAGATAAGATGGCCCCAGTCAGCAGACTTCTAGTCTGGAGACAATCGAGTCATTCTTTCCGGAGCTGAACAAGACAGACATGGAGTGAGAGCGGTTGGAGTAATTATAAGGAAAAACTCTAGTTCACATGTCAAGGGATACGTACAATACTGCTATAGGACAGCACTAGTCAAACTTGAAACCAAACTATCGACACTGTGATAATACAAGTTTACATGTCAAGGCTCAAAGAAGAGGATACAGTAGTTAACGAAATATACGAAGACATAAGTAATGCAATAGGACATGTTAAGGGAGATGAAAACCTGATTGCCATGGGGAACTGGAATGCCAGTGTGGTGAAGAACAGATAGAGGGTATTGTGCGCAACTATGGACTTGGAAGAAGAAATGAAAAAGAAGTCGGATAATTGCGTTCTGCTCCAGGCAATTAGTTGCTGAAAATACACTTTTCTAACCCCACAAGTGAAGAAGATACACCTTAAAGGATCCACCAGAGTTCAGGTCGACTGTATTATAGTGAAATCACGTTTTAGAAACCAAGTAAAGGACTGCAGGAGTTATCCGTCTGCAGACATAGACAGTGACGATAACCGGTCCTGACGAAAACTTCATTCAGATTCAAATGTCAGGAGAAAAAGACAGTAAACCAGGAATAGCAAAGAAAAAACTGAAAACTGAGGGACTGGGAAGGCATCGTGAATAAGAAAAACACAACCTAGCTAAAAATTCCCAACATGGCGAAGTAAGAGAAAATTGTTACAAATTAAATCGGGATAGAGGGTGAACATTAATAAAACCGAAAAGCTGAAGGGACGTATTCCTGATGTGAAATGGAGTTCCTATGAATTTTTATCCGGAAGTGCATAGCTGTCACGACGAATGAAAGTTCCTCTGACTACATGCCGTGACCGTAGTCCACACATGACGGCTATGCAGACTGATGATGCCAATTCTGGTAAAGGCTGCTTCGTCGGTAAAGAGCGCTGATGACAGAAATTCCATAACTGTGATGGTCTGATGTAAAAACCATGACAGAATCCTTCCCTTAGAGGTATGTCCACTGCTGATAATCCTTGCACCCGTTGATGGTGATATGGAGAGTAGTGGTTTTCACGCAGGAAACACATAGTCGTACTTTGGCCTAAACCATGTTGGTGGGCCGCTTGCCTTCTACTACGGTTCGTCTCAATATCCTGTTGAACTGAGTCCTCCAAGTCTGGTATACGCACAGTCCGCCATCTCCCTGCACCTTCGTCTGTCTGAGTGGACCCAAACGCCCAAAAAGGCCTTGAAATTTTGTGTGATGTCTTTTGTGTTGGTGAGGGTACGTGTTATGGTACAGCCGCGCTGCCTCTCTACCGTTTCCATCTGTTTGGCAGTACGCAAGCACAATCCTGGCTTGTTCCAGACACGAATACCGGACCATTTTGCTGCTTACAGTACGCTGCGTCAATCGCACTGCATGAAACGCACAAGGAACACACAGTATGTGGTCACAAGGACTTCATTCGTCAGTGCCTTGGGAAAGATCCATTTCTAGACAAATGTTCACAGGACCATTTTTCCTCCATTTTCAGTCAGGAATCTGTCTCTGCAGTTCGTCTTTTCTGTTAATGTTCACCCTGTACATAAAACAGCAGAAAATGTAGTTGGGTGAACCAAACCTCCAAAGGAAATGGATTACAGTATATATTATTCAGCTTACCGAAACCAGAAGACTGATGAACAAGGAAAACCTGAGTACGTAGGATTAAGGAATTTAATCAACAAAAAAGCTAGCAAAGCAAATGAAAGCTTTGTTGAGGAAATGTACTGAGAAATGGAAGGAAATATGCGATGTGGAAGAACTGATGTAGTCTACAGAGCAGCAAATATATGTTTTAACAAACGCAAAAGTACAAACGCGGGTAGAATTCAAGACAGAGAGGGAAAACGCTGTTTGATGACGGTTTGGTGAATACATGGAAAGAATACATTGAGGAACTGTATGTTGAAACAACCGTATCATAGGATGTAATAGGGAAGGAAGAGGGAGCAGACGAAGACGACAAAGCAGACGTGATTCTGCAAGAAGAATATGAGAAAGCTCAAGAAAATCTTGAGGAGAACAAAGCAAGGGAACTGATTACATCCCCCCATAACTAATCAAGGATGTTTGTGAAAACATGAAAATGATGCTGCTGAAACTCATTAGGTCCACTTATAAAATCGGAGGGATACCAAACGACTTCCAGAAATGCATCAAAGTTCCTACAGCCAAGAAAGCGGTAGCTACAAAATGTGAACAGTACCAAATCTTAAAGTTAATACCACAAGCATCACAAATTCTTACACAGGTAATTCTGGGGAGGATTGAAGAGAAGATGGAAGACTTGCTGAATGGATTTTTGGATTCAGGCGGGGATTAGGAACAAGGGAAGCGATTTTGGCACCGGGGGTTCTTACTGAAAAGGAAATGAAGAAAAAGAAACCACACAATGGAAACTCCAGGTAGGAATATCAACAACGTAGGAACATACAGATTGCTGCTTACGATGAAGAAAACACATCAAGTTACACACAGGGTCAGTTAAAAGACACACATATATAGCTTTCGGGTACAGCCTTCGTCAGTACAAGTGACTCAAACACGCACCATTCACACACACACAAGCAAACAGACCTGACGCACATACAACCGCCAATCCATTATTATGTCACTGTCCTTTAATTGTGGCTATCTGCTACTTCACGTGTCTTCTTTAGAGTAAGTAGCAATCTGTCTTTCCCTACATTGTTGAAATGCAAACCAACGTATATTGCCTTTATAGATCTGGAAAATTTATTTGATAATGATTTCTGGTAAGAGATGTTTAAACTATTGAAGAAAAGCATAAAAAAACGCGGTTGACCTACAGCTTCTATATGAACGAAGTGGCTGTCATGAGGAATTTTCAAAATCAGAAAAGGCGTGAGACTTTATTCACTGCTTGCATACAGGAAGCTTTAGACCAAGTTAGTGAAAATGCTGAGGTGGGGATAAAAATTAATGGGCAGAACATAGATATGATACTTTACGCTGATGATATTGCTGTCATCACGAAGACGAAAGAAGATCTAGACGTCCTCAGCACAGTGGAAAGTACTTTCTGCAGTCAGTTTAGTATGATAATAAACAAACGAAAGATTAAAGTAATGAATGCACTGCTGAAGAAGAGTATGAACCTTTAACAATAAGAATTGCAAGAGAGGAACTAAAACTGAAAGAGGAATTTATGTGTTTGAGAATCTGGATCACAAGGGATGGTAGGAGTCAGAAAAAAAATTGGTAAGCACAATACAGCTCGTTAAAATTGCATTTAATATGAGGAAGAATTTATCATCCAGCGAGAACATACATAGTTCATCCACAACATTATAACCACCTACCTAATAGTCAGTATGTCCTCCTTTGGCACGGATAGCAGCGGCAACGAATCGTAGAGTGGAAGTAGGTCATTAGGGGGAGTTGGCACCACGTCTGCACACACAAGTCACGTAATTCCCGTAAATTTCGGGGAAGGGGCTGATGACCACTGATGCCACGTTCTATCACATTTCAGATGTGTTCGATCGGGTTCATATCTGGCGAGCTGGCAGACCATTACATCAACTGGAACTCGCCACTGTGTTCCTCGAACCACTCCATCACACTGCCGTCGGGGAACGTGATCGTCATGGAAGAGTGTACTTGGTCTGCAACCAGTGTACGTACTCCTTGGCTATCATTGTGACTTGTACGTGCTCCACTGTGCCCATGGATGCCCCTGTGACTATTCCCCATAGTATAATGGAGCCGCAACCAGTATGTCTCCGTACTGCAGCACAGGTGTCAGGAAGCAACACCCCGAAGACACGGATTGGCCCCCTCCCATAGGCATGATGAAGAAGGTATCAGGATTCATCAGACCGTGCAACGGTGTGTCACTGAACCATCTTCCAGCGCCGATGATCAAGTTCCCTTTTCAATCGTAGTTGCCGATGTCTTGACGTTAACTTTAGCAAATGCATGGGTCGCGGCTGCGGAGGCCCATCATTAGGAGTTTTGGGTGCACTGTGTGTTGAGACACACTTGTACTTAGCTCAGCATTAAAGTCTGATGTAAGTTCCGCCACAGTTCGCCGCCCGTCCTGTCTCACCAGTGTGCCCGGTCTATGACGTCCAACATCTGCAACGAGAGGAACCCGCCCAACAGCACGACGACGTCTGGACGTAGTTTCACCTAGGTTTCTCCATGTACTGAAAACACGCACCACAGCACTCCGCGAACACACGACAAGTGGTGCAGTTTCCGAAATCCTCGTGTCGAGCCTTTGGGCCATCCCAGTCTGGTCACGGTCAGGCTCAGATAGATCGCGCGCGTTCCCCACTCTACAAAGGGGCAGCACGCTCACTGATACTACATATACCGTGCGTGCGTCCGACTAGCAGTCATTCCTCGCCAGGTGACGCTGCTATAGCCTGGACGGGTTTATAGAGATAGTAGGTCTGTGATCATAATGTTCTGGCTGATAAGTGTAATTCTGGAAATAAGGAATCTGGTTCGGAAGGCATTCGTTTGCAGTGTGGCCGTTAACGTGTGTGAAACTTGGACAATAGGAACACAAGAGAAGACGGCGGCTAGGATCTCTGGAAATTTGGTGTTATGGAAGGATGATGAAGATCAGCTGGAAAGACTGACTTGCCAATGAAGAGGTGCTGAGAAGAATACAGGAAACCAGATCTCTGTGGAGCCATATCCAAATAAGAAGATACAAACTCGTAAGCCCATTTTGAGACAAAATAACATACAATCAAGGCTTTCATGACCGGATGTTTCAGGTGCCGAGCATTCTTCGGGGTTGTATGGCCGTGGTCCATGGAACTCTTCTATCCCTGATGTTTCGTCCAAACTTAGGTTGGACATCTTCGGAGGTGCTCCTGGTTGTGCTGGATCTTGCCGACTCTTAGCTTTGGACGAAACGTCAGGGACAGAAGAGTTCCACGGACCACGGCCATACAACCCGGAAGAATTCTCAGCAACAAAATAACATCATTGGAACTGTAACGTAAGGAACTAGAGAGGAAAAGAATCGCTGGGGACATCCAAGGATGTGACACATGCAGGAGACTATGAATGATGTGGGATGCACTATGTACGTGGAAATGAAGAGGAAACCAGCCAGAAGAGGAGAATGACATACTGCTGCAAATCCAGCTCAGGATTGAACGCTGAAGAGAGAGAGCATTACAACATTTATTTGGGTTGTGATACCAATTCCAAATAAAATATTTACAGATGAATTCACGTAACAGAAAACACTTGTAATTTAACAACAAAAGAAAGTATGTTATACTTTTGCTCTTGAACGAGTTTTTCAGGAGTAACATTCGAATTTATATTTGTTATGTATCAAGCAGTTAATATCAACTGATCAAAGATTATGAAGCAGACTTATTTATCCCTATTTCCAGTTTAAGGCAATTTAAATGGAGAGTAACTAACGTAATTTTATCCTGATGTAGTTTTGGACGTCGCTGCTCCTTAACGCTAATGGAATATTCACAACAAATGCCGTAACATAAAATATGTATTTTGATGCTGTAGACAAAAGATTTACATTCTTGAGCCCGTTTTCTTGAAGATGATCGTGGATGAACACCGCACGTAATTTTTTCGGTAAGATATTGCTATTTCCTGGAGATAAGTTATTCGGTATTATAATTACTGAAGAGAATACGTCAAGCCTCTCCAGGATTTTCAGTGCCTCTAAGTGATAAAGATATTGTTCAAAAAGTTCTTAAAAGTCTTTTTTTTCTCGATATAAAGTTCACCTAAAACTTATGAAAATTCTGATTTGCCCACTCCTTAAATCTGTCCTCGGTGACGTAAACTTCGATGTGCAGGACTGAGTATGCCCCGTGTTTGTAAAATTAAGAGAGAGTCTACTTGCAGAAAACCAGTCAATAATTCTTTTAAAGAAGTTATTTATAGTATCCTTTGTTGCCTTACATTTCCTGAAAATGGCTTCAATACTTGCTCCATTTTTGAAAACAAATAACAGTGCTTAACGTGTAATAAGTGTAAGGTTATGTACATGTATGTGAAAGAATAATGTAATTAATTATTAGCTTTGAGAATGTTCCTCCAGTCAAAAAATCTTCGTTGCCCTAACTAGTTGAATAATGGAAAACAACTTTTCGTGTTCATTTTGTAATTATGACGTGAGTCATTTGTTAGTCATAACGTTAAACCCTTGAAGCTCCAGTTTATTAACAAAATCTTGTTTTTACACAGTCAGATTCTTTGCTTTGGTCGCAAAAACAACGATTGGAGCTAATTTCTTTTTAATTTACGTATAATTTTCCGGTAGATGTATAAGTAGTATTATCAAATGAGGAATCGTTCAGAAATCCAAATAAATGATTGACTAAATACCGTATTATTATCACAGTAGAACAAAATTCTAGAGTGTATTATTTTCTCAGAATACGAGAATATGAATAGAAAACAATATGAGAAGTGAAAGAAGTTGGCAGTTTTTGACACAGTCGTATAACATTCTTATAAAGTAGTTTTATGACTGCGTACTTTAACCTGTCTGGAAAAATGCTCTAAATCAGTTATTCGTCATATATGATCAGTAACGATAAGTATAATAATTGTTTAGTTTTTCACTGGAGAATTATCAATTTCACGTGAACATTTACTTAGAGAGTATAGTATTTTATTAGTATCAATTTGGAAAGTTGGTGATAGTACCGGATCACTGCATTTTGTGGAAGTTGTTTTCCCAACATACTGAATTCTTTTTTGTATTGAACTCGCCGTCCTAAGTGTGTCTATTACGATTAAGATATTACTGTCAAAATCATTTGCCACTTCCGAATTGTCAAATCATTTCGAAAGTTATTTTATGAAGCTTATGGAAAAGCCGGCCGCCGTGGCCGAGCGGTTCTAGGCGCTTCAGTCTGGAACCGCGCTGCTGCTACGGTCGCAGGTTCGAATCCTGCCTTAGCCAAGGGTGTGTGTGATGTCCTTAGGTAAGTTAGGTTTAAGTAGTTATAACTGTAGGCGACTGATGACCTCAGATATTAAGTCCCATAGTGCTTAGAGCTATATGAACCATTTGTAGCTTATTGAAGTGGCATATAAGACTGTTTTCTTCGGATGTTACATGCTTGTGATTATTGAACTCGAAACGTTAGCCTAACAGACTGAATATCGACGTAAAGTAAAGAACCTCGTAGTTCCCAGTTTACAGAGACATTTTTCTTAGCTTAATAAATGAATGCCCAATAGAATTAGTAGGAATTGCGAACGCCCGTTGTGGTCGTGTACGGAGGGCGCTGCTTGTCTGATCCAGCTCCGTGCTCAGCAGAAAACGGTTGCGGAACACGCACGCAGAGGGTTACAGGGAAAGAATTTGTGACGAACAAAAACATACGTCCGCAACGCATAAGAGATTGGGAAACGTACACGAGATCCGTAATTTCTTAACGGCCGTATGACATACAACCGCGCCATTGTTCGCCTGCATTAATAACCGTCCACTCTGCACACAGGCCGTGGCGACAGTTTTTACGTCGTTACGCACGCAATGACCTGCGACAAACGGACTCTGCCCGCACAAGAAAAATGAGATATCGTTAGCTAGTGACGCAGCGATATGAGTCTATCGGAAGCATTTCTGTTTGCTGGCATATCTTCCGGAAACTTGCGTATGTGCTCACTTAGAAGAAGTGGGGTACTGGTTCTGGGAGGAAAAAAAAAGAAAAGGTTATTTTCCCTTTTTTTATTTATACGATATCAGAAGCATAATATTAATAGAATCAAGCTTAATAATGACTTTTAGTTACGATACTCAAACAGAAAACGCTCAAGATGTAATTTGAATTCATTTTGTAACGTGCCATTATGTTAGTGTGACCAGCTGTCAAAAGCCGGAATAACCATATTTTGCAGAACGGGCCGGTGCGAGACGTACGAGAAGAGAGTACAGGGTTATTACTAATGATTGAAGCGATTTCACAGCTCTAAAATAACTTTATTATTTGAGATATTTTCACAATGCTTTGCACACACATACAAAAACTCAAAAAGTTTTTTTAGGCATTCACAAATGATCGATATGTGCCCCTTTAGTGATTCGGCAGACATCAAGCCGATAATCAAGTTCCTCCCACACTCGGCGCAGCATGTCCCCATCAATGAGTTCGAAAGCATCGTTGGTGCGAGCTCGCAGTTCTGGCACGTTTCTTGGTAGAGGAAGTTTAAACACTGAATCTTTCACATAACCCCACAGAAAGAAATCGCATGGGGTTAAGTCGGGAGAGCGTGGAGGCCATGACATGAATTGTTGATCATGATCTCCACCACGACCGATCCATCGGTTTTCCAATCTCCTGTTTAAGAAATGCTTCTGCTTTAGCCTTTTCCGTAAGATTTTCCAAACCGTCGGCTGTGGTACGTTTAGCTCCCTGCTTGCTTTATTCGTCGACTTCCGTGGGCTACGCGTGAAACTTGCCCGCACGCGTTCAACCGTTTCTTCGCTCACTGCAGGCCGACCCGTTGATTTCCCCTTACAGAGGCATCCAGAAGCTTTAAACTGCGCATACCATCGCCGAATGGAGTTAGCAGTTGGTGGATCTTTGTTGAACTTCGTCCTGAAGTGTCGTTGCACGGTTACGACTGACTGATGTGAGCGCATTTCAAGCACGACATACGCTTTCTCGGCTCCTGTTGCCATTTTGTCTCACTGCGCTCTCGAGCGCTCTGGCGGCAGAAACCTGAAGTGCGGCTTCAGCCGAACAAAACTTTATGAGTTTTTCTACGTATCTGTAGTGTGTTGTGACCATATGTCAATGAATGGAGCTACAGTGAATTTATGAAATCGCTTCAATCATTTGTAATAGCCCTGTATATAATGTTCTGGAAGGTAGCGACAGGGATTTGGAGACACGTCGACTCCACTGCCGTGCCAACCTGCGTTAGGTTTCTCGGTTGAGTATCCACTGCGCGAACAACCTGATGAAGGTGGTCCCACGGACTCTCGATTGAGTCTAAATCTGGGACGTTTGGTGGCCAGGGGAGCAGGGTAAATTCATCGTAGTGCTCTTCGAACCACATACGCACACTGCGAGCTGTGTGACAGGTTATATTGCCCTGTTGGTAGATGTCATTGTGCCTAGGAAAAACAATCTGTATGTAGGAGTGATCATGGTCCCCAAGGATACTTGGTTGATCCGTTGTGCCTTCCGGAAATATGAGATCACTCAGGGACTGGTCCGCCTCCGTAGCGTAACCGTAGCGTTACCGTCTACCACGCAGGAGGCCCGGGTTCGATTCCCGGCAGGGGACTCGGTGTTGTGTGTCCATCATCATTCACATCATCACCATTGATTCGCAAGTCGCAGAAGTGGCGTCAACTAAAAAGGACTTGCAATACCGCGGCCGAACTCCCCCGAATGGGCCTCCCGGCAATCAGTGCCATACGATCATCAACATCGCTCAGGGAATGACGTCCAGCCTGCATCCTTCTACGGTTTTCACCGTTCCGACAGTTGTCGCGGGGTATTTGCTTTCAGACATTTCACGCCACACATACCAAAGGCTATCTGCCCGATATAGCATAAAACGTGGTTCGTCTGAATGGGTCATGTCATCGTAATGCCTCGACTCTTTTTATGCGTATTGAATTGTTCTCACGTGACATTGTTGTGTAAGCATTTCGTGATGCAGCCACCACTGCCCGGTTTTATGGATCTGAGTATTTTAATAAATACTGCCGAACCTAGTAATTCAGTAATTGTGTTAACGTAGCGATCTTGGCATAGAAATTGGTTTTAAAAAGAAGACTACAATACAAAAATTATAGGTCTCTCCCACACTGAACGATCACGTCAGGTAACCACAAAATTCTTCGCTCAGACTGAGTGTATTTGCTTAATTATTTATTGCCCTTCTGAAGATCGGGATCAAATAGACAGGAATCGAATTGTGCATAAGGTAGGTAAAGTGGGA
Source organism: Schistocerca serialis cubense (assembly GCF_023864345.2). Classification (NCBI taxonomy): domain Eukaryota; kingdom Metazoa; phylum Arthropoda; class Insecta; order Orthoptera; family Acrididae; genus Schistocerca; species Schistocerca serialis. The sequence continues at coordinate 546,733,639 of NC_064644.1, forward strand.
AACATGCCAAACTTCATTTAATTTGTACTCTTTGTAAAATATTTAGCGTCGTAGCTTCATTTGTTAATATTTTTAGGTCTACTATAATGAACGAATTATGAAGAATTGATAGAAAAAAATTGAAAATCATCTAAGTAATAATTTTAATGATCTCAAATAGAATGATCAGATTACGCAAGTAGCTGGCAAGCGAACTCTAGATTGCGGTTTATTGGTAGAATCCTGAAGCGATGCAGTGCTTAAACAAAAGAAATTGCTTATAATACGTTAGTTTATCCAGTCTTAGAGTATTGTTCGTCTGTATGGGACCCTTACCAGTTGGGTCTGATTCAAGAGATTGAGAAGGTCCAAAGAAGAGCGTAGAGATTCGTGACTGGTACATTTAGCCATCGCGAGAGCGGTACAAATCTCACAGAAACTTTGAAGTGGGATACACTTGCAGATAGACGACGCGCTAAACGGAAGGAGCTGCTCACTAAATTCCGAAATCCGATCCTCGCCGAGGATGTAGAGCATATATTATTACCACCAACTTTCAAATAGCGCAATGACCACCATTCAAAGATAAGGGAAATTAGAGCTCCTACTGAGGCGTTCAGACAGTCGTAGTAAGTATGAATTTTAGCTGTAAGCCTTGCGACTTAAGTAGAAGCGCACAGTGCCAGACGCTAAGTCAGTTAACAGGTCATACGTATTGAGAAACAACTGTCTTCACGCTCACTGATTACTAATTGGAGTTAAAAAGCGACGAAGTCACGTCCTACCAGTAAGCAAACAGCCCCAAATGCCGTATATAAGAGCTCTCAAAGTCGAAGACTTCCAGCGAGCAGGGGAGTTCCAGCGAGTAGCGGAGATCCATACCGTGAAAAGCTCCAGAAGGAGCAGCCTCTGATGCCCAACACCCTGTGAAAGTGAGCGTTATCTTCTAAGAAGAACTTGCAAAGCTTGCATGCACGTAATTCTGGACTAGGGTTGTTGGTTTCCGTCGTACATTGGTCTCAATGCACCTATGCCTACATGTCACTTTCATTGAGACAAGTATTTGAATCTAGGGGTTCGATTAGAGCAATAGAACATGACACCTCCATGAATCAGGGTCTGTAATACCGTATTCTACTGTGTGTACCCCGATCTTAATAAAGTTACAAAATGGTTCAAATGGCTCTCAGCAAAAATGGTTCAAATGGCTCTGAGCACTATGGGACTCAACTGCTGAGGTCATTAGTCCCCTAGAACTTAGAACTAGTTAAACCTAACTTACCTAAGGACATCACACACATCCATGCCCGAGGCAGGATTCGAACCTGCGACCGTAGCGGTCTTGCGGTTCCAGACTGCAGCGCCTTTAACCGCACGGCCACTTCGGCCGGCCGGCTCTCAGCACTATGGGATCTAACATCTGAGGTCATCAGTCCCCTAGACTTAGAACTACTTAAACCTAACTAACCTAAGGACACCACACACATCCATGCCCGAGGCAGGATACGAACCTGCGATCGTAGCAGCAGCGCGGTTCCGGACTGAAGCGCCTAGAACCGCTCGGTCACATCGGCCGGCAATAAAACTATAGGCTGGGCTGGCCATTTCTTCCCGAAATCGTTTTCAGAATCTAGTAAGTCTCATGTATGTTTTTATAAATTAGTGCCTGTGCTTTTCTCGTGAAGAAGCAATAAAAAGGAGACAGGAAAGCCAACCGAGAGTCTCATTTCCAAATCATCACTATGTCTACCTCTTTATCCTGACAGCTAAGTCTTTCTGCACCGTTCCCAAACACCGGGACGTGAAAAACCTCAGTTTTACACCGCAGCCATTTCACTCCGTTTCTCAGCCGCTCGTGTACCGAGAAACAGAAGACCTGACCGAAAATTTTGAGTCACCTCTGATCTGAGCGTGAACTTTTAAAAGGTTTGCGACCAACGTCGGGCTACGAACTACAATGACAGTTTTGTACCGCTGAAACAACTGGCAACGTACTAACTTGTAATGAATCTATAATGAGCAGTAGAGCCCATCTCTACTAGTCTCGAGCTAAAACACTGCACATTACAGTAAAAGAAATGAAAAATGACTTGGCACGTATTGTGGCGTCTGCGTCTCCTTAGAGTTGACACGACTCGGCAGTGATGGTTGTCCCAGTCGGTATAACTAGTAGAAAAACACAAACTCCTGGCGTGGTTTGGTCATATTTCAGTTACCGTCTTTCGTGATTAATGTCAATATTTCGATAGAGCAGCGCGTCAGAACCTGTAAGACGATCTTGCTTCTTCACTGGTTAAACGCGGCAATTCAACCACTCGATGACGCGATGACCTGAAATGATGATCACCAATTTTCTTTTGTTGTGAGTCCGCGACAGACTTTTCAGCTTGCGCGAACTGGTTAACTGTAGTTCTTCTTTTCGTTATGCCCGGTTAGATAATGGATGTTGCATCTTCAATCCCTCACCCAAGTCGTGGCCACATTATGGAATTGCTAGGATGTTAAGTTGATAAATTGTTATACCGTCGTCAAGACGTCGCTACGTCGCGTGTTCAATAACTTCACGACGTAATTTAAGAGATAACATATACTTAAGCTATGTTCAGAATGCGTCGTAGTCTTGGGACAAATCGATGACTGTACAGTGTTAAATAACCATGAATTCACTTTTCACTTCATAATATTCTAATACTCAATTTTCACTAATGTGCCTGATAATGTCTATTCAGTTATGTAGGTGACACCAAGAATTAAAGTTTGAATCCAATTTTATTGTTCCTTGTAATTAATTGTCCCTACACTGAGCACGCACACCGATTTCTCACCCAGGGAACTGCTTCTGTTTGCATCAGTAATCCTGTCGTTGACAACTTCTGACAACTCGGCGCAATTGTTCATTCTTCGTGTTGGCGTTTGTACTCGTATATTACCTACTCGAGACTAATAATTGTTTTTCTCTCGGCGATCTTTCCTTTTCAATGTCCTTGAATGTTCGTGCTTACTCAAAATCACGAAGGCTAAGTCCCATCACATATCTCACACGATTTAACTTCGTCGCGAATCTCTGTATCCCGTTATCTTGCTAACGCTAAAGATGACTTTGCTTTAGTATGACTTCTGAATAATGCTGCAGTCTATATCGCAAAACTTTCAAACTTCCGACTAGCTTAAAACAATCTAGTACCGCTTACATGCATGCTGTTATCGCAATAGTACTAGAGAGCGACTAGATGGCCACTAAAGCTACCATTTCCATTTCCAAGTTACATTGTAGTCACATCGAACGTCCTTATCGATGCGGCTACAACTCTCTTCTATGGTAAATGTTATCTTTGGCGAATTTACCATCTGGGCTTTAACCTTCGTTATTAATTATTTTGCAATTCTTTCTTTGGTGTTTTTGTTGCTTATTCTATCATATTCTTTCGTTCAGTTTCTATTTCATGATAAATATTATTATTCGCATGACATTCCTGTTGATCAAATTAACACAAGTGTAAATTTTGTCGTCAGTATCTGCCATCACTGTCAGGATGACTAATTTTCCTACTTCTTTTACAAAAGGGTTGTTTATTAGGGTTTCTGTAATTGCGGTGTTAAGGTATGTCTCTGGGGATAGCATGGTAACGACAACATGCTGTTCGATGGTTTAAGAGGACATAATGTATATTCGGCAAAATGAAAATACTCTTTTGTCCGAAAAAAGTAAGAAAAGTGTAGGTGGTGATTTTAATGCTTCAGGTATTCCCCACTTAAGTACAACCCACAGAACATTCGTACAACAATGTGAAACTGTCAGAAAAGTTCTTATTGGGGATGTTGATTGCCAGAAAGCTTTTAACACTGTATCACAAAAGCGGCTTGTAGTGAAATTGCGTGCTTATGGAATATCGTCTCAGTTATGTGACTAGATTCGTGATTTCCTGTCAGAGAGGTCACAGCTCGTAGTAATTGACGGAAAGTCATCGTGTAAAACAGAAGTGATTTCTGGCGTTCTCCAAGGTAGTCTTATAGGCCCTTTGCTGTTCCTTATCTACATGAACGATTTGGGAGACAATCTGAGCACCCATCTTATGTTGTTTGCAGATGACGCTGTAGTTTATCGACTAGTAAAATCATCAGAAGCTCAAAACAAACAGCAAAACGATTTAGAAAAGATATCTGTATGGTGCGAAAACTGGCAATTGACCTTCAATAACGAAAAGTGTGTGGTCATCCGCATGAGTGCTAAAAGGAATCCGTTAAATTTCGGTGATACGATAAATCAGTCTAATCTAAATGCCGTAAATTCAACTAAATACCTAGGAATTACAATTACGTATAAGTTAAATTGGAAGGAACACACAGATAATGTTGTGGGGGAGGCTAATCAAAGACTGCATTTTAATGGCAGGACACTTAGAAAATCTTACTACTAAGGAGGCTGCCTACACTACGCTTGTCCGTTCTCTTTCAGAACTGATGCGTGATGTGGGATAGAACTGGCAGAGTGCATCGGAAAGTTTCAAAGAAGGGCAACACGTTTTGTATTGTCGCGGAATAGGGGAAAGCGTGTCACTGAAATGATACAGGATTAGGCATGGACATTATTAAAACGAAGGCGTTTTTCATTGCGGACGAATGTTCTCACGAAATTCCAATCACCAAACTTCTCCTCTGAATGCGACAATATTTTGTTGACGCCGACCTACATAGGGAGAAACGATCACCATTATAAAATAAGGGAAATCAGAGCTCGTACGGAAAAATATAGGTGTTCGTTCCCTCCGCACGCTATACGAGATTGGAATAATAGAGAATTTGAAGGTAGTTCAAAAATGGCTCTGAGCACTATGGGACTCAACTGCTGAGGTCATTAGTCCCCTAGAAATTAGAACTAGTTAAACCTAACCAACCTAAGGACATCACAAACATCCATGCCCGAGGCAGGATTCGAACCTGCGACCGTAGCGGTCTTGCGGTTCCAGACTGCAGCGCCTTTAACCGCACGGCCACTTCGGCCGGCGAAGGTAGTGCGATGAACCCTCTGCCAGGCACTTAAATGTGATTTGCAGAGTATCCATGTAGATGAAGATGTAGATGTTGTTCAACTCGCACGTCACATTGGCTTGAATATCAGCTATGTCGCCAAAGAGTTGATTCCTCATGTGAGTTTCAGCACTTTCTAGCTATACAAGGAAAATGAAAGCATTATTATAGAGAAGGAAGAAGTAGTACATGAAGTTGGACTAGGTGATGTGATACTGCCAGAAGCACTTGACAGAGTACTGAATGAACTAAGTCGAATTACCTCAGAATTAATCATATACTTGGGAAAGCCAACAGTAACAGAACTAGCACATCTGTTTGTTTGCATTGTGAGCTTCCGCTGCAGCTTTTGTAATCAGTTATTATTGGGTTGTGTCCTACGTTTACTGCGACCAGAGAGTAATATTCACCAGATACATATTGTCTTTATTTATAAAGAATTCTTATTGGTCATTCTGAAAATATGATTACGTGTAAGGTGCAATACTTATGGTTTACTTACTCTAGGATTGAAGACAACTATGTAAAATATGTTTAATGTCGCAATATTAGCACAAAAATACACGCTTTTACGCAGTTTTCAATGTAACAACAAAATGTTGTCATCATAACGCATCGCGTCAACAGCAAAAAGTGAAATAATCCTAAGCACAACAATATCAAATATTAACTCTCAGAAGGTTAAATTATCCTAAACACGACAATATTAAAGTTTAACTAGAAGTTTCTTCACAAAATTGTTGCTGCAGTTACGTTATGATGTTGGATAGTGCTACGAAAATCGTCCGATTCCGGTTCAAATTTCGGTACTGTTTTTAGGATGACAATCAAGTCCACGGTGGATGGTTAGTTATGTGAAAAATTGAGCAAAAGATTACCCAAGGTCGCTCGAGTTTACAGTGGACGCAAGTTGGTGAACCAACAAGTTTATGCCTCTGCACGCGGTACTTACCTTAAGCTGCAATGAACTGTCGTCTGCTAAGCCGCAACTTCCGCTGAAATTACAATAAAACTAATCACATTTTTGCTGAATTTTCCCGCAGAAACTTTCCCTATGTTTCTCATTATGCAAGAGAACATGTACTCATCCATAGTCTTAGAATGTGGCGATATACACGCGCATGGTTGGAGCAGTGTGCATATTATAATACCCTCTCAGTTCTAGCAAGAACAATTAACTGATTGGCTGCTTCGTTTCTCCACAATTCTAAACGATGCTACAGCTAATTTCTAGCTGGATATCAGCCGCTGTGAACGCAGTGTTCACACAAATGACTCCTCTGTGTCGTACAGAGCGTTATGGGCTCCATTCTGCACTTGACACCATCTCAGAGAATAGTCCCCGAAAATTTCCATCTTCTTTTACTCATAGCCGAACTGTCCTCCCATCTGGGTTCTTTCTGTGGTGTCACCGCCAGACAACACACTTGCTAGGAGGTAGCCTTTAAATCGGCCGCGGTCCGTTAGTATACGTCGGCCCCTCGTGTCACCACTATCAGTGATTGCAGACCGAGCGCCGCCACACGGCAGGTCTAGAGTAGAGAGACTCCCTAGCACTCGCCCCAACTGTACAGCCGACTTTGCTAGCGATGGTTCACTGACAAATTACGCTCTCATTTGCCGAGACGATAGTTAGCATAGCCTTCAGCTACGTCATTTGCTACGACCTGGCAAGGCGCCATTACCAGTTACTATTGATGCTGTAAAACATGTACCGTCAAGAGCGATGTTCACCAATTATGAATTAAAGTTAAGTATTCCAGTAGTTACGTACGTTCTTTGCTACTATAAATTCCTTATCCTGTTCCAGACCTCACGCCAGCCTGCGTGAGCTTAAACGCGTGCCTTTCGGCTTCCTCCTAGTGGATTGGCTGTCTTGCCAGTCCACGACACTTTATTTCTTGACGTCACGCCTCTTTTCGACGAATAGGAGCGTTCCTCTTATTTTGTGGAAACTCTCTCTACCAATCGCAAAGACCCTACCATTAAATTGCATCGAAAGTTTGGCTATTTTCTCCTTCCTAGTGCCTTTTCTCCAATCGGACGTTTTGTGCCTGTTCCAGACGCCCAAATGCATACATTGACTCTCTCACATGTGTACCACTCACTGGACACATGATCGAAAATGCGTCACTGGTCTTTTTTCTTATCCATTTGGAATTCCGAAACACAGTTTTCTAAAAGCTTACTTTCCTGTCCTCCCTCAGATGGGCCATTATACTCGCTCTCCCTGTCCGAGTCACCTGGTCGGTCATTGACTTTCCATCTGGGACACCCCTTTAAGTGGTTTCCGTGGTACCCCCTGTAGCGCGGCCTTGCCCCTGCCGTCATCCGTCTGAATTCCAAATAAAACGCCTCTCGCTGCTTGTTTCACCTCCTACTCAAACATGCATTATAGGTTCGGTGTGTTAATTACCGTCGATTGAGTGTCAGTTGGACCAGAGGACCCACTCAATCCCATGTAAAGAGCGCCCATACTATTATGGAGCCACCATCAGGTTGCACTGTGTCTTGTTGACAACTTGGCTCCATGGCTTCGCAGGGTGTTTGCCACACTCGAACTCTACCACCACCTCTTACCAAGTGAAATCATTGGAGACCACGACTTTCCAGATGCCTATTGCCCAACCGTTACGGTCATGAGCCCATCAGAGGCGCTGAAAAGACATTGTGCTATTAGCAAAAGCACTGTCGTTGGTCGTCTGCTCCCATAGCCAATTAATGCCAAATTTCGCCACACTGTCCTAACGGATGTGTTCGTCGTCCACCCCACATTGATTTCTGTTGTTGTCTGTTAGCATGGTCAACTCCTGCAAACGTTTCTACTCTGGGTCGTTAACTGAATGTCGTGGGCCACTGCATTGTCCGTGATGAGAGGTAAAGCCTCAAATTTGGTATTCTCAGCTGACACTGCACATCTCAGAATATTGAATTCCCTAACGATTTTCGAAATGGAATAACCCCTGCCTCTAGCACTACCATTCCCGTTTAAAGTGTGTTAATTGTCGTCTTGCGGCCATAACGTCATCGGAAATCTTTTCACTGAATCACCTGAGTACGAATGACAGCTCTGCCAATGCACTGACCCTTGATACCTTGTGTACACATATGTGCATATCTCAGTTACTTGACTTTTTCTCACCTCAGCGTATGCTCGCAGTGCTTTCCGGCGTCTGAATGTTGTTTCCATTGCTTGTGAAAACGACTGCAATGTATTTGTCACGCACTCAGTGTGGGAGATTGTGTTGACTTAATTATGAGCCTTTATCTGATCGCGAGAACCATTTCTTCGAAATAAGAAAGCAATCGTCATAAAATTAGTATGGTTTTGAAGTTGGCACCGTGATATTAGCGTGTTAACAGAACCGGAGGCTGCTCTCACGTACTCGTATTTCCGCGGAATGAGGAAAGAAGTAGTCAGTGGGAATTTGCAGCAAACATAACTAAAAGCTTAAGATATAAAATGCAATCATAGTTAACGAGCATATCTTTCTGCAGATACTGTCCCGCCTTTTAAATCTCTTTCTCTAAAAAATGATCAAATAGATGACTTCTGTGAGGTATGCCTGTGATAACTGTTCGCTTCGTCGCTTTACTCACTGGACTCTCGAAGTTTCAGGTGACTGTTTTCGTTTGTTCCTGTAAACAGCATTCACACCACCAACTACTACTATGTACCGATATTGGATACACTACCGTCCTTAAACATTTTGTGTATACAATGGCAAGAAATGCGTTTCTGAAGAAGATAAATTTGTTTACATGAAGTATAGATTTATGTGTCAGGAAGTGCTATAGAACGATGCTGAACATTAGATGGGTAGAACAAGTAACTTATGACGAGGTACTGAACTGAGTTCCGGAGAAAAGAAATTTGTCGCACAACCTGAGTAGAAGAAGGAATCTGTTGGTAGGACACATTCTGAGACGTCAAGGGATCACCAACTGAGTACAGGGTAAAAGTAGTAGAGGGACACCAAGAAATGAATACACTAAGCAGGTTCAGAAGTATGCAGGTTGTAGTAGTCATTCGCAGATGAAGACGCTTGCACAGGATAGAGTAGCATGGAGAGCTCGGTCAAACCCGTCTTTGAATTGAAGATCACAAAAACAACAACAACAATAATTACCATGTATTATGAAGTCTGTGTCTGCTTGTTCTTCCTGGTATCGGACCATTTCCATCTGTATTTTTATTACTAGTCGAAACGCCAGATTTTTGTTTCGGTTTCGGTAGCACCACTGACTATTGCCGCAGATACATTCTCAGTAAAAAATGGTTCAAATGGCTCTGAGCACTATGGGACTCAACATCTTAGGTCATAAGTCCCCTAGAACTTAGAACTACTTAAACCTAACTAACCTAAGGACATCACACACACCCATGCCCGAGGCAGGATTCGAATCTGCGACCGTAGCAGTCCCGCGGTTCCGGACTGCAGCGCCAGAACCGCATGGCCACCGTGGCCGGCTTCTCAGAAAATGTTTTGGCCTTTGTAGTTGGTTGGAGTAGCACTTGGAAGTTTTTTCCTTAACTTAGGCCGTGAGAAATATTTCATAATCTTATGAAATACAACAACTAAAATTTACTGTCTAAATAAAGACATTACTATTTTTTGAGACACAGAAATAGTTTTCTAATTACAATTGTTCTTTTATTTCGTTATTGCGTTATACTTTAACATCATTGCTTGTTATTCGTGAAGTTCCCTATGAAGGAATTCAGCTTGAATCCGTGAAATGTTACAATAAAGCGCCGTGTAATTACTTTCTGCAACGCCTTCGAACAATTGTTGGTCTTCACAAACTGGCAACTGCTTGGATTTTGTCTATTCTGGTGTAATGTGTTTCATTTTATCTTTTACACTTGACATGGAAAATAAACTTTGCAACACCTAAAATGTAGTGTATTTTCTTGTTACCTCAGTCATTGGTCTCCCGAACAGGCTACAAAGGAGAAGTACGTAGGCGACTATATAGTTTTTACATTCGCTGCATGAGCTCAATGCGCTGCATTATTTTTCAGTTTACTGGCTGTCGGCATGTGCCAATACAGCCATCTCAACACTGAAAATATAATTCTACAGTTGGTTTTGACAACGCAGATTGTAAATAAATTACAATAACTGCTACGAAGTTACGTGGGTTTACCAAAGGACAGATCATTCACAGTATACTGAAGTGAGTAAACAAGTTGAAAATGTAACACAGAATAGACAGAGGTAGCATGCTGTAAAAATCCTACTGCTAAAATAATAAAAAAAATGATCAAGTGCCGTTGGTAAACATTTGGGATATTCCCAATACAATCGATATTAAGGACGATGTACCTTAGTTAACCAAAAAGTATTCTTTTATTTGTCTTATAAGAACTATTTCAGAAGCGGCGGAATATTTGTGAAAGTTCGTATGTACCTTCTAGATAGGATATGAGAACTTCCTACCGTAACCAGATTTCGGTAGTACAGCCATGTATATAGATACTATAGGCACCAGTATTCAGACACATACGTATTGGAGGAACATAGTGACATACATACATTCATTTATAGGCTAAGCTTTCCATATCCTGCCAAGTAGCACCTCGAAATGTGGTCAGTTAATTGTGTTTAGGCCTCTTCTTGGCATTCTAACAACCAAGAACATTAGTTTAGCAGCGCACGGGCTAGATCGGGATGTTGACACTGTTGACGAACTCGTACAGTATTTTATACGTTTATATATCGTTTGATCCTAACAAGGTTTGGAAGCTGCTTCGACAAGCGTCGAAGATTATTTGTAAGATCGTTGATGTGATACGTGTTCCCAGAGCACTGTAGGAATATACGGTTTGGATCTTCTTCCTCCCGTAAACATCTAGATGGTCGATGCTCGGGCTGGGCAGATAGAGTTGTTTCTTGAATTCCCAAGTTCTAAATTGCATCCGTGCTATAACTGTCGTGAAGCTACTCGATATTTTGACTTTTTATACCATGGTACTCTTGGAAGAGTGGGATCAATTAGTGCGCAGTTAGTGTCTTTGATTTTAGATATCCTCGACTATTCCTCTTGCCATTCCGATTGCAGTCGCTTTCTGAACATGGGTATCATATCTGCTCAATATAGGCGTTCTTGTTCTACTATAACATCTTACTGCTTGTTTCCAGGTATCCCAGAGCGGCCTTTCATCCGCACAATAACGGTGTTGAGATAGTTCTTTTGTGCTCGAAACACAGCATCGATAATTGCAGCAATTATGGGATTGGTACAGCTATTGCGATGGCTTCTAACCATTTGAAGAACTGGCATCCAATCAGGGATTGTGAATGTTGTGTGTACTGTGGCCGCTTGTACTGTAAGTAGGCTGTTTATGTTTTCTTATTGGCAACGTTACGTAGCGCTCAATATGAAAATCACTGGCTGTGCTGTGTGCAGTCTGTGGCTAGTTTGCATTGTTGTCTGCCATTGTAGTGTTGGGCAGCGGCAGCTGGATGTGAACAGCGCGTAGCGTTGCGCAGTTGGAGGTGAGCCGCCAGCAGTGGTGGATGTGGGGAGAGAGATGGCGGAGATTTGAAATTTGTCATGAACTGCTATATTTATATATGATGATATCAAGGTAAATACATTGTTTGTTCTCTATTAATATCTTTCATTTGCTAACTATCCCTATCAGTAGTTAGTGCCTTCCATAGTTTGAATCTTTTATTTAGCTGGCAGTAGTGGCGCTCGCTGTATTGCAATAGCTTGAGCAGCGAAGATTTTTGTGAGGTAAGTGATTTGTGAAAGGTATAGTTTAATGTTAGTCAGGGCCATTCTTTTGTAGGGAATTTTGAAAGTCAGATTGCGTTGCGCTAATAAAATATTGTGTGTCAGTTTAAGCACAGTCATGTAAAATTTTTCTTAGGGGACGTTTCATATCGAAGATTTTTGTGAGGTAAGTGATTTGTGAAAGGTATAGTTTAATGTTAGTCAGGGCCATTCTTTTGTAGGGAATTTTGAAAGTCAGATTGCGTTGCGCTAAAAATATTGTGTGTCAGGTTAAGCACAGTCATGTATAATTGTTCAAAGGGGACGTTTCATATGTCGACCCTTAGCCTAGGATACCTCACTGGAATCTTCTGATATTTCTTGTAGTTTGTGTAATTAGTGTAGATTTTGTTTATTGCTAGCGCGTAATTGTAGAGAGAATCTCCTTTGTAGTTGTAGCCTTTCATTGTTGTACAGTAAAACAGTTGTGGCATGCATGTAGATTTGCACCAAGTATTTCGCAGCTGCGCTGGCAATTAAGTAGACATTATTTCCATTGCTATGTTATTTTATTTTGCTCTTCAAATTGTGCTTTTCTGTGTTATCGTGTGAAATATTGTGACAATTATGGCGTGTGAAAAACGTAATACTAGGCTCCAAAGTAAACTGAGAAATGACAGTGAAAATGAAAGCAGTGTGTTAGCGCCACCGAGTAATGAATTAACTGATGTTCAAAGTAGTAATTTGGTAACTGTGCACAGGGAAATGGAGCGGGCGTCAAACAATGGCGTGGACAGTGAAACAATTAGTGAAGAGGGAAGCATTATCGATCGATCGGTCGGCAATAGCTCGCCTCAGGAAGCCGAAATGACACGACACGATCTCGCAAATACTGTAGATTCAGGTTTTGGATCCTCACCGTTTTCTCAAATAAGTCAAGACACATTTTCTTCTTGTCAAAATGTGAATGTTTCCGGTGCAAATTCACTGCCGAAAAGCACTGAGGAACATGTTTCAGACACCAGTGCATTGTTATTACAATTAATGCAACAAATGGGACAAAAGCTTAAAAAGTTAGACACAGTGGAACAAAATCTCAAAAAGTTAGACACAGTGGAACAAAATCTCAAAAAGTTAGACACAATGGAACAACATCTTCAAAAGTTAGACACTACACTTGAACAAAGACGTGAAGATTTAACCACTGAGTTACATAACATCGAATCGAAATGTCAAAAGGTCTGTAATGACGTAGAAACACAAATTTGTGAGCATTTCCAACCTATTTTTTCGCGTCATGAAAATGTATTACAGAATCACGAAGCAGCCATAAAAGAACTGCAAACTATTGTTCATGAAAATCATGAGACCTTGCAAGCTAAATTTGACTCAGTTGCATCTACCGATTCGGTTACGCAACTTGCAAAAACTCAGGAAAACTTTAAGGACACAGTAGATACTCTGAAACTTGGTTCAGAAAAACACACTGAAAAAATAAGTACACTATCGGAGAAAGTAGCCGAACTTTCGGATCAGGTCACTAACTTATCTACAAAGGTAGATGATGATCTGAGTGACACAAGACCCGTAGCCTTCACTGACACAGAAGAGTATGAACAAATAAGAAAATTCAAACAAAATCAAAATCAAATCAATACACAGTACAAAAGAGAAATCCGGGAAGTACAAGATCAGTTGACGCAGGTAATACAAGAATTACATATTTCAGAGGACACTCGCGCTCCAATACGGGAAGAGGGACACAGAAATACGGAACAACCACAAAATAATAACACAGGACACTTCGGAAATTATGAAAGAAATTGGCAAGGCGCATTGGATTTTGAGATGGAACCGCCGAAACGAAGTAACAATGACCGACATGCGACTCGCCGACATGACGATTTTGACTATAAGCTGTTCATTACTACACGTAAATTCAAAACATGTAAGAATTCTGGCAACGACATTCATCCACAAGCATGGCTCCATCAATTCTCTCATTGTTTTCCTCCCGACTGGTCGTTGGAACACAGATTAGAATTTATGTGTGGCTACTTAGAGAATGAACCAGCTGTAAGAATGCGATCGGTCATTCACGATTGCCACAGTGAAGGAGAATTTTACCATGCCTTCCTCTCAGCATATTGGTCACAAGCTACACAAGACCGAGTAAAAGATAGCATCATGATGATGAAACACTTTGAACAATCTGAATTTTCCAGTCTTGTGAAATATTTTGAAGACATGTTGCACAAGAATCAGTACCTGACAAACCCATACAGCCCCTCAGAACTCATCCGCATTTGCTTACTCAAATTGCCTGAACATTTACGACATATTATTTTAGCAGGACGTTGTAAAGAAGACATTGAGGCTTTTCAGGGACTGTTACAAGAACTGGAAATTGACACAGACAGTCGCGGGATGCGAAAACAGGAAAACAATCACTACAGGTCACATCCGTCACAATTCCGTGACGACAGAAACAATAACTGGACACGACAGGTCTATTCTTACAACGGAAATCGTGACCAAAACAGACACCACCCATATGACAACCATTGGCAGAGTAATAGTTACAGAGAAAGATCGCATTTCCGTAGTAATGAATATGACAGAGATAACCATAGAAACAGACAATATGGTAATCAGAACTATTATTATCAAGGGAGACAGAATAATTTCAGACTCAACAGTTCAGCGCGCAGTTACGATTCAGGGAGAAATTCTCCACCACTTAACCGACAAGAAAGACTCTACAGAAACTACCGACAAAACGACAGACCTGAATTCCATCAGAACTGGCGAGCTTTAAACAGAGCTGGGCCCTCTCGGCAAGGCGAATTTGTGGAAGTTAGGCCTCCTAATCCCAGTAACGACGCGCGGCAACAAAGAGACAGACAATGACTCGCGCCGCAGGCACCCACGTGCGCCGGCTGGCTCAGAGAAAAATAACATAGACGCTAACCTTGTGAAAAATTCCAGTATTCTTTACCGACGTACACTGCATGATAATTGCGTTCAAGCTGAAATTCTGAGTACTTTGAAGAGTAAAAGATTGTACCACATTTCACATGTAAAACCGATTATTGAAAGATAATCTGCTTTTTAACTTTGTCTTTGCCATATAACTTTTCACTTTACGTTACTAGTATGCTTTAAAATCTGTTACCATGCAACAGTGTTTGAAGTTAAATATCCAGTCAAGAACCAAGATAACCTATTTAAACAGAAATTACGAATCCATTGTTATAGTGAACAGACGACACAGTGTTGTATTTGTACATTCTTGCTTGTTAGTTGCACGATTACGTAACGACTATCAGGTTTACATACTTAGGACACATACTGGTACTGCTAATGAGATTTTAATGCAAAATTTTCGTTTACTTGAAAATACATTCTGGGTTTAATGTACTTTCTGTGAGATACCAGACGACACAGTGGTTAGTTTAAGTGACAACTACACGGTTTTATCACGACGCTACTAATGAGTGAAAATTTACAATGTTGCTTTTGCAGTGTTTCTGTTTTATATCTGCACAGTTTTCTGTTTTATTCTGGAAAGTAAAACAGGTTTTAGTAGTAACTTTTGTAGTATAGCTACAATGAGACTGCCTTTTCCGTAGCACAACAATACGTTACAGTAGAGTACTTTCTTCATCACGGCAATAAGCGCAATAACTAAGACATTTATACGCAAAGCATTTCACTTTTGTGTATTATGAGGTAAGTACATTGACTTCTGCAGAACTTAGCTTTCGGAGGACGATAACTACGACACTTCCACACAGATTATGTTGCAACAAGACGCACATTTAGCGCTGCAGTACACGTATTTGAGTGATTAATTTTGTACTTAAAACATTTATTTTTAAAGATTTTTTGAATGACAAAGAAAGTTTTCCGTGATACATTTCATTCCATTGCTGTAATCTGTAACACCTGAGGGTATAATTACATTAATCCTCAGGGGGGTACACGCTTACTTTGTGTACCATGTGTGTGGCAACCACAAGGAACCCTAGCTAATATGGTATTTGCTTATACAACTTTACACTTCGGTACCATATTTCTCTAACACACAATTACACAGCTATCTGATTATTTGACAGAGAAACAAACATTTTTTTTTACTATGTCAGTGACAGATGTTTACGCAATTACAGAGTTGGATTACTTCACACTTATGAAATTGTATTTTGTCTGTACTTTGTAAACTGTTCATATTTTTTTTGGAACCATTGTGATACTATGAAAGCTTTGAATGATGTATTTGGTATGGATTCATGATTTTTAAAGTACGTTTGAGGCAGATGACACTTTTGACATGAGCAGAGAATTTTTTTAATTATTGGAGGAAGCTACGACGATTTTGAGATTTGACTGAGGTGTTATGATGTTATTTTTACGACGACGATGTGTATTATGCTGCTGAGGTAGGTTTATGATTAATAGGCTGAGGCTATATGAGTTATTTGATTATGCTTCATATTTATAATGACGAAATATTGACGAGTGTCAATGGATACGTATATGTGTAATAAGGTAAGGAGTAATGAATAGTGGGTAGGGACTCTTGACTTGTGAAACAGGATGTTGGAAACCAAGAATCGTACTTTAAGAGTTATGAAATGTGTGTATATGCATGAATGTATCACAATGCCGATGAAAATTTTTTGGACACTGTTATATCAATAGCATTTTGTTTCTACAGATTTGTAACGCAAATTCTTGACCTGTGAAATATTTTTATATGCGACTGTCACTGTAGCGGAAACTGCTGTCGTAAATATTTCCGTAAGAAAGTTAAGGGACCACCTGCACATAATGCGCCGTGGGCACCCAGCTGTGTCAGACGCCTGCAAAAAAGCCATTAGTGAGGGCCTGTTCAGAGGCGCAGGTGGAGAAAAAAAAAAGGAAAGACCATTATCCTCGCTATCGACATTCCTTTGTAGAAAGCACCGCAAATAAGACACGCTAATTACTTGGAAAGATACTTACATCTGCACACCTGATTATGAAAAGCGTTTTTCTCGAGAATTGAGAGAATTTTTACTGCCTTATGAAATGCCATATGGTTAATGAATGATGTTTCATGCCGTCCATTGTACATATTTGCTCATTTTCTTTAATATCTAGTTTCTAGCTGCACTGCAGCATTGGTTAAAATAAAATTTAATATATGTACTAATATAGTTATTTTATGCCTACAGATCCACTCAATAAGAAATTTATGATCTACTTCCAAGAAAATGAGGGCACATAGACATTTCCCTTCACAGGAATTGCATAAATAATTTTTTTACAATTTGGTAACTTATCTGCTGGTGTAAGTTCTCGTGATGCATCACTCTCGTGTTAAGATGTGACATAGGTATTAGACATGGTCATTTTCAGTGTAATATTTTTTCTGCTTGAGCTATGTCATGTTTAGGTATAAGTTGCTGCTGTTTGCCAGGCATAGTGCTACTGAACTTTAATTTGTGTTACTCTGCTAACCAGATTTATTTTTTTGTTTGCTGCGCATTGCCTCATATTAGTTGTAATGTTGAATTGCTTGGTAATTTATATTTACTGTAGCTTGCTTTGCAATTTTCCATTTTTTTTGCATTGCTGTTTGTGTTAATTTGTTATGTGCTGCTGCATTGCCTCGTCCCTTAGTTTAGTATCTGAGCTCAGTAGATTTAAGTTAGCTTAAGAGGGGGTAGACTATATAAGAACCTAACTATGGAGAATAGGGAAAGAATGCTTTGAAAGTTATATGAAAACGATTTGGGCCCAAATGAGTATTGTACAATCAGAAATAATTATTTTGAAAGAAATATGAACAGAATACAGAAAGCAGGCTTAGATAGGACTTTTTGGGAATAATGGTGAACAAAGGGAGATCTCCATGCAAAATACTGCAGTAAAACAAACCCTGTCCTTTCCCTTTTGTGTTATCCCACTATATGTTTGTGTACCCTTGTGTATTTGTTTTCTTCCTGTCTCTGTGTAGTTTCATAGAATTTTTCTTCTTTTAATATTAAGCTACATTCACTATGATGAGGAATACTGTTATCCTCAAATATAATTTGCATTAATAATATGTTATTTACCTTGTAAATGTGGTTAGACATTATTTATTCTGGTTTGTTGCTCACATGTGAAGGTGATGTTTCAAAAGTTCTTGTGATCTTTATGTATTTACTTATGTCATAATCCCTGTAACACTATGTATATGTTTATTTCTATTCTTTTGTAAAGCCCATATCACTACAAATGTTATCTGTATTGTTATGTTTTTAATGATGTATTTTGTACCTTTGTAATTGTATTCTTATGTTATTAAATTGTAATTGTCACCAGTTCATGATATTATTAACTTGTTAGTTACATTTCACTGCACACGTTTCTGTTGGTCATAGTATATGGACAATATGTGAGAAGTAGGGACTGTTAGTGTTTGCACGTGTGTTGATAATTCAGCAAGGGACTGGATAACAGCATTGCTGGTTCTAAGGACAATTCCAAAAACTTTGTGAGTGCACAAGTGGTGGTTATGGACTTGCTATATTATCCGCAAGACTCTTCAATGGTGATTGTGCACCTGCACAGTCACAACAGATGGCTGCTGGCTATCTCTACAAGGACTACAGTGGGTCTACACCTTTGCTGACTCACCAGTACCATTATTTCTACAAGGCCTGCAGTGGGTCTGCACCTCTGGTGGCCCACCAATACCGTAATCTCTACCAGGTCTACAGTGGGTCTGTTCTGTGATGACCTACCTACCAATATTCTTCAAAACGTCGAATGACTCTGCTGTGGGTTTGCTATGTTGTGGCCCATTACCTGTCTGCATGTCAAGAGTCAGCACTGTTTTTCCGTTGGAAGGACAACACTACTTCTTCAAGACTGCATGGAAATCCACTACTTCTGTGTGCATTTTCTTTTACTGCTCAGACTTTGAGAAAAACTCTGCATTTTTACTGTGATGAACAATGTGGACTGTCTTTATGGACTGTGAGAAATTTTTAGCTTTTGACCAACATTGTATCAATAAGTGTGTGCATTTGATTTCTTTGTTATTGTAATTATGAAAAATTTTATCAAATCATTATTGGCCACTGCCCAAAAAAAAATTTGTAAAATTTTTTGTGGGGAGCATGGGGGCTATGTAAGTAGGCTGTTTATGTTTTCTTATTGGCAACGTTACGTAGCGCTCAATATGAAAATCACTGGCTGTGCTGTGTGCAGTCTGTGGCTAGTTTGCATTGTTGTCTGCCATTGTAGTGTTGGGCAGCGGCAGCTGGATGTGAACAGCGCGTAGCGTTGCGCAGTTGGAGGTGAGCCGCCAGCAGTGGTGGATGTGGGGAGAGAGATGGCGGAGATTTGAAATTTGTCATGAACTGCTATATTTATATATGATGATATCAAGGTAAATACATTGTTTGTTCTCTATTAATATCTTTCATTTGCTAACTATCCCTATCAGTAGTTAGTGCCTTCCATAGTTTGAATCTTTTATTTAGCTGGCAGTAGTGGCGCTCGCTGTATTGCAATAGCTTGAGCAGCGAAGATTTTTGTGAGGTAAGTGATTTGTGAAAGGTATAGTTTAATGTTAGTCAGGGCCATTCTTTTGTAGGGAATTTTGAAAGTCAGATTGCGTTGCGCTAACAAAATATTGTGTGTCAGTTTAAGCACAGTCATGTAAAATTTTTCTAAGGGGACGTTTCATATCGAAGGTTTTTGTGAGGTAAGTGATTTGTGAAAGGTATAGTTTAATGTTAGTCAGGGCCATTCTTTTGTAGGGAATTTTGAAAGTCAGATTGCGTTGCGCTAAAAATATTGTGTGTCAGGTTAAGCACAGTCATGTATAATTGTTCAAAGGGGACGTTTCAGTACGAATATTAGAGCTTCCAAACCGGCAATCGTCCCGGCTATCATAATAGTGGAGTATTGATCCAGATTGCATATGGATTGTAGTTTGACTTGGGGTACCAAATAGGCAATACCAATGAAGTCAATGGACCTAAACCCATCGATACACATCAAGCATGCATCGTGATTGTGAAATAGGAATTCCACTGTCGTTGCGTTAGACGGAGCATGGTTTTTGCAACGTTAAACTCGTCTAGCAGAGTCGACGTTCCACGTAGTCTGTTCTAATGTAGTTTAAGAGGACTTTTCCTCACCTGGTATCTCAATGATTGCATCTCAGTATGTTCAGCCTCAACGGGTGAACGTTGGTTATCTATCCAAAACCTTCTGCACAGACAGTAGGATGTTAATTCCCCGATTTCTTCTAAAGGGACCCATACTCGCAGGCGCAATTTCTTGCAGAGGAATGTTCATCGTAGCATTAGCGGTGGTACATTCGCTTCAACCAGGAATGCGTCGGTTGAGGTTAACGTGAACTCCTTAGTAACTATACGAAATACTTCCACAGTGTCGAGTCTTTGGAGCGTGCTGTCTGATTCTGATCCGTAGCACATGCGTCCATAGTCAAAGTATGTGCTGAGTAAAGACCGGTGTAAGTTCATAGCTGTCCGCCGATCAGAGCCCCACCATAATCCAGTCGTAGCTCCAATGAATTGCATGCCTTATCACGTCACGAAATGATATGTCGCATATGACAAGCCCATCTTAGTTGTGAATCCGTAATAAACACAAGATATTGTGTTATTTCTCCAACTGCAAAATTACACTCCTGGAAATGGAAAAAAGAACACATTGACACCGGTGTGTCAGACCCACCATACTTGCTCCGGACACTGCGAGGGGGCTGTACAAGCAATGATCACACGCACGGCACAGCGGACACACCAGGAACCGCGGTGTTGGCCGTCGAATGGCGCTAGCTGCGCAGCATTTCTGCACCGCCGCCGTCAGTGTCAGCCAGCTTGCCGTGGCATACGGAGCTCCATCGCAGTCTTTAACACTGGTAGCATGCCGCGACAGCGTGGACGTGAACCGTATGTGCAGTTGACGGACTTTGAGCGAGGGCGTATAGTAGGCATGCGGGAGGCCGGGTAGACGTACCGCCGAATTGCTCAACACGTGGGGCGTGAGGTCTCCACAGTACATCGATGTTGTCGCCAGTGGTCGGCGGAAGGTGCACGTGCCCGTCGACCTGGGACCGGACCGCAGTGACGCACGGATGCACGCCAAGACCGTAGGATCCTACGCAGTGCCGTAGGGGACCGCACAGCCACTTCCCAGCAAATTAGGGACACTGTTGCTTCTGGGGTATCGGCGAGGACCATTCGCAACCGTCTCCATGAAGCTGGGCTACGGTCCCGCACACCGTTAGGCCGTCTTCCGCTCACGCCCCAACATCGTGCAGCCCGCCTCCAGTGGTGTCGCGACAGGCGTGAATGGAGGGACGAATGGAGACGTGTCGTCTTCAGCGATGAGAGTCGCTTCTGCCTTGGTGCCAATGATGGTCGTATGAGTGTTTGGCGCCGTGCAGGTGAGCGCCACAATCAGGACTGCATACGACCGAGGCACACAGGGCCAACACCCGGCATCATGGTGTGGGGAGCGATCTCCTACACTGGCCGTACACCACTGGTGATCGTCGAGGGGACACTGAATAGTGCACGGTACATCCAAACCGTCATCGAACCCATCGTTCTACCATTCCTAGACCGGCAAGGGAACTTGCTGTTCCAACAGGACAATGCACGTCCGCATGTATCCCGTGCCACCCAACGTGCTCTAGAAGGTGTAAATCAACTACCCTGGCCAGCAAGATCTCCGGATCTGTCCCCCATTGAGCATGTTTGGGACTGGATGAAGCGTCGTCTCACGCGGTCTGCACGTCCAGCACGAACGCTGGTCCAACTGAGGCGCCAGGTGGAAATGGCATGGCAAGCCGTTCCACAGGACTACATCCAGCATCCCTACGATCGTCTCCATGGGAGAAAAGCAGCCTGCATTGCTGCGAAAGGTGGATATACACTGTACTAGTGCCGACATTGTGCATGCTCTGTTGCCTGTGTCTATGTGCCTGTGGTTCTGTCAGTGTGATCATGTGATGTATCTGACCCCAGGAATGTGTCAATAAAGTTTCCCCTTCCTGGGACAATGAATTCACGGTGTTCTTATTTCAATTTCCAGGAGTGTATATCGTACGAGTTGCATCGTTTGGGTAAGCCGACTCCTGTGGCGAATAAAGATCATTAGACTATGCTTACTGCCGGGGATTTCGAGGTCACTTTCTGTACACCAGTCATGCAGGCGTATGACAGCGGTGCGCGTTTTCAGGCGATAAAACTGAACGTCGTTTGCGTATTGCAACATTCGCATGTCAGTGGAAAAGAGGTTATGAAAGTCGGCAGTATGAGTTTGAATAATAAGTGAGACAATACTAATCCTGCGGGAGTCTTTTGCTACTTTCACAGGGTCCCAGTGTAATTCCGAGGAGCAAAATGATTGTCTGTCTATTGCTCACTATTGCTCAGGAAGCTTACAATGTTACGGAAGAGCGGGTTTAGATTTTATGTTTCTCCATTTTTTTTTTCCAAACACTGACAAAACAGCAATACAGCTAGCTCTTTATTCCAATGAAGTAATGAGTGCTGTCGCAAAGGGATCTCAGATCGATTCCATATTCGTAGATTTCCAGAAGGCTTTTGATACCGTTCCTCTTTGGGTATACGATAAATCGCACAAATCTAAGGGCTGTCAATTCGACTAAATACCTAGGAATTACAATTACTAGCAACTTAAATTGGAAAGACCACATAGATAATATTGTAGGGAAGGCGAAACAAAGACTGAGCTTTGTTGACAGAACACTTACGAGATGCGACAAATCCACTAAAGAGACAGCCTCCATTACACTTGTCCGTCCTCTGCTGGAACATCGCTGCGCGCTTTGGGATCCTAACCAGGTACGATTGACGGAGGACATCGAAAAAGTGCAAAGAAGGGCAACTCGTTTCGTGTTGGGGTGGCAGTCACTGAAACAAAGGCGGTTTTCTTTGCGGCGAGATCTATTTATGAAATTTCAAGCACCAACTTTCTCTTCCGAATGCTTAAATATTTTGTTGACACCCACCTACGTAGGGAGAAATGATCATCATAATAAAATAAGAGAAATCAAAGCTCGAAGATTTAGGTGTTCCTTTTTACCACGCACCATTCGAGTGTGGAATGGTAGAGATGTAGTATGAAAAAGGTTCGATGAACCCTCTGCCAGGCGCTTAGATGGGGATTGCGGAGTAACCATGTAGATGTAGATGTAGATGTAGAGCACGACGTTGTCGCAGTCTTGAATCACGTCTGTGAACGCAACAATTATTCTGAGAGAAATGTAGCTATACTGCAGTAACTAATGGTAGAAGGACATCAGTTGTCACTTTCCCTTTGTGAAACCCAGGTTGTTTATCCGGTAATATTTTCTTGCTTTCGCAACGTCATCCTAAGCGTCACTTAATAATCCTTTTCATTACCTTCGTCGTACACGGTAGTAAGGTGATAGGCCGAGACGACTGGGGTTTATCACACCTCTTTCCTGATTTGTGTATGCGGGCGTTACGACATGTTTTCAGCGAATCTATTTGAATCTTTTGAGTCCTCTCACTACTGTAAATTTTGAGCAGCGTCACTTTCCCATTATGTGAGGTGTGTTAGCAATGGGTAGTCAATACTATCCGGGACAGGTGCACTACCCTTTCGTTGTTTCAGCGGAAGGATACTGGAGTCTGGAGTTGTTCCTACGAAAATGGTTGGGTAATTACAACGTTGTCCTCTTCATATTTCGACTCACCTGCCACGTCCATTACGTCAGGTGGAGGTATCACAAACAAGAACAACTCTAAAAGTTCGTCGAATGGTGGAGGTGTGTGCCTGTCCAAGGTCAGACCGGTTTTCACCTTCTTTGTTAATTCCAGTCCCTGGTTAATCCGCTTTCTTTGCAGAACACACTCCAGAAGTTTTAGTTTTCCCACGTGTTCCTTAATATCTCTCTTTGTTCCTTAAGGACTGTATCACATTTCTAAAGCCACCAACAGGCTGATGACCTGTGAGGAATCCGTTTATGTCCTTTCTGTGGCATTGAGACTTCCACTGCTCCATTAATAAGCGATATGAGGACCCTATAGTCTCTTTTGGGTTCAGCCTCGATTATCGATTTCAGTGTTTCTCCCAGTAGTGTTTCGTATAGGTTCGAGTTGGCTTTGTTCGTGTTCCATTTCCGACTGGTTACGTGTTTGACAGTCTCTCTATGCTGATCGTTTATAGTAATTTGTAACGGCAAGTGATCCGAACCCGAAGTATCAGGTATCACTTGCCAACTTGTTCTAGTAGTCAGTGCAAGGTATGATACACTTAAGTCTACCGCCGTCAAGACTTCATTTGGTCGGAATATTGGTGTTGGCGAGCCGTCATTTAGTATTATAAGTTTTTCGGAAGCTAGTACATCCACCAGCATTTTTCTCATAATGTTGGCAGTTCTGCAGCCACACAGTATAAAGTGGTCGTTAAATTCATCTGGTAGCAGAAGGGATTTCTCGGTGGGGTAAATTATTGTTGTTAACTGTAGTTTGGGAAGTCTGTCGTCAGGTGATTTGTATGCTGAGACCAAATTCTGGTGGAGGATACTAATCAGAGGGCGGATACTACCAGTTGCAGGGGAAAAGTAAGTATCTTGTTTTTCCAACAACACTGAACCGCCGTGGGCGTCATCTGCACTTTCTCTAATGACTAAGTGGCTGTAATGACTAAGTAGCCAGGGAGGGCGATCGGGTCGATCAGTTTTAACCTTGTTTCGGTAATGCGACGGGTAACTAAGTTAGTTTAGAGCAGAATATGTCGAAGACTTTTATTGTTTATGTTGAGAAATCGTGCATTCCAGTTGATGATTTTGTGTTGAGTTGCAAGGAGTAGGGTCAACGTATTATGGATTGACATGGCTTCAAAAATGGCTCTGAGCACTATGGGACTTAACATCTGAGGTCATCAGTCCCCTAGAACTGAGAACTACTTAAACCTAAGTAACCTAAGGACATCACACACATCCATGCCCGAGTCAGGATTCGAACCTGCGACCGTAGCAGTCTCGCGGTTCCGGACTGAAGCGCCTAGAACCGCATGGCCACCGCGGCTGGCGATTGACATCTGGATCGAATCTCTTTGTAGTACTGGCCCCATTAGAAGTCTGTTGGTACGATATATCATTCATGACAGCTGTAATTATGGTGAACAGGGTAGTTTCCAACATTAATCTATTGGTTGTGTCGATGATATCGTGGTGGATAGGGTTTGGGACCCATGGGAACAGGAGAAAGGCAGATTTCTAACTGGACTCGCATTCGGGAGGACGACCTGATTTAGGTTATCCGTGATTTCCATAAATCGCTCCAGGCAAATACCGGAATGGTTCCTTTCAAAGGGCACGGCCGACTTCTTTCCCTAATCCGATGCGCCCGATGACCTCGCTGTTTGGTCTCTTCCCCCAAACAACCCAACTCAACCAGAGTTCTAACTGGTGCAACTGGTCACGTTGGACCGTACTTTGGTGAGGTCCTCTACTTTGTAAGGAACTTACGCTTTGCTGGAGGTCCGCGGTTGTATCATTGGTGAATCCACTGAGTTTTCTGGTACTGTAATAATTTCTTTGTCTCTAAATGCACATCGCAGCTACCGATTTCCGTTCCGTTCGGATAATTTCTTCATGGTGTGTCTTTTTATTCTTACAGTGTATTTCTTCAGGTATGCCACACTCAGCTCAAGACATTCACTGATGACTAGATTCCAGAGAGCAACCAAATAGTTCGTGACAGTGTCTAAAGGATTAAGATGGGATGGTACAACGGGCCAGTAGAGGTGGGATAGGGTGACTCAGTAGTAGTCAAACTAGCAACATACCGTTCCAGCCCCATAAACAAGGATGTTGTGCCGTGCGCGTGTTGTGTTCTCTTGGTGCCAGTTTGCACCGACGGCTCACGTGCACTCTTTGGTCGATGTAGTCCTTATCCCCGCGAGGGGGCAGTGAGTCCCCGAGGGCAGGCTCAGGAGGCTGATATGGTCTAGAGCCGCCCGACAGAAAGGAGAGCTCCGAGGTCCGAGTGACGTATCGACACTGAGTGGGACCAGTCAATCCTGTGTACGCTACGGCGTCTTGCACGGTTGGCGCCCGGCGGAGCTCTGTGATTATCACATCGGGCCGTGTGTCGAGTCCTGCAGAGGTAAATGAAAGCCGGGATTTTTTACTTGCCTAAACAAAGCACGGTTGCCACAGATCGGAATCCTCTGCTGAGACCCATCTTCTGCAAAACCACGCACTCTGTTATATTATCCCAATTGAGTAAGGAAACAACGTCATAAACGGCAAAGTGAAGGTGTCTATACCCATAAACACAGTTGTAGATAGTCTGTTCCATATCACATAGTCCACACACTCATTTGGATTTTGAGTCCGTCGGTGAAGACATGGGGGCTACTGTAGTTTTGTTTGGTTATTTTGCCTCTATTATACGTGTACCAACTATTTTCTCCTTTTGGAAGTAGCCCATTTTGGGGATTCTCATTGTCTGAAGCTGTGTGAATAGACCCGATACTACTCTCAGACTGCTCTTCTAATGAATACTGCATATGCAGTATTTTGTCAAATTGCTAGACCATTACACTTATGAATACGGTATATAGCAGTATCTGTCAGTCTAATTTTCCCATCTAAACTCTTTCTGTTGCTCAATTTTTTGCCTTTCATGCTAGCCTTGAACAGTTGAAGTCTGGAGCCAATCATTTTCTGGACGTGGCCAATACCAGTTTGCAAATCTTCACATCGTTCCCACAGGGCCTCAGATTCTCAATTTCTTTGAATGCCTTTGAGCCACAACCTCCAATATAATTTATGCGTCTAACGTTGAACCATTTTATTGAGTGTTGATAAATACATCTTGCACCAGCAATTTTCATAGTACCACTTGAACCATAATAACTTGCTATACAATCTTCTTCATGATTATTATTCATTTTATCCTGGCGTCTGGAATGCCTGTAAAGTATTGCCACGTCAACTACCTTACAGTGTCCACACTTGTAGCTGCTACAACAGCATTCAGAGATGTTGACCACCCTTCTGCCAACTCGCATAAAAAGCTACGAATAAGTCCCTTTTACTATTATTTTCAACGTCCGGTAGTGCTATTGCGGTCCGCTACCATAAATTTTGTCAGTGCATTTAGGAATGTTAAGAAATGCCGTTCATGCATCACTCGTGACATTTAGGTGTCCAACAAAGTCAATGTCACAACGTTCAAAACGTATTCGGGTGTTATTGTCAGCTCTAAAGGAATTCGTGACTTGACTTGTGTGATTTTATTGGTCTAACAACTTCCCCAATGCCGTGCATAATCTTCAATATCGGCTTTCATACCTTCTCAAATACGATACTTACAAATTCTCTCGTAAGTATGGCCTATCCCTCGATGTTCTCCGATGGTTCAGTTGTCAAACCCTTGTAGAATACTTCATTGTTCTGCCTTGGTTAGCTAGTGCACCGACTTTTTCCTCATCTAATGTTTCTTTGCCCGCGTCACAGGTTTTTATAAATGCTTCTTCTGTCTCATTTACCTGTTGTGCCCCTCGTATTTCGGATAAAGCATGCACTACTTGGTGTTCCTTTGATCTTTTCATAACCATACTCCTCTAATTTCAGCCGAAATTCCATTAACATTGATGATAGATTGGACACTCTACCGACCCATGTCAATGGCTTGTGATCAGTACATATTTTTATTTTTCTTCTGAAAATATCTCACTGCTCAACATACGGCTAGCATTTCACTTTCTATTGTACTGTATCCTTGTTCGCACTTACATAAAGTCCCAGAAATATTTGCTACTGGTAAGACTAACTTGCCCTGGTTGAGAACAGCTGTGTTGAATTCTGGCTCGAATCATTTGTTATGGTGAATTCCATACTGCTATTTGGGTATCGGAACACTTGTGGCTTGATTATTTTGCACTTAGTTGCATGAACCCTTTTCGCTGTGTACCACTCAAACTGTATGCCATGCCTTTCTCGAGTACGTCATAGAATGGTCTTGCCACTTTAAAAAAAAATTTCTAATAAATCATGTAGAATATTTGACGAGTAGAAGATACACTTTTAACTGCAGTGCGGTCTTGTATTGCAACTTTACTGGGGTCAGTCTTCGATCTTGCGTCAGGTACTATGTGGTCTGTAAATGTCATTTCTTTCTGCAGAAATTCGCATTTGTCGACATGTAATTTTAACTTGTGTTTTCTCAGTCTTTTGAATAATTCTTCTAGCCTGCTAGTGTGTTCTTCCAACAGTGATCCAGAAAGTACACCACTGCTCTTTGTAGGCTCATTAAATTGGCTCATTAAAATGGTTCATTAAAATGGAATTAATTAATTTTTGAAATGTGCTAGGTGGCCTTTTCAGTCCCATCAATATGTAAGCATAATGCCCATAGGGTGTGCTAAATGCCGTCTTATCCACATCCTTTTCATTTAGCACCACTGTGGTGTCACCGCCAGACACCACACTTGCTAGGTGGTAGCTTAAATCGGCCGCGGTCCATTTAGTACATGTCGGACCCGCGTGTCGCCACTGTGTGATCGCAGACCGAGCGCCACCACAAGGCAGGTCTCGAGATACGAGATAGCACTCGCCCCAGTTGTACGGACGACATTGCTAGCGACAATACGGACGAAGCCTCCCTCTCATTTGCCGAGAGACAGTTAGAATAGCCTTCTGCTAAGTCCATGGCTACGACCTAGCAAGGCGCCATTAGCCTTACCTACTTTGAGAGTTATCGTATAAATGTCTCAAGAAGAACGCTGTATTCATCAAAGAATAAAAGTTAAGTATAAAGCAGCTACGTACTTTTCTTGCTACCATTCAATAGTTATCCTGTTCCAGACTTGACGCCAGTCGGCGTGTGTGTACGCGTGCCTTTCTTTCGGCTCCCTTCCCAGTGTGGCGTAGCATGCTTGTTACGCCACAACAACCACTTCATAATATTCTTTAGCAAGATCAAGGGTGGAAAAATATTTTTACTTGCCTATCCCACTCAAAATTTCATCTATTCTTGGTAATGGGTGTACTACATTCAACGAAATGTCGTCCAAGCTTGGGCAATCCGCTACTGTTTGTCATTTATAATTTCCGCTCGCATCAACCCTTTTCAGCAGGCACTCTCATTTGGTACTACTTTATCTATTTATTTTTGCAAGGCCTCTTTCTGCAGGTGCAGAATGCGATATGGTCGCTTATTATAGTGTCCGCAACCTTGAACAGCAACGTCATTCACTGCTGTACCACATTTGTATATTTTGGTTTATATCCTCTTAACAGTCATTTACTAACTCCTGTAATTGTCTTTCCTCAATGGTGTGGTGGTATACTCTAATGTTTTCTCTTAGCCTCCTTAGCATAGACTTATTTACAGGATGGAGCCTTCCAGCTGTCGAGTATTGCGCTGCCTATTGCGGGCCGCAGCAGTTGTCAACAACCTTCATGGCGGAGGAGCGTGCCGTCCACCTGCAGCAGAGCACTACACTCGTCGTCCTGCCCGTGTCGTCCCTGCCCTACTAATGGACAACGGCATGAACAGGCAATAGCCGGAAATACAGCGCCATCGGGCGTCAGAAATACACTCTACAAATGCTACTACTACTTTCATCTATAGCAATGTTTTCTCCTTTTTCTGAAATGTTATTTCACTGATTTAACGATCTGTTCTGTAATTTTAAATTTTATGTACATTTGAGCTGAAAATTATAGTAAATTTGTCATATTTTAGTCTTTTGAAAAATAAGACTACCTTATAGAGGATGCGCGCATCTAGCGGAAAGAGGGTGAACAAAATCTAACAAATTTTTATATCAATATAAGACCGGTGGTTTACATTTTATAACTAGTTTGACAACGCATGAACCTGTGTTCAGTGTATGCCGCCTTTAGGTATGAACTATATGTATTTCGCATAAATTCAGTTAGATTACTAATAAGCTGGTTAAATATTGCACTTATTTTTAGGTTTTAATTGTTTTAGAATCTGAAGATGGTCATTGTAAGGCCGAAACTGGTTATGACTGTGTCATAAGAATGTGATTGCGTCTATAAATAAACAAAGAAATTTTTCCAAAAATTTTTTACTTATTTATAACTTTGTCTTTATAACTCTGTCTTGTCGGACTCTACGTCTTTCTTTTCTATCAATAGCACTCTTCTGCTTTCAGCGCAACTTTTTGTATATTGACCGTATTTTTCCATGTGTTTGACACACGTATGATACACAGTCTATTTTCCCCTCTCACCAAAGCTTCTGCTACTTGCATATAGTCCTGGCCTTACTCCCTGTAAGGATACGATCGCTTCCGTTACTCGCCTGATAGTTATTTTCATTCGGCAGTTTCTTTCGTGACCCTATATCTGTTCCACCATCTTCGCCTTTGTAACTCTCGTTTTGTGGACTTCGCCTTCCGTACTGTATCTTATCGTGGTGTCAGCCATTTCAGATTCTTGGCTCTTCTGCCTCGCGGCTCCAGCTACCCTAGCCTTGGTTCCTATCGCGGCTGTGTTAACTTTTCCGCCTCCATGGCTCCGATTGTGCTTGCCTTTACTCCTGTCGCTCTGGTGTCTCCGCCATAGCATGAAACTGCTTTCTCCCCCCAGCGGCATCGGCTGTCATCGCTCTCGGGGTTTCCTACCCAACCTTGTGCACTTTCTGGCAGTACGGGCCCCTTTCAGTTTTACAGCTGGTCGCATCAGAGTTCCGTTTTCGGGCGAACAGGGCCCTACCATGTTCACACCTCTCTCTGAGTCCTTCCTGCGTCACCTCCCAGTGACCACGTCCTTGTTTTTCTTTGGAAACTTCCCACTTGTAAGTGATCCTGAGACCTCGTGTACTTTGCTCTTGCTCGTCCCTGCGTTCGTGCTCGGGAGCTGTTTGTGTCCAACCGGTGTTACGCGGACGTCACAAAACTGATGTTTGTCCCTATCTGCTGCCCTAAAGGTCGCTATCCTCTCCGGCGCCAGCAAGCACACAGGTCCGCTTCATTGTGTTGCTTGCACAAGGGTTTCGCTTGAATTTTCACTAAATTAATTTTTGAGCATTTTCACCCACTTTGCTTCCCTCTTTGCGGCACGTGGACAGAAGAAAGATCGACTGGACTGCCCGATGTTGTGATTCTTCTAACTAACGGTGAGGCTCAAGGCGCCTATTGAAGTACTGTTTCGCATGGGAATAGCCAACGTATACTAATTCCGTGTTTGTGTTTGTTCTCCTTTACAATTTTGCAGGCAGGCGAACTTGTTTGAATTTTGGCTCTTGATGTATCGGTATTTACGCTATCACTCCTCGATTACGACGGTGATACTTAGAATACATTTTTATGTGGCCAATCTATGGTCTGTCTGTAAGATGCAGATTTGGCCTGGCTGCTATTGTGTACCGATGCACCGCGTTTCAGTTAGAGACCTAAATTCTGATGCGTTAATACATTTTTAAGTGTGGTCCGTCTATGAGCCGTGATATTAGAATAATTTCAGTTCTGTGTAAACTGCAGAGTTGGTAATTGGTGATTTATGTGTGCTAATACGCCGTGTTTCTGTTAGCGACCCATGCGCTGATGTACTGACGTGTTGTAGTGTGAGAAATCGATGGGTTGCTGTATGTGAATTATTGCTGTTCTGAGCAAGTTACTGATTCGATCGCTTGCTGTTTTTTGTTTGTTGTTGTGTACTAATTCCCTCTATTCCGGCCAGTGACTTAAGCGTGCTTACTTAATTTTATATTAATTCGAGTGTTGCAGGCCTAAGCCAGGCCTTGTTACCAGGATCTTTACCTGTTCTCAAGAGGAGATTGGTTCAGTTCAAAATTGTGCTTCTCTATGTAACACTGTCCACTGATTCTGTGTTTAAACCGTAATCCAGCTATCTCGATATGTTAACCTTCAATATTATTTGCTGGTCAGGGCGCTTTAGCCATTCGAAGTAGGGTTAACTTTATGTTGTTTGAACACTTTGGAAAACTATTGATTGTTGGGCGCGTCTCTCCCCTGTTTAAACAGAAAAAACTAGAAAAAACTTGTGTTAAAGAAGATCCATTTAGATCAATTCTTTGGTTAAATTAATTTCCACCTTCGTCGTAAATAACGGTTGAATAGGAAAGTGAGTGCTTCATGTCAAATTGTTTGTCAAATTGTGTGGTTACGTGTCAACGACTTGAATAAAGTTCCTCTTGGCGAAATGATGCATATTTCTTGTGCTTTTAATTTATATACACAGGCAGGTTTAACGAGGTAACCTTATTCCATGCCTCTCTGCTTGGTAGACTAGTTGGCCCAGAATAACGTGTAAACACAATCCCAGACTGTTCTGGAGCTGACAAAGCTCCGGGTGTTGTGTGATAAAATGTTTGTCTCTTGCAGCCTTTGTATTCTTTAAAGCCGGCCGCGGTGGTCTAGCGGTTCTAGGCGCGCAGTTCGGAACCGCGCGACTGTTACGGTCGCAGGTTCGAATCCTGCCTCGGGCATGGATGTGTGTGATGTCCTTAGGTTAGTTAGGTTTAAGTAGTTCTAAGTTCTAGGGGACTGATGACCACAGTAGTTAAGTCCCATAGTGCTCAGAGCCATTTGAACCATTCTTTAAAGTGTGGCAATCTTGTGTTTTTAATTAATCGACTCGGAGGAGCGTGCTAAACGGAAGAATAACTCAATAATTGTTAGTCCAAAAATGTATTATTTTGCTGCATGTTCCCTGCTTCATTGGAAATCTGAGAGGTTTTATGCCTTACAATTTTTGTTCAGTCCTTTTTGGAAAGGTGGGGGGGGGATTTTACTGAGTGAGAGCATTCAAAATTTCGCGAGGTCTAGGTAAACACCCTAATTTTTGTGTGTCTCCTGTCAACGCTTGCTCTGGACAACAAAGAAAATTCAAGTTACATTTGCTGATATCTTGTAAAATCCTAACAAACAGGAGATGATTTTTCGTGTGGGAATTGTTTTGAGTAATCCCATATATTTGCCAAAGCCACTGTGTTACTGTCTTACGGTATTTCGATTTACAAAGTGAGCCTCTGGCGTTTCTTGGAACTGAGTTTTTTTTAAACTGCATACCTGTTTCTGTTCGGTGGAATGTCTTAGGATTTTGACATCCACTGCTTCTTTACATTCAGACTAGACCGACCACCATTGGCGTGGTTCATTTATACATTGTGTAGCTACTTTGATAAACAAATTGTGGTTGATTAAAATGAATATTTATTGTTACTGTGGTCCATCACCTTAACGCTTGCAACAACCCACATTCCCACCACCACAGTTGTCATAAGCAAAGTGGGAATAATAATCATGAATTTATAGAAGAGAACACGTAATAAAGGGGAATGTTGAAATAAACATCTTCGTTCATCAACAAGTTAAACTGAATAAGTGGGTCCAAGTCTCTGTGGAAAGAAGTCCCTCAAAATGTCACTAAACTACCCTCGACCCGAACTACATCCTGAAACACTACTGGTTAAATACTTCATTGGTCTGTCTCTTCGCTGGACACCATACTTCATTAAAGAAATAAAATGAAGAAAAATTACTGTTGTTGCCTCGGCCATAGAGACGCTTTGACGATCACTGCAAGGGCAGTTTTTGTACATAGCCTTTCGCCTGCATTGTCACACATACGATGTAGATGGTTTGAAGATGGACATAAGCGTCCGAAAGTAGTGACCATGAAGAAATGAAAGAGATACTTCCTAATTCAACTTATGAAGGATCTATAACAATTTATTCATTACAAAACAAGTTACGAACCTAGTTTTCACCTGCAGGGTACTGTTGTTGTTGTGTGGTCTTCAGTCCTGAGACTGGTTTGATGCAGCTCTCCATGCTACTCTATCCTGTGCAAGCTTCTTCATCTCCCAGTACCTACTGCAACCTACATCCTTCTGAATCTGCTTAGCGTATTGATCTCTTGGTCTCCCTCTACGATTTTTACCCTCCACGCTGCCCTCCAGTGCTAAATTTGTGATCCCTTGATGCCTCAAAACATGTCCTACCAACCGATTCCTTCTTCTAGTCAAGTTGTGCCACAAACTTCTCTTCTCCCCAATCCTATTCAATACCTCCTCATTAGTTACGTGATCTACCCACCTTATCTTCAGCATTCTTCTGTAGCACCACATTTCGAAAGCTTCTATTCTCTTCTTGTCCAAACTGGTTATCGTCCATGTTTCACTTCCATACATGGCTACACTCCATACAAATACTTTCAGAAACGACTTCCTGACACTTAAATCTCTACTCGATGTTAACAAATTTCTCTTCTTCAGAAACGATTTTCTTGCCATTGCCAGTCTACATTTTATATCCTCCCTACTTCGACCATCATCAGTTATTTTACTCCCTAAATAGCAAAACTCCTTTACTACTTTAAGTGTCTCATTTCCTAATCTAATCCCCTCAGCATCACCCGATTTAATTTGACTACATTCCATTATCCTCGTTTTGCTTTTGTTGATGTTCATCTTATATCCTCCTTTCAAGACACTGTCCATTCCGTTCAACTGCTCTTCCAAGTCATCGGCGAACCTCAAAGTTTTTACTTCTTCTCCATGAATTTTAATACCTACTCCGAACTTTTCTTTTGTTTCCTTTGCTGCTTGCTCAATATACAGATTGAATAACATCGGGAAGAGGTTACAACCCTGTCTCACTCCTTTCCCAATCACTGCTTCCCTTTCATGCCCCTCGACTCTTATAACTGCCATCTGGTTTCTGTACAAATTGTAAATAGCCTTCCGCTCCCTGTGTTTTACCCCTGCCACCTTCAGAATTTGAAAGAGAGTATTCCAGTTAACGTTGTCAAAAGATTTCTCTAAGTCTACAAATGCTAGAAACGTAGGTTTGCCTTTTCTTAATCTTTCTTCTAAGATAAGTCGTAAGGTTAGTATTGCCTCACGTGTTCCAACATTTCTACGGAATCCAAACTGAATTTCCCCAAGGTCCACTTCTACCAGTTTTTCCATTCGTCTGTAAAGAATTCGCGTTAGTATTTTGCAGCTGTGACTTATTAAACTGATAGTTCGGTAATTTTCACATCTGTCAACACCTGCTTTCTTTGGGATTGGAATTATTACATTCTTCTTGAAGTCTGTGGGTATTTCGCCTGTCTCATACATCTTGCTCACCAGATGGTAGAGTTTTGTCATGACTGGCTCTCCCAAGGCCATCAGTAGTTCTAATGGAATGTTGTCTACTCCCGGGGCCTTGTTTCGACTTAGGTCTTTCAGTGCTCTGTCAAACTCTTCACGCAGTATCTTATCTCCCGTTTCATCTTCATCTACATCCTCTTCCATTTCCATAATATTGTCCTCAAGTACATCGCCATTGTATAAACCTTCTATATACTCCTTCCATCTTTCTGCCTTCCCTTCTCTACTTAGAACTGGGTTGCCATCTGAGCTCTTGATATTCATACAAGTGGTTCTCTTCTCTCCAAAGGTCTCTTTAATTTTCCTGTAGGCAGTATCTATCTTACCCCTAGTGAGACAAGCCTCTACATCCTTACATTTGTCCTCTAGCCATCCCTGCTTAGCCATTTTGCACTTCCTGTCGATCTCATTTTTGAGACGTTTGTATTCCTTTTTGCCTGCTTCATTTACTGCATTTTTATATTTTCTCCTTTCATCAATTAAATTCAATATTTCTTCTGTTACCCAAGGATTTCTACTAGCCCTCGTCTTTTTACCTACTTGATCCTCTGCTGCCTTCACTACTTCATCCCTTAGAGCTACCCATTCTTCTTCTACTGTATTTCTTTCCCCCATTCCTGTCAATTGTTCCCTTATGCTCTCCCTGAAACTCTGTACAACCTCTGGTTCTTTCAGTTTATCCAGGTCCCATCTCCTTAAATTCCCGCCTTTTTGCAGTTTCTTCAGTTTCAATCTGCGGTTCATAACCAATAGATTGTGGTCAGAATCCACATCTGCCCCTGGAAATGCCTTACAATTTAAAACCTGGTTCCTAAATCTCTGTCTTACCATTATGTAATCTATCTGATACCTTTTAGTATCTCCAGGATTCTTCCAGGTATACAACCTTCTTTCATGATTCTTGAACCAAGTGTTAGCTATGATTAAGTTATGCTCTGTGCAAAATTCTATAAGGCGGCTTCCTCTTTCATTTCTTCCCCCCAATCCATATTCACCTACTATGTTTCCTTCTCTCCCTTTTCCTACTGACGAATTCCAGTCACCCATGACTATTAAATTTTCGTCTCCCTTCGCTACCTGAATAATTTCTTTTATCTCGTCATACATTTCATCAGTTTCTTCATCATCTGCAGAGCTAGTTGGCATATAAACTTGTACTACTGTAGCAGGCATGGGCTTTGTGTCTATCCTGGCCACAATAATGCGTTCACTGTGCTGTTTGTAGTAGCTAACCCGCACTCCTTTTTTTATTCATTATTAAACCTACTCCTGCATTACCCCTATTTGATTTTGTATTTATAACCCTGTAATCACCTGACCAAAAGTCTTGTTCCTCCTGCCACCGAACTTCACTAATTCCCACTATATCTAACTTTAACCTATCCAGGGTACTATAAGCTCGTAAAAGAACATAACACACCAATATTAGCAAATCAATGCACTGTTCTTAGTGAACCTCATCCAGTTGATCACTTAAGAAAGAATCCGTCATCGACAATGAGAGGAGTGATTATCAACAAAGTGTGCAACAAGAAGGAACCACACAAGTGGTACTGCGGGTACCGTCCACCCCACACCGTAAAGGTCCCTTGCCGAGTATACAGACTGGCTGATTACAATGACACAAACACAGGGGGCGACTGCAGAGCAACAAGACAAGAAAATAATCTTAATTAACATGTACGTAATCGAACAGTT
Source organism: Schistocerca serialis cubense (assembly GCF_023864345.2). NCBI lineage: Eukaryota > Metazoa > Arthropoda > Insecta > Orthoptera > Acrididae > Schistocerca > Schistocerca serialis. The sequence continues at coordinate 546,770,253 of NC_064644.1, forward strand.
TTACCGATATAACGCATGCACCAGTGCGGTCATAGCAATACTACACCATTTTTATGCCTATTTTCTAACTTATCTGTTCTCACAGTGTACTCGAAACATGGTGTGCAAGTGTAGCATTTGAAGCAGTTGTCATGGCTTCACAAACAGTTTGAAATAATGGAACAGATAACGGCCACCTAATGAAAGGGCGTGCTAATGACAATGCACGAGAAGCAGCTCCATTTTAATGATTATAAAGAATCCTCCTCGATTGCAAATTGAAACCAGATGTTGATCAAGGTTTCGGCACGGATAACCACGCCTTCTTCGGAGCACACTAATACTACAAACTGCTTAAAAAGGCATGGCCCAACATTAATATAGAACGCCCAAAAGGGCAAAAGACTCGCACAAGATGTAAAATAAACGGTACGTGTGTACCATGTCAATAGCTCTACTTAGCTCGAACGTCAGAAGCGTACTTCTTCACCCCAGCCAACGTTCGGTGGGCCGCCCGCTCTCAGGTAAACTGATGTGGTGCCGGCAGCTAGGCTGTGAGAAAGTCGGAAAGGAACGCGCATACGCAGATTGAGAAATGTTCTTCTTCCATGTGATTGGCACAAAATGTGTTACGAAAGTGATCCGATCACAGGGTCAAAGGCGCAGGAAGTTAATGCGTGTCTATGTGTAAAGGCTGAAACTATATATGTGGGATAGCAAATCAAACGGATGGTCAAAACGCATGCACGCAGGACAGACAAAATACCATCAGCTAGAAACAGGCTAAAAATATGGGGGATGAATAACCCATTTTTCAGTTACTTGGGGTCGGTGATAGTATTTGATGACTACGCTTGGATAAGCGCGTAAAGTTACTATATTAAATTCTAAGCTCTATTGACCAGAAAAGGGTCAAATTAGTACGAAACGCTTAATGTAACTGTGTGAAAGGACGTACTGCGTCGCCTTCATCGCCCTTAATATTTAATGACCGACAGAGGTCATTTTGAATAGTGCTCTCGGATACGTACCAAAATAGTGTAAAACGAACCTAAAGCTTAACTAGTTTCTTAAAATCAGGTGACTGAGGTACTGAACCGTGAAGCTTAAGCAAGTGAGGTCTGTGAACGCATATAGCGTGGACCAGACAAACTACCTTTAAGTTCTAATAGCTGTTGACGTGAAAGGTCCAATAATGTAACGGGCTTAATACACATGCGTGAAAGGACGTGCAACGTCGCTTTCATCACCCTTATTATCTATTGACCGACAGAGGTCGAAGTGATTAGTGCTATCAGGTGTTAAAAAAAAAAAAAAAAGGTATGCAAAGTTATGTGTATATGCGTGAAGAGACGTGCGACGTCACTTCAACGTATTTAAAAAAGGTTAAGGATTTTTTCCTAATTTTAGGCCAGTGCTCGGACGAATATGACTATAAACATCCTTGCATCATCATATCGAACTTAGATAATTATTGGGAATGGCTATTTGGACCATATTAGGAATATTGGAGTTTGTAAGTTTCAATTTGCAATCGAGGCGGATTCTTTATAATCATTAAATTATTCACAATTGCTGACGCGCTGCAATGTTAAAAGTTCTCAAGCTCTATTTTATGTGAAAGCCTTTCAGAGAGAAGACAGCCAGACAGCAGAGTGTTCACTAGGTTCCATCAGCGCCACTGCGAGGCCAGTTTACTTTAACTCAGCAAATGATACGCATGTAGACCCAGAACAGTTTCGACACCAGAAATGGTGAAGCATGTGTTACGTTTGGACGCAAAGCCGGGTCCGAGTACCAGAAGAACTGCTGAACCAGAACTAATTTCGCCCTCCGGCCATATGGTGAATGTTACACGAAGGACAGTCATACCCATATCATGCCCATGGTGTGCAAGCCCTGGACGTGTCTGACGGTCCAGCACGGGTTGCTCTCCGCCAATTGTTGATCCTTATACGATATGGGAACGATACACATGTCACTGTGCACCTATTATTTACAGGCGAAGCCTGCTTTATACGTAACGGTATTGTAAAACTGAAAACACACTAGTCTGGAATTTTGTAAACCAAATGGCAGAACAGTGGAGACATATCACTAACGTTTGAGCAGGGATCATTGGAGATCGCTTGATAAGGCTACATGTACTACCTGGATGACTTACGGGTCGAGTGTATCATCATTTCCTGCATCACAAGCTAATCGGCTGTTTGGATGATGTTCATCTAATGTGACCACCGCCTATGTTCGACGTTAGCGTGCAGTAACTACTCACAGAGGGCAGGTGGTGGTAATGGCAGTGGGGGAACACGTAAAACATATCAGGAGACATGGAAAACAAAAACAGTGCAGTCATCGTCGTAATGCGGAAACGGAGCAATTTGGCCAAAATCCAGACGGACATGATCATTGGCTTTCGGGCAAAGATGAGAAACTTTCCGAAACATTTAAACTTGTAACTTGTTTGCGTACCGCTGTGGTTAGACTATACCATGTATGGCGAAATGGCGCTGTCCAAAACCGGCGTAGACGCTACATTTGCGCATTCCGGGCCATAGATGACATGGGTTAACAAATGATGTGGCGACGTGTACGGGTGAGTAGAGATGCATCTGTTGAGCAACTGTTGGGTGCCCGGATGAACCAAGGAGCTACCAGTACTGTCTCCTCAAGGACCGTTCAGGCATCGCTACTGTGTACTGACCTCCGTAGCAGGCCCCTGTTCCATGCACTCATACTGAATACTTCTTGTCGGCAATGAAGGCTGGAATCTGCACGCCAGTGCGGTGAATGTACGTCCACTGACTGGCGACATGTTACCTTGTCAGGTGAATCACGCCTTATGCTCCAAGCGTTTACGACGTGAAACGTCTGGATCCAAACACTCTGCAACCAGCAAGTGGCTCTGTAGTGTGGGACATATTTTCGTGGCAATCTCTGGGTGACCTCATGAACAAATGGCTCTGAGCACTATGGGACTTAACTGCTGTGGTCATCAGTCCCCTAGAACTGAGAACTACTTAAACCTGACTAGCCTAAGGACATCACACACATCCATGCCAAAGGCAGGATTCGAACCTGCGACCGTAGCGGTCGTGCAGTTCCAGACTGTAGCGCTTAGAACCGCTCGGCCACTCCGGCCGGCGGTGACCTCATCACTCTGGGACACAGAAGGGATTAACACAAGGAAACATCTATCCTTTAGGAACATATCCGCCCCTAAATGCAATTTGTAATTCCTCGGCAAGATGGCATCTACCAGCAATACTATGCAATGTCTGACACAGCTCACAGAGTATATGAATGGTTGGAAGGGCCCTAGGATGACTATAACGCACTCCCTTGGCCACCAAACTCCCCGGTTTTAAACCCAGTCGAGAATCTATGGGAACACCTCGACTGGGCAGTTCGCACTATGGATCCTCAACCGAGAAACCTAGCGCAGATGGCCACAGCATTGGAGTTGGCGTGGATCCACTGCCTGTCGGTACCTTCCAAAACCTGACTGACTACTCTTTCTGCACTTCTCGCGCCGCAAAAGGCGGTGATTCAAGCTTTTGACGGGTGGTCACGTTAATGGGACTGGACAACGTATTTTAAAGCATTAACGTGCTAAGTGAACAGCAACGAGGCACTATCATACAGTACAGTGGTAGTTGAGTGGATGACGCTTGCGATGTGGTCGGTCAACTCTTATCTTCGAAGAATGAAGTAAAGAAGCAATAATCGGATGAGAAGTTGAGGAACTGGTGCATCGAAGTTTGGCGTATTACTGTCATTGTGACAGTGGACCACATTTTAGCCTCTTAGGCTACATTTGAACATGACAAATGTTCCTCAATTGCTCAGACTCATGTAAAAAGCACACCGAGCCGAGGTAGTTGCGGAAATGTTTCAGCTATGCGAGACGAATCCAGATAACTTCTTCAGCTCTCTAACAAAAATGGGCGAGTTTTGGGTGTATAATTGTGACCCAAAAGGGACAAAGGAAGGCGTGGAAAAATGTGAACTCAACACCGCCGAAAATGGTGAGGACATGAGCGGACAAGATGATGCGGACCTCTCTTTCTAGGAGTATAGCTTACACTCTTAAGATACAAATCGCCACAGGGGCATACTACCGAAATCCACTGACGAGGCTGTGGGACCCCCTCAAGAGGAACCATCACGATTAGGTGTGTTTATCCTCAAGTGCATATCTGCAGTTTGTATCATCGCGGACTCTTTGTTAGAAGGTGGTAGTGTACTCAGCCGTAATACGTCGTGCCACAGAAACCATCGGTCTCCAGATGTGTGTTTATTAGGAATATTTGCTTGTTTCGTTGTAGTCTGCTGTCTCCTTCCGTTTGGACGTATAACAGTCGAACACCCTATGGATGTGGGTGTGGACGTAGTGTTTCAAGTGGATTAACGTGTTTTTAGGGTGCAGCTGTGAGGTTTCTGCTCGGCAGCCAATGGAATAGCAGGCGCGCGTGCCCGGATCACGTGACTCGGCGGCGGCACGCCAGGGGGCAGGGCTGGCGGCAATTAGCCGGCATTAGCCGCCGGCCGGCAGATAGCGCGCGTATCGCCCGCTGCATCTCGGCCCTGCCCGCCGCTTTCGTCACATAATAAGTCCGCCGGCCGCTCACCATTAAATTTCCATTTGCGTTCCGCCGTGAGCCGCGCGTGAGCGCCTCCTCCCCTCCCTGCGATACGGATCGCCGCAGCCGCTGCGCACGGGAGGGTTCGACAACAACGCCCACTCGCCGTGTTTGTTTAAAAAATAACAGCCAATGTAAACAAGGGCTGAAGTCTCACAGTGGCGGGGGCAGCGACCTCCCAGCGCAGTGGACGAGATACAGTCTTTAAAGGGTTGCAGTCGGTTAGTTTTAATCGTTACCTCCAAAATATGAAGCCTCGATCACTAAACTTGGCGATGATGATAATCCTTCTCCACATATAGTAATGTAACAGACCGAGTAACAAAAATTGAGTTATTTGATAACCTTTTCTAGTGTACTAATCGATGTATGTGTCATTATATTCGTAATTACTCAATCAGGACTCTGTCTATTCACCAATGTTAATTGTTGATCATTACGTTATTTGTAAGTACAAGCAGTGTCATTTTGCAGTTATGCAAACGATGTATTTGTTTGCTGCACAACATCAATTTCGCTTTCAATAATTACGTAATTTCAGTCGAAGGTTTAAACACTACATAATTCAACCTAATGTTAAATTATATCATAAAAGTTGACATTTGAATAATAATCTGAAAATAATGTGAAGTTATTTGGAACTAATTGTCTAGAGAGTGCATTTTCCAAAATTTGTGTAGAAAACTATATCAACATAAAATTCTGTTTATGTCCAATATTTTACACTGTTATATAAAGATCTGGGCTTTTGTGAACCGGAATTTATTAATTTTCAGTTTATTTATGTAGTCATTTAATGATTTTCTGTTAATCTCCCATTGCTGCACCTTTACTTATGTAAAGTGCCTGCTTCTGCCGACTTAGTGGCGGTTTTTACTTTGACGTTGTGGTTGCATACTGTTTACATTATTCTAGTTTTGTAGGAGTTCGTTAAAAATTATTTGTAGTTCGTTACATCAAAGAAGTTTGAGAAAGTCTCTTTTAATTACGATACCAATGGTTTTTTCGTTTACAGAAACCTGGGATTCGGAAGGTAAAGCAAGCAGATAACCATCTACATTGCCAATAGGATAATGGACACGCGAGATAAAAAGTCTGACAACTTTGTGTCATTCTACTACCGTTAGTTTTCAATAGGAAGGAGTACACGAATAAAAGTAGTATACCAGCCATTACTTGAGTTAGGCGAATGGTTAAAGTATTCACCATTCAGCACGACACATTCATTCCAACGATGGATGACATGGCGGAGTCTGTATTTTGGCTGTACAGGAAACGCACCATCTGCTCTAAAATCACTTCGTCTTATTGGAAATGCCAGCATGTGTGACTGTCTTCGTGCGCAGAAGAAAACCGGATGCATCTGGTGAGCAAAATCACTCAGTTGAACAGTTAATCGTGATGATTCGTGTTGAGAGGGTCCCATAGCCTCGTTAGTAGATTCCAGTAGTATGCCCCTGTGGCGATTTGTATCTTAATAGAGTATAAGGTACATCCCTGAAAAGAAAGGTCCGCATCACCTTGTCTGCTCAAGGTCTTCACCATTTTCGGCGGTGTTGAGTTCACATTTTTCCACGCCTTCCTTTGTTCCTTTGCGGTCACAGTTATACACCCAAAACTCGTCCATTTTGATTAAAGAGCTGAAGAAGTTATCTGGATTTATCTCGCATAGCTGAAACATTTCCGCAACTACCTCGGCTCGGTGTGCTTTTTACATGAGTGTGAGCAATGAAGGAACATTTCTCATGTTCAAAATGTAGCCTAAGAAGCTAAAATGTGGTCCATGACTAGTTTTCACTTTCTTCCACTGTCACAATGACTGTAATACGCCAAACTTCGATCCACCAGTTCCTCAACTTCTCATCCGATCATTGCTTCTTTATAGAGAGATCGTCTACCACTTCGTTCTTCGAACATCAGAGTTGACCGACCACTTCGCAAGCGTCTGGGCCACCCAACCACCACTGTAATATATGATAGCGCCTTGTTACCGTTAACTTGTACCAACTCAACATGGAATATTGCACCGCTGTTCCCATTAACACGCAGAAATAAATTACTTTACTTTATCAGTGCGCCATTTTGTTTTGGCTCCACGTGATGTGGGGTGTTGATATCGGTTTGCGGAATTCCTGATGATGTGTACCCGTGAAAAAACAAAAAGCTAGTTAACCCTCCTAATACCGGAATTTTTTTGTTACACTGAGTACCGCTGGGGTCAACTTGACCCCAACTAATTAACACGGGGTATATTGGCAGTATTTTATTTATTTTAATGAACTGACATAAAAGCATACGCTACTGATTGAAACCTGGTAAACTATGTATAATATCACTTACAGATCTTGTCTTAATCCTTGATCTTATATATCCTTACATTTAAAATAAAGCAACTCTTTACATTTAAAACAAAGAATCTCTGAATGTTATTTACAGACAAAAGAAAAGCATCTTCTGCATGTTTCTCAATGTTATTTATCCACAGAACGTTCACATAGGGAGCACCGTCCACGTTTTTCCCGCGTATGCACTTTTGCTGAAGGAGGAAGACGAGGAAGAGAAGATTTGCTGCGCTGACTTCTGTTTTTCTGTACTAGACTTGTTCCCAGTTCCACGAGAAATTGTCTTTTTTCCAGATGATTTTTTTTATTCCAGTCAGGATTTAAGTCCAGCCAAATTATGAAAGTATTTAGGGCACTAATATATTACATACTACATAAAATAACCATGGGCCATCTTCTCGTCATACGTTTTGTGGTGTAGGTCCTGAATAACTTGTCCATTGTGTCTACACATGATTTAGTTGCATTATAGTCTGGGATTATAATAGGTTTGGCTGCTTCACCGTCAGCAATTTACTCTCTGAAATGCATAATACCCAGCAATGTCACTATCTTACCATTTTTTGGGCAATAGGATTATTGCAGCTGATTCCTGGAATTCGAAGAGAGACGGAGCTGCAGTTCTTCCCCTTGCTTCGATACATTCTGCAGGTAGTTCACGACGACTTTTTCTTTGTGTTCCTAGCAGAGTCATTTGATTGCGTTGTATTTGCTTTGCCAACTCCAAAGTTGTAAAGAAATTATCTGTTGTGATATTTCTACCACTCCCGGATAAATGTTCTGTCAATTCTAACACTACTCCTTTTCTCTAGGCTGGCATTCGCGCTTCCCTGTGTACACCTGCAGGTGTGTGACATAGTAATTAGTGCTGTCACATGCAGCTCATATCTTTATACCATACTTTCCAGGTTTGAGGGGATGTACTGGCGAAATGGACACCTACCCTAAAAGTTAGCAGTTATTCATCTACTGTAATATTCTCTTGTGACTCGTATGCATCACGTAATGTGCTTACCCACTGTTCAAATAAATACCTTATAGGAGCCAATTTATCAGGGCTACGATTCTGTCACCGATGCTGAGCATCATCAAACCGAACACATCGTGATATTTCACTAAAGCGTTTCCTAGTCATAGAACTATTGAAAATAAGTCGGGCATGCACTTCGTTCCATACATTCACTGTGCCCTCACTGTGACATTTGTACACCCCCGCAAGAGTAAGCAGGCCAAGGAAGCATTGAAATTATTGCCTATAAGATCTGTCCATTAATATTACCTTCTTTCTTGGTCCACTTCAGAGTAATCTGGAAATGTTGGACTTCATAAATAATTCAGATGCTCACTGAACAGTATTTATGTTCCTTACAGTATGCCTCGTGGGACATGGAGCCGTCTTCAGTATACGAGGGTTGGAACTAAAATAGTGGCAATTATTTATTCACAACCGATACAAAAGAGTTACATGTTTGTACCTATTGCTGTCCTTCAAAGTAGTTACCGCATCACTAGCAACGAGTTCTACACAACGCTGGTGACGGCTTTGAAGGACAGAAATAGGTGCCAACATGTAACTCTTTGGTATCGGTTGTGAACAAATAACTGCCATTACTTATGTTCCAACCCTCGTATTTCATGCTGGCTGTCTCCCACATAATCTAACACGATTTTTTCCTCGTGTTTCATTTCCATTTCTCGACTTGAAAAAAAAAATGGGATTACTTTTTTACAGATGTACTTACATATTATTATTATCAGTACTATCATTAAAGTTTTTACAAACTTCTGGTAGATTACATGTACTTATTTGAAAACGTTATTATTTGAGATGACAGCAACTTCAGGAAGTCGAGTTTCCGAATCTCCAACATCTCCATCAGATTCTTCAATTGATTCACTACCTACAGAAATAATAGCATACACCTCTTCATCGTCATCACACGGTATATCTCTCATTTCCTCTTCTTCATTCAAAATTGCTTGTGTTTCAGCACTACTCAAACGTTTTCTAGTCATAATGTAGTTCCTGCACACGCTGAGGCAAAACACTAGCAGCATCTGAGGCAGCATACAACAATGGCTGAGGCAGGAAACGGCAATAATGGGTATAAATAATAAGTGGGGGATGTTAGTTTCATTCTTGCAGGTGTTTCGTATAATATCTATTCAACGTAATATTCGTAATTCTGTAATTAAAACTTCCGGGCTAAGAGGCCGTGGTCCAATAGTAGAAATACTTCTCCCTGACGTTTCGTTGCCAGCTGCGGGCAACATCATCTGAGGTGAGTCGTAGACTCACCTCAGATGATGTTGCCCGCAGCTGGCAACGAAACGTCAGGGAGAAGTATTTCTACTATTGGACCACGGCCTCTTAGCCCGGAAGTTTTAATTACTGAAGACGCCGGCCGTGAAAGCCTACACGCTATGATTATTCGTCATTCTGTTATCATAAAGTTACATTCAAGAAACAATACAAAAATTTAGATTGTGATCATGCTGACCACAGTGGTACTCAGTGCATAGCCCGTGAATAAATTTTAATATGTTTTAAATGTAAAACTGGACAATATGTCATTGCATACAAGCAACTTAGAGAGACAAAGTCATAAATTTTGAAAATAATCGTTTTGGAAACAAGGGAGATATGTATTTCAAATATGCTTACGGTGTCATATTGACCCCTATGGTACTAGGAGGGATAAATAGCATAATTTTTCAGCTTTGTGACCACCTCTCGCACAAGACAGTTTCACTGTTTATGCTTGAAATGCAAGTCACTTTCAGACTATGAACAATGCTCCCAAACACTCGTGCTGGGGCAGTTTTCATTTGATTATCCGGATGTGTACGAACATAATCAACGTTTTTATTAATCGCTGTGGAACATAAAATGACCCATGTCGTTGGTGTCATTATGCTACTACATCTACATCTATATTTACATGATTACTTTACACATAACAATTAATAGCATGGTTGAGGGTTCACTGAATCACCTTCAAGCTATTTCTGTACCGTTCCACTGCCTAACAGTGTGCGAGACTCCCTATGTAAGTAGACACGAACAAAATATATTCGAATTGGGAGGAGAAACTTAGTGGTGGTGGTGGTGGTTAGTGTTTAACGTCCCGTCGACAACGAGGTCATTAGAGACGGAGCGCAAGCTCGGGTTAGGGAAGGATTGGGAAGGAAATCGGCCGTGCCCTTTCAAAGGAACCATCCCGGCATTTGCCTGAAACGATTTAGGGAAATCACGGAAAACCTAAATCAGGATGGCCGGAGACGGGATTGAACCGTCGTCCTCCCGAATGCGAGTCCAGTGGGAGAAACTTAGTGATTCTACATCATCATATACATGGATACTCTGCAAATCACGTTTAAGTCCTGGCAGAGGGTTCATCGAACCACCACCACAATTCTCTATTTTTCGAATCTCGTACAACGCGCGGAAAGAACGAACATCTATATCTTTCCGTACGAGCTCAGATTTCTCTTATTTCATCATGGTGATCGTTTCTCCCTACGTAGGTCGGTGTCAACAAAATACTTTCCCATTCGGAGAAGAAAGTTGGTGACTGGAATTTCGTGAGAAGATTCCGCCGCATCGAAAAACGCCTTTGTTTTAATGATGTCCACGCCAAATCTTGTGTCATTTCAGTTACACTCTCTCCCCTATTTCGCGATACTACAAAACGAGCTACCCTTCTTTGAACTTTTTCGATGTCCTCCTTCAATCCTATCTGATCCTACACGGCAGAGCAACACTCCAGAAGCGGGCGGACATCCTTAGTGTAGGCAGCCTCTTCAGTAGACCTGGTGCACAGCTTTTTGCCAATAAATCCCAGACTTTGGTTCGCGTTACCCAGAACATAATCTGTGTGACTTCCAAGTTAACTGATTCGTAACTGTAATAGATTTTAATACGCATGTGGATTTCACATTTATCAGTAAATAGAGCCAATTGCTACTTTTCACACCATATATATATATCTTGTCTAAACCATTTTTCAAATGATTTTGATCATCTGAAGAGTTTAAGAGACGGTAAGTGGCAGGATGGACCTGCAAAAAATCTATGAGGACTGCTCAGATTGTCTGCTAAATCGTTTATATAGATAAGGAACAGCAAAGTCCCTATGGCACTTCGTTGGGAAACGCCAGATATTACTTCGGTTCTACTCGATGACTTTCCGTTCATTACTCCTACTGTGACCTGTCTGACAGGAAATCACGAATCCCATTAGACAACTCAGAAAGTACTCCATAGGCACGCAATTCAGTTGGAAGTCGCTAATGAGAAACGGTTTCAAAAATCTAAAAATTTGGAATCAGTCTGACATCTCTTCTCGACAGTGCTCATTGGTTCGTGGGAATGAAGAACTAGTTGCATTTCACAAGAACGGTATTTTCTGAATTCGTCTTGGGTGTTTGTCAATAAATCGTTTTCTTCGAGCTAATTCACGATGTTCGAACACAGTATATACTCCAAAATCCTACTGCAAAGCCGGCCGTTGTGACCGAGCCGTTCTAGACGCTTTAGTCTGGAACCGCGCTGCTGCTACGATCGTAGGTTCGAATCCTGCCTCGGGCATGGATGTGTGTGATGTCCTTAGGTTATTTAGGTTTAAGTAGTTCTAAGTCTAGGGACTGATGACCTTACATGTTAAGTCCCATAGTGCTTAGAGCCATTTTAACCTACAGCAAATCGACGTTACGAATCTGTAATTCAGTGTATCACTCCTGTTTCTTTTCTTGAGTGTTGGTGTGACCTATGCAGTTCTACAGTTTTTAGATACGACGTTTTCGACGTGTGAGCTGTTGTATATGATTGCTAAATATATGGCTATTGTATCAGTATACACTTCTTCTACAAAAATGTTTAAAAAAATTGTCGACTGCCTTTACAAGAGCGCATTGAGAGCAGAAATTAGTGTGACTGAAGTTTTGTCGACAGATTATGTACAGAGGTAGGACCAACGGGACAATGTGAGCCAGCGAATGAAGATTCCTGGAGAAGAGAAGTGTGCGTGAAAGTAAGTAGGGGAGCTGGAGACCCCTAATATGAGCTGAGCTACTGATGCGAATCGTCAGCCATTCAGAGAGCTCATTACACTTGTCATCATCCGTGAGCTTCTTGTACAGCTTATTTGTGGTCGTATCACAATACAGAACAGGCATCAGTAAGTGTGTGCAGATTTCGTGACTTGGAAATTGACAGTCGATTTCTGGGATTAAAATCTGTTCTGATTTGTTTGAAAATTGAAGGCACTGAGGACGCATTCTGGTTCCTCTCTCTGTTCTTGTTAGTTGCACCCACACTTCTAGCAGTCATTTGAAAATTTCTTGCCGCAGTCGCTGGCATTAAAAATTATCTTCTAATTCAGTCCAGAGCGTGGAAAGCATCAGCTTAAGGAGAGGTTTACTATCTTTGGCCCAAAAAATGCATGTTCTTTGACAATTTTTTTCTCGGGATGCGCTACAGATATCAATGTCAAATTTGGTCAAAATGTTTATGGATATTTCCTCTATAAACTGGAATTTTTTTGACACGAAATGTCGAAGAGCAAGGGCGGAAGTGCCGTCGGAACGAAACAAAATTTCGATGTTCACCTCCACGCGCGGTATGTCACAGGTTAGCCGGCTCGTCTGAAATCAATACTGAGTTGACGGTAGCGAAATATTTAAGATTCTTTAGGAGTTGTACCTCGCTTAAGTTATTTGGACCATAGGAAACAAAATGGCGACCATTTGAAAAGAAATAGGGTTTTCTTCATCGGTTTTTCGACTTCGTCGGCCAAGTAAAAATAATTATAGTTGATGGATCGGAGTAAAAGTGGTACAACTCCTAAACAATTTAGTTGGCTTCGTCAGAAACAAAGAATCATGTCAATCGGTTCAGGAGACTTTAAGTTACCAAACTGCGAGTTTTATTTAATTTTTCTTTTTTAAAGAAAAAACGTCGTTTCGAGAAAAACGCGTTTGAAATTTTGACTACATATAAATGCAATATTATGCAACGTATGTTCAATCTTCTATTTCCTGTCCATAAACTATTCCTTCCGCTTCCTCATAGAGGGAGTTCTGCTCGATCTGGGCCATCCTGCGCTGCTCCAGAGCCGCTCATATGGCCGGCGACAAACGGTTTTCGGCCGCTTGAACCCGGTGACCGTCCGAATGCTTGGCGAACTGCGTCGAATAGAGTCCCAGGGTGACGTCCATCGTCGTCATGGTTTTCAGAATTGCTGAATACCCTTCGCATTGATTGATAGAGTTGTTGGATGTCATCCCGATGTATATCGTTCTAAATTCTGCCCAACAGACGCTTTAGTTCGTCGAGATCCCGCGCTGGTTCGAGGTGCTGCCCGTAATGCCTCAAACGTTCTCAGACTATGACTCTTGGTTGCCGGGCCGTATGGCAGGCGGGCGACAGTCAGCCTGGTAACCCACCACTGTCTGGGACGTCTCCAGACTCGACTTTGGCGTTGATTGTCATTGGCTGGAGTAGAATCGTCTTCAGTGATGAGTCCAGCTTCGAACTGTGCCCCGATGTCCAGCGTAGACGTGTCTGGACAAAAAAATGGTTCAACTGGCTCTGAGCACTATGGGACTTAACATCTATGGTCATCAGTCCCCTAGAACTTAGAACTACTTAAACCTAACGAACCTAAGGACATCACACACATCCATGCCCGAGGCAGGATTCGAACCTGCGACCGTAGCGGTCACGCGGTTCCAGACTGAAGCGCCTAGACCCGCACGGCCACACTGGCGGGCTCGTGTCTGGACACTCCCTGACCAAGTGTGGGATACCAACCTGACCGTTGCCCGCAATATTGCTCGACAGCCAGCAGTGATAGTTTGGGGTGCCATTTAATTTCATAGCGGGACCCCTTTGTTTGTCAACTAGGGCATTCTTACAGCACAGCGGTACGGCGACTATAGTTTTGTTGTGTTTCATAGCAAACCATCGTAGGTTTATATTTCAAAGCGAGAATGGCCGCTTGTACACAGTGAGAGTGTCTACTGGTTGTCTTCGTGCTCGCCAAACCTCACGTTGTCCAGCAAGGTGTCGGATCTCTACGCGATGGAGAACGTTTGGAGTATTGAGGGCAGCGCCTTCCAAGCAGCTCGGGAGTTTGACGATTTACCGTGCAAGCTGGACAGAATATGGCACTATGTCCTTCATGACAATATCCAACAACTCTCTCAATCAATACCATGCTGAATAACAGCTTGCGTAAGGCCCAGAGGTAGGCCAATACGTTGCTGGTCGGCAGTGTTTGTGAAGCTCTTTTTCTTGAATAAATCATCCATTTTTTCTGAAATTGCAATCTTTTTTATCTGTACATATACTTCACCTTTGTGGAGCTTGTTTCCAAAAGGTACCAAATCCGAAGAATCCGGAAAAATTACTTTGAGCAGGCAACGCCTACCAAAGAGCTTGCTGGATCTAACAAGTAAATATTTTCTTGAAATAAGTACCAAATATCTTATACAGAGGTAGTCAAATACAGCACTTTACACTAAAATATATTAAATTGCTCTGCATGTCTCCGCAATATCCTTTCTTTCAGGAGTGCTATTCCTGCAAGGTTCGCTGGAGAGCTTCTGTAAAGTTTGGAAGGTAGGAGACGAGGTACTGGCTGAAGTAAAGCCGTGAGGACGGGGCGTGGGTCGTGCTTGGGTAGCTGAGACAGAACAGCACGTGCCCGCGAAAGGCAAAGTCGCGAGTTCGAGTCTCGATCCGGCACACACTCTTAACCTGCCAGGAAGTTTCATATCAGGGCACACTCCGCTGCAGAGTTAAAATCTAATTCTTGAAGTAACAAATCCGTTTGCAGTCATCTAGGTGACTGCAGCAAATGACAAACACACACAGGCAACTTCAGTTTATTATTGTGTAATTTCGTGTAATGTTCTCGTGTTTTCTGTTGCGTTTGCTTATGGTGAACTCTGAAAATGAATTCATTTGCGATGACTATGTCGATGTGCCTGAATGTATAGAAAGACCAAGGAAACGTAAAAGATCTGTAAATATGTGGAATCGGAGTGTTTTGAAACACGATAAAAATAATGCTGTTGAAAGTGCAAACCTCAAATGACGTTTAAACATAATGGCGGCTGAGCCGTGGCGGCTTCATTTCACCTTTTCTCCCTCTTCGATTTGCTGGCGTCCCGCTAGGTGGCAGGAATTACCCTTAGCTACCTGGGTGTTATCGCTGGCGCGGAGTGTTGAAAGCAGGCCGGTCCGTGTCGGGTGGAGAGTGTCTGGGCACATGGCGAGAGGGCGACACGGACGGTGGCCGGTCTCCCTTCTGTGATGGCACTTGGCTCTGTTTGCGCGGAGACTTATTAGTTACGGCCGGCCAGAGTGGCCGAGCGGTTCTAGGCGCTACTGTCTGGAACCGCGCGGCCACTACGGTCGCAGGTTCGAATCCTGCCTCGGGCATGGCTGTGTGTGATGTACTTAGGTTAGTTAGGTTTAAGTAGTTCTAAGTTCTAGGGGACTGATGACCACAGCAGTTAAGTCCCATAGTGCTCAGAGCCATTTGAACCATTTTTATTAGTTACGAGTGTACTGCAAGTGGCTGCCTCGAAGTTTTCACGACGCACTTTTTGAAGTGTGCTTCAGCTGAATTGTCTTCCCTCATACCCATGCTGTGCGCTTTTGGATGCTGACGCTTTGCATTGAGCTGACATTATGCAATAACGACTTCTTGGTGCAGCTATGGTTGGCATCGCTCGCGCTTTGATATGCCCGCCTCTGTGACTCTCTCTTTATACATCTCAAACTTTTTTTACCTCTTGTAATTATTGCTAACTACAACTGGTCAGTCTGAGTTTTATCCATTTAATGATTAGTGCTTGTTCCGCGCGTGTAACAGTGGCTGTTTCGCATTTTAGTTGCTAATTGAAGTTCTGCCTCACTGTTACCCGTACACACCACAAGCTGAGCGGTTCCTTAAATCTGGTGGTTTTCAAATCAGTGTTATTTTCTGTGAGCCGGTAGGGGATTTTTCGTTACGCTAGTGTTTAATGAAAATGGGTATTTTGGTGTTGTAAAATTATTCAGAAGCTCTGTGGCGTATCTAGTTTATTGAACGGTTGTTTTTAAAGCCTTGGCACATTTTCTTGGATTTATTATTTAACATTTAATTATTTTAAGGAAATTTGTCGTACTAATGTGTGCTGTTCAAATTGTGTTTTAGATCGCTTTAAAATCTAAGTGCCACGGAAGAGAGTCCTACTTGTAAATGCTTGCAATTACCACCTGCTCGAGGTAAGCTCCTGTTTCTCATAGAAATGTCAGTTTGATGCCAACATGTCACTCGTTGAGTAGCCTAGATGATCTATGGAGCCGGCCGGTGCGGCTGAGCGGTTCTAGGCGCTTCAGTTTGGAACCGCGCGACTGCTACGGTCGCAAGTTCGAATCCTGCCTCGGGCATGGATGTGTGTGATGTCCTTAGGTTAGGTAGTTTTAAGTAGTTCTAAGCTGTAGGGGACTGATGACCTTACATGTTAAGTCCCATAGTGCTCATAGCCATTTGAACTATTTTTTGATCTATGGACTGTTTTCTCTTTTTCAAGTAACTTTCTGAGATTAATGATTTCACTGTATTCTGTTTAGTCTTTCGGGGGTAGACTTTTATTACGCCATTATTTTACCATTTTAAGTTATTAAATGCTATTCGCTCTGTGAAGTTTTGATTAACGTTAGTGCTTGATTATTAGGGCAGACTGGAAGGTTTTATGCTATTAAGATATTAAGGCGTGGGTGAATTACATTTCCTTAACTTGTATCTTTTAGCTCATGTTTCACTTGACTGGTATTTGTTAACAGCTCTTAATCACACGAGTTAAGGTTCGCTGTTCGGGGCGGCGCTGGGACGCTGTTACCTGTTGCTCTTACGAACCGGCATGTTGTTTCTCGGCATTGTTTGTGGCTGACCGGTATCACTTTTGTGGAGCTGTTCACTCTAGAAGTGTATTAATTAAGTTAAGTTTATTTAGCTTACGTTCTTATTTAGAAGGTCTTAAGTTAACAGTTTTCGCCAGATATTTTACATCTCTCCTGAAACGGGTTTTATTATCCAGTTTGTGACTAACCTTCAGATTCTATAAACCAGATTACTGTACCCTGTACTTATTATGCTAACATTTACAAATTTTGAGCTTCATTTCTCTAGTGGTCAATGTTCGAGATGTTTTTCTAATGATTTTCCGTCACTTCTCCGGAAATTTTGGAAATTTGTAGTAAGGTCTTGTGGGACCAACTGCTGAGGTCATCGGTTCCTAAGCTTACACACTACTTGACCTAACTTAAACGAACTTACGCTATGGACGACACACACACCCATGCCCGAGGGAGGACTCGAACCTCCGACGGGGATAGCCGCACGGACCGTGACAAGATGCCTGAGAGCGCTCGTCTACCCCGCGGGACTGCCACTTCTGTGTTGTATTCATTCCATGCATGTAAAATAAAATCTTGATGTATCGCAACTGTTGGAACTTTCATGACTGTCCTGTTGTGAAGACTGTATGTCCTAGTAATCGCAGCTGAAGATGTTTCTTTCATAGGCTAGTATTGAAATTAATTGAAATTTCATTTTTTAAAACCCTTCTAAGAGCCGTAAGTGGCGATTGCTTTAATCAAGAAACGTCTTACCTTATCAGCTTGCCATTTGTACTTATTACTGATTTCATGCTTGTGGCTTAGGTCATTTGATTACTGGCTTAAACAGATTATCTGTTAAAAAAAAAAAAGAGAAAGAAAAAGAAACTCCTTTGACATGGTTAATATTGTACTCCGTTTATTAGTGTAATATGTTCTGTGAATAAATGTGAACACACAAAGGAAAAATTATGCGATTATCGTGGGTCCGCCATTCCGTGTTTCCTTTTCCTGTCACATCTTATGAAAGTGGATTTAAATAACATTTGCAAAGCACTATGCTTACCAGAAGATCATTTGATGCGTGAGGATAACAGATATCGCAACACTACAGATGCTGTGAGTCAGAAAAACTTGTTAATGGCGTATATGGGTGTCATCTCACCTAAAACGAGAAGGTCTTATCACGGTAAGAAAGAATGTTCAATCAAAAAGAAAACTACAAGCTACAGGCCTGAACTATAAGTATATAAAAAAAGGTAAAGAACTGACCCGCAAAATATGCCTAACTTCTGTTTGCTCCAGAATCCTTGAATACATTCTCAGTTCGAATACAATAAACTTTCTTGAGACCGAGAAGCTTATGTGGACGAATCAGCATGATTTTAGAAAATATCGCTCTTGCGAAATTCAGCTTGCCCTTTTCTCACATGATATACTGAGGAATATGGATGAAGGACAACAGGCAGATTCCATATTTTTAGATTTACGGAAAGCATTTGACACGGCGCCCAATTCAGGCTTTTAACGAAGATACGAGCATATGGAATAATTTCACAGATATGTGAGTGGCTCAAAGACTCCTTAAATAATAGAATATTGTCTTCGGCGTTGAGTGTTCATCGGAGATAAGAGTATTGTCAGGAGTGCCCCACTGTTGTTCTCTATATACATAAATCATTTGGCTCACAGTGTCGGCAGCTATAGGTGGTTCTTTGCGGATGATGCCGTGGTGTATGGCAAGATGTCGAAGCTGAGTGACTGTAGAAAGGTACAAGGCCACTTAGACAAAATTTCCAGTTCATGTGATGAGTGGCAGCTATCCTTAAATGTGGTAAAATGTAAGTTAATGCGCATGAGTAGGAAGATAAAACCTGTAATGTTCAGATACAGTATTACTAGTGTCCATCGTGACACAGTTAAGTCGTTTAAATATATGAGCAGAACGTTCCAAAACGATGTGAGGTGGAGCAAGCAAGTGAGAGCTGTTGTGGAAATGGCGAATGGTCGACTTCGGTTTATTGGGAGAATTTTAGGAAATAGTGGTTCACTTGGAAAGAAGATCAGATATAGGAGGCTGGTGCGACTTATTCTTGGGTACTGCTCGAATGGTTGGGTCCTTACCAGGTCGGACTGAAGGAAGTCATTGAAGCGATTTAGAGGCGGGCTGCTAGATTTGCTACAGGTAGTTTCGAACAACACGTACGTGTTACGGAGGTGCATTGGGAACTCAAATGGGAATCTATGGAGGGAAGGCGACGTTCGTTTCGAGAAACACTAATGAGAAAATTTACAGAACCGGAATTTGAAGCTGACTGCCGAACGATTCTACTTCCGCCAACATACATTTCGCGTAAGGGCCACGAAGACAAGATACGAGAAATGCAGACTCACGGGGGCATACAGACAGTCGCTTTTCCCTCGCTCTATTTGTGAGTACTGGTACAGGGTACCTTCCGCCGCGCTTAGTACGTTGGCTTGCGGAGCGTCTGTGTAGATGTGGATGTAGATGTAGAATTGCTCACCAAGGGTACGTCCCTTTTTGTAGATTTACAATCCTAAGTATTTTTCATGTTGGGAGAAAGTAGATTGAGAATGCAGCTAATGAGAAAATGGAGGCAGGAGCTTCTGGAACAAGAGGTGGTGCAAGGTTTTGTGACGGTATGAAGAAACTACAGGCTGCAATTATAGCTCACATAACAAGTTTTAAATGCGGAGAACAGCATGGGGAGGAAAAAGGCACAATTAAGAAAATACTTGTTTCCAAAATTAGCTTAAGATGTCGAATTTATTTCTCGAGAAGCGTGTTATTTGTTCATGAAGTATAAATTGTACACTTTTAAAGTATTTTTTTGACAAAGAGTGCAAAATCAAAAATTAAATTCGTAATAACTGTACAATAACAATGAAGAATATCTTAAATTTTTTGAAAGGACATTTCAGTGAGTCCAAAGAAAACTGTATATCAACTATGGTTTGCGTACGAGAACTGTTGTGGTTCTGGGGAATTTTTCCACTCTCCCCAGTTGAATATGTTACCTTTTTGAAACGAACTCCATATTTGTCTTAGAGTGTGTGTATTGGCGCATTCCGCATCTCAGTCTTCATAGCAACGTATTTCGTGTGTTCTGAAGGGTCAAATTTCTACTGATTTAACACCTTTCTATCCCTTGAAACCATGAAGTCAGGATCTACCGCTGCACGTCCTCTCTGTCGACCTATATTCAAGTAAATTCTTGGGTATTCTTTCTTGTTATATTCTAATTAAGTGTCCAGAGCAGATAAGTTACTTTAAAAACTGATAGTGGTACAGTGCTTGGGAGAAAGTACATGGATAGTTCCTGTAACTCTAGAGCGAGTACTGATCCCGTGAGATGCTGAACGATGTGTGATTGTAGTGATTTATTGCCACATGGTTGGCGCTGCTGGTTTTTGTCGGAAACAGGAAGTAGTACAGCTCGCTGGGAAAAAAACCGAAAGGTCTGCTCAGAAGCGGCATTAAAACATTCTGTTGAAAGCTGTGAACACAGGAACGCAGACGCATGGCGACTAATGGTTGGCCCAAAGGAAATTCACATCAACATGCAGTGGATACGGATCGAAGCTGAACGGAAAGTGTGTGTCCATGTGTCTGTGTGTGTTTGTGTGTGTGTCTCTGTTTGTGTTTCATGTGTGTGTGCGTGTGCGTGTGAGTGTGTGTGTGTTTGTTTCTGGATCCTGCGGACGTTCAACACCGCTCAGAAGGGGTCTGGGGTGTTTGTGTTCTGTGATTTATGCTTTTTAGTGAGTTTCCGAATACAAGAATTAGGACTGTTACCAACTACTGGACCCAAGGGCTACTATCTGTGACGTAGGTAGCTAACCAAACCTTTTGTAGACGGGGACTGCATATTCTGCCTCCGTTCCAACGGTCAGAGACTGGTCTGCATCATCTCCTTGCACCTCCACGAGGAAGAAGAGCTATTATCGGTTGCCGCCATTTTGAGAAAATTATTAACTCCTCCCGCAGTGACCCCAGCCGCAACCCGCTCTGTGATTTCTGCTCCTAATCATTTCAGGAATCAATCAAATACTGCCTTCTTTTACATGGAGTTTTTATTAGAGATAGATTTGAACTGATATTTTAAAAAAATGGCTACTTAAAAGTAAATTCACCCGTTGGTTCAAATGGCTCTGAGCACTATGGGACTCAACATCTGAGGTCATCAGTCCCCTTGAACTTAGAACTACTTAAACCTAACTAACCTAAGGACATCACACATATCCATGCCCGAGGCACTATTCGAAACTGCGACCGTGGCGGTCGTGCGGTTCCAGACTAAAGCCCCTAGAATCGCTCGGCCACACCGGCCGGCTCACCTGTTGGTTGTGGATTAGTGAAGTATCCCCTCTCTTTTCGTTGTACGGCCGCATGTTTGCTTCCTGACAAGTGAAAAGCCTGGGCGGGTCACTATGTTACAGTTACTCACCTCTAGAACTCCAGGTATGGTGACCGTTCAAGACGTTCCTTTTGCTTGCCAAAGTTTAGTCTCCTCTTTTGCAACAGGTGGCATAGTACTATCAATAAATTAACAGACAGGAATAAAAGTTAGTAATAAGGGTACACACACATATACAAAGAGAATAGAAAAGCATGTAAAATACTATTTATGGTCCTTTTCATTCGACCGCACAAACATTAACAATGAACAGCAACAAATTCAAGGAAACAAAAGACGTATTTCTTAAGGCTGTCTATGTACCACAACATTTCCAGCGTAAAACACTACTGGCCATTAAAATTGCTACACCAAGAAGAAATGCCGATGATAAACGGGTATTCATTGGACAAATATATTATACTAGAACTGACCAGACGTTGTCAGTTGGTGAGAGATCTGGAGAATGTGCTGGCCAGGGCAGCAGTAGAACATTATCTGTATCCAGAAAGGCCCGTACACGACCTGCAACGTGCGGTCGTGCATTATCCTGCTGAAATGTAGGGTTTCGCAAGGATCGAATAAAGGGTAGAGCTACGAGTCGTAACACATCTGAAATGTAGCGTTCACTGTTCAAAGTACCGTCAATGCGAACAAGAGGTGACCGAGACGTGTAACCAATGGCACCCCATACCATCACGCCGGGTGATACGGCGGTATGGCGATGACGAATACACGCTTCCAATGTGCATTCACCGCGATGTCGCAAAACGCGGATGCGACCATCATGATGCTGTAAACAGAACCTGGATTCATCCGAGAAAATGACGTTTTGTCATTCGTGCACCCAGGTTCGTCGAGTACACCATCGCAGGCGCTCCTGTCTGTGATGCGGCGTCAAGGGTAACCGCAGCCATGGTCTCCGAGCTGATAGTCCATGCTGCTGCAAACGTAGTCGAACTGTTCGTGCAGGTGGTTGTTTTCCTGCAAACGTCCCCATCTGTTGACTCAGGGGTCGAGACGTGGCTGCACCATCCGTTACAGCCATGCGGATAAGGTGCCTGTCATCTCGACTGCTAGTGATACGAGGCCGTTGGGATCCAGCACGGTGTTCCGTATTACCCTCCTGAACCCACAGATTCCATATTCTGCTAACAGTGATTGGATCTCGACCAACGATAGCAGCAATGTCGCGATACGATAAACCGCAATCACGATAGGCTATAATTCGACCTTTAATCAAAGTCGGAAGCGTGATGGTACGCATTTCTTCTCCTTACACGAGGCATCACAACAACGTTTCACCAGGCAACGCCGGTCAACTGCTGTTTGTGTATGAGAAATCGGTTGGAAACTTTCCTCATGTGAGCACGTTGTGGGTGTCGCCACCGGCGGCAACCTTGTGTGAATGCTCTGAAAAACTAATCATTTGCATATCACGGCATTTTCTTACTGTTGGTTAAATTTCGCGTCTGCAGCACGTCATCTTCGTGGTGTAGCAATTTTAACGGCCAGTAGTGTGGAAAAAAATTAATAAACGAGACACAAGTTTCTTTTCATCCTTATACACTCGGGTTTGTTTTCTAGAGGTGAGTGTAGTGACACGCGATGCGGAATTTCCTGTCAAGGATGTTTTTCCAGTTTCATTCATTCGTACTTTTCTCGTCTGGCAACAAAACACGTGACACGCACAGCACGGTGATTTAATGTTTATGCGTTGGGTGTGGATTGGGCGGGGGGGGGGGGGGGACAATGATATTAATAAGCCAACTTCATTCCAAGATTTTGTTTGTAATTTGTAAAATTAAAAATACCACTTTGAACAACATATATAACCGTACGCCTGCAATCCTGGGCAACAAATACAAGATAAGTTATATCAGGGGAGTCGTGCATAACGCAATTTACATTGTTACTCCGGGCATGGATTAACGCCGTTTACAATAAAATATAGGTAGATCTACGTGAGTAATGTACGATGTACATGGCAGAGGCTTACGACGTCAGCAGCTAGCTGCCAGTCTGTCTTCTACAACAGCTACTTCTACCATTCTCTCTCTCTTCCCTTTCTCTCTTTCTCTCTCTCTCTCTCTCTCTCTCTCTCTCTCTCTCCCTCCCTCCCTCCTATCAATTCAAAGCATGAGGCTATACACCACGACGACACTCACTTATGCTCCTGACTGTCTTTCAAAAAGTTTGTATACACGGAACGCTACAGCTTTACTTGCTCCTGAAACGCTTGGCGTTGTATTTTATTCTGCCACCCACAATGAACACTATAATGAGAAGACAGCTGCACTTGCAGTTTAAGCCCGCACATTTTCAGTATGCCATCAGAAGCACACGTGGCAAAGAGAAATGCAGAATGACATCATTGGTTAAATTTCATCTTGCACATTACCTCTCACTATTGCGTAACTCTCACCCATCAACCTCCGTGTATGCAAACCAACTGATTCACAATTGTGAAAGTAGATGTATCTCATAGATACAATACCAAGATTGACATATTATTCACTTAGAAAAAATCTTGCACTCTACACTGTAATAAAATTTTCCGACAGACAGTCTGTGTGCCTCACTGACAGTTGAATCCGGTACCTAACAGCCACATTCCTCTGAAAGAACTAGCCCGAAAAACATACCTACGTTGGGAGAGACCTGCCGCCTGGGTAAGATGTCTAAAATATAGGTACTGGAAACTTGCATGAATCGAGATAGAATCCTGCAACATGCGAACCTGCCACAAAGTTCTGTGCTGAACATAGGAATAATATTAGACGAAAACAAAGAAAGCGACGCCCGTGGTACAATCTATCTTCAACCATGGTGAAAAAATTTATCGTGGGAAGTTTTGCTCATTCATAACAAGGAATGCACAGTGACTAAACAGCACTGAGAACGCGGTAACTTTTCAGTCCCTTTTGCCTGCCTGCCTGAAAACTACTCAGTACGGACATTCCTACAACTATTTTCACTGCATTAGCCTCTTAAATTACCAAATAGATTAAATGCAGCCAATTTTGTGTGCATTATAAACCATGTACCATAAAACAGACGCGTGATTTGACATCTCCCAACTTCACTGAGTAAAGTGCATTACATAAGTTAGTTGAAAAGAGACGTGACAAACTCCTTCTATCCATCCCGTATGGACTTTTTTATCTGAGCGAGCTCCCTCACCGTAGCTCCGTGCGTGGTACCTGGCGCCCAATTATTTTCCAACGTCGCTTCCGATCACTGGGTTGATAAATTAAATTCATTAGCTTTGAAATTCAATGAACCTGCATATTTCATCCTTTTGGCTCCTAATGTGCTAGCTTCCATATGAGTGATCACGTTGTCATTTACATTAACAGTGACTGTGTGCATGCAATTAATTCGATATGGTGCTGAACCTGTCAGTTGCAGTTATTCAGCCTTATACGGATTTCCCCTTAATGGGCACAGGTGGCGCAACTGCAGTGGGGTTTCCAGTCACACACCATCACTAATTACAGAATAGGCACCCACCGTATTTCTAATTAATCATTTCAAAGGGTTGATAAGTCGGACACCAAAACAGCAAGGCCAGAAAACTGACAGAACTGGAGCACAATCAGGCAAACAGCTTATGCAGCCAAGTTGCTGACAACCTATAATATACAGACGAATGGAGAAGAAGAATCAGTATCCCTTCAGTGGCGATTAGTTTGGATTTACGTAAGGTAAACACACTAGAGGAGCAATTCAGACACTGCACTTGAGAAAGGAAACAAAGCTTAAGAAAAAAAGCAAGATATATTCACAGGAATTAGTCGACCTAGAAAAACAGATATTAGAAATTCTCAGAAAAATAGGTGTGAGATGTACAGACAACTGGATGATATACAAACTTCGAATACTCGCTGAACGAGAATTCTACCGCCAAAGTTTCACAGCTGTTAATGTAGACCAAAAAAGGAAAAAAAGCTTTTAGTAAACATGGGCCCTAAAATCTATACCTTAAAAGCTATGAGCATCTGTTCATCTTCGGTACTGTTAAACATACCTATTCTACTGCAAGCTCTTTGCTTTCGATATTTTGGGAGCAAGCAGTATAGATCAAAAATAGAACAAAGTCGAGCAACCACGGACTCCAAAATGTCTACCCTAAAAGTTTTGAGCATTAGTTCTGTTGAAGAGATGAACTTTACAGTAGCAAATATGAACAAGTGCTCATAGCTATTAAGTTATTCATTGTAGAGTCCATGTTTAGGGGATATTTTTGCATAGTTTGGTCAGTACTACCATCTCCGAATGTTTGCCGATGGAGTTCTGGTTCATCCTGTATATGAGAACCGAGAAGGACCAGCAACGACGAATCACTACCAACGAAGTGCTCGGTAAGGGTGGATTGTTCGCGAACGAATGGGTCCAAAGGCACGGTTCACTAAAGTAAAACGAAGGACCGAGAAGAGACTTGTAAGGAACTGTCGCTCAGCATTGACTTTGGTCGGGTCTGCTTGATTTAACGAGTTTTTCTTGGGATAAATTTTAATAATTTTTTATTGCAGTATATGAAACGTTACGTAAAACGTAAATCATCACACATAACGGTGATTCATATTTTTTCAAACGTAGTTGTTTCGTTGTATTACTCCCTCCTTCAGTTGGTTTGAACAAGAAAAGTGAGGTCTTTGTGATTTCGAGTCACTAGGTTTTAGTTGATTTGGTGGAAGAGACTAAACAGCGAGATCATCGGTCTCATCGGATTATGGAAGGATGGGGAAGGAAGTCGGCCGTGCCATTTCAAAGGAACCATCCAGGCATTTGCCTGAAGCGATTTTAGGGAAATCACGGAAAACCAAAATCAGGATGGTCGGACGCGGGATTGAACCGTCGTCCTCCCGAATGCAAGTCCAGTGCAACTCACTAAGAAAACGGGGGTGGGGATGGTTCGGGTGGGGGAGAGGGGGGTAGGTACCCCACAATTTGAAAAATCGTAGAATGAAGTAAAATAGCATTTAGTTTTTATCTCTAATAGTGTTCCGACTATATTTTGAGTGAAAACATTATTTCTTAACTTAGTTATTAGGCCTAACACTGCACTCTGCATTAATATTACTAATAAAAAATAAACCTACAGCCTACAAGCTCTCGACCAGTGCATCCCTCGCCATCGTTTGGTAATAACTACCCATGAGTTTGTATATGCTCTTGGCAACAGTGGACGTTCAGTGACATTCATTTGGACCCCAGGACGTGTCAGGATAGCGGGCAATGAACTTGCTGACAGACTGGCCAAACAGGCTTCCAGCGAAACCAGCTCTGGAGATCGGCCTGCCGGAAACTGATCTTCGATCGGTATTCCGCCGCAAAGTTTTCGCGATCTGGGATACTGAATGGGCAAGCTAAATATCTCAAACAAACTCCGTGTTTTCAAGGACACAACAAATATGTGGCGGCCCTGCATACGAGCCACAGGCAGGAAGCAGTCCCTTCCCGGCTCCACATCGGCCATACTTTGCTAACACACGGTCACCTCCTCCGTCGCGAGGACACATAGCGTCTCTGTGGCTCCCACATGACTGTCGTCCACATCTTGTTGGACTGCCCAATTTTACCCGCTCTGGGCGGACTTTTAACCTTCCAAGTAACCTGCCTCAAGTGCTGTGCGACAATGGCTCAATGGCTGGTGTTGCTCTACGTTGTATTCGACAATCTAAGGGTGGTCGTCTGGCCTTCTTCCCCAGGCCTCCACCCTCCCTCCATTTAACTCTTCCTCACGCTTTCTTTGCTGTTTGTTCACCTTGGTGTTCTTCTTGTCCGTATGTGTGTTCATCTCGTCTTCTCTTTTAGGTTGGAGATTTTAATGTGTTGCAGAGTGGCTAGCTCATCCTTTTTATTCTTGAGATCAGCCAACCTCGACCATCTGCTACATTATTTTAATATCATCCACTACTTTTCTTTTTAGTGTACGTTTTCCTCTTTTACTTTTTCCCCTTTTAGTTTGGCCTCTTTACACCCCAAAACAACCAACGAACCAATCAAACAACTGTTCACTAAGCGTGTGAGACAAATATGACAAGAATATCACATTTGGTTTGAAGCGTTCTTATTCTTCGATAAAATTAAGACCCATAGTACTCAGAGCCATTTGAACCATTTGAACCTAAAATTCTCCCAACAAACCGAAGTCGACCATTCGCCTTCCCTACCACAGTTTTCACATGCTCGTCCCACCTCATATCTCTTTGTAACGTTACTCTGAGATATTTAAGGGGCTTGACTGTATCATGATGGACACCAGTAATACTGTATCCGAACATTACAGATTTGATCTTTCTACTAATCCGCATTAACTTCCATTTTTCCACATTTAGGACTACCTGCCATACATCACACCAAATGGAAATTTTGTCAAAATCGTCTTGTATCTTCCTACAGTCACTCAACTTCTACACCTTACACCAAACAACCGCAGATTACTGCCCACCCTGTCAGCCAAATTATTTATGTGTATAGAGAACAACGGCGGTCCTCTCGCACTTCCCTGGGGCGCTCCTGACGATACTCTTGTCTCTGATGAACCCAGGGCAACACACTGGGTTCTATTATTTAATAAATCTTCGAGCCACTCACATATCTGTGAACGTATTCCATATGCTCGTACCTTCGTTGACAGCCTGCAATGGGGCACGGTGTCAAAGGGTTTCCGGAAATCTAGAAATATGGAATCTGCCTGTTGCCCTACATCCATAGTTCTCAGTCCATCATTTGAGGAAAGGCCAAGCTGAGTTTCACACTAGCGATGCTCTCTAAAACCACGCTGATTCGATCACATGAGCTCCTCAAATGGCTCTGAGCACTATGGGACTTAACATCTATGGTCATCAGTCCCCTAGAACTTAGAACTACTTAAACCTAACTAACCTAAGGACAGCACACAACACCCAGTCATCACGAGGCAGAGAAAATCCCTGACCCCGCCGGGGATCGAACCCGGGAACCCGGGCGTGGGAAGCGAGAACGCTACCGCACGACCACGAGCTACTTACATGAGCTCCTCAGTCTCAAGAAAATTTATTGTATTCGATCTGAGAATATGTTCAAGGAGTCTGCAGCAAACAGAAGTTAGGGATATTGGTCAGTAATTCTAAATGTATATTCTACGTATACGATCAATGGACCACCCTGTAATGTGGTATAAAGAGGTTGTCAGGTGCATGTTCTCTGCTATTTCAGCAGATATTTGCAATTTCGTATTTTCATTGTGTAACTGGAGTCAGCCAAGGCAAAGAGTGCTCAGCGAGTGTTTCATGCGCCGCGCAGTGTTGACGGGGAGCATCGGATTGTTTCCCGTTACAAACAAATAGTTTTTAAAGCGGTATTTGACGTGCCCATTCGATAGAGCGGTCCAAGAGTAGTCTGATGCGATATTTGTTCCATCGATATGTTTCAAAAGGGACAGTAAAACTCGAAAAATGAGTAGCAACCCAGCAGCGGCAGTAACGCTGCAGGCTTGGCGTCAGCAGTCAGCACGGGTCAGGTCGCTGCTGTCGTTGCTGCAGCACTCGCTATTCTTCAAGTTTTACTGTTCTTGTTATTACATATCGATAAAGCAGAAAGAGCGTTAGACTAATCTGGGACCCCTCTATCGATTGGATGAGTGAAATTCCGCTTTAAACAAACATTTTTTATGTGACGCGAAAGAAACCGTCGCTTTCCGTTGGCACTGGGCGTTGCATGATAGCTGTGATGTGCACTACTTGGTTGGGATGACTACAGCTACACAATGGAAACACAAAATTGCAAACATCTTCTGACATACCAGACAAAATACCGGGTGATCAAGAAGTCAGTATAAATTTGAAAACTAAATAAATCATGGAATAATGTAGTTAGAGAGGTACAAATTGACACACATGCTTGGAATGACATTGGGTTTTACTAGAACCAAAAAAATACAAAAGTTAAAAAAATGTCCTACAGATGGCACTCCATCTGATCAGAATAGCAACAATTAGCATAGCAAAGTACGACAAAGCAAAGATGATGTTCTTTACAGGAAATTCTCAATATGTCCACCATCATTCCTCAACAATAGCTGTAGTCGAGGAATAATGTTGTGAACAGCACTGTAAAGCATGTCCGGAGTTATGGTGAGATATTGGCGTCGGATGTTGTCTTTCAGCATCCCTAGAGATGTCGGTCGATTACGATACACTTGCGACTTCAGGTAATTCCAAAGCCAATAATCGCACGGACTGAGGTCTGGTGACCTGGGAGGCCAAGCATGACGAAAGTGGCGGCTGAACGCACCATCATCACCAAACGACGCTTGCAAGAGATCTTTCACGCGTCTAGCAATATGGGGTGGTTCTAATAAAACCCCATGTCATTCCAAGCATGTGTGTCAATTTTTACCTATCTGTCTACATTACACCATGATTTATTCAGTTTTCAAATTTATACTGACTTTCTGATCACCCGGTACATTATTCCGTGGTATAATAAGTTTTCAAATTTATACTGACTTTTTGACCACCTGGTACATCTGACGACTCTTACGAGAGGCACCCTGTACATACAGGGTCTTACAAACTTCTAGGACTTGCAGAGGGAAGTGAGTACATAATATTTTAAAAAGGAACCCACGCCCGGAAACGTACCGTTTCTGTCCTACGACGGTTTCGATTCAGTTGTGTATCGCGTCTGCTGAGAGAAAGAGGAACATCTCAGAATTGCTTGTCGTGGTATGCAAAAGGGTAAACAGGACGACATGTAGTGGTAGTGGTAGTGGTACTGCTAAGTTTCTACGGGACAAAACTGCGGAGGTCATCGGTCCCTAGGCTTAGACACTACTTAAACTAACATAAACTAACTTACGCTAAGGACAACACACACACACCCATGTCCGAGTGAGGGACTCGAACCTCCGACGGGGCGAAGCCGCGTGAATCGGGGCAAGGCGTCTCAGACCACGCGACTACCTCGAGCGGCTGATGACGTGTATAGCTTCTTCTGGGGTGGTATGCTAAGTTATCAGGTGGGATGGAGAGCGTGTACCAGAACATGCTTCAGTGGTACAATGTCTGTAACAACGCTGCTGGCCGCCACATCGAGCTACTGTTGTAATGCCTTTGTACTTTTTCAGACGTACTATGTGCTGGGTTCTTCCTTCTTTTGCTCTGACACAATCACGTAATGTTTAAGTGTCAATACAAAACAAATGTGCTTAGGAGATAAATGGAAGTTCCGTTATGTTTCGTTTTGAATTGTTACCTAAGTTCTAGGGGACTGATGACATCAGATGTTTAGTCACATAGTGCTCAGAGCCATTTGAATTTTGTTACCTAATAATTGCACTGCGTCAAGCCTAATTCACTCCCTCAAGCAGATACGGATGAGTCGAACATTAAAATTGAAACCGTCGTAAAGTGGAAAGGGTACGTTTCCGGACATAGGTTCCTATTCAAAATAATATAGGCTACAAGTACATTATGTACTGCAAGTGTTATGATTTTTTAACTAGAATTTCCCAACACCCTGTACAACAATGTATGTAGAATATACTTATCTGGGAAAGACTTATTGAACGACCCAACCTGACAGCTGGCAATTCTTCGGGTCACTCTAATTTTGTGCATCAAGCCAGACGGAAAAGTAAATTATATGACTGGAGTCACAAGCAGCATCACATTTTTTAAGCCAAAAGTGGAGAGGTTTGTTAAATTTAGGTGGTTTCTGTCCAGTGTAATAACTGTTGTACCATTCATATTTAAAAAGGTTGGTGACTCTAGGAGGACAAAACCGAATGTGAATGAGAAATTAAATTTCTAGAATATTATTCCTAAAATACAGTTTAACATCGTAATTATATAATTGCATCTGAAAGCTGTTTCAAGAAATTTTTCCACGGCCGAAATGTACATACGACTGATGGGAGAGACATACCTGTCGTTCCTGCGGGAATCGTTGAAGTATTCACCATTTTTCCATGTTTCCATGTTTATCAATATTTTTTCTTTTTTTCCGTGAATCTAAAAGACAGATTTTTCATTTTTACTAGATATAGAAGCCTTTTCCTTACGACATCCGATGTCAGTTTACCGGACGCGGAAGCAAACACAAGGATAGCTTCTACTTTGTATAAATTTTTCTACTTTTGTTCTGAATTTGGTATCTTTTTCGTTCAAAATCATGAGCAAGCAGAACATTAAATTTCAAATTGCAAATACAGTATCCAGTCACATTAATGTGACCATATGTCAGAAGCCTGAGTAACCAACTTTTGCATCGCGGACTCCAGCGACACGTGCAGGAAGAACAGTCAGCGAGGTGCTGGAACGTACCGAGAGGGATGCAGAGTCATGCCGACTCCAGGTTTCTCGACTGAGGATCCATGACGCGAACAGCCCGAGCGAGGTGGTACCACTGACCCTCGATTGAGTTTAAATCTGGGATTGTGTCAGGCAGTGGAGTACAGTAACGCCATTCTGGTGCTCTTCGAACCAAGCACTTACACTGATAGCTGTGTGACACGTAGCTTTGTGCTGCTCGTAGATGCCATCGTGCCGAGGAAAAACAAACTGGATGTAGAGGTGGACATGATCCCCAAGGATACACGCATACTTGTGTTGTTCTACTGTGCCTTCCTCAATGAGGAGATCACACAGGGAACGCCACAAAAACATTCCACAGACCAAAACGCACCCTCCTGGTTGCAGGAAATTTGTTTCCAGACAATTCACGCTGTACACAGCAACAGCCACCTGTCACATCGAATGTAAAACGTGATTCACCTGATCAGGCCCCCTGTCGCCACACAGTGCACGTGTTGGTTGTTTCTTGGTTCATCTGCTAAACAGTTGCACGTATATTTGCTCGTAACCATCTCTGCAGCCGTAATTCACCCCTGCCATCTATGGCCCGTGATGCATCACAACTGCCTCAACTCAATTCTGGATAGCGCAATTATGCCACGCACGGTACGTGAACGGTTTACAAACTTAGCTTCCATTCTTTGTCCGAAAGGTGATGATCAGGCTCTTTTGGAATCCAGATAAATAGCTCCTTTTCCTCATTACGGCAACAACTGCGCTGTTTCTGCGTCCCCCGACACGCTTTATATAATATAATGTAATATATGAGGTCTGCGATCATTTTTATGTTAACAAGAAAACGAAACGCATAACATGTTCTAATAGAAGAGTCAATTGAACATCTCATGACTTTATTGAGATTGTACAGCATTGGTTGCCAATTATTAACGCTTTATATACCCTCCAGTGCTAATGCTGCCGGCTGCCATTTGTGGGCGGCAATTCACGTTTACGTCGAACAGAGGTGGTAGTCACAGTACTGTGACTGGACCGTGTATGACGGGCTGTATCGTCTGTGTGTCAAGGCATTCGGGTATTTTGCAAGAATTTCTACTTTTGATATCCCTCTGAAGGATAATGTTTGTCCACCATGCATTTCCAAATGAAACATCACTGGTCATTATCGTACACATTGTCCTCTACGATTAGTACTAGTTTTGATTTCCCCAGTCTCCACAAATTCGTAATCTTTTCTCCTCAATTCCTCATTACTCGCTATTTGCGCGTGACTGATAAATTTATTGATTTTCCTTGAAACGGGTTGGTGTTTTACTATAAGATTATGAATCAATTTAGAGGAAACCCTGAGCAAATGTTGTGGTAAATGACTATCATCCCTCTCTTGTAAAACCTACCTCTTTAAATTCGGATCATGTGTTAGTACTGCTTTGTCGACGGCGATCTGAAATTTATGTAACACATATTTGGAGATACGTAAAAACCTTTCATTTCTCATCTCACCTGCAGCAGTCTATGCTTCCAGTTTATAAAAACCTTTTTTTCACCTTTCTCAATCTATGTCTTACAGTTCCAAATTCGTTTTCAGCAGAGCAACAAAACGTAACGGCTCTTTGTTTATGCTCAATGTTTATGCCACGTTTTGCTTATTTATCATATTTTACCGTTTCTTCATAATTTTGTTCTTAGTATTCCTCATTTAGAGTAGGACTTGAAATTGTCCTCTCGTCTTCAACCATTAAAGTAGTGCGACTTTCCATAAACATGTTTTTCTACAGCATGTTTAATCAAATCTTCTAACTGGGATACTAAACTAATTTCTTCACTAGCCGTCCGCAGCTCGTGGTCGTGCGGTAGGGTTCTCGCATCCCGCGCCAGGGTTCCCGGGTTCGAGTCCCGGCGGGGTCAGGGATTTTCTCTGCCTCGTGATGACTGGGTGTTGTGTGATGTCCTTAGGTTAGTTAGGTTTAAGTAGTTCTAAGTTCTAGGGGACTGATGACTACATGTGTTAAGTCCCATAGTGCTCAGAGCTATTTGAACCATTTTTCTTCACTAGCGACCATTAATAAGCCACATTATGTTGTGGCTTATAAAACTTTGAACTTAGTAAATGTAAAATATTTTTTTTGTTCTTAAACATTTTCCTTGTATACGTAACTGTATGTACAGGGTAAACCTTAACAAAACCGACGAACTGCAGGAATGGGTTCCTGACTGGAAATGGAGGAAAAAAGGTCCGTCAACAAGCGTCCGAAAATGCATCGTTGCTATGGAAGCTGAAAATTATGTGGCTGGATAAGATAAAATAGGAGGTTCTCCGCAGAATCGCCGAGGAAAGAAGAAATATGCGCAAAACACTGACAAAGAGGAGGGAGATGATGACAGGACATGTGGTCAGCATGAAGCAATGGTTCAAATGGCTCTGAGCATCGTAGATCATCTGTCCCCTAGAACTTAGAACTACTTAAACCTAACTAACCTAAGGACATCACACACATCCGTGCCCGAGGCAGGATTCGAGCCTGCGACCGTAGCGTTCGCGCGGTTCCAGCCTAAAGCGCCTAGTACCGCTCGGCTACTGCGGCCGGCGAGCATCAAGAAATAACTTTCGTCGTACTAGAGGGAAGTTTAGAGAATGAGAACTGTAGGCGACGACAGAGATTGGAAAATACCTAACAAATAATTTAGGATGTCTTGTGTTTTACTCTGAAACGAATTGGTTTCCACTGCGGTCACATCAGACCAGTCATTTAAGGAAACCTTGTGGTAAGTGCCTCATGTGGGAATGAGAAAGGTGGTGCTGCAATTAAGATGGTAGATTATCATTTGTCAGTAGCGGGGTTCAAATCCTTGTTGGAAGCCCACAGCTGTCTATATCGGAAATTCTCCAAATTACCTCTAAGAAATTGTAGGGAATGTTCCTTCGAAAAGCCCACCTTATCCATGTCCTGTACAAGCGTATGCTCGCCTCCAATAACGATTCTCGTCGTGACAACAGAATCTGCCACAACCTCAGAGCGCTCTCTGTTAGCTTCAATTGTAGTTTTCCGTTAACGACGTTGTTTTCGTATTGTCTAATGCTTCGAGCCGGCCGGAGTGGCTTAGCGGTTCTAGGTGCTACAGTCTGGAACCATGCGACCGATACGGTCGCAGGTTTGAATCCTGCCTGGGGCGTGGATGTGTGTGATGTCCTTAGGTTTAAGTAGTTCCAAGTTCTAGGAGACTGATGACCTCAGAAGTGGGGGACAATGCAGGAGTCTCAAAGAAGATTGCGTTCACCACACGAACAACAAGCAATCGGGCGTCCCCTGGAAACGACCTAGTCGGCCAATCCTGCAAACACCGGAGCACGAAAACCAAAACCAAAGATGCCAAAACAGCTCTCCGAAGAGCCCCAAGAAAGGCCTTTATCAAGACCATCGCCAGTGACAACTTCCTGCAATATTGAAGGCTTACCTGTAAATAAAGAAATTTTATTATCTGACATGTGCAAACGAAACAACTATGATGTTTTAGTGTTACAAGAAACACATAGAGCACCAACTAGCCATAGACCAAAAATACAGGGCATGAAATTAGTTCCTGAGAGACCAAACGAAAGGTACGGTAGTGCTATATTTGTGAAACCGAACTTAGACGTATGGTCCTGTGCTTTGACCTGCGAAGAAAATATAGAAATTCTAACTTTTGAGCTACATTCATGTACTGTAACATCCGTGTACAAACCACCCAGTGCGAGGTTCAAATTTACGGAGCCTGGAAATTTCCATTCAAAAAACATCAGAGTTGTAGTAGGAGATTTTAATTGTCACGGTCTCGCATGGGGCTATAAAGAGACAAATGACGAGGGCAAAATGTTGGAGATCTGGGCATACCAGGCTAAGCTGAAACTGATACGTGACCCAAAGTTGCCTGCATCATTTAACAGCGGAATATGGAAACGAGGATATAATCCAGATAACATCTTTGTCTCCGAGAAGGTATCCCTGCAAACTGTAAAGCAAATCGAGGACCCAGTTCCAAGATCGTAACAGAGAGCAATAACTTGCTGCATTACGGCAGTAATCAAATCATGTAATGCCTTTCAAGAGACGCTTCAACTTCAAAAAAGCTCATTGGGAACTCTTCCACAGAGGACCTTGATAAGGAGATATTGGAAATTAAACCAGAAGTACAATCATATGAAACTTTTATAGACCTCGTCAAGAAAATCTCTCGACGGCGCATACCTAGAGGGTGCCGCACTTCGTATATCGCTGGACTCAATGGTAGCAGCAAGGAAGCTCTGAAAAAGTATGAAGAACTTTACACTAAGGACCCTTTCTCAGAGGAAACGATCCAGGCAGGTGAGGTACTGATGTCTGGTATCTCCGAAGCGAGAAAGGAAAAGTGGTGTAACCTCCTACAAGAGACGGACATGAAGCACAGCAGTAGGAAGGTATGGAAACTGGTCAAAAGTCTCAACAACGACCCAACAGAACCACAACCAAATTACAGTGAAGTTACACCTGAACAGATAGCTCACCAACTGCTCATGAACGGGAAAACTGAAAGGAAGATCAGGAATGGCAAAATCAAAGAAAATTGAACGAGGAGATTAACTTCCTAGCTCGCCCGTTCTTCATTCAGGTGCTACAAGATGCCATCAACGATTAGAAAAACAATAAGGCCGCTGTCCTCGACGATCTGAGATCTGAGCAAATTAAACATTTTGGACCGAGAGTACAAGCATGGATCCTAGAGCTAATGAATAACTGTATTATAACAATGCAAATTCCTAAACTGCGTTACTAAAACCAGGGAAAGACTCAGCTGAAGCTAAAAATTTCCGGCCTGTCTCGCTGCTTTGTCATCTATTTAAAGTGCTCGAGCGAATGGTCCTCAGACGCATAGCTGATTATGTGGACAAAGCCCTCATTAAAGAACAAGCTGGATTTCGACCAGGAAAATCATGCTGTGGCCAAATCCTTAATCTCACACAGTACATCGAAGACGGCTGTCAGAGAGGAGAAGTAACTGGGGTCGCATTCCTGGATCTCATCATATGACACAGTTAACCATAAGTTGCTTACCCAAAAGTGTATAATATTACTAAGGACTACACTCTTTCTATGTTCGTGCAATGCATGCTATAGAACAGACGCTACTATGTAACCTTACAATCTAAAAACGGCCGATGGAGGACACAGAAAAGTGGACTTGCACAGGGTAGTGTCTTGGCTCCAATATTATTTAACATCTATACGAATGACCTTCCCATAAGCCACCAGACACGAATGTTCAATTATGGCGGCGATGCAGCAGTGGCCACACAGGATAAAACCTTTGAACAAGTGGAGGAGAATCTCACAGGATCCTTAACAGAACTTGCTACCTATTACGAAGGCAATGATCTCAAACCAAACCCTAGTAAATCTCAAGTATCCGCCTTCCATCTTCGTAACAAACAAGCCAAACGGAAACTCCGAGTCGTGTGGCAAGGGGAAGAGCTCAAGCAAATAGCCCAAAATACCTGGGAGTAACATTGGACAGAGCGCTTACTTTTAAGCAGCACTGTCACAACACTAAAAAAAAGGGCTGTGCCAGGAACAACATACTGCGGAAGCTAGCAGGTTCATCGTGGGGAGCTCAACCACACGTTTTGCGCACCACGGGTCTGGCGCTGAGTATCTCAGCAGTGGAATACGCGGCGCCAGTTTGGAGGAACTCTGCCCACGCTAAGCAAGTTGACGTCGCCGTAAACGAAACTGTACGTATTGCCACAGGATACCTCAAACCAACTCCCAAAGACAAAATTTATCCCATCATAGACATAGCACCACCCACTATCCGCAGACAAGTAGCCTCCGAGATTGAAAGATCAAAACAAAAGAATGATCGTCGACACCGGATGCATATGCACCGAAAACAACGTGTCCGGCTGAAATACCGCAGGAGTTTCATTGAAACTACTGAAGAGCTCGCCAGCGAGCCCGTCGCAAGGCGGCTATCTCTTTGGGAAGAAATGGTGCCATACTCCACAATGGAACTACTTGAGGAGGGATCGGCAGGATTTACACTACCTTTTACAACTTGAAGGTCATTAAGCCGGCTGCGCACTGGAGTAACTGGGTGCAAATCAAACCTATTTAAATGGGGCTACAGTGATAGCGATAGGTGTGAATGCGGAGCAATATAGGACTTGGATCACCTACTGATTTGCCCAGATATGTCAATAACATGCATTAAAGACGATATTTTGAAAGTCAATGACAAAGCAACCTACGTTGCTAATTACTGGGAAGGGAAGATATAATTAGTGCATCCGGATACGGAAGAGGAAGAAGAAAAAGAAGAAACCTCAGAAGTTAAGTCCCATAGTGCTCAGAGCCATGTGAACCATTTTTTTTTAATGCTGCGAGTCGTCCGTCAAACTTTTGTGAAACGTGGTAATAGTCTTGCAATCTGCTACGTGACGCTTCAAAGAACAGTTGTGTGATAAGGGATTTAGCTGGCTATTTGTTCCACAGCATGCAGCTGGACTGAGGCATGTGTACAGCTGCGACTACAGAAAAGTCGGGCAAGATCAGTGAGCCGTACTCTCTCCCAACTACGCGCTTTCGTGAACCTAGCTGTCAATCTGTGTTTGGTCTCCCGCCCCTGTCGTGGTTACGTTGCGGTTCTTCGTCCCCCCACGTGTGGCAGCAGTGATGTGTATCGATATTTGCACCGTGTACCATCTTTGGTTTGGTGCATATAGTTTCCGGCAAGGGGGTCTGGAGTGAGTCGGTCGGTTGTTGCGGAAGAGGGAAGTTCTCCGCGCGGTGCAGTCGGCTGGGGCCGCTGGCAGCTCCTGCACGGTATCGGAGCGTGAGTGGAGCTGTCTCATCGCTATGAGTTTCGTGGTTCGCCGACTCAGGACGTCAAAGTTGAGTACAGGTTTAACTAACCAAGCCACGTCTGTTCTTGTTGTGGTGGTTCGCTTCAGTGGCTTGCTCTTGGGGAGGTTTTCCGGTGAGCAACACCGAGTGGTTCTACTGTTGAGATGTAGCTGCCATGCGGTGAAGTTAATTATTTTGGTCGACTACGATTTGAGTGCACCAGTGGAATTTTCTGTCTTGTGACCATTAGTGTTCCGGACACCTGCCCTGGGCACTGACATAAATTCAGGCAGCATCCTTTCCTCACCTGTTATGGTGTGTAATTTTGACAGATAATACGTACTCTATTATGGATTATCACGTTTGTAACATTGCCGGTTGGGGTTCTCATGTACTGATTGACGGGAAGCAAGTCGTTGAGTCGGTCGGTCCGTGGCTGCCCCCTGGTTGGGTTCCGACGGATCAAGTATAGTTCGGCTCACCACCTTGGTTGCCCAAGTGAACAAGGGCCGACCGACCTTCCTGGAGGCCTTCTGAGTGCCACCGGTGTTTATCTGTTGTCAGCTATTTTAAATTTTAGGCTTATGGTTATTGTTTGTTTCTTAAAATTATGCAAAATTAATTTTTTTATTTACCTTTCAAGCTTAAACACTGCGTCCTTCTGCCTTTAAAAATTATGGTAATATATTTTGAAAGTTTGATGTTTGATTGTGGCCCTCAGCCAGTTGTGTCGCCCCTTACGTATGTTGCCTTTTGGGTTTCAAATTATTTTATTGCTATAATAACTGAAATTTTGATTTTATTTTTTACATTTCTCGTTGGCCTTCTGCCTTTAAGGGTCTACGGTAATATATTCCAAAATTTTGGAAATTATTTGTGGCCCTCAGCCATTTGTATTGCACTTTGCGTATGTTGTTTTTTGAATTATTTTATTGCTATCTTAATTCGATTTTTATCTTGTTAAGATTTCTTGTTGGAGGCTTTCACCCGTGAAGAGTTGCTAAATTACAATACAGAAGCAGAAACTGACTTCAACCATTGGCCCTTCCCAGAATTCTATTACCTGTATTGCCCAGCGGGTTTAGCGGGCGGTCCACTGGTAGCAGAGCGTGGTTACGTTCGCGCTTACCAGGCCTTAGTTGCGGTCACTTTCACTCTTGTTTCTATTGCGTTTGTGGCATCGTATTGTTTGGTTTATATTGTTCCAGGTGTTAACATAATGACAGTCGGACAGTGTCCGGGAATCGGCCTGCTCGGAAGAGACCATCTCGTTTACGAGTTGGCGGTGAGACGTGAACCGACGGAGGGAAGTGTTCCAGAATTGGCAGCCCGTTAGCGCGCTGCCGTGCTGCAGCCGGTTGACGTCCCCTCGGCACCGATCGGTGAGACAGTTGCGGCTATCCGATTTCTTGGTTAGGCCCTTAAAAGTCTCGAGCATACTATTGGTCTC
This sequence comes from Schistocerca serialis cubense, assembly GCF_023864345.2. Taxonomy (NCBI): domain Eukaryota; kingdom Metazoa; phylum Arthropoda; class Insecta; order Orthoptera; family Acrididae; genus Schistocerca; species Schistocerca serialis. The sequence continues at coordinate 546,810,144 of NC_064644.1, forward strand.
CTAGAAGGAACCCAACCTGGTGACAGTCAGTTGGGTTGGGTGCGGGCACATTTGGAGCATTTAACTAATCGGGCGGCTGATTTGATTACGTTAGAGTTGGGAGAGCATCACAAAAAATCGACCGCTGAGTTGGGAACTCTGGTGAGCACGTTGCAATTTCAGCTTACATGCTTGGAGTTGGATGGGAGGAAGTTCGAGGATAGGGACTCGCGCTATCAAGGGAAACATGGGGGCTAGGCCGGGGGTGGCATTCTTCCAGCGGCTGTTAAGTTAGATACCGTCTTTGCTGAGTTGCCTAACCCTCTGGTTTATTTCTTTCAGGGTCTGACCGAATTGATTGTAGAGCGGATTGATCAAGTAGAAAAGCTATTGTGGTTGTTGGTTCGTCTCGAACACCACACGGCCGCCTTTCGCGTTCCGCACCACGTAATCCTCTCGTTGCTATACCCGCTAGCCAGAGGCAAGTTGCCGCGCGGGATTAGCCGAGCAGTCTTAGGCGCTGCAGTCATGGCCTGTGCGGCTCGTCCCGGCGGAGGTTTGAGTCCTCCCTCGGGCATGTGTGGGTGTGTTTGTCCTCAGGATAATTTAGGTTAAGTAGTGTGTAAGCTTAGGGACTGATGACCTTAGCAGTTAAGTCCCATAAGATTTCACACACATTTGAACACATTTAGAGGCGAGTTGCAGAACATCCTCTCATGGACCATGACCGAAGAGTTTACCTTGCAACAATTAAGGGGGATTGTAATTGGCCAAAGATTATCCACCTGGGGTTCGGAAACAACTTGAGTGCCGCCAGATTTGGGAAATACAGCGGTGTGAAGAGCAGTTACATCAGTATGTCGATAGAGTCCACACAGCCTCCTTGGCCTTGCTTGTTGAATTGTCTGAACGTGAATTAGTTTCTATCATTCTCAAGGGAATGCGTCTCGCGGATAAGTCGCACTTTGTTTTCCGTAAGCAGCCTGAGACCGGGGGAGAAGTCCGTGATGTGGTTGTAGCAGCGTCCATATTACCGCTTGAGAGCCACGGGCGTCGCGAGGGGCCGCCGTAGGGGCCGATACCGGTTTACCCACATCCGTGGGCGTTATCAGAAGGGAACCCAGGCTTTGTTTCAGATGCGGTAGTTCAGCTCATTTGGTGCGCTCTTGTGATCAGCCTCGTGCTCTTAGAGCTAGTAGATGACGCCAGGTTGGTACGCGAGCCCGGGTTCCAATCTTTAGGCCTTGGTGTACTCGCGTAGTCGCACCCGCATCATCCCCTTTGCCTTTGTTCTCGAGTAGGGGGCAAGCCCGCCTGCGCTCTCTTGGATTCTGGTAGTTCCGTGTCATTATTGAGTTCTGAGTGGTTTTTGAAATTTGGGCATATTACTAGACTTCGTTCGGTGTAGAGATGTCGAGTGGCCAATGGCCAGGTGTTACCTTTGCAGGATTAGGTCCGGGGGAGTGTATCAGTTGCCGACATTTCCTGGCCTGTACCTTTAGCCTTCGTTAAGTGATCGGTTGTTAATCTAATATTGGGGTGCGATTTCATTTATAAAACTGGCCTCATTTTGGATTATTCCTGAGCACCTTTTCCTTTAGGTTCTCTCCTGGCGAGAAGTTTGGCCGTTGCGAGTGCGCTAGACCTGGTGCATGGCGAACTGCCGGGACCTTCGGCATACAGGAGGCAGCTAATGAATTCGACCTGGCCCATCTCTTGCCTAATCAGCCGTCTCAGTTACACGATTTGTTGCACAGATTTTCTCAACTGCTTTGAAAGGGTACAGTACCGCCCGACAGTGAAAATAGGTACAACATACTTCATTATTTTTGTCAGAACAACACATTTTTTTTGTAAAATAACTCAATTTCAATTAATACAGCGAAGCCGGATACCAGTGTGGGAAAGAATGACAATTTATTTATTTAATTGCTTACATGTGCACTCCCACAAAATAAATCCCTACATCCAGTTTGGTGAGATCTGTGAAATGAATGAATGTATGGTCGTCTGCTAACCACAGATAGTGAATGTGAATATGTGATCATCTTTGAGACGATCCTTTGGCCACCTTTGGTGGGACCAAAGAGATGAAATTTACCTGAGCTTTGAGCGCCTGAAATGTGGCTGACCAGTACGGTAGCAAGGTGCTCCCCCACTTCGACAGAGGTGTGAGAGAACCTGGAGAACGGCCATCTTTCAGGACTCTGCCGCTGGATCTTGGGCTGTTAAGACCTGTTTTAGTTGTGCTCCGTAATGAGAAAAGAGTGGAGACATGGTATGCATGTTGAATATTTAAGAGTAGTTTGAAATAATAATTTCTCTATTTCAGGAACTTTTGTGGGGAGAATTAAATGTCAGGCAGGTAATATTAATGGGATTGTAGCAATCTTCGGAAGTGACCAACTGTCAAAATGAAACCACGTGTAGCAATAAGTTGAAATACTTCCGTGTGCTTAAGCTAAGTTGAATTACTAGCGTGTGTACAATAAGTTGAAATATTTAAGAAATAGCGTGTGTACCATAAGTTGAAATATTTAAGAAATGGCGTGTGCAGGACTTGAAATTAGGGACGAGTACTTCCACGTGGTGAGTACTGTGTGAGTCTCAATCTGTGTATGAGACAAAGGATAGAGAGAAGTAATCGTCCGTGGTATCAGTTAAGGACTCGCGTGTGTGATGAATATGTTCTTAATATTACTTTGCGTGATATGATTCCGTATGACGCTAGATTCAAACTCTGAGAGAGAAGCAAGGTGAGTCGGCCGTCTATCCAGCAACGCCACTTGGCTTGCATTGCACAGGAAGACGTGCAAATATCTCCAGAGTTCATAGTAGGAAAGTAGAATTACAAAGTGGGGCAGTGTCGAGTGAAACTGGGATAAATACTAATTGAAGTGGGAAAGCTGAAAGTGATAGTGTTGTGACTATTTAGTGTTTTGTATTCCAAGTCGTAGTGTGGTGTATGTCATGTAATTTGGGTATGTGTGGTTTGCATGGGAGAGTAGCACGGTAGTTTCAAGAGATTAGTGGGTTATGCTTGTTCCTTCTGTACTGCTCGATCTGGAGGAAAGTTTCGTGATGATGATTGTGAGAGTTGAAGTGTGAGATATAATAAAAGATCCACCATCCTATCCAGAAAGTGCACTGTAGCGTTAAATAATTACGAGGCCATAATATAGAGATTCACCAATGTAAAGCCATGCCCACTGGGCGGAATTTCTCATGTGTTATTGTTGTAGATTATAGAATTTGTGTGTTTAGGTCAGAGAATTTATCGGAATAAATAAGATAGTGAAAAGAAAAAGATTGGTGGCCTTTTCCTTCGAATTGTATGTTGTCATGATGTCCCGAATTTATAATGTGTGCGCCATTTATATTAAGTGCGGTGTCCACGTGTTGACAAAAGCCGTTAAATAAAAGACAAAAAGAAAATGTGGTATTGCCAGTGCGTAGTGTACAGTCAGAGTTCTATAAATTACTGATAGTCAGATGCGTGTTTCCGTTGCGTATTAATCGTATAGGAGGATAACTTGTAACTTAAGTGTGAGTACTAGAGTTCATGTTACTCGATAAATAAGAATGAATCCACTCGCTTGGCAGACCACTCATCTTGCAGGCCTGACTGCTTGATGCCACAGTATGAGCAAGGCATGTGGGTGCCTCTCAGCTTAGCGATAACCTGGGTGTCACCAGTGTTCCTGAATATCATATCCGTTTGTCCGATGACACCCCGGTTAGGCAATCTCCATACCGCCTCTCACCCCCGAAGGTTAAGATACTCAAGTCTAAGATACATCAGATGTTGGAGCAAGGAGTCATCAGACCTCTACTTCTACTTATGCTTCTCCAATTTTTCTTGTACCTAACGATCAGGGGCGCGATTTTAGACCTGTTGTTGACTACCGGCGTTTGAACGCCAAGGTTGTACTCCAGTCAGTACCCTTGCCGGATTTGCATAATTCTTTTACCTGATTTGCCGGCGCTAATTGGTTTACTGTTCTTGATTTGCATCAGGCATGTTATCAAATTCCTCTGGCTGAGGAATGTAAACATGTCATCGCCTTTTGTACTGATTGGAACTTGTTCGAGTTTAACGAAGCCTCCTTTGCGTTAGTTATCGGAGCGGCGGTGCTTACTCGTTCGTTGGAATTAGTGCGTACTCACACCGTTACATTTCACCCACAACACAGTTAGTGAGCTCATGTGCGTTACCGGATATGTCGCGACGGAAATTACGCCTGCAAGGTCCCCGCCCACCATCGAGAACGCATAGCAGGCAGGAAACCTCGAGACGAAATTCACTCTCTCAGCCGCTACAGAGGGAGGACATGACACGACGTACGCCTGCAAGGCTGACAACACATCGTACATACCAGCGTCGAGTGTTGCCTGCTAGTGAGGCAGCCACATCTCGACGAAAAGCAAATTTCCTGACGTTCCACTAGGCGGCCCTAGCAGCGCCGGCAGAAGTCGCTGGTCGTGGGAGCGTACTTGCTTCTGCGATGCACGTGACCGCAAAGGGATCCCGAGATATCCTACCACGGGACGGTATGGAGTCGGCGAACGGCCTTCAGTCGGCGGTTCACTCTGACCGAGGCCACGAGTTCGGACGTCGAGTTTCACGCTGACACTGCCGTCCTCGCCGCCGACAAGCCACCGCCACTACGCACAACGTCCTGTGTCGCTGCGACGTCACCGACAGAAATGTCTTCGTGGTTGTGCAAGTTGCAGATCTTTGCTTAAGTTATTCTTGCAGTACACTGACTGTAGACTGCTCAAAGGGAACTTTAACACCGTGCAGAGATGAAGAAACTTAAAACTTTATTGAACTGTAACTTTGTGCATACATAGAAGAATTTAAACTTTTAGTTGAACTTTGCTTCCATACAGTCCCAGCGAGACTTATTTTTATTTATGCAACAAACTTGTTTTCTAAACTAAGTCCTTCAGCAAGTGACTTTCAACTTGCAAATCATTTGTAATTATTCGTCGCAGTAAACGAATAGTGTTTCTTCTTTTTTTTCAGAAGTCGAAAATAGCACTTCAGTTGTAGGGCTAATTTTATTTTTCGGTTCTTAAACACGACCAGTTTCAGTCTCTTACATGTCTATCATCAAGTGTGATATTGAAAATAAGAGGCTGCAGCTAATAATAATTTTTAAACGCAGTAATACGTTGTAAGAAGACAACAGAGAAGTTCCACATAATGTGTTAGAAATTCTAGGTGCGATAAAACCTAAGTCAATGCCAAAGCAACACCAGACAATACAACGGCAAGAAGCAATGAACACCAGGACACTTACACTTTGTGCTGTGACCCCGAGGATGGACGAGTATAGGGTGACGTGTACTGCTAGCGAACGCAGAGCACGCATCAGCGTACACCAAGCAGGAAGTAAACCAGTTTGTCTGTTGACCGGAAAAACAACGCGGGACGAGCTAGTGCGGCCGTTCACGATATCAATTACTGATTTACATGAAAAAAAAGAAAGAAACTTGCATGAAAACAGGTAAGTGTAAATTATGAGTGGTAAGAGAACATATTAAACAGAGGCAGTATGGAACTAGGAAAACGCCTAACTGGAAGAAGGCGACTTAAAGCTTATGCATAAAACGTAAAACAATAAAATACTAGCTAAGCCGTAATTAGCGCCACCAAAGCAATGACGAAAACATTGATACATTTAAGAAGTATACATGTGTACCGTATAATAATCATTGCTTTGGCTTTGGTGGCCCTTCATTATTGTTAGCTATTACACGACAGATGCCTACTTTTCTATACTGACGGTGTCAAGATCCACCCAGTTTCTATTTTAGGTAGCAGTAAAAGTCCTCTTTCAATAGAAGTTTACGTATCTTCTTTAGCCTATGACTACGGCATGTTATTGTTCGTCATTATCTGTGTCCTCACTAAATTAAAATTTTCCGGTGATTCGTGACCTGAAATTTGTCTCACGTCTTATTCTACGTAAGCCTTGTTCAGTCGCCAGCTTTCAGCTAGTAGGTTTTGAATTGCTCCTACTTTCAATGTGTCTCTTTAGTGCTATTGCTGATAACTATTAATTGCTATAGCGGCTCTTGACAGTGTGGACTTCAAGGTTTAGCTACTTTACATTTTAGCCGGCTGGGGTGGCCGAGCGGTTCTAGGCGCTACGGTCTGGAAGCCCGCGACCTCCACTGTCACAGGTTCGAATCCTACCACGGGCATGGATGTGTGTGATGTCCTTAGGTTAGTTAGGTTTAAGTAGTTCTAAGTTCTAGGGGACTGATGAACGCAGCTGTTAAGTCCCATAGTGCTCAGAGCCATTTGAACCATTTGAACGTGGAACTACACAAAACTGGCGCTAATAGCATAGGCACATAGGGAACACATACGACACAGATCTGTAAGTCCACGGTATTGTTGATAAGTTGAGAAAACAGCCCCGAAACACATGTGCTGCAAAACTCCACTGTTTCCTGAGCATGTACCCCGACATCAGTATGGGATATGATCAGCATGCACACGTACACAGACCGCACAACGGGTTGGCATACTCTGGATCAGGTTGTCGAGCAGCTCTTGGGGTATAGCCTCCAATTCTTGCACCAGTCCTGTCGGAGCTCCTGAAGTGTCGTAGCGGTTTGAAGACGTGCAGCGATACGTCGACCGAGAGCATCCCAGATGTGATCGATGGGGTTTAGGTCTGGAGAACAGGCAGGCCACTCCATTCGCCTGATATCTCAAGGTACTCCTCCACGATGGCAGCGCGGTGGGGCCGTGCGATATCATCCATTAGGAGGAAGGTGGAACCCACTGCACCCCTGAAAAGGCGGACATACTGGAGCAAAATGACGTCCCGATACACCTGACCTGTTGCAGTTCAGACATGCAGGGGGTACGTGCACCAATCATAATCCCACCCCACACCATAAAACCACGACCTCCATACAGGTCCCTTTCAAGGAGATTAAGGGGTTGGTATCTGATTCCTGGTTCACGCCAGATGAAAACCTGGCGAGAATCACTGTTCAGACTGTACATGGACTTGTCCGTGAACATAACCTGAGACTACTGTTCCAATGGCCATGTACTGTGTTCTTGACACCAGGCTTTACGGGCTCTCCTGTGACAAGGAGTAAGTGGACTGCACCTTGCAGGTCTCCGGGCCAATAAACCATGTCTGTTCAGTCGTCTGTAGACTGTGTGTCTGGAGACAATTGTTCCAGTGGTTCAGCGGCTGCGGTAAGGTCCTGAGCAAGTCTACGTGCAGTACTCCGTGGCCGTCTGCGGGCACTGATGGTGAGATATTGGTCTTCTTGTGGTGTTGTACACTGTGAGCGTTCCGTACTGTACTCCTGGACACGTTTCCTGTCTGCTGGAATCGTTGCCATAATCTTGAGATCACACTTTGTGGCACACGGAGGACCCCTTTTACGACCTGCTATGTTTGACCAGCCTCCAGTCGCCCTAGTATAACGTCTTCAATATGTGTTCTTTGAGCCATTTACAACACACAGTCACCATTAACACGTCTGAAAACGTCTGCACACTTTCTCGCTGCACCGTACTCTGACATGCACCAACACACCACCTCTGCGTATGTGGACTGCTGCCAGCGCCACCGTGCGACGACCGCAGGTCAAATGCAGCGCATTGTCATACCCTGAGGTGATTTAAGCCCGCAAACTGCCCACCAGAGCGTTATTTCACCATGTATCAGCATTATCCTTAATTTAGCAGCATGAGTGTATTTGAAGAATTGACGTCTTGTCCAGCTCATCCGATCTTATACATTTCTATGTAATAACTTGTATCTGTATAAGCTTTTCGAACCATTCAACGCAACATCATTGATATGGGCTTTCTAAACCGACCTACTGAAACATATTGCCTAGTCGGACGAGTCTCATTTCAAATTGCATCGATAGGATGAACGTGTACGGGTATGGATACAACCTCACGAATCCATGGACCCTGGACGTCAGCAGGGGCAGTGTTGTATTCTCATTCAGACAATGAAAACCAAAAAAAGGTTGACTGGTGGAAAACATTGTCTAATAGAAAATGTTTGCAAAGTGGATGAAGGTAGTGTTATATAGAACATATTAAAAATCCTCATAAGTGGGATGTGTGCGTGGGGATGGGAGGGTGGGGTAGGGTGGAGTAGGCGGGGGGGGGGGGGTGGGGGTAGAGGAGGGTGCAGTTTGAAGAACAGTTTTTTATATTTTTCTTGAGTAACACGAAAATTGCAGCTTGCAGCAAAAACGATTCCTACGACAAAATTAACCTACATCATATTATCTACAGCAAAAGTTCTATTCATTTCTTCTCTAACAGTATTTGTTTCCATGTTGCAGTGAACGGAAGAATCGTTGATTATTAAATATAGTGTTTATAAAATTAATGTTTACTTTTAAATGAAGTGAGTCAAGAACAAATATTAAATGTGGGTACCACGAGTAATTGCATTAGAGGGGAATTGAGGGATAAATTGTTTTTTGCAGGTGGAGCTGGGTGGAGGGTGCAGGGGAAGGTAAGCCGCCGGACTGTGGTCATGGACTTCCGTCTTTCATACGTCTGTAAACTGGAGAGGCAACTTCCCCCCACCACGGACGCTGCTCGCTTTTTATTTCACAGACAGACTATACCTACCCAACATCCCCTGTGCATTTATCATATGTGAGTACACAAACTGACTTGACTGAGCACGTGTTCATATAGTGATTTTCAGTTTACTGAATGAGTAGGCACTTATCTGCAATGATTAAGTGGGCTGTTATGAGATAAACATCAACAATTGGAGCTGTCCATTATCTACCACCCTGAATATCCTGCCCCAACATGCTGTCAATATGTATTCAAGAAAGTCAAGTCATTGTCCTGGCTATCAGTGGCTGGAGCAGGGTACTTTTCACAGCGTGGGTGGTGTTAAATGCAACACTCCAGCCTCGGACTAACCCATATCTGAACAGATCCAAGAGGCTTAAACTGGTTCTCTTTGCATCTAAAAAAGGTCACTTAAGAGTTATGGATCATTGTATATTTCAGCATAAGTCAATCAGTGCATTACAGCAGATTGCTGTTCCAGAATTGAACAGGATTAGTGTCCTTCAATTAGGCATACTCGTATCCAAAATTAGATTTTCACTCTGCAGTGGAGTGTGCGCTGATATGAAACTTCCTGGCACATTAAAACTGCGTGCCCGACCGAGACTGGAACTCGGGACATTTGCCTTTCGCGGGCAAGTGCTCTTCCATCCGAGCTACCGAAGCACGACTCACGCCTGGTCCTCACAGCTTTACTTATAGCAGTATCTCGTCTCCTACCTTCCAAACTTTGCAGAAGCTCTGCTGCGAACCTCGCAGAACTAGCACTCCTGAAAGAAAGGATACTGCGGCGACATGGCTTAGCCACAGCTTGAGGGATGTTTCCAGAATTAATCTGCCAGGAAGTTTCATATCAGCGCACACTCCGCTGCACAGTGAAAATCTCATTCTGGAAACATCCCCCAGGCTGTGGCTAGGATATGTCTCCGCAGTATCCTTTCTTTCAGGAGTGCTAGTTCCGCAAGGTTCGCAGGAGAGCTTCTGCAAAGTTTGGAATGTAGGAGACGAGATACTGGCAGAAGTAAAGCTGTGAGGACGGGGCGTGAGACGTGCTTCGGTGGCTCAGATAGAAGAGCACTTGCCCACGAAGGGCAAAGGCCCCAAGTTCGGACCCGTGCGCGCACGCTCGCGCGGGCGCGCGTCCTTGTGTGTGTGTGTGTGTGTGTGTGTGTGTGTGTGTGTGTGTGTGTGTGTGTGTGTGTGTGTGTGTGTGTGTGTGTGTTTTTGGGGGGGGGGGGTGGAGGGAAGGGTAACGGGCTCCACGCAGTGCAGCCCACTAGCCCACTCTACAACTGCGAAAAATCTTTCAGTGGAAGTTGTATATATAGGTCTAACAGCAACACAGCTGATTGGAAGAGAAGTGCAGCAACCTTGTAGTCATTCATTCATTCACTACCAAGTGATTAAAACGTAGTTACATAGTCTTAGAATATGCTGTCAGCGACAGATACCAGTAAGACGCTACATTTACCAATCCAGGCCCTGTCCCACCAACACTACTAAGATCACTGACACCATTACAATTACAAATTATACACTTTCCAGCCTTCGTTCATAGGGACGTATTTTACATAAAAGTTCACTTGAGAACTCAAAATAAGTACTTGTTTAATAAATTGAAAATAACGTTACCACATAAAGAAAAGCTCAGTGAATTGAACAAGAAATGCTGGGATGATATAGTCTCTCTGCAAAATGAAAAGCGAGCTTGTGCTGGAGGAAGTTGCCTGCCGTGCAGGAAGACAACAATCGATTTCACTTCTAGCAGAGTACAACAGCGTGCACAAATTTATTTAGACTCTGGCCGTTTGCATTTCTTGCCTTGGTATTATGAGAAACTCATATGTTTATTCCAGGTTGCTTTAATTCACTTGGTTCAAAATGAACACTCTCTGGGTAAGTTTACGCACTTCATCGCCAGTGATTCATAAGCGGCGCTGCTGGGGTCTGCTTAACTTTGTGAAAACCCTGTAGTAACTTCTTGTGGATTAGATGGGTAAACAGCGTGGGGAATCATCTGCTCAAAATGTTCAAATGTCAAATGTGTGTGAATTCCTAAGAGACCAAACTGCTGAGGTCATCGGTCCCTAGACTTAGACACTATTTAAACCAACGTAAACTAACTTATGCTAAGAACAACACACACACACCCCATGCCCGAGGGAGGACTCGAACCCTTCGGCAGGAAGGGCCACGCAACCCGTTACATGGCTCCTCAAACCGCGCCGCCATTCCTCGCGGCATCACCTGCTCATTCTTCAGTTTATAGACCTATGAAGGAGGGAAGTGCATAACCACATTATGGCAACCCATCTTCCCTCGCGCTCCTACCCTACACCTCCGCACCCTGCACCCTGTTCCACCTAAAGAACACCATTTATCCTTTAATTCTGCCTTAATGCATTTACACTGGTCCACACATTTAATATTTATACTTAACCAACTTCATTTAACAATAAAGATTAATTTAGTACCATTCAAACACTATTTTTAATAACCTGTGAATTTCCCATTACTCGCTAATGAAAAATGAATAGAAATAATGAATACGACTTATTATGTAGGAAATTTAATGCAGTCTAATTTTGTACCAGGAAATATTTTTGCTAGAAGCCGCGATTTTCCAGTTACCCAAGAACATAATATATGACCTATAAACGCCTTCCCAAACCCACGCTCGTACCCCACTGGTATTCTTCATAATACTTCTTCGTACCACTGTACAAAAATTTGGTACTACACGATTCGATTCCTCTCTCCCCCCCCCCCCCCCATTCTTTTCATTCATTCTCAGTACTGGTATGGAAAGGGATTGAGATGGGAGGTGATTTGGCCTCGAGTTTAGGAGTGGACATTACAATGTGGATGAAATTATGAAAGGCAGGTTTGTGTTCTGCAGGTGCTTCATGAGATACCAATGATGATTTTCGAGAAGGGCTCTGAAGACTTCATGATCAGTAAATACAGTCTGCGGGGAGTATCACAGCAACCGCCCAGCCACCCAAGCGTTACTGCAACGTTTGGTGGGCAGGAAGAATTCCCAGTTCTGTTGTAGCAAACGTGATGTAATTCTGTGAGGCGTTATCCTAATGATGGGAGCCAGTTTCTTTCGCGTCCAATTCCAAATGCCGTTTAGGTGCCGACACCACAATCGATGTTCAGTGGGATCTCGAATCTGACAATCGCTGTAGAGAGGATTTTGTGCAACTTCTCACTTATTGGCACGGTACTGACCTCTTAACACCACTTTGCCTGGATGAATACTGGTATCATTCCATGGACGACGTTGCTCTATTCAATTGGAAAATGAAACTGTGGGAACATGGATACGGCGGAACATGGCTAACCGTAATATCATATACACTCCTGGAAATTGAAATAAGAACACCGTGAATTCATTGTCCCAGGAAGGGGAAACTTTATTGACACATTCCTGGGGTCAGATACATCACATGATCACACTGACAGAACCACAGGCACATAGACACAGGCAACAGAGCATGCACAATGTCGGCACTAGTACAGTGTATATCCACCTTTCGCAGCAATGCAGGCTGCTATTCTCCCATGGAGACGATCGTAGAGATGCTGGATGTAGTCCTATGGAACGGCTTGCCATGCCATTTCCACCTGGCGCCTCAGTTGGACCAGCGTTCGTGCTGGACGTGCAGACCGCGTGAGACGACGCTTCATCCAGTCCCAAACATGCTCAATGGGGGACAGATCCGGAGATCTTGCTGGCCAGGGTAGTTGACTTACACCTTCTAGAGCACGTTGGGTGGCACGGGATACATGTGGACGTGCATTGTCCTGTTGGAACAGCAAGTTCCCTTGCCGGTCTAGGAATGGTAGAACGATGTGTTCGATGACGGTTTGGATGTACCGTGCACTATTCAGTGTCCCCTCGACGATCACCAGTGGTGTACGGCCAGTGTAGGAGATCGCTCCCCACACCATGATGCCGGGTGTTGGCCCTGTGTGCCTCGGTCGTATGCAGTCCTGATTGTGGCACTCACCTGCACGGCGCCAAACACGCATACGACCATCATTGGCACCAAGGCAGAAGCGACTCTCATCGCTGAAGACGACACGTCTCCATTCGTCCCTCCATTCACGCCTGTCGCGACACCACTGGAGGCGGGCTGCACGATGTTGGAGCGTGAGCGGAAGACGGCCTAACGGTGTGCGGGGCCGTAGCCCAGCTTCATGGAGACGGTTGCGAATGGTCCTCGCCGGTACCCCAGGAGCAACAGTGTCCCTAATTTGCTGGGAAGTGGCGGTGCGGTCCCCTACGGCACTGCGTAGGATCCTACGGTCTTGGCGTGCATCCGTGCGTCGCTGCGGTCCGGTCCCAGGTCGACGGGCACGTGCACCTTCCGCCGACCACTGGCGACAACATCGATGTACTGTGGAGACCTAACGCCCCACGTGTTGAGCAATTCGGCGGTACGTCCACCCGGCCTCCCGCATGCCCACTATACGCCCTCGCTCAAAGTCCGTCAACTGCACATACGGTTCACGTTCAAGCTGTCGCGGCATGCTGCCAGTGTTAAAGACTGCGATGGAGCTCCGTATGCCACGGCAAACTGGCTGACACTGACGGCGGTGGTGCACAAATGCTGCGCAGCTAGCGCCATTCGACGGCCAACACCGCGGTTCCTGGTGTGTCCGCTGTGCCGTGCGTGTGATCATTGCTTGTACAGCCCTCTCGCAGTGTCCGGAGCAAGTATGGTGGGTCTGACACACCGGTGTCAATGTGTTATTTTTTCCATTTCCAGGAGTGTTTAAGTGACACGAAGTTGCGAAGCATTCCCTCACCCAGTTGGTTCAGAACTCTATAGTACCAGTAGATGGCAACTTACGTGCTACATTAGCAGCGGCGTCTGGAAGAAGCGATGGACCGATTTCCTGCTGTCGATAGTATCTGAATGGAACGGACATTGGTAGATGTGATGTAAATGCACAGTCAAACAAATGATTACAGTTTCAGATACTCTCGATTGTTTATTCAGGTGAAAGAGCTTCAAAAATCGAGCACGTCAATAACTCACTGATCCACCTCTGGCCCTTATGTAAGCAGTTATTCGGCTCAGCATGGAAATCCCGAGATAGGGGAGGGGCCATGCCCATTATATTCCAAATGTTTTTAATTGAGAAAAGCCCAGAGGACGTTGATGGTCAAGTTAGGGCTTAACAAGCACGAAAACAAGCTGTAGCATTTCGCGCCATGTGAGGATGGGCATTATCTTGTTGAAATGTAAGACCAGGACGGCTTGCCATGAAGGGCAACAAAATGGGGAGTAGAATATCGTCGACATATCGCCCTGCTGTAAGGACGCCACGGATGACAAACGAAAGGGCCCAGATATGAAAACGAATGACACCCAGAACATCACTGCTGATGTCCGTCCATATGGCGTGCGATAGTCCCACCACTGTCCAAGGCTTCTCCTGATATATCTTCTGCCTGAAATGTCATTGAGTAGAATAGTCTTCAGTGATCAGTCTCGTTTCGAACTGAGTCCCGACTACCAGCGACGATGTGTGTAAAGACGCCATAGACAGCAGTGGAATACCAGCATGACTGTCGGCCACCATACGTCCCGACAACTAGGCGTAATGGTTTGGTGTGCGATTTTTTTTGTATAGCAGGACCCTTTTGTTTGTCACCCATGGCATCCTTACAGCAGAGGGGTACGTCGACGATGCTCTACGCCCCGTTGTGTTGCCCTTCATGGCAAACTATCCTGGACTTACATTTTAGCAATGTAAGGCCTCCCGCATATGGCGAGAGATTCTACAGCTTGTCTTCGTGCTTGCCAAACCCTACCCTGACCAGCAAGATCGCTGGATCTCTCCACAACTAAGAACTATTGGAGGATTACGGAAAAGCCCCTCCAACCAGCGAGGTATTTTGAAAAATCTAACGAGTCAATTGGACAGAATTTGTCACGATATCACTCAGCAGGACTTCCTACGGCTCTATGAAACAATGCCAAGGCGAATAAGAGTTAGTGTAAGTGCTAGCAGTGGATAAACTCGTTCATGTCTTGCACAATGTGGGAAGCTCTTTCTCTGAAATAAATCATCTAATTTGTCAGAAATTGTAATCATTTGTTTGTCTGTAAATGTACGTCACGTCTACCGTTTTCAACCCCCTTCGGATAATTACTTCGTGGTGCGTCGTTTTCTTTCTTTTTCTGTCTTATAGTATGTTTTGAATACAGTGTATTGCCAGGTGTATCAAGATGTCGAGGCCAGGACTTTCTATGCGACCGAGTTACGTGTGTCCAGCACAGTTGCTATATGTTGCAGTCATGTAAGAATGTAATCGTTGACGAATAAGTCTTTTCTTAGGCGATCGAAGTACATCATGTTTTGCATACGTAAGATGGCTTCTATATTTTGCAACTCAATGCACTGGTTGATCCATATCAAATCGTTTCCGCATGCAGTATAGAACGTGTCCAGATGTTTCCAAATACCTAAACACGGCAATCAAAGTTGCTGTAGCTGAAGCGGATATTGACTTACGGGTAAGATTGCAGATTTGTGTATCTTTAAGAGTGCACCGCTTTGTCGTTGGTAGTTACTTAGAATCTGTTGGGCGAGGTGACCGCTGTTTCATGTACTGAGGTGACATCATCAGCGTAGTCCTGGATGACTATCCTCTGACCATATACAGGCTGATTCAGCTGGCCTTATCGATGTCGTTTTATGCAACCCACACTACGTGCGTGTCAGAAATACTACTCGGACAGGCGACAGCCACATAATTTATTCAGGGTGGTCCATTGACCATGACCGGGCCAAGTATCTCACTAAATAACTTCAAACGAAAAAACTACGAAGAACGAAACTTGTCTAGCTTGAAGGTGGAAACAAGATGGCGCTATGGTTGGCCAACTAGATGGCGCTGCCATAGGTCAAATGGATATCAGCTGTGCTTTTTTAAACAGGAACCCCCATTTTTTATTACATATTCGTGTAGTACGTAAAGAAATATGAATGTTTTAGTTGGATCACTTTTCTCGCTTTGTGATAGACGGTGCTGTGATAGTCACAAACATATGGCTCACAATTTTAGACGAACAGTTGGTAACAGGTTTTTTAAATTAAAATACAGAACGTAGGTACGTTTGAACATTTTTATTTCGGTTGTTCCAATGTGATACATGTACCTTTGTGAACTTATCATTTCTGAGAACGCATGCTGTTACAGCATGATTATCTGTAAATACCACATTAATGCAATAAATGCTGAGAATGAAGTCCGTCAATCTCACTTCATATGGCAATACGTGTAACGACATTCTTCTCAACAGCGAGTAGTTCGCCTTCCGAAATGTTCGCACATGCATTGCCAATGCGCTGACTCATGTTGTCAGGCGTTGTCGGTGGATCACGATAGCAAATTTCCCCACAGAAAGAAATCCGGGGACGTCAGAACCGGTGAACGTGCGGGCCATGGTATGGTGCTTCGACGATCAATCCACCTGTCGTGAAATATGCTATTCAATACCGCTTCAACCACACGCGAACTATGTGCCGGACATCCATCGTGTTGTAAGTACATCGTCATTCTGTCATGCCGTGAAACATCTTGTAGTAACATCGGTAGAACATTACGTAGGATATCAGCATTAATTGCACCATTTAGATTGCCATCCATAAAATGGGAGCAAATTATCCTTCCTCCCATAATGCCGCACCATACATTAACCCGCCAAGGTCGCTGATGTTCCACTTGTCGCAGCCATCGTGGATTTTACGTTGCCCAATAGCGCATATTATGCTGGTTTACGTTACCGCTGTTGGTGAATGACGCTTCATCGCTAAATAGAATGCGTGCAAAAAAACCGTCATCGGCCCGTAATTTCTCTTGTGTCCAGTGGCAGAACTGAACACGACGTTCAAAGTCGTAGCCATGCAAATCCTGGTGCACAGAAATATGGTACGGGTGCAATCGATGTTGATGTAGCATTCTCAACACCGACGTTTTTGAGATTTCCGATTCTCCCGTGCAATTTGTCTGCTGCTGATGTGTGGATTAGCAACGAAAGCAGCTAAAACACCTGCTTGGGCATCATCATTTGTTGCAGGTCCTGCCTGACGTTTCACATGTGGCTAAACATGTCCTGTTTGCTTACATAACGTAACTATCCGGCGAACGGTCCGGACACTTGGATGATGTCGTCCAGGATACAGAGCAGCATACTTAGCCCACCCACGTTGGTCATTTTGATCACAATAGCCATACATGATATCGACCTTTTCCGCAATTGGTAAACGGTCCATTTTGACACGGGTGATGTATCACGAAGCAAATACCATCCGCACTGGCGGAATGTTACGTGATACCACGTACTTATACGTTTGTGACTATTAAAGCGGCATCTATCACAAAGCGAAAAGAGTGGTCCAACTAAAACATTCATATTTCTTTACGTACTACACGAATATGTAATAAAATATGGGGGTTCATATTTAAAAAAACGTAGTTGATATCCGTTTGACCCATGGCAGCGCCATCTAGCGGGCCAACCACAGCGCCATCTGGTTTCCCCCTTCAAGCTAGACGAGTTTCGTTCTTTGTAGTTTTTTCGTTTGATGCTAATTTCGTGAGATATTTGGCCCGGTCACTATGAATGGACCATCCTGTATAATTTTCCTCTAGAGGCTTGGGTGACTGTTAACAAAGGGAATCAAACTGTAAAAAGTACAACTGAGGCTTGTCATGACCTAATGGTATTTTTGGACCAAGATATGCCTTACTTCAGCCATACTTATCCAAGTGTCTCCATCCTTGCTTTGTGTAATTAGCGGTGTAGTAATGCAGATTTGGACGTCTCTGTAAGTTTATTCTTTCATAAACGGTTCAGTAACTTTGTCTATAAAGTATTTTTCACCCTATGAAAGAGCAAAATTAAAAGGAGGTATCAAAATGGCAAACATGGAAGTAACAGCTTTCCGATGTATAACGCAATAAGGAGATTAATGTATGATTCGCTGCGTTAGTGTGCTGAAATAGTACCATAAACAAAAATTGTACAATATATCTAAGATGTTTTCGTGTGCTTTACCTTATTATTTTGCGACATTTTGAGAATGTGTTCGCATTTCCAGAGCGAACTGGCCAACGACATTGTCCCGTCAAGTAGCTCTGCATAGACGACATCGGCAGGGGCAGCTCATCACTGTCTATATTTATGGCCGACAGAGAGCGGTGAAGATGTCAACATGGGTTCCATGACGATCGCTAAGAAATTAGCAGATAAAGGGCAACCCTGTCGAAGTACTCCTTGAAAAGAAATAGAATGATTTAGTGAGCGTTTCATTTATTTTTAATCTCAATGATGTGATGCTGACATACGGTCGCAGGTTCGAATCCTGCCTCGGGCATGGATGTGTGTAATGTCTTTAGGTTAGTTAGGTTCAAGTAGTTCTAAGTTCTAGGGGACTGATGACCTTAGAAGTTAAGTCCCATAGTGCTCAGAGCCATTTGAACCATTTATGTGATGCTGACACTCGAGGCGATGAGGTCAGTGGAGCTGGTGTGAAAGAGCAGACATTATGAGCAATAAGTAACCATAATGTATTCGGTCAAGCGCTCTTTGTCTAAAAATGCGAAAGCTTTAGGTGTATGCACTCTTCAGGCGATGTGACCCAAAAGACCGTTAATTTGTGAAAATGCACTAATTAATGGATTAATGTAGTAGAATGGTAAAGACTGACACACATACATGAAATAAGACGGGTTTGCAGGGAACAGGAAAAAGAGTGCAAGACTTGGCCAGCAGATGGTGCGTCAGGGACGCCACATGAGAATCGTGAATAAAATGGGCTGTAGTGAGAGAAGGATTCACATCACCTTAGAAAGGCTTATGAACACCTGACCCAAAGTATTGCTTTTATGCGGGGAAAAGCTAGACTCATATTGCTGTACGTATGAAAACATTCTTGCGAACATCGTTTGTTGAGGATCGTGTCCTGAGCGACTATTTCAGTCATGCATGGCTTCCCAAGTTCCCAGATGACAATCCACGTGATTATTGGTTGTGTGATTACATGAAGTCTACCGCGATCGTCCAACTTCATTAGGGGTGTTAAAAGGCAACATTCTACAGCAGTTTCTCACCGTAACTACTGATATGTTGTACTGGGCTATTCACAATATTGTCTCTCCACTACAGGCACTGTTGATGAAAGATGGACGACATGTTGAGCATTTGTAAGAAAAACATCGTCTTTGTAAAAGCAATTGTTATGCTAATTATTACTTTTGTATCACATTATGCTCAATGTGTGGGTCATTTTGTTCACTTTTTTTTGGTATCAGTAAAAACCAATGCCATTTAATGCATGTGAGCCAATTTTTCTCTTTCTGCCTACATTATTCCGTGATGTATTGAATTTTTAAATGTTGCGCCCTCATCTACATGATTACACTTCAGTTCGCAATGAAGTGCCTGGTAGAGGATTCATCGACCCATCTTCAAGCTACTTCTCTACGGGTCCACAATCGAACAGCGCACTGGAAAAACCAATGCCTCAGTTTTCCCGTGCGTGCTCTGATTTCTGTTATTTTAATATGATGATTATTTATCCCTGTGTTGGTGGGCGCCAACGAAATGTTTTCACATTCTGAGCGGAAGGATGATGATTGAAATTTCATGAAGAGGTTATGTTGCAAATGAAAACGCCTTTGTTATAATGATTGGCACCTCAGTTCGTGTATCATACCCGTGAATCTCTCGCTCCTATTCCGTGGTAATACAGAACGAGCTGCACTTCTTTAAACTTTTTTGATGTCCTCCGTCAGTCCTATTTGATGCGAATCCCACGCCACACAGCAGTATTCAAGAAGACGGCGGACAAGCATAGTGTAAGTAGTCTCTTTAGTAGAACTATTATGTACACGATCGTACCTTTCCAGTTATTCGTAATAGCAGCACCTAAGTGTTTTGTTGAGTTTATAGCATTTAGATATGAATAGCGGTTTCCTTTTAGTACTCACGTAGAGGACTTCGTGTATATCAACGGATTTTTCAGTCAGCCTTTATATTAGGTCTCTATACTGGGATACAATGTTCATCACTGATCGCTCCCCAATAGGCTGTGTTTGCGTCATTCCAGCACATGCGAAAAAAGAGGTTTCAGTCTCGTGTTAGGAGCGCGCGTCATCAGTTTGAAGTCGGAGCTTAAAAACTAACTCGTCGGCAGGGCTTTTATGGTTCAGAGTTTCGCCGTTATGGGGATGGATGCTGTGATTCTATGAGTGAAATCTGCGGCTATGGTCACATCCTGAAATTCATCAATCATCTCTCCGAAGAAGTCGCTGAAGGGATGCCAGCAGCGCACATAAAACTCTACCGGACGTCCTTCGGCGCCCGGAGATTTGCGCCGTGGTGCCCTTTTTGAAAAAATGGTTCAAATGGCGCTGAGCACTATGGGACTTAACTGCTGAGGTCATCAGTCCCCTAGAACTTAGAACTACTTAAACCTAACTAACCTAAGGACATCACACACGTCCATGCGCGAGGCGGGATTCGAACCTGCGACCGTAGCGGTCGCGCGGTTCCAGACTGGAGCGCCTAGAACCGCTCGGCCACCCCGGCCTGCCGCCTTTTTTGACGTTGAGTGCAGTTCCTTAGGGCTATATTTTGTTCGTCAATGACCTTCGGGATTTAATGAGATGCTCCTAGTCGTGGATCGATGTATGTGACGTTTGCAATGTCTTTAGAATACGAAGCGATGTTGTGCTCTGTAATAAAGCTTTTACATCAGCCTGCCTGCTGTGGTTGGTGCCCATGACATAGGAGAGAGCGGGTCTGCCACGACTCTTGGATTACGTGGTGAATGGAGGAAGAACTGTACACCCGGTGAGCATAGTCCCAGGCATGAAGTTTGAAACCGACAAGGGTTTTACATACGCTACCAGGTGATGTTGAGGGTATTAGATTAGGAAATGAGACACTTAAAGTAGTAAAGGAGTTTTGCTATTTGGGGAGCAAAATAACTGATGATGGTCGAAGTAGAGAGGATATAAAATGTAGACTGGCAATGGCAAGGAAAGCGTTTCTGAAGAAGAGAAATTTGTTAACATCGAGTATAGATTTAATTGTCAGGAAGTCATTTCTGAAAGTATTTGTATGGAGTGTAGCCATGTATGGAAGTGAAATATGGACGGTAAATAGTTTGGACAAGATGAGAATAGAAGCTTTCGAAATGTGGTGCTACAGAAGAATGCTGAAGATTAGATGGGTAGATCATATAACTAATGAGGAGATACTGAATAGGATTGGGGAGAAGAGGAGTTTGTGGCACAACTTGACCAGAAGAAGGGATCGGTTGCCAGGACATGTTCTGAGGCATCAAGGGATCACCAATTGAATATTGGAGGGCAGCGTGGAGGGTAAAAATCGTAGAGGGAGACCAAGAGATGAATACACTAAGCAGATTCAGAAGGATGTAGGTTGCAGTAGGTACTGAGAGATGAAGAAGCTTGCACAGGATAGAGTGGCATGGAGAGCTGCATCAAACCAGTCTCAGGACTGAAGACCACAACAACAACAACAACCTGTGATATTTGCATTAATCCGTTTTACTGAGGCTATATTTTGGAAAAAAAACTTCCAGGTTAAAAATGTGCTTGTAAAATTTCAGAAATAATACTCTTTAATCGTGTTATTCCATTTAGCTCGATCAACTGCAAAGATTTCTAAGTAGTTTCTCGACGAAAGTACGCCTGATTGAAATTTTGGTGGGGCCACCAAAGCCGACCGCTGAGCTTCCTGGATTTGGGCCTCCAGGTCTGTGTGCTCTAATAGTCTGCAATTGAGATGCCCTAGCCTTCAGCCCCTGTTACTTCCTGAGATGGGTTCAAATGCCTCTGAGCACTATGGGACTTAACAGCTGAGGTCGTAAGTCCCCTAGAACTTAGAACTACTTAATCCTAACTAACCTAAGGACATCACACACATCCATGCCCGAGGCAGGATTCGAACCTGCGACCGTAGCGGTCGCGAGGTTCCAGACTGTAGCGCCTAGAACCGCTCGGCCACTCTGGCCGGCTCCTGAAGTGGGTCCCGTATGGACATGCAAAAAGCAGTGTGAGCTGAAAATTGATAGGCCGCATCTCACAGTCAAAACGTTTGCTAGGAGTTTTCTTTGGTATAGAATCTGTCAGTTTAGGGCATTCTCCTGCCCTTGGTGTAGGAAACTGCCCTAAAGGCGGAAGAATCAGCAACGATCAATGTCGTGAGGATTCAGAAGGTAATGGAAACCACAGAATTAAACACACATAATGTGTAACCACGGGCATGTGACCAGTAATTGAGAAAGTGTCATGACGATCTCTTCATTGGCAAAAGATACCAGAAAAGTCCCCCATTCGAATCTCTGGGGGCGGGGCGATTATTGCCAAGGGGCAGTGACCATGAGAAAAATATTGAAAAACCAACAAAACGACACGTCCTACGAGCGGGGGAGTGGAATGTTACAAGTCTAAACGTGGTAGGCAAGCTAGAAAATCTGAAAAGGAATATGCAAAGGCTCAATATAGGTAGAGTTGGGATCAATGATGTGAAATGAAGGAAGACAAGGATTTCTGGTCAGATCAGTAATTTCTGGTCAGATCAGTATAGGGTAATATCAACAGCAGCAGAAAACGTTACAACGGGTGTAGGACTCGTTATGAATAGGTAGGTAGGGCAGAGAGTGTTACTGTAAAGAGTTCAGCGATATGCTTGCTCTCGTCAGAATCGACGGAAAACTGACAGCGACAATTCAGGTGTACATGCCAACATCGAAAGCAGAAGATGAAGGGATAAAGAAAGTATGTGAGGGTACTGAACGGATAATGTAATATTTAAAGGAAGATGAAAATCTAGTAGTCACGAGGGATTGGAATGTGGTTGAGGGGAAGGAGTAGAAGGGGTTACCGGAGAATATGGGCTTGGTAGTAGAGATGAGAGAGAAGAAAGAATAATTGAGTTCTGCAATAAATTTCAGCTAGTAACAGCGAATGCGCTGTTCGAGAATCACAAGAGGAAGATATATACTTTGAAAAAGCCGGGTGATACCGAAAGATTTCAGTCAGATTCAAACAGACAGAGATTCCGAAATCAGATACTGGATTTTAAGGCGTACCTAGGAGCAGATATAGACTCAGATCACAATGTAGTAGTGATGAAGAGTAGGCTGTAGTTTAACAGATTAGTTAGGAAGAATCAATACGCGAAGAAGTGGAATACGGAAGTGCTAAGGAATGAGGAGTTATGCTCGGAACTCTATAAGGCTATTAAGGCTATAGATACTTCTATAAGGAATAGCTCAGTAGGCAGTTCAGTTTTAGAGGAATGGACATCTCTAAAAATTTCGATCACAGAACTTGGAAAGGAAAACATAGGTACAATGAAGGAAATTGTGAAGAAAGCATGGTTAACAGAAGAAACACTGGATGAAAGAAGGAAGTACAAAAAGTTGAGGAATACAGAAATGCAAAACGTTTAGGAATGAAATAAACAAAAAGTATAGGAAAGCTAAGTTGAAATGGCTGCATGAAATATATGAAGAAATCTAAAAACAAACAGAAGTCGGAAGGATTGACTCAGGAAATAGAAAAGTCAAAACAACTTTCGGTGGAATTAAAAGCAAGGATGGTAACGTTAAGAATGGAATGGGAATTCTACTGTTAAATCCTGAGGAGACAGCGCATAGGTGGAAAGAGTACATTGAAGGTCTCTATCTTACCTGACGTGATAGGAGAAGAAACAGGAGTGGTTATAAAAGAGATAGGGGATCCAGTGTTAGAATCAGAATTTAAAGGAGCTTTGGAGGACTTAAGATCAAATAAGGCAGAAGGTATGGATAACATTTCACCAAAATTTCGAAAATCGTTGGGAGAAGGGACAACAAAAAGTATATCAACGTTGGTGTGTAGAATATATAAGTCTGTCGCTATACTATTTGACTTCCAGAAAAATGTCATTCGTATAATTCCGAAGATTGCTAAAGTTCTTAAGTACGAGAATTATTGCGCAATCAGCTTAACAGCTAGTGTATCCTAGCTGCTGACAACAATAATTCACAGAAGAATGAGAAAAGAAATTGAGGATGTGCTAGATTACGAGCAGTTTGGATTTAGGTAAGCTAAAGGCACCAGAGAGGCATTTCTGACATCTCTGTTGCTAAATGGAACCAAAAATAAAGAAAAATCAGGATACGTTCATAGGAGCCGTTGACCTGGAAAAATAGTTCAACAATGTTAAATCGTACAAGATAGTGCCTCTGCGTTGTTGTATTAGTGAATATGAAGATAAAGGAGAAAACAGTCTGGAACCGCGCGACCACTACGGTCGCAGGTTCGAATCCTGCCTCGGGCATGGATGTGTGTGATGTCCTTAGGTTAGTTAGGTTTAATTAGTTCTAAGTTCTAGGGGACTGGTGACCTCAGCTGTTAAGTCCCATAGTTCTCAGAGCCATTTGAACCATCTGATAAAGGAAAACACTTAGGAAATAGTGACTTCAAGATATTGTGTTAGATATTAGTTTACGACTTTAGCGTGAGCGTCGATATATTTGGTTAATTTTTGTAAATCTCTGTATAGATACACGAACTGTGTTATCTTTGTAATTAGGAGAATGGATGCCCTATGACGTCTAAATTAGCATGAGGTCTACACGCACGGACTCAAATTTAGTAGCCTTTCCTATAAAACCCTAAACCACAAGGCAAAAACAATTTTTATTGAGAACACGCTTATTGTCTCTCCTATTGCGTGAGGACTGTTTGAAACAATTTCAATAGTAGTTGGACCGTGGAAATTCAACTCATGAAGTGGGTTTAGTTTTGTGTCTATTTTAAAGCTGAAGGAGATTAAAAGTGGCGGTGACACAGTGGATTTTCTTTAAACTTTTTTCCGCTTACAGGGGTTTGTTCGATTAGCCAGCACTCATAAGATCAAAGCTGACTTTTATCTGAGCAAGGAAGAAAACAGGCAATAAAGACAGAACAGATCCCATTTTAAAAATAATAATAGTGTCCAAAGTCTTTTTTGCCCCATGTTTAATATTGAAGGATATTTGAAAACTAAAGTTCTATTTTATAGCAAACGAACAATTTTAAAATATCTTAAAGTGGTAATAAGAAGTCAAAGATTAGATTAAGGAAAGTCTTCAATGGTATAAAAACCAAAGATATTAATTCCCAAAAAAATATGGGTTTGTTAATTTCCAAGAAGAGAAATTTTCGTATTTCTTAATTTAAAAAGGAAAGAAATTATCTCCATGATTTTATTTAGAGATAAAGTTGATCAATTTTTGGAAGAAAGATAATTTACTTATTTCTGAGGCTGAGAATTTTAAAACGAATTAATACGTTGGCATTCAAGTTATGCAACAATATTATTGTAGCTTGGTTCTATCATACAGAAGATGGAAATCTCTATATACATACATGAACTTTGTTACCTTTGTGATTAGGAGAAGGGGTATCCTACGGTTGTATGTGATACAGTGAGAATCATTCTAAGTCATTAGGAGATCTGCAAGCGCAGTCTCGAGTTTAGTAGTTTTTCCTATAAAACACTAAGTGACAAAGAAAGAATCATTGTCCAAAAATCAGATTAACAATAGAAACAGAAACACACAAGTTCATAAACTTTTTTGATGTTAAAAATCAGCAACAGCAACAATCATTACGTATCTGAAATTTACAGGACACCAACTACTACAGGTAGCAT
The DNA here is from genome assembly GCF_023864345.2 of Schistocerca serialis cubense. Classification (NCBI taxonomy): domain Eukaryota; kingdom Metazoa; phylum Arthropoda; class Insecta; order Orthoptera; family Acrididae; genus Schistocerca; species Schistocerca serialis. Next base: position 546,835,464 of record NC_064644.1, read on the forward strand.
ATCCAGTAAAAGTTGCTATCAGATAAAATAAAAAAAAATGGGTACTTCAACTCAATGATCAACAGAACAATCTACCACTCGAACCACAAAATGAACTTACAACACTCCAAAATATAGCCCAAGAAAATAATTTCAACCCGGATATAGTTCACAAACTGTACGAAAACTACACGAAACGTAAACCCAAACTATTCGCGAAGATATAAAATTAATAAGAGAAAATAAAACTAAGCAAAAAGCAAATTATGTACCGACGGTGTATTTCGGAGAAGTATCGAATGAAATAAACCAAATATCAAACATAACAAGCATAAAACGAGCTTTCTGAACAAATGACGGTCTAAAAACGAAAATTCATTCTGGAAAATCCAAAATTTCGATTTTCGTTAACTCAGGCATATAAAAAATTTCTTGTAATGTCCAGTCAAAATTCTGTATCGGTCAAACAGGACGAAATGCTAACCTTAGATTCAGTGAAGTCACAAGAAACTGCAACAGCGGTTACCCTAACTTCTACCAGCATCTCAAAACCAAAACCACAAAGCAGAACATAATAAAAAATCATTACAGTTTCTGCACAAAATACCAAAAATGTATACCAAGGATATCTTGGAAGAGTTATAAATACATAAACAAAAAAAATTATCCAAACGATATCTTTAATCAACAAGTCGAACTCAAACACAAAAAAGTGCCCAGAAAATTTTGACATTTTCGAAAACAAAACGGTTAAAGATCATAGTAAACAGAAAACCAAAAATAGACATATATAGTTTGTTTGTTGTTTGGTTTTCTGACTTCCGTTAGACACCATTCAATCATTGCTGCGTAATGATATCTTTGTTCACTCAATATCCGCGTCTTTTGGTATAGCTTGGATTTCCTGTTCCTTATGGTTTACTATTAAACTTTATATATTTAACTGTCCATTGAATTAAATTCGATTATCTCCTCGTAGGTATTAAAATTGGGTTCAGATAGCGAAGACTTGACTGACATTGGTTGCGGGATTTTATTTTTGATAACTAATGCCAATGATACTGCGTAAAGAGTTTGACAGAGCACTGAAAGACCTGAGTCGAAACAAACCTCCCCGGAGTAGACAACATTCCATTGGAACTACTGACGGCCTTGGGAGAGCCAGTCCTGACAAAACTCTACCATCTGGTGAGCAAGATGTATGAAACAGGCGAAATACCCTCAGCCTTCAAGAATAATATAATAATTACAATCCCAAAGAAAGCAGGTGTTGACAGATGTGAAAATTACCGAATTATCAGTTTAATAAGTCACAGCTGCAAAATACTAACACGAATTCTTTACAGACGAATGGAAAGCTAGTAGAAGCCAACCTCGGGGAAGATCAGTTTGGATTCCATAGAAACACTGGAACACGTGAGGCAATACTGACCTTACGACTTATCTTAGAAGAAAGATTAAGGAAAGGTCAACATACGTTTCTAGCATTTGTAGACTTAGAGAAAGCTTTTGATAATGTTGACTGGAATACTCTCTTTCAAATTATAAAGGTGGCAGTGCTAAAATACAGGGAGCGAAAGGTTATTTACAATTTGTACAGAAACCAGATGGCAGTTATAAGAGTCGAGGGACATGAAACGGAAGCAGTGGTTGGGAAGGGAGTGAGACAGGGATGTAGCCTCTCCCTGATGTTGTTCAATCTGTATATTGAGCAAGCAGTAAAGGAAACAAAAGAAAAATTCGGAGTAGGTATTAAAATTCATGGAGAAGAAATGAAAACTTTGAGGTTCGCCGATGACATTGTAATTCTGTCAGAGACAGCAAAGGACTTGGAGGAGCAGTTTAATGGAATGGACAGTGTCTTGAAAGGAGGATATAAGGTGAACATCAACAAAAGCAAAACAAGGATAAAGGAATGTAGTCGAATTAAGTCGGGTGATGCTGAGGGAATTAGATTAGGAAATGAGACACTTAAAGTAGTAAAGGAGTTTTGCTATTTGGGGAGCAAAATAACTGATGATGGTCGAAGTAGAGAGGATATAAAATGTAGACTGGCAATGGCAAGGAAAGCGTTTCTGAAGAAGAGAAATTTGTTAACATCGAGTATAGATTTAAGTGTCAGGAAGTCATTTCTGAAAGTATTTGTATGGAGTGTAGCCATGTATGGAAGTAAAACATGGACGATAAATAGTTTAGACAAGAAGAGAATAGAAGCTTTCGAACTGTGGTGCTACAGAAGAATGCTGAAGATTAGATGGGTAGATCACATAACTAATGAGGAAGTATTGAATAGGATTGGGGAAGAGAGAAGTTTGTGGCACAACTTGACCAGAAGAAGGGATCGGTTGGTAGGACATGTTCTGAGGTATCAAGGGATCACCAATTTAGTATTGGAGGGCAGCGTGGAGGGTAAAAATCGTAGAGGGAGACCAAGAGATGAATACACTAAGCAGATTCAGAAGGATGTAGGTTGCAGTAGGTACTGGGAGATGAAGGAGCTTGCACAGGATAGAGTAGCATGGAGAGCTGCATCAAACTAGTCTCAGGACTGAAGACCACAACAACAACAACAATGCCAAAAACTTGTTCTTCGTCTCACTACATCTTCTACATTGAAAAAATATATGGTTCGTGTATCCCTGTATAGTAACGTCACAATCACAGGTTGGTATTTGGTTTGCATGCAGTCGGTATAAATGATCTGGAAATGTCCCATGATTGAGCCTCATTATACTTGATGTAGATGATGTTTGTCAGGGTCCACAAACGTGCTCAAACAAAGGTCGCTTCGCAATTCGTGGTTGTATTTGCGCATAGTCGCATCCTTTTTATTGTGAGCTCTGTGTCCATTGTTCCTGCCACGATTTGAATGCCCTCCTCCGAATAAGTTGTCCATATTCCGCGTGGGGAATCTTTATGTTCATTGGTACCCAATAGTTCGTAGCCTGCTATGTCAATTGACCTGCTTTTTCATTACCTGGGATTCAACATTGAGCTTTCACTCACATAAAGGCTCTTTGTTTCTTCCTTCTCAGACTTTCATAATACCAATAACGAACTTGGAGTAGGTACTCATTGGTGGTTTTCGAGATTGTTATATTGGATAGAAAAGTGTACTTCAAGCGAGTTTGATAATCTTGCATAGGATGTGTATGTCTCATTCGTACGCCAATGTATCGCCTTTAACGCGACGATTATCTCGGCCAGATAAAGAAAAGTAGTTGCTGGTAATTTAAGTTTTAGGGTCCTTTGCAGTTGTGGACTAAATATAGCAAATTCTGTGCTGTCCTCTACTGCTGCCTTTGATCCATCTGCGTAAATGTGGATTACCCATTGTCTTGTTTCCTCCACTTGTCTTTGCAGTACTGTAATTGTTTCCAAAAACTCAGATTTTCCATCTGTCGTCTTGATTGCGATGCGATCCCTGATTATGAAACAGTCGTGCTGATAAACAGGCCACCGTGTACTTTGGCAATATCTTTGCCCTCATCTGCCAAATACTTATACGCCATAATGAAATGAAAAGGCTCTCTGCTCCAATTTCCTGGAGAAGAACGGTACAGTCATAACATTCGATGAATTGGATGCTGTGGACATGATAATTTCTCTACTATGCATCATATGATGAGTAGCTTTCTCTTTTATCGTTCTATGAGCAGGCGTTCTTTGGAGCATGCGTGTATGTTTACTCAGTGCGCGCGTAAATATAGGTGTTTACTCGTGGAAAAACAATTTATTAAGGCAATATTGTAGCTTAAATAAGTAAATTAGTATATATTGTGATCTATATATTGAAGGTTTCGTTTTTACTTGCGTAGTTTTCGTGAAAATATAACTGTTCTAAAGTACAAGCCGTTGGCATGGGTTTGTTTCCGTTATCGACCGCAGTAAGTTATGTGATTATTCAATAATTTCCGAGTAGTGTCAGTGTAGCTTTATTGTGAAGAGTATCGTGCGTGTATAGTTTGCATTCGGTTCACGTTTTCTGTGTTTCTATACTTCCGTACAGTTAATTTTCCATATTGTGCAGTAAAGTCGTTAAGTGGTGTTTATGTTTCCATTAGAGTATTTACACATTATTCAGTGATAGCGCCTATTTAAATTTGTCGTTAGAAAATATCGAGCCTCTTCAGTTTATTACTCGTTTCGTGATCTCCGCCACTATAACCTACGCCAGCAATTAAATTAGCACGCTAGCGGCATTGTTTGTAGTGTAATTTGTATTGTTTGTATTTGTGTTGATTGTTTGTAGTGTGATTTGTATTGTTTAATCTGCCGACATGTTTGACAAAATGGTTCAAATGGCTCTAAGCACTACGGGACTTAACATCTGAGGTCATCAGTCCCCTAAACTTAGAACTACTTAAACCTAACTAACCTAAGGACATCACACACATCCATGCCCGAGGCAGGATTCGAACCTGCGACTGTAGCAGCAGCGCGGTTCCGGACTGAAGCGCCTAGAACCGCTCGGCCACAGAGGCCGGCCATGTGTGACAAATGTGGTTGCTGTCGTAGATTAGTGAGCACGGGAGTGAAATGTCAGCAATGTGGGTTGGTGTTTCAATGGGGTGATTGTAGCGGGGAACCTGTTGTAGAGCCAGATGAGGCTCGCCAATGGAGTTGTAGATTATGTAGCGGTGACAAGAAAATCGTGGAACAGGGAAAAAAGATTTGTGCCCATCAGGCTGAACTGGAAATGGTGTGCTTCGAATTATAGAGGTTGAAGGGGGAAAGAGATAGTGGGAGCTGGGAACAGGTAACAAGAGTTAGTCAGGAGGTGAAAACCCCAGAAATCACTATTCAGATTCCAGTGAGCAAACAGTATGATTTGTTACCTGAAGTAGAAAAGCTTCAAACAGTTTTTGAGCGAAGTAGGGTGCAGCGGACTATTTGTATCAATTGTAATGCATGGTCGGGAGTAAAGTCAAACAGAAAGAAAAGAGTTCTGCTGTTAGGTAGCAGTCATGGGAGAGTTGTAGACCAGTTGCTACAGGATAGGCTAGGAGTCGATTACCAGGTCACAAGCATTGTGAAACCTAGTGCTACGTTTAGCCAGGTTATAGAAAATCTAAAGGCCTTGTGCAAAGACTTTGATGGCGAAGACCATGTTCTTATAGTAGGAGGAGCAGGAAAGAGCCTGGCTAGCAATTCGGATTATAGTACACTCCTGGAATTTGAAATAAGAACACCGTGAATTCATTGTCCCACGAAGGGGAAACTTTATTGACACATTCCTGGGGTCAGATACATCACATGATCACACTGACAGAACCACAGGCACATAGACACAGGCAACAGAGCATGCACAATGTCGGCACTAGTACAGTGTATATCCACCTTTCGCAGCAATGCAGGCTGCTATTCTCTCATGGAGACGATCGTAGAGATGCTGGATGTAGTCCTGTGGAACGGCTTGCCATGCCATTTCCACCTGGCGCCTCAGTTGGACCAGCGTTCGTGCTGGACGTGCAGACCGCGTGAGACGACGCTTCATCCAGTCCCAAACATGCTCAATGGGGGACAGATCCGGAGATCTTGCTGGCCAGGAGAGTTGACTTACACCTTCTAGAGCACGTTGGGTGGCACGGGATACATGTGGACGTGCATTGTCCTGTTGGAACAGCAAGTTCCCTTGCCGGTCTAGGAATGGTAGAACGATGTGTTCGATGACGGTTTGGATGTACCGTGCACTATTCAGTGTCCCCTCGACGACCACCAGTGGTGTACGGCCAGTGTAGGAGATCGCTCCCCACACCATGATGCCGGGTGTTGGCCCTGTGTGCCTCGGTCGTATGCAGTCCTGATTGTGGCGCTCACCTGCACGGCGCCAAACACGCATACGACCATCATTGGCACCAAGGCAGAAGCGACTCTCATCACTGAAGACGACACGTCTCCATTCGTCCCTCCATTCACGCCTGTCGCGACACCACTGGAGGCGGGCTGCACGATGTTGGAGCGTGAGCGGAAGACGGCCTAACGGTGTGCGGGGCCGTAGCCCAGCTTCATGGAGACGGTTGCGAATGGCCCTCGCCGATACCCCAGGAGCAACAGTGTCCCTAATTCGCTGGGAAGTGGCGGTGCGGTCCCCTACGGCACTACGTGGGATCCTACGGTCTTGGCGTGCATCCGTGCGTCGCTGCGGTCCGGTCCCAGGTCGACGGGCACGTGCACCTTCCGCCGACCACTGGCGACAACATCGATGTACTGTGGAGACCTCACGCCCCACGTGTTGAGGAATTCGGCGGTACGTCCACCCGGCCTCCCGCATGCCCACTATACGCCCTCGCTCAAAGTCCGTCAACTGCACATACGGTTCACGTCCACGCTGTCGCGGCATGCTACCAGTGTTAAAGACTGCGATGGAGCTCCGTATGCCACGGCAAACTGGCTGACACTGACGGCGGCGGTGCACAAATGCTGGGCAGCTAGCGCCATTCGACGGCCAACACAGCGGTTCCTGGTGTGTCCGCTGTGCCGTGCGTGTGATCATTCCTTGTACAGCCCTCTCGCAGCGTCCAAAGCAAGTATGGTGGGTCTGACACACCGGTGTCAATGTGTTCTTTTTACCATTTCCAGGAGTGTATTAGGTGTGACCTGGCTGTAATGGAAGTAACCACAGCTCACTCTCGTGTGGGGTTTGTGGATTTTTTGCAGCACCATGACCAGCCCTGGGTTAATACGACTGTCAACCGTGTTAACAGAGAGCCGGTAAAGGGGGGGGGTGAAGGGGTGGAGTGGGTTACTGTTGGCAGAAACTAAATCTCATATCTGTGCTGTGCCTGTTGATGCATTTGGGAGGTGGGGTACACTAGTCGTGGCTTGCACCTGAAGAGGAAGGATAGATTAGTTGATCGTCTCGTAGAAAATGTAAGGGGGCCACATGGGCACAAGACAAAATACCTGTGATTATGGGATTCAGAGGGACACATTTTTTAGATTAGAGTCAGGTTACAGACAGAGAGTATTGAAAGAGATTAAAACAGAAGAGTGCCATAATGTCTGTACCAGCATACAAAGAAATAAAGTTTGTGTGTTTCATCAGAACATTAGAGGATTGAAAAATAAGTTTGATGAGCTTCTTGTATGCCTAGAAAATAGGGTAAATTTTGAACACCATGTAACCGCAGAGGTGGAGAAGTTAAATTTAAGTGATTACAGATTAGCATCTTATTCATGCAGAGTCAAAATGGAAAATGGAGGAGTTGGAACTTATATAAAAACTGGACACAAACTCGAAAATATTGAAACAAATAGTTTTTGTGTAGATCAGATCCTTGAAACATGTGCTTGTGAGCTGCTACTGCAATAAACTTCTATAGTAATTGTAACGATCTACAGATCCCCTCATGCTAACTTTCAGCTGTTCATGAAAAATCTAGAGCCATTACTGAGCTACCTGTCAGACAAAAAGAAGCAGTTAGTGGTTTTTTGTGATTTTAATGTACATTTCTTAAAAGATACGGATAGGAAAAATGAGCTAGAATCTTTGTTTGGTTGTTTTAGTCTAGTATCTGTTGTAAATTTGCAGCTCATGTGCAGCAGTATAGTAAGTCACTTATTGATAACATTGTCATAGACAGTGCTCAGGCAGAAACAATTAATGTGTACCCAGTTGTTCATGGGATATCTGATCATAATTCACAGTTAATGGAAATAACACATACAGCTTCGGCTGGAATATAGGCGAGGATCAGTAAGGATAAGAAAACCAGTTTTAAGTCAGAATTCACAGACAACGGCTAGCTACAAGTCAGAGACTGAATCTGCACCTCAACGATGCTTGTAAAATTTTATTTTTATTTCTTTAACCAAAAGAAACTGCCTTCAATGGAGATGTACAGTTAGGCTTAGAACAAGCGCCTTACAGTTTTAATAGGCAAAAATTGAGTAGCAAATAGATTCAGGATTTAGCAAGGTATATATTTATGTAAACGCCTTCTGGCATCAGATTTCTTGCGCAACAGGTAAATTAAAATTTTTAAAAGTAAAAAAGAAGTTCGTGATAGGTAATTTGTTTCTAAATTTACAGTTAGCACGATTAAACAGTCATAAACAGTAAATACAAAACCCTTAAACTCACTATAGCCTAGTGGGGCAGCACAGTGTAGGAGAACAATACATAACAACACAACATGGTGGCAACATCACAAAGGGTTGACCTCGCCCAAAATATGGCCAAGCGCTCAGAATTATTACTGAAACCCAAAATTTAAACTTTCTGACCGGCTTCCTTAACGAAAAGAGACATAGGCTTTTTTACTCACTCCATTCAGAAATTGAATAGTACGTCAGGGAGGGTCTTTGTCATTTACGTCTATATGGAGACTCTGCAAATCACACTTAAGTGCCTGGCAGAAAATTCATCGAACCGCCTTCACAATAATTATCTATTACTCTAATCTCGAAAAGCGTGCGGAATAAACAAACATCTTTATCTTTTCGCGCGAGCTGAGATTTCCCTTATTTTATTATGATGATAGTTTCTCCCTAAGTACGTCATCAACAAATGATTTTCGCATTCAGAGGAGAAAGATGGTTATTAAAATTTCGTGAGCGTATTCTGCCTCAGCAAAAAACGCCTTTGCTTTAATAATGTCCACCCCAAATTCTGTATCATTTCAGTGACACTCTCTCCCCTATGTCGTGATAGTAGAAAACGTTCTGTCCTTCTTTGAACTTTCTCGATGCACTCCGTTAATCCTGTATGGTAAAGATCCCACAACGCGCAGCATTACTCTAAAAGAGGACGGACAAGTGTAGTCTAGGCAGTCTCCTGAGAAGATCTGTTACATTTTCTAAATGTTCTGCCAAAAAAACAGTCTTTGGTTTGCCTTTCCCACAACATTTTCTAAGTGTTCTTCCCAATTTAATTTGTTCGTAATTGTAATTCCATGGTATTCAGTTGAAATTACGGCCTTTACATTTGACTGGTTTATCGCGTAATCGAAGAAAACGGATGAGGTCGCACTTTTCGTTATTTAGTGCCAATTGCCAATTTTTGTATCATTCAGATATCCTGTCTAAATCATTTTGCAGTTTATTTTGATCTCCTGATGACATTTCTACACGATAAACGACAGCATCATCTGCAAAAACAACCTAAGACGGCTGTTCAGATTGCCTCGTAAATCGTTTATATAGATAAGGAACAGCAGAATGCCTATAAAACTACCTCGGGAACGCAAGAAGCCACTTCTGTTTTACTCGCTGACTTTCCGTCAGTTACTACGAACTGTGACCTCTCTGACAGGAAATCACAAATCGAGTCACATAAGTGACACGATATTCCATGATCATGCAATTTCACTAGAAGCCGCTTATGTGGTGCAATTTTAAATCCCTTGTCAATAGCACTCAGTACTTCGTGAATGTAAAGAGCTATTGTGTGCCAGCCGCTGTGGCCGAGCAGTTGGATGCACTTCAGTCCGGAACCACGCTGCTGCTACTGTCGCAGGTTCGAATCCTGCCTCGGGCGTGGATGTGTTTGATGTCCTTAGGTTAGTCAGGTTTAATTAGTTTTAAGTATAGGGGACTGATGACCTCAGAAGTTAAAGTCCCTTAGTGCTTAGAGCCATTTGAACCACTTTTTTTTGCTACTTGAGTTTCACTAACGCTATTTTCGAAATCCGTTTTGACTGTGCAGCAATAGACCGTTCTCTTCGAGGTAATTCATAATGTTAGAACACATTACATTTTCCAAAATCCTGCTGCATATCGACGTCAATAATTTTGGCTGGTAATTTACTGGATTACTCGTACTACCTTCCTTGAATACTAGTGTAACCTGTGCAACTTTACATTCTTTGGGTACCGATCTTTCGTCGAGCGAACCATTGTATATGATCGTAGGAGCGTACTCTGAAAGGAATCTAGTTCTTTTGAATGAGTTGTCAATTGAGGCACCTGATAGCAGGCACATAGGAATTTGCAGCGCGGTCTGTGTCTCTTTACTATCTACATACAATAACGAAAAGAGTAATAATGCTATTCTCCCCTGCAACACACAAAATCTTATTAATAACGTTCCTACCAACACATGCACACATACACAGAGCAGCCTGACAAGATAGGCAAGGACACAAAATGACAACATCAAGGAAGTCTTAAAAAAAATCTTAAGAGCTCAGCTCACTAGAAGAATAACAATATAATAGACAAACTTTACGTGAGCTCCAACGAGCCACGCACCTTCAGTAATTACGGCAACCGCTCGGCTGATGCAGTTTCAGCAAACAACACATCTACGCAGCAATTCCCGATGCACGCTCAGAACTTCACAAACAACGTGATACAATAAACTGACGAGCTTTCTATCCCCTTAGTTATAAGCAAGGCACAGAAAACACACTTGGAAGGTGTGTCATAACCAGGATTAGTGGGCCTCCGGACACAGTTTAACAAGTTCAGAACCTTGCCTGATGACGGAGGTAGATGCTTTCCATAAAGATTTCAACAGTCTTCAGATCATAAGAAATTCCAGGGCGGGCTACAGTGACTATTCCTTGAATTCAGATAGGCATTTCAACACGAAGAGTTGCTAGGGTAGATAAACAAGTCGGCAGCAGCAGCGAATCCCGAACAGCACACTGTACCTTCACTAAGTCAACTCTGATAACGTAAGCCATGCACGCCGATACATAGTTCTTGGTACCATAGTCCGCAGCTCGTGGTCGTGCGGTAGCGTTCTCGCTTCCCGCGCCCGGGTTCCCGGGTTCGATTCCCGGCGGGGTCAGGGATTTTCTCTGCCTCGTGATGACTGGGTGTTGTGTGATGTCCTTAGGTTAGTTAGGTTTAAGTAGTTCTAAGTTCTAGGGGACTGATGACCGTAGATGTTAAGTCCTATAGTGCTCAGAGCCATTTGAACCATTTTTTTTCTTGGTGCCATAACACTGTCCCCTTGGGGAAGCACCTACAGCGGTTACGCAGCAACTGGACAAAAACGTTCCTGCAGAGCAGCTGCTATCAACACTGGATGCGCATGTCTCGCATAAGGCCTGCGGAAGTGTCAGAAATATTTGAGACTGAATAATTGTAGGACCTACTTAACACTTGTCCCGTACTTGGTAGAAATATGTCAAACCCAGACAACAGGAGACTGATGGTCTCCAAATATGGTACACAAATGCATTCTAGCTCTTTCGAAAAATTCTGAGTTAATAACTTAAACACTGAACTTTACGTCATCAGTTGGCACCTTGTTTGCTTGTTATGATGTCAAGCATCATTCAAAGCCCCTTCAAATGTTTGTGTAAACTATTTTATTTCTTACTTTTAGACAAATAATTTCACAAAATATTCGACTTTTTCAGTTTTTCTATTTTCTAGCTTTGCTTGGAAAGCGTAAAATACAATATATTATTTAAATATCGATCGATATTCTGTTATTATTAAGAGCATATAGACCACGAGGAGCTTCAATTTGCATTGTGATTTGATACTTATTTTATTTTTTAAAAACGAAAGAAGGAAATCCCCAATTTCTAATGTGACGATAAGTGGATTTCCGATAACTTCTTCATGTACACTGATGTTTGATCTTCATGTTCAGTGTTCTAATTGTCAAAGAGCAGTTCGGTGTAGTTGCAGAAAATGATACCTTACATCAAATGGTGGAAGACCTTTGGAACTTGCATACTCTTCAACAATTTCTGGCAAGGCACAGACAGAGAACAGTCGATTTTTCTCAATCACTCAAAATGAAAACAGAGTCCAACAATTGAAACCTACTCAGTATTAAGTAGACTTGACCAGTAACGAGTATTCATCTGCGCAAGTCGACCACGATGAAGGAAAAGTAAGTCTTTGCACCTGTCAGTACATATCATCCAGCTCGATGTCAAAGATAGGCGAAGTCACAAGACTTTCGTGTTCAGTTTTCCATCGTAATCAATATCTCTTGGTTAAACAGCATAAAGATGTTCCTTATTAGTTATACTTGTTGCTGTCCTTCGCGAATCTAATCTCGATGCGTCCAAGGAATCTCAACAATTTCATCCAGTGCGCCACTGATGAGACCAGCGCTAAGTGAAATGTTTACCTTGAATATAACTCGAGGGCCGATAGGAATACTGGTTGCAGGCAATGTATTGTCCATTTGTTGTAGAGATGTGAAGCAACTGAATTACATTGTCCGATCTCAAACGAGTTTCACATATAATTTTGCGATAGTGGAAATCCGTGTCATCAGAAGCGAAGATGCCTTCACGAAGTTGACTAAGCAATTCAATGAAGGTACTATCTTGCTGTCGTATACTCTGATAGAGTTCCAGGAAACTGAAGAGGTGTCATAGATTAAAAGTATCTTCGTAGGTCTTCGGCTGCTTCAAAATCCAAGATCTGCGAACAGGACGCAACTGAAACAGGTCTCCAACGTGAACAACGTTTAAATCGCGCACCGAATTCACTACTTGGCCGTCGTTTGACTTCTCCGAGTAGCCTCTCGATCAAGCTCACGTTCCAACATTTCAGTTGCAGTCATTGAGCATCCATCAGTTACGATCACACAAACGTCACGGTTTTCGTTAGTCATTCAACAGAAAATGACACGTAAGTGATTTCACATTTCTGGTCATTTCTGAGGGTAAAAGCGCTATGGCAACTCACTCCATTTGCGTTCTTACTGGAAGACGTTCCAAGTTCGCCAGCCACCTTTTGTGGTCAGCCATGCTTGTTCAAAACACATGTTGACAAATAGCATCCTGAGCGTAATTTTCCACCATCATCGGCAGACAGATTCTTATCTACCAGCAGCTTGCGAATCCTTTTATCTACAACACCATACGAAAAGATGTGGAAATATTTGGCGATCTTAAACACAGCGAGACTTGGCCGGTAAAGTGTCAATACCTGCAGAGAGCTTTCTATTATTTCAGGTAATTCAGCTCTTCTGCATGGTCATTTCCGTTCTAGATGCTTCTCACAAGCTTCTCCGTGTTCAGTGTTCACCAGGCGTCATTGGTGGTCGTGCACGACTGAGCGCCTGACGTGATGCTTGAGACATTCTGTTATCGGGTCACTGTTAGGAGATCACAGGCGACCAGCGTCGCTGTTGCCAGCTTTCAGCTGTAACAGTTACAGAAGAAACAATAATCATTTATAGACCTACAGCAACACAGGGATTAGCGCAGTAACGTTAACAAAATCGCTTCTTTTCTCAAAACGTTCTGAAATTATTACTAGGTCAGAATGAAACCATTTTCCTAGTTAAATATCACACTAATACAACTTTTTATGCGTCTGGAAGAGATGGGTCCCTTGACGCCTCACACGTCTTCTTACCTCGTTCTGTTCTCGAAATGTCCTAAATTTAGGATTTGATTCAGAGGAAGAAATTTTGGCATTTAAATATTACACCAATGCTATTTTTTGTATGCAGAATGGCTAGGTCTTGAAGACACGAGCTTTTCTTTTACATAGATAATAGCAGCTGTTCTCGAAATGTTTCAGTTATCCCCGAATCACTATCTAAGAATCTCTTAATTATTCTGATTTCTCGCAAACAATTAAATGTCATGTTACAAACTTATCCTCACATTGGTCTATTTGACACCACATTTACCCATTTCCCAGTCTTTGTTTGGCTACGGAAATTCGGACAAATATTTCCCTGAAATGAGTAATTTAATTTTGCTCAATTTTCTTGATTACTTTCAAACAATTAAAGCCTTTTTTTTTGAAAAAATGAACCTCACGCTGGTGAATTTGATGCTCCATTTGTCCATTTACCACTCATAGTTTGGCCATAGAAATTCGGACAAACACAATTGTGCAATTTATAGGAAGTCGTGTTTTCATTACACTCAAGACCAAAAAGGACTTCTAGGTAAAACGACTGTAATGTTACCAGATTCACAATTGGATCTAACACTATTACAACACTATAGTAACAACAACACGAGCAATTATGTTTAGTACGGCATCTTACAAGGACTATAGGAAAGATAAAGCCCCTATAATACCGTCATTATCTTTTAAATTAAACCATCATTATGTTCTAAATTAAGGATCACAGTAAAATCAGGACTATAGGAAAGATAAAGCCCCTATAATACCGTCATTATGTTTTAAATTAAACCATCATTATGTTCTAAATTAAGGATCACAGTAAAATCAGTGGCAGTGTAGGAGTAAGTGTTTCCTCTGTGAACACAGTGTGCTCTACGTTAGTAAAATATGAAACACTTTCACCTAATAAATCCTTATATATCATCAGGAACCAAGGTATGAAACAGCAGATTGATAAGCTACGTTTGTCATAGGAAAGTAAGGGAAGAGATAATTCAGCAGTGATTCCAAATTTACGAAACATCCTTAGCATAACAAAAATAATTGCAACAGAAATCGCAAAGTGGCAATATCGCGCTCCAAATTTAATTATGGAAGTTTCCGCCGACGCTTACATCGACTCACTATTGTCCATCTCCTTGCTGTGACTGCCGATCCAAAAAGTACGTCTCCGATATTTTATTCGGCAGTCCCAGAAAATAGTATAAGTCCATAGAATTAGTGCAGGAACTGGTGGCGTTACAAGAATAGTGGAAATCTTATTAACGTCAAAGGGCGTAGTCTTCTACAGGTCCCATTATAATGATTTATTTAGTTTCAGCTAAATTAATTGGCAAGTTATTATCTACTAACATAATAATCATATTAAACTAAGGCATTATTATTTAACAGCTATTCTATGTGTTAAGTTATTCTATATTACATTACATGCCTCCTGACGCACATTACAGCTATAGTTGAATAAAACGCATGGTCACAGGCTTCATGGGTTATGTACAGAGGCCGAAAAGTGAAACATAAAACGGCAATCCTCATCTTTGCCAATACAGCAGAGCTGTCTCGAGATTCGAATAAAACTTAGTGGCTTAGCTGAACTCACACGCCAGACAACATAGAGAACCTTTCGTATGCACTAACGAGTCGATTTCGTGGTATGTCAACACCCAATGCTAGGCGGCTTTTGTGACAGTGGTGCAGGATGAGTGTCTAAGTGGAACAAATGAAACCAGCGTACAGTGTGACACACCAGGTCGGTACGTTCCTGCTAAATTAAATTCGTTTAAGTGCTGTGAATGGAGTGCTGGGATCAGTATCAAAGAAAATCCGATGATACGAATTAATATCAATGCAAACCCATCTGAAGTACTACACTTTTGCTACAATGAATAGCTCATAACAAATGAAAATGTGTACCAATTATTTTTAAATAGAAGGGAAACATGACGTCACAAGAACCAGTTAACTGAATCATGAACTATGGAAATCAAGAAAATATTCTGAGGATTGCTACACTCTAATTTAATTGCTAGGAAGTCACTTCTACAGTGTGTCTATAATGGGGACGGTATGGCTGCAAATTTAATAAGCTAAATACATTTTAAAACGTGAAAGGTTCTTAATGGCGGACACCAGAGAAAGTAGCAGCAGCAGATCTTGAGAAAAGTTTTCAACTGGGACGGTAATTAAGCCTGCCTTTGACACTGTGCGTTCTTTTTCCCGCTAAAATCTTCTTTTCGATTTCTTGCAAGTAAAAAAAAAAAAAAAAAAAAAAAGAGGGTTTATGGTGATTCCTGTGACATCTATGATGAATTACTTCGTTATTTCCTCACGTTGCGGTTTATCATAACAATCCAGTAGTAGTTATATATTTTATTGTTGTAGCTGCGATACATGGTTTTTTTATGCTTTCCAGTAATAAAGAACTGCAGATATGAGATCATGGCACCGCGTGATTCATTCTACGAATTTCAATTGCCAAGACGAACTGAAAAGTCCTGTTATGCATACCATATGCAACAATAAGCAATCTCCATTGAATGAAGTAAGTTTGTATGGTGTCTGCATATTGTCTGGGTGTTCCTCGTGATCCACAGTTAAACACTTACTGGTTCTTAAGTCCTACATAGAAATTACTCTTTATTAAAAAATGAACATGGCCAAAATAAAATAATTTAATGTAATCTTAATATTGATACTCTAAGTACAAGATCATTTTGTTTAATACCTTTGCCTTTTCTGAAACTAGTTTTAAACCTCCTAACAACATTTAGTTTTCGCCTGATTAGGAAGATATAAACCTCCTAACAACATTTAGTTTTCGCCTGATTAGGAAGATATAAACTAGGACTTGTGCATTCATATATGTAGTCATTATAGTCATAATAGCATGGTTTCACAAAAATTGTAAGCAAAATGTAGAGCGGTTGACCTCTCGAAGTTATCGAAGCAAATTCTCTCCGTGACTTAGTAATGCAAAAAGTGGTTCGTTTATGAATATCCACTATGCGTAGAAGTGATTTTGATTGAAAAAGCTGATTGAATCAGTAACGAGAATATTTAGTTCAGTTATTTCCAGATGAAGAATTTCTGCTAGGCCTCAGAGCTGAACGTCCTACAAAACTGCTACATTACCTTAAATTAATGAAAAGTGCTAATCTGTAGACGAGGAATAAGAGATATAATATAGACTTCAAAATCATTACTGCTTCTGAAGAATACAAAAGTTTTACATAGGCAGTCCGACAAGGTTTCTTAGAACTCGTGCTGTCCTCCACAGTCACACAAAGACCATTTCTTTAAAATATGTTTGAAAAGCGTGGAAGATGCGAAAATTATTTTCTGAATGAGACGCCGACTTAATTTGCCCTATTGAATCGTAATCATGGAAGGCATTCTGCCATAGTATTCAGTTTCTGAGACAATCAACAAGGCTCCCTACACACATAGTAAAGGGAAAAATGTGACAATCTGATCCCGAATAATTGCCTACTGGCTTCTGTCTCGCGTTCTTCGGCCGACGTTCATCTAACGACTTTTCTGACGTTTCGCCAGCACGAGTGGCTGGCATTGTCAAAGCTTCACCCTCCATTGCCGGTGGTGAACTGGAGCCGAGCTCGCGGGCGCAGACTATATGTACCTGGCGCGCCAACGTCCGAGGGCTTCTCCGCGGTCATTTCCGGTGCGGTTCTCCTCTTGCTACCTGCGACGGTCGTTCGCTGCAGTACTGGAAGCCAGGATCCGTTTACCTTAAGGCTTTCCTCTTTCTTGTTCAAACTGTTCGAGTGTTTTTGTATTTCTACAGCTTCTCTGAACAAGCGCGTGTGATAGTGCTTCTCTACAGCCAGAACTTCCGTGTCGGCGAATTTTATTACGTGGTCGGTCTCATTCAGTGCGTGCTCTGCCACGGCAGATTTCTCCACCTGCCCCAACCTGCAATGCCGCTTATGCTCTTTGATCCTGGTGTTTGTGACAGTTTGTGCAGGTATCGGTCCGTGAGATACCTGCACAAACTGTCAAACCACCACCTGAGCCAGAAAAGAGTCATGATTAGTACGCTCGTAACGAGAGCAGGACGAATACGTGAGCCGCAACACCTCAAACGAGAAATGCAACACCTGGAAACCGTCCTGAGGAGCAATGGGTACTCCACAAATTATATTAGAAGTGTAACAGAGCCAAACACTCGGTGAAGTAAGGAACCAGAAAAAGAATTGTCGGGTACGGCCTTTCTGCCATACATTCCCAGAGTGACGGACAGAATCGGCCGTATATTGCGCAAACATGGCGTAAAGACAATTTTCAAACCGACAAGGAAGATCAAAGAGTGTCCTAGATCGGCGGAGGAGAAAAGAGACTCACTTGCAATGTCGGGAATATACCGTATACCATGCACATGCGGAAAAGTTTATGTCGGAATGACTGGACGATTCATTAACACCAGGATCAAAGAGCATAAGCGACATTGCAGGTTGGGGCAGGTGGAGAAATCGGCCGTGGCAGAGCACGCACTGAATGAGACCGACCACGTAATAAAATTCGCCGACACGGAAGTTCTGGCTGTAGAGAAGCACTATCACACGCGCTTGTTCAGAGAAACTGTGGAAATACAAGAACACTCGAACAGTTTGAACAAGAAAGAGGAAAGCCTTAAGGTAAACGGATCCTGGCTTCCAGTACTGCAGCGAACGACCGTCGCAGGTAGCAAGAGGAGAACCGCACCGGAAATGACCGCGGAGAAGCCCTCGGACGTTGGCGCGCCAGGTACATATAGTCTGCGCCCGCGAGCTCGGCTCCAGTTCACCACCGGCAATGGAGGGTGAAGCTTTGACAATGCCAGCCACTCGTGCTGGCGAAACGTCAGAAAAATCATTAGATGAACGTCGCCCGAAGAACCCCAGACAGAAGCCAGTAGGCAGTTTGTCAACAAGTGGCCACGAAAGCCTCAACAATTTTGTGGTCCCGAATAGTCATATGAGAAGAGGTTTATCTTTCATCGAAGCATTTCACGCGTACAGACCTGTTGCTGCTTTCATATATTTCTCGCTCTCTTTCTCATTACATATACGTGCGACCACTTTCAAAAGCACAACATTTAAAACCAAAAGGAAGTACACTTTTTCTCTACCAAAGCCTCAGACACCATAGGATGGAGACGGAAGGTTTGTTTTCCTTCTAAACTTGAAAAAGAATGCCTAACGTCTCCATTCCCTCTCCCTTCATTGGCTTGGGCTGCTCGCCCACTAAGCACTTTAGCATAGGAACTGCTGTGGCAGATGCCACAGTGAAAGCCGACTAGTGGGTTCAAGGACAACAGTAAACAATGCTCACAAATAATCGACACGTAGTAATATGTATCTTAGGAAGTAGAGAAAATGCAAAAATTACAGATTGCTTTCATCACACTCTCCTGGAGACAAGACATGTAATGTTTCCTGTGAAGTAATTAGCAGAAAACGATCCAAACTGATTGCTTAAATCATCCGAAAGGCGGAAAATCCTCTTGATCTATCTATCAGTAGAAGATCCACATAGTTCATGGTACATTAAATAATGCAACAAGCTCTTGGGCACATAATCCTGGTAAATCGTAGTGTGTTAATTTAGAAGTTATCATCAATGTAAGAGTAGTGACCTCATATTAAATATTGATATCAATATCAAATTTATACCCCAGACATATAGTTGCATAAAATGTAATAAGAGCCTTTAAATTACTCACTAGAGGAAGTTATTCATACTGAAAATATGATCACAACATGATGTGAAGAAATAATTAATTAGTTTCTGCAGAATGGTTAAATTAAATAATGACAGGCATACACGAGCATTAATTCTCTCACAGAAAATGAAAAGTAAAACAGATAAGTCCAAACTTGTGACCTCTAAAGGCGTGACGTTGCAAGGAAAATATCAACAAATAATATGTGAAAATAATACAGAATGTTTTTTGATTGAATAGAGTAATAAGTTTATTGAATCTATAACGCCTGTATGATCGTTACATTGCATGTGAAACATCCATAAATAATAAGTGAAAAAAGGTATAATAAGTTAACTGAAGTTATGGTTCATCTATGGCCATGGTATTGCAAGTGAATAATCAAAGAATAATGTGTGAAAATAGTACAGATTTTATACACTGACACTACTGGAATAAACTAAGTGAATGTATGGCCATTGGCTATGATGTAGCAAGTCTAACATTCATAATAATAGAACTAGCTAAATAACTGACAGACGTCAGTCCTCAAAAATGTTCAGAGTTTGAGATACTGCTGATACGAGTACCTCACCAATGGACACGTGACTTTCAATCTACTACCTTAACTATTACATAGGCATACGTATCCTTCTCAAGAATGGTCTCCTACGAACTTCTAATTTAAATGGTGGAAGTGAATATACTAAAATTAATAAATTATTATTTCTGTGTCTTTGTGAAACTTAAATCTACGTACGCTAAACACATAAAGTCACCAATTTGATGGAGAGCATCTAGAAATAAAAAAATAACACATTCATTATAGTACTTGTGACCTCACGAATGCTTAACGAACGTAATACTAACATATGAACCTTGCAAAGTTCTGGCATTTTTCACATGGGAAGATTCTGACAGCAGTAATGTCACTACAAAGGTCATACAATGGCTCTTTACTGCTGCTAAGGATAGAAAAGGTTGCCTCCAATGACATCTTCAGATACTTAACTGATTACATACAAGCAAATTGAATGCAGGATAAATTATTCAAAATTTGTGTGAGAAATTACAAAGTATATTTCGAACGTTTTTAATTGATCATGTTTGCCCATAATGCAAAAGTTTGTTCATTATCTTATTCATTGAGCAGAGGTGAAATTACGAGTGTCATATTTCACATAGTAGTTCACCAGCGGTCTGCAACATTTGGAGAGCTGTTGTTTACAACACTGTTTCTGATTCAAGCCAGTGTTTACAATTTTGGGGTAGAAGACACAGTGGTATCATTCAGTGTTTCATGACTCATCTGTGTAAAATTGTGTAAATTGAAATAGACCCCACCGGTACTCGTCTGGAAACCATTTGTCCTCGGAACCTCAGTGAAACTTGTCAACGTTCCAACGCATGGCATCGGCCAAGCAACAGTTTTGTGTCGCTTGCCCTCTCATGTTCTGCACGTTAGCTTCGTCGCGTCCTCTCCTTTATCAGTATGTATCTCTTAAATAAAACACATTAAAACAAGCAACATCAGTACAGCTGATATCCCTTAAATTTAATACTGCATTACTTCTTGCAGAACTCTCTAATTCTTTCATGTATTAATAAAAATGTTCATGAAATTGTTTCTTGTCCTTCAGACACATTCTGCAGAATTTGGGGGCTTATACAGGGTGTCTCTCCTAAGAGTCATTAGGAGCATGTTCTCTGGTATTTAGCCACATATTTGAAATTTCGTTTCTGCAATGTCACGGCAGAGGCAGCCCAAAGAAATACAGCTTATCACGTGCTTCGTACGACGTCGAACGTTGACGAAAAGTGACGGTTTGTTTCCTGTTACAAACGACATGATTTTTTAAACTGCAATTTTACGTGCCTGTGCAATAGAGTGGACCCAAATTGGTCGAGTGCAATATTCGTTCTATAGATATGTATTAAGAAGGCCAATAAAACACGATAAAAAATTACATTCCTGCAGCGACTGAGGAGCATGGTGGTAACCCCTCAGCACCAGCCACGGCATTGCTGTCGCTGTTCGAGTACCGATTATTCATCGTGTTTTATTGACACTGTTAATAGATATAGATATAGATATACAGAGAGAAAGGATATTTCACTATCCTAATTTGGGTATGCTGTATCAACTAGGCATGTAAAATTGGGCTTTAAAAATAATTTGGTTTATAACAGGCAGCAAATCGACACTTACTGTTGATTCGTGATGTCACATGAAAGACGTGATGAACAACATTTACATGTAATCGCATGGGCTTCTGCCACCAGAGTTGACATAAAAGTTTTCTGGGTATCATGCCACATCATAACATAAAAAAACTACACTGGTGTTCCAGGACAGAAACACACACCATCCATATATAAAATTGACCTATGTTTCAGCCACTACCTCAAATGGCCTTCCTGAGGGTTTTTTGCTGAGCTACATTGCTGCTAGTCCAGCGCATCACATGGCCTTGAGGAAAGCCATTTGAAATAGGGACTGAAACATTGGACAATTTTATACACTGAAAATGCGATCAACAGCAGAAAAGAATTTTATTGACGGCGACAATGGCCACAGAAGCCTCCACTTACTGAAACACACACACACATATATATATATATATATATATATATATATATATATATATATATATATATATCAGGTCTCTTCCCAAGAACCAAATCTGTTGAACCAAATTTGGCACAGAAGCAGCAGGCCACACAAGTGTCAGCACTGCGTGGTACCTAGGCTCCTAGCTCCAATAGGAGCAGAGACAGGGGCATAAGCATCTTTTTTCCAGTCCCTGTTGCGTAGGTTGCCCTGCATGGCAGATGTGTCATATTGTAATATTATCAGCTTGACGTAAGGATGTGTTTTGCAAGGCCGTATATACAGCAGGAGTAAGAATGGTTTTCCATCCCTCGACATGTAGACTGCCCTGCATCACAGGTATGTTGCAGCAGTAGTACCATTTTGATTTAGTGGCATGTTTAGCAAGTGCTGCGCAAGCACGATGCAATGGGTAAGGGATGGGGTTGGGTTGTATATGGGTAGGATAGAGAAGAGGCTCGGAACAGGACTAGCAACTGCTTTCTTTATCCTGATCCTAGACCACAATCAAGTAGAAATTTTGGTCGTGGATGATACAATTCATGACATAACAGTTTTAGAAATGGAGGAAGGCGCATGGGGATTAGAGTCCTGGAAACACTGGGCATAGTACTCCTAGAAGAGGAAGGTATCATTGGAATGGTAGAGATTCTGATAGTTACAGAGGCAAGAGGTGGTCACTGGAATGATAGAGATTAAGATAAATGCGTTATGCAAGTGAGATCAGCTGATCCATGGAATAATCTCTGTGTGTAGAGAGATCACCATCACATTACAAACAACTGCAATAAGCAGCAGGTTCTAATGTTCCAAATATTGTGGGCAACAGTTATGAACAGATAAACATGTAGATTTAGAAGATGTGAGGGACAGTTTGTCTGATGAGAGACAAAGTAACGTAAATGCTGTGGTGAGGCCACAGCTTCGGATAAATGTTAATGGGATTATATTGTCTTGTATTTCTGATACAGATAGGCAGCTGTCTGTGCTGAGTGAGGCGACATTTCAGAGATGAAAAGGTGTAAATCCTTGGCCTGTTCTTCCTTTGCAGCATACTATGGTGGCCGATGCAATACTTGGGAAGTGTACTAAATTTTTATTGAAGTTTTTGAAATTTTCAACGAATTTGGCATTTGTTGCTATATTGTGATTCATGTTTTTGTCTTTGCAACTAACAGTGCTGGACTTCTGTCGCAGTGACGTGATGTTGCTGTGTATTGGGTCTACATGGTAGCTGTGTTTTGATGAATGTGTAATTAAAGAGATTTACACCCACTGTATTAAGTTCATCATGAGATCTATGTTGTCTTTTGAACCGAGAATGTGATTGAGCATACGTATAGGCAATGCAGTTCCATTACTGGACTGTCAACAAATTGTACAGAACTGGAGGTATGAGGTAGGGTTGACTTAGCCGAGAAAGGAGATGAAATGGTGGAATGAAGTTTGTTAGAGGTGCTGATTATTGCTCTTCAGCGTTTTCAGAATACACTGGTATGATTAACTGCTTTGCATATCAGTTTAAAGTTAAGGAGCGTAAGAAACATTTTTGATCATATCCTGTACCAGTAAATTACGTAGAAAAGGTTGAAGCAGAAGTAGAGGAGACGCTGCAGCAAGGGCTGATTGAACATGCTACTAGGTCTGACAGTAATGCTTTGCTATTTGTGCCAAAGAAGGGGTTGGTATCAGGCTGTTGCTCAATTCCTGGCAAATTAATGCAGTTACGGTGCCACAAATGGATAGGTCGTCGACATAACACAAGTTATTACCAAAAATTCATGGCGTTAGTGTCCTGTCTTCGATAAACCGTCGAGCAGGTTACTGGCCGATTGAGTTGTATCCTTCACGTCAGAAGATCACAGCATTCCTGTGTTACAGCTGCTGCTATCAAGCTACCCTTCTGGTAGAATATCAGTTCAGATGCATTTATCAGAATTTTCAATAGCATTCTGGCACTACACTTAAAAACGTGGTTAACTATGTATTTTGATGACGTGTTTATTGGAGAACGAAGTTGGGAGAAGCATAATGAGGTTTTGCGTAAGTTGTTAGATGTCATCAAATTTAATGTATCACTAAAAGTCGAAAAATTAAAGTTTAGACGGAAATGACTGCATCAAGGATTTTATCTGATTTGGAGACATTAGAAGCAATTAGGGGATTCCTCAATCCAAAAGTAAACAGTTTCGTGGCTTTCTGGGCTTGATTAATTTTTATAGAAGATGTATGAATTTAACAGTTCTGGCAATGTAACGTTTATGTACATTATTAGGGAAAAAGACTATTTGGGACTAAGACGCTCAAGCACAGAGTTTCAGTGCTTTTGCAGGGTACTTTACACATTACACTTAAGTATCCCTATTTGTCTAAATACAAATAATTCTTTTATAAGTCTTGGTGTTGAGTTACTTCGGGAATATGAGACAGAATGAGTGGCAAAGTGTCATGCTATCACTTTTGGAAGCCAGGTGGTCATGAAGTGTGAACACAAACATTCAGTTACTGGGCTTGAACCTCTACCCATTGTGTGAGAACGTATGAAATATAGGTGTTACTTATTTAATCTTCTCCCATGAACTATGGACCTTGCCGTTGGTGGGGAGGCTTGCGTGCCTCAGCTATACACAAGGCCATACCGTAGGTGCAACCACAACAGAGGGGTATCTGTTGAGAGGCCAGAAAAACGTGTGGTTCCTGAAGAGGGGCAGCAGCCTTTTCAGTAGTTGCAGGGGCAGCAGTCTGGATGATTGACTGATCTGGCCTTGTAACACTAACCGTAACGGCCTTGCTGTGCTGGTACTGCGAACGGCTGAAGGCAAGGGGAAACTACAGCCGTAATTTTTCCCAAGGGCATACAGCTTTACTGTATGGTTAAATGACGATGGCGTCTTCCTGGGTAAAACATTACGGAGGTAAAATAGTCCCCCATTCGGATCTCCAGGCGGGGACTACTCAGGAGGACGTCATTATCGGGAGAAAGAAAACTGGCGTTCTACGGATCGGAGCGTGGAATGTCAGATCCCTTAATCGGGCAGGTAGGTTAGAAAATTTAAAAAGGGAAATGGATAGGTTAAAGTTAGATATGGTGGGAATTAGCGAAGTTCGGTGGCAGGAGGAACAAGACTTTTGGTCAGACGAATACAGGATTATAAATACAAAATGAAATAGGGGTAATACAGGAGTAGGTTTAATAATGAATAAAAACAATAGGAGAGCGGGTAAGCTACTACAAACAGCATAGTGAACGAATTATTGTGGCCAAGACAGACACGAAGCCCACGCCTACTACAGTAGTACAAGTTTATATGCCAACTAGCTCTGTAGATGATGAAGAAACTGATGAAATGTATGGTGAGATAAAAGAAATTATTCAGGTAGTGAAGGGAAACGAAAATTTAATAGTCATGGGTGACTGGAATTCGAGAGTAGGAAAAGGGAGAGAAGGAAACATAGTAGGTGAATATGGGTTGGGGGTAAGGGATGAAAGAGGAGCCCGTCTGGTAGAATTTTGCACAGAGCCTAAATTAATCATTGCTAACACTTGGTTCCAGAATCATGAAAGAAGGGTGTATACATGGAAGAATCCTGGAGATACTGACAGGTTTCAGATAGATTATATAATGGTAAGACAGAGATTTAGGAACCAGGTTTTAAATTGTAAGACATTTCCAGGAGCAGATGTGGACTCTGACCACAATCTATTGGTTATGAATTATAGATTAAAACTGAAGAAACTGCAAAAAGGTGGGAATTTAAGGAGATGGGACCTTGACAAACTGACTAAACCAGAGGTTGTAGAGAGTTTCAGGGAGAGCATAAGGGAACAATCGACAGGAATGGGGGAAAGAAATACGGTAGAAGAAGAATGGGTAGCTCTGAGGGATGAAGTAGTGAAGGCAGCAGAGGATCAAGTAGGTTAAAAGACGAGGGCTAGTAGAAATCCTTTGGTAACAGAAGAAATATTGAATTTAATTGATGAAAGGAGAAAATATAAAAATGCAGTAAATGAAGCAGGCAAAAAGGAATACAAACGTCTCAAAAATGAGATCGACAGGAAGTGCAAAACTGCTGAGCAGGCATGGCTAGAGGACAAATGTAAGGATGTAGAGGCTTGTCTCACCAGGGTAAGATAGATACTGCCTACAGGAAAATTAAAGAGACCTTTGGAGAAAAGAGAAGCACTTGTATGAATATCAAGAGCTCATATGGGAACCCAGTTCTAAACAAAGAAGGGAAAGCAGAAAGGTGTAAGGAGTATATAGAGGGTCTATACAAGGGCAATGTACTTGAGGACAATATTATGGAAATGGAGGAGGATGTAGATGAAGACGTGAAACGTCCCCTTTGAACAATTATACATGACTGTGCTTAACCTGACATACAATATTTTTAGTGCAACGCAACCTGACTTTCAATAACCCTACAAAAGAATGGCCCTGACTAACATTAACCTATGCGTTTCACAAATCGCTTACCTCACAAAAATCTTGGTTACTCGAACTACTGCAACACAGCTGGCGCCACTACTGCCAGCGAAATAAAAGATTCAAACTATGGAAGGCACTAACTACTGATAGGGATAGTTAGCAAATAAAAGATATTAATAGAGAACAAACACTGTATTTACCTTAATAGTCATAATATATATAGCAGTTCATGACAAATTACAAAACTCCGCCATCTCTCACCCCACATCCACCACTGCTGGCGGCTCACCTCCAACTGCGCAACGCTACGCGCTGTTAACAGCCCAGCTGCCCAACACTACAATGGCGAGTATTACAACAACGCAAAGCAGCCACAGACTGCACACAGCACAGCCAGCGATTTTCATACAGAGGTGGCGTTACCAATAAAAAAACCTAAACAGCCTACTTACATAAAATTTTACAAATTGGTTTGGGCAGTGGCCAATACAGATTTGAAAAATTTTTTCATAATTACAAGAACAAAGAAATCAAATGCACACACTTATTGATACAATGTTGGTCAAAAGCTCAAATTTTCTCAGAATCCATAAAGACAGTCCTGATCGTTCATCACGGTAAAATAGTAGTGTTTTTCTCAAAGTCTGAGCAGTAGAAGAAAATGTACACGGAAGTAGTGGATTTCCATGCAATCTTGAAGAAGTAGTGTTGTCCTTCCAACGGAAAGACAGTGCTGACTCTTGACATGCAGACAGGTAATGGGCCACAACAGAGCAAACCCACAGCAGAGTCAATCGAAGTTTTGAAGAGTATTGGTAGGTCATCACAGAGCAGACCCACTGTAGTCCTGGTAGAGATTACGATATTGGTGGGCCACCAGAGGCGCAGACCCACTGCAGTCCTTGTAGAAATAATGGTACTGGTGAGTCAGCAAAGACGCAGACCCACTGTAGTCCTTGTAGAGATGACCAGCAGCCATCTGTTGTGACTGTGCAGGTGCACAATCACCGTCGAAGATTCTTGCAGAGAATATAGCAAGTCCATAAACCACCACATGTCCACTCACAAAAAATTTGTTTGAAATGTCCTTAGAACCAGCAATGCTGTTATCCACTCCCTTGCTGAATTATTAACACACGTGCAAACACTATCAGTCCCTACTTCTCACATATTGTCCATATACTATGACCAACAGAAACGTGTGCAGTGAAATGTAACTTAATTTGAAGAACTGGTGTCTATACAATTATAAATTTACAACATGAAAATACAATTACAAAGGTACAAAATACATCATTAAAGAACATAATAGTACAGATAACATTTGTAGTAATATGGGCTTTACAAAAGAATCGAAATAACATATACATCAGTGTTACAGGAATTATGACATGAGTACATACAGAAAAGATCAGAATAATTATTGAAACATCAACTTCACACATGAGCATTAAAACAGACCAGAATAAATAATGTCTAAACATCTTTACAAAGTAAATAACATATTATTAATGCCAATTATATTTGAGGATAACAGTATTCCTCATCATAGTGAATGTAGCTTAGTACGAGGGGCGTTCAGAAAGTAAGCTCCGATCGGTCGCGAAATGGAAACGACTATGAAAATCCGATAAAGCTTTGCACAGATGTGTTGGGTAGTGTCTCTAGTATAACCCTAGTTAGCATCACGTCGTTCTTCTCATTTCTGAGCTCGCAGTGAGTGCGTAAAGATGTCTAGAAAATAGTGTCTGCCGCCAAGTACGAGGGCCTGGTGAGAAATTTCGCCTGAAGCTATGCAGCTAACATTACATAACTGTCGTGCTGTTTCGTCTTCACGACAATTCTCAGCCGCATTCTATAGGGGCAATGAAGATGCTCCTGCATCGTTTTCAAATGGAAATGTTAGATTACCCACAATACAGTCCGCAATTGTCTCCCCCTGAGTTTCATCTCTGGTCACATGAACCGCTGTCTTTGAAGACAACATTTTGACACAGACAACGAGGTGTAGGCCAGCGTGGAGAATTGGCGGAAAGCACTGGCGGCTGCCTTCTATGATGAGGCTATTGAAAAGTTGGTACAATGCTATGACAAAAGTCTAAGTCAGAACGGCGACTACGTAGAGAAGTAGCTGAAAGGTGTAGCTAATTGTTACAAGTAAAACATTTCTGATGTACACTGTGGTTTCAATTTGGCAATCAATCGGAGCTTACTTTCTGAACAGGCCTCATATTAGAAAAATTCTACAACCTAAATCGTATCAGATAAACACATAAAGACAGGAAAAACAGAAATATATAAGAGTACACAAAAACATAGGGAGATAACACAATGGAAAGGACAGGGTTAGTTTTCAGTGTAACAATTGTACTGCAGTCCAACCGAAAACTTCATTCCATATCTTTCGTCTTATTTCAACATTTATTTCTCAAAAACATCCTATCCAAGCACGCTTTCTGTATTTATATGTTCATATATTTCTTACCTCATTATTTATTTTCCATTATCTTACTTCATAATTTATTTCCAAGAAAATCCTACGTAAACCTTTTGTCCCTAAACCCTACTTTTTTGCTCATATTCTCTTTCAAAAATACTGTTTTTTTTTGGCCAATCCATATTTTTATAGCTTCTCAATGCATTTCTTCCAATTCATCACAACTCATTCTCTTATATAGTCTACCCCCTCTTAAACTAACTGAAATCAACTGAGCTCAGATGCTAAACTAAGGGACGAGGCAATGCAGCAGCACAAAACAATTAACACAAACAGCAATGATAAAAAATACAAAAGGCAAAGCAAGCAGCATAAATTACAACTAATATAATGCAATGAGCAGCAAACAAGAAAAATAAATCAGTAGTAAACTGGCTTAACAGAGTAATGCAAAGTGAAATTTAGTAGCACTATGCCTGGCAAACAGCTGCAGTAAATGCTATAAAGTATACCTAAGCATGACAAAGCTCAAGCAGAAAAAATAGTACACAAAGACAACAATGCAGACAAGGGAAATGTATATTCACATCTTAATGTCTATGTAATTAAAGTGGTGCACAACAACTTATTCTTCCAAATAAATTACGAAGTACTTGAAAAGAAAATTGTGAATGCAGTTCCTGTGAAGGTAAATGTCTTTTTGTGCTCCCTCATTTTTTTGAAAAAATTATTATTTACTCGATCTGTAGACAGAAAATATTTATATTAATACATCTATAAAATTTTATTTTAACCAATGCTCCAGTGCAGCTAGAGACTAGATATCAAATGAAATAAGCAACTATTTACAAAGCAAAGCATAAGAACATCGTTCAATAGTCATGTGGCATTTCATAAGTAGTAAAAAAATCTCTCATCTAGAAAGACAGTAGTCATAGTCAGGTGTGTAGACAAACTATTTCTTGTCATTTCATTAGGCATTAAAGTAAATAACAGAAAGTACGATATGTTTCCAAGTAATTAGCGTGTCGTATTTGCGATGCTTTCTCTAAAGGAATGACAATGGCGAGGATAATGGCCCCCTTTTTTTTTCCACCTGTACCTCTGAACAGGCCCTCACTAATGGCTTTTTTTTTCAGGTGTCTGACACAGCTGGGTGCCCACAACGCATTACATGCAGGTGGTCCGTTAACTTTCTTACGGAAATATTTACGACACCAGTTTCCACTACAGTGACAGTCTCAAAAAAAAATATTTCACAGGGCAAGAATTTGAGTTACAAATCTGTAGAAACAAAATCCTATTGATATAACAGTGTCCAAAAAATTTTCGTCGGCATTGTGATACATCCACGCATATACACACATTTCATAACTCTTAAAGTACGATTCTTGGTTTCCAACAACCTTTTCCACAAATCAGAGTCCCTAAACACTACTCATTATTCCTTACCTTATTCGTCGACACTTCTTCAATATTTCATCATTACAGATATGTAGCATAATCAAATAACTCATATATCATCAGCTTACTGATCATAAACATACCGCAACACCATAGTACACATAGTCATCGTAATGATAACATCATAACACCTCAGTCAACTCTCAAAATCGTCGTAGCTTCCTCCAATAATTTCAAAACCTAAAAAAATTCTCTGCTCATGTCAAAAGTGTCATCTGCCTCAAACGCACTTTAAAAATCATGATATCATACCAAATACATCATTCAGAGCTCTCATAGTATCACAATGTTTCCGAAAAAATATGAACAGTTCACAAAGTACAGACAAAATACAATTTCATAAGTGTGAGGTTATCCAACTGTGTAATTCCGTAAACATGTGTCACTGATGTAGTAAAAAAAGTTTATCTCTCAGTTAAATGATCAGATAGCTGTGTAATTTGTGTGTTAGAGAAATATGGTACCGATGTGTAAATTTGTATAAGCAAATACCATATTAGCTAGGGCTCCTTGTGCTTGCCAAACACATGGTACACAAAGTAGGCGTGCACCCCCCTGAGGATTAATGTAATTATACCCTCAGGTGTTACAGATTACAGCAATGGAATGAAATGTATCACGGAAAACCTTAGTATCATTGTACTCCAAATATCTTTAAAAATAAATGATTTAAGTACAAAATTAATCACTCAAATACGTGTCCTGTGGCGCTAAATGTGCGTCTTGCTGTATGATAATCTCTGTGGAAGTGTCATAGTTATTGTCCTCCGAAAGCTAAGTTCTGCAAAAGCCAATGTACTTACCTCATGATATACCAAATTTCAAGTAAACCAAAATGTTGCATTACAATGTCATTAACAATACTGGTATATGTTCTAAGTATGTGAGCCTTATAGTCGTTACGTAATCGTGCAACTAACAAGCAAGAATGTACAAATAACAACACTGTGTCGTCTGTTCACTACAACAATGTATTTGTAATTTCTGTTTAAATAAGCTCTCTTGGTTCTTGACTGGATATTTAACTTCAAACATTGTTGCATGTTAACAAATTCTAAGTCTGACAAAGCATACTAGCAATGTAAAGTGAAAAATTTTATGGCAAAGACAAAGTTAAAAAGCAGATTATCTTTCGATAAACGGTTTTACATGTGAAATGTGGTGTAAACCTTTACTCTTCCTGGTACTCAGAGGTTCAACTTGAACGGAATTATCATGCAGTATACGTCGGTGAGGAATGCTAAAATTTCTCAAGGTTAGTGTCTGTGTCATTTTTCTCTGAGCCAGCCGGCGCAGGTGGCTGCCTGCGGTGGGAGTCATTCTCTGTTCCTTTGTTGGTGCGCGTCGTTATTGGGATTAGGAGACCTAGCTTCTACAAATTCACGTTGTCGAAAGTGCCCTGCTCTGTTTGAATCCCACCAGTTCTGATAAAATTCAGGTCTGTCGTTATGTCGGTAGTTTACATAGTTTCTTGTTTGTCGGTCATGTGGTGGAGAATTTCGCCCGGAATCGTAACTGCGTGCTGAACTGTTGCGTCTGAAGTTATTCTGTCTCCCTTGATAATAATTGTTTTGGTTCCCATATTGTCCGTTTCTAAGGTAATCTCTGTCATATTCATTACTACGCAAACGCGATCTTTCTCTGTAACTATTATTACTCTGCCAGTGGTTGTCATATGGGTGGTGTCTGTTTTGGTCACGATATGTGTTGTGAGAATAGCCTTGTCGTGTCCAGTTATTATTTCTGTCATCGCGGAATTGTGACGGATGTGACCTGTAATTGTTGTGCTCCTGTTTTCGCGTTCCGCGAATGTCAGTGTCAATTTCCAGTTCTTGTAAGAGCCCCTGAAAAGCTTCAATGTCGTCTTTGCAACGTCCTGCCAAAATAATATGCCGTAAATGTTCAGGTAATTTGATTAAGCAAATGCGGATGAGTTCTGAGGGGCTGTATGGGTTTGAAAGATACTGATTCTTATGCAACATGTCTTCAAAATATTTCACAAGACTGGAAAATTCAGATTGTTCAAAGTGTTTCATCATTATGATGCTATGTTTTACTCGGTCTTGTGTAGCTTGAGACCAATATGCTGAGAGGAAGGCATGATAAAAATCTCCTTCACTGTGACAATCGTGAATGACCAATCGCATTCTTACAGCTGGTTCATTCTCCAAGTAGCCACACATAAATTCTAATCTGTGTTCTATCGACCAGTTGGGAGGAAAACAATGAGAGAATTGATGGAGCCATGTTTGTGGATGAATGTCGTTGCCAGAATTCTTAAATGTTTTGAATTTACGTGTAGTAATGAACAGCTTATAGTCAAAGTCATCATGTCGGCGAGTCGCATATCGGTCATTGTTACGTCGTTTCGGCGGTTCCATTTCAAAATTCGGTGCACCTTGCCAATTTCTTTCATAATTTCCGAAATGCGCTGTGTTATTATTTTGTGGCTGTTCCGTATTTCTATGTCCCTCTTCCTGTATTGGGGCGCGAGTGTCCTCTGAAATACGTAATTCTTGTATTACCTGTGTCAGCTGATCTTGTACTTCCCGGATTTCTCTTTGGTGTTGCGTATTAATTTGATTCAGATTTTGTTTCAGTTTCCTAATTTGTTCGCACTCTTCTGTCTCATTAAAGACTACCGGTTTTGTGTCATTCAGATTATCATCTACCTTCGTAGATAAATTAGTGAATTGATCCGAAAGTTCGGCTACTTTCTCCGATAGTGTACTTATTTCCTCAGTGTGTTTTTCTGAACCAAGTTTCAGAGTGTCCATTCGTGTTGAAATCGTATCTACTGTGTCCTTTAAGTTTTCTTGAGTTTTTGCAAGTTGCGTAACCGAATCGGTAGATGCAACTGAGTCAAATTTAGCTTGCAAGGTCTCATGATTTTCATGAACAATAGTTTGCAGTTCTTTTATGGCTGCTTCGTGATTCTGTAATGCATTTTCATGCCGCGAAAAAATAGGTTGAAAATGCTCACAAATTTGAGTTTTTACGTCATTACAGACTTTTTGACATTTCGATTCAATGTTATGTAACTCAGTAGTTAAATCTTCACGTGTTTGTTCAAGAGTTTGTTCCAGTGAGTCTAACTTTTGAAGCTATTGCTGTGTTTGTCTCCGAGTTTGTTCCATCGTGTCTAACTTTTGAAGATTTTGTTCCATTGTGTCTAACTGTTGCTGTGTTTGCCTCTGATTTTGTTTCATTTGCTGCATTAATTGCAATAATAATGTGTTAGTGTCTGGAATCGTTTCCTCTATGCTTTTCGGCACTGCATTAGCACCGGCAACATTTACATTTTGACAAGCGGAAAATGTGTCTTGACTCATTTGAGAAAACGGCGAGGACGCAAAACCTGAGTCTACAGTATTTGCAATATTGTGTTCTGTCATTCCCGATTCCTGAGGCGAGCTATTGCCGACCGATCGATCGATAATGCTTCCCTGTTCACTACCTGTTTCACTGTCTACACCATTATTTGACGCCCGCTCCATTTCCCTAAGCACAGTTACCAAATTACTACTTTGAACATTAGTTCATTCATTACACAGTGGCGCTAACACACTGCTTTTGTCTTCGCTGTCATTTCTCAATTTACTTTGGAACCTAGTGTTACGTTTTTCACACGCAATTATTGTCACAATATTTCACACGATAACACAGAAAAGCACAATTTGAAGAGCAAAAATAAGAGAACACATTAACATAGCACTGAAAATAATATGTAGTTAATTGCAAGCGCAGCTGCGAAATACTTGGTGCAAATCTACATGCATGCCACAACTGTCTTACTGTACAACAATGAAAGACTGCAACTACAAAGGAGATTCTCTCTACAATTACGCGCTAGCAATAAAAAAAAGCTACACTAATTACACAAACTACAAGAAAAAAATCAGAAGATTCCAGTGAGGTATCCTCGGCTAAGGGTCGACATATGAAACGTCCCTTTGAACAATTATACATGACTGTGCTTAACCTGACACACAATATTTTTAGCGCAACGCAATCTGACTTTCAATAACCCTACAAAAGAATGGCCCTGACTAACATTAACCTATGCGTTTCACAAATCGCTTACCTCACAAAAATCTTGGTTACTCGAACTACTGCAATACAGCTGGCGCCACTACTGCCAGCGAAATAAAAGATTCAAACTATGGAAGGCACTAACTACTGATAGGGATAGTTAGCAAATGAAAGATATTAATAGAGAACAAACACTGTATTTACCTTAATAGTCATAATATATATAGCAGTTCATGACAAATTACAAAACTCCGCCATCTCTCACCCCACATCCACCACTGCTGGCGGCTCACCTCCAACTGCGCAACGCTACGCGCTGTTAACAGCCCAGCTTCCCAACACTACAATGGCGAGTATTACAACAATGCAAAGCAGCCACAGACTGCACACAGCACAGCCAGCGATTTTCATACAGAGGTGGCGTTACCAATAAAAAAACCTAAACAGCCTACTTACAGACGAAATGGGAGATATGATACTGCGTGAAGAGTTTGACAGAGCACCGAAAGACCTGAGTCGAAACAAGGCCCCGGGAGTAGACAACATTCCATTAGAACTACTGTGGCCTTGGAAGAGCCAGTCCTGGCAAAACTCTACCATCTGGTGACCAAGACGTATGAGACAGGCGAAATTCCCTCAGACTTCAAGAAGAATACAATAATTCCAATCCCAAAGAAAGCAGGTGTTGACAGATGTCAAAATTGCCGAACTATCAGTTTAATAAGTCACACCTGCAAAATACTAACGCGAATTATTTACTGACAAATCGGAAAACTGGTAGAAGCCGACGTCGGGGAAGATCAGTTTGGATTCCGTAGAAATGTAGGAACACGTGAGTCAATACTGACCTTACGCCTTATCTCAGAAGAAGCTTAAGGAAAGGCAAACCTACGTTTCTAGCATTTGTAGACTTAGAGAAGCTTTTGGCAATGTTGATTGGAATACACTCTTTCAAATTCTGAAGGTGGCAGGGGTAAAATACAGGGAGCGAAAGGCTATTTACAGTTTGTACAGAACCAGATGCCTGTTATAAGAGTCGAGGGGCTTTGAAAGAGAAGCAGTGGTTGGGAAGGGAGTGAGACAGGGTTGTAGCCTCTCCCCGATGTTATTCAATCTGTATATTGAGCAAGCAGTAAAGGAAACAAAAGAAAAATTCGGAGTAGGTATTAAAATTCATGGAGAAGAAGTAAAAACTTTGAGGTTCGCCGATGACATTGTAATTCTGTTAGAGACAGCAAAGGACTTGGAAGAGCAGTTGAACGGACTGGACAGTGCCTTGAAAGGAGGGTATAAGAGGAACATCAACAAAAGCAAAACGAGGATAATGGAATGTAGTCGAATTAAGTCGGGTTATGCTGATTGAATTAGATTAGGAAATGAGACACTTAAAGTAGTATAGGAGTTTTGCGATTTGGGAAGCAAAATAACTGATGATGGTCGAAGTAGAGAGGATATAAAACGTAGACTGGCAATGGCAAGGAAAGCGTTTCTGAAGAAGAGGAATTTGGTAGCATCGAGTACAGATTTAAGTGTCAGGAAGCCGTTTCTGAAAATATTTCTATGGAGTGTAGCCATGTATATAAGTGAAACATGGCGATAAATAGTTTAGACAAGAAGAGAATAGAAGCTTTCGAAATGTGGTGCTACAGAAGAATGCTGAAGATTAGATGGGTAGATCACTAATGAGGGGGTATCGAATAGAACAGGGGAGAAGAGGAGTTTTTGGCACAACTTGACAAGAAGAAGGAACCGGTTGGTAGGACATGTTCTGAGGCAACAAGGTATCGCAAATTTAGCATTGGAGGGCAGTGTGGAGGGTAATACTCGTAGAGGGAGACCAGGAGATGAATACACTAAGCAAATTCAGAAGGATGTAGTTTGCAGTAAGTACTGGGAGATGAAGAATCTTGCACAGGATAGAGAAGCATGGAGAGCTGCATCAAACCAGTCTCAGGACTGAAACCACAACAACAACACATTTAATCATGTTGTTGTTGTGGTCTTCAGTCCTGAGACTGGTTTGATGCAGCCCTCCATGCTACTCTATCGTGTTCAAGCTGCTTCATCTCCCAGTACGTACTGCCGCCTACATCCTTCTGAATCTGCTTAGTGTATTCATCTCTTTGTCTCCCTCTACGATTTTTACCCTCCACGCTGCTCTCCAGTACTAAGTTGGTGATCCCTTGATGTCTCAGAACATGTCCTACCAACCGATCCCTTCTTCTAGTCAAGTTGTGCCACAAACTCCTCCCTAATTCTATTCAGTACCTCCTCATTAGTTATGTGATCTTCCCATCTAATTTTTAGCATTCTTCTGTAACACCACATTTCGAAAGCTTCTATTCTCTTCTTGTCCAAACCATTTATCGTCCATGTTTCACTTCCATACATGGCTACACTCCATACAAATACTTTCAGAAACGACTTCCTGACACTTAAATCTATACTCAATGTTAAAAAATTTCTCTTCTTTAGAAACGCTTTCCTTGCCATTGCCAGTCTAGATTTGATATCCTCTCTACTTCGACCATCATCAGTTATTTTACTCCCTCCTTTACTACTTAAAGTGTCTCATTTTCTAATCTAATCTAATCATATGGACAAAGTTTACACTAACAACATATGATTTCAGTTTCTAATGTCTGTAAAACCGTCTCATGGTCACTTAGCCAGAGGGACGCAGAATATCAAGAAATTTAATTTTACATTTGACTATATACCTAGTCGGGATAGCTTCGTCGCTGATGCACTTTGAAGATGTCCCTTAGTATTAAATCAAGTTACCTTTCGCCATAGACCGTAAGATGGCTCGCAGAGTATAGGTGGAAATGCAGAACCGGTTTTGCTCGTATCTCTGCTCCTATTGCAGCTTCTGTGTTGATACTCGTGAAGATTGCTGTATGTCTGCTAAATTTGATGGGAATCGATCCATGCTGAACACAGCTAAACAGCTGAGCGACTATGCGCCATGAAATTCATACAACATCAGATTATCATCCATGACTGAATCTGTACATATCGTGTCGTTTGAAATATTCCTTCATAATGTGAAATTCAGGAAAACTAGCTTGTGTTTATTCAGGTACATGTCCTGAAGAGAACCATTCACTAACGCTCCCTCTGGAACAGCACATTGAGACACTTACCGTATTGTTGAACAGATTCACTGAAGAATCCTCCAGACATGTCTCAGCATTATTTATTAGAATCAAGTTTCTGAGCACTCAGTTCAGGACTGAACGCACAAAATACAGCAAAAATAAGCAATGACCTACGCTTTCCGCTTAGAATTTGGCAGTGTTTTCTACTTACAAATGCGCTATATGTGACGTGGACCACTACTGTCGACAGTAAAATGAAAATGAAAAATAGTTTTTGTTCTTGATGTCTGACGCTAAAGTTAGATGTTGAACAATATTCAGCTCTAATTGTCTCTCGGTGTCGGTGGAGCTCATGATTAATGACTCTGCACTCTATGGCAGAAGGTGCTTTTGAACTTCTTTGGTAATTGGAAACCATAAAGATGTCCGCTGACCACTTTGAAACCAGGTTTAGTGTCCCTTCATTAGCGGGGGACCAACTCTAGACCTGTAGCACTTCTTCTTACATCATTGTGTACAAAGACAAGATGAATATTTCTCTAATTACTTCTGAATCGTTGAAAGACTGCGAGTTTTAATTGAAAATGTATCTCTTTTTTTATGTAATTTATTTTCGGTCTGAATTTTTTTCCAACTCTCTTCGAAGTTATATTACATTTTTAAGTGCATTTTTGTTAGAGAAGTACATTCCTATGGCTGTAATAACAATTTAAAGGACTCAAAACGATTTCCAACACAAATTACATAATATTCGGAAACAATGGGAAATCGAGGACAGGAAATCGGATGACCAACATGAATGTTCCAAACGTTTGCACCACTAAATCCTATGTTTTCCCATTTCCAAGCTGTCTATATGGTCAATTTCTTTGGTCACTCAGTTCTTCATGTTGTAACCGAGTTGCATAGATCATTTCCTACTATATACTGTTAATTAATGTCCCCTTTGCTTTCCTATAATTTTTTCGTGTTCTATATACTTAGTGTTTTCAGTTCTAACAAATAGTAACCATTTTGATTTGGAAAATGTATGATTTATTCTTTTAAAATCGAGACATCTTCTGATGTGGTCAAGAAGATTTGCATATTTCACGCTTGGTATTTTATTACCCTCCACTCTCTAGAAAAATAGATGAATTCCATTTACCTACCAGGAAATACTGCTCATAAAATTTCGATCAGTTAAAGTCTACGGAAGTCTTGGGGAAAGGGCATTGCCCAGAGATTAACGAAGGTATCATCCCAGCAGTCAGATGAGGTGATTTAAAGGAACGGCGAAAAATGTATGCCAGAAACAACAGTTGTAGATTTAATCGCCTTCTGACGCAAATTACATGTATTCACCTTGCGCAACAAGTTTATGGAGCACTGAAGTGAATTTATCTTCTCCATCCAGAATTACAAGGTGCAATAGAACATTCATGTACGTGGTAATTAGAAGACAAAACATTACAGTTCGCATATTATTCTTTTTCGTAAATAACTGATGTTCTTCCTTATTGTGTTTCATAGAGAATTAGTGTACGAGGAGCGGGTAATTTCTTTTATATTGTCATACGTATTAAGAGAACACGTATAATAAGTCCAAAGCAAAATGCTTAACTACTTGTTAGAACTGAAAACGCTAAGTGTGAAGAACACAAAAAAAAAATCGTACGAAAACACAATGAACATTAATTAAGAGTATTTCGTAGGAAATGATCTATGAAAATCGGTTACAACATTAAGTACTGAGTGGCCAAAGAAATAGCGTAATTTCTGGAACTAATTCATTGGAAGCAACTATGGAAATATCTCTCAGAGGTAACTGATTTATCTTTACGTTTCTTCTTATTTTTCTGCGCCGTATAATGTTTCTCATCCGTATCCTTATCCGGCAACTAGAACTAATACAGTATTCAAGAGATGTTTATTTCCTTAGTTGACGTAATGTGATAACGAAAATAATGCTTTTATTAGTTAATTTTGCAGGAAGCATATACTCCTCTTGTATCACTGATTTATCCATAGTGAGGGCGTGTAGTGGATAATGTACGTAAATATGGTGTAAGATCTCGAGCAACAGCAGAAATGTTTATAGCTTTTACTGTAAGAAGAAATTGCTGAAATGTTTAATTGATAGGCCCTGAACAGCTTTATTAAATGCATATAGTTAAAGTAAATGTCGTTAAATGACAAGAGAGATGAGCAGCAATTAAATTTTACCTAATATCGTTCCAAAGTGTACTACTGGACACCATCTTTCAACGCTATTATTGCATGGCAGACAAACATCGTCATTTACTTGCTTCATTGGATTATTTCATTGGTTTTAACTTTCCTGATGCGAATAAGAGATGTAAAAGCCAAGTTTCAAATTTTGTACCATTTACTGATGAGGTGGCAGTCACCTCCAGACTACGGATGAGAATGAATGGGAACTACCGACCTCAGTAGTTAATGGATTACAATACAATTTTTCTACATTCTTTCTGATCTATGAAAGTCTTTTT
Organism: Schistocerca serialis cubense; assembly: GCF_023864345.2. NCBI lineage: Eukaryota > Metazoa > Arthropoda > Insecta > Orthoptera > Acrididae > Schistocerca > Schistocerca serialis. The sequence goes on from NC_064644.1 coordinate 546,874,998, forward strand.
AACTGCAGCTACATTTTACTCGTTCCACGTACATCACGATAATCAGCATAATCATCAGTTATATATTATTCGAACTTTTGCCTAAAATACTTCGGCGCGGTTCATGAAATTCTTTATACGCAGTTGTTGCGAAGAACTGAACAAATAATTGCTTTTAGTTGTGGCGTGATGTTTCCAGGTGGCAGTTTTCTAATTAATGAGCGAATACCCAGATACATAAAAATTATCTCTTGTTACTCTGTACCGTCGAGTTCTTTAGCCATTCCATACCGCTTGCCATCGGCCGCAACTCGACACCGCGTGTGAATCGAGGTGCACACAAATTACACTGGCTTTCAGGAGACGAGAAAAAGGAAGTAAACTGGCGCCATAAATATCAATTAGGAGGGACGGCTCAACGTAGGAGGCAGACAACGGAAGCAGAAGCGGCGACACGCAGCGCATTTTCCTTCTCTTCCTGGACGCACGCGGCCGCACAGCAACACGGGCGGCGAATGGGCACCAGCCATGCGCGTGTCGGCACGCATCGCTGGCAGCCGCTCTTGTGCAGTCATTAGACATGTGTTTTCCCCCCTGCTGGCTGGCCGCTCCTTTTCTGTTCACCAGATTCTGCACACACACTTTCAGAATTACAAGATTTATGACTTCCGGTAACCAAGCGCCCTGAGTTACACCAACAACTGCAAAATTAATAAGTTGTTGTGTTCTTTAGTCCAAAGACGGGTTCTATACAGCTCTCCATGCTACTCATACTGCACAAGCCTTTTCATCGCCGGGCAACTACTGCAGTCCATTTCTTTTTGCACCTGCTTAGTGTTTTCATCTAGTGGTCTCTTTCCTATCAACCCATCCCTTCATTCAGTCAAGCTGTGCAACAAATTTCCTTTCTCTTCTGTTCTGTGCAGTATCTCCTCACTAGTTACGCAATTTACCCATCTAATCTGCAGCATTCTTCTGTAGCACCACGTACCAAAAGCTTAATTTATTCTCTTGTTCAAACTGTTTACCGTCTACGTTTCACTTCCATTCAAGGCTAAACTCTGCACAATTTCTTTCAGAAAGGATTTCCTAACAAATTTCTCTTATTCAGAAACGCTTTTCTTCCTGTTGGCAGTCTACATTTTATGTCCCCTGTGTTTCGCACATCATCAGCTATTTTATAGCCCAAATAGCCGAACTCATCTATTACTTGTAGTGCCTCGCTTAATTCCCTCAGCATCTCCTCATTTAATTTCATATCCCTTGTTTTCTTTTATTGATATTCGTATTATATCCTACTTTCAAGACACTGTCCGTTCATTTCAACCGCTCTTGCATGTTCTTTGCTGCCTCTGACAGAATTACAATTCCATCGGATAACCTCAAGTTTTAATTACTTCTCACTGAACTTTAATTCCTTCTACAAAGTTCTCTTTTGTTTCCTTTATAGCTTGCTGAATGCACGGATTGAATAACATCTGGGATAAGCTACTACTCCCGCTCACCCCCTTCTGAACCACTGCTTCCCTCACATGTCCCTCGACTGTTATTACTGCTGTCTGGTTTCTGAAAGTAACCTTTCACTCCCTGTATCTTACCACGCTACTTTCAGAATTTCAAACTACCTATTCGAGAAAATATTGTCAAAAACTTTCTCTAAGTCTACAAATGTACTGAACTCAGGTTTCCCTTTCCTTATCCTGTCTTCTAAGATAAGCCATAGGGTCGGTACTGCCCGTGTGTTTCTACATGAGTGAAAACTGTTCTTTCCTGAGGACGGATTCTGCTAGTTTATCCATTAGTCTGTAAAGAATACATGTTATTTTGCAACCACAACTTCTTCAACAGGTATTTTCGTAATAGTCATTGTCGTTAGCTTATTAGATTCTTCTTGAAGACTAAGGGTGTTTCACCTGTCTCATACATCTTGCACAGCAGAATAGTTTTGTCTTGGTTAGCACTCCCAAAGGTATCAATAGTTTCGAAGGAATGTCGTCTACTCCAGAGACCTTCTTTCGGCTTAGATCTATCAGTGCTGTTTCAAATTTTTCTCGAGGTATCATGTCTCCCATCTTATTTTCATCTACATCCTCTTCTCTTTACATAATATTGTCTTCAAGTTAATTTCACTTGTATGGCCTCTCTGTAAGCTAATGGCGGGATATAGAAACACTCACAAACATTCTAAAGCTCAAAGGAAGGTTTCAGAGAACAGTTTATCTTTTGTAGAAAGACAGAAGATTGGATAGTATGTGAAGTTTCATGTAGAAATGTAATCAGTTACAGCTGAATAACATATAAATTATATAATTAATAGCCAATGCATGAAAATAATTCGCCCTTTATCCTGATCATTTACCAGTTGGTAACATAATATTGAAGAAATAAATAAATGCAAATATTTATTAATAAAAGGTATTATGTTTACAGTGGTAGTAATAAATATTAGTCTCACCGTTAAATATCGACGTCATTAAGAACAACATGGGTAATAATAAAACATATAAAAGAGAGATACTTGTATTTGTCACACTAATTTTATTCTTTTAAAATGCTTCATTTTACGAAACTTTTTTGGAAAGAGTGTCAGCCATTACAATGTCATTGTCGTTTACTACTTGGTTGTATGTGTCTTTAGCACAAATGTAAGTAGGCATATCTCTGAAGGCGCCAAGTCGTGAAAAAGGATGGTGTGAGGTAATGCGGGTTATGTGCACGGTTTTATAGGATTCAAATAATATAGCAATGTTAATTTATTCCAGTAAATGAATTACTACTGAACTTAGAATATTAATTACTGCCAGATTAGCGTTAACATTTCAAATTAACATAATAAAAAAATTTTTCTTTAAAAGCAGTTGATGAGCTGGTAAACCGGACACATTTTAACAGTACAAAAATTCTACGGGTAGAGCTGTACGTTATTTATTCCTTCAGGTTGGACAGAATCAGAACTGAAGTAAACCATTCCCTCTCCGGATAACAAAATGAAAATGACCCCAACTATTATACAGTCATCTTTTTTGGACATAGAATCGCCATTTAATAGAATTGAGAAACATTTCGTTCATTGATTTCTGTGGCAATGAATATGGTGGTAATAAAACTATGTTAATTACAACAACTGTGTTAGGAATTTTGTTGCAGATTTTACGAGAAGTGTAACGTAAAGCTGCGACCGCTGTAAAGTAATGCAGAATTAATCTATAAAAATAAACATGTAGAGTAGTGGTATTGAGGTTAGGAGAGAGATAATGCAACGTTGCAAAGGCTGTGAAGTAATGACGAATTAAAAATTACCTGTGGTGTTGAACGTCGATATAATTTAGTTTATTTGTAAAGTACACAATGCTTGCTTAAAGAAAGCAAACCACTCCATCCGCTGTCGTGCATAATGGTAAAATTAAATTGCCAATCGATTGCGCCTTCTATATGCTTTACATTGATGTGTACGATGGAAATAGAGTGGTAGGATACGCTTTTGTGAGGAATAGAAACAATTGAAACAGCTGTCATGCATTTTACTGAAACAGATCGTCAATAAATGGCACCTTTTACATCGGATTCATAGAAATGTCTTCAGAATAAAGTATTTTAACGAAAACAATAACTTTCAACTAATTGTGTAATTTTCATCATTAGCGTTAAACGAAATCTTCAACATGTTGTATCAGTCATTAAATTTGATTACGAAATACGAGAGATATTGCACCCCGACAATAAAACACCACTGAGAAATAATGCATGTAATTACCGCCCATTGGAAACGTAACATATTGCGTAAGCAACAGCGAGCACTAGAGTAAGCCTTTCAGTGCAACTTTACTTTTCCGCATATGATCCTGTTCGTGCACCGGCACAAAAAACCATTATCATGTTCCTGCTGCTGATGTAATAAAACATCATCGGTAGGATTCTACTGCGTGAAACCTCTGCATATCTGACATCTCATTCATTATGCATGTGTCAACTCGTTCCGTCCGTTATCTTCTGGCTTATCTACTTCAACATCATGAAATGGCAACAAGGACGAAATAGATAGCTGATACGGAAGCGTAACACTGAGCACTCGAATCTTACTGGTGTGCAATAGAGAGAGAGAGAGAGAAAAAAAAACAGAGTCAGGCAGGGTCTTGCACAATTTTAGCAATAGATTAGTTAATTATAGCTTCTGTTAAATCATAGAGGAACTACAAATCGACACGTAAAATTCGTTGCCAAATGGGAATATTGAGATACCACACATGTCCATTTTTTGACAAAATTAATTTACCTTTTAATTTGTACTTTAAGCATATAAGGCGACCATGATGTGGAGAAACTCCACATATTCTGTCATTTTGTAGAGTGTTATGCAGCCATTGCCTCACATAAAGAGAAGAAAAACACCAACAGGTGCCAAAGATATTGGATTTTTCAAAATTTTATGTTATCAGCACATTTTCAAACAGAGAGAATAATCAATATGTGTCTATAAAATGGCAATAAAATGCATGACCTAAGGCGATTTCGAATATTCTTACCAAAAGAAGGAATCTTCCAGAACTTCTACTACCACATACACAATTGGGCAACGTGTGTCAAGGAATGAGTTATGTATGGGGTATAATTCCAAAGAGAATGTATAATCGATATAATTTGTTTGACTTTGGTCCATATTAGAAGTAAATTATGTGTTGTTTAATGACTTATGCTTTTTATTGCAAAGTACTGAGAAAGCCCACATGCTCACTAAATAAATTTTAGCTTAACGTCAAGAAAACGTATCACGATTATCTACAGTCCATTGGCATTCTTCCCCCTATATCCATTTTAATGGAAGATGAGAAGAAAACCAGAATTTCAGCGATCTGGAATATGGTTTGTATCTCTTGAGAAGTTTCGTTTTCTTGGACATGGGGAGTTTCGTAATATTCCGTTTAAACAGTACTAATTTTGTGCGGCATGCAAAATAGGAAAAATCTGTATAAACTGAGACTACTCTTTCTCACTTGACAGTAGCGTGTGTAGTAATGTAATTATCATCTCGACAAAATGTAGATGCGTCCGTGTAGTTCAATGCTGATGTGAGCGAGTCACGCTTAGGAATGACACAATCTTCGGACTGTGGATGAGATGACAGAGACTTTGAGTGTAGAAATCTGCAATTTAAGTGCTCGGGAAACGTTCTATCTCGAAATAAAACATCGTCGTCGTTCTGGAAACGATGCACAAACTTCCTTCATCCGAAGATAAGAGAAAGAAGTCATTGTCCGTCTTGTAGTGAGAACAAGTTTGGTAACACAAAATTTGGCACCCCGAAGAAGCAGCATGTGTGACTGTCTCCCGAACATAGTGAGGTGGCGAGTTGTCACGGAGCTAAAACTCCCTCTATGGTCTACGACGACTGCCCGCGATGCTTCCTCCTGACAGTCTTCCGCAGTCGCCAGCCACTGTGGTCGAGCGGTTCTAGGCGCTTCAATCCGGAACCACGCGGCTGATAGGTCGAAGGTTCGAATCTTGCCTCGAGCATGGATGTGTGTGATGTCCTTAGGTTAGTTGGGTTTAAGCAATACTAAGTCTAGGGGATTGATGATCTGAGATGTCAAGTCCCTTAGTGCTTAGAGCCATTTTTCTGCAGTCTCGGAACGGTTTGTCACTTAAGGTGGGAAGGACGTCAAACAGGCCGACTTGGAGCAGGAGAGGCACCACAGGACATTTTAATTTCCACTGTCTATACTTTTACAAATAAATTCATAAAACTTTAACAGCATGGCCAGGAAGGATTCAGAATTCATACTCAAAGCACTGGAATTTCAAAAACGTAGCAAAACACATTTTTTTACATGTGAAATTTCATCTTTTTTCCATTTACTACGGGCTTCATTTGTTGCTATAGGTACACTTTTCTTCCTAAGTAAGAGAGATTCTTCTATGACTTTTGCACTGCATACAAACCATAGTTACAGGTGTATGAGACTCTAGAAGTTATTTAATTTATGAAAAAATGAATGAACTGTTACATTTTAAACTTCATGATTAGAAAAAGCTCAAGTTTTATAGTAAATTATCTCAATTTTTTCCACAGTTTTTTAATAGACTCTAGAGTTTCATACACCTGTAACTTCTGTTTGTATGCTATGAAAAATTCATCAAAGAATCTCTCTTACTTAGGAAGAAAAGTGTACCTATAGCAACAAATGTAGCCAGTAATAAGTGAAAAAATGATGAAATTTCACATGTAAAAAAGGTATTTTGCTACGTTTTTGAACTTCCGCTGTGATGAGTGTGAGTCCTCAAACCTTCATCTGGTCATGGTGACAAAGTTTTATGAATTTATTTGTAAAAGTATAGGCAGTAGAAATTAAAATGTCCTGTGGTGACTCTCCTGCTCCAAGTCGGCCCGTTTGACGTCCTACCCCCCTTAAGTTGGCGCCACATCCTGGCAGTCCCAATGGTTGGATCTACGGTCTTTTCGGCAGTGGTGATACACTTGTTTGAACTGCTTACTTTGACATTTCGTATTGGCGTAATATTGCTATACTCAACACTCATCTGTGGTGACTAGGAAGTTGAAGAAATCGTCTAAATCGACCTGAAGGAGGTGCTACATTTCCGCAGGTGCCTCAGACCAATGGATTTTTTAAAGGAAACGTGAGATTGAAAACGTCTTCATCTGTATATATTTTGATTACAATATGTTTACGCAACCAGTTTCGGCTCTTCACTACGCCATCTTCAGGCACCTGACCAAAGTGAAGCAGGAATCCTACCTCTCATTAAATGAAGACCACTTAAATGTCGACTTACAGGCGTTCCGTTGATGAGCGGAGGGGTGGCATTTTTGAAACTACAAATTTATGGATACCAGTTACTTAATGCTGGTCCCCGTTTCGACTTTCTCCCGCGCGTTGGACATGGGGCCTGAAGAAGATGTAGTGAAACGCCGAACAGTTCACATAAGTAAATCGCATTCAAAATATAGACAGCTGAAGGCGTTTTTAATTTTATAGTTTATATTGAAGAACCGAAGTCGCTCTACCATCTTTTACAAAGATGTATTTTGGGAGACTTTTGAATGGATGTGAGAACTGGTGCAACCCAGGGGGCGGGGGGCGGCTTGAATGATTTGCGAAATTGTTAAATCAGCTATGAAGTGGGCAGGAGATATCCGACATTTTGACGACGAATTTTTCATACTGTAATTGTGTGTTAAGTATTTTTATACTTGAGATATTAATAATGGTATCTATTAAACGACACGAGTAAATAAAATAATACGTTTAAGATACAGAAGCTTTGTTTAGTGAAATAACAAAGTGTGTATATTTTATTTGAGAAAACAAAAGTTTTAGAAGTTTAACATTTCTTCTTATAAAATTGGAACAATATTACAGCTTCTTTGTTTAATTAACGTAACTGTATTATCTTATAATTGCAAAAACAGAAAAAAATAACTAAAAGGCCTTATGAGATCAATGAGCACAGCACCAGCGTTAGACCTACAAATCAGCACATCGTCCGAACACGAAAATCACGTGCTCCACACCTATTGGTTTCACACGCTTGGATCAGCAATGTTTTGTTTTCTTATCTTCCTTTGCAGTACTGTCACCGCACCTGACACATTTACCATCTTTTTTTTTTTTTTCTTTTCTGGCTACTGCCGATGAAAATTCTTCCAGTTGATCATTAACACTCTTTCGAGTTTCGATTGGAAGATGTGCGTTTTGTTATCGATTGCGAAGGGTATCATTTATCAGACCTAAACGTAAATTATGAATGAAATCTCGTCACCTCATGTCTGTTTTGTCACCTATGTAATTTTCTCTGTAGATTATAATCCCATTTATGGAGGCCATACTGAGAATACCATAAAAAGTCACCATACGCAAACGGTTGTTAGGTGCAGGAAACATCCTAAGTGGCACTCAGTTCATCTGCGACATCGACACTGGCTATAGCCGTATACTAATAAGTAATCGTTTGCGATTTCCTTTTATCACCTGTCGATGGGTTTATATTTTTATTATGGTGTGAAGTTGTCATAACCAGCTAGAAAATTCCTTTAGGTACGTAGGACACCAATGTAATGTCACACTGGGACCCAAATTAAGACCTATTTACTTGTATGCCTGTTTTCCAAATCTCAGGCTCACTTGTCCTGTTTTTACGGGTTGTGCCAACAGAAGTGAATGAACATTCGTTCAAGAGAGGAATCGTAAAGGGGTAACCAGTAAACCAGTTATCTAAAGCCAGATTCCTACTTGTTTTTGTTATTGATTTCACCAAACGGTTTACGGTATCATACGTTTTATTATTCAGCTTTTACGGCCCTGGTGGTTGTCTTCCCATATGCTTCCAGTTTGAGGATATAGAATGTCTTCGCATCTATAAGAGCATGTATTCTTATGCCCTATTTGGCCGGTTTGTTTGGAATGTATACGCAGAGAGGACATCGCCTTTGGAAAGATAACAGCCTCTCATCAGTAGTAAGGTTCTCAGAAGTCATATAATGTAGTTAAATATTTTCAACAAAGTTATCAAAAATATCTCTTATAGCAGCCAGATTATCAGTCCTTTCTCTTTGTCTCTTTCTGTCCTTATCATTAAATCTCGAACAGTTTTGGAGAAAGTAAAGCCTCTGCAGTGACAAAGTTTCCCGAAAAATTGCAGTTCCTGTACATTCTGTGCACCACAAATCGTTCAAATTGCGTCTATACCAGAGGCTTACGCCCCTATATATACAAGACCCATAAATGCCTTCAAATTCTCCAAACTAAGTCTCTCACATGGTGTCGTTCTTTATTTTATGGAAATTGTACTCTTTTCCTACTTTTTGATTATTTGTGTAAATATTAGTATTTAACATAGTGCTTCTTGTAAAAAGTCCCCAACATTCAGTCTCTGTTTTGGAAAGTGTTGCAGCACCTTTTACGTCTGGAGAATTAATAATAATATTCTGAGAATGAATACGAACGCTTTGTCTAGAATAATTACTTGATCCATTTTATACTATCTTTGGATGGAGAAAAGCCTCACGTACCTCAGACGACTGACGCAAATTTTAGCTCTTCCTAATCATCCAATACACCCTTCTGCTCCGAATTATTTTCTTCAGTTTTTTAAGAAACTTCTTCGCTCCAGAGCCACAGGAACTAGCACTTGAATAATTTTCTAAAACTTCTAATGATACTTATGCCGACGTTCATTTCCTTCATAAGACATCTTGACACATATAAAATCTAAAAGTAACTCAAAGAATACTCACCACGCCCCCCCCCCCCCACCTCTCCCTTACCTCCAGCCACTGTGACGTCGAAATTTGCGTGTGAACAATGACATTCGATAACCTGCGCTTAAAACCTTCTTGGGTATGACGTTGCCAACCTCACTCACACCTGGTTACGATGTTGTGGAAGATGTTGAAAACTGACACACGATTGCATTTTCACTTTTCCAATATCTGCTCGATAGTCACACGCATCAATCCTTCCACTGCTTTTTCCAGTCCAGATTCTTCACAAAGAGCTAGTTTGTAAAATTCTTCTTCATAATTCCGAGTTGTCTGACCCCGTGAAATTGTCTGTGTCATTTAAGCACCGTGTCCCGTGATGATGCGTCGCTGCTGTGGGCTTCCACCATTCCAACACGGATTCTGAGAGCTTTGTCCTCCTACAGATGCAGAAAACGAATTTGTCTCACGATTCTACACTGCATCAGTTGGGTGTATCAGTTAATTTTGTCACCTCTAACGCGACGCTATACTACTGTGGCGCAGGGAATTCTGGAGCCTTACATGGGTACGTGCAAACAAACAAAAATTAACTGCGTTGTAAAGAGTGTGTCTCCATTACAATGATTAAATATTACATTGAGTGTCGAAAATAATACAGCCAACATAAGATTCTGCGATTATCTCTGGAAATAAATAAGCACTCATATAATGATAGTAAAAATCTGAGGGCGAAACATGGGAGCAGAATTCTAACATTGTTGTGAGACGAGGTCTGTCTGCGAGAGTAAAATCTCAGTTGTGTTGGTCCAGAGCTTGGTGACACAGGACGTGTCACGCTGCCCTCACGCCTGTGATGGCAGATCTTACCACATTCAAGGCCTGATTTCAATTATATGCCCAGGAGAGATTTAGATGGCTTAGCTACGCTTGCAGACGGAATTCAAGGTGAAATCCGCAAACATAGCATACAGAGCAATTGCAGGGTTGTGCTCGTTATTGGTAATCCAAGTTGCAATAATGCCTTGATTTGCTTGTCAGAGGAAGAAGCCTCCTTATCCTTCAAATGACAATAATTATTCTCCACATCTAATTCATAAATATGCTGTGGTTATTAAAGGTTAATGTAACTTTGAAATTGAAATAATTTGTTAATCTGGCACTCAGCCATTATTAATACTTATAAGGTCACTTCAGGTATTTCGCCATTATTAACACTTGTCAAACTATTATTGGTCATGATGAATTCTGAAGTTTTAAAAGTACTTAATTTATGTAATCCCTTCATACAAGTTATTTGGTGGTTAACACGACCCAAGCAGACTCCTTTTTATTGAATTCATTCTTAGTAACAACAAGCTTTAGGTGCTACTGCAGCATGCTGCAGCAAATTACTGTAAACCAGTTGCAAAAAGGCAGTCATCTAAAGAGGTGAGTGCAAAACGTAGGGCCAAAACAGAGACACTGACACACCACAACACGTCACATACTCTAGTCCAGTAAATTCCATTGCACAAGCCAGATTCTGTATCACTTATAAATTATTATTCAAATACGCAGTCAGATAGCTTAGGTGTTCATTGTTTCAGGTTCATTTGCTTCTGCAGTTTTTCATGTTCAGATATGCAGTCAGATAGCTTATCGAAATGTTAGTTTTGTTGTGTTGGCAGAAGAGTCAACACCGTGTTACTAATGGAGGCCGAAATGCACGCGTTTTAGCTCACGCAGGCTGGCGTGAAGAGGGAAGAACTATACTGACGTGAGGTCTGGAACATGACAAGGAATGAGAATTCAGAAAGCGGACGTAATTAGTTTGATACTTAACTTTAATCCATTAATGATGAACGTCGCTCTTGACGGTACTTGATTCACAATATTATCTGTTCAGAATACATTCGTAGTAACTGAATATGGCGCCTTGCTAGGTCGTAGCAAATGACGTAGCTGAAGGCTATGCTATGCTAAACTGTCGTCTCTGCAAATGAGAGCGTATGTAGTCAGTGAAGCATCGCTAGCAAAGTCGGCTGTACAACTGGGACGAGTGCTAGGGAGTCTCTCTAGACCTGCCGTGTGGCGGCGCTCGGTCTGCAATCACTGATAGTGGCGACACGCGGGTCCGACGTATACTAACGGACCGCGGCCGATTTAAAGGCTACCACCTAGCAAGTGTGGTGTCTGGCGGTGACACCACAAGTTTTAAGTTGTTCATGTAACGATCCGTTGAGGGCTTAAATGACAGTGAAACTTGCACTCATACAACATGCACGCAGTGTTATACAAGTTAGATTCCGATTACTGATAGCTCAAGTTACTTATCGAGTCCATTTTCACAGACGAATATAGGCTTTATTTGTTGTAGGTATGTTACAGCGTAAATTTGTTTTTTTGATGTAATAATTAAAATTTTTTGACTGATTCTCGTATCGTGCAATTGTACTACCTAACAGGTTACATAGTGTGTTATGATCGAGACTCGAATCGTGTCGTAACCTCCCACAGGCAATGTGCTAGACAGGTGAGCTACTTAACGTGCCTTTTGGCCCGACTAAAAAAATTGCCTGCAAAGACGTTGGTCTGGGTTTTAGTCCGAAGTCCGAAAAAGGCTCAAACGTAATTATCATTGGAAAATAAATTTAGATATGCATTCCGCATTATTGCTCGTGAGGGGGTGTGAGGAACTTGAGTATGTTCCCTCGTTTACTTCGATGAGAACGCTTACTAAAACCGACGGCTTTGAATCACAAGTTTATCCCCTGCCGGTGTCCATCATCTTATAATAAAACCACAAACAGTATACTATAAGGCTCTATAAAGCGTACTTTACACAATACAATAACACACATCTTCCCGCGTACAGCGGAGGACGATCTTTTTTTCCAAATTCAGCATGCAACGAGGTAACCTCTAGCGACTTAGTACAATGAATGAATAGGTATATTTTGAAATAAATCCGGAAGAAGTTGATTGCTAAGCAATTATATTGTTGCTGATCACGAGGAAGTGATTTTAAAAGCCTGCAGGGTAGTCAGATATACAAGCCCAAGTTTTAGATTGACGACAAACAATACGAATGTCACATTGAAAGGGTCCTGTAGCCACCTTTCATTGCCAACTCTCGTAGTGGTCAAGTCTGCAAAGAGGTTTCCGCTACTTGTGAGAAATCCACCTGCGTTAGGTTGGTGGCGGAAATGGCATCCTGGGGTTTTCCGGTCCACGCGGAGCGTGGAAGAGGCTGGAGAAGCGGGAGGCAGTCTGCCGCCGGTACGGGAAGCGTACACAGCTGTGCTCCAGTTGAAGAAGGGTGAGTTGGACTGACCGCGTGGCGCGTTGTCACATAGAGAGGGGAGCTTTTAGCTTTTGGTCTCGAATTTCGTCTTATAAAGATCTACTTGCAGGGTTGCAGCAGGGAATGCAAGGCTTTTGTAGACTTTCAGTTTGATTCCCAATGCAGTCTTGACTTTGATCCGTGAGAGGAACGCAGCACAAAGGAGTTGCATATATTGAAGTGCCCTCGGCTCAGTGTGAGTGTTTATGTGCCTACAACTGTGTGTGTATGCTTCTAATCTTTTCCGGATCTTGGTAATTTTTGTGTATTTGTGAATTTTCTTTGTCTCATGTGATTAAAATTTGGCCACAGTCCACAGAAATTGTCTCCGCGGACCGAGTGGGCACGCGAGTCTGTTATGAAACGTATAGCATTTCACAAGCAATTGTACATAGTTAGCATGCAACAGCAGTCTACAGATGCACTACATCAATGTTTTAAGGAATAAATAATTTTGCCTTCAATCTTATCTTGTGTACCGATGTTACGTCGCCGTTACCTTCGCCATTTACCTTGTAGTTTTCCTTGTTGGCCCACCTATAGCGTTTCCATGTGCACGGGTGTAGTGATTAGTGTCCCTTTTTTTTATCTGAAACAAATGCTCTGGAATAGATCGCGTTTTCACGAATCTTGCTGCAGGCTGCACTTACGCATGGTGTTCACGACCTATTTACTTTACTCAATATTTGATTCACGGGAAGAATGCCTGGATCATATTAATAACTACATCCCATTCTTTATCAATGACTTTACAATGAATGTTCTTTTGTGAGTTTTTCTTATTAATAAATTAAGTAATTTTCCGCCTCAGTGCTACTTCTTCTTTGTCGTGTGGCTAGAGTTGGTGGCGACCCTACCTTTTATATTGATTTCAGTGTCAAGTAGCATTTTCTTATTCAAAGTGCGCGTGGCTCTTTTAGCTATCAGGATACATTCAAAGGGCGCTTCATGCTTCTTGCACATAGCGTCCTTTTATTCACGCTACTTACACATGGCTTACCCTGCTCACGGATTTCGGTAAACCAGAGATCTTCTGATGCGCAGTGAGGATTAGTCATTTTCGGTTGGATGTGCTAATTGGTATATTGTCTTTCTGCAACACAGAATTTATTTGAATTTAGGATATAGGTGTGCATTTTCTTCCATGTTTTATTTTGTTTATGTATTACTGTATAGACATTGTGATTCGGTATTCCATTGTGTTACAAGTGTGCGTCGATTCTTGTCCTGTGTCGTGTATCGGTGTAATATAGTAAATCTTGGCTGCCTTGTGGGGACTGTGAGTCCATTAGGAGACTTTGGTACTATTCTTGTATTTTGGAGCACGGAGTAACTATCCTTATGATGGAGACGCGTAGCTGTTCAGGGAGCCGCGATCGGAAAAACCAGTCAGACAACAACTCTGAACAAGGACGAGATCAGAACGTCGAGTCCGACCAGGAACGAAACGCAGAAAACGCAAGCAGAAGTGTTGTCCATCCTGAGCCCGCTGTAGTGTTTTCGAATCAGTCGATAGATGCAAATTCATTACAGACTATGCTACGGCAATTACTAGACAGTAATAAAAGGGATATCGAGGAAACAAATAAAAGATTGAGTAGTGAAATAGTACAGGGTGTTGGGGAGAAACTGGCGATCATTGACCAACGCATCTCCGACTTAGAAGAGGGGTACCAAGTCATTAGCAAGCAGATGATGGGGCAAGAAGAAAGGTTCGCTGGGAATATACGTATACTAGCAGAACAATGCCAGAGTGAACAAGCGGCTCTTGAGTCCCGAGTAGGACAAAAGTCCGCCAGGGATCTCCGCGCGTTAGCAGAACAATGCCAGAGTGACCACGCGGCTCTTGTGTCCCGAATAGAGGACACGGCAGCAAAGTGCCCGGTCCACCTTAGCGCGCAGGTAGAAACCCTCAGCCAGGCGATAATAGCTCTCGAGCGAGAGCAAGGGCTCACGCAAACAAAACAAGACACGGCCCACCGAGAGATGCGAGAAGAAATAGCCAGGATCTCAGACGCAGTGGTGCGTAAGTCTGACAATAATAGGGAAACGATTACCTCGTCATCAGCGGATGCAGACGAAACACGGTCGATAACGAAATGTCGGCGTGGACAGTGTGAAACAAAAATACAACAAAAAGGGGTCATCGAGGGAATATGCGAGCGCATGGCCCGTTTAGAACTTCACCTAAAAGGGTTAAAGGCTCATGAAGTTGAAAGAAATGAACGAAAGGGCCATTATTCCGACGATGATTCCGGGAACTATGGCGAATTTGATCATCGTCATGATCACAGATCTCGTACCAGGTGGGAACGGCGCGGATCCCCTCAGGAACGTTCGCTAAGGGAAACTCACGAATTTGACTTTAAACATTTTCTGACCGTGAGGAAGTTTGAAGTCTTCCGTAACTCGGCTACGGGGATTCACCCGCGGGCCTGGTTACAGCAGTTCGAGTTCTCCCTCCCTCCTACGTGGCCCAGTGCGCACAAAATAGAGTATATGTGCGGCTACCTCGAAGGTGAGCCAGCGGCGCGGATGAGGTCCATTGCACGCAATTGCTACACTGTTGGGGAGTTTCGTCAACACTTCCTGTCGATATATTGGTCAGTGGCAGCGCAAAGTCGTGTAAAACACAGACTCATTATGCTATCAGAGTTAAACAGGTCAAAATTCTCCAGCCCTGTGCAGATGTTCGAGCACATGCTGCAGGCGAATGAACATCTTGACGATCCTTATGGACCTGCAGAAATTATTCGTATTTGCCTGGGAAAGTTTCAAATGCAGTTGCGGCACGTTATCCTTGCAGGACGATGTCAGGATGACGTAGAGGGGTTTCGCAATTTCCTTTTAGAGCTTGAGTGCGATGCGAATGGCACCACGCAGAATTACGGTCAGAGCGCCTACGAGCAGCGGTCGCGCGAGCGAAGCCGCAGCCGTAGAGACAGGGGGCACTCCTGACGTAACGGGTCGCCTCAGAGTTACAGGGCGCGCGAGCGTTGGCAGCGTCGCGATTCCTCACGGAACGCGGGCAGAACGAACGATGCCAATGGTCATCATTCGCCGAGAGTAAATCAGAGACACCCCGGGGAGTTTAGAAGATACGGTAATGGGCAGAGATTTAGGCGCAAGTATAGTGGACCTAGGAACGGTAGTCGTTATCGACCACAGAATAATTATCGAACAAGCAACAACAGGGGTGCCGTAAACAGTACGGGTGGTCTGCCAGTGGGTGTTGAAATTCGTCCCGCAAACCCGCGGCACAATTCGACAAATGCCTCTAATCAAAGGGATCAATGACTGTTGGCTGGCTCGGTTGGCGTTAAACTTAATGAGGACCGGTGCTATTGAAGATATTGATGTGCATTTGATAAAGGAAGACGTTATTATCGAAGATTTGTTGAGGGAGGGCCACAGTATTGGTGTGTCTGCGGTAAACCCAGTCGCTTCTGATTCGTAAAATTACAGTGCGTATTTTCCAATGTTTTGATTCACTCTGGTGTGATTAAAATTAACGTGTACATTTTCTATGAATTGTAAAGGGTCCCCCAATATGTGTGTAGTTATTTCTTCTTCTCAGCAGAAAGGAGTTGTGTTGTGCAGCTTCAAAACGTCTGAATGTGAATGATCATTAGGCTCATATGGAGTGTTTCCTATTACAGTAAGATGGCTTTCGTTCTTTGATGACTAAAAAGGTATCGGGTGTATTGGCGTGGCGAGTCAATAGTCGTAAGGTAATTCTTGATGATAAATTACAGTTTTAGTGTTCTTATTCCCCTTAGGTGAGCATGATTCAGTGAGATTTTTCAAATGTACTGCGATGTTAATGATGGTGACTTGTAGGTGAAGGACTTGTGTATGAAGGGAGATTAATAGTGTTTGATTTTCAGAGTTGCCATCTTATAAGATATTTGGAAAGTGTAACTTGCCGTCACATACTACTAGGTACGGTTGAGGACACCAGGGTGTGAAACCCCAGAAGATGTATATGGAAACAGCTTATAACCTCAAGCAGCTTGATATTTAATAGAGAATCAATGCGGCTACCTCCAAGCTAAAATAACATGACGGTAGGTGAGGACCCCTGGGGACATGTGGTGAGTAAGTGTGTAATCATTATGAGTATCTTATGATAGCAGTTAAGTTGGGTACTCATGGCCCTGGACAATGGATTTCTTTTGACAGTTTTTTTTTATGTACTTATAGGACGAAGTGTTTATGTGTTTGCTAATAGGATAGGATGATTTTTATTTCCATTTTTATGCCCACTGACCTTTTGCATTAGTCTGATGAATAGATGTTGAAGCATTTACCATTCCAGATGTGACTTGAATGAACCTTCTGTGTCTCATTAATCATAACTTTTATTATGCAATGTCCATAGAAAAGAAGTCTCGGAAATTTTTCACAGATCAGCAAACATGTTCTGCGAACCTTGGAGGAGCAGTCAATGAACAACGATATGGGTATTGGTGTTGAAAGGAATATTTTGTTTATATGTGGGAATTGTAGTCAGGCTATATGGTGATGGTGACTAGTACGAGCTGTGTAGATTGTGTGTGAGAGCGTAGTTAGGAGCAGGTAGAGTTTTGTGTCTGTAGCTAGCAGCGGCGCCAAATCCTATCCAAATCCTGACCAAACCTTGTACAAGATCTACCCTGAATGATTGACAGCAGATGTAATGCTGGAACTATATTTTATAAAAAGGATTTTTTGTTTGTTTGAATATTGGTTATTTAATTTTCTTCATTGTTTTTTTTATTAGTAATGTTAAGAAGGCCCTTTTTGTCAAGTTAATTTTGGGCACTATTCCATGTATTGATCAGGTGTGAGAAACTCCGAAGATTTTGTGGTAATCTGTACACATGATATTTTGTAACGATCCCTGTGAGCGCAGTTCTTAAGTGGGTGCAAGGCCGCCTAGGGAGCCTCCGCATCAGAAAGCACAGGGTTTGGTCCACCGGCAGACGTTGCCGAACCCTGGTATCAACGGCGAAGCAGTGATGCGGCGAGCGGTCACAGCTGTTTCCCCGTCAGAGGGGAGGGGATGCTGGTCTTCCCCCAGGCGCAGGCTCACACCGGAGCCCGCAGGCGTGTCACCACGGCAGCGCCAGCTGATGGCCGGCGTTCCACCCCATCCGCTAGTCATCTGACAAGCGAAAGGGAAAGTATGACGCACACCAGGCGAGGCCGCCGATCCCTGAGCGCCGCTAGTCCAGACGGCTGCTGCGGTGAGGTAACGCCCACTGCCCGGAGGGACGCGGGTCCCACCACTGACGCATCAGCTGAGACGGCGCAAAGAGGTGACAAGCGGGTCTCAAGCCCGACACCCGCACGAGTTTACGTCGACCTCGATGCGACGCAGAAGAGCGCGTGTCTCCCCATTGACACGACAGGAGACGGGGGCGTGTGTCGGTAAAACACATTCCTCCACAACACACGGACGACGACCGCCAAGCCGCCTTCTCGATGGTGAGGCAGGGCCCACAAGTGGCGATGTCCTGCAAATCTGCAACGCCGAACCATCCCACAGTATGGACGCAGAGGGTGGAAACGGGCACGAGGCAACGTCGCGGGGTGCTGTCTAGGATGAACAACCTGGGTTACAACGGACGTTACAATCAACGCCGCTGCGAACTCCCCAGTTCAGTGTTGTGGTCCCCTAGTAGCTTATCCTCCAAGTCGCCTTTAGAAGAGACGCCCACCCCAGCACCTAAAGAGAATACCCAGTGAAACAACCATGTGGCGAAACTGAAAAATGACAGCGTGTCAACGAGTTGATTTCTGGATGTGTTTTTGTACTCATGTCTTATTTTCCATAGGTGATTATTTACCTGCTGTCATACCACTGGGTTCATTAATGATTTTGTATCACTGTATTTGTTGTGAATATTGTATTTTGCACTTTCACTTGCATGTTTTACATATGTCAGCACCAGATGATACTGTTTTGGTTCGTGATAATGATTTTGCATCATTGTATTTGTTTATATATTTATATATATTATGTATCTGTTCACCTATGTCTCTATGTTAACTTTTGATAGTTGGTTAAAGCAATTTTAAAATAATATCTCATGGTTGTGGTCGTAGTAGGTCAGATGACATGATGTTGGCGCAGTATATCACGCTTAATTTAATTTGTTCTGTTTGCTTTGCGGACCACATGAGGTCACAATTATTGACTAAGGTCAGATAAAGCTCACTTGGATATAAGAGATTAATCAACTCCTTTGTGCTGCTGTTTACTGTTGCAATTGTTACTCGTTTGGGTATGTTTGTTTCGAAGACTGTTGGCGAATCTCCTAGCATGGCGAGAAAATTCGCAGCACAGTCTTCTCCGGGACGTTTGGGGTGATGAAAGGGTCCTGTAGCCACCTTTCATTGCCAACTCTCGTAGTGGTCAAGTCTGCAAAGAGGTTTCCGCTACTTGTGAGAAATCCACCTGCGTTAGGTTGGTGGCGGAAATGGCATCCTGGGGTTTTCCGGGAGAAGCGGGAGGCAGTCTGCCGCCGGTACGGGAAGCGTACACAGCTGTGCTCCAGTTGAAGAAGGGTGAGTTGGACTGACCGCGTGGCGCGTTGTCACATAGAGAGGGGAGCTTTTAGCTTTTGGTCTCGAATTTCGTCTTATAAAGATCTACTTGCAGGGTTGCAGCAGGGAATGCAAGGCTTTTGTAGACTTTCAGTTTGATTCCCAATGCAGTCTTGACTTTGATCCGTGAGAGGAACGCAGCACAAAGGAGTTGCATATATTGAAGTGCCCTCGGCTCAGTGTGAGTGTTTATGTGCCTACAACTGTGTGTGTATGCTTCTAATCTTTTCCGGATCTTGGTAATTTTTGTGTATTTGTGAATTTTCTTTGTCTCATGTGATTAAAATTTGGCCACAGTCCACAGAAATTGTCTCCGCGGACCGAGTGGGCACGCGAGTCTGTTATGAAACGTATAGCATTTCACAAGCAATTGTACATAGTTAGCATGCAACAGCAGTCTATAGATGCACTACATCAATGTTTTAAGGAATAAATAATTTTGCCTTCAATCTTATCTTGTGTACCGATGTTACGTCGCCGTTACCTTCGCCATTTACCTTGTAGTTTTCCTTGTTGGCCCACCTATAGCGTTTCCATGTGCACGGGTGTAGTGATTAGTGTCCCTTTTTTTTATCTGAAACAAATGCTCTGGAATAGATCGTGTTTTCACGAATCTTGCTGCAGGCTGCACTTACGCATGGTGTTCACGACCTATTTACTTTACTCAATATTTGATTCACGGGAAGAATGCCTGGATCATATTAATAACTACATCCCATTCTTTATCAATGGCTTTACAATGAATGTTCTTTTGTGAGTTTTTCTTATTAATAAATTAAGTAATTTTCCGACTCAGTGCTACTTCTTCTTTGTCGTGTGGCTAGAGTTGGTGGCGACCCTACCTTTTATATTGATTTCAGTGTCAAGTAGCATTTTCTTATTCAAAGTGCGCGTGGCTCTTTTAGCTATCAGGATACATTCAAAGGGCGCTTCATGCTTCTTGCACATAGCGTTCTTTTATTCACGCTACTTACAAAATTCTTATATCACGGTTTCTGAATTAATACTATTTTATGCTTCAGGCGGTAATAATAGCACGGCGAAGTGAAAATGAAGTGTATGATGCTAAAAATTAAACTAAGTGTGAGCAACCTATGAGCTTTCATTTTAATACGGGAAATCAAATGGCCTGATCATTATCAAGCGATGCCAATGTAACGTCGCCATTATAATTAAGATTCACCAACACAAATAAATTGAAATAGTCTCACCCAATTCTTTATTCCTTGCAG
This sequence comes from Schistocerca serialis cubense, assembly GCF_023864345.2. Lineage (NCBI taxonomy): Eukaryota > Metazoa > Arthropoda > Insecta > Orthoptera > Acrididae > Schistocerca > Schistocerca serialis. Next base: position 546,895,339 of record NC_064644.1, read on the forward strand.
AGAGTCCACCACAGAACGGACCAGACAGAGGTAGTCTTCTCTCCATAAACACACAGCTCCACTGCGTAGCAGCCAACTGAACCCGCAACAGCACACAGGCTCCACTCGAAGCCTAACGTAACGGTGAATTCTCTTTCAAACGAGGAAGATCTAATGTACTGCAACCCACGAGTGAGTCCCAAAGACGTACAGCAGCTTCAGTGATCAAGTAAAGAAGTTGCTACAGTCCTTTTATGGATTAGTCGAAACTCATTATTTCGCCAATATTTTCAACTATAACAGTGATTTGATATCGTTTTCCAATATTTTTCTTAAATATAATATAACGTACACAAACACAAATGTTGGTTTTCCTCTGACTTCAAAACTTCAGCTATGAATAAAACAAAATAAGTTTTAGTATTTGGTATTTTGAAATTCGATTTTTAACAACTTCCGCAGTGTTATGTCAATTACTATTACACTGTACCATTTCGGGATGGAAACGTTTCACAAGTTAACCCTTATCTACTATGGATGCTAACAGGAACACAATTACTAGGAATGGGTCGCTCAGACAACCTTTTGTTTTTTATGTATAAAATAATTGTTTTGGTGAATACATATCTTCATGACTCCATGTTGTTCGTTACACGTCCTGGAAACAGACTTCATGAAAATCTTCATTGTTTAAACGTTACGAAACTTAAAATTCTTTGAAAACAGTAAAATTTTTATTTTTATTTTATTTTATGTATTACTAAACTAACGGCACACAGTTACCTCTCTACTCACTCACAGATTACCATCAGGGAGATCGTATTATAGATTCTCAACATAACTGTATGGAAAAACACATTTCGCTAACGACAAATTGTATTTGGAAACAGCTTCGCGTTTACTACACATCGTTGCCGGCTTAGAGCGATTATTCCATCCCATAGTCCTATCAATGAAGAAATTTCGCCAAATTTTTATTTTAAAAATAAACAAGAAAGCTACTTCCCTTAAGTATTTTTCTGAGGCCCTGAATAACATTTTAATTGCTTCTAGCCTGTACGCATTTCACGCAAACCGTCCCACAATTCTCCAACAAAATCGGAACACCACACTGTAGACGCGGATATCTTGTTATCCAGGACAAGAAAAGGCTGATGTTTTCCGTTTTTCAAATATATATATATATATATATATATATATATATATATATATATATATATATATGTGTGTGTGTGTGTGTGTGTGTGTGTGTGTGTGTGTGTGTGAGTATGAGGTTCGTATTTCCAAAACTGCAAGTTTTCTCTGAGACTTTTCGGAATATGTTGCATTCTAGGCAGCTGCGAGAGAATATTGAGTCGCCTTGTTCTTATGTTAGGCGGCGGCTTTTGTTTTCTGTATCGTAAACATGTTTCCGTTCTTACCGAAGAAGTACGCGTCTTTATTGTCACCACCCGTCACTTCTTCATCACTTCCAGTTTCCTTCTGCGAATTAGTATTGTGACCATGAAATACTCGAAATCAGAGTCATTATCACTGTCGTCAAAGTCTTCATCTGAAAACTGACTGAGGCGTTCTTGAACACCTAATTAGTCTCGCATTGAAACCTTGCATAGAAGATCTAACTTTCCTCACCATGCAGAAACGGTAACGTACAACAAAAAATGAGACGCAGACACTATGGTAAAGTCTGTTAGACCACTCAAGGCCCAAGAATAAGAAACAAACTGCAACAACAATGCCACATTTCTGGTACGTGTAGTTTGCCCTCCAATACGAAGGTACACAGAACAGTCTACTTCACCTCACAGGGGTGTATGAAATATCGAAAGACAAAAAATCATAGCGGTCTGAGAGACCATCCATAGTAGTTACGGATTAAGCGTTTTTTTTGTATTTGTCACAGAGTAATTTGTGATGACAACAGCGCATTTGGTCAGTGACGTCAGAATGAGCGCTGTCGGCACTCCACTACGAGCTACGATACGGGGTGGGAGTGTGTATCCCATGCAAGGCGAGAAGATGGTTAACGTGATTGTAAGTCATATTTTACGAGACACATGTGGCCAGACGAATTAAGCTCCAAATAACATCAAGAGACTGCCGTGAAATCGACTGCAATTAAACAGAGTGTTCTCGCGACACGTGGAAATAATGACACATTGAGGCAGGCGTCGGGAATGTCCTATCGGCAGCATCGACAAACTGTTAGGCTGTTCATATAAGATTAGCTTTGACCTTTTTTAAAGCATAGCCACTGAATTTAATTAACAACTGAATAATAATGCTAGTCGTGTAAAATTCTAACTCCTCGGTCTTAGCCGGCCAGTGTGGCCGAGCGGTTCTAGGCGCTTCAGTCTGGAACCGCGCGACCGCTACGGTCGAAGGTTCGAATCCTGCCTCGGGCATGGATGTGTGTGATGTCCTTAGGTTAGTTAGGTTTAAGTAGTTCCAAGTTCTAGGGGACTGATGACCTCAGATGTTAAGTACCATAGTGCTGAGAGCCATTTTGAGCCTCGGTCTTGTCACTAACTTCAGTCGTTGTTACCTAGTATTGGATCCTGAAACTTTCCTATTGCAACAGAAACGAATGCCGTTAGTAAATATCTCCCCTGTCAAAGAAATACTATATTTCAAAATTTATCTCAGTTCACTATTGTTCCAAAAGGACAAAGAACGGTCAGAATTAACGTCTTAGTGAGTCAGTATGTTCACTATAAAAAGGACAGGAAAAATAATTATAAGTTGAAATAAACTGTCACTAAAGGAACAGTAAAATAAATGCAGTAATACTACCGAACAAAAATTAGATTTTTTTGAACTTTTCATTTCATGATTTTGGGAAAGTGTTCTGTTACTCGCTTCCTGTGTCGTATTTCGGACTTGGAACTGCGTTTAGTTTTGATTGTTATGGTTTCATGCAAATGTTTCCAAATTATTTAGAACAGTGGAGTTTTGTCATATATATTTGTGAAGTGGATGCGCTTTGCTTGTGCAGGTAAACGCTACTTCGAGGTGGCGCAATGTTGACTGTAAAAGAGGAAGTTCAACGTTTACATATTTCCGTAACGATTATCAGCGCCTTTTTTTTAAATTATTAGTTTTGATTTCCTCCAAAACTTAAAACCATAGTTAACTTATCTGTTTGTTGATTAGTAAACTGCCTCCCTTGTTTTCTTTGGCCAACTATTTCGTTACTGCACCTTCCTTTAGATAAATTACGTAATACTTACTTTTGTGATAACTAAGTAGACAATGAAAAGAATTTCTCTTGTTACTGAATACAGAAGAAACTACATTCATTTGCTGTGGGTTACCCAACGTAATGTGTGTGAGATTCCCGTTTTACAAAGTTCATACAAAATTTACGTAGAAAGAAGGTGGTATAAGTTATTTATAAAAGGAACTTCTTGCAAACTGTCTCCACTAATCAGTTATCATTTTGGAAATGACTGTGTTCATTTTCAGATTCGATTAGGCTCACGCCGTAGTGATAATGTGCATAGCCGGTAGGAGAGGTAGAAGGTTACATAACAGGACTGATTTTATCACGAAACAGTAACGCAAAAGGCGGAATTAATTTTTGTTCAGTCTTCCCGTAAAGAGCATAAAAGGATTCGTAGTTTTTTCTTTCTTTTCTGAACAAAACTATACGACACAAAGATTAAAAGTGACTTTTCACTTTGTTATCTCCTGAGTTGGAAGTATTCTTTTTTCCCTTACAGATATTGCCTTTTATAGACGGTGTTTCTGAGGCATTGTGTTTTAAACACGCATCATAAGACAGGATCTGAGAACGTTACGAGCTGATGAATAATTAAAGGTGCATCGCAGCAACTTTGCTGAAATGCATGATGCAGTGTGCGTAAAGTATTATGTCGATGCAAGTAAAATGCTGCATAATACAGTATAAGGAGCTGCAAGATACCACTTACCACCTTTTATCTACTCGTTGGCTCATACATCTCTTTCTGATTTATAAGACTTTGACCTAAGTTTCGTTGTTTCATTGCGCGAAAAACGCTGAACATGACACGAATCACGAACATGAAAAAAAGCCTGGTAATGGAACATACTATTTAGCAACTTTTAAATTCGTATTGTAGAGCTGTCGTAACAACGCCCACAACTGGAATAATTATACAAACTAATAAGAAAAAATCATGCCGAGGAGTTTTTACAAAAGTTCATTTTTTATATCTTTGCTTATTTTAACCTATATATATTTAAGTTACGTTTTAAAGACTTGAGTGGGTTTTCTTCATTTTTATATCGAACAACAGGTGCACGTCATTTGAGAATGCTTATTGTCTTGGAGTTGTAGTCATTATATAAATTTAACAAAGACATACATCTTAACAGTTAACGCTGTTGTTTATCTTGCTAACTCTCATCTGCACTAAAACTATTTCTGTTTCTATTTGACTAGGCATATAGTTTTCAATCTCCAACTGATAACGATTTCTGTGAACTACTATGCGTTAACTGGATCTAAATGTTTTTGGGTGTTGAAAAAACGGTGGATGTTGGGGTTAATTGAATTTGTTAACGTTATTTATCTTCCAGTTTCCGTACTATTATTTTTTAGTTTACTCATTCTATGTACGTTTGCATCTTATTTACTACTTTATAGTAAAACTTACGAAAAGTGAGAACTGTTTATGCATTGTGACTGTTTCTGAAAAATCTGTGATTTTGTTTTGAGTAACATTTTAATGCGTCGCAAATATTGATACAGTGCGTATTTGCGATTATAGATGTACATCTGTAGTCTGCAAACCACTATTAAAGGCACTGTCGACAATTATAACAATTAAGAGATGAAAAGGAATCAGAAATGCTGTTTAGCTGCCCAGAAACAAAACCTATTGTTCGTAATTTACGTTAAAAAGTTATTCCATACCACACACCACGTCCGTACGTCAAACTTAATTTTTTATTTTACGCTCGTATATATCCGTCGTCTTTGCTGATGCCTTCCATCTTCTTCACGTTGTTTACAACAGTGCCTATACTCTTATGGTTACGTTAATACATTTATTTTTCTGTAAAATGGGTTTTTGTTCTGTTAATCATATAATCTCGTTTTGGCCTTGCTCCTTATTCCAGGCTCTGACAATCATTGAGTGAATCAAGTTCAAACTTTTGGTTGAATAATATGAGACCTCCTACATCTGTAATATTTTCTTTCTTTGTGTACTAATGTACAAAGTGGGTTGTGCACCTGTTAAAAAAAAAAAAAAAAAAGAAAAAAAAAAGAGGTTCAAATGGTTCTGAGCACTATGGGACTTAACTTCTAAGGTCATCAGTCCCATAGAACTTAGAACTACTTAAACCTAACTAACCTAAGTACATCACACACATCCATGCCCGAGGCAGGATTGGAACCTGCGACCGTAGCGGTCGCGCGGCTCCAAACTGTAGGGCCTAGAACCGCTCGGCCACTCCGGCCGGCCACCTGTTTCAAGTATCCTGATAAATTGTTGGTCATGCGACTCATTCATTTACTAATCACTCGTCGACAAGCCACCATTACTATCCGGCGACGAGGAGACATCGTACATATCTATGGGGTAGAAGTATGGAGAATAAGGGAACCTCCAAAAACTATATGACGACGGCACAGAGAAAGTTATTGGTAGTCAGCAGAATGTGTTTATGCCTCATTCTCCCTTATCTGGATTTGTTGGTCTAAGAAAACTTTCCATATAGACATTTTGTTTGGAGAACTTGATTTGTTTAAATGGTGTCAGTGTTCTTGCATTCTGACGCGTGAAGTTGAAAATTATTTTCGTTTTATATAGATTCTTCTAGAACTGTCTCACTAAGTATTTTGATAATGGCAACGTCACATTAGATAGAGAAGTAATTGGGAAGGAGACTATCATCCTGCTCGTACATTAAGTTCGTTGGGGATGCGGTATCAAGAGCTGCACTGAGTTGTCAAGTTGATAGGTAAAGAGTGAAACATTTCTACGCCGCTATTGTTTCAGACATAACCAATCTTAAGTTTCACAACCTCCCATTATCAGGCTACAGTGGTATGACAAAATACATCTTATAACAACGTTCTTATTATACAAATATCATTGTATTAGTTATTATTATCTACGAATAACGGGTATTTCAATGATTAATTAAAAATGTTGATGAAAATGCAGAGCCTATATGTATGAATGGTAAGAAAAGTACATTCAGTTTTCTGAAAGACAGACATGATTTTTGAATGTAGGGGAAACTTACTTTTCTAATGTTTTATTTCTGTTTTAGCCTTCTCAGTGCTAAGAGATAATGATTCAGAAATCCTGTATTTCGTATTTTTATGGGACAATAATACTGTCATTCATAAACATCACTGTTTGCCAGTTATTCCAGCTAAGCTTTTGATGTTGCCACATAGAATTTGTTTGATGAATTTATCTGTTTCAGATGTGTCGAAAAATGGTTACTGTGGTGTCACCGCCAGACACCACATTTGCTAGGTGGTAGCCTTTAAATCGGCCGCGGTCCATTAGTATACGTCGGACCCGCGTGTCGCCACTGTCAGTAATTGCAGACCGAGCGCCACCACACGGCAGGTCTAGAGAGATGTCCTGGCACTCGCCCCAGTTGTACAGCCGACTTTGCCAGAAAGGGGTCACTGACAATACGCTCTCATTTGCCGAGACGATAGTTAGCATAGCCTTCAGCTACATTTGCTACGACGTAGCAAGGCGCCGTATTCAATTGATATTGAGATTCTATTAATGTATCATCAAGAGCGATGTTCTACGAATGTGGATTAAAGTTAAGTATTCCAGAAGCTATGTACTTTTCTTTATAGCCTTCATTACGTATCCTGTTTCAGACCTCACGCCAGCCTGCGTGAGTTTAAGCGCGTGCCTTTCGGCTTCCTCTCATTGTGTCTAGGCTGTCTTGTCTAGACACAACAGTTACCACATTGTATGAAGGCAAAGAGACCAATCGCTCATGACTTCCTGTTGATTAAGTATTTTGTTCTTCACAAGTCTAACGTCCATATCCGCTTTTACGAAATCCGACTGAATGTTCGTTCTCGTTTTTACTTAGAAATCACAACAGTATTTTACGGTCAACGATCCTTCCAATAGTGATGACGCGCAGTAACAAACGGGGGTTGATAGATCGAAAGAATATAACAATGATTCAATATTCTTAAACAGTTAAATATATATTCGATTGCGTTAAGTTACTAACCACATGGTGCTTTTGAATTTGTAAAGTGTCCTTCCGTAAACAAACTCATACGCATACACAGCATTTTTTATTAAATCAAATATTTGTCTCACTTTTATTTACCGCTAAATAAAAATACTTTACAATGATTGGTAAATGATATGTGTTTAATCACTAGTAATAAATTTTTCAGTCATTCTTTTCTTGCCATCCAGTGCACAAACGTAGTCTGGAAGTAAAATTTTTATCCGTTATGGATTTTGTGGACTGGCAAGACAGCCAATCCACGAGGACGGGAGGCCGAAGGGCACGCGTTTAAGATCACGCAGGATGGCGTGAGGTCTGGAAAATGACAAGGAATTGAGACTAGCAAAAAAGGTACATAGCTGCTGGAATACTTAACTTTAATCCATAATTGGTGAACATCGGTCTGACGGTACATGCATCACAAGATAAATAGCAATTGATAATGGCGCCTAGCTAGGTCGTAGCAAATGACGTAGCTGAAAGCTATGCTAACTATCGTCTCGGCAAATGAGAGCGTAATTTGTCAGTGAAGTATCGCTAGCAAAGTCGGCTGTACAACTGGGGCGAGTGCTAGGAAGTCTCTCTAGACCTGCCGTGTGGCGGCGCTCGGTCTGCAATCACTGATAGTGGCGACACGCGGGTCCGACGTATACTACCGGACCGCGGCCGACTTAAAGGCTACCACCTAGCAAGTGTGGTGTCTGGCGGTGACACCACAATGGATGTGGACCATGCGATGTAATGAATAATCTTTTCGGAGGTAACTACAACAAGTCGCCTTTTGTGATGATAAGATTTTTGTTATAATGTGACCGGTTTCTAATCGCCTAGTGACTCATCTTTATTTGGTACACACTCCTAGTGATTGTAGCACTGTGGATGTCGTGTATCAGTGGCACGACAGAAGAAGATTTTTATAACTTTTCGAAACATTCACCAATCTTTATCTAGCTCTCTCCTTTTGGTGCGTAGATTTACTGGGTTTCAAAATTTCTCTTAGACTTCTAGTGGTTGTGAAGGGGGTTTATTGAAGTCATAATAGGGAATCTGTGTCCGGAAATGTGCCGTTTTGATGTGAAATAATTTGCAAATCATTTACTGATTATTCTCCGGTTGTTGTTGTTGTGGTCTTCAGTCCTGAGACTGGTTTGATGCAGCTCTCCATGCTACTCTATCCTGTGCAAGCTTCTTCATCTCCCAGTACCTACTGCAACCTACATCCTTCTGAATCCGCTTAGTGTATTCATCTCTTTGTCTCCCTCTACGTATTTTAACCCTCCACGCTGCCCTCCAATGCTAAATTTGTGATCCCTTGATGCCTCAAAACGTGTCCTACCAACCGATCCCTTCTTCTAGTCAAGTTGTGCCACAAACTTCTCTTCTCCCCAATCCTATTCAATACCTCCTCATTAGTTACGTGATCTACCCACCTTATCTTCAGCATTCTTCTGTAGCACCACATTTCGAAAGCTTCTATTCTCTTCTTGTCCAAACTAGTTATCGTCCATGTTTCACTTCCATACATGGCTACATTCCATACAAATTCTTTCAGAAACGACTTCCTGACACTTAAATCTATACTCGATGTTAACAAATTTCTCTTCTTCAGAAACGCTTTCCTTGCCATTCCCAGTCTACATTTTATATCCTCTCTACTTCGACCATCATCAGTTATTTTGCTCCCTAAATAGCAAAACTCCTTTACTACTTTAAGTGTCTCATTTCCTAAACTAATTCCCTCAGCATCACCCGACTTAATTTGACTACATTCCATTATACTCGTTTTGCTGTTGTTGATGTTCATCTTATATCCTCCTTTCAAGACATTGTCCATTCCATTCAACTGCTCTTCCAAGTCCTTTGCTGTCCCTGACAGAATTACAATGTCATCGGCAAACCTCAAAGTTTTTACTTCTTCTCCATGAATTTTAATACCTACTCCGAATTTTTCTTTTGTTTCCTTTACTGCTTGCTCAATATACAGATTGAATAACATCGGGGAGAGGCTACAACCCTGTCTCACTCCTTTCCCAACCACTGCTTCCCTTTCATGTCCCTCGACTCTTATAACTGCCATCTGGTTTCTGTACAAATTGTAAATAGCCTTTCGCTCCCTGTATTTTACCCCTGCCACCTTCAGAATTTGAAAGAGAGTATTCCAGTTAACATTATCAAAAGCTTTAAGTCTACAAATGCTAGAAACGTAGGTTTGCCTTTTCTTAATCTTTCTTCTAAGATAAGTCGTAAGGTTAGTATTGCCTCACGTTTTCCAACAGTTCTACGGAATCCAAACTGATCTTCCCCGAGGTCCGCTTCTACCAGTTTTTCCATTCGTCTGTAAAGCATTCGCGTTAGTATTTTGCAGCTGTGACTTATTAAACTGATAGTTCGGTAATTTTCACATCTGTCAACACCTGCTTTCTTTGTGATTGGAATTATTATATTCTGCTTGAAGTCTGAGGGTATTTCGCCTGTCTCATACATCTTGCTCACCAGATGGTAGAGTTTTGTCATGACTGGCTCTCCCAAGGCCATCAGTAGTTCTAATGGAATGTTGTCTACTCCCGGGGCCTTGTTTCGACTCAGGTCTTTCAGTGCTGTGTCAAACTCTTCACGCCGTATCTTATCTCCCATTTCGTCTTCATCTACATCCTCTTCCATTTCCATAATATTGTCCTCAAGTACATCGCCCTTGTATAAACCCTCTATATACTCCTTCCACCTTTCTGCCTTCCCTTCTTTGCTTAGAACTGGGTTCCCATCTGAGTTCTTGATATTCATACAAGTGGTTCTCTTCTCTCCAAAGGTCTCTTTAATTTTCCTGTAGGCAGTATCTATCTTACCCCTAGTGAGACAAGCCTCTACATCCTTACATTTGTCCTCTAGCCACCCCTGTTTAGCCATTTTGCACTTCCTGTCGATCTCATTTTTGAGACGTTTGTATTCCTTTTTGCCTGCTTCATTTACTGCGTTTTTATATTTTCTCCTTTCATCAATGAAATTCAATATTTCTTCTGTTACCCAAGGATTTCTACTACCCTTGTCTTTTTACCTACTTGATCCTCTGGTGCCTTCACTACTTCATCCCTCAAAGCTACCCATTCTTCTTCTACTGTATTTCTTTCCCCCATTCCTGTCAATTGTTCCCTTATGCTCTCCCTGAAACTCTCTACAATCTCTGGTTTAGTCAGTTTCTCAAGGTCCCATCTCCTTAAATTCCCACCTTTTTGCAGCTTCTTCAGTTTCAATCTGCAGTTCATAACCAATAGATTGTGGTCAGAATCCACATCTGACCCTGGAAATGTCTTACAATTTAAAACCTGGTTCCTGAATCTCTGTCTTACCATTATATAATCTATCTGATACCTTTTAGTATCTCCAGGATTCTTCCAGGTATACAACCTTCTTTCATGATTCTTGAACCAAGTGTTAGCTATGATTAAGTTAGCTCTGGAAATCTTGTGCTGTGTACTGAAGGTTCAATCCTACGCCTCCAGATTTCATTCGTTAGGCGGTAACAGTGGGTGACTGCAGTGGCATTGGAGACGTGCAGCGGTGCGGCTGCAGTCTTAGTGGCGCACGTTGCACTGGTGGCACTGGTAAGCAGAGACGGTAAAGCACTGCATGGAGGTGATGAGCAGGATGAAAAGTGAAGACAATTTTCTTGACAAAATAGTGTTCAGTTGTGAGGCCACTTTCCGCCTTAGTGGTAACGTTAACCGCAGCAGTATGTGGATAGGGGGGTACACAGAAGCCGAGTGAGGTCTTGCAGCTTGCACGAAACTCGCTGAGAGGTAATGTCTCTCGTGTGTTGGTGGTGGTGGTGGTTAGTGTTTAACGTCCCGTCGACAACGAGGTCATTAGAGACGGAGCGCAAGCTCGGGTTAGTGAAGGATTGGGAAGGAAATCGGCCGTGCCCTTTCAAAGGAACCATCCCGGCATTTGCCTGAAACGATTTAGGGAAATCACGGAAAACCTAAATCAGGATGGCCGGAGACGGGATTGAACCGTCGTCCTCCCCAATGCGAGTCCAGTGTGCTAACCACTGCGCCACCTCGCTCGGTCTCGTGTGTTGGCTTCTGTCAAAGTGCACCAACCATTTTTCCCATGAGCAGACTGTCTATGGAGTTATGTATCTACACATGTTGCAGAACTACATGATGCCAAAATTTCAAGGGGACATGACTATTAATTTTCCAGCAAAATGGGGCTCCTCCACATTACCACAGAGAGGACACTGGGTACCTATTTAGCAATGTTAATGTTTGGATTGGACGAGACAGGGACATAACGTGGCCACCGAGATCTCCTGATCTGACAGCTTTAGACCTTTTTCTGTGGAGATATTTTAGAGACTAGGAGTACATCCTTCCATTTTCTTCAACAACCGACGAGCTTCGCAAATGCACCACTGGTGCGCTGGCTGAGAAGTAGATGCCAGCATCCTCTCGTGCATCTACGAAGAAATTTAATTTGGATGGCATATCTGTCTTGTGACAAGAGGAAGGAGGAAGCCACATGAAATGTCCTGTCGATTTGAAAACTGACTTATAGTAAGTCAATCTCCTACTTTATTTAATATTACTTTCAGGTAACTAATTTTGAACCACCCTGTAAGTTTGAAGACTGGATCACTTGCAAACTTGCCACTTCACGGTAAGCATACAAAGTGAAAAGAGGGCATCGTAATCAGCCCGTGTTTAAATTATGACGCCACATACTACGAGGGTTGCCCAGAAGGTGATGCACCGCATATTTCTTTCTTCAACAATTCCTCACTGAACGTACTAATAATTACACACACGAAAGAATGACGTTTTATCTACACACCCTATTTTTCCACGTAATCTCGATCCCGTTCTACGTTCTTCCTCCAGCACGAAACAAGGGCGTGTGTGCCCGTTGCAGCCACGGCACCTTTCCCGCGGTCCCCCCCTACCAACTGTAATCGGCTGTGTAAATGGCTGTAATAATGTGAACGGAAACGGTTCAGAAAGTTAAGATGATCGTCTCTTAAGTAACAACTGATAACCGAGGAAGCTGTACAAAAAGTCACTTCTACATACAACTTACTCCTATATATATAAAAAAAAAAAAAAAAAAAAAAAAAAAAAAAAAAAAAATCAGCGCAAATCATCCAGAAGAAAGACACTGAAAAGTACCACGAAATTTTCGAGTAACCCACAGTAAATCAATGAAGCTCTTTCTAAATTCCGTCACCAATCCAGCTGGACAAATTCTCATCACTAACCAGTTAATTGCCAGCACAGAAAATTATTGTGTAACTTGCCTGCACAACCGTGAGGCATCTTAAATTACTTAAGAAAACCAAATCTAATAATTTTTAAAAAATGCAAAAATTCAATGCGGAAATGATTAAATGATGAGCTCTCTCCATTGCACTCAAAAAGCTTTACCTCACAGTAACATTTACGTGCAAAGCAAAATTTTTAAATTTCACAAAAAATGGTTATAGTATTTTACTGGGGGAAGTAATTTAGACGTCTTGCATGTAATAATAATAAGCGAAAATCGACGAACTTACAACGCCATAGTAAGATACACTAAGCAGGCAAAAGTGCACTTTCTCAAAATTGATCACTACATGAAAAGTTTGAAAAATATAATTTTAGTTTGCCAATATTATTTACTCTAATTTAATTTACTGTTACTTTAATAGTGCTTTCATTGGAATTATTGGTTTTCACTGTCTGTGATAGTTATGTAGACCACTGAATTATTAAGAAATTATTAATTAACGATTTATATCGTTTTCCAACAAAACTGTCGTACTTTTGAAGCATATTTGTTTCTTAAGTTGATAGATTATATATTCATCGACAGCAATCGTTTCCATAAAAGTTGGGAAGATACAGGGTCCTAGTACAGGTAACAATGTCTCAGATTGAGTACAAGATCTAGGCGGTAAAGTTTTACGTAAATAGTGTTGCTATTCACTTAGAAATTCTGATTGAACTTCTCTGGGCATGTCTAACGTAATGGGTGCGATGACAATGTTGTTGTCTATGATAACGTTTCATTAGTGCCAGTCCTTACGAGAACATTGTGGGTAACTGCAACCGAGATTTGTGGCAGTCTGCTGATGTTATTTTGAGCAAAATTCAACCGCCCATCGTGTATAGTACTGCAGTGACGAGTACGCACACTCAGGTGTAACAAAGCAACATCTGCAGGTGTTCCTCCCATCCAAGTTTACCTTCTTACAAATATAGAAACATCTAACTTACCCTAAAATTTTCCTACCGATTTTTCCCGGTGTAATAATAAACCATAAAAATTTACAAAGGTTGTTAAAGATCGCTTTACACATCGCATAAAACGTACGAGAAAGCTATCGTATATTGGTACAACCGTGCCAAGCAGAGGAACTTTACCAGTTTTTGAATAAGATTGCATCATCCAACAGAGGCACCAGTGCTTTCATTGGACAGGGCAAACAACGAACGAATGTTTTGCCTCTTGTTTTAGGTTTATCCGGTGTTTACTGATTCTTGTCAGAGCTTTACCTTTCGGCATGTGGAAAACGGGTTTCCTGGTAGTCAAGCAAAGTATCTCACCCAGCCCGCTCATTTTAACGTAAGTGAAAAGTATTTATTTTGTTGAATGCAGCTCATAATTACGTTTCAGAATCACTTTTAGAAATAAAATTGTGTGTTGTATATAAAATAACAATATAACTTGGCAATGTTGCTCCACGACGCTTGGTAAAAATGGGAAGACTTTGCCAATTTACCTCTTTCACCCTTTTTTGTTTAATCCAGTGTTTTTGGATCTCTGTACTGGTTGCTAAAAAGCAATGCTCGTTAGATCGAAACTGAAGGCACGCAGGTATCATAATTCAACCACTCGTGAACGCAATTACCTAAATGCCAGAATGGTGCAAGATTTTACATGACAGCTTGAAATGTTTGTTGTGGCAAAATTCTTGACAAAAACAAGTGTCAAGTATAATCGTGGTAAATTTATTTACTTATACGGAGGGGAATCGTATTGCCGTACAACCAAGAGTGGAAGAAGTTTTTGCTTCCCAGACTTGCGAGACGAAGAGCAAAAGACATTGTGCAAATAACTGATCCTCCTTCCAATCAAAACAAAGGCAATTTTTTTCTGGTGAAAATGTCGAACTCTTCTTCAACATTTTAAACTTTGAAGATTGGACTTTTCGTATGTACCTTTCTGGATAGCTTTCTTTAAAACTATTAAAGTGTTTAATTGTAATGTTCAAAGTATTTTCAATGCTTTAAACTTCTTTTTCTCCATTTTTAATGACTTCCACCGACTTTAACACAATTTGCAAAGTTGTCGGGGTTTCCAGGAAACTATTCCAAATGTGTTTTTCCTTCATTTCTATATATAACTAAATGATTAAGTTGGTATCTATCTACATATTATGAAATCAGAGATAAAGAGTCGTGTTGTAGGTTGGTAGGGTTATTTCAAAAAGAACTTTCAGCATTGCAGCGCGTCAGCAATCGTAAGTATCGAAATAATTATGAAAAATCCGCCTCGATTGCACTAACTACCTGGTGTTACCCACGCTGAAACCTAGGTACACACCAAGTAGTTTGTGCAATCGAGGCGGATTTTTCATAATTATTTTGATTTCAAAAACGTTTGTGTTTTTCGTTATTACGTAAAAAAAGAGTCGGATGGAAAAAAAGTATGGAAAAGTTATTCCAATTTACGGTAATTTGTTTCACTTACAGTCTCAACTTCGAAGTTACAGGAAAACAATGTTTTTGCCGTCTCTTTTGCTTGTGCAAAATTAGAGGGTAGTTAAGAAAAATGCAAAAATCTTGTATGAAATTTCTGTTCTAGTGTTACCCGCAAGTGACTCGCATTTCGTTTCGGTAGCTCCGTCTCCTGCAGCCTGATCTCTGTGAGCATTCATGTACGCTATCTTCTTGCAGTAGCAACAAATTCTCAAACTGTCCTATACATCCCCCGAGTACGGCTTCATCCTTGACTCTCACTGAGCGAACCGCCACTTCCCTAGACGTGAGTGCACGATATTGGCGGTGTCGCCTGCCGGTTGACTTCGGGCACACGCGGGACTTCGTAGCAGCGGCGGGACGCGCCGACTGTTCCCAAGTTGCACCTAAGCGGCTGGAAACTGCCGAGGAGACTCGAGGCCAGACATTTACTTTTCCCCTCCGCCGCTAACGATCCAAAAGGCGATTTAACAGCGATCCGATTAGCAATCGGCGCGAATGCTCAGAAACTTCCCAAAGGCGGCTTTGAGAGCAACTCTGTAACGAGCGGTTAATTTCGCCTGAAAATGGCCGGTTCCGCGCTAACTGAAGGCGGCAGAGCGCGCGGTCCTCTGTGCCCCCCGCTGCAGTCGTTTCCGGCGGAACGTCCAACAGTTTGAATAGCGTAACGGCATTAGCAGATTCAGAGCGCACCACCTTCCTAGTGATCTGACATTTGCTCCGCGTTTACCGTAAAAGCGGACGATAATGTTCTCGCGTCATAGCGACGTTGCAACCAATCCAATAAGCGGTTCAGACCCATCCTATCACTTAACCGACCGTGCAATATCAAATGAGTACTTACACTGTATTCCCTGTAGCCAAACTTGCAGTTTTTCCCTGTCTACATTAAAACGTTTACTTCCTTCTAAGGTAAGTCGATGTCAGAGAGAAGTGACACACAGAAAATAAAGGTATTTCATAATATGAGTGCGAAAGACGTTTGTCGTAATACTTCTACTGTTACGGTGCTCATCTCTTCCTTGGTCTCCCAAACAACTTCTCCCTACCGGGTCATAGCTTCTGACATTGCAAGGTCGTCTGCCACTGTTCATTCCTTCGAGACGTCCACGCCATTTTCTCCTCGAACCGTGGCGACGGCTCCTTATCGATCCTTCCTTGCCTTTCGTAGTCGTATGTGTCTACGGCGCCACGTTTCCCTCTGTGTATCGATTCTCCTCGTGAAGCAACTTCATCATGGGGGCAAAAGGCTGTTTGGGTTTGTCATACCTCAAGAGGGAGCACCTCGAATATGCATTGAGGTGAGGCGCGCTCCGATAGAAGGCAGCGTCCGAAACTGGCGCTCTGGTTGAGCACAGCACTGGAAGTGCCTCTTCACACTTTGGGAGGTAGGTGCCGTTATTTCTGTTGCTCCTGTAGCTTTGGAGGAGGTGTCTTCTAATTTGCAGCCTTTGGAAGGTCAAGCTCATCTGTCTCTTTGGAGTAATCACCTTAATGACATAAGTTGCCTTACGCTTAACATCAGCAGACGGAACTTATTAAATGCAGGTCGATCGAGTCAAGGACTTCTAGATTAGGGTCGGCTCGTTTAATTTCGATAGTGATGCGGCTAGTTTAGAACAAAGCAATGCGACCCCTAGTCATGTGCCAAATCTAAACCAGGCCGGTGATCGAAGTTTTGGCTGTGGTGTCGCTGACACCTTTGCTCAGGTGTCTATTTCAGGGCATTACAATCTATAGACCACTTGGATCAACTTCAACAAGCATTGCGGTTGCTTTTTCGCTTTGAATCCCAAGTTGAGGCCTTGCGCGTTACGAATTTTGCGATGCTTTCCCTTCTTTATCCTTTATCAAAGTGATCATTTAGTGATTTATTATCTCAAATACTTAAAGATCAAGATACCCTGAATCTGCTCAGAACGGGAATTATAGAAAATCACACCCCCACTGTCACAGCCACAAGGTGCATTACAGTGACACAGAGCCACTGCCCTGCGGCCAAATTCACTGCCAAACCAACATAGATACACCGCGAAAGACCGGTGATACTGCATTGAACCATACCACATTAAAAGGAAAAATTATGAGCAACGGGGTCGGGATTGGGATCTACAACTCGAATCTGCCGTCCAAGGTGGTACATATCGGCAGCTGCCCTCTTACCAAATAGCCAATAAGCGTCGTTTCCGATGTGGCGCGAGTAGTCACCAGGTGCGAGAGTGTCCGATTAGTCGTGGTCCTAGGTCCAACAGCCGACGCCCTAAAGGGGGGGGGGAGGAGCAAGGAGGAGAAACTCTCTCTAGTAAACCACCCAGAAATTGTAGGCGTATTCGGGAGGTAATTGAGCGTACTCTTCCATACGTCTGTGCTCGACTTCACCAGTTTGTACACTTTTAGATTCTGGAAGCTCTGTTTCCCTATTATAGTTGGTATCTTCAGTTTTCTGATTTGTGTAAGATGCCTCCCCTACGCCCGTCTTCCCACAGACGTCGTGTTGCTAATGGGTAAGAGCCGTCTCTGGCGGGTAAGGTGCTGGCGAGTTTATCTACTAATGATTTTTCTTCGCCTCTCAAATTTATTGTTGTCAGAAACTTGTCTATTACCCTGTTGCTTGGGTATGATATCATCCAATGAACTGGCTTAGTTCTCGATTTTGTTAGTAAAACATTTTTCTTCAAGTTCTGTACACCCGAGAAAATTGCCTTCTTGTCTTTCCATTAATAACATCATTTGTCACAAATGTGAACCCTCGTAATTTGAGATTAGTGATGTTGGGCAGGATCAGGCTAAACAGTTAACTGTCCTCCTTGAACAATTGCCTGACGTTTTGACCAATAAATCGGGGGTCACCCAACTAGATTCGGCTAACCGATGCCATCCCGGTACGCCATTCCCGT
Organism: Schistocerca serialis cubense; assembly: GCF_023864345.2. Taxonomy (NCBI): domain Eukaryota; kingdom Metazoa; phylum Arthropoda; class Insecta; order Orthoptera; family Acrididae; genus Schistocerca; species Schistocerca serialis. The sequence goes on from NC_064644.1 coordinate 546,913,166, forward strand.
ATCGTCTCTCACCTCCCACGACGAGGATACTAAAAAGAAAAATTGATGAGATGCTGCAGTATACTGTGATTAGACCATCTACTTCTCCGTATGCTTCTTCCATACTTCTAGTACCGAAGAGACAAGGCGTAGATTATTGGCCAGTTATTGATTATACGGCCCTTATTGAGCAAGTTACTTTGGAGTCAGTGCGTATCCCCAATTTCACATGGTTTGCTGCTACTTGTCATTCCACTGTTCTTGATCGAAACCAGCCTTACTATCAAATGCCATTAAGTGTCTAAGCCCGTGAATGTACAACCTGGAATCTGCATGAGTTTAATCGAATACCGTTTGGCTTGGCTACTGGGCCTGAGGTTCTGTCGCGGCTTTTACATCACGTTTTAGGCGACCTTAAGATCGGTTATGTATACAATTATTTTGATGGTGTGTTGGTCTATAGTTGCTCCTTTGAGGAACGTTGTTACCCATTTGGAACACGACTGCTAATTCCCCGATGTGTCGGATTACCAGTCAAAACATCTAAGATTAATCTTTCTGGGCAAGAGATTTCCTCTTTCGGACAGGTGGTTTCTAAGGATTAGGGTTGGCCAAGAGCGAACTCCCGACTTGAGAAAGTTCCCTCTATCTAGGAAGTAAAAGGGCCTGGTCACATTCATTGTGATGGCCAATTATTTTCACCGGTTTATCTACAATTTTGCTCAGCTTGCCAGCCCCCTTAATCACCTATATAAAAAGGGAGAAGGCCAACAATCGGCTTTTGAAGCTATTAAGACCGCCCTTATAAAAACCCCGCCGGTCCCGCTCCCCCCAGTACCGGCTGCTCAGGATTGCAGGAAGAGGTTTATTCTGCAAACACCTAATAGCAAAGTTGCGGCCGCTTTTTGCAGAGAGACTTAGAAGAAAGACATCCATTAGCTTTTGCCTCTAGGAAGTTAGAGGGTCCTGAGCTTAAGTGCTAGACTATATGACGAAAACTATCGAGATACCCCCAAAAACACACGTTTCTCATATCAGGTGAAATATGCTGCCACCTACTTGCAGGTACTCCACATGAGTGACCTCAGTAGTCACTAGACATAGTGAGAGAGCACAATGGGGCGCTCCGTGGAACACACGAACTTCGAACGTTGTCAGGTGACTGGATGTCATTTGAGTCATACGTCTCTACGCGACACTTCCACACTCCTAAACATCCCTACGTCCACTGTTTCCGATGTGATAGTGAAGTGTAAAAGTGAAGGGCACGTACAGCACAAAAGCGTACAGGCCGAACTCGTCTGTTGATTGACAGGGATCGTCGACAGTTGAAGAGGGTCATAATGTGTAATAGGCGGAAATCTATCCAGACCATCACACAGGAATTCCAAACTGCATTAGGAGTGTGTGTGCGAGGCTTGGGAACTTATGGGCGCCCAACGGCGAGGTTATCAGCGCCCTGACATTGATTAAAACAAACGAATGTAGATATGAACGAAAGCTGTCGTACCCGCATGCACACGAAACGACCACACATTGACTATCGCACATGCACTCTCACATGCATTAAAACCAATGAGGGGGCAAGATAGACAATCAAGAAAGTAAAAGAGGGAAAGCAAACCACAAAAGAGCTAAAAGAACAACACAGGGAAATAAGACTGGCTGACCACTTGCGGAAAAATTTGGGTGAGCCAGCCACCCCGTTGACACATTAAAAATATCTCCCCAAAATCTTGTTAAAAATGTGGGATAATTCACAGAACTTTAAACCCGAACCACATTCGTTTGAGCATTGCATAAAATAGACTGCAGATCCGCCGGCAAATCCGCTGCAGTCAGCTGGTCAGCAAATAAAATGCACTCCAATAAAATGTGGTGCACCGTGATCTGTACGCCACAAGCACCACACATTGGAGGGTCCTCTCACCAGAGTAAAAATCCATGCGTCATACGGCTGTGGCCGATGCGAAGAATAAGGAGGACCTCGTTCCGTCGACGTGGTGCAAATAGCTCTGATCACTATCGGACTCAACTTCTGAGGTCATCAGTCCCCTAGAACTTAGAACTACACTCCTGGAAATTGAAATAAGAACACCGTGAATTCATTGTCCCAGGAAGGGGAAACTTTATTGACACATTCCTGGGGTCAGATACATCACATGATCACACTGACAGAACCACAGGCACATAGACACAGGCAACAGAGCATGCACAATGTCGGCACTAGTACAGTGTATATCCACCTTTCGCAGCAATGCAGGTTGCTATTCTCCCATGGAGACGATCGTAGAGATGCTGGATGTAGTCCTGTGGAACGGCTTGCCATGCCATTTCCACCTGGCGCCTCAGTTGGACCAGCGTTCGTGCTGGACGTGCAGACCGCGTGAGACGACGCTTCATCCAGTCCCAAACATGCTCAATGGGGGACAGATCCGGAGATCTTGCTGGCCAGGGTAGTTGACTTACATCTTCTAGAGCACGTTGGGTGGCACGGGATACATGCGGACGTGCATTGTCCTGTTGGAACAGCAAGTTCCCTTGCCGGTCTAGGAATGGTAGAACGATGGGTTCGATGACGGTTTGGATGTACCGTGCACTATTCAGTGTCCCCTCGACGATCACCAGTGGTGTACGGCCAGTGTAGGAGATCGCTCCCCACACCATGATGCCGGGTGTTGGCCCTGTGTGCCTCGGTCGTATGCAGTCCTGATTGTGGCGCTCACCTGCACGGCGCCAAACACGCATACGACCATCATTGGCACCAAGGCAGAAGCGACTCTCATCGCTGAAGACGACACGTCTCCATTCGTCCCTCCATTCACGCCTGTCGCGACACCACTGGAGGCGGGCTGCACGATGTTGGGGCGTGAGCGGAAGACGGCCTAACGGTGTGCGGGACCGTAGCCCAGCTTCATGGAGACGGTTGCGAATGGTCCTCGCCGATACCCCAGGAGCAACAGTGTCCCTAATTTGCTGGGAAGTGGCGGTGCGGTCCCCTACGGCACTGCGTAGGATCCTACGGTCTTGGCGTGCATCCGTGCGTCGCTGGGGTCCGGTCCCAGGTCGACGGGCACGTGCACCTTCCGCCGACCACTGGCGACAACATCGATGTACTGTGGAGACCTCACGCCCCACGTGTTGAGCAATTCGGCGGTACGTCCACCCGGCCTCCCGCATGCCCACTATACGCCCTCGCTCAAAGTCCGTCAACTGCACATACGGTTCACGTCCACGCTGTCGCGGCATGCTACCAGTGTTAAAGACTGCGATGGAGCTCCGTATGCCACGGCAAACTGGCGGACACTGACGGCGGCGGTGCACAAATGCTGCGCAGCTAGCGCCATTCGACGGCCAACACCGCGGTTCCTGGTGTGTCCGCTGTGCCGTGCGTGTGATCATTGCTTGTACAGCCCTCTTGCAGTGTCCGGAGCAAGTATGGTGGGTCTGACACACCGGTGTCAATGTGTACTTTTTTCCATTTCCAGGAGTGTACTTAAACCTAACTAACCTAAGGACATCACAAACACTCATGCCCGAGGCAGGATTCGAACCTGCGACCGTAGCGGTCTTGCGGTTCCAGACTGTAGCGCCTAGAACCGCACGGCCACTTCGGCCGGCCGCCCCGTCGACGTGGCTGGAAGGAAGTACGCCACGGCCGAGTTGTGGGATTGACGACGTGGAGTTTGTTGTCGGTCTCAGCGACACAGGACTTTATACCTCAACAGAGAGGTGAGGGCATGCAGTCGGATAGCACACTGAAAGGCCTGAAGGTCGCGACACGCCTCCTTGGTTGCTCGATCAGCCCTTCCATTCCCCAGAATCCCCGCGTGCCCTGGTACCCAGCAGAAAGATATGTGCTTCCCCAGTCACTGTAGTTAGAGGAGGGCGTCGTGGATAGTCTGGGTTCCTTTATCTGCTGGGTACATACGCTGGAGAGAGTAAAGAGCGCTCAAATAATCTGAACAGACGAGAAATCCAACACTCGGAGAAAGTCTCATTTGCTCCAGTGCCCGCAAGATGGCATATAATTCAGCGTCAAAGATGGCAAATTCGGGAGGCAGTCTGACCTTGAGGACACGATTCGGGAAAACGACAGATCAACCAACAAAGTCACCCTGCTTAGACCCATCTGTAAAAACATCTACATGGTCGTGGTGTTCAGATAAAACGGCAGAAAAGACCCGATTAAAAACGGAAGCAGGAGTGCTATCTCCCCCCTACCGCACCAAATCTAAAATCATTCTGGGCCTCTCCAATAACCAGGGTGGCAGGGGGTTAAAACCCTGGATTTGGGGTCGTACAGACTCCACACCGAGGGACTCAAGCGCACGTTGCACACAGATCCCAAACGGCAATGTAGCCCAGGGACAGTGGGAAAAAGGTGGTCCAGAGGTGGATGAACAGCAATATGGTGAGCAGGCGAGGTTGGAGCTGCAAGAAACTTACAAGCCGGGTGCACCAGTAGGAGCTGCCGCCAGATGGTAAGTGGCGGTTCCCCGGCATCAGCACAGAGGCTGCGTATGGGACTGGTCCGATAAGCACCCATGGCCAGTCGAATCCCTGCATGACGGACAGCATCAAGGATCCCCAAATAAGAGGGCCTCGCTCACCGATACACTGTGCACCCATAGTCCAGTCATGAACGCACAAAAGCCGGATAAAACTGGAGGAGACGCGCCCTGTCCACTTCTCAAGACCTGTGGCTGAGGCACTTGAGAATGTTCAGTGCCTTCAGGGTTCTGGCTTTCAGGTCTCGTCGGTGTGGCAGCAATGACAACCTGGAGTCAAAAATTAGGCCCAGAAACCTCACTGTGTCTCTAAAATGTAGGACAGTATCCCTATATGCAAGGCAGGCAAATTAAAAGGTCGACGAGAACGATTAAAATGAACACAAACACACTTATGGGCAGAAAAATAAAAACCCGTCTTTGAAACCCACTCCTCTAACCGACGCACTGTTAGTTGCAACTGCTGGCTCATTGTTGCAACACTGGAGGAGGAACAGAAAACAGCAAAGCCATCCACAAATAAGGAGCACTGTACTGGACTCCTCACTGTGGACGTTATACTGTTGATGGCTATGTCAAGGAGGGTAACGCCTAAAACACTGCCCTGGGGGACACCATTCTCCTGCTCAAATTGATCAGACAGTGGTTACCAACTCGGGTCCGAAAAAGCCGCTGAGACAGGAAAGACCGAATGAAAATGGGGAGGTGCCCACGAAAGGCCATTCATGCAGCTGTGCAAGAATACAGTGTCTCCAAGTAGTATCATATGCCTTACTGATATCAAAGAATATGCTGATACAATGATGCTGATGGAGGAAAGCCTGCTGAACAGCTGCCTCTAGGAGGGTCAGGTTGTCTGCCGTGGACCGATATTTTCGGTATCCACACTGAGAGCGGCTAAGAAGTTGCCTGCTCTCCAAAAGCCAGACCAGACAACGGTTAACCATGCGTTCCAGGGTCTTTCCGATGCAGCTCGTTAGGGCGATGCTCCGATTACCACTTGGACATGTGCAGTCCTTTCCTGGTTTGAACAGAGGAATCAGAATTGCCTCCGTCCACGAATTAGGGAAGTTACCTGTCTGCCATATTAGATTAAAACAGTTGAGGAGGATTTCCTGGGACGTCGCTGGCAAATGGCGAAGCATGCAATAGCGGATGTGGTCGTGACTGGATGCAGTGTCAGCAGTCTCAGTCAGTGCAGATTCGAGCTCCCACATGGAGAAAGGGGAGTTGTAGGCCTCAGATCCGTTGGACTTGAAGTCCAACTTTTCCCTCTCCACAGCTGCACGGTAGCGACAAAACGTGGGATCCTGGCCTGCATTGGCAGTAGTTTGCGCAAAATGCTCGGCCAGCGTCTGAGCAATGTCTCTCGGCGCCGTTTGGAGGCACCCCCTGTTTCAGCACTGCTGCAATCAGTAAAGGGCTGCATGTACTGGGAATCCTCTGGATGGCTTCCCATACTTTTGTGGAACAACTAGAACGGTTGATGGAATCTAGGAACTCCTGCAATGACCTTTTCTTGCTCTCTTTAATGACACAGCGTACCCTGGCTCTCGCGATTCGAAAGGCGGTAAGACTGACCGTTGTTGGGTGGTATTTAAATCGTCGAAGAGCTGCACACCTGTCCCGGATGGCTGAATGGCGCTCTTCTGTCCACCAAGGTACAGGTCGCCGCTTAAAGAGGGCCGAAAGACTTTGGTATGGACAAGTAAGCAGCATGATGGAACACAAGTGTGATGTGATCCACCCATTCCTGGACGCTGTTACGGTGTCCAAAGACAGCCAACCGTCTGGACAGCAGCCAGTTAGCCCCTTCCAATCATGCATGTTGGCGGCCTCTGTTCCGGCAATACACCATCCAGGAGATGAATGCAGATGGGGAAGTGGTCGCTGGAGTGAAGGTCGTCAATGACCTCCCAGTGAACAGAGTTGGTGAGGGTTGGAGAGCAGAAAGACAGGTCAATGGCTGAGAATGACCCAGTAGCAGCATGAATACCAGTGTTAAGGATGTACAACACTTGAGATGTGAGGAGGCTCTCCAAAACCTGACCCTGAGCGCAAATAGAAGTTGAACCCCACAGGACATGATGGGCATTGAAGTCGCCCGGGAGGAGAAATGGGTGGGGGAGTTGTTTGATAAGATCTGTGAGAGCCTCTAAGTCCACTGCATCTAGAGGAGGTAAATAAAGGTAGCAACTGGTAAGCCTCTGGCGTGAATGAATTTCAATTGCAACAGCATGCAGGTCAATATCCAGGGAGAGAGCAGAGGAGTGGTGGCCATTATTGACAAACACGGTGACTCTGCCTTTGGCCCATTCCCCAGTCAGGTCATCCTTGTGATATAATGTACAGCCCCTCAGTATAGGAGCATCAGATGTTTTTAAATGTGTTTCCTGTAAACACAAGCACAGGGGGCGTTGCTGTGGTAGGAATTTCAGATCCTCCACATATGTCCAGAATCCATTCATGTTCCACTGTATAATGGGAGCCATCTATCAGGGTGGGAGTACCTTCATTCTGACTTTCTGTCGGGGAGGAGAGCCGACAACAGGTGGAGGCTCAGTTTTGGGACGATATGATAGCCCCAGTCTGACATCAACCTTCATCGCCTCTGAAGAGGAGTCGAGAGAGATGTAAGAGAGAATGACATCAACATCAGCAGACTGTACACCTGCAGTCTCCTTCAGCAGGCGAGTCCTTGCCTTTGGCTTTGGTTTCGGTTTTTTTGGTCTGAGGCGGCATTGGAGCCACAACCTCAGAAGTGGGGGGGGGGGGGGGGGTAGTAGCAACGCTGGGCAATGTACAACACTTGACCTGGGGAGGGCCAGGAATGTCCATGATGTCAGCCACCATAGCCGTTTCTGAAGTCCAGGTGGAGAGGGGGGGGGGGGGGGGCAGCAGGCTTCACAGGAACTGCAACAGCACACGTGCATTCACAATCGCAGGTGCTAGTGCTGACAGTAGCAACCTCCGTTTGTTTAGCAGCATCATTTGTCAGGAGTGGCTGTTTCAGAACGGAAGAAAAGGAGGCAGCGAACATGGGCAGCTGCAGGGACTTGTATATTTTCTTCGCTTCACCATACGGGATGCGTTTGGTGGTTTTAAGTTCCTGGATCTTCCATTCCTCAAGGAAGACTCAGCAGTCCCTATTCCACACAGGGTGATCCCGAGAGCAGTTGACACACTTGAGAGGGGAGTAGCAACCACCTCCGTCATGGGCGGCTTCACCGCGTGTCCTGAAAGTGGCTTCCCCTCTACAGCCGAGAGTAGTGCGCCCAAAGTGTTGGCTTTTAAAACACTGCATTGGATTGGGGCAATAATGTCGTACACTAAGACGTAGGAAACCTGCCTTCACATGCTCCGGTAGTTTGGTGCTGTTGAAAGTAAGAATAAACGAGTTGGGCTTCACGAGAGCGCCATCCACCCTTTTCATAACGTGTTGCACGTCGACATTTCCTTCCCAGACCATTCAGCTTTCAGTTCTTCTTGGGGAATGTCAACGAGATCACTGCAAGTCACAACACCTTTGCTGTAGTTCAAGGCGTTGTGAAATCCATTCTGTCGCGAACTCCCCAAGGAATTGTGCCATCTGAAGGTTCTTGACTTGTTGGAAGCTAGACGTTTCAACCAACAAGGTTCCATTTCGCAAGCGTTTAACAGATTTTAAGGTGCCAGCAGTGCCTTCTACGCCTTTCTGGATATAAAATGGTGAAACTTTATCAAAACACCCCTCTCTTCGTTTAACTAGAAGAAACACATTCTGCGAAGCAGCATGCGCTCTGTTACAACTAACTGAATCAGTAGGACTGGCTGCACGAGCCCTCTTGTTGGATTGGGTGTTGCAACCTACCAGCGGCCCAGCCTTTCCGCTGGGAGAAGAAGAATAAAAGTTCGACGGTTCCATCTAGGTCCCACGAGCAGTTATGGAACTAGAAGTCCACCTAGACAGAGCCCTGCGTGCGTAGGTAAGCCTTATACAACAGAGGTGCGGCAGGTTCCCCAGAGGTTGCCCCCTAACGACTGGTGGAGTCTACGTCCTTAACTCTCTTTTCAGCGAGTGTGCGCCTCTTCAAACACATTTAGAGGCTGTCGCTGTTAAGGTGTGGACGCCTCAGGCTGTTACTGTCTGTAGTCTCTATCTTCCACCGGATGGTGATGTCCCACAGCATGTATTGGCTGCGATGATAGCCCAACTGCCGCCACCCTTTCTGTTACTGGGCGACTGTAACGCCCATAACCCTTTGTTTGGTAGATTGGTGGCTACAAGCTGAGGCACCGTCGTTGAGCAAGTGTTGGCATATCTCAACCTTCCTCTCTTAAGTAATGGTGCCTCCACACATTTCAGTGTGGTGTATGGCACTGAAACTTCCCCTTTGAACATTTCTACAGGACTGTGCTTAACCTGACACACAATATTTTTAGCGCAACGCAATCTGACTTTCAAAATTCCCTACTAAAGAATGGCCCTGACAAACATTAAACTATACCTTTCACAAATCACTTACCTCACAAAAATCTTCGCTGCTCAAGCTACTGCAGTACAGCGAGCGCCACTACTGCCAGCTAAATAGAAGATTCAAACTACTGAAGGCACTAACTACTGATAGGGATAGTTAGCAAATGAAAGATATTAATAGAGAGCAAACAATGTATTTACCTTAATATCATCACAAGTCATAATATATATATCAGTTCATGACAAATTAGAAACCTCCGCCATCTCTCTCCCCACATCCACCACTGCTGGCGGCTCACCTCCAACTGTGCAACGCTACGCGCTGTTAACAGCACAGCTGCCGCTGCCCAACACTACAATGGCAGACAACAATGCAAACTAGCCACAGACTGCACACAACACAGCCAGTGATTTTCATACAGAGGTGGCGTTACCAATTAAAAACCTAAACAGCCTACTTACATAGAGAAAACATAAACAGCCTACTTACATAGAGAAAACATAAACAGCCTACTTACATAGCCCCCATGCTCCCCACAAAAATTTTGACAAATGGTGTTGGGCACTGGCCAATACAGATTTGACAAAAATTTTTCACAATTACAGTAACAAAGATATAAAATGCACACACTTATTAATATTATGTTGGTCAAAAGATCAAAATTTCTCACAGTCCATAAAGACAGTCCACATTGTTCATCACAGTAAAAATGCAGAGCTTTTCTCAAAGTCCAAGCAGTAAAAGAAAATGCACATAGAAGTAGTGGATTTCCATGCAGTCTTGAAGAAGTAGTGTTGACCTTCCAACGGAAAGACAGTGCTGACTCTCGACATGCAGACAGGTAATGGGCCACAACAGAGCAAACCCACAGCAGAGTCATTCGAAGTTTGGAAGAATATTGGTAGGTAGGTCATCACAGAGCAGACCCACTGGAGTCCTGGTAGAGATTACGGTATTGGTGGGCCACCAGAGGTGCAGACCCACTGCAGTCCTTGTAGAAATAATGGCGTTGGTAGGTCATCATAGATGCAGACCCACTGTAGTCCTTGTAGAGATAATGGTATTGGTGGGCCACCAGAGGTGCAGACCCACTGGAGTCCTTGTAGAGACGGCCAGCAGCCATCCGTTGCGACTGTGCAGGTGCACAATCACCATCGAAGATTCTTGCGGAGAATATAGCAAGTCCATAAACCACCACTTGTCCACTCACAAAAAATTTGTTTGACATGTCCTTAGAACCAGCAATGCTGTTATCCAGTCCCTTGCTGAATTACCAACACACGTGCAAACACTATCAGTCCCTACTTCTCACATATTGTCCATATACTATGACCAACAGAAATGTGTGCAGTGAAATGGAACTTACAAGTTACTAATATCATGAACTGGTGACAATTACAATTTTATAACAGAAGAATACAATAACAAAGGTACAAAATACATCATTAAAGAACATAACAATATTGATAACAATTGTATTACAGGCTTAACAAAAGAATCGATATAACATATACATCAGTGTTCCAGGAATTATGACATTAGTAAATACATAAAAGATCAGAATAACTTTCGAAACATCAACTTCACACATGAGCATTAAACAGAACGGAATTAATGTCTAACATCTTTACAAAGTAAATAACATATTATTAATGCCAATTATATTCGAGGATAACAGTATTCCTCATCATAGTGAATGTAGCTTAATATTAAAAGAAGAAAAAATTCTATGAAACTACACAGAGACAGGAAGAAAACAAATACACAAGGGTACACACACACATAGTGGGATAACACCAATAGGAAAGGACAGGGTTCGTTTTCAGTGTAACATTTGGTACTGCAGTCCAACCCAAAACTTCATATATCTTTCCTCTTATTTCATCCTTTGTTTCCACCAAAAAAAATTCTAACTGAGCATGCTTTCTGTGTTTATATGTTCACACATTTCTTACCTCATTTTTATTTTCCATTATCTTACCTCATCATTTATTTCCAAGAAAATCCTACCTAAACCTGTTTTCTCAATGCATTTCTTCCAATTCATCGCAACTCATTCTCTTAGAGGCTACCCCCTCTTAAGCTAACTTAAATCTACTGAGCTCAGATGCTAAACTAAGGGACGAGGCAATGCAGCATCACATAACAAATCAACACCAACAGCAATGCAAAAAATGCAAATTGGCAAAGCTAGCAGCATAAATGAGCAAAAGTCAAATTCAATAACACTATGCCTGGCAAACAGCAGCAACTTATACCTAAACATGACATAGCGCAAGCAGAAAAAATATTACACTAAAATGGCCATGTCTAATACCTATGTCACATCTTAACATTAGAGTGATGCATCACAAAAACTTACGCTAGTAGATAAGTTACCAAATCGTAAAAAAATTATTTATGCAATTCCTGTGAAGGGAAATGTTTTTTTTTTTTTTGTGCTCCCTCATTTGTTTTGGATAGATCATAAAATTATTTACTGGATCTGTAGGCATAAAATATTTATATTAGTACATATATTAAATTTTATTTTAACCAATGCTGCAGTGCAGCTAGAAACTTGATATTAAACAAAATGTGTAAATAAATACATTAAGCAAGCCATATGGCATTTTTCTTAACTAGCAAGGCAATAGCTGTGAAATGTTTCTCATCGTTTCATTAGGCATTTCAGTAAATATCATAAATTACGAGCTCCACAGTATGCTTTCAACAAGGAGATGTCAGTAGCGCGGACAATGGCCTTCCCTTTCTTTTTTTTTTCTACCTGTGCCGCTGAAAAGGGCTCGCAATAATGGCTTTTTCTCCAGGCGTCTGACACAGCTGGGTGCCCGCGACGCATTACGTGCAGGTGGTCACTTTGGTTTCCAACATCCTGTTTCACAAGTCAAGAGTCCCTACCCACTATTCATTACTCCTTACCTTATTACACATATACGTATCCATCGACACTCGTCAATATTTCGTCATTATAAATATGAAGCATATTCAAATAACTCGTATAGCCTCAGCCTATTAATCATAAACATACCTCAGCAGCATAATACACATCGTCGTCGTAAAAATAACCTCATAACACTTCAGTCAAATCTTAAAATCGTCGTAACTTCCTCCAATAATTAAAAAAATTCTCTGCTCATGTCAAAAGTGTCATCTGCCTCAAACGTACTTTAAAAATCATAATCCCTTTACCAAATACATCATTCAAAGCTCTCATAGTATCACAATGGTTCCGAAAAAATATGAACAGTTTACAATGCACAGACAAAATACAGTTTCATAAGCATAAAGTTACCCAACTGTGTATTGCGTAAACATCTGTCACTGATGTAATAAAAAAATGTTTATCTCTCAGTTAAATGATCAGATAGCTGTGTAATTTGTGTGTTAGAGAAATATGGTACCGATGTGTAAAGTTGTATAAGCAAATACCATATTAGCTAGGGTTCCTTGTGGTTGCCACACACATGGTACACAAAGTAGGCGTGTACCCCCCTGAGGATTTATGTAATTATACCCTCAGGTGTTACAGATTACAGCAATGAAATGAAATATATCACGGAAAACTTTCTTTGTAATTAAAAAATCTTTAAAAATAAATGTTTTAAGTACAAAATCTCTCAAATGCGTGTCCTGTAGCGCTAAATGTGCGTCTTGCTGTAAGATAATTCTGTGGAAGTGTCGTAATTATCGTCCTCCGAAAGCTAAGTTCTGCAGAAGTCAATGTACTTACCCCATCAGAAACGAAAGTGAAATGCTTTGTGTATAGATATCATAATTATTATGCACATTACTGTGATCAAGAAAATACTATACTGTAAAGTATTGTTGTGCTAAGAAAAGGGCCTCACATTGTAGCTTACTACTAAAACATGTTTTGCTTTCCAGAAGAAATTCAGAAAAACTGTGCGGATATAAAACAGAAACACTGCAAAAGCAACATTGTAAATTGTCACTCATTAGTAGCGTCGTGATAAAATCGTGTAACTGTCACATAAACTAACACTGTGTCATCTGGTATCTCACAGAAAGTACTTTAAATCCAGAATACATTTTCAGGTCAACCAAAATGTTGCCTTAAAATCTCATTAGCAGTACTGGTAAATGTTCTAAGTATGTGAGCCTTATAGTCGTTACGTAATCGTGCAACAAACAAGCAAGAATGTACAAATACAATACTGTGTCGTCTGTTCACTATAACAATGCATTCGTAATTTCTGTTTAAAATGTTCCCTAGGTTCTAGACTGGATATTGTACTTCAAACATTGTTGTATGTTAACAGTTTCTTAAGTCTGACAAAGCATTTAAGTAATGTGAAGCGAAAAGTTTTATGGCAAAGACAAAGTTAAAAGGCAGATTATCTGTCAATAAATGGTTTTACATGAGAAATGTGGTGTAAACCTTTACTCTTCCTAGTACGCAGAGTTTCAACTTCAACGCAATTATCATGTGGTATACGTCGGATTCTGTAAGGTCCATTGTAAACTAGAAAGAATTTGTGACTCAAGTGTTTCTTCTTATGTGACAATGAATGAGCTTTAATGAGAACTTTCTGACCAATATACAATTTCTTTGCATTTGCTTTACCGTGTAGTTTTCTCCTTTTGTCTGCTGCAGATTTTATATTTTTAAGAGCCAAATCAATTATGTCTTTGTGTCGAAGTTTACGTGTATTCGGGAAAGGTACAAGCTCTCTGATTCTGTTCGGTGGTTCTTCATTCTTCAGTACAAGAGTAGGTGGTAAAGCAGTGGAGTCGTGAGGCATTTCATTCAGCACGTTTTGAAATAAGTGTAAATATCTGTCCCAATGCTGATGCTTTCTGTGACAATAAAGTCTGCAAAGCTTATTGATTTCTTTCATAATCCGTTCAGACGGGTTGCAATGTGGTGAGTACAATGAAATAAAAACAGGTTTGATTTTATGGTTGCGAAGCATGCGTGACCAAACAGCAGATCTGAATTGCGGTCCGTTATCTGAAATGACTTTACTAACGTGTCCAACTTCACGTAAGAAATTTTTAACAAAGGCGTTGGATACAGACCGTCCAGTGGCTTTACGTAACGGAGTGAAAGAAACAAATTTTGAAGTAAGTTCAACAGCGACTAGAACGTACGAAAATCCATTGGATGTTCTGACAAGCGGTCCCAAGAGATCAACAGCAGCAAATTCTTTTAATTTAGCAGGAATAATAGGAAACAACGGAGCACGTTGTGAGACAGTAGATGGCTTCGCCTTTTGACAAAGTTTACAAATAGACAAGACTCTTCGAATTCTTTTTTCCATATTGTTAAAATAACAAGTCGTTCGAAGAATATGATAACATTTTCGTGGGCCAAAATGTGCGTAGCTGAAATGAATGTACCAAATGAGCTTATTAACAAAATCGTCTGGAATGCAAAGTACCCATAGCTTGTCATCAACAGTGCAGCGTTTGAAGAGTATGTTGTTTCTAACCAGGTAATAATGCCGAATCTGTGTGTGTGTCTTTTCATGCCATTTGCTCTTGATGTCCTTCCAAATCGAATCTTTATCTTGTTCATGAGCAATGTCCTTTAAAGATGTGGTGATGAAGTTTTCAAAGGCGACTTTCTGAATGTAAAGAATACTGAAATTTTTCTGGAGGTTGCCTTCTGTGGTACTTTTCTCAAGCCCAGCCGGTGCGCGTGACAGTGCGTCCGCAACAATGTTCTCCTTGCCGGGAATGTAGACTATTGTGAAGCGGAATTCTTGCAGAAACAATGCCCAACGTTTTAACCTGTCATGATTTAATTTTGAAGACATAAGAAATTGTAATGCACGATGATCACTGTATACTTTTACGTGCTTACCAGAAAGAAAGAAACGGAATTTGTGAAATGCCCAAACGATAGCTAAAGCTTCTAATTCAGTAACGGAATAATTTTTTTCAGATTTTGTTAGCACTCGGCTAGCAAAAGCAATGGTTTTCTGAATGGTAGTGTCATTTTCTATGGCTTCTTGAAATAAATGGGCACCAAGACCGACTTTAGAAGAATCCGTGCTAAGGCAGAAATCTTGTGACAGATCTGGATGAGCTAAGATTGGCGCGTGAAGTAACGCTTCTTTCAAAGAATTGAATTCCAACTGTGCTTGTTCGTCCCAGTTCCAAATAGTATTTTTTCCAGTGAGAGAACAAAGTTTTGGTGTAGCTAGAATTTGCATATTCAGAAAACGACGGTAAAAATTTACGAGACCTAGAAAACTGCGGACTTGTCTTTTTGTGGATGGCACTGGAATGGCTCTGATTGCTTCTAACTTTTCAGGATCCGGTTGAATGCCTTCAGAAGAAATAATATGTCCCAAAAACCTCACCTTTGACCTACCGAATTCAGACTTTTCCAAGTTAACTGTAATTCCAGATTCTGCAAAAATATGTAACACGCTGTTGAGGATGCGATTGTGTTGTTCCCATGAGGCTTCTGCTATCAGAATATCGTCTACATATAAGGTGATGTGACGTTTTAAGAACTCAGGTAATATGGAATTTAGCCCGCGAATGAATGCTGCCGAAGAAATGTTCAAACCAAAGGGAAGTTTCCGAAACTGATAACAAACGCCGAAACAAAGGAAAGCTGTGTATTTTCTACATTCTGGATGAAGTTCGATCTGATAAAAGCTGGATCTGAGATCAATGGAAGACAACACTTTTACACCATTAAAATTTTGAAGAAGTTCTTCTAACGTTTGCGGCCTGTCTGTTTCAGGAATAATGATCGTATTGATTTGTCTCGAATCTAAGACAAGCCTGATCGATCCATTTTTCTTCTCAACAACATGTAATGGATTGTTGTATGAGCTTACTGCAGGCTCAATAATGCCCTCATTAAGCATAGATTGTATTTCTGTTCTAACACGGTCCCTATAATGCGCCGGAATTACGTATGGTCTAACACAAAATTTAGTATGCTCACGAACACGAAATTGGTATTGAAATCCCTTGATTGTTCCTGTTTTGTGAGTAAAAACTGTGGAATGTGCTTGTAAAATCTCAAAAAGGTCTTGCCTATCATTGTCATTACAATTCTCAATTGTTTGAATTTTATTCTGAATTAACTTATTAGTGTCAAATGCGCCGTCGATATCATCCCTGTCAGTACTTGCAGAGTGATTGTTAGTGTCTAGTTCCGTAGAAAAGTCCGAACTGTTGTCTAACAGAAGGTAAAGCCGATTAATTTCCTCGTCATGGTTTGAGAGCCAATCTTCAAATTTCAAAGCTATTGACTTACCTTCTTTCTCTAAACTTATTTCAGCATCGTGAAAGTTTAAGATTGCTTTGTATTCATTCAAAAAGTCTACTCCCAATACAATTTCCGTCGACAATAATGGAACAATGAGAAAGTTCATAGAGAAGCTGTGGCTTTGACAAAAGAATTCTAAATTGGTTTGTTGGCGTACATCTACACTTTTTCCAAAGATTGCACCTTGTAATTTAATCTTACGTAACGGAAGTGTGGGGCAATCGTTCGATTTGTTGCATTTGCTAAAGGCTGTTTCACTGATTACTGAAATGGGACTGCCAGAGTCAAGTACTGCCGTAAATTTTACGTCATTTACTGTAATGTGAATCACAGGATATGCAATGTTGTTATGTTTTACGTCGTGTTCTTGGAGTAAAATGTCCCTAATGTCTTCCATTTTTACGTAATTACTAGCTACGGCAGCTGCGTCGTTAGTTTCTTACGTGCGTTTTGTGGCTGCCTGCGGTATGAGTCATTGCCTATTGTCTCTTTGTTGGCGCGCGTCGTTATTGGGATTTGGAGACCTAACTTCTACAAATTCACCGTGACGAGAGGGCACTGCTCTGTTTGAATCCCGCCAGTTCTGATGCAATTCAGGTCTGTCGTTACGATCATATCGTCTGTCGTCATGTCGGTAGATTCCATAGTTTCTTTCTTGTCGGTCACATGGTGGAGAATTTCTCCCTGAATCGTAACTGCGCGCTGGTCCGTTGCGTCTAAAGTTATTCTGTCTCCCTTGATAGTATTTATTTTGGTTCCCGTATTGTCTGTTTATCTTATTGTCTCTGTGATAGTCATTACCACGGAGAGGTGATCTTTCCCTGTAGTTATTACTACTCTGCCAACGGTTGTCATACGGGTGGTGTCTGTTTTGGTCACGATTTGTGTTGTGAGAATAGCCTTGTCGTGTAAAGTTATTACTTCTTTCATCGCGGAATTGCGACGGATGTGACCTGTAATTGCTGTGTTCCTGGTTTCGCGTTCCGCGATTGTCAGTGTCAATTTCTAACTCTTGTAAGAGTCCCTGAAATGCTTCAATGTCGTCTTTGCAACGTCCTGCCAAAATAATATGTCGTAAATGTTCAGGCAGTTTGATTAAGCAAATGCGGATGAGTTCTGAGGGGCTGTATGGGTTTGAAAGATACTGATTCTTATGCAACATGTCTTCAAAATTTTTCATAAGACTGGAAAATTCAGATTGTTCGAAACATTTCATCATTATGATGCCATGTTTTACTCGGTCTTGTGTGGCTGGAGACCAATATGCTGAGAGGAAGGCATGGTAAAACTCTCCTTCACTGTGGCAATCGTGAATTACCGATCGCATTCTTACAGCTGGTTCATTCTCTAAGTAGCCACACATAAATTCTAATCTGTGTTCCAACGACCAGTTGGGAGGAAAACAATGAGAGAATTGATGGAGCCATGCTTGTGGATGAATGTCGTTGGCAGAATTCTTAAACGTTTTGAATTTACGTGTAGTAATGAACAGCTTATAGTCAAAATCATCATGTCGGCGAGTCGCATGTCGGTCATTGTTACGTCGCTTCGGCGGTTCCATCTCAAAATTCGGTGCACATTCCCAATTTCTTTCATTACTTCCGAAATGCCCTGTGTTATTATTTTGCAGCTTTTCCGTGTTTCTAAGTCCCTCTTCCCGTGTTGGAGCGCGAGTGTCCTCTGAAATACGTAATTCTTGTATTACCTGTGTTAGCTGATCTTGTACTTCCCGGATTTCTCTTTGGTGTTGCGTATCAATTTGATTCAGATTTTGTTTCAGTTTCCTAATTTGTTCGCTCTCTTCTGTGTTATTAAAGACTACCGGTTTTGTGTCATTCAGATTATCATCTACCTTCGTAGATAAATTATTTAGCTGATCCGAAAGTTCAACTACTTTCTCTGATAATGAACTAATTTCCTCCATGTGTCTTTCTACTGTGTCCTTTAAGTTTTCCTGAGTTTTTGCAAGTTGCGTAACCGAATCGGTAGATGCAACCGAGTCAATTTTAGCTTGCAAGGTCTCATGATTTTCATGAACAATAATTTGCAGTTCTTTTATGGCTGCTTCGTGATTCTGTAATGCATTTTCATGCCGCGAAAAAATAGGTTGAAAATGCTCACAAATTTGTGTTTTTACGTCGTTATAGACTTTTTGACATTTCGATTCGATTTTATGCAACTCAGTAGTTAAATCTTCACGTGTTTGTTCAAGTGTGGTGTCTAACTTTTGAAGATTTTGTTCCATTGTGTCTAACTGTTGCTGTGTTTGTCTCTGGTGTTGTTCCATTGTGTCTAACTTTTTAAGATTCTGCTGTGTTTGTCTCTGATTTTGTTCCATTGTGTGTAACTGTTGCTGTGTTTGTTTCTGATTTTGTTCAAGCGTTGTGTCTAACTTTTGTAGCCTTTGTCTCATTTGTTGCATAAACTGTAATAACAATGCACTGGTGTCTGAAACTTGTTTCTCAGTGCTTTTCGGCAGTGAATTTGCACCGCAACATTCACATTTTGACAAGCGGAAAACGTGTCTTGACTCATTTGAGAAAACGGTGAGGACGCAAAACCTGAATCTACAGTGTTTGCAAAATTGTGTCCTATCATTTCGGATTCCTGAGGCGAGCTGTTGCCGACCGATCGATCGATAATGCTTCCCTCTTCACTAATTGTTTCACTGTCCACGCCATTGTTTGCCGCCCGCTCCATTTCCCTATGCACAATTATCAAATTACTACTTTGAACATCAGTTAATTCATTACTCGGTGGCGCTAACACACTGATTTCATTTTCACTGTCATTTCTCAGTTTACTTTGGAGCCTAGTATTACGTTTTTCACACGCCATTATTGTCACAGTATTTCACACGACAACACAGAAAGACACAATTTGAAGAGCAAAAATAAGAGAACACATTAACATAACACTGAAAATAATATCTAGTTAATTACAGCTGCGAAATACTTGGTGCAAATCTATATGCATGCCACAACTGTTTTACTGTACAACAATGAAAGGCTACAACTACAAAGGAAATTCTCTCTACAATTACGCGCTAGCAATAAACAAAAGCTACACTAAATACACAAACTACAAGAAAAATCAGAAGATTCCAGTGAGGTATCCTGGCAGGGTCGCCATATGAAACTTCCCCTTTGAACATTTCTACAGGACTGTGCTTAACCTGACACACAATATTTTTAGCGCAACGCAATCTGACTTTCAAAATTCCCTACTAAAGAATGGCCCTGACAAACATTAAACTATACCTTTCACAAATCACTTACCTCACAAAAATCTTCGCTGCTCAAGCTACTGCAGTACAGCGAGCGCCACTACTGCCAGCTAAATAGAAGATTCAAACTACTGAAGGCACTAACTACTGATAGGGATAGTTAGCAAATGAAAGATATTAATAGAGAGCAAACAATGTATTTACCTTAATATCATCACAAGTCATAATATATATATCAGTTCATGACAAATTAGAAACCTCCGCCATCTCTCTCCCCACATCCACCACTGCTGGCGGCTCACCTCCAACTGTGCAACGCTACGCGCTGTTAACAGCCCAGCTGCCGCTGCCCAACACTACAATGGCAGACAACAATGCAAACTAGCCACAGACTGCACACAACACAGCCAGTGATTTTCATACAGAGGTGGCGTTACCAATAAAAAACCTAAACAGCCTACTTACATAGAGAAAACATAAACAGCCTACTTACATAGAGAAAACATAAACAGCCTACTTACAGCACGTACTCAGCCATCGATCTCTTGGTTTGCAGCCCTGGTCTTCTACCATCTGTCCAATGGAGAGTGCATAACGATTTGTGGGGTAGTGACCACTTTCCGATCTTACTGTCACTGCCACAGCGTCTCTGTTTTGGGCGCCTCCCCAGATGGGCCTTCAATAAGACTGGGACTTGTTCGCATCCATTGCCACTATTGAGCCTCTTTATCACGATACCATTGATGTCATGGTTCACACAATAACCACCGGCAACGTTTCTGCAGCTGAATCGGCAATTCCCTGTTCTTTTGGGTCCCCTCTGTGGGGGACTTTGCCTTGGTAGTCACCAGAATACTGAGGCGATTATAGATCGTAGGCGGGCCCTCCAACATCATAAGCATCATGCATCACTGGAACGCCTCCTTACCTTTAAGCAGCTCTGTGCCCAAGCCCAACGCCTTAGTCGCCGATGGAAGCAGGACTGCTGGGAAAGGTATGTCTCCACCATTTGCATCCATCCCTCCATCGCAGGATTGGACCAAGATTGGGCGACTCTATGGATATCAGACCCCTGTCAGAGTACCTGGGCTTTCCCTGAATGGAGCAGTCTTTACTGAATCAGACACAACTGCTGAATTCTTAGCAGAGCATTATGCTTGGAGTTCCTCTCCTACAAATTACTCGCTGGCCATCTGCTCCCTGAAACAGCTGTTGGAAAATCGGGGCATTTCATTGCATATGCACCACCCCGAATCATACAGTGCTTGATTCAGTGAGTGGGAATTCCAAAGTGCCCTAGCCACTTGCCCTGTTACGGCTTCTGGGCTGGATCGCATCCACTATCAGATGCTGAAACACCTCTCGGTGAACTCTCAGCAACACCTCCTAGACCTTTTCAACCGTATCTGGGTTGAGGGTGTGCTCCCATTGCAATGGCGGTAAAGCATCGTCATGCCAGTGTTGAAACCTGGCAAGAGCCCGCTGGAGGTGGACAGCTACCCCCTCATTAGCCTCACCAACGTTCTGTGTAAATTGCCTGAACGCATGGTGAGCTGGAGGTTTAGTTGGCTACTTGAGCCTTGGGGCCTTGTGGCTCTATCTCTGGGTGGGTTCCGTAAGGGCCGCACTGCCACTGATAATCTGGTCTGCCTAGAGTCTGCCATCCACATGGCATTTGCCCGCCGTCCCGTCAGCATCTGGTTGCCATATTTTTTGACTTGTGGAAGGCATACGATACAACTTGGCGACATTAATACTCACCACACTTCATGGGTGGGATCTTGGGATCTCACTCCCGATTTTTATTCAAAATTTTCTGTCCTTTCGTTCCTTCCACATGCAAGTTGGTTCCTCCCATAGCTCCTCCTAGGTCTAGGAGAATAGGGTCCCGCAAGGCTCTGTCTTGAGTGTCTGCCTCTTTTTACTTGCTATCAATGGGCTAGCTGCAGCTGTGGCAACGTCCATATCAGCTTCTTTGTATGCTGATGACTTTCGCCTGTAATGCAGCTACAATTGAATTGCAGTTGTTGAACGGCAGATGCAGGACGCTATCCGCAAAGTGCAATCTTGGGCTCTAACGCCCGGCTTCTGGTTTTCGGCTGCCAAGACTTGCGTCATGCATTTCTGCCGGCGTCGCACAGTTCACCCTGACCCACGGCTTTATCTTGGCGGCGAACATCTTTCTGTGGTGAAGACGCATCGGTTTTTGGGACTGCTTTTTGATACCCAGTTGACTTGGCTCTCTCATATTGAGTGGCTTAAACAAACGTGCTGGCGGCATCTTCACGCTCTTCGTTGCTTGGGGTGCTGATCCTTCTACCCGACTGTATCAGGCGTTGATACAGTCCCGTTTCGATTATGGGAGCCTGGCTTACGGTTCAGCATCACCATCCGTGTTGCAGTTGCTTGACCCCGTACTTCACTGCGGGATCCTACTCACGACTGAAGCTTTCCGCACATGCCCTGTAAACAGCCTACTTGTGGAGGATAGTGTCCCTCCATTGCGGATCCGGCGTCAACGACTACTGGCTGCTTATGCTTATGCTGCACATGTTTGTAACTTGCCAGGGCATCCAAATTACCGTCTCCTGTTCCCTAACTCGCTCGTCCATCTTCCAGAATGGCGGCCCCGTCCGGTTCGCGTCCGGTCTCTTGTCTCTGGGCTTGAGTTTCTCCATCTCCCAGCTTCTCTCCGGGCCAATATACCTATACCCCCGTGGTGTGTGCCCCGTCCATGCATTCAGCTTGATTTGGCACAAAGCCTGAAAGACTCTGTCCCTCCTGAGGCCTTCTGCCGGCGCTTTCTTTCCATCCTTGCCGCGTCTCACGGTTTTGCCGTAGTCTATACCGACGGTTCGGTGGCTGCTGGACACGTTGGTTATGCTTTTACGCTTGGGGATCACTCTGAACAACGCTCATTGCTGGACGGATGCAGTGTTTTAACTGCAGAGCTGGTAGCCATCTCTCGCACCCTAGAGAATATCCACTGTAGTGACTTCCTGAGCGGTTTGCGACCAATGTTTTCCTCGCTCTCGTCTGGTGATGGCTATCCAGGAGTTGCCCGTTGCGGCCGCTCCATGGTTTCTATGTGGACTCCGGGTCATGTCGGCATCCCAGGTAATGAACGTGTTGACAGACTGGCCAAACAGGCTATGAATGAACTGGCCCTGGAGATTGGCCTTTCGGAATGTGATCTCCAGTCAGTATTGCGGCAGAAAGTCCTGCCGCGAGAACGCACCTCTATGTCGCTGCTGATCAACGTTGACAGTGGTCCACATCTTGTCGGACTGTCCGCTTTTAACTGCGCTCAGACAGACGTTTGCGCAGCCTGATACGCCCCGTGCTCTTTCACGGATGACGCTGCACTGGCAGACTTAATTTTGAGTTTTATTCGAGCATGGGGCTTTTATCGCTCAATCTGAGGGTGTATCTCTTTTGTGTGTTGAGTCTGGCCTTTGGCCTACGGTTTTAGATTGGGGTTTTTAGTGTGTCTCCCGATGGTTACCTTTTCCTTGTTTTGTTTCCATGGTTGGCCAACCACTGTACATCTGTGTGTGCTTTTAATTACTTTTTTCTTGTCTTTGTCTGCTTCTTTCTTGTTCTGTGTCGTCCCTTGTTATCTCCGTTACTTGTTTTTACTCCTTGTGGTTTTTCATGGTCGTGGAAACAGGCACCGATGACCTTTGCAGTCTGGTCCCATCAACCCCACAAACCAAGCAGCCAAATTCAGTGAGTGCTAGAGACTTACACGCTGAAAGATATCCTCAACGTACTCACCCTATACGTGCTACATTTAAATATGTGTATGATAAACTCAGAAGAACTGGATCTTTAACGCATCGGAAACATATCTGGCAAAGGAAAGTTACTAACGAGGAAACGAAAATTGGTGCTCTTACCACTATGGTTCGAGATCCTTGTGTTAGTTCGTGTCAAATCGCAAGGGAATCTGGCATGAGCCGGGGTAGTGCTGTTCGTGTTATGCATCGCCATAAATATCATCCTTACCATACCAGTCTCCAACAAGAATTGAATTATGTCGATTGGCTCAACTTCAGATTCAGAGAGATGACACATTTATTTCTTTGATTTTATTTACTAATGAGGCTACATTCACGAACATGGAAATGTTAATTTGGATAACATGCATTATTGGGCAACTGAAAATCCATGTTGGCTGCGCAAGTTGCACACCAAAAACCGTTGTCGGTGAATGTATGGTTTGGGATTCTGGAGGACAGAATTATTTCATCGAAGGAAATCTTAATGGTGGGAAGTATACCACATTCCTGCAAGAAACATTAGGTCTGTTATAGGAAGAAATACCTTTAGGAACAAGGAACAGACTGTGGTATCAACACGATGGGTGTCCGGCACATTTTTCGCTAATATATAGAAATTAATTGCAGAGACAATTCCCAAATCGTTGGATTGGATGCTGAGATGTGTCGTGGCCGGATCGTTCGCCAGACTTGACGCCTCTGGATTTTTGTCTTGCTGGGATTCGTAAAAGACATTTATTATAAAGACGTTCCAACTACACCTGAAGATATGCGAGAGGGAATTCCCAGAGCATGTGCTTCGATAAATGCCGATGTGATAAGAAATACCAGTCAATCCATGATAAGAATATCGCAGCACTGCATTGATACCAGTGGTCATCACTTCGAACACCTTCTGTAAATGGACGTTCATGCCATCTTCGTGACCTTCGTTGACCTTCAAAGACCTTACTGTTACACATCATTGGATTCGTCTCGATAACCGCTATCAGAAAATAATTACCAAATTATAGTATCCCATTAAAAAAAAGTTGACTTACATATCTGAAGCGACCCCACCTAGCAACAAAAAACCAACGTCATATTATGGCCCCCATTGTCCCATGCTATTTTTGTCGTACAAACTTTTTAACTCTTATCATACTGTCGGAGTTATTCTTGGTGGCAGTAGTCAGTGACTGACCCTGTATGTTAGTAGCAGTCGATGCCTTTTCTGCGTTTCACGGGCTACCTCCCAGCAGAGGGGGCTGTACCTGGACTATTGTTCGTCATCTTACTAAGATATTTTCTTGGTTCGGTCCGCCTAAGGTTCTTGTGAGCGATAACGCCCCCGCCTTTATCTCTAGTGAGTTTAAGCGCTTTTGTTTCAGTAACGCCATTAAACATATTACGACTACCCCTTATTATTCGCAGCCCTCCTTCTCTGAAAGGGTTAATAGAGATCTTAAGTCAGCTTTAATTGTTTATGATTATAAAGCTCAGACGAAATGGGGTACAACTCTGTACTGGATCAATTTTGCATTTAATATTGCTCAACATGAGGCCTCTAATGCAGTTCCGGCGCTCCTTATGTTCGCTTCGTTCTTCACTGACAAGCTGTGGAATATCAATGCCCTTTTGCCGGAGCATATTACCCCAACATAACCTAAGCAGAATTGGGATAGAGCTAGAAGGAATATTGAGTTAGCTCAGCGCCATCAGCGGGAACGTTACAATCAATGCAAGTGCCCCTTTCAAGAGAATGTTGGGGAAAATGTTTTTATTCGTAACAACAATTTCTGTAGAGATGGACATGATGTGGGGACCGGCAAAGAAGCTCCTTGGTCTGTGGGGCCTTGTGCTATAGTTACAATCTTACATCCTGCGAATCTTCTCGTTCGTGACCTGACTATTGGTAAAATAGCAAGGTACATTTGAGCCAGGTCAAACAGGCCGATAAGCTCTCTGCGCACGGGAAGCTTCCTTCGGTTTGAGTGGAGGACGTTGAACCATGGCGACGGCTCCTGATCGAATATCCCCTGCCTTCCGCAGCCGTATGTATCTATGGTGCCACTTTTCCCTCTGTCTATGGATTCTCCTTGAAAAGCAATATCTCTGGCGGTACATCGAGGAGGTGGCGGAAACTGGAGGTAGACAGTGCGACGTCGGCAAGCGGATAGCTGAGTACGTCGGACCTGGATGACCAGCGGCCCGGAATTCCAGCGGCGGTTATATTTCTTGGGTGCTCGTTTTGTTCACGGCCTTAGCGTTTCTCGCCTGATGAAATTTTTGGGGAGAAAGCGTTCGGTTGTATGAATTCCATTCGTCTTGATTCAGATGATTCAGTGCTGTGTGCGACTGGATATTTAATGCTGCCCTGGCAATATTCAACTTACCTTTGCCTCCTCAACCTTTTATGCACAGTGGTCGTTCTACGAGAGCTTCTGATTTTCTCTGTTCTTCGTGGCTTCCTGAAGGACTTAATTTAATATGATTACTGAGTGAGCCGCTTTTTATTAATTGGTATTTATTGGTATTATGTAATTGTGCCTACTGGTTTATTTATTGCATGTGTAATTTGGTTGCTTTACGTCCAGTTTCAGTGGCCAAAGGCAGTCATGTAACTAATGTTATTTACCTTTAATTGTGTTGGTGATCGCTTTGAGAGTTCTTCTGTTTTATTTAAATAAGAGTGTTGTTGGTTGAAGTTTAGTATTTTCGAGCGAGGTTGCTCAGTGGTCAGCACACTGGACTCGCATTCGGGAGGACTACGGTTCAAACCTGCGTCCGGCCATCCTGATTAAGATTTTCCGTGACTTCCCATAAACGCTTCAGGCAAATTCCGGGATGGTTCCTTTGAAAGGGCCCGGTCGACTTCCTTGCCTATCCTTCCCTAATCTGATGACCTCGCTGTTTGGTCCCTTCCCCCAAACCAACCGACCTATCCTTTAGAATTTATTAAACAATCTTTGGGTGCAACTGGGTCAGAGGTTTCTTATCGATGGGTATGTGATATTCTCATTGAACTGAAATGTTTAATTAACCGTATGAACACCTGATTCTAAAGTCAATTAAATTTACTTGTTATATTTTCTGCTGCCGGTTATTTTAGCATTGCCTTTTTACATTTTTTATTTGTGGGGAAGTGGATTTAAATCTTGTTTTTGTAATACGTGTGCAGATTGTGTTCTAGATTTCCTTGCTTAAAGTGTTGCATAAGCAGGTAAAGGGCGCGAAAATCTGTTGAACTACAGGTCTGTAGAGATAAGCTCATTACTTCTTACCCCATTATAAAAAACGTCAGCAAACGCCGGCCGGGGTGGCCGAGCGGTTCTAGGCGTGACAGTCTGGAGCCGCGTGACCGCTCCGGTCGCAGGTTCGAATCCTGCCTCGGGCATGGATGTGTGTGATGTCCTTAGGTTAGTTAGGTTTAAGTAGTACTAAGTTCTAGGCCACTGATGACCTCAGAAGTTAAGTCACATAGTGCTCAGAGCCAATTGAACCATTTGAACTTGTGCCAGAAAAAATAATCATATGAGTGGTAATTCTGTAAGAAATGCAATGGGAAGTCGCATTTATATTTCAGTTATGTCACTGATGAAATTCAGATTTATTAAAAATTGTTTGAAATTGGATGAAAAGCAGATCAGGGATGCTAGAATTCTTTCACAAATATTTAAGATTTCTGGAACAGCTTTCTTGCACACTCCAAACAGTACTATAGGGCACCAGCTGAATACACCATTGATGAGCAGCTTCCATGATTCAGAGGTCGTTACATATTTAGGCTGTACAGTCTCAGTAAACCGAAAAAAATACGGTCTAATACTCGTGTTCATATGTGATTTCCATTCTAAATATTTGATTACAGGTATAGAATACGTAGGAAAAGAAAAATACAGCGGATCTAAACCTCTGGAATAGTATTTGGTGAATGAACTAGCAAAACCAATTTACGGCACCAGTTCAAACATAATCGTAAGACTAAGATATGCTGCTACATTGCCATTAGTGATACAACGCCGTTGCTACAGTATAACTGTACGTCCAGTTCTTGAGACTGCTTCCTCTCTGCTAACTGGTCGGACGCGCACCTGCTGTTTACAGTTGTTAGTTCAAGGTGCCACCGTAGTTGCTTGCCTGACGTCACATATACGCTAGGAAGAAAACCAGTCCCAGAACTTTGGGGACGGACGATCTATAATCATGCAGCACGGTTTCTGCCTTAGTAAGAGTCAATGTAATTAACGTGTGTATCTCGGATATACTTTTGATTAATCTGTACTGACCTGTCATGATCCTGTCAACGGTCTGCACTATAGTTCGCTAGCTACTGTCACGAGACTTGACAGAGGACCAGGGGCGATGCAACATTACTCTAGAACAGTCCGGCCTAGAACACTGCACACGGTTTCCTGTACAGAAACATCGTATTTTGTGGGACTGTCGGGTTAAAGTTTCCATCTACCTACGTGAAAACCAGTTTTAAATGGTCGTCCCATTTCACACGTTTTCATAGAATTGTGCGAGGATATTTAAGTGCAGCCGTGTCCAGGGATATGCCATGCACCTTGCTGTCGGATATAACCGGGATATTTCTCTTTTTTATGCATTCTCCCACAGTTAATGAGAGTCGGTGTTCGTTATGCCAAGTGTAAATACTGTGAAAATTAATAGATTAGACACATTTTACGTCACATGGACATTTAGTAGAAAAGTCCTCAAGGATAAGAAATGTGGCAGGAAAACAGAAATATGTAGTACATGCGCATCAATGACTTTCTTTACCATCATAAGGCGACAACACTTCCATGTAGAAAACGCCACCACCAGCCAATAAGGTCAGAGTGCTGTTGACCGTAACTGATGAATATTTGTGTACGCTGAGCCCGTTAGCATTCCTATTCAAGTACCTTAGGGTACAACAGATGGTTCTTTCGTTTGCGTTGAAAATTTTTGAGGTACTGGGTCCTATGAATCAATTTCTTCGTGAATACATAAGAAGCTCCAGCTTTGGTATCCAGGTTACCAGTCGAAAATGTAATGCAGTGTCGAAAGTCTTCGAAGAAGTCTACTATTATCCGAGCCCACTATTGGCAAATTGTCATGTGTAAAACGAGCGAGCCGTGTTTGATACGAGCTTTGCTTGAAGCCGTAATGGTCCTTTCGGATGTTTTCTCGCTTCAGGAACTTGGCAGTCTTCGAACTTTGAACACGCTATGGAATCCTGCAACAAACGTACGTTACACTGGTGCTCAAGAAATTCTCAGTACACCAGGTGTCTCTCCAAAAAGTTGTCAGACACATTTACTCTGGTGTTTCGGAGGATATTTGCAATTTCAGTTCTGGATTGACTAGTTTTTTTTTTTCTTTATTGTTATTTCACTCCACAGAATTGGGAAGGCTGGCAGTGGCACAATACTCCACTCTTCAGTGAAGAGAGCTACAGAAAAAAAACCATAGTCAGATGAGGAAAGAACACATAACATAGAAAGGTATAAATTGGTGAATAAACAAGAACAAAAATAGATGAGTATAAATGATAGATTTAAAAACAACATAGACAGAAGCCACACACAAATGCGGAGAATGAGCACTGTGATTCGACACGAAAAAAAAGAAACACCGCAGTGGGAACACAAGTGAATGATGCCAGCGACACTGTTGGTGCTGGTGGAACATAGCACTGCACACGGCACTGGAAAAACACTGACACCACATCGAAAATGTTAAAAATCACTGCACCGAAGGGCACCTACCACCGGGTGGAGGGTAGGAGGGGGGGGGGGAAGAAAAGGGAAGGGGGAGAGATAGCAGGGGGAGACTAGGAGGGGGAAGGAGGGAGTCAGTGGAGGGGAGAAGGAAAGGAGCCAGAAGCCTGGGGGGGGGGGGGGGGGGCGGGGTGAAAAGGAGAAAGAAGGTGTTTGGCACGGAAAAAGGAGGAAGAATGGAAGGGGGGACAGAGGGAGAGAGGGAGCCCTGAGGAGGGGGAGGAAGAAGGAGGGATTAGATATGGTTCAAATGGTTCAAATGGCTCTGAGCACTATGGGACTTAACATCTGAGGTCATCAGTCCCCTAGAACGTAGTACTACTTAAACCTAACTAACCTAAGGAGATCACACACATCTATGCCCGAGGCAGGATTGGAACCTGCGACCGTAGCGGTCGCTCGGTTCCAGCCTGAAGCGCCTAGAACCGCACGGCCACACCGGCCAGCGATTAGATATTGTAGGAGGGGTAAATGGAAGGCATGAGGACATCATCCGGGAGGGGAGTTAGCGGAAGCCACCTTGGGCGAGGGTATGGAGCGTGTGGAGATGGAGACCAGGTGCGACACTGTGGTACAGGTGCGGCAGCGGGCTAGGGTGGGAGAGGAAGGGGGAAACTAAAGCATGGAGGAGGGGGATCAAGTTTGCAGGAGATGTATGGGATCTGTATTCGTTCAAGGGACAGGAGGAGATGGGGGAAGGGAATCAGACCATAAAGGATCCTTGTGGGGGATGGAAGACAGATGTGCTAAGTTAGGTGGAGTGCCTGGCGCTCAAGGATTTGGAGGGATTTGTAGTACGAGGGGGGCGGGGTGTGGGGGGCGGAGATCCAAGTGGCGTGGGCATAACGTAGGATGAGGTTGATGAGGGACTTACAGGTATGTAGGATAGTGGAAGGGTGTAATGCCCATGTTCGACCAGAGAGGAGTTTGAGGAGATGGAGACGTTTACGTGCCGTGCCTTGGCTTGAGGAGAAGAGGGGATTGACTAGCCAAAACAATTACCGCTCGAAGCGTCATTAATGCTAGGTCCACTGTCCCATTACGATTTTTTTTAAACGTAATTTTACGTGCCCATTCGATAGTGCGTTCCAGATTAGTGTAGTCCGATATTAGTTTCAGCGTTATGAACTATCAGAAATAGTAAAACAAGAAGAATAAACAACAGCCAGCAGCGACTCTGTGGCACTACGCGCTCGGCTATAGTAGCGCCGGCCAGGGCGGCACTGTCGCTGGTGGAGTGCTAGCTATTCTTCGAGTTTTACTTTTCCACTTAATACATACCAATAGAAAGAATATCGCACTAGTCCCGGACCGCTCCATCGAAGGAGCACGTAAAATTCCTCTTTAAAAACCATTTTGTTTTTAACGGGATATCAACCGACGCTTTCCGTCAACACTGGGCGTCGCATGGAAGACGTGATCATTATTACGTGTTTGGGGTCGCTCCAGCTACGCAATGAAACAAAGAAATTGCAAATAACTGCTGAAAAAGCAGAAAAAATGCTCCTAAACATTCTTAGGAGAGGCAGACTGTGTAAGGCCCAAACGAAAACTGATGCCCAATATCACAATGATCTAGGGGAAGTCGAGACGAAGAATTTGATATAAGAGACTTCTACTTTACCAAACCGGGAATCACCGTCAAATCTGCATACAAAACCTACAACGCATGAGGGCTGCGCGAGGTTTTTAAAATCCTCTCGCCGTCAGACGCCACCGGCTTTCGTTAATATCCGCAATATAACCTTGCCTGTGGCAGAAATGGAAGGGAACGATCTTTTAACACTGTATCCAAAAACTATTTTTTTCAACTCGATCTCAACCCTTACAAACACAGCCGTCTCGTAGTGAGATGACCACAGAAAAACGACGAAATCACTAATTATACGCTGTTAAAATTCTCAAAAATGTGAAGCAGAATTTACAAAAGCGTCAGTATTACGATTTATAACTGCACGACTAAGCTGATGGTGTACGTGGACAAGAGGAGATTAGAAATTTCAGACTGCGTGCATGTCACAGTGGCTTTGCACAGCTGAACGAACCACCCCAGCAGGCACCCGTCCCAGTTCAAAGTCCCAGTCATGGCTCAACGGACTCGGGATTCCCCCTAAACTCAAACAGCATTGTGGAGGCTCTCAACCTGTATTGGAGTAACACTTTAGCATCGAACGAAACGGGGGATTCTGTCTGAAATGTGCCGGCAGTTGTGGCCGAGCGGTTCTAGGCGCTTCAGTCTGGAACCGCGCGATGGCTACGGTCGCAGGTTCGAATCCTGCCTTTGGCATAGATGTGTGTGATGTCCTTAGGTTAGTTAGGTTTAAGTAGTACTAAGTTCTAGGGGACTGATGACCTCTGATTTTAAGTCCCATAATTCTCAGAACCATTTGAACCATTTGTCTTAAACGTAGGCATAGGTTCTGTAATCAAATGAAACCACATGCTTCCAGAGACCTTTTCAAGTCTCAAACATCTATGTTGTACATATGCAAATTGAAGGGACAAATGAAAATCTGTACCAAGGCCGGGATTCGAGCCCAGTTCTCCTGCCCGCTACGCAGGTGCGCTAGCCACTGCGCCACGCTGACACAGCGGCTTTGCACGATCTCACGGACCAACCTCCTCCCTCCTCTTGGGTGACGCGTGACTGGGAAGGGGCTAAGCTCCGAGTGTATTTAATGATGAAAAATAGGAAATGAAATCCATCAGTGTGTGATGCCTTGTTTGCTCGACTTTTTTTCTGAACTGGATGCGCTTCCTTCAAACGATGGCACTGTCGTTGGATTCTCAATCGTGCATCTATTATGTGTGGAGAACTTAATATTTCGGTGCTGTAGCGAGTTCTTTGTCATTACACTGTGACCTTGTATCCAGTTTTACTCTCTTACGATCGTTCCAGGAAACGGAATTCTTTTTCCTTTTCTTCTTATGGAGGTAAACGACGACGAAAATGAGAATTCTTTTTCATATCACACCTCATAATACTTTCTGTAAAAACTTTGTAGTAACTAGGCTACAATTTTCCAAAACAAATGGAACTATGCGATGGATCCCGTTTAAATTACCATTCTCATATAATCTATGTTCAGTGCATGTAGGATATTGTTAACACAAGTTTCTTAAAGGACTTCTTTAAGTTTAGGTTTAATTTCTGTTAAATTATTGACATTTCTTTTTAGTTATAATAGCCAGGATTACCAGTACAATAAAAAAGATGAAATATGGAATTCTGAAACATATCTGATAACTTCTGAACATGTAGTGAGAGACGAATACACAATATCCCAAATATTCTGTATTAATTATCTCTTTAGAACGAAAAGAAATTTCTTATTTCACTATATGGTTCAAATGGCTCTGAGCACTATGGGTCTTAACAGCTGAGGTCATCAGTCCCCTAGAACTTAGAACTACTTAAACCTAACTAACCGAAGGACATCCATGCCCGAGGCAGGATTCGAACCTGCGACCGTAGCGGTCGCGCGATTCCAGACTGAAGCGCCTAGAACCGATCGGCCACCCCAGCCGGCATATCACTATATAAGACGGACGCAGTTTTTCACAGTAATCTGGAGATAGGCAGACATAGACAGACACTTGGCTATTAATAATCGAAGGTGAATTCATAATAACGTCCTTTCAATTAAAAAGTTTTATTGAAGTTATCAACTCTTGTCACTCATGAAATGTGAGAAAATAACCTTTCTTTTCTTTTAATTACTAGTCAATTTAATTCAGGAATTTCTCTAAAATAATCCATAATGCACCTCTCAGAAACAGAGAAACAAATTAATTTGAGGTCTTAAACTTTCTTTTGCATATTTTATTTGATTTCAATTTCCGGTCCTGAAAGCCGTGTTATCTTGTGTGGAACTGCCAGTTTACGTGTGTGTGTGTTCGACAAGACAATGGAAATAATTACATCGCTGCAGGTCACTTTTCATTTACTCCCACGATTAATAAATAGTCACTGTGTACAACTTACGAAATGACGTTATGAAAATGCAACACATATTTGTGTTGAGAATGTTTGTTCCCGCTGTTATTGAGGGCTGAAGTGGAGAAGTTAAATACTTACCTCTTTCCGTTACGTACCGAATTTAAAATGCTCGTTGGACGCACAGCACAGATCAAATTACATTCTGTAATTTGTTCTTACAGCATTCGAACTGATTTTCGTCGTATCTGCAATGAAGCTTAGGTTCCGACTACTGCCTTTTATGTGGAATTATACTGTAGCTATGACCTAATTAAATTCTGACGGTACCGAGTGTTCTACAGAGTATTCTATTACGAGCTTCTGTGAAATACCTGGAGCAGTCTATATGTTTTCTGTGTTGGAATCCCTACACCATCAAACTCGATTATGAAATCAGATATAGCGTTATGCACCTGCGTTGTGACAGCCTGCTTCCCCGTGTACTTTCCTCCACAGCACTGTGTAACAGTTGTTAAAATTCTAACGCAGCTACTACATTACAGTCAATACAAAAAAGTTATTATCTAAATTTTATTTTTATGAGAAAGAGTACTGAATGTACCCGATAATGCTCATGCCAAATAATAAATACCATTTTCAGTAACGTTCGGCAAAACGTGTGCATCCACTAACAAAAACCATTTTCTGCATCAATACCAATATAAATTTTAGACAGAAAATGTCAGCAAGCACCGAGTTGGAACTGACGCCGTCAGAAACGCTGCAAAGGTATCGAAAAGTGTGTGTGGTGCACTGTTTTATATTCTTTGAAACCTTCGTCTTTCGCTTCGTTTCTTTTCATATTATAATAAAGGAACTTACAAAACAGAAGGTATTTGGGACCTGGACAGTCTGTAACGCTGAGAGTTAAACACTCGCGTGTGATGTGCGATGAGTGCCGCCCCTTTGTCTTACTTTTTTTGTTTTAAGTTTTTTTTCATTTATGTAGTATATTTTTTCAAATCTGATCATTTAAACTATTGACGATAATGAAGAAAGGTATTTTATTAGTATAGTTTTATGTTGTAATATTTACAATTCAACACTGCTGTTATTAATAATCTCCATAAGAATGAATATTATTTCGATTCCAAATTAAGAATAGAGATTAGTTTTGACGAAAGATTTTAGCAGCTTACTGTCATGTCTGCACTATTAATAATGACCCTAATATTTTTATTAGTTGTTCCGCTATTGACATTTTTATAATCTTGTTAAGTAACGCAGCTAACACGAAAAGTACTTCCACAATTTGGACAGAACTGGGTGTGGAAGACGCACAAAGATAAATTCATCTCACTGCATTACATGAGAAACTTATAGAATTGTTTTGTACATTACTTGCTGGTTTTAACGCATTCATAGATACAATTTTAACCTTGAATTATGTAGAAAATGGGAAAAAGGCCCTTTACTATACTGAGAATATCTGAAAAATATGAAGTGGGATTGAAAAATCTATGCCTTTTCTTTATGGAACGAGATGTACTGGGATTCTAGACAACACTATCTATCGTATGTACGATTTCATGAATCAAAGTTCCGTTAATGATGCAAGATCAGCAACTTTCCCTTAAAATTACCATCTATAATTTCAAAATTACAGAAAGGACTGCTGATCCTCAAATTTTCCACTCTGACAGAGATAACTCAATAAACCCGCCAGGGTAGCCGAGAGGGCTAACGCGCTGCTTCCTAGACTCGGGTAGGCGCGCCGGCCCCGGATCGAATCCGCTCGGCGGATTAACGACGAAGGACCGGTGTGCTGGCCAGCCTGGATGAGGTTTTTAGGTGGTTTTCCA
Source organism: Schistocerca serialis cubense (assembly GCF_023864345.2). Lineage (NCBI taxonomy): Eukaryota > Metazoa > Arthropoda > Insecta > Orthoptera > Acrididae > Schistocerca > Schistocerca serialis. The sequence continues at coordinate 546,947,910 of NC_064644.1, forward strand.
CATCCCGTTAGGTGAATACCAGGCTGGTCCCCACGTTCGGCCTCAGTTACATGACTCGCAGACATTTGCAACACATTCGCACCATTGTATGGCTTACATGAGACACAGACAGCTGGGGTCCACTAACTCCCTCCCGGAGGATACGGGGTGGTGGCAGGAAGGGCATCCGGCCACCCCTTAAACTTACCATGCCACATCCGATTAACCATGGCCGACCCTGCATAACTGTGGGACAAGGCTCAGACAAAGGAAGAAGAGATATCAATAAATTATATATCCCGCACTTGGAGAGCTGCTAATTTAAAAATATCGACACTTTAATCACGTTTATACAATGGTCAGCATGACGTTAATATTATATATGTATAACAGTGATTGGATAGGGTCCAAATATCGACTTTAATAAACGATTTTGTCACTCAGTTGGATAAACCATTAGTTATATATTATTAAATAATAAAGTAATGAACATTGGTTTCATACCTTTTCGCAAACCTTAAATATTAACATGGGCGGAACGTCATGCTAGGAAAATTTAATATCTCTGCTGTGAGGTGATAAATCTATTTAGAGTGTTGACCATCGTGCTATGTTCATTTATTAGTATTATAACTTTACTCATTGTCGAAACATGTATATCAGTTGCTTCAATATATTTATACAGAAAGTATCCGGGTAAAAAATCATCTACACTCATGCTCATAAATTAAGGGTAATGCTGATACATGGTGAAACCACGCTCTGGTGGGCGCTTTACGGGTTTCAATCACCTCGGGGTATGAGAGTGCGGTGCATTTCACCTGAGGTTGTCGCACGGTGGCGCTGGCAGCAGTCCACATACGCAGATGTGTGTTGGTGCATGTCAGAGTACCGTGCAGCGAGTAAGTGTGTAGACGTTTTGAGACGTGCTAATGGTGACTGTGTGGTGAAAATGGATCAAAGAACACATATTGATGACGTTATGAGGGGCAGAATACTAGGGCGACTGGAGGCTGATCAAACACAGCAGGTCGTAGCACGGGCCCACCATGTGCCACAAAGTGTGATCTCAAGATTATGGCAACGATTCCAGCAGACAGGAAACGTGTCCAGGCGCTATAGTACGGGACGTCCACAGTGTACAACAACACAAGAAGACCGATATCCCATCATCGGTGCCCGCAGACGGCCACGGAGTACTGCAGGTAGCCATGCTCGAGACCTTACCGCAGCCACTGGAACAGTTGTCTCCAAACACGCAGTCTACAGACGGCTGAACAGACATAGTTTATTGGCCCGGAGACCTGCAAGGCGCATTCCACTGACCCCTGGTCACAGGAGAGGCCGTAAAGCCTGGTGTCAAGAACACAGTACATGGACATTGGAACATGGTCCTAGGTTATGTTTATGGACGAGTCCAGGTATAGTTTGAACAGCGATTCTCGTCGGGTTTTCATCTGGTGTGAACCAGGAACCAGAGACCAGCCTCTTAATGTCCTTGAAAAGGACCTGTATGGAGGTCATGGTTTGATGGTATGGGGTGGGATTATGATTGGTGCACGTACACCCCTGCATATCTTTGACAGAGGAACTGTAACAGGTCAGGTGTATCGGGACGTCATTTTGCACCAGTATGTCCACCTTTTCAGGGGTGCAGTGGGTCCCACATTCCTCATGATGGATTATAACGCACGGCCCAACCGAGCTGCCATCGTGGAGGAGTACCTCTAAACAGAAGATATCAGGCGAATGGAGTGGCCTGCCTGTTCTCCAGACCTAAAGCCCATCGAGCACGTCTAGGATGCTCTCCGTCAATGTATCGCTGTGCGTCTTCAAACCCATACGACACTTCAGGAGCTCCGACAGGCACTGGTGCGAGAATGGGAGGCTATGCCCCAACAGCTGCTCGACCACCTGATCCAGAGTATGCCAACTCGTTGTGCGCTCTTTGTGCTTGTACATGGTGATCACATCCCTCCCACATTAATGTCGGGATACATGCGCAGGAAACAGTGGCGTTTTGTAGCACATTTGTTTCGGGATGGTTCTCTCAACTTATCTCCAATACCGCGGGCTTACAGATCTGTGTCATGTGTGTTCCCTATGTGCCTATGCTATTAGCGCCAGTTTTGTGTAGTGCCACGTTGTGTGGCACCAAATTCTGCAATTATCCCTAATTTATGAGCATGAGTGTATGTTGCCTTTAGCGTGAGGACGTATTATTGTGTCTGAGTATCATCTTTTTGAGAGTTCGGTATTATTTTGGTGTTATTTTTCTGAATGTGGGGTACCTGCACATCATTATTGATTGGAAGAAATATATACATGATCAGTTACGAAAATTTGTTTACGATGTTATTAATGAAGATGAGTAGTCAGATTAAGAAGGTAGTGAACAGGACGACATCTGTGAACAGGATTATGCTGAAGCTGATGTTATTGATGGAAGTGACAGTGATAGCGATTTTGTTCCAGAAAATAATATGGATGACAGCGAAAATGAAATTTAGAAACAGAACAAAATATATTTAACAGAAAATTCCTGGTTTCAGTTTATGAGGGAGGACATCATTGAAATGAAGGCTTTCCCAAATGGAAAAAAATTGTAAAATTTGGTGCTCAAAACATCTTGGGAGAAGAAAGACACCATCAAGGGACAAAATTATGTAGACTGATGCTCGCAAAGTTCAAAGTACTGAAGAATGTGGCTTTTCTACTTTGATGAAAGTATGCTGATTGATATTGTTCGTCATACCAACCACGAAATGATTTGCCAAAGAGAGAGGTATTCTCTGAACAAAGATTTACTGGTGCCATCACTCTACCAGAGATGGAAGCATATACCAGCCCACTCTTTAGCACTGGTGCCAGAAAAGAATCTCATATGAGTGGTAATTTTGTAAGGAATGCATTGGGAAGTTCGATTTATATTTCAGTTATGTCACTCATGAGGTTCAGATTTATTGCAAATTATTTGGCATTCGATGAAAAGCGGACCAGGGATGCCGGAATTCTTTCACAAATATTTGAGATTTCCGGAACAGCTTTCTTGCACACTGCAAACAGTATTATAGAACACCTGTTGAATACACCATTGATGGGAAGCTTTCATGATTCAGAGGTCGACATATATTTCGGCTGTACAGTACTAGTAAACCGTAAAAAATACGGCTTAATACTCGTGTTCATGTGTGATTTCCATTCTAAATATTTGATTACAGGTATAGAGTACGTAGGAAAAGAAACATACAACTGGTCTGAACCTCTGTAATAGTACTTGGTGAATGAAGTAACGAATCCAATTTACGGCACCAGCTGAAACATAATCGTAGATAAGTGTTTTACATCGTTCCCTCTTCTATCGAAGATGTTAAATCGTGGTACAACTATAGTTAGAACAGTACGAAGGAACAAATAAGGAGTTCCAAAAGAAGCTCTTCAGACTAATACACGAGTAATATCAACAACAATGTCTTAGTTGTTTCGACAATCATGCATATGCGTTATATACTAACAGTTTAAAAAAAAAAATAAAAAATAAAAGCACATAAGCCATCGAATTTTACAATAAAAGGAAAGGAGAAATCGACTAACTTATTTGACTAAATGTGCAAGAATTATTCGTGCAGCAGACGCACATGACGCTGACCTATGGCTGTATTTTGTGGGTTGGTGAATGCAAGTAGAATTCACGCATATGTAATACGGCAACATGTGTGTACAGATCAAAGAATGGAATTACCTAAAATACTGCAGTGTCTTCACAAACGTTGGCTGATTTAGGAACAAAATTTATGTAGCATACGTTGGTCGTTAGGAATTTTCCAAGTGACCTGCAGATGAAAGAAAATCATTCTTTCCCAGTTAACTCATCGAATGAAGACAACAAATCGTATGCAATGGTCCAAGACAAGGATTTTTCCATTATTTGTTTCATCTCTTTCTGCAGTGTTATGCACTTAGTTTCATTAGTATTTTCCAAATATTTACATGAACGAATAATAAGCTTTCTTAAAGTACTATGAGACTCTGGAACATATTTCAAGCGTCCACCTCTACACAGTGCGGCTGTCGCCGAAAAATGCAAGATGAATTAAAAATACGAGATAGTTCTGGCAAAAAACTTTTAAAAATGCAAAATGGCGATGGCAGGAAGTTTAAAATCCCTACATGACGGTAGCAGCATACTCACAAAAGTATCTGATGGGCTGAATTATTTACCAAAAACATGACTGATTACAATAGTCGACATTTGCACATGAGCATTCAGATGATGTCCAAGTATGTCATATTTTGCCAAGTCAAGATAAATGTAATTGTGGAATAATGACATTCACCTTGCCAATTGGCCATCATTGCCTCTCAACGGCGTTCAGCGTATTGGGAGTCACCCTTGAAATTGACGATCATTGCCCAGAATTGCTTTTGGGGCAAAAGCAGTCACCTTGCCAACTGATAATTCTTGCCCCTAATTGCATTCAGCATAATGGCAGTCATTTTAAGCAGATGACCATCATTACCCTAGTAGTATCTGGGGTAAGTCACATCATTGCTCCACTCAGAAATATTTAAGAGGTTATGGAAATCAGCCTATCAGCCGACCATCTTCAGTCCTCCATGTAAACTAACCATTGTTGCCTCTTTCTCAAATGACCATTATTTCACCAATTGCATTCTGGCTCCGATATGTCAACTGATTCTCATTTATTCCTAATTGCATTTGCGCTAATATTAATCACCCTGTAAATTCGACATCGTTGCCCACCTTGTCAGATCACCATTATTTTCCCAATTAGGGTGATGGAATTCATTACATCAACTGACCATCATTGCCCCTCAAATTGCATCTGAGATAATGGCAGTAATTGCAATAGAAGAGATTCGAAGCATTTGAAATGTGGTGCTAGAAATATTGTTGAGGTGAACCGATAAGAAAACTAATAAGGAGAACTGGAAAAGAAAGGAGCAGATGAAAAGCACTGACAAGAAGAAGGAACAGGGTGACAGAACATGAGTTAACACAGCAGGGAGTGACCTCCACAGTGCTATCGAGAGCTGTAGCAGCTAAGAACTGCAGGGGAAGTCAGAGATTTGGATATATCCAACAAAAAATTGAGAACGTGTGGTGCCATTGCTGCTCTGAGATTAAGAGGTTGTTGCTGGCAAGGAATTCGTAGTAAGCTGCATCCAACAAGACAGAAGACTGATGACAAGATCTACATCTACATCTAAATCGACATGGATACTCTGCAAATCACATTTAAGTGCCAGACAGAGGGTTCATTGAACCACCTTCACAATTCTCTATTATTCCAATCTCGTATAGCGCGCGAAAAGAATGAACACCTATATCTTTACGTACGAGCTCTGATTTCCCTTATTTTATCTTTGTGATCGTTCCTCCCTATGTAAGTCGCTGTCAACAAAATATTTTTGCATTCGGAGAAGGAAGTTGGTGACTGGAATTTCGTGAGAAGATTCCGTCGCAACGAAAAACGCCTTTCTTTTAATGATTTCCAGCCCAAATCCTGTATCATTTCTGTGACACTCTCTCCCATATTTCGCGATAATACAAAACGTGCTGCGTTTCTTTGAACTTTTTCGATGTACTCAGTCAGTCCTATCTGGTAAGGATCCCTCATCGCGCAACAGTATTCTAAAAGAGGACGGACAAGCGTAGTGTAGGCAGTCTCCTCAGTAGGTCTGTTACGTTTTCTAAGTGTCCTGACAATGAAACGCAATCTTTGGTTAGCCTACCCCACAACATTTTCTATGTGTTTCTTCCAATTTAAATTGTTCGTAATTGTAATACCTAGGTATTTAGTTGAATTAACGGCTTTTAAATTAGACTGATTTATCGTGTAACCGAAGTTTAACGCGTTCCTTTTAGCACTCAAGTGGATGACCTCACACTTTTCGTTATTTAAGGTCAACTGCCACTTTTCGCACCATTCAGATATTTCTTCTAAATCGTTTTGCAGTTTGTTTTGATCTTCTGAGGACTTTATTAGTCGATAAACGACAGCGTCATCTGCAAACAACCGAAGACGGCTGCTCAAATTGTCTCCCAAATCATTTATATAGATGAGGAACAGCAAAGGCTCTATAACACTACCATTGGGAACGCCACAAATCATTTCTGTTTTTCTCGATGACTTTCCGTCACTTACAACGAACTGTGACTTCTCTGACAGAAAATCACAGATCCAGTGACATAACTGGGACGATATTCCATAAGCACGCAATTTCACTATGAGCCGCTTGTGTGGTACAGTGTCAAAAGCCTTCCGGAAATCCAGAAATACGAAATCGATCTGAAATCCCTTGTCAATAGCACTCAACACTTCATGTGAATGAGGAGCTAGTTGTGTTTCACAGGAACGATGTTTTCTAAACCCATGTTGACTGTGTGTCAATGGACCGTTTTCTTCGAGGTAATTAATTACGTTCGAACACAATTTATGTTCTACAATCCTGCTGCATATCGATGTTAACGATATGGGCCTGTAATTTACTGGATTACTCCTACTATCTTTCTTGAATACTGGTGTGACCTGTGCTACTTTCCAGTCTTTGGGTATGGATCTTTCGTCGAGCGAAAGGCTGTATATGATTGTTAAGCACGGAGCTAATGCATCAGCTTACTCCGAAAGGAACCTAATTGGTATACAGTGTGGACCAGATGTCTTGCTATTATTAAATAATTTAAGTTGCTTTACTAATCCGACGATATTTACTTCTACGTTACTCATGTTGACAGCTGTTCTCGATTCGAATTCTGGAATATTTACTTCGTCTTCTTCTATGAAGGCATTTCGGAAGACTGTGTTTAGTAACTTTACTGTGGCAGCACTGTCTTCGATAGTATCTCCATTGCTATCTCCCAGAGAAGGCATTGATTGACTCTTGCCGCTAACATATTTCACATACGACCAGAATCGCTTTGGGTTTTCTGCCAGGTTTCGAGACAAAGTTTCGTTGTGGAAACTGTTATAAGCTTCTTGCATTGAAGTCCACGCTAAATTTCGAGCTTCTGTAAAAGATCACCAATCTTGGGGATTTTGCGTCTGTTTAAATTTGGCATGTTTGTTTCGTTGTATCTGCATCAGTATTCTAACCCGTTTTGTGTACCAAGGAGGATCAGCCCCGTCGTTTGTTAATTTATTTGGTACAAATCTCTCAATTGTTGCCGATAGTATTTTTTGAATTTAAGTCACATCTGGTCTACATCTATATTATTAATTTGGAATGAATGGAGATTGTCTCTCAGGAAGGCATCAAGTGAATTTTTATCTCCTCTTTTTGATTGGTATATTTTTCTCTTATTTTTTGAGGATTTGGGGATTACAATATTTAATATTGCTAAGACAGCCCTGTGTTCACTAATCCCTATATCGGTTGTGGTGCTCGTTATTAACTCAGGATTATTAGTTGCTAAGAGGTCAAGTGTGTTTTCACGACTGTTTACTATTCGCGTGGGCCCATGAACTAATTGCTCGAGATAATTTTCAGAGAATGCGGATGAGATTTTATGCGTACCTCCGGAATTAAACATGTATTTTCGCCAACATATCGAGCGTAAGTTAAAGTCACCACCGACTATTATCGTATGATTCGGGTACGTGTTTGAAATCAAACTCAAGTTTTCTTTGAGCCTTTCAGCAACTGTATCATCTGAATTGGGAGGTCGGTAAAAGAATCCAATTATTATTTTGTTAATATATTAGTATGAAAATATAGCGAGCCGCCACCTTTTTTAATGCGTTTTATTTATGCCAATATGCATGTCGGGTTTGCACCCATCTTCAACTGGTAAATTACATGTATCGTCAGTTTCTACAGTGGTACAATATCGACAGCAGTTTGGATGCTGCAGCTGGCCTGTGCAAAAGCAATGATTCCAATCATTTACTTTCACTTTACGAGTTTAAAGTTACGCACGATCAGTTGTTCATTTTACTTACATTCTCCTCTCCTTGTTTTTTCTTGGGTTTTCTTCTTTTTTGTAACAGACCAAACACTTTTTGTCGCGTATTTTACACAGGCGCACTGCGTTATCCGCCATGTTGCCGACTGACAGTTTTTGTTCACATGCAAGCAGTTTACCTGTGGACAGAGCTATATTTTACGAAAGTTTTGAGGTTCTAGCTAAGCTACTGTCTACTAAACACTGACTTTGGTGATAGGAGTATTCTAGGTACGATGTATAATTTTTTTTCTTAGGCAGTATTGCAGTATAACACAGTTATACAAAGCAGCAATTCATACATTTACAATATAACAAAGATAGAATTAAGATTTTTATGTTGTATATTATTACATGCATTTGTTGGATTTATATTAGATTATGTTATTTCTTGATTGTGCTTAGTAAGTGGTTTGATAAGTATACAGGAAACCAACATACACAGATAACACAATTAATAAATCATCTTTCCACCTGGATAATTGTAAGATGGCTTCATACAGAGCAATGCTAAACAGAATGCACAAAATACCACTAGAAACAGCTGACCAAATAGAAGAACTAAACACCATCAAAGCAATTGCTTACAATAATGGTTACAATCCAAAACTAATAGATGAACTAAACTCTAAGATAAATCCCCACATAACCAAATACAATAACAAAACAGCATTGAAGAATACCACAACAAGGCCAAAAGAAAATTATGTAAGCTTGCCATTTGTAGGAAAACTGCCATATAAAATAGCAAACCTGTTCCGAGGAACAGATATCAGAATCAGCTACTATACAAATAGCAAAATAAAGGACAAAGCTATCCATAACATTGAAAATAATACCAAACCGTACAATCAATCAGGAATATACAAACTTAACTGCAACTCATGTCCAAAAACATACACAGGCCAAACAGGGAGAAACTTAAACATACGTTTTCGAGAACACATGGATGCTCTTCGATTAAAAAACTTAAATAAATCCACATTTCTCCAACATGTAGCAGAAGAAGAACATCAAGTATCCCATAACCTACAAGTACTCCACCTAGCCAACAAAGGAAAAAGAATGAACGTCCTAGAATAAATCGAAATTTATTCACATAAACATGCATCCCTTTCTGACATACTTAACGACCAAACTGAGTTACCAAACCGAATATTTCTGAAAAACTTCCACACTCTAATTATCAAACCACTTACTAAGCACAATCAAGAAATAACATAATCTAACATTAATCCAACAAATGCATGTAATAATATACAAAATAAAAATCTTAATTCTATCTTTGTTATATTGTAAATGTATGAATTACTGCTTTGTATAAATGTGTTATATTAGTTTATTATCTTCAATACTGCCTAAGTAAAAAAAAAAAAATGGTATACATCTGACTTAGAATACTTCTATCACCCAATGTTTAGTAAACAGTAGCTTAGCTAGAACCTCAAAACTTCGACAACATGGCGGATAACGCAGCACGCCTGTGTAAAATACGTGACAAAGAGTGTTTGTGCTGTTACAAAAAAGAAGTAAAGCCAAGAAAAAACAAGGAGAGGAGAATGTAAGTAATATGAACAACTGATAGTGCGTAATATTAAACTCGCGAATTTAAAGTAAATAAAAGGAATCGTTGCTTATGCACCGCCCAGCTGCAGCATCCAAACTGCTGTCGATATTGTACCACTGTAGAAACTGAAGATACATGTAATTGGCCAACTGAAGATGGTTGCAAACCCGAAGTGCATATTGGGATAAATAAAACGCATTAAAAGAAGTGGCTGGTCGCTGTATTTTTATAGTAAAATATCATTATCCACGGCCACGGAGCTCACCAGTCCAAATAAAATGGACAAATTGTTATATTATTTTATTCTGATTGCCAGCAATGACCTCTGCCCCTACTAACTCACAGGAAGATTCCACTTCAATTTCGCGACAAGTTAAACTACTTCTGACAGCAACAAATGCGCCTCCGCCAACCGTGTTTAGCCTATCATTTCGAAACACCGTTAGGTTCTTCACAAAAGTTTCGGCTAAGCTTATATTCGGCTTTAGCCAGCTTTCAGTGCCTATAACGATTTGAGCATCAGTGCTTTCTATTAGCTCTTGGAGCTCTAGTACTTACTCAACACAGCTACGACAATTTACAACTGTAATACCAATGGTCCCCGTATCTACGTTTTTCCTCTGTTCAGCCTGCACCCTTTGAAGCCCTTGTTGTGTTTTCCCGAGACCCTCTAACCTAAAAAACCGCCCAGTCCACGCCACACAGCCCATACTACCCGCGTAGATGCCTCCTGGGTATAGTGGACACCTGACCTATTCAGCCTAACCCAAAACCCAACCACCCTTTGGCGCAAGTCGAGGAATCTGCAGCATACACGGTCGCAGAACCGTCTCAGCCTCTGATTCAGACCCTCCACTCGGCTCTGTACCAGAGGTCCGCAATCGGTCCTGTCGACTACGCTGCAAATGGTCAGCTGCAGTTGGTTGCACCCTGTGCTCTTCATGGCATCCGGGAGGACCCTTTCCACATCTGGAATGACTCCTCCTGGTATGCACACAGAGTGAACATTGGATTTCTTACTCTTCTTGTCAGCCAAGTCCCTAAGAGTCCCCATAATGCGCCTAACGTTGGAGCTCCCAACTACCAATAATCCCACCCTCTGCGATTGCCCAGATGTTGCAGGCTGAGTGGTTTCCTCTGAAACAGGACAGGCGACAGCATCTGGCTCAGCGACAGTGTCAGCCACAGACAGCACCTGGTGCCTGTTTGTCACAAGAACCGGAGAGGCGTTATGTGCGGCCGCCTGGGAAGCCTTTCGCCACCTGCTTCGCCCCGGGGCGTCCTCCCACTCGACCACAGGTGAGGTGTCAGCCTCAGTGCGAGCAGTAACTGGGTTGGCCACTGGTGAGGACCGATTGGAGGACTCCGACGCGCTGCACGTCCGTTGGATCCCCACGGTCGGCCCATAACATTGGTGCCCATCCACTGCAACATCAAACTGTGTAACCGAAGCCATCACAGCCTGAAGCTGAGAGCGAATAAATGATTAACATTTCCCAAAGTTATGTTTGTAGTAATAGACGTCATCTTGTTAATTGAACATCATTACCCCACCCATAGCATTATCAGGAGAAGATGGCTGAATTTTCTGCATCAAGATACAGTTCATAGCCCAGTATGGAATAGCTATAATGTCTGGGTGACTCTGAAGATGGGTAGCTGAAAATACAGCAACCATTATTTTTTACGTGTACGAATGTGGATCCCGACTGTTCAGTATACTGTTTCACTGAAGTGTCATGTAGTCTCCATTCAGCTGCAACATACCATAGCATTATCAGCAGAAAATGAAAATTCTTTTATACTGCAAGATAACTGTTATTTTTGACATTATCAGCAGAAGACTGCAAACATTTAGTACTGAGTGTTATCATTAGTCATAATGGAATCAGTCTAATGTATGGGTAACTTAGAAAGTGTATAGTTGGAAGCATAGCAGTCGTCATTTCTTAGTTATCTGAATGTATATTTATTGTGTTCATTATGCTACTTCGTCGAGAAGTCCTGCAGTTTCCACCGTGTTTTGTCAGCAAAAGATGGCAAACATTTTATACTGCAAGATGCAGTTAACACCTTGACATGAGGGTCATTATAATGCCTGAGTTTCATATCGTTTTAACAGAAGTAAGACGAGATTTTAACAAATTTAGACATGGGCATAATATTGTTCACTTTGGTACAAAGATCAAACTTTTCTCGTCCATAAGTGCACTTTAAGCTGCAGGTTAGATTAGCGATCGTGTCTATGTGTGTTTTCTAATGTTACAGAACAAAAAGTTGTGTATTCTGATAAATCAAATGTCTCGTACAAAGATAAAATTAAGATTGTCGACCAACCGATAAGTTATTTCAGTAGTGCCAATACACGAGCAAGGAGTATTTTTATAACTAATACAGTCAGTTTAGACGCCGAAATATCTAACGGTCCATTGTGCCATTCAAAGTGCGTTACAGATGTTACACGTTGGTCGTTACCAGTACAACTTAAGCCGTACATTTCAGCAATAATGCCAATAAGTAAGCAACATATATTCTTTTAATGTTATAGGGAAATGAAGCTACAGTGGTAGAGCCTTGAGTGTCTTGTACTCGAAATCTTATATACGGTGACAATTTTATTTTGGTACAAATATCGACTTTTCCTGTGCTATCAGAGATCTGTGGCACAATGACATGTAGAAGTTTCATCTCAGTGTCGGAACCTTGTTCTGTCATTGTCTTTGCTCATGTTTACATTCATATTCCGTGCATTATGAAAGTCTTGCATATTACGAAAATGTGCAGTTTAAGCGTTACAACGCAAGAAAGAGCGTGTCAAAATGCCTTTTCCTCTCTTAAAATTGTGCTTGGTCAGTTAGTTTGTCTTTGGGTATGCTGTGCGCCTACATCTTGTATTCTGGAGCCTTAATATTAAATTTTGCTACTGTTTAGTAGGTAACAATGAAAATACAGCCTATAAACATTTTATATATCCTTGGCAACACAGTTCCGATTGCTAAAATTCGCAACATTCCTGGAAAATTCGTTTTGTACACGAGATTAAGTAGACCTACATGGAATGCAAACAAAAAGCAATATTAGCCAATCAACATCGGTCGTATTTTTCTAATGTAGAAAATCATGCACTGCCCTCTCCTTCCCCTCTAAATTGGGGCTTGGTGAGATGACGCATTATAGAAAAACTTGTGAAAACATTTTGTGCCCATTGTTTGCCGTTCAAAGTACGAATAACATAGCCTAAGTAATCCTCACTCATTACACATCTTGCCAGATATTTTGGACACGCAGATACCATTGTAACATTTGACATGAACACTGTGTGTGTTGCTGACGTATTTTGTAGCAAAAAATTTCGATGTAGAAATATGGATGTTTGAAACATGAAAATAACATTGTGACACATGACATAAACATTCTGTCTGTGTGTTTTACCTTCTTCCCCCCTGCCCCCAGTTTGTCTCATTTAGGCTTAAAAATGAAGTGATATCTATATGCTTTAGACATTTCCTTTAGCCACATATGTTTTGTAAAATTAAAAAATAGAAACTACACAGCAGCAAATAATTTCAGTATCCACACTCATGTTTAACTTTTAATTTTAATTATCGTTTTAGATGTGGAATTAACATTGATATAAACGTTGTGGTACCGTTGTAGTTTATGCTTTTTACAAGGATTTCAGAGATTTTTTGTCGAGCTGTTTAGCTGTGAGATTATTTAATATCAGGGTCCATTGGGCCTTTCACCAAGTGTGGTTGAGAGATCGAACTATGGACATTCACAAATGCTGTCATCTGTTGATGACGACGAGATAAAGCTGTAGTTGCAGTAAAACTCATCTTCGGCAAATACTTATTTCGATGATGTTGACAATATTGCGTAAGTCACCATTAGTTTTTAACTATTTATGGCTAGCATGTTTTATACACATTCTCGTTTTTCACAATGAACGCAATATAATTTCCCGTGAAATTTAGAGATCTGAAATTAAATTTACTAACGGCACAGTACAATATCGGGAATAAGGATTTATTTTCTTCGCAGTAGGATAAAGAGATAGAGATGAAATATTTGTGTATTTATGGAGGTGCTCACACCATTTGGCGGGAAAATATTGTCAGTTACTCTAGTATATCTGATTATGTTCGGATGGATGTTCTGGTCGCAGGATGTTCATTTAAGTGAGATGTTCAAATCAGTGCCCATTTTCCTGTAACCAGAAATCAGTCCTTCAAACAGTGCATCGCAGAAGCTTGACGCCATCTGACATCAGTAACTGCACATCTTATTTGCATGTCATTTAGAAGGCTCTTTATGGTTCTTCAGGGTAGAAGGTGGCAGGGGTATAATACAGGGAGCAAAAGGCTATTTACAATTTGAACAGAAACCAGATGGCAATTATAAGAGTCGCGGGGTATGAAAGGGAAGCAATTATTGGGAAGGGAGTGAGACAGAGTTGTAGCCTGTCCCCTATGTTATTCAATCTGTATATTGAGCAAGCAGTAAAAGGAAACAAAAGAAAAATTCGGAGTAGGAATTTAAGTCCATGGAGAAGAAATAACAACTTTGAGATTTGCTGATGGCATTGTAATTCTGACAGAGACGGCAAAGAACCTGGAAGAGCAGCTGAACGGAATGGACAGTGTCTTGAAAGGAGGATATAAGATGAACATCAACAAAAGCCAAACAAGGATAGTGGAATGTATTCGAATTAAATCGGGTAATACTGAGAGAATTAGATCAGGAAATGAGACACTTAAAGTAGTAGATGAGTTTTGCTATTTGGGGAGCAAAATAACTGATGACGATCGAAGTAGAGAGGATATAAAATGTAGACTAGGAATGACAAGGAAAGCGTTTCTGAAGAAGAGAAATTTGTTAACATCAAGTATAGATTTAAGTGTCAGGAAGTCGTTTCTGAAGGTATTTGTATGGAGTGTAGCCATGTATGGAAGTGAAACACGGATGATAAATTGTTTAGACAAGAAGAGAATAGAAGCTTTCGAAATGTGGTGCTACAGAAGAGTGCTGAAGATTAGATGGGTGCATCACATAACTAATGAGGAGATAATAGAATAGAGGAGAAGAGAAATTTGTGGCACAACTTGACTAGAAGAAGGGATGATAGAACATGTTCTGAGGCATAAATGGATCACCAATTTAGTATTTTGGGGCAGCGTGGAGGGTAAAAATCGTAGAGGGAGACCATGAGATGAATACACTTAGCAGATTCAGAAGGATGTAGGTTGTAGTAGGTATTGGGAGATGAAGAAGCTTGCACAGGATAGAGTAGCATGGAGAGCTGCATCAAACCAGTCTCTGGGCTGAAGACCACAACAACGACATTATGGTCCTTTCAAGATAGCAGGCACTTGTATGAAGATCCCAATTAAACGAACATTTCGACAACAGGTCACCCACTTGAACCCGGCCAGTTAAATGTAGGAAGTTGCATCAGTCCCCTAAAACTGGATTATACTTTAAAAATATTGTACCTTACAGCTGAAACTATAGGAAATAATTACATAAAACATGTTTATAACTCCGCAGGAAATCTAATGTTTCTTACTCTCTTTTATCGAGTAGTACGTCACTATGAAATTTTATTTATTTACATCTCGTCAATCGTTCTCACCACCTGCCTCGCTATTTGGCAGTAACAAGCCTTTTCTTCTAGTTAGTCTTCTTATGTACAACAGGAATAGTTTATCGCTGACTACTACGAAGTCTTAAAAGATGCATGTTTGGATAAAACATAGATTTCAACGGATTAAGAAAGAGCACTGGGTTTTAAGTGCACTGTGTTAAGGCTCTTAATCGTGGAGTATCTATATCGCCAAAGAAGTGGCCACATTAGCCCATTGATCCCCAGAGGTTTCTGCCTGAATTCAAAATACTTTTTGTGGTGTCCCATGAAACCACAAATGCTAATGCAAAATGGGGACTTCTAGTTGCACACTGTGGTACTTCTACGAATGCAGTGCGTTGTAGCAGTCACTTACAGCGTTCAAAATAACTGTCGGCGTGGGGGTTGTCGTACTTGACTGTAGGAGATTTTGAAACACGTTTCTTCATGCGCTGGCCATATTGAGTAGCTCATTGACAGTGGAAGACAGTACATTTTAGTTATTTTAATACACATTTCAACTTTTAGTACTGATTTTATGAGTATCATTGACGTGAAACCAGTAGGACAGTATGTAGTACCAAATACATTTTATTAAATTTTACGACCACTTTTTATTTTAATTTAAGTCTCTAATTAGTTTTAGGCGTTGAGTACATGGAAGTTGCGACATATGGTATTTTGTCTATGAAATATGCGAATTTGCTTTCAGGTATATCGCATGTAATGATGGGTGGTTCTATCTGTATATTCCAGTGGTTCCAAATTGTAACCATCTTCATAAACAACTGATTGTTCATCGTTTGCAAATTTCATGTTGTATTCATTACTTGCAATTATGATAAAGATCAGTTCCGTGAAAATTTTACATCTATTGTTATTACCGTTAAATCCTCATTTACGAGAGCGTTGAAACACAATCAATTTTCATGCCATTTTTTTGTCTCTTTTTTTTGTCTTCTCAAAAACCTCTTATATATTCACTGTGTTTCTTCTTCCTCTCTTCTGCCCACTTCTTTCCTGGTTTCTTCTCTTTTGGTGTTTCCTCGAATTTCTGTTTCCTGATTTTTTTCTCTATATTTTTCTCTGTTTGTTACTTCTTCTGTGGAGATGTTTAGTTTCTTGAGGTATTCCACGGTTTCCTTTGCCCAGGTAGTTTTCATCGTATTACTTATCACTAAGCTAAAAGAAGGGTGTAAGACAAGGCTGTAGCCTTTCGCCCCTACTCTTCAATCTGTACATCGAGGAAGCAATGATGGAAATAAAAGAAAGGTTCAGGAGTGGAATTAAAATACAAGGTGAAAGGATATCAATGATATGATTCGCTGATGACATTGCTATCCTGAGTGAAAGCGAAGAAGAATTAAATGATCAGCTGAACGGAATGAACAGTCTAATGAGTACACAGTATGGTTTGAGAGTAAATTGGAGAAAGACGAAGGTAATGAGAAGTAGTAGAAATGAGAACAGCGAGAAACTTAACATCAGGATTGATGGTCACGAAGTCAATGAAGTTAAGGAATTCTGCT
The DNA here is from genome assembly GCF_023864345.2 of Schistocerca serialis cubense. NCBI lineage: Eukaryota > Metazoa > Arthropoda > Insecta > Orthoptera > Acrididae > Schistocerca > Schistocerca serialis. Next base: position 546,964,577 of record NC_064644.1, read on the forward strand.
ACCTAGGCAGTAAAATAATCAATGACGGACGGAGCAAGAAGGACATCAAAAGCAGACTCGCTATGGCAAAAAAGGCATTTCTGGCCAAGCTAAGTCTACTAATATCAAATACCGGACTTAATTTGAGGGAGAAATTTCTGAGGACGTACGTCTGGAGTACAGCATTGTATGGTAGTGAAACATGGACTGTGGGAAAACCGGAACAGAAGAGAATCGAAGAATTTGAGATGTGGTGCTATAGACGAATGTTGAAAATTAGGTGGACTGATAAGGTAAGGAATGAGGATGTCCTACGCAGAATCGGAGAGGAAAGGAATATGTGGAAAACACTGATAAGGAGAAGGGACAGGATGATAGGACATCTGCTAAGACATGAGGGAATGACTTCCATGGTACTAGTAATGACGTAGGTTGCAAGTGCTACTCTGAGATGAAGAGGTTAGAACAGGAAAGGAATTCGTGGCGGGCCGCATCAAACCAGTCAGTAGACTGATGACAAAAAAAAAAAAAAAGGAAGCTTCTTTTTCTGATGTTGTATGTAATTGTCTCTGTCTGTTTGTATAGTTCTTTTGTCGGTCTTCTTATCTATTTATCTAGATCGCCTGTCTCTGAACTGACCCATAGATCTGTCTTACAATTTTTCTCTCTTACTTTTCCATTTCCTTGATTTTCGTTTTTCCCCTGATTACTGTCGTTTCTGAGCCATACAAGGATTCTGGTAAGACTACTGTTTTGTAATGCCTCAGTTTGGCGTTTACGGAGATATTTCCTTTGTTGCAATGGTTCCATGTAGGTCTGTAAGGTTTTTGTTGGCTTTACGACTCTTTCTTCATTGGCCCCAAAACCCAGACATGTCTGTGTGGTAGCCACCGGTACTCTGGTTAGCGTCTGTCGGTTCTGTGAGCTCGGCTGTGATTGAATCTTCTGGAACTCAAAACGCCTGTCGAAATCATGTGAGATCCTTCACCACCGAAACCTCAACACAAACCAATAATCATGACAGAACAATGGGAAAGAAAATTCTACATTTATATACTAAAGTGCAACAACCTTCTTAAAACAATTGATTGTTTTCTTTTGGCAGTTCATTCCTTTATTCGTTGTTTACTATAATAATAAAGGATAATTACGTAAAAAATTTAAAATTATATATTTTCAGAGTGTCTGGACAAAGGACTGAGGAGAGTACTGCAAACAATTATTCATACTGCAATCTCTAGATACATAGGTATCTGTCTAATAGTAGATTACATGTAAGGTTTGTCATAAACGTCCGGTGAGTAGACCCTTCCATAAACTACATCTTAGTGTTAAAATACACACATGCACTAGCGTATGGATGTGTCGAAAAGTTCATTCCACCTCTGGTTACGCTAATCTCAAGTAGAATTTCTGCTGTCCACAGTGGAACGTAGTGCAGACAATTCTCATAGTGCGACGGAGCAGCGCTTTAACTTCAAATTCTGCCACACTTGCCGAAAACTGCGATAGAATCAGGGAATAATTGTTTGCGAATGATTCATGAACTTTTTGTGTGGAAAAGTAAACATGGCGACGCTCCAAGTCGGAGTTCTTGGCGATTAACATGGACAATATTAACATCAGAGAAGTTCAGGTAATCTTTGTTTCCAAATGGCACTACTTTATGAGCATAAGTTTAGCTGACAGGTGTGACTAAGATTCTTTTTCTTTGAGATTTCATTATCAAACTTTTTGTACATAGAGATAAATTCTACTCTGTAATGAAACATATATCAGCACTTCATTTTGGAAAAAGTATGAAATAAATATTTTAAGTGTTTGAAAAACACTCTCGCTAAGTGAAACTTTAATTAGAGAAAAACCCAACTCTCTGGACGTTTAACAGAACGCTCCTATGTTTAGAATTATTGGAACTACTCGGAACCCTCTCACCTGCACGTTACATTTGGGCCGCCGATAGCCGCACAGTATGGGAAACAGGGTCTTAACGTAAGGTTCAGTTAAACACAGTACTTACTGACAGCGGATCCTCCATCCAGTAATGGAATGAGATGTCCATCAGGAATTGAATTTTATGAACTCACTACTATTAAAACGCAAATTATGACTTTTTTTGTTACATGTGAACTATTTCTGTGAGCAGTGGAAAAATGTAGATGCGTGCGGTCCACTGGGCCTGATCACGTAGTTGTAGTAGTAGTAGTAGTAATAGTAGTAGTAGTAGCGGAAAAATATTTGGAAATAACTTGCATACATGCGCATTTGTACAGATTATATAGTAGCCCCTGAGGCAGATATGTAAATTGCTTAGTATTTTCTCAGGGATACTCGAAACCAACACTTACTTTCAGGTTCATATAAAAATGAAACTCAATGATGTTTGTTTATTTAAATATGTATGTCGTATGAAATGGTTAATATTACAGACATTATAAGTTACCTATAATTTGGTAAATACGGGAGCGATACGAGACAGTTTTAACATTTTTATTCTCATCACGTTCCTTTAAAGCCCGCAGGCACATTATAATCGCCCTACTATTAATGTCACTCATGCATATCAACAGTTCCTCGAGCATAAATAAAGAAAAATAAAAAACACTAATGACTTCCACTGTCGCTTTAAACATATGTTCTGGTCTTTGTATTGTCTTAGGTAATATGAAGATGAATGCTTCTCCTCTAAATTTTACACAATAAATCTTCAGTGATATTTACACTTCATTCCTTGGTAAACGTTAGTTGACTTCTGGTGAGGCATTAGACGTCTCTTCCACCACCTCAAACTCTGGCGTAACATACGAATAAAATATATTGTCCTCTTTTATATTCTAAACATAATAACAGTGCAACAAACATATCACAGACTCTCTTCTCATCTTCGTTAACTATAGTATTCAAGCATGCTAGCACTCTATCCGTGTAACAGACATATTCGATCGCAGATTAGGAATAGTATCATTTCGAGTCAACTGTCCCTTTCATAGATGAGAACACAGCCGTAGACTAGTACTGAATTAGTATTCACCGTTAGTGTTACGATAGATCCGTAACTGGTATTTCATTTCCAATTGTGCTTTCTTCCACTTGTCCAACTTCCGCTTTCTTCTGAGCACTGCATTGCTGAAACAAAAGAATTATGCTTACTCGAACCGTATCCAAAAGTGAGCAAAGATTTTTGAGACTTATCTTTATATAAATTATCTGCTAGTGATGTTTAGGCAACGGATTTAGTTTTTCTGGTATCTGCAAGTATTTACTGTTCAACCGAAGCTGATACAGGCTATTGATTTCCACAGACCATGCTTCGCGTACAGGCAATTTAGACGAATCTCTAAGCTCTCACGTCATTACAGATACTGTAAGTTTCTTACCCGTGATGAGATTTAGAGAAAGGAAGGGAGTGTTGACGTTACTATCGACGCCGTATCATAGTACATTGTTTATTAAAGACGAATCTATTAATGCTACAAAAGTCCACTTTTCTCTGCATCGAGTTCGTCATACATCCTGTTAAGATTATATGTGAGTCCAGGCATTCCCAGAGACTTTTTGAGAAGAATTCACCAGTATTAGGACTATATTTCAAAATCGTCATTAGAAATTTCCGCAGAAAATGAATCTAAACTGTACTGTGAAGACCGTCCACGTTCTCTCAATTAAATGAAAGATATACCGAGATCAGCCAGAACATTACGACCGGAGACCTATTATCGATATAAATGCGTCCAGGCGATAGCAGCGTCAACTGTCGAGGAATTACTGCTGGTCAGACACACGTAACGTGTATGTAGTAGTATTAGTGGGCGCGCTGTCCGTTCGTAGAATGGGGAAGGCGCGCGATGATCTTAGTTTGACCGAGAACACATTGTGATGGCCCGGAAGATCGGAACGAGCATTTCGGAAACAGCATGACTTGTCGGGTGTTCGATGAGTGCTGTGTGGAGTGTCTTCAACATGTGGCGAAACAAGGTGAAACTACGTCCAGAGGCCATGGGATTGGGTGGACATCCGTCATTACAATGTCGGACGTCGTAGGGTGGGCAGACTGGTAAAACAGGACAGGAGCCGAACTGTGGCGGAAATAACATAAGACTTTAATGCTGGACAGAGTACAAGTGTATCTGAACACACAGTGCACAGAACACTCGTAACGATGCGCCTCTGCAGCCTCTGCAGCCAATGTCACCACCAAGGCATGACTGAAATGGGCACGTGATCATGGGCACTGGACTTTGGCGCAGTGGTAGAGCGTTGCATGGTCTGATCAATCCCAATGGGACGGCGCGAATCCGCTGTCTTCCAGGAGAACAGCACCTTGACACCTGTACTGTGTGACGGAGACAAGCTGGCGGTGGCTCCGTTATGCACTGGGGAACGTTCATGTGGGCATCGAGGGATCCAGTGGAACTCGTGAAAGGCACCATGACCAGCCAAATGTATTGTAGACTGATAGCAGACTACGTTCATCCATTCATGACGATAATTTTTCCAGACGGCAGTGGCATTTTTCAGCAAGATAATGTGCTACGTTAGAGGGCCAGGAGTGTGATACTCGTAGAGTGGTTCGAAGAACACAGTGGCGAGTTTCAGTTGATGTGTTGGCCTCCTCTATACTCGACAGATCTGAATCCAATCGCCCCCTCGCCAGAATTTAGAGGAATTACGTGACTTGTGTGTACAGTTGTGCTGTCAACTGCCTCTGGCGACGTACCAAGGCCTCACTGCTTCTATGCCACGACGCATCCTCGCTGTTATCCATACCAAAGGTAATGGACATCACGGCTATTAGGTGGGTGGTCTTAACGTTCCGGCTGATCAGTGGACACTTGCTTCAATATCTCGTTTAGAATATCACTGTCAAGAATCACATCTCTTCATACGGAAACGTTTCTAAAATGTTTGGAATTTTTTGTGATTAGTGTTTAAATGCAGACAATTTCACACAGAAATGTTACCAATGTTTAACTACCAGCGACACATCGGATGGATCGGCGCGCAAATAAGAAGGGTAACTGTCATGTGTGTAACTGTGGCGCACATAAAATCAATACTTATCTCTGTTTACTTATAGAAAAAAATCAACTTTTTCTGAGAAGTAATAAATTAACATACGCCCTTAAAAATTAAAAAAAACCAATTACACACAGAGTCACAGAATTTAATATCTAGATAAACGGCATCATTGGGCTATTACTATCGGCGATAAAGACAGAACAAGCTCAGAAGTAACTTAGAAATATATTTAAACTAAAAGATTAATTCCAAAAGATTGGACAGTAAAGTAAGGAAATGGCGTCACATGATGCTATTACATGTCTTAGATGTCAATAATCGTCGGGGAAACTTTTAAATGATAAGCTTCGTGTTTACCCTGTTGTAAACATAACCTAACACCCTCGATTGTTTGTGCGCTCTGTTCTTGCTGGTTGTCTGAACCTACCACATGTATTTTAAGTGGGTTTATGGTCTGCAGTTGAGCCGATATATAAACGATCGAAACCATTACTGCCAGCCTGCTAAGGTCAGCGTTACATAGCGCCGGGAGACCAGTTCCAGGTTGTGCGTTATTAACAAGCTGGGGAAGGATTTGCTCAAAAAGCGCTTGGAAATGTTTCCTGATATGGATATAAAAATGATGTAGTGTGGGTTTTCTTTGACCATTGGAATCCCGTGGTATTTTGTTATTACCGAGAGAACTAGGAACGCACACAAGCCTCTTCTATAAGAATCGAATCACTACGTTTTAAGAAAAGCTGTTTTTACACGCATTTGAATTCGGATACTGTCTGCAGTTTGTGTTGTGAATACAGTCGGTAATAAAGAGGTAATAAAACGGCATTCCTGATGCTGAAGCTTAGTCCATAAACAGCGAAAATGTAGTATGCGATGAACTTTTTTTTCATTTCATAACTTTTTGCACGATGTCAGCAAGAAAAATTTTCTAAAATGTTTGAAATTATGTATAAAGTTTGTTGGAACTCGCTAAAATACTAGATAAATATATCCTGGGAAATCGGCGCGCACTGAGTTACACTGCCTCAGGATACACATACATTTAATAAGTTGAGTACTTGAACTATAATGTAAAATTTTTATCGTAAGATGAGTAGGTTATGATACGTTACAGATATAACGTATATATGTGTTACTAATATTGCGTTTTCAGTCATAACATTTTTATTTTCTGATTACTGTGCAACGCTTTTAAGAAATAGATCTCCATTTTCTAGGACTATATAGACATAAGGGGTATTATATCTACTTCATTATCTGTTTACAGCCCTTCTAAATGGAACAGTAAGTCCGAAAAGCGCTTGACACTAATTAGAGCCGCGAGGAGTGGCCATGCAGTTTGAGGCGTCATGTCGTGGACTGCGCAGCCCCTCCCGCCGGAGGTTCGAGTCCACCCTCGGGCATCTGTGTTTGTATTGTTCGTACTATAAGTTAGTTTAAGTAGTGTGTAAGTCTTGGGAGCGATGACCTCAGCAGTTTGGTCCATTAGGTATTCACACACACACACACACACACACACACACACACACACACACACACACTAATTAGAAAATAAAAATATTGCTGCTGAACACAAAATATAATCCACATAAGTTATAAAAATGGATGTACACATGTATGTTCCCCACCTCCACCTAAACCACTGGACCAGTTTCAACCAGACTTGGCGCACATATTGCTTACTGTTTGGAGAGAATCGCTGTGATGGTAAGAGCAGCCTACGTATCATAGGTGTGGGGTTGATAAAGTAGTATAGGCCATGTCGCACGAATACCCATACTTCATTCATTCATTATTTGAGAATAAGAATGAGTTACAGCGTACTTTACACATAATTTAAAACATCTACGAAACTTACTCTCGCTGTTAACTCCCACAAAATGATGGCAGGGAAAGAGTTTATAGTTTACTACATGTTCGGTGTTCGTGCAGTAAAACCGCCACTTGAAGCATAACGTTTTAATTTATTACATTTTACTGCTATCTGTTTTCGCGACACGTTTTAAATACAAAATTCGCATATAGTACTGAATGCATCAGCAAAATTCCTTCATTTTTCGTCACATAGTTCAGGAGATATGACGAACTAGACACTGAGATCATGCATGTCGTTATAATTTATTGCTTCTGTAATATTAATTCTATTCACAACATAATTAGCCCGCAGTAGCCACATATACCACTGGATGTAATTGCAAAATTATATAATTATACGCAGCATAGTTCAGGAGGTACAACATCATAACGATTTAGTTGCGTGATAATTGAACTGCAGGGCGAAATTCGCTAGAGATACTGGTGAAATATGTGTACTAAAATGTGAGAAATATTTCAAATATGTTTGACATGTGCGTATGTGCGCAAAGCCGCGCGTTTAAACCAATGGAACAATTTCGATCAGGTTTGGTGCACATATTAGTTACAATTTGGAAAAAAAAATTGTGTGGCGGTGAGAAACACCAGACTCCTACTGGGGTTATCATGATTAAGTTGAGAGAGAAGGGGAAGCAGGAGATAGACGGACAGATATGGGGAAGGAGTAGACGGACACACAGTTGGGGGTAGATAGAGAGAGAGAGAGTGGAAATACACAGAGACAGGGCAGAGGAGTACATGGACGGAGAAACAAAAGGGGAGGAGATGTGCAGACATGGGAGAGAGATAGAAAAATGTGAGGAGGAGGTGTACAAAGAGACGGGAGATGATGGAAGTAGAGTGGAGAAGGAGGAGATGGGGAGAGGAGGAAAAAGGACATGGACAGAGAGGAAAGTAACATATGGACAGAGACAGCGGTAGGAGGAGAGAGCCAGAGAGGGGGAGGAGCAAGTGGCAAAAGTGGGGAGTGGAAGAGAGTAGGAATGGTGGATATTCCAACAGAGGGGGCGAAGGAGGTAATGAACAGGGATGTGTAAAGGTGGAGGAAGATTGGAATAAGTACATACCCAGGCAATGGGAGGTGCTCATCTAGTTGATGAATATATCTCAGAAGCTATGGTCAGAGACAGCCCACGCTTAATATCTATTACAATTTTGAAATTCGGTCGAAAATTACAGAAAGTATTAAAACTCAAAATTTTGTTGCCCTGGCAGCAGTTAGATGGTCAACCTGAAACTGTGGTTGGGTGACCAGGTGACAGCTGTAGGCGGTTCGTAGTACAGATTCTTCCCACGATCCGTAACCAATAGAAACGGGGAGAAACATAAGATGTGCTCCAATGCTAAGTGCCCTCTGCAACATGACTGTTGCTATATGTTTTGACGCACTCTGTGAGAAATGAAAAATGATGACCCCTCTTTTATGCTACCAGCGCGGTCCCAAATATCCTCCCTGTCCAGAGGGAGCTGATTGAAGACACCTAATATCCTCAATTTCTTGTTTTTTGTGCTCACTTTTTTAAAATTTCGCACAGTAATTGAAATAGCTGGAATGTACTGACCATTTTAAACTTGAACTCAAATGAACGTACCAGTGCAACCAAATTTGGCATCTTTTAGTTATAATTTAATTGCAAGAAAATTGACTAAAACAGGAGTGGAACTACTTTCTGTTGCGACTGAAATTTTCCTTGAACTCAGAAATTTTGCTGTACTGATGGGTGACATCAAAGTAGGTCATCTGGATAATCGTGGTGTTTTTTCATTTCCATATCAACTGAAATATTTTTAGAATCAGGACTAAATGTCATCTTTTTCTGTACCCCCTTTCTTGCGATTAAGTAAATAAATCGCGCCTTGTTTGCTTTTTCTGTTGGGAGCTCTACAACTTTTATTAGCCGCCGTATCGGTGCAGTGGTCTAAGCGATGGCTTCTGACCATCGTTCGAGATGGGTGTGGGTTGGAATCCCTGTGGGGCATTGTTGTTGTGTTTGTCTAACGATGATCTGCAGAGACAAAAATAAAAAGACGGACCGAGGGAGGTGTGGTATCAGGTCGCAACACGATCGGAAGCTAGCCAACGTGGCCCGCTCCAGCGCTCGAAAGAGATGATTTAAGGTCATGTTTGTTTGTTTCGTACTCATAGCCGCTCTTAATACAGTTTTAAAATAGGTAGCGTGTTTACTTTCGTAAAAGTAAGTAAAGACTTATTAAGTAACTCTTCAGTTCGCTTTTGAAAACAATTTGGTGTTCGAATTCCTTCTCCTTTTCGTTCTTCTCGACGTATCCTCAACATTTTCGCTGATTGTTTTGACTAATGTTATCTAGTCTTTGCCGCCCCCAAAATTTTTCCTCCCCAGGCGGCCCCCTGATGGTAGAAAAGGTCCAACACCGAAAACTTTGCGGTGTTGGCTGAGTAGGGATGTAGGAGTAGAAATATGGCCAAAAGAAACACCTCGATGGGGCAAAGTAGAAAGTAGTCATCCACACTGTGTGAGTAATTCATATATTACGGGCATAACGGCGTGTTTAGTTACGAGCTGTGTATTGGCAACTACATGTTATACCCTCTTGGGGACCATCAGCTTGCCACCTGCAGCGCCGCGGCGCAGCAAATTTTGGCGGGTGAGGCGGGCAGCCTACCTGTGAGGCGGCGCGCCATGCGTGCAGCGCCTGCTGGTAGGATCGCAGCTCGCGGCACCAGTCGGCGTACGCGGCGCGGTAGTCGCGGGCGGCCTCCGGAGCGCTGCAGCCGCGCGTGTCCACCGCCACGTCCAGCGCGCACAGCAGCGGCGCCGCCCCCGCCGCCCCCGCCGCCCCCGCCTCCGACAGCAGTTGGTAGTGCGGCCGCGCGTGCGCCGGCTCGTCGGCGGAGCGCGGCGCCAGCCGGCACTCGTAGCGGCCCGCGTCAGACTCCTCCGCAGACAGTAGCACCAGACCGCCGTCAGACGTCAGCACGTGCTTCTCCGGCCTGTGAGCAGAACCACACACCTGTACCAGCTCACCTAGCCTTTTGTAAGCAAAAATACTAGCTTAGCGGGCAAGAGACCATATGTGTATGCTACGTACGTCTTCGTACACAATGGTAAGGAGACGTGGGGTACAGAGTGGTAGGCAACTGTCGTCGTATGAAAGCTGGACAGGAACAGAAACGATAACAGTAAACACCACATTTATTTGTATTTCTCCAAACATACGAAGACTTCAGAATGAAATTTTCTCTCTGCAGCGGTGTGAGCGCTGATATGAAACTTCCTGGCAGATTAACACTGTGTGCCGGACACAGACTCGAACTCGGGACCTTTGCCTTCCACGGGCAAGTGCTCGCAGGAGAGCTTCTGTAAAGTTTGGAAGGTAGGAGACGAGGTACTGGCGGGAGTAAAGCTGTGAGGACGGGGCGTGAGTCGTGCTTGGGTAGCTCAGAATGTAGAGCACTTGCCCGCAAAAGGCAAAGGTCCCGAGTTCGAGTCTCGGTAAGGCATATAGTTTTAATCTACCAGGAAGTTTCAGGTGGTCATAATGTTTTGTCTCGTCGGTGTATAAAGGACTTGAACAGCTTCAGATGCTGAGTGAACAGTGTGTAAGGCACAGAGACAATACGTACTCGTGTGAGACAGCAATATCGCCACCTCATAGACTAAGTGGGTCTCCAGTTTCTCGGCTGATCGAATCGTGTAATGTCCAGATTAGCCAGACATTAATATATGACAATGGCGCGATGTTAGACTGCACCGGAACGTTAGGGTTGTCATGGTTGTGCCCAACCATGTCTGACGGCCACAGGGGAGAATCCCCGTATTATATACCATATACGTAGTAACTCGCTAGCTTCCGCGTCGTATTATGCACCAACTACACCCTTCACTTCTGTGCCAGCGATCTGAGAACAGGTAATGGACTCCCCACTACAGTCTGTTTCGCCCACCGTCATTGGTTAGAGATTAGCAGCAGCTGGTCAAGGGAATTTTCGTTCCAAGCGTAGGCTTCCGTTAACACAGCACAAACGGCTGCCTTTGGCGTGAAGCTAGGACTGCTCACGAATGGCGCCGCATTCTGTTGCGAGACAGTGCCACAGGTTACCCAAACATCGTACGCAGGAAACGTTTATGGGATAAAAATATATTCAGGTTATATGCAACAGAATACAGCTTTATTCCCGTAACTTTATACCTGTTAGCAAAAGCTAGGTGCAGTGTGACTCTGTTACTCTTGTAGCACCTGGTATATTCATATTCAGTAGTTGTCATCTCCCTGGTGTGGAAGTGTGATACGGTCGCAGGTTCGAATCCTGCCTCGGGCATGGATTTGTGTGATGTCCTTAGGTTAGTTAGGTTTAATTAGTTCTGAGTTCTAGGCGAGTGATGACATCCGATGTTAAGTCTCATAGTGCTCAGAGCCATTAGAACCATTTGGAAGTGTGATGAATTAAACCGCCACAGGAACTAAAAATAACTGTCAGTTTATGGAGTCGTTCGTTGTTCAAGGCCTTCTTCGGTGCCTTCACTCAAATAATGTGATGACACAGGTGTAATTTCTTGCAAGGCTTATCGGAAAGTATGATATAAGGAATGTAACTGCTTACAGCTGTTTGGATCTTCAAATAGTTAATCGTTTGATGCATGAAATCTGCTGTTTAACAACTACAAGAACTTCCAGCAAAACTGAAAATAAATTTTATTTCTTACAATGATTTAGGGCCGTCTGTAGTCAACTGAATAAAGGCAATTTTCGTTTTACCTGGCCCGTTTCGACTCAATTTATTAAGACTTTATCAGTGGCTGTCTCTACTGGTACTGATCAAGATGACTTTTTGCTGTAATGCTGGTGAAGCTACTGTTATGCCTGTAGCACTGCACACATACTCTTCCACCATGTTAACGGTGAACATGTTATACTTTACGATTTTTTATGGATTTGAAGTGGTTCCGTACGATAGGTTAAGCGCGGACAAACAATTGATGGGAGACTGACTCCCGAATCGCGTCACTGTCGATAACATTCCTTATCTGTATGTGTTGTATGCTAAATAACTGTAACGATAATGTTATCGGTACCAGAGTTGCGCTGGTGACCCATTTGTATGGTGTTACAATGCAAAATAGTGACAAAGAATGATTGACGGAAGCCATATTTAGGCCGAGTCTCTCAAAACATATTCGCTTATCGCGGTAAACATCGTAGACAGACAGCGCTTTCCCTAGGAAAAGTGAATGTTTCGTAAGTTTAAAGAATTCCAAACGAAAAATATCGTTTACACACGCAACTAATTTTCAGTACGAAATAAGCTGCTACTGAAAACGAGTTAGAGTGGAACAAATGAAAGACTACTGAGAGTAATTAATAAGGGACGATTAACTCACGAAAACAGTTGACCGAAGAATATAAGTTAGCTCCTGCTCCCACATTCGTGACAGGCAGAGGTTCTAACGAAAACAAACATTTACTGTTTGGCCTACAATTAAATGTTATTACTTTTTGGCGGTGTACACACACACTGAATATGACAGACAAGTACTCGTACAACTGCGATGACAATTGGTTTCTGTTGCTCGGACTTTTAGTTCGCGAGACTTGCAACCTTACCTTCTATCAGTCTTGTACCGCTCGTGCACGATCTCAACACGTGATCTCCAGAAACAGAGCCAAATATTTTAACGTTACGATTGGCTCACGGGATGCGGAGTCTGGACTAGAGATCCCAGTTGCTGGCACATTTTTCATTTGCTGCTACTGGTCACCGCACTGGAACCGTCCGTTTAATGAACCACGTCACAGCAGATGTCTACGTGCATTTCCCACTTTTACATTTGTTGGAAAAGATTCCTTTCCTGACTACGCTGCGGATGTTTCTTTGGCATGCCGGTAGCCATAAAACAATAGCTGTGACGGAACAAAAGGCATGCTCTCACGACATGTCTGCTGCTATGGCAGGTTTAACTACCCCAAGTCTGCACACCCTCCTACACTTCATTTCTGGATCTGTGAGTGGCTGAGGTAAAGAGTGAGTAAAATAAAATTTTAGCGGAAAATATTTATGAAACTGACGCGTATCGACCCTTGTTCAAAAAATGGCTCTGAGCACTATGGGACTTAACTTCTGATGTCATCAATCCCCTAAAACGTAGATCTAATTAAACCTATCTAACCTAAGAACATTACACACATCCATGCCCGAGACAGGATTCGAACCTGCAACCGTAGCGGTCGGGCGGTTCTAGACTGTAGCGCCTAGAACCGCTCGGCCACTCCGGCCGGCTCGACCCTTGTTAATGAACAGGAGAACTCATCAGCACAGGATGGGCTGGAAACCATGTTTTCGAGGAACCAACCACTTGCTGCCTACCGCTGGATTCTGAATGAAGTGGAATCAGGACTTTCGCATAAAAAAAAAAAAAAAATGTTGAAATGTGTGTGAAATCTTATGGGACTTAACTGCTAAGGTCATCAGTCCCTAAATTATCCTAAGGACAAACACACACACACACACCCCCATGGCCGAGGGAGGACTCGAACCTCCGCCGGGACCAGCCGCACAGTCCATGACTACAGCGCCCCAGACCGCTCGGCTAATCCCGCGCGTCACTTTCGGATCCTCAGTATTTTATTTCTTCAGATAAGGCCTGGTTCAGCATGTCAGGGCACTCACTGAGCACGCGCCACTATGTATTAGGAAAGTTTCTGTCAGTACTCTGAACGGCCGTTGCATAATTCAAGATTGTATTTTGGTGCCCACATGTCTGGTGCCCACATCGTAACGCGTTTCTTTCACCAAACTTAGCGTTGACCTGTATGTCCAGAAACTGTTTAATCCATATGTGGATCAATTCACAGAAGATGAAGTGTGGCTATTTTCAGCAGGACAAAGCAACAGCAGACACGCCCTTCACAAGTTCCTCACGAGTGGACGAGGTGTTGACAATCAGTTGTGCAGGCAGTGTTGTCTCCTGGCCACCCCGACAGCCCGATCTCTCCCACTGTGATTTGCAATCGTGGGGAAGACTGAACGGTCACGTGTAAGAAAATAATCCTCACACAGTGAAATAACTACAGCAGAACACTGAAAACGTTATTGCCGCTATCCCTCACGTAGAACAGCTACCCATGCCTCACAGTTTCACAAATTGAGCACAGCGCGCATCGATGTCAACGGTGGCCACTTCTAGCATCTTCTGCGACGTTCATTAACAAGACTCACTCCCGCATCAGTCTTACTGTATCCAGGGCAGAAATCACCTAAGCAAATTCCGTGGCATAAATTTACACAAAACGAAAAATTTACGCAATGTAAAATGTGGCACCCCATCGAACAGAGCCATTGTTCGTCTAGCAAAGACAGTCAACATCTTCTAAAAAAAAACTTCCGGGCTAAGAGGCCGTGGTCCAATAGTAGAAATACTTCTCCCTGAGTCTACGACTCACCGCAGATGATGTTGCCCGCAGCTGGCAACGAAACGTCAGGGAGAAGTATTTCTACTATTGGACAACGGCGTCTTAGCCCGGAAGTTTTAATTACTGAAGACGCCGGCCGTCAAAGCCTACACGCTATCATCCTCTAAAAATTTCATAATGGAGTAGAAAAGAACTTGCTGAATTTTTTGGAAATTAATAAACTTCGTTTCCGGTTCTAAAAGCATAAACCGTTCGTTTAACTTTCGCAGCTAATTCCTTAAATGTATCTTTCATGCGTAGTTATCCTGCTGCTATACCTAACAAAGTGTAGATACACATTTTGCTGAAGTTATCTTCCTAAATGTCGAGCATTTCGTTTTATACGAACTGCATATACTGTAAACGAGATTACTCCGTAACGCTGCCTCATTTTCTTAGCGCTAAGTTCTCTACTGTTAAAGTGTCTAGAATCGTGTCCTAATTAACTGTTACGCAACTGCGTATTGCCGTTCCTAAGACGATAAGACGCCTGACCTAAAGGCGCTTAAGTCCCATTAAACCGGATTCCCTGCTCCGGAAACGGGATAATACGGGGGTTACAACGGGCTACAAACTTCGGATGCAGAAACTCGCATTGTCATTCGACAATCGTCTTATCGGTAATTATAGAACGGCCGATTCACACCTGCGTGTGTTCGTCATTTTAGCTTTATTTGTCGTCATGGCAACTCCACTAAACATAGCCCTTAGTTCGTAGACGCAAAACGTTCTTCGATTTAGTCATGCAGCATGTGAACCACAAGATGAGGTGAACACATAGCATAATCGGAACAGGAAAATATGAGTCATCAGCAGCATAGAAGTATTATCTTGAGTGTATTTTATGACAGCATGTACTCTTGCGTCTTGGTACTCTTTTTGTGTCCGTGTTTGTTTACAAACAAGTTTGTATGTTGGATAGATCCCGCCTTGAGGAAACATCTCTCTCTCCACTCACTCACGCTCTGGAAAATGTGACGCTTCCGTCAGTGCGAATGCTGCACGCAGAAGGGGACGTCACATTGCAAGAGGACCATTCTCCCATTCACAAGTCTGCATTTGTTCAGCAGCGGCTCTCCACGATTGGCGTCAACGTCATGGACTGGCCGCCACGGGCGGCTGATATGAACCCCATGGAAAACATGTGGGCTGAGGTCGCCAGAACATTAACAGATAACTGGCCATGAAACCAACCAACTACTGCGGACGCTCTTTGGAACTACGTCCTGGAAGCCTGGGAGGAAGTTGCTTCTTCAGGCTGTTACGTCCGACGGCTTGTACATTCTATGCCAAGACGCATGATAGAAGTACAAAATAGTGAAGGATTCTGGATAAAATATTAGAGTCCTTCAAATGTTTTGTTATGTCTTCTTTTTCGTCATTTTTCCTCATTGGGAGCTAGTGGAAGATAGCGTGGCAACAGAAAAGATACAATATAGGGTTAGTTTTCCTTTGAGTTGCCTTTTTAGTTCAAGGGGGTTTCTTTTGAATATACAGTTTGTTAAATATTCTATTCTGATTTCATTTATACCCTGTCTAGATACTTACAAACCAATCAGCGCAGATGGACTCTATCACAGTACTTTTTGTGATCTCTCTCTTCCCCTCCATCCATGAATACACCCTCCGTCCTCCACACAATACGCAAACGATTTCATATTATGTTTACTCGCTGTTAACATCTCCTCTATTCTATCTCACACACACTCTCTCTCCCTGACACCATCGCTGCAAGTGCCCTCCTATTCCATTCCCTCATATCTTTATAAACAAATCTAGCGGTTTCCATTGACGCAACATTTTCTCTTTTAATTGGTGCTGTCTTTACTCTCTATCATTCCTCTCAACACCTATGAAACCGTATTCTTTGATCTCCCCTTCCCTATAACCCATTCTTAGTTCTGAAAACAGTCCTTCCTTATCTCTCGGTCCTAAGATAAAACGAACTGTGGCACACAGCTAAGTCAGCAATGCTTTGTAAGCATTTCAAGCTTATATTTTGCACTTCTGTACTTTTATCCATTCCCAGCTCCCGCCCTCCTTCCTGTTACCCGTTCCTTGACATCTACATCTAAACGATTACTCTGCAATTCATAATTCTGTGCTTGACAGGGGGTTCTGTGGTCTGGTGGATTAATCTTGTATTTATGTGTAAAACGTGTAGGTTCACATCTCACGTGAGGCGTAGATTTGTAACACACACAAATAACTCTCCTGCACCCCTAGTAACGCTAAGTGCAGAACGCCAGTAAGCTCCGTAGTTCAATATCCGCAGTAAAGATAACATCCCTTATCTGTCGACAGGGATAAAGCAGCATTCGTTTGAGCTGTGACGGATGAAGAAACCCCGGAAGGCAGAGACTCTGTCACCAGCAAGCCGCCGTAAACTAGAAAATGTATTTCATTTAATGAACCAATGGCCATGTAAGTTCACATGGCTCTTACTTTATTTGAAACTGAGACATTGAAAACTGAGGTGCTGGACTGGGATTCGATTTCGATTTCACTTTGTTCCCCAAGATTGCAAACTCTTCTAGGCCTCTTCGAAAGGCACCTGTCTGGTTTCGAATCGTGATCAGCACAAAATATTCATTATTTCATTTCAAGCCCCAGCATGTGCACTCCGAACTACTAGTGAAAAATCCTTGCATTTTCAACGTCTCTTCGGGCGTTGTCAGCTGTAACATGTTCGTTTCAACTCACAGCCACATTATCAGCTTTTTATCACAACATTACAAGATCAAACGTTTCCTTACATCTATTCAAATTCAAACATTCCTCTCCATCCTACTGGCGAAAACGGATTTGTGTTTGACGTTGTGATCACCAACGACGATATGTTGTGGATTCAACTTCTAGACAGCAGAGGATTTTCCATCACATCATTGAAAGTACAAACATGCCACTCGTAGCTATTATTGGAAAAGAATTTGATACTTAAAGTGTCTTCATGACCACGTGTGCGGGGTTTGAATCCCATTCAGCACAGAACTTTTCGTCACCTGATGTCTAGCTAAACATGCGTCCATCTCGCTACTGGTGAACCAACAATAGCTATTTATCGTCTGTTTCTGGCTAGAAAACGACGGCGCTAGATGCTGGTTCGAATCCCAGTAAGGCAAAAACAATTCTATCCTCATTTAAGGTTTCAACATCTAGCTATTGGTGAAAGCATTCGATATTTAACTTCTGATTTTACGTACTTCGTTAACAATCCGATTAGGTGCTGAGTTCGCATCCCTGTCACAAGCTTTACATGATGTCATTTCAATTTTAAACATGGGCATACCTTGTTCCTTGTGAATGACACCATATTAAACGTCGTTGGGGGTGATTCCGTGGAAGGTAACTGTTATGACAGGATTCCCAGTTCAGTACAAACATTTTCGTCATTTATTTTCAGGAGCCGGCCGGTGTGGCCGTGCGGTACTAGGCGCTTCAGTCTGGAACCGCGTGACCGCTACGGTCGCAGGTTCGAATCCGGCCTCGGGCATGTATGTGTGTGATGTCCTTAGGTTAGTTAGGTTTAAGTAGTTCTAAGTTCTAGGGGACTGATGACCATAGATGTTAAGTCCCATAGTGCTCAGAGCCATTTGAACCATTTTTTTTTTATTTTCAGGATCTGAATTGATAACTGATACGGGTGCAAACGTCTATTTTCATGTCTCTTTATGCCTAGTGATCGGGTCTCAATAAGGCACAAACAAAGCTTAGCTTAGTTAGCAATGGCTATAGGTGCTGGGTTTGAATCCTGGTCCAGAGCGATGATGTTTGTCATGTCATTTAAAGTTCACATTTATGTACACGTAGCTGTTGCTGTGTTACGAGATCAATTATATTACTGGTGATTCGCTGTTAATGTTGAGATTTCCGTAGAGTGCTTGTTGCCGTTAATCGCGGTTTTTTATTGGTTCGTCCAACATCCAGTTTCCAGAGCCACTCGCCGTTGAGCGACGTTCAGCACGTGGATGGAAAACCTTTTCGAGAGCGAAAAACTTTTTTCCAATTGCCGTACAGCTTTGTAACTCCATATATTGTCTCAGGTATTTAATTTTGACTAAGGATTACTGTACTGTATATGTAAAATAATCCGTTTTCTCAGAACTTTTGGAATGTCACTTGTTGTAATTAAGGTTAGTTTATGAGTGTTATGGGGTGTCTCATCGCTAAGAATGTGTTTTATAATATGTTTTGTATGACGATATTAGTTGACGCTTAGACTGACTGCTATAAAAACCTTTGGTCTCTAGTAGTCTCTTGCGGCACCCAGTGTGTGTAGTCAAACGGCTGTACCCCACGGGGTTTTGGAGTTTAGAGGACCTGCAACACAGCTACGTTATGTTGGTTGTATTCGGCTGTGACCCACTTTGTTTGCTATCAAGCGTACATACGTAAACGCGACCTCTGTTCACGCGTGTACAACGCCCACAGACAGCCAGAGAGAACTACGACTGCTCTATACTGAAAGCATGACGGATGACACGTCCGCCGCCGCCGACCTCTTCCCATGGAGAATATCCTCGCGAGCCTCATTTTTAAACAAATTTTCCGTAATCAACCGGGGTTTATTCACCCACACCTCTAGAAGTACCCATGCTGCATCTTTCACTATCTGGTGCTGAGACTTTTTTCTTCACACACCTGCTGAATGATACAATATCTCTTTTGTATATTATATCGTTTCTTCACTTCTTGTTATCGTACAAGCGCTGTTTAAAAACTTTCGATCCAGTAACGGAAGTCACTGTCCTTCATTCATGCACCTCATTTACACGGCTTCTCATACAGTCACACTCCTTTCTATTAAAGCTTCCGTTAGTACTTCATCACAAACCAATTGTCTTTTAAATTCTCCCATCGCACCTCATTTCAAACAATTTACACCGGTAAGCCAAAACATTATGAACACTGCCCTCCGCGACGTTGGATGCCGCCTAGTAGTGTTGTGGGCACGTGACGTAGTATAAAAAATATGTCCCGACGTGGACACGGGATCATTCTATTGAAGATACGGGTTTCAGATGGGAAAACCCATCGACTTTGACAAATGGCAGATTATTATTACGGAGGGCCTGTGAACCATTATCTCGATAACGGCGAAGAAGGTCGAATGTTCGCGTGATATTGTTGTGGGCATATACGGAAACAGGATGAACTCAAACTATCACTATACGCTAAATGGTTGGACGCCCAAGACTCTTCACAGAACGTGGGATTCGTAGCCTTGCCTGCCCTGTGAAGAAGGAAGGATGTTGATTTGTGGCATCTGTTCCGAAACAGCATAATGCTGGTGCACGCACAAGTGTATGGAGCACACCGTTCATTGCACATTATTGAACACTGAGCTCCGTAGGATACCACCGCTACGTGTGCACATGTTGGTGCACAGACATTGTCCGTTATGATTGCGGTGGGCACGGGACCATTGGGATTCGACCGTCGATCAAAGGGAAACATTTCAGCTCTTTGGATGAATAACATTTTTGCTACATTAGGTCTCTGGTCGTCTCCTCAAACGCCATCATCGAGCTGAACGGCTACGCGTCAAGGACACAGGCTGGTGGGAGCATTATAATGGTGTGAACGACATTCTCCTACGCTAGCGTGGCACCTGAGGTGGTAACTGAAGACACGCTGACAGCTGCGAACGGCCTGCATCAGTTCACGCTTGATGCCTCCCTTGAAGGCGACGTCATCTTTCAGCAGTACAACTGCTCCTCTCTCAGAGCCAGAAACGTGCTACAGTGGTCTGAGGAGCATTATGGTGAACTGACGTTGATGTCTCGGCAACCATATTCGGCTGATGTAAATCCTATGGAACCCATCTGGCTCAGTATGAGGCGCCATCACCACGTGCGCAAATCAGAGGACAGCTGTTAACGCTAATTACATGACCTGTGCGTAATAGTCTAATACCATGTTGTTATTGTTGTGGTCTTCAGTCCTGAGACTGGTTTGATGCAGCTCGCCATGCTACCGTATCCTGTGCAAGCTTCTTCATATCCCAGTACCTACTGCAACCTACATCCTTCTGAATCTGCTTAGTGTATTGATCTCTTGGTCTCCCTCTACGATTTTTACCCTCCACGCTGCCCTCCAATGCTAAATTTGTGATCCCTTGATGCCTCAAAACATGTCCTACCAACCGATCCCTTCTTCTAGTCAAGTTGTGCCACAAACTTTTCTTCTCCCCAATCCTATTCAATACCTCCTCATTAGTTACGTGATCTACCAACTTTATCTTCAGCATTCTTCTGTAGCACCACATTTCGAAAGCTTCTATTCTCTTCTTGTCCAAACTGGTTATCGTCCATGTTTCACTTCCATACATGGCTACACTCCATACAAATACTTTCAGAAACGACTTCCTGACACTTAAATCTATACTCGATGTTAACAAATTTCTCTTCTTCAGAAACCATACCATAGGCCTCCGCAAACCTATCAACAAACTACTGGATCTCTGATACGCAGAATGAGTGACATATTTCGGTCCAAAGACGAACAAACAAGCCGTTAAGCAGGTGTCATAATGTTTTGGCTCCTAAGTGTAAATATTTCTCAGTATTTCCCATGGTTCACGGATTACTTCCATACAGTGGTTTTCAGCAGACACGTGAATGTAGGAATATCCTCAGTTACATGTCAATATTTGGTGGTGCCAGAATTACTTGGTTGAAGAAAACATTCTACCATTCCGCTACCATACTTCGAACTTCTCTGCGCCTTCCATACTGTGTCGTCTTACTTCCCAGCTAGAAAAGTTATTTCACTTCGGTTCTTGTTTTGGTCAACTTTTGATAATACTTACTGACTGAAATCTTTGCACACAGCTTCCAGTTGGCCATGTAGTAATTGTTCGGGTTATGAAGATTCCTGTCATAGTTCCTTTATTTTAAAAGAAACTGTGAACAGAATTGTTTTATGGTGTAAACTTGTCAGTACAAGCATTAACAGTATTCAGCAGAATAGCTTTCACCACATCGACTGGCAATGCAGTACTAAGAAGAGCCCTTCGAAATGGTAAGAAAACTTCTGTCACGTCAAAAGAATAGTAATTATTAAACAGTGCCCAAAGTAAAGTCACAGAGTAATGAATGAAAACATATGGATGCTTCCGTCCAAACTATTTCTTTGCCTTAGAAGACCTTAACAATAATGCACACGACACTGGGAACAGTCGCACGCCCCACGGTAACTGATCCACTCGCTATTGCTTTTAAAGGGATTTTTCGTAAACATCCGAATCGGAGTACAAAGCTAGGGTATTTGTCAGCAGACCTGAAGCAGCTGCGCACAGCTATCGACGTCATGAGTGCGCACCTGGCATATGCCCGCTAGGCTTCGTTGAAAGTTTGGCAACTGCCGTAGGAGTGACACTGATTCAGAATATTTGACACTGGGTAAAGGTACAGATTGATGAATGATAAGTGATATTTAATGTGAAAATACATGAGTGCTGTAAGATATCAAAGTTAAGAGAGAAAACAGGTTAATTTCTAATCTCCTTGTGCAAACGTGAGACATTGTCTTTTTTTATGAAGTCATTAATTCATTGCCGGCCGGTGTGGCCGTGCGGTTCTAGGTGCTTCAGTCTAGAACCGCGTGACCGCTACGGTCGCAGGTTCGAATCCTGCTTCGGGCATGGATGTGTGTGATGTCCTTAGGTTAGTTAGGTTCTAGGGGACTGATGACCACAGGGGACTCATGACCACAGCAGTTAAGTCCCATTGTGCTCAGAGGCATTTGAACCATCTGAACCATTAATTCATTCAGTAGAACAGAACTGGCCAATAATGAGGATTCTCAATAATACTGACAACATTATAAGCCTTTTAAAACGACATATAATATAAGGTGCTAGGTATGTAGGATATTTGTGCTAATGTTTCCCCTGAATTTTCGAGAATTAAATAAAAGGGACAAATGAATTCAGGAAAACAGTATAGTTTCATATTAAGTTATAAGGCTTAGACTTAACAACGAAAACAGTAATAAATAACAACATTACATTCTATACTTCATGTCCTACCCGTTGCTTTGGCTTGTTTGGGGAAGGAGACCAGACAGCGAGGTCATCGGTCTCATCGGATTAGGGAAGGATGGGGAGAAGTCAGCCGTGCCCTTTCAGAGGAACCATCCCGGCATTTGCCTGGACTGATTGAGGGAAATCACGGAAAACCTAAATCAGGATGGCCAGACGGGGGATTGAACCGTCGTCCTCCCGAACGCGAGCCCAGTGTCTAACTATTACGCCACCTCGCTCGGTACCCGTTGCTGTGACGACTGATTACGAATGGTAAGCATCGCTTGTCAACTAGTGCAGTTCCCGTTAACTTATATCTGACGTTGTGGTTAATATTACGAGGTGCGGAACTAACTTTTAACGTTCGTACCTGTCAAATTATCCCATCTAATATTTTAAAGATAGTTCAAATGGCTCTAAGCACTATGGAACTTAACATCTGAGGTTATTGAACTACTCAAACCTAACTATCATAAGGACATCACACACATCCACGCCCAAGGCTGGATTCGAACCTGCGACCGTAGCAGCAGCGCGGTTCCAGAATGAAGCGCCTGGAACCGCTCGGCCACAGCGGCCCCGCTAATATTTTAACGAATGTCTAATCTTTTCCGAGTAATATTTGAAGGAGGTCTTCAACAATAAACCATGTGTGAAATTACTAACAGATCCGCAAACCATATTTTCGCCGTTACAACATGGGCGACCCACTTACTTCCGTCCCAGTGTACCAAAAATACAAGCTAATGAGTGTGTCAGCTTGTCCTGCTGAGTCTTTAGCGTGGCTGACTTCCATGCTGGGGACCAAGGTTTGACACCCAGCACTGCTAGTGATTTTTTCCTTTTTGGTAGGACTGGTACGGGGTGCATTAAGACTCGTCAAGCTAATTGAGGAGCTGTTAGACCGATTAGCAGTGGTGCCGAGGTCAGGAAACCCGACAGCAACAGGGGAGAGCGATGTGCTGACCACGTGGCCTCTATGACGTCACTGGCAGAGGATGACACGGCGGTGGGTCGGGACCGATCGGCCCCTCCAGTGTGAGAACGCGGAAATCTATCCACCTGTGTGTGTCAGTTGCGGTCCACGTGTTCACATGTGCGCTTGAAGCCCGTATGTCTGTGTTTTGCTGTTGTAGCTACCAGACAACCAGATTGTGAAACTACTGAGCTTTCACACTGTATACGGCAACATAAAAACTTGATATGGTTTTAGGTGAATGTTAACAAACTATTAG
The DNA here is from genome assembly GCF_023864345.2 of Schistocerca serialis cubense. NCBI lineage: Eukaryota > Metazoa > Arthropoda > Insecta > Orthoptera > Acrididae > Schistocerca > Schistocerca serialis. The sequence continues at coordinate 546,988,139 of NC_064644.1, forward strand.
AGCAGCGACATTGTTCTATGCTGTGAGAGTGCGCTGATAACCTTGCTGTTTAGCGCCCTAACCCACAAATCATTATATTGTTATTATGGTTTCTTTTCTTTCTCAGACGTTATGTCTGGTTAAAAATGGAAAGTGACGCGGATCTTGATCAAGCGTGACTTCCTTTTAACTGTACGGTATATGTTACGTTGCATTTAGGAACTTTCGGGTAATTGAACAAGTATCAATAATTACAGATTTCTGTAGTTGTATATATAAGTTTGGATGTAGCTGTATTGCGTTGATGTACTGGTGGATATTGTGTGGTATGACTCTTGTAGTTGATAGTATAATCCGTATAATGTCAACTTTAGCCTGATGCCACATGTCCTTGACTTCCTCAGCCAGTTGGATGTATTTTTCAATTTTTTCTCCTGTTTTCTTCTGTATATTTGTTGTATGGATATTTCGATTAGTTGTGTTAATTTCTTATTTTTATTGGTGAGTATGATGTCAGGTTTGTTATGTGGTGTTGTTTTATCTGTTATAATGGTTCTGTTCCAGTATAATTTGTATTCATCATTCTCCAGTACATTTTGTGGTGCGTACTTGTATGTGGGAACGTGTTGTTTTATTAGTTTATGTTGTATGGCAAGTTGTTGATGTATTATTTTTGCTACATTGTCATGTCTTCTGGGGTATTCTGTATTTGCTAGTATTGTACATCCCCTGGTGATGTGATCTACTGTTTCTAGTTGTTGTTTGCAAAGTCTGCATTTATCTATCGTGGTATTGGGATCTTTAATAATATGCTTGCTGTAATATCTGGTGTTTATTGTTTGATCCTGTATTGCAATCATGAATCCTTCCGTCTCACTATATATTGCCTTTTCTTAGCCAAGTGTTGGATGCGTCTTGATCTATGTGTGGCTGTGTTAAGTGATACAGGTGCTTGTCATGTAGTGTTTTCTTTTCCCAATTTACTTTCTTCGTAACTGTTGATGTTATATGATCTAAAGGGTTATTATTATTATTATTATTACTATTATTATTATCATCGTCATCGTCATCTTTGCTGAAAGGTAACTTGATAGTACGGATTCCTCACGATCCTGCTTCAGAAACGTTACAAAAGAATTAAAGAAACTGGGCTGCGAAGAGCAAAATACGCTGCTAAAAAGGAACGGTAACAGATGAGAGAAGTGCATTGACACTAAAAACCTATGAAACATCCACAGTTGTTAAAGATTTTTCAGAAAATCATTGTTATTTTCCTTCCAGTAAAAGGCATTAATTCAAAAAAATTATTTCTGTGATACGATAACTGATAGACTGCATGTTTCTTAATTGCAGATTATACTGATTGACAGAAAAAAAAATCCTTAGGTCTCTCATTAGCTGCTGCCTTCCTTCCGTCAGACTTCACAGATTAGATTGGATTTACTTTCATTCCAATTGATCCGTAGTGAGGAGGTCCTCCAGGATGTAGAACATGTCATAAAAACGAAAATACACGACAAATATTTACAGCTCAAACAAATAAGCTAATGTACCGTTCCACATGTCCAAAGTGGATTGATCGTCATTTTTTAATTTTTTAATGAACGCTATATGAAAGAATCACTTTAAAAATACTAATGCACTGAGTTTAAAATAAAAATGTTGTTTTTATTTATTTATAAGGTAATAAATGTGGAATACAACTACTATAATACTTATTTACAATGAACACATTACTGCACTGAAATTGTGCAGAAGTTATATTGTACTTATATATATATATATATATATATATATATATATATATATATATATATATATATATATATATATACAAATCAGTTGGTTCTACTGAGAAATTCATCAATGGATTAGAAGGAGTTGGCCACCAATAAATTCTTTAGGCTTCTCTTAAACTGAATTTCATTGGTTGTTAACCTTTTTATGGTTGCTGGCAAGTTATTGAAAATGTGTGGTGGTGGTGGTGGTGGTGGTTAGTGTTTAACGTCCCGTTGGCAACGAGGTCATTAGAGACGGAGCGCAAGCTCGGGTTAGGAAGGATTGGGAAGGAAATCGGCCGTGCTGTTACAAAGGAACCATCCCGGCATTTGCCTGAAACGATTTAGGGAAATCACGGAAAACCTAAATCAGGATGGCTGGAGACGGGATTGCACCGTCGTCCTCCCGAATGCGACTCCAGTGTGCTAACCACTGCGCCACCTCGCTCGGTGAAAATGTGTGTTCCTGAATAATCCACACCTTTTTGTACAAGACCAAGTGACTTTAAATCCTTGTGAAGATTATTTTTATTTCTAGTATTGATTCCATGAATTGAGCTGTTGGTTTGAAAAAGTGATATGTTTTTAATGATAAATTTCTTTAAAGAATAAATATATTGGGAAGCAGTAGCTAGTATCCCTAGTTCCCTAAACAGGCTTCTGCAGGATGTTCTTGAGTTCACACCACATATAACACTTACTGCACGTTTTTGTGCCCGGAAAACTTTAGCTTGGCTTGATGAATTACCCAAAAAAATAATCCCATATGACATTATGGAATGAAAGTAAGCATAGTATGCCAGATTTTTCATTTTTATATCCCCTATGTCTGACACAATTCGCACTGCAAATAAAGATTTGTTAAGACGATTCAGCAGTTCTGTGGTGTGCTTTTCCCGTCCACAACGGCAGAATGAATACGTTATCCATTCGGGGCGGCAATAATCAACAGATAGTTTTTGGTAGATCGTCAATGAACGGATTGAAGCACCACCTCATTTCCTGTACTTTCAACTTGTGAAGTCGACCACCTGCTCAGTAGACAGTGCCGCGAGTACGCGACTGAAAGCTTTTATCGGAGCAGCCTGCCAGAACAGGCCTACGGCGCTCAGTGCCCCAGTGCGGGGGTGTTGCAAGTATCTGACGAGGCGGCAGGCATCTCGCGCAAGCATCCTCCACGCCGCTTTAGTGCTGACTCGGCCGTAATCTATCGGCATATCGGCTCAACTTTGCCGCACCTCTTGTATCGGAAACCGATTTCCATTCAGCAGAAAAATCGTGAAGGCGGTGCGCTATATTGACGGGCGTCTCCACTCTGGACGCATGTTTAAACACTGCTTACAGTGCGACGTCTCCCTAGGTGGAACTCAAATACGTCACGTACCCGGCCTGATATCAGCTGAACACCTAACATTCTAAATTTCCGAAGCACCATTAAAAAAAATCATTTTATTTCTTCCTTTGGTGCTACTTCCATGCGACTATACCATACTAAAAGACCATGATCACAGATCCTATGTGAGTACTTTAAATGGCAGTTACCAGATGCTCTTTACCAGTCTGTGTGTCTTTTAATCAACAGATAGTTACAGTAACTAAATACAAGTGTGCGTAGTCTTCTATTATTGCAGCCAACGGCCAGTTGCAGCATGTTCGCACATTGCCTTATTGTTCTTGATTTTTATGCTTTGTTGTTAAGATGTGTTCGCTATGGAAGAACAGAACTACAGTAATCATTCCCATATATGTCGTAGACGAAAACTATCTCGAGATAAAGCAGCAGAATATAAGTTCAGGGAAAGTAATTCTACCGTAATCAGGGCTGACTAAGATGGATATCATTCTTTTCAGACCAGGAATTATTTATCTGACTACGAAACAAGGCTACAATATCTAATTAAATGAATAATGTGAAATGATAATGTGCGTAGTGTTATTAGACACACTATATTTTATGTGATTCTAAAATAATGTACTTGTGCATTTATTAGTTAATTAGAGATTCGATAGCCTGTACTCTACGACTTTCTCGCACGCTGTATGTACAACATTATTTCAGTAATTCTACCGATCAGGTGCAACAGAACAACGCAGATTTGTCTATCCCGGTGCTACAGGTCGAAGGACGAGCAGTTATACACATAAATATCCTAAGGAAGGTCGCCGCTAAGCAAGTGTTGCAATTCTACAACACTAAGGTTTCTGATGAACATGATGGTCATACCCGTGCCTGTCCTAAAACATTCTTGGACGTCTTTGTAATTGCTGGAAGACGTATTGCGACATTAAAATTATAGATGGCTGAAACATCGTTGTGTGAGGACGAAGTTGGTCTATATGGAATGTAAGTATGCAGCGAAAGATGTTCGACACATCATGTAATTTATATACCATAACAAATGTGTTATGGTATATTTGTTATGGTATATAAATTACATGATGTGTCGAACATCTTTCAGTGTGTCCCCCCCCCCCCTCCATGAACCATGGACCTTGCCATTGGTGGGGAGGCTTGCGTGCCTCAGCGATACAGATAGCCGTACCGTAGGTGCAACCACAACGGAGGGGTATCTGTTGAGAGGCCAGAAAAACGTGTGGTTCCTGAAGAGGGGCAGCAGCCTTTTCAGTAGTTGCAAGGGCAACAGTCTGGATGATTGACTGATCTGGCCTTGTAACAATAACCAAAACGGCCTTGCTGTGCTGGTACTGCGAACGGCTGAAAGCAAGGGGAAACTACAGCCGTAATTTTTCCCGAGGGCATGCAGCTTTACTGCATCATTAAATGATGATGGCGTCCTCTTGGGTAAAATATTCCGGAGGTAAAATAGTCCCCCATTCGGATCTCCGGGCGGGGACTACTCAAGAGGATGTCGTTATCAGGAGAAAGAAAACTGGCGTTCTACGGATCGGAGCGTGGAATGTCAGATCCCTTAATCGGGCAGGTAGGTTAGAAAATTTAAAAAGGGAAATGGATAGGTTGAAGTTAGATATAGTGGGAATTAGTGAAGTTCGGTGGCAGGAGGAACAAGACTTCTGGTCAGGTGACTACAGGGTTATAAACACAAAATAAAATAGGGGTAATGCAGGAGTAGGTTTAATAATGAATAGGAAAATAGGAATGCAGGTAAGCTACTACAAACAGCATAGTGAACGCATTATTGTGGCCAAGATAGATACGAAGCCCACACCTACTACAGTAGTACAAGTTTATATGCCAACTAGCTCTGCAGATGACGAAGAAATTGAAGAAATGTATGATGAAATAAAAGAAATTATTCAGATTGTGAAGGGAGACGAAAATTTAATAGTCGTGGGTGACTGGAATTCGAGTGTAGGAAAAGGGAGAGAAGGAAACATAGTAGGTGAATATGGATTGGGGCTAAGAAATGAAAGAGGAAGCCGCCTGGTAGAATTCTGCACAGAGCAGAACATAATCATAGCTAACACTTGGTTTAAGAATCATGAAAGATGGTTGTATACATCGAAGAACCCTGGAGATACTAAAAGGTATCAGATAGATTATATAATGGTAAGACAGAGATTTAGGAACCAGGTTTTAAATTGTAAGACATTTCCAGGGGCAGATGTGGACTCTGACCACAATCTGTTGGTTATGACCTGTAGATTAAAACTGAAGAAACTACAAAAAGGTGGGAATTTAAGGAGATGGGACCTGGATAAACTGAAAGAACCAGAGGTTAAACAGAGTTTCAGGAAGAGCATAAGGGAACAATTGACAGGAATGGGGGAAAGAAATACTGTAGAAGAAGAATGGGTAGCTTTGAGGGATGTAGTAACGATGGCAGCAGAGGATCAAGTAGGTAAAAAGACGAGGGCTAGTAGAGATCCTTGGGTAACAGAAGAAATATTGAATTTAATTGATGAAAGGAGAAAATATAAAAATGCAGTAAATGAAGCAGGCAAAAAGGAATACAAACGTCTGAAAAATGAGATCGGCAGGAAGTGCAAAATGGCTAAGCAGGGATGGCTAGAGGACAAATGTAAGGATGTAGAGGCCTATCTCACTAGGGGTAAGATAGATACTGCCTACAGGAAAATTAAAGAGACCTTTGGAGATAAGAGAACGACTTGTATGAATATCAAGAACTCAGATGGAAACCCAGTTCTAAGCAAAGAAGGGTAGGCAGAAAGGTGGAAGGAGTATATAGAGGGTCTATACAAGGGCGATGTACTTGAGGACAATATTATGGAAATGGAAGAGGATGTAGATGAAGATGAAATGGGAGATATGATACTGCGTGAAGAGTTTGACAGAGCACTGAAAGACCTGAGTCGAAACAAGGCCCCCGGAGTAGACAACATTCCATTGGAACTACTGACGACCTTGGGAGAGCCAGTCCTGACAAAACTCTACCATCTGGTGAGCAAGATGTATGAAACAGGCGAAATACACTCAGACTTCAAGAAGAATATAACAATTCCAATCCCAAAGAAAGCAGGTGTTGACAGATGTGAAAATTACCGAACTATTAGTTTAATAAGTCACAGCTGCAAAATACTAACACAAATTATTTACAGACGAATGGAAAAGCTGGTAGAAGCCGACCTCGGGGAAGATCAGTTTGGATTCTGTAGAAACACTGCAACACGTGAGGCAATACTGACCTTACGACTTATCTTAGAAGAAAGATTAAGGAAAGGCAAATCTACGCTTCTAGTATTTGTAGACTTAGAGAAAGCTTTTGACAATGTTGACTGGAATACTCTCTTTCAAATTCTAAAGGTGGCAGGGGTAAAATACAGGGAGCGAAAGGCTATTTACAATTTGTACAGAAACCAGATGGCAGTTATAAGAGTCGAGGCACATGAAAGGAAAGCAGTGGTTGGGAAGGGAGTAAGACAGGGTTGTAGCCTCTCCCCGATGTTGTTCAATCTGTATATTGAGCAAGCAGTAAAGGAAACAAAAGAAAAATTCGGAGTAGGTATTAAAATTCATGGAGAAGAAATAAAAACTTTGAGGTTCGCCGATGACATTTTAATTCTGTCAGATAAAGCAAAGGACTTGGAAGAGCAGTTGAATGGAATGGATAGTGTCTTGAAAGGAGGATGTAAGATGAACATCAACAGAAGCAAAACAAGGATAATGGAATGTAGTCCAGTTAAATCGGGTGATGCTGAGGGAATTAGATTAGGAAATGAGACACTTAAAGTAGTAAAAGAGTTTTGCTATTTGGGGAGCAAAATGACTGATGATGGTCGAAGTAGAGAGGATATAAAATGTAGACTGGCAATGGCAAGGAAAGCGTTTCTGAAGAAGAGAAATTTGTTAACATCGAGTATAGATTTAAGTGTCAGGAAGTCGTTTCTGAAAGAATTTGTATGGAGTGTAGCCATGTATGGAAGTGAAACATGGACGATAAATAGTTTGGACAAGAAGAGAATAGAAGCTTTCGAAATGTGGTGCTACAAAAGAATGATGAAGATTAGATGGGTAGATCACATAACTAATGAGGAAGTATTGAATAGGATTGTGGAGAAGAGAAGTTTGTGGCACAACTTGACCAGAAGAAGGGATCGGTTGGTAGGACATGTTTTGAGGCATCAAGGGATCACCAATTTAGTATTGGAGGGCAGCGTGGAGGGTAAAAATCGTAGAGGGAGACCAAGAGAGGAATACACTAAGCAGATTCAGAAGGATGTAGGTTGCAGTAGGTACTGGGAGATGAAAAAGCTTGCATAGGATAGAGTAGCATGGAGAGCTGCATCAAACCAGTCTCAGGACTGAAGACCACAACAATAACAACAACAAATTTGTGAGCCCCTAAACTAGAAGAAAAGTCTTCAAACGAGTACATGAGCTCTGGCCTTAACTATCAGTTGTTAATACAAAGTTTGTAAAGTCAAACATCCAGACATTAATGTAGCATCATGTCTTTCCCACGCACTGAAATGGTTCACGAATAATACTGATATAAGTGCGAACAACTAAAATATCGTGATCTAGAGTAACAAATGCTGTGGACAAAACGAAAACTGTGTACTTAGTGTTATATATCTGTTTTGAGTTTCATGATGTACTTGATTGCGTTGAACATAAGCACTTGGTGTTCAAATGGGTCAAATGGCTCTGAGCACTATGGGACTTAATATCTGAGGTCATCAGTACCCTAGAATTGGAACTACTTAAACCTAACTAACCTAAGGATATCACACACATCCATGCCTGAGGCAGGATTCGAACCTGCGAACGTAGCAGTCGCGCGATTCCGGACTGAAGCGCCTAGAACCGCTCGGCCACCGCGGCCGGCACTTGGTGTCACGGAATAATTTGTTAATCTGTGATCGGGATTATGGGTTAACAGAAAGCGCAAGAAAGTGGTTAAGTGTTATACACGTGATGATCTAAAACATACTGTATCTTCAGTAGGTTCCTTGATCACCTTCCAAAACAATGAAAACATAGGCAAAAGAAAGTATAGACTTCCAGTCTGCTGAACAGTTTCATCTCTCACATATTCATTAGCACGATTTTGCCATATTAGCACATTTATTTAATACTTGGTTACCGATGGTCAAAGTAGAGAAGAATGACGATGTGAATTCTTTGATTTGAATATCCATATCTTGATTCTTATGTTATCATTTGTACTGTTTTATGTTTTATTAATGATTGGTGTGTGTGTGTGTGTGTGTGTGTTTTCCGTCTGCATGGAGACTGGTACACAAGCCCATAGGTATTGCAAGTGTAGTCACTGGTAATCATTGAGCAGTCTCTTGCTCGTATAAAATAAACCAAAAAGGGCAGCTATTCCAAGGTAGTGGAGAGAGTGGACTATTGTTGGCCAATCTAGCAAGAGGATGCCCCCACCACTGACCACATGGAGGCCCCCTTGTGGGCATCCATATTCTGTCACTCTGGCGCTGGTTTCTGATGTGAACGGTTGACTATGTTGTGTGTTCCTAATATTTTTATACAGACTGATATGAATGTGAATAACTTAAGCTACTAGTTACAATTTTTTTTTCTCGGAATAACAACTATGACGAAAACATGGCACAGATTTTCAGAATTTTGGTGTATTTTTAGAGAAGTAAATCGGGTAATGGCAAGATTCTTGTTTCAGACGAGCTGTCAATTTTTGTTGGACATAATTGAATATAATGTAACTGCGTGAGTTAGATGTTAAGTGAAATATTATGGTGTGTTAGTTTCTGAGCTGAAATTATTGAAGAAACCCGTGTGATGATTTTCGATTTGGCCAAGAATTTCCTCAAGGCTTTTTCATAGTGAGCTGTATAGAGAAAGCAGACCAGAAGTGCTTGAACCATTCTTAATTTTAGGATTGCCTGTGTGCTATATTTATTTGCGTGTGAAACTCATGTTTTCATAATCAGTTTCAAGAAATTATTTTTTAAAATATATACACTGAGATTAAGAATGGGCTTTGCCTTCGTCACCGACACACAACCATGCTAATTTCTTCGCTAGGAAAACGCGCATGCTTAACTAGTAATGTGGTATGAAGATTTTGATTTTGTACTCAGTGAGAAAAACAAGCATGAGTACATTAGCCATTTGCCCATCGGCTCCACGAGGGCTGCGTTGCCCTGGGAAATGCAGTTGGTAGCTCTGGAGATTAAAATTAATTTTGTCGGGAAAAATATCGTGTGCGAAATACTGAGCGGATGAAGCAAGTCTGATCTTGGTACATAACGGTGTTCACAAAGAAATGCACAGAAAATAGCAGCAGAAGATACGGTGCATAAATAAGTGGCCATGATCACTAAATAGCTAGGCAACTGACGTGTGTATTCAGATTAAAATTAATTGAGGGGAAACAGTACAGATATATAATTAAATATTTTGGTGAGAGCCATAGTAGTAAAAGAAATACTTTCAGACTAATTTCTATTGTCATGAGAGAAACGTAAGTATGGATATCTTGTTAGGCAGTGAAAGACAATGAGACTGTTTCAGCACATGAGAATGAACGCTGAGAGAGCGTGTGTTTCAATCTGTAGATCAACAGAGAACGTGTGGTGCACAGGACGTCCCAAACCAATTCCCAGTTGCGTCTTTGATTTTACGAGAACATAGTATGTGAGGAGAGTTAAAATTGAACTGTAATGTTAACGAAAACTTATTCCTGCTGGGTACCAATAAATCATGTACTGAATAGATTGTTCTAGGAGTGTGTAAACTATGGGAATAATAAAATGTTACTTAATGAGCTTAGGTGGTGGTTCTCGTCAATTCTAGTCGGTAGCATTTTCCTCCCACTATTCATGTTCTTTGTTCGTCCATAAGCCAGAGATATGCAATACTGATATAAAAACTGTAGTATGACGACACCCCATAGCTAAAATTATGCATTGTGATTCGATTATAGCTGAGTCCATACACCAATGACGTCTTGAGTGTGGTATCGATAGCTGCGATACCACAACGTAGGTCCGCTCTCCTAGGTTGGCACTACGAGAGAGACAGGCGACAGCGCCCTCTCGCCGGTGCTGTCGAGGTCTACGAGCTCCACGACTGCTTCAGCCCATTTCGTCAGGTGCAGCCAGCCAGGACACTTCGCTTCAACTTCGCACCACCTTGCAAGTTGTGTAATATGTTGGCATATGTTATCCGCTCGATAGTAAAGGTGCATAACTGTGTCTGCAGTATCAAGAGATTAAAATATCTTTACCTTTTCCTGTTCCTACCCACGCGCCGCCTCCCAGGCGGGATACAAAAACAAGAGGCGGTGCCTCGGGGATAGTTGGTCACAGAATCGATACCGTTGCGCAAATTAAAAGTGTAATTAGGATCAGAATTTATCCGCCATTTATTCGGGGCATTATTACCAGAAATCTGTTCTAAGTTATGCTATTTCCGAGACATTGTCATGACGCATGACCGCTGGTACCACAAGTATTAATCACCTATCCCTTTCCCTCTCATTCCAACTCCACACAGCCCTCTTCTCCATCAATGCACCCACAATCTTGATTTCTCCACTTTTCCATTGCCTCCCCTCCCTCCTCTGCCCTCTGTCTAATTTCGTGATTGCATCTATCTGTCCTACCCCCTCTCCAACTCGTTCCTGTATGATCTCGCAAGCAGCACTTAACCATCCTACACCGATACCCTGCTATCCCTCCCCTTTCCCACCATAGCCTCCTCCTCCTCAACGTCAGAACCCAGATAGAGTCTCCCATCACGCTCTTCTGCTCGCAGTTTGGCCTCGTGAGCCAGAGACCGTGGTCATTTGTATGTGGGTTGCGTTTGATTGAGTGTATTTGTGTATGTTGTCTCATTCCGGTGAAGGCCTTTTTGGCCGAAAACTTACTTGTTTGACAGTTTTTATGTTGTGCCTATTTGCGACTCAGTATGTCGGTTATATGGTGAGTAGGAATCTATCATTTTCATAATATTATCATTGTACCATACCAGGTTTTCCTTTGTTTAATATTAATATCACTCACTCGTCGAATCAAATACCTAGTAGTTGTTCGCTACACACGCAGGGATAGGAGAAAACCACAACCCCCTTCAGTATAATATATATCAGCGGTGCTGCAAAAATTCAAAGTACACTACTGGCCATTAAAAATTGCTACACCAAGAAGAAATGCAGATGATAAACGGGTATTCATTGGTCAAATACATTGTACTAGAATTGACATGTGATTACATTTTCACGCAATTTGGGTGCATAGATCCCAGTACCCAGAACAATCACCTCTGACCGTAGTAACGGCCTTGTTACGCTTGGGCATAGAGTCAAACAGAGCTTGGATGGCGTGTACAGGTACAGCTGCCCATGCAGCTTCAACGCGATACCACAGTTCATCAAGAGTAGTGACTGGCGTATTGTGACGAGCCAGTTGCTCGGCCACCATTGACCAGACGCTTCCAATTGGTGAAAGATCTGGAGAATGTGCTGGGCAGGGCAGAAGTCGAACATTTTTTGTATTCAGAAATGATCGTACAGGACCTGCAACATGCGGTGGTACATTATGCTGCTGAAATGTAGGGTTTCGCAGGGATCGAATGAAGGATAGGGCCACGGTGCGTAACACATCTGAAATATAACGTCCACTGTTCAAAGTGCCGTCAATGCGAACAAGAGGTGACCGAGACGTGTAACCCAATGGCACCCCATACCATCACGCCGGGTGATACGCAAGTATGGCGATGACTAGTACACGTTTCCAATGTGCGTTCACCGCGATGTCGTCAGACACGGATGCGACCATCATGATGCTGTAAACAGAACCTTGATTCATCCGAAAAAATGACATTTTGCGATTCGTGCACTCAGGTTCGTCGTTGAGTACACCATCGCAGGCGCTCCTGTCTGTGATGCAGCGTCAAGGGTAATCGCAGCCATGGTCTCCATGCCGCTGCAAAAGTCGTCGAACTGTTTGTGCTGATGGTTGTTGACCAGCAAACGTCCCCATCTGTTGACTCAGGGATCGAGACGTGGCTGCACGATTAGTTCCAGCAGTGATACGAGGCCGTTGGGATCCCGCACGGCATTCCGTGTTACGCTCCTGAATCCACCGATTCGATATTCTGCTAACAGTCATTGGATCTCGACCAACGCGGGCAGCTATTTCGCAATATGATAAACTGCAATCGCGATTGGCTACAATCTGACTTTTATCAAAGTCGGAAACGTGATGGTACGCATTTCTCCTCCTCAGACGAGGCATCACAACAACGTTTCACCAGGCAACGCCGGTCAACTGCTGTTTGTGTATGAGAAATCGGTTGGAAACTATCCTCATGTCAGCACGTTGTAGGTGTCACCACCGGCGCCAACCTTGTGTGGATTCTCTGAAAAGCTAATCATTTGCATATCACAGCATCTTTTTCCTGTCGGTTAAATTTCGCGTCTGTAGCACGTAATCTTCATGGTGTAGCAATTTTAAGGGCCAGTAGTGTATTATAGGTACAGACGGTCTCTGCTTTCCCTAATGCTTGTATTCTCCGTCTTGACAATTGACTTATGATCTCAAGTTCGTGGTTGTCTCGCGTCGACAAAAATAATGTTGCACCTGTTGACGCTTCAACGTGGTACTTTCTAAGTGTTGTGCGCATCAAAATCTCATTCAGAGAGCTCGTAGACTGAGAAGTATAAAAGCTGTAAGGAAAGGTAAAGCTGGCCAAGGTTTCATTTACAGACAGCTTTCAGCACTTCAAGATATTCCACGACTGTTACGTATCCGCAGATCTCTGGCAGCCCCTGCTTCTCGCATATACCCGTATTCGCATTCGTGCGACATTTGCCCGCGCCTGCTGTGAACGCAACCCGCGTTACGCCGCCGCGGCCGGAGACTCGCCTGTGGTGCAGCTGCGTGGGTTGTCCGCCCACCGCCGGCCGGTGAATCCAGCGCAGGTGCCGCCCCCGCAGCTGCGGCGGCAGGTGGGGGAAGCAGGCGAGCAGCACGCTCTGCCCCCAGCGCGCGGACACTCGCCGCGCCGACGGCTGCTCGCACTCGGGGGCGCTGGGGGCGGACGCCGCCTGCAGCAGTCTGTAACATGCACATCAGACCCGGCTGCCGTCACACCTCCAGGGCACGTTATGCAGTAGGGCAAGGGGCCGACGAGAAGGCGAACGTCAACTACCGAAACGTATTAGGAGGAACTACTGCACAGAAATGTCCTAAATTCCCCCGAAGCCCCGTTTCCACAAAGTTAAAGGAAATAAAACATTTTCATTTCGCAATGTCAGCACGATGTTATTCGTTGATAATTTTCCAGCCATATTTGCTGAAAACATTCTCATATTTCCCCTTATTGACAGAGTAACAGTAAGAGATTTAAATCACACTTTCTTCACATGTAGACTACATCGAAGTCAGCAAACGGATTTTTGAAACAGTGAATCAGATATCCCGACCATAATCCACTAATACAGCAAGCCTCCATTATCAAAGCGATTATGGTCTTTTTTAATATACGTAACTCTATTGCGGAAAATCCCACAAAATTCTTAAAATACTGAGGGGTGCTTGTATTCCCAACAAAAACGATAATAATAATAATTTTTACTTACTACGTAAAGTATGGCAAACGGTCTCTTTGCAATCTATTTATATGAGATTCAGTCTTAGGTTTGTTCTTTCTAAGCCACTGCTGGAGTGCACGGGTGAGCAATTTAACCCACTGACTTATACAGCCAACTCACAGACGGTCGAAGGTTTCAATTCCGTTATTACATAGGCGGCTGTGAGATGGGCTGAGCACCTTCTTCTTAGTGTCTCTTCTTCTCTGTTAATAGATGGTATAACTTATACAATTGGAAACCTGAGAAACTTATCTGTTTAGTCGCTTGTACGACACTCGATTTCTTTCGATATTTTGTGAGTTATAAGCTAGAATTCCTATATACTATTCGCGTCCATGGCATGCATAAGACTTCTTTGAAAGCTGACTAATGAAAACGCCAATACTTCCATTTCTGTGTTCGTTGCACGTAAGAGAAAATGTTTTGTTGGAGACCCACTGTAATCGCTGTATGACGATTAAGACGCCAGATACCGTACCACGCACACTACATTCAGCAAATAAAAACAAATACGCCTCGATACAGAATCGGATCATCGCTCTCCTACATGCTAACCCAAAACACATTCCACTGCACCACCTGCACAGTACTAATTCTGGGTGAAGAAAAATACGCTCTCGGACTTCGCAGATGGATCCCTCGCATACTAGCAACACGAAATGTGTCGTCCTCCACATATTTCCGACGGTAAATGGATGTTAAAGATTGGCAACCTGGCAACACTATAAATCACACGTACGGTAACTATCTCTGCCAGCTTGTAGAAGTAGTAGTGTGCACTATGAGGAACATAGTGGTATATGACATGAGTCGTTGTTAAAAACTATACTTGAACCGGTAGTGGAAGGGAAGATGATATGGTTCACAATGTTCGGTGTAGCAGTGATGCTAAAATGGAGAACATGTCAGGAGAAATAGCGGGAACGGAGAAGATCAAACCAACCTTAAGGTTGATGACCAAGACAACAACGCAGAAGGCATGGTACCCGATAAAATACCTCAAAAACACATCACGACATCAGGTAACAAGTGCAAACGACAGTACATCACGGTAACGGGCAACAAGTACAGTCACTCCAGATTACTGCAGAAACAAGCCGCAACGAACGGTAAAAGAACATTAGTTTCCTCTGTGGTGTCGTTCTGACTTTATCATCCACTCCCAAAATGTATTGCAAACAGTAAAGACAGTCTGTGGTATTGTACAGGAGTTTTCCTTGGGAGCTGACAGTTTTGTGCAGGTTGCAATGGTCTTCACAAGTCCAGAGTTATTTTATAGGTTTTAAATGCGTTTGCAGGTATGGTGGTCTTGCTATTTGACTACTGATATTTAAACGCGCTTAGTTTCTTTCACACAAGTGGCTACGTAACCTCGACGGAGATTGCTACGACAAGTTGCTAAGTATCTGACATCTGCGCTGTGGAGGTAGCTGTGGAAGTTTTCGTGCAGAAATTGCATTCTGATGGTGGATGACTGAAATATCCTGTTTCTTGATTGTTTTTCCCACTGAAGGCGTGCAGCCTTACAGGCCAGGGTCGTCAATGGCCTTCTGCTGTGTACAGGACTCCTAATGCCCTTTGCACGCAGTACCTTTCACAATCGTCTCTCAGAAACGTGTTGAGCTCTATCTGCATTCACTGACAGAATAACTTTCGTCAGGTTTGAAAGCGATTGTCATTGCCAGTGCGTCACACTCGCCTCTGGTTCGTATTGGCTGGGAGCTTTCTACGACCATTGGTGTTAGAGCATATGACACAGCAGCGGTTGGTACACAATTCCTTGTAGACCACGGTAGTCCGTATTGATCCACCCAACAATTGGGCAAATTCATTATTGGTGTGGCCGTGGACCCTCCAAAATACGATAGCCCCTTTCTCACATTCTGTCACGCTCCACGTCTACCCAGTTTACTGCACTTCACAATGACATTCGTCACCTGTAGATAGTCTCGTTACCTCGCGGTATCAGTACTTCAGTGACGACAGCAGGCTGTTCCAGTTGTGACCCATGGGACACGCTCGCCCGCGAGTGCCTGTCACGTGGCCTAAGGAAGTAGCAGGTGGTATAGGCATCGGCCAGCTAGTCCTATTATACACGGCATGCGCATATGTACGTAATATGACCAGGAGTTAACGCAGCAACAACAGCCTCTGTCGTTGAAACAACTGATTCACATATTTGATATGATGCGTGCTGTGGTAAGTGCGCCAATTAATAGTAAATGGATGTACGACTTCCAGTGAAAAAATAATGCCCCGTTTTTGTACAGCCATTAAGACACAGGTTGTTTCAAAGTTCTATTATAGGCTTCTAGGGGTTTTGGCATTTAGTAATAAAAGAATGTTGATAATCGGAGCACTTTCAAATCTCTCGTTTCGCGCTACGCACACAAACTATCCATGTTGCAATTATGACATAACATACCATTTGCGGCAGCGCGAAGCAGGTTTCTTCGCAACTACGAGGCCTGATTGTGGCACTCCACGGACGCGCCTCATTGTCTACTATAGATACTCTTCGTCACTCGTCGTCAGAAGCCGACGAAGACTATCCAAAACACTGCCCATGCCTTGGGTTCTTGTAAGCACACCGGTCAGGCATCATTGTCTCCACTGTGTGCGTACTGTGAAGCAGGAGAATGGAGACTGAGAGGTGATCTGAACTTTCAACTTACTTTATATGGAATGGGACATTTCCAGCTGCTGGTTCGCCTAGTCGCTTCTGCAAAGTATCCGGACACCCTCAAGAACACACGTTTTTCATATTATATGGATTGTGCAACCACCTACTGCCAGCTACTCCATATCAGCAACCTCAGTAGTCGTTAGACATCGTGAGAGAGCAGAACGCGGCACTCCGCCGAACTCACGGATTTGGAACGTGGTGAGGTGATTGGGTGTCACTTGTGTCACACGTCTGTACGCGAGATTTCCACACTCCTAAGCATACCTAGGTACACTGTTTACGATGTGATAGTGAAGCGGAAACGTGAAGGTACAGCACAAAAGCTTACAGGCCGACCTCGTCTGTTGACTGACAAAGACCGCTGACAGTTGAAGAGGGTCTAATGTGTAAGAGGCAGACATCTATCCAGACCGTCACACAGCAATTCCAAACTGCATCAGGTTCCACTGCAAGTACTATAACAGATAGGCGGGAGGTGAGAAAACTTTGATTTCATGGTCGAGTGGTTGCTCATAAGACACACATCACGACAGTAAATGCCAAACGACGCCTCGCTTGATGTAAGGACCATAAACGTTGGACGATTGAACAGTGGAAAAACGTTGTGTGGAGTGACGAATCACGGTACACAATCTGCTGATCCGATGGCAGGATGTGGGTATAGCGAATGCTCGATGAACGTCATCTGCCAGCGTGTGTGGTGGCAACACTAAAATTCGGAGGCGGTGGTGTTATGGTGTAGTCGTGTTTTTCATGGAGGGGCTTGCACTCCTTGTTGTTTTGCGTGGCACTATCACAGCACAGGCCTACATTGATGTTTTAAGCACTTTCTTGCTTCTCACTGCCGAAGAGCGATTCGGGGGTGGCGATTGCATCTTTCAACACGATCGGGCACCCGTTCATAATGCACCGCCTGTGGAGGGGTGGTTACACGACAATAACATCCCTGTAATTGACTGGCCTGGACAGAGTCCTGAATACTACAGAACATCTTTGAGATGTTTTGGAACGCCGGTTTCGTGCCAGGCCTCTCCGACCGACATCGATACCTCTCCTCAGTGTAGCACTCCGCGAAGAATGGGCTGCCATTCCCCAAGAAGCCTTCCAGCACCTGAATGACCGTACGATTGCGATAGTGGAAGTTGTCATCAACACTAAGGGTGTGCCAAAACCATATTCTAGCATTACCAATGGAGAGCGCCACGAAATTGTAAGTCATTTTCAGCCAGGTGTGGGGGTACTTTTGATCACATTGTGTACGTACCAAAAGGGGAAGGCTGGGTAATGATTACTGACCGTTTTCGTAAGTTAAAAGCTCTTGAAAACTTTAGAGGCTTTTCTCTTTTCTATCTTGCCGCAGCTACACGATAGCCACAATGTTACAAAGAATCATTAAAATGTATGGATCATCTAAAAACTTGTCTCTAGACAAAGTGTCGAATATTTCCGACACATCCGCAGTCAAACATCAAAGTACTACCCAAACAGATATTATTGCTCTTGGCCTCCCGTGGCCGCTATCGGAATCGCGCTGTGAAGTTACAGTAAACCATAACTATATCAGTTTTGTCGACTGCCATAGACCCTGCACAACTCTTCAAGTTGTCTAGTCGTTATAACACCAGAGCACATAGTAATCGGCGCACAGGTAAACACTCGAGCCTACCGAAGCATACTCACTCCCAGGTGCTGTAATATTGTGGTCGGCTACTACAGTATACACAGGAGTCTAACTACAAGAACGTGCTGTAATTGAATTCTTGGTTCTGCAAAAGCAAACTGTCATGAACTCCTATAAACGTTTGTGTGTAGTGTATGGTAATGACGCAGTTGGACGATATGTGAAGAAAGTTAGAACGCTGGGAAGTGCAGAAAAGAAGTTCAGTGATCTGCTATGTTCGGAACGTCCTGTCACATTCACTGTTCCTGACACGACGAATGCTCGCTTACCATTATTAGAGCAGACCGGATCAACAAAACTCGACTTTTCGATCTACGGCTATCGGCGAGCATTGGAAGTGCACGTGCAAGCGACTTGGATATTCGAAACTGTGTTCACGATGGATTCCACGAATGATCTCAGTAGACTACAAGCTTATACAAAAAGCAGTTTCATATGAACTACTGAAGCGGTAGTGGACAATGGAGATGAGTTTCTGCCATTAATTGTTACTCTGGTACCGCGTGCCGTGGAATTTGAATCCCCGCCAGACGTCATGGATATCGAAGACCCCTAGAAGTCTTTGCACCATCCCGCTGTAAGCTGCGGCGGCGCGCGCGTCCTGGCCCGCATTTAGTGTGAGGGCGCAACAGTGGATCACGTGGTTCCAGCGGCGAATTGCGGCGCCCCCGATAGAGTACTTAAGCGCCTACCTCTCGCTCAGCCAGCCAGTCTAACCTTGCGTACGTCTCCAGACACATCGCCTCGCCTTAGACAGCTTATTTACTCTCTTGTTCAGTGTACGAGTGGACGTGGTTGTTAGGTCTTCGTGTGACTCCGTTGTTTCGATCTTGTCATTGTTCGTTCTGTCCTCCGTTGGTCGTGTCCGTCCTCTCCCGTTGTGTTGTTGTTCGTGGGCCGCTCCGCGGGTCCCGCCGCGCTTTCCGTCACTTCAACCCCGCGACCGTTCCGGTCGCCGTTACAACAGTTACAGGCTACGAAACGGGGGTACAGAGATTTTAACTGGTAACAAAATGGTAATCACTGTAGTGGCACCTCCTGCATTCTCCAGATTAGAGGAAATTCCAGGCACCTCCTTCTGCCGGTAAAGTCATGATGACAGTCGTCTACGTTACTGAAGATATTCTCGTGGATGTGTTGAAAAAAACACATCAACCAATTCAGAAGCAATATGAAGGCTCTCAACAAATTCAAGAATAATTTCCGACGTGTTCTATCTGACAAGAATCCAAAAAGATTACTGCTCTAATACAGCGATGGATCCCCACGCACAAATCTTGGAACCCGTAAACACTAAATTGGATTGAACATCATTACATTGCCTGATCCACCCTACAGTGCAGATGTGACGCCCTTCCACTTCCATCTGTTTGAGCCATTTCAGATTATTTACGTGGGACGCACTTTGATATCATGAGAGCTTGATTCATGACATGAAAACATGACCTCTGGTCACAGAACAAGAGCTTCTACCAATAGGTAAAAGTTGTCCATATACAATGCTGGCAATAGGCCACAGAAATACTCGTAGTGGATACTATGAAGAAAAAGAATACCCGTAGAAGAAATGTTAATTGCCACTAAATTCTTGCTCTTAATCCTTTGACTATACTTCTTTTTTTGAGTGAAAGAAATTTATGTATGGTCATTGCAATTACTGGCGTCGTCAGAAGCATTAACATGAAAAAACGATTTCCCTCTGTTTCATTTCCCCATATGGGAAGTGCTGGGACACACAGGGTTATTTGTAAGTGCCTCCAGAGTTCGAGAAGATGACAGCGCAGAAACTACAGGGACCCACATCAGGGGACAGCGCATCTCTTCAAGCTCATAACTCACGCTGCAGGTGCTCAATGTGGGCACCCTTTGCGATGCAGCATACGGTAACGCGGGCGCGGAGTTCAATGACACGGATTGTGCGGTATGGTGCAACAACGTCCCACATTGTAAATCAATTGATTGCGTTGCCTATCAGCAGGCATGAACTAATTCGCCCCAGCAATATAGAACAGATGGTTAACAACTGAACTCGAAAACAGCACAGCCTACATGCATGTGTGATCTGCAGTTGTAAGATTTCTATACACCATTACCAGCATTCCCTTTATCAGTTGGCCACTGATTCATAGCGATAGGTAGCTAAATTCCAATGGTTCTTTGACAATCTTTCTTGGGACACACACGTTCCGACGGTAGTCAGAAGGCTCAGAAGCAAACTTTTTGGGGCATTTCACTGAGATGTAATAATTCATGGGGTGGCGATATGCATATATACAAATCGTGATAGTATCGCGTACACAAGGTATAAAAGGGCGGTGCATTGGCGGAGATGTTATTTGTACCCAGATGACTCATGTGAAAAGGTTTCCGACGTGACTGTGGCTGCACGACTGGAATGAACAGATTTCGAACGCGGAATGGTAGTTAGATATATACGTATGGGACATTGTATTACGGAAATTGTTTGCGGATTCAACATTAAGAGATGCACAGTGTCAAAGGAGTGCCGAGAATTTTAAATGTCAGGCCTCTCGCCAAGGACAACACAGTAGACAGCAGCCTTCACTTAACGACTGAGAGCAGCGACGTCTGTGTAGAGTTGCCAGTGCTAACAGACAACCGATGCGTGAAATAACTGTAGAGATCAATGTGGGTCGCACGACGAACATATCCGTTAGGACAATGTGGTGAGCTTCAGTCTGGAACCACGCGACCGCTACGGTCGCAGGTTCGAATCGTGCCTCGGGCGTGGATGTGTGTGATGTTCTTAGGTTAGTTAGGTTTAGGTAGTTCTAAGTTCTAGGGGACTGATGACCTCAGATGTTAAGTCCCATACTGCTCAGAGCCATTTGAGCCAATATGGTGAAATCTGGCTTAATGGGCTATGGAAGAAGTCCACCAACACTAGTACCTTTTCTAACAACACATCGTTTTCAGGGCTTCTTCTGGGCTCTTGAGTGTATCGGTTGGATCCTAGATGACTGGAAGACTGTGGCCTGGTCAGATGAGTCCCGGTTTCAGTGGGTAAGAACTTATGTCTGTTTCGAGTGTGGCGTAGTCCCATGGACCCAACTAGTCAACAAGGCACTGTGCAAGCTGGTGATGGCTCCATAATGGTGTGGGCTGTGTTTACATGGAATGGACTCGGTCCTCGTTATGATCGGCTACTTGGAGACCATTTCCAACAATTCATGGGCTTTTCATCATCATCATGTTCCGAAATAACGAACGAACGTTTAAGGATGACAATACGAAATGTCACTGCGCCACAATTGTCCACGAGGGTTTGGAGAGCTGTCTGGACAAATCGAGCGAATGATTTGGGCACCCAGAACTCCATACATGGATCTCATCGTGCACTTATGGGACATAATCGAGAGGTCAGTTAGCGCACAAATTCCTGCACTGGCAACCCTTTCGCAATTCTGAACGGCTATAAGGGCAGCATGGCTCAATATTTCTGCCGAGGACTTTAGACATCTTGCTGAGTCCATGTCGCGTTGAGCTGCTGCAGTAAGCCAGACAGAAGGAGGTCTGACACGATATGGGAAGGTACTGAATGATTCTTTTCACTTCTGTGTAGAACAGATGGTTAACAGCGCAAAAGCACAAAATATCGGTGGAATATGCAATGCTAAGAATTCTGTAAACCGTTAGTATTTTAAACCAGTGGGATTCTGATAGATAGACATTGAGCCGTGGACGGCTCGTGTTCATCCCATTAACTGCATCTCATCTTCTATTACGGTAGTGCCGCCTCGTTTTCTTATTCTATTTACTGGCGTCACTAACTTCCTGCTTTACTTGCCCGTGAGTGGCAGCAGCAGCACGTATCGATAAGCACACTGTCGTATCATCTCTAGTGCGACCGATAGTATTTCCGGGCCGTCGTGTGTCGGGCAGCCAGTGAGTGGGAGACGCACCAGCAGTGCAGTCGCGACGGAGCATCAGTCGCGGACGGACCAGCAGTCCAGTCGGTTGGTTGGCGTGGAGCAGCAGGCAAGCCACCGTCGCGCGTAGTCTGGCTACAGCCACTGCCGGCGTGCACGCGCGGTTAGATTGTGAGGTGCTGCTTGCGAGTGCTATGAAGTTCGCCGCCCACCGATCTTGGACCTGAAAGTTGAGTCCTCACTCAACTTGCTATCGAGCCTCAACTGTTTACATTTCTTCGTTAGATCCTGGTTGTCACTTTTGGGGCATCCCGCAAGCAACAACGGGTGGGTATTTAAGTTGGCTAAGATTCCAGTCGGTTGGGTTGCCTCCACAATAAGAAGTCGTTGGACAGGCTGCATGTCTTACCTAAACGGGCGTTAGTGTTATAATCCCAGGCCGACCCTTGGAAACTTCTGAGCGCCGTTCCTTGTATGCTATGAAGTAATTTCCGGTTTGGATTTTAGTTATTTGGTTGATGTGTGGCTTTCAGTCGAGTATCAATATCTCTTAATGTACTTGCCTCGCCCTTAAGGCAAGAGACTGTTATTCTTTATTTTATATGAAATGTTTTAGAATACGGCCTTCTACCCTTTAAAATTGAAACTCTTCTTCTAGGGTTTAAGCCGTTTAATTATTTGTTGGTGAGCAGCCTTCAGCAGAGTTTTAATATCTCTTAAATTAATCTTCTTCGCTTGCCCTTAAGGTATAGGATTGTTATGGTTTTGAATGAGGCCCTCAGCCCAATTTGCATGAAATGTTTTAAGATAAGGCCTTCTGCTTTTTGATTGAAGCTCCTCTTATTACTTAATAAGCGACCTCCTGCCTAACTCCATTAAAATTAAATTGCTAAGGCCTTCAGCCGATTAAATTGAAGATTTAGAAAATATTCTTGGGTGAAACCTCCATAAGATCCTTATATTTCAATTTTGCTTAAGACTTGTGTCTTGGATTTTGAATGTGGCCTTCAGCCGATCTAACGTTAATCAAAGGATGTCGAATTGAGTGTTTTGCATCCTTGTTGTAATACTTTGCGTTGATAAATAGTTTGTATGTTGAGTGCAACTGACAGGAACTCATTTTGGCCTCTTTCCACAATTTAGTCCGCTCTGTCCTGCTAGCGCAGGCATTGCAGACATAACAGGCAGCGAAATCCCACTGTTTCTTCGACAACCTGTTGTGAGGCCGTACATTCCAAAGGTAGTCAAACGGTTAAGACACAAAAATTGTGGAGCATTTTTTATTGAACGGACTTCACATAAGACGACAGTGGTACGCGTGGTGGCCCAGTGTAGGCAGTGCCGCAGTACTTACCCCGGCCTGTAGGCGGCGCAGACCGCCCGCCGCGCGTCCCAGCCGCAGTACGGGTCCTGCACGCACTGAGCGCACGTGTGCAGCCTCGCGCAGCCGGGCAGCGCCACCTGCCGCACGCGCCCGTCCGACGACACGTACAGCGACTCGTGCTGCAACCACACACAACAACCACCAGCACCTCAGCAGACTGCAGTGGCGCTCAGCTACACTACTGTCCAACAACCAATGCACACATGTGTGCAGCCTCACATCCTACACGCGCCCATGCGATAACACGAACAGTGACTCGTGCTGTGAACACAGAAAACCACTGGCACCTCAGCAGACTGCACTCACGCACATCTTTGCACTCAACTACTCTACAGTCCAACAACCAATGCACACACGTGTGGAGCTGCATACAGCCGGACAGCGCCAACTACATCTACATCTACATATTCATGATTACTCTGCAATTCACACTTAAGTGCCTGTCCGAGGATTCATCTAACCATTTTCATACTACTTCTCTACCATTCCACTCTCGAATGGCGCGTGGGAAAAAGGAACACCTAAGTCTTTCCGTTCGAGCTCTGATTTCTCTTCTTTTATTATGATGGTCATTTCGTCCTGCGTAGTTGGGTGTCAGCATTCGGAAGAGAAATTTGATGATTCAAATATCGTAAATAAATCTCGCCCCAAAGAAAACAGCCTTTGTTTCAGTGACTGCCACCCCAGCTCGCGTATCATAGTGACACTCTCACCCCTATTGCACGGTAACACGAAACGAGCTGCCCTTCTTTGCACTTCTTCGATGTCCTCCATCAATCCTACCTGGTAAGGATCCCATACTGCACAGCACAGAGGACGGACAAGTGTAATGTAGGCTGTCTCTTCCTTTAGTGGGTTTTTCGCATCTTCTAAGTGTTCTGCCAACAAATCGCAGTCTTTGTTTCGCCTACCCCACAATAATATCTATGTGGTCTTTCCAATTTAAGTTGCTCGTAATTGTAATTCCCAGGTATTTAGTCGAATTGATAGCCCTTCAATTTGTGCGATTTATCGTATACCCAAAATTTATCGTATTTCTGTTAGTACCCATGTGGATGACCTCGCAATTTTCTTTGTTTAGTGCTACTTTTCGCACCATACAGAAATTCACTCTAGATCATTCTGTAATTTGAATTGATCGTCTGATGATTTTACTAGACGGTAAATTATAGCGTCATCTGCAAACAGTCTAAGGGGGGTGCTCAGATTATCACCTAGATCATTTATGTAAATCAGGAACAGCAGAGGGCCTATGACACTACCCTGAGGAACGCTAGATATCACTTTTGTTCTACTCGATGATCTACCGTCTATCACTACGAACTGTGATCTCTCTGAGAGGAAATCACGAATACAGTCACACAACTGAGACGACACTCCATATGCAAGCAATTAGATTAATAGTCTCTTGTGAGGAACGGTATCAAAAGCCTTCTGGAAATCTAGGAATATGGAATCGAACTGAGTTCCCTTGTCGACAGCACTCATTACTTCATGGGAATAAAGAGAACAAGAACGATATTTTCTGAATCTGTGTTGGTTATGTATCAATAAGTCATTTTCTTCAAGGTGATTCATAATGTTCGAGTACAGAATATGCTCCAAAATACAACTTCAAATTGAGGTCAGTGATATGGGTCTGTAATTCAATGAGTTACTCCTATTTCCCTTCTTGAATATTGGTGTGACCTATGCTACTTTCCAGTCTTTAGGAACAGACCTTTCGTCAAGTGAGCGCTTGTATATGATTGCTAAGAAAGGCGCTGTTGTGTCTGCATACTCTGAAAGGAACGTACCGCACGCACCTGTCAGACGGCACGTGGCGATGGCCACCAGCCGTGACACGGCAAATGGTAGATGACAGTCAGACAGTTGCCATACACGTCCCAGCACGTCACGGTCGACAAGAGAGACCACGTTAATTATCTTTCCTTGCAACTCCTTTAAAAACTGTAGAGCAGGCAGGAACGCACTATGTTTGACAAACTTCCATAAGAAGAAATCACTTGGAGTTCAGTGAGGTAACTCTGAGGGACAATGAAGCCGAGGAGAGTAATGATGGAGAATTACTAATCCAACGCTGATGTACTTCGGCATGGAGGTACTTTCCAAACATCTGCATGAAACTATAGTGAAGCACTGTGTTGTTGAAAAATTGGCGAGGTGCAAGTAGGAATAGCACACTGGGAGTTCGGTACAAACTTAATAATGTATGCTGATAGTTCATTCATTCTGGGAGTTCATAATACAGAAGACTATTTCATGCTATCAACGTTGATACTGGCATGATGTCAGTCGCAGGGATTCCACGACTTACAAGAACGTTTGTCTTCTAAGTTTGAAGTCAGATAGCAAAAACAAAAAATTATGTTTTGTCGGGTGCTATAATTCAGATTACCAATTTTCTGATTTTTCCTTTACTTGTATTGCAGTACGTGAAAGGAGAGTACTTTCAAGGTTTTAATGAGTGAGTTTACGAGTATCAAAGTATGTGACATAAATGGCTTTATTTTGATTGCACTGAATTAACAACTAACGTTTCTTATACCTCCATGGGACCATTGAACTTAGTACCTGGCTTAAATTTCAATTTGAGGCGTCTACCAATTCCTGAGCAAAAGGGGTCTTCACAGGCGGACGAGCCGACAGTTAAAAAAATAAATACATAATTTTTTTCGTGTGATATTCTTCTAATTACAAATTCATAATTTTGGGATATTTTCCTTTGATTGCTGTCAACTCCATACGACTAACAGTTCCTCAGAAGAAGTATTTTGAACAGTTGGACAGATAGACAGACGGACAGCAATGTAGTAATATGAGAGTACCGTTTTCACGGATTGAAAGGCATGACCCTAAAAACGGGGTTTGCTGTGTCTTCCTGTAACTGTTGCGTAAGCCATTTTTATAGAACTTCCAGGTACATGAAACCAATCGCACCTTCTTTCTCTCAAAATATAGATGGTCCATACATTTTTTAAGAGAATGTGTCGCAAAAGAAGTTTACCTTAGGTAAATCATGAACGTGTTCTACGATATCGTGTGGATGTTCTGAGCACCAAATACGCACGTTATGACTATTGACATTTCCAGGCTCATGAAAAGTGGCTTCGTCACTGAAAACCTATTTCAGGGGCCGTTGCAAGTCATTCCAAAAGTAAGAAGGAATCAGCGCATGTAACAACTAAAAGACTGTCTTCTGTTGTAGTCATATCAGCTTCAGATTTTAGTGTTACCAGCTTAATCAACTCTCTTTTTAATCATAGCGAAGTCAGTTTTGTGCTGGTACTGACACCGTGACAGATTGTACTTCGTCCTGTAAACATTTTATGACTCTCATGGTTTTCAGTTAATCCCATGTAAACTTGAATTATATATCCGTCTTTCTGTGAAGGTGGTCGCTATGACTGGATCCGGTAAGAGACAAATAATAAATTTGTACACATGCTTTTGATTGTGTAAATCATGAAATTCTTCTAGATAAGCTTAAGTATTATGGTATGAGCGGACAATGCACAAATGATTCAATTCATATTTAACTGGAATATTGAGACGGTTGAAATAATCAATTTACTTAATGTACAAAAATCAGCAGATTCAGCAAACTGGAGAGCTATGAAGAATGGTTTGCCACTGGGTTCAGTCTTGGGCCCTTATTTTTCTTGAAATATACTTATGACTTGCAACTCTACACTCACAAAGATGCATCACATCCAACGAACAACATTTAGCTGAGGAAATTGCAAATAATGTCTCCCAGAAAATTATTAAGTATTTATCTGCAAATGGACTCTCATTAAATTTTGAAACAACATAGTCTATAGAATTCTGTACAGTAAATGGCGTATCATTAATAAATATACACGTTGAACATAAATCTATAGCTAATGCATAATATTCAACAATATACCCAGCAGACGAGTGCTGAGACCCTAATTGCTGCAATTAAGAATCGACACATTTGATTCCGCATTTCATTTACATAATAAACTTTGTGTTTTACCGTATGATATTTATGTCAGTAATTTACTGCCGGCCGGTGTGGCCGAGCGGTTCTAGGCGCTTTAATCTGGAACTGCGCGACCACTACAGTTGCAGGTTCGAATCCTGCCTCAGGCATGGATGTGTGTGATGTCCTTAGGTTAGTTAGGTTTAAGTAATCCAAGTTCTAGGGGACTGATGACCTCAGATGTTAAGTCGCATAGTACTCAGAGCCATTTGAACCATTTTTGAGGTAATTTACTTGAGTGATGCTAATTTTATTGTGCAGTAGAATATAGTTAACTGTAAATGTAAACCTTTGTGTTCTAACGGTTGATAGTGATTTTCCAACTTTGCGTGAGTGTTGCAATAGCGATTGCACGAATAATGTGGCTCGACATAGATATTTCTGGCAAATAACGTAGTTATCTGTTCCCTATGTGGTTGATTGCGGTGAGTGCCCAAACCAGTGAAATGCTACATTTC
Source organism: Schistocerca serialis cubense (assembly GCF_023864345.2). Classification (NCBI taxonomy): domain Eukaryota; kingdom Metazoa; phylum Arthropoda; class Insecta; order Orthoptera; family Acrididae; genus Schistocerca; species Schistocerca serialis. Next base: position 547,016,027 of record NC_064644.1, read on the forward strand.
GGTTGTTTCCATCCAATCTATGCAAATCTCGCGCAGGCCGCTACGCGGCTATCGGCGGAATATCAACCACAATCATCGTAACAAGATACAACGTTCATGAAGCGATAGTGAGAGGCGCATCTGATATGGATACTCGCCGATATCAAGCACCCCAGTGGAGAGACTGACTAAAATTAAGTATCACGATGGGAATAGAAAACTACTACATCCACGTCGCTGTGTAAGTAGGCTGTTTAGGTTTTTTATATTGGTAACGCCACGTAGCGCTCTGTATGAAAATCACTGGCTGTGCTGTGTGCAGTCTGTGGCTGCTTTGCATTGTTGAAATACTCGCCATTGTAGCGTTGGGCAGCCGGATGTTAACAGTGCGTAGCGTTGCGCAGTTGGAGGTGAGCCGCCAGCAGTGGTGGATGTGGGGAGAGAGATGGCGGAGTTTTGAAATTTGTAAGACTGAATGTCATGAACTGCTATATATATTATGACTACTAAGGTGAATACATTGTTTGTTCTCAATCAAAATCTTTCATTTGCTATCTATGCATATCAGTAGTTAGTGCCTTCAGTAGTTTGAATCTTTTATTTAGCTGGCAGTAGTGGCGCTCGCTGTATTGCTGTAGCTTGAGTAACGAAGATTTTTGTGAGGTAAGTGATTTGTGAAAGGTATAGGTTAATGTTAGTCAGGGCCATTTTTTAGTAGGGATTACTGAAAGTCAGATTGCGTTGCGCTAAAAAAATATTGTGTGTCAGTTTAAGCACAGTCATGTATAATTTTTCTAAGGGAACGTTTCATATGTCGACCCTTAGCCGAGGATACCTCACTGGAATCTTCTGATTTTTTCTTGTAGTTTGTGTAATTAGTGTAGTTTTTGTTTATTGCTAGCGCGTACTTGTAGAGAGAATCTCCTTTGTTGTTGCAGTCTTTCATTGTTGTACAGTAAATCAGTTGTGGCATGCATGTAGATTTGCACCAAGTATTTCGCAGTTGCGCTTGCTATTAACTAGATATTATTTTCAGTGCTGTGTTAATGTGTTCACTTACTTTTGCTCTTCACATTGTGCCTTTCTGTGTTATCGTGTGAAATATTGTGACAATAATAGCGTGTGAAAAACGTAATACTAGGCTCCAAAGTAAGCTGAGAAATAATAGTGACGACGAGCGTAGCTTATCAGCATCACTGTGTAATTAATTAACAGACATTCAAAGTAGTAATTTGGTAACTGTGCATAGGGAAATGGAGCGGGCGTCAAATAATGGTGTAGACAGTGAAACAGGTAGTGAACAGGGAAGCATTATCGATCGATCGGTCGGCAACAGCTCGCCTCAGTAATCGGGAATGACCGAACACAATATTGCAAATACTGTAGACTCAGGTTTTGGGTTCTCACCGTTTTCTCAAATGAGTCAAGACACATTTTCTGCTTGTCAAAATGTGAATGTTGCCGGTGCAAATTCACCGCCGAAAAGCACTGAGGAACATGTTTCAGACACCAATGCATTGTTATTACAATTAATGCAACAAATGGGACAAAAGCTTCAAAAGTTAGACATAATGGTACAAAATCAAAGACAAACACAGCAAAAGCTTCAGAAGTTAGACACAATGGAACAAAATCTTCAAAAGTTAGACACAATGGAACAAAATCCTCAAAAGTTAGACACAATGGAACAAAATCTTCGGAAGTTAGACACCACGCTTGAACAAACACGTGAAGATTTAACTACTGAGTTACATAACATTGAATCTAAATGTAAAAAAGTCTGTAATGACGTAAAAACACAAATTTGTGAGCATTTTCAACCTATTTTTTCGCGGCATGAAAATGCATTACAGAATCACGAAGCAGCCATAAAAGAACTGCAAACTATTGTTCATGAAAATCATGAGACCTTGCAAGCTAAAATTGACTCAGTTGCATCTACCGATTCGGTTACACAACTTGCAAAAACTCAAGAAAACTTAAAGGACACAGTAGATACTCTGAAAATTGGTTCAGAAAGACACATGGAGGAAATTAGATCATTATCAGAGAAAGTAGTAGAACTTTCGGATCAGCTAAATAATTTATCTACAAAGGTAGATGATGAGCTGAATGACACAAGACCTGTAGCCTTCACTGACATTGAAGAGTATGAACAAATTAGAAAATTCAAACAAAATCAAAATCAAATCAATACACAGTACAAAAGAGAAATCCGGGAAGTACAAGATCAGTTGGCACAAGTAATACAAGAATTACATATTTCAGAGGACACTCGCACTCCAACACGGGAAGAAGAACTTAGAAATACGGAAAAGTCACAAAATAATAACACAGGGCATTTCGGAAATAATGAAAGAAATTGGCAAGGTGCACCGAATTTTGAGATGGAACCGCCGACACCACGTAACAATGACCGATATGCGACTCGCCGACATGATGATTTTGACTATAAGCTGTTTATTACAGCACATAAATTCAAAACATATAAGAATTCCGGCAACGACATTCACCCACATGCGTGGCTCCATCAATTCTCTCATTGTTTTCCTCCCAACTGGTCATTAGAGCACAGATTAGAATTTCTGTGTGGCTATTTAGAGAATGAACCAGCTGTAAGAATGCGATCGGTCATTCACGATTGCCACAGTGAAGGAGAATTTTATCATGCCTTCCTCTCAGAATATTGGTCTCAAGCTACACAAGACCGAGTAAAACATAGCATCATAATGATGAAACATTTCGAACAATCTGAATTTTCCAGTCTTGTGAAATATTTTGAAGACATGTTGCACAAGAATCAGTACCTGTCAAACCCATACAGCCCCTCAGAACTCATCCGCACTTGCTTAATCAAATTACCTGAACATTTACGACATATTATTTTGGCAGGACGTTGCAAAGACGACATTGAAGCTTTTCAGGGACTCTTACAAGAATTAGAAATTCACACTGACAATCGCGGAACGCGAAAACAGGAACACAACAATTACAGGTCACATCCATCGCAATTCCATGATGAAAGAAATAATAACTGGACGCGACAAGGCTATTCTCACAACACAAATCGTGACCAAAACAGACACCACCCGTATGATAACCATTGACAGAGTAGTAATAATTACAGGGAAAGATCACCTCTCCGCAGTAGTGACTATCACAGAGACAATCAGAGAAACAGACAATATGGGAACCAAAATAATTATTATCAAGGGAGACAGAATAACTTTAGACATAACGGTCCAGCGTGCAGTTAAGATTCCGGGAGAAATTCTCCACCACGTGACCGACAAGAAAGAAGCTATGGAATCTACCGACATGACGACAGACGATATGATCGTAACGACTGATCTGAATTGCATCAGAACTGGCGAAATACAAACAGGGCAGGGCCCTCTCAACAAGGTGAAATTGTAGAAGTTAGGTCTCCAAATCCCAATAACGACGCGCGCCAACAAAGAGACAATAGGCAATGACTCATACCGCTGGCAGTCACAAAACGTACTTCTGAAACTGACGACGCAGCTGCGGTAGCTAGTAATTACGTAAAAATGGAAGACATTAGGGACATCTTACTTCAGGAACACGACGTAAAACATAACAACATTACATATCCTGTGATTCACATTACAGTAAATGACGTAAAATTTACGGCAGTACTTGACTCTGTCAGTCCCATTTCAGTAATTAGTGAAACAGCCTTTAGCAAATGCAACAAATCGAACGATTGCCCCACACTTCCGTTACGTAGGATTAAATTACAAGGTGCAATCTTTGGAAAAAGTGTAGATGTACGCCAGGAAACCAACTTAGAATTCTTTTGTCAAAGCCACAGCTTCTCTATGAACTTTCGTATTGTTCCATTATTGTCGACGGAAATTATATTGGGAGTAGACTTATTGAATGAATACAAAGCAAACTTTCACGATGCTGAAATAAGTTTAGAGAAAGAAGGTAGGTCAATAGCTTTGAAATTTGAAGATTGGCTCTCAAACCATGACGAAAAAATTAATCGGCTTTACCTCCTGTTAGACAACAGTTCGGAATTTTCGACGGAACTTGACACTAACAATCACTCTGCAAGTACCGACAGGGATGATATCGACGGCGCATTTGATACTAATGAGTTAATTCAGAATAAAATTCAAACAATTGAGAATTGTAATGGCGCTGATAGGCAGGACCTTTTTGAGATTTTACAAGCACATTCTACAGTTTTTACTCACAAAACAGGAACAATCAAGGGATTTCAATACCAATTTCGTGTTCGTGAGCATACTAAATTTTGTGTTAGACCATACGTAATTCCAGCACATTATAGGGACCTTGTTAGAACAGAAATACAATCTATGCTTGACGAGGGCATTATTGAGCCTGCAGTAAGCTCATACAACAACCCATTACATGTTGTTGAGAAGAAAAATGGATCGATGAGGCTTGTCTTGGATTCGAGACAAATCAATACTATCATCATTCCTGAAACAGACAGGCCGCAAACGTTGGAAAAACTTCTTCAAAATTTTAATGGTGTAAAACTGTTGTCTTCTATTGATCTCAGATCCAGCTTTTATCAGATCGAACTTCATCCAGAATGTAGAAAATACACAGCTTTTCTTTGTTTCGGCGTATGTTATCAGTTTCGGAAACTTCCTTTTGGTTTGAACATTTCTTCGCCAGCAGCATTCATTTGCTTGCTAAATTCCATATTACCTGAGTTCTTAAAACGTCACATCACCGTATATGTGGACGATATTCTGATAGCAGAAGCCTCATGGGAACAACACAATCGCATCCTCAAGAGCGTTTTACATATTTTTTACAGAATCTGGAATTACAATTAACTTGGAAAAGTCTGAATTCGGTAGGACAAAGGTGAAGTTTTTGGGACATATTATTTCTTCTGAAGGCATTCAGCCGGATTCTGAAAAGTTAGAAACAATCAGAGCCATTCCAGTTCCATCCACAAAAAAACAAGTCCGCAGTTTTCTAGGTCTCGTAAATTTTTACCATCGTTTTCTGAATATGCAAATTCTAGTTACACCAAAAGTTAGAAACAATGAGAGCCATTCCAGTTCCATCCACAAAAAAACAAGTCCGCAGTTTTCTAGGTCTCGTAAATTTTTACCATCGTTTTCTGAATATGCATATTCTAGTTACACCAAAACTTTGTTCTCTCACTGGAAAAAATACTATTTGGAACTGGGACGAACAAGCACAGTTGGAATTCAATTCTCTGAAAGAATCGCTACTTAACGCGCCAATACTAGCTCATCCAGATCTGTCACAAGATTTCTGCCTTAGCACTAAAGTCGGTCTTGGTGCCCATTTATTTCAAGAAGCCACAGAAAATGACACTACTGTTCAGAAAACCATTGCTTTTGCTAGACGAGTGCTAACAAAATCTGAAAAAAATTATTCCGTTACTGAATTAGAAGCTTTAGCTATCGTTTGGGCATTTAACAAATTCCGTTTCTTTCCTTCTGGTCAGCACGTAAAAGTATGCAGTGATCATCGTGCAATACAATTTCTTACGTCTTCAAAATTAAATCATGAGCGGTTAAAACGTTGGGCATTGGTTCTGCAAGAATTCCACTTCACAATAGTCTACATTCCCGGCAAGGAGAACATTGTTGCGGACGCACTGTCACGTGCACCGGCGGGGCTTGAGAAAAGTAACACAGAAGGCAACCTCGAGAAAAATTTCAGTATTCTTTACATTCAGAAAGTCGCCTTGAAAACTTCATCACCACCTCTTTAAAAGACATTGCTCGTGAACAAGATAAAGATCCGATTTGGAAAGACATCAAAAGTGAATGGCATGAAAAGACACACACTCAGATTCGGCATTATTATCTGGTTAGAAACAACATACTCTTCAAACGCTGCACTGTTGATGACAAGCTATGGGTACTTTGCATTCCAGATGATTTTGTTAATAAGCTCATTTGGTACATTCATTTCAGCTGCGCACATTTTGGTCCACGAAAATGTTATCATATTCTTCGGACGACTTGTTATTTTAACAATATGGAAAAGAGAATTCGAAGAGTCTTGTCTATTTGTAAACTTTGTCAAAAGGCGAAACCATCTACTATCTCACATCGTGCTCCGTTGTTTCCTATCATTCCTTCTAAGTTAAAAGAATTTGCTGCTGTTGATCTCTTGGGACCCCTTGTCAGAACATCTAATGGATTTTCGTACGTTCTAGTCGCTGTTTAACTTACTTCAAAATTTGTTTCTTTCACTCCGTTACATAAAGCCACTGTACGGTCTGTATCCAACGCCTTTGTTAAAAATTTCTTCCGTGAAGTTGGCAATGTTGCTAAAGTCATTTCAGATAACGGACCGCAATTCAGATCTGCTGTTTGGTCACGCATGCTTCGGAATCATAAAATGAAACCTGTTTTTATTTCATTGTACTCACCACATTGTAACCCGTCTGAACGAATTATGAAAGAAATCAATAAGCTTTGCAGAATTTATTGTCACAGAAAGCATCAGCATTGGGACAGATATTTATACTTATTTGAAAATGTGCTGAATGAAATGCCTCATGACTCCACTGCTTTACCACCTACTCTTGTGCTGAAGAATGATGAACCACCGAACAGAATCAGAGAGCTTGTACCTTTCCCGAATACACGTAAACTTCGACACAAGGACATAATTGATTTGGCTATTAAAAATATAAAATCTGCAGCAGAGAAAAGTAGAAAACTACACGGTAAAGCAAATGCACAGAAATTATACATTGGTCAGAAAGTTCTCATTAAAGCTCATTCATTGTGACATAAGAAGAAACACTTGAGCCACAAATTCTTTCTAGCTTACAATGGACCTTACAGAATCCGACGTATACCACATGATAATTGCGTTGAAGTTGAAACTCTGCGTACTAAGAAGAGTAAAGGATTGCACCACATTTCACATGTAAAACCATTTATTGAAAGATAATCTGCTTTTTAACTTAGTCTTTGCCATACTTAGAAGATATACTGGTACTGCTAATGAGATTTTATTGCAACGTTTTGGTTTACTTGAAAATACATTCTGGATTTAAAGTACTTTCTGTGAGATACCAGATGACACAGTGGTTAGTTTATGTGACAGCTACACGATTTTATCACGACGCTACTAATGAGTGACAATTTACAATGTTGCTTTTGCGGTGTTTCTGTTTTATATCTGCACAGTTTTTCTGAATTATTCTGGAAAGTAAAACATGTTTTAGTAGTAACTTTTGTGGTATAGCTACAATGAGACAGTCTTTTCCGTAGCACAACAATACGTTAAAGCACAGTACTTTCTTCATCGCGGCAATAAGCGTAATAACTAAGATATCTATACGCAAAGCATTTCACTTTTGTTTATCATGAGGTAAGTACACTGGCTTCTGCAGAACTTAGCTTTCGGAGGACAATAACTACGACACTTCCACAGAGATTATCTTACAACAAGATGCACAGTTGAGCGCTATAGTGCACGTATTTGAGTGATTAATTTTGTACTTAAATCATTTATTTTTAAAGATATTTGAAGAACAATGATACAAAGGTTTTCCGTGATACATTTCATTCCATTGCTATAATCTGTAACACCTGAGGGTATAATTACATTACTCCTCTGGGGGTACACGCTTACTTTGTGTACCATGTGTCCGGCAAGCACGAGGAGCCCTAGCTAATATGGTATTTGCTTATACAACTTTACACATCGGTACCATATTTCTCTAACACATAAATTACACAGCTATCTGATCATTTAACTGAGAGAGACAAACATTTATTTTGCTACACAAGTGACAGATGTTTACGTAATTACACATTTGGATAACTTCACACTTATGAAATTGTATTTTGTCTGTACTTTGTGAAATGTTTGTGATACTATGAGAGCTTTGAATGATGTATTTGGTATGGGATCATGATTTTTAAAGTACATTTGAGGTAGATGACACTATTTAAATGAGCAGAGAATTTTTTTAGGTTTTGACATTATTGCAGAAAGCTATGATGTATTGAGATTTGACTGAGATGTTATGATATTATTATGATGACAATGTGTATTATGCTGTTGAGGTATGTTTATGATCAATAAGCTGATGCTATATGAGGAATTTGATTATGCTACATATTTATTATGATGAAATATTGAAGAAGTGTCGACAAATACGTATATGAATAATGAGTAGTGGTTAGGGACAAGGATGTTGGAAACCAAGAATCGTACTTTAAGAGTTATGAAATGTGTGTAAAACCGTGAATGTATCACAATGCCAACGAAAACTTTTTGAACACTGTTATATTCATAGGATTTTGTATCTACACATTTGCAATGCAAATTCTCGACCTGTCAAATTTTTTATATGAGACTGTCACTGTAATGCAAACTGGTGTCGTAAATATTTCAGTATAAAAGTTAAGTGACCACCTTCATGTAATGAGTCGTGGGCACCCAGCTGCTCAACAGTTGCCTGGAAAAAAGCCATTAGCGTGTGCGTTTCAGAGGCACAGGCGGAGAAAAATAGGGGCCATTATCCTCGCTATTGACATTCCTTTGTAGAAAGCATCGCAAATACGACATGCTCAATCCTGAAAACATATGATAACACTGTGGAGCTCTTAATTTATGATATTTACTGAAACGCCTAATGAAATGACGAGAAATATTTTTGTGTCTATACACCTGATTATGACTACTGTCTTTCTAGTTGAGAGACTTTTGACTACCTTATGAAATGCCATATGGCTAATGAATGATGTTTCATGCCTTCCTTTGTACATATTTGCTCATTTTCTTTAAGGGGCTCGGAACGCCCTATACTTGCAATGTTAAAATAACGCTTATAAATTACATCTTTCCTCACAAAGTATTTTAGGTAGGAAGTTGAACTTTTTACAGATTATTTATTGGAATATGGGCTACAACTTAGCACAGGGATTTTACAAAATTTTAGTTCAGTTATTAAAGATGATTTTTTTTCAATTGTAATGAAAATTGACAACATTTTTTGCCATTTTTTATTTATATATTCAAAAACATACAGTTTTTTGGAAAACGGCTGTGTTAAATTATGCAGAAGGTACTGTGTAACATTTACTGAAAGTTTGAAACAAATATGTTTGGGAGATCCTTAGAAAACATGCAATTAGTATGAGAAAATAAAAGTTTTGGGAATCGAGCGACAAAGATTGGATTAACTTTTTAGTGCATTCCAGGTCCATAGGATGGATTATCTTCATCCTCTGCAGACTCCTCCTCCAGCTTCCTCTTGTTCCTCCTCCTGTTTACTCTTGCTTGTATTTCTAGACTCTTTACAGCCCTGTCTGCAGCCTGAAGGCGTTCCTTGTCTAAAGCAAGCATCGCTCATTGTTGTGTTCATAGATTTTGCTACCATTTTCTTCAGTTGCAGTTACTGCAACACTGTTCCAAAAGGTGGTCATGTATGAACACTTATCACATTTCAGTTGTATTTCACTAGCAAGTCCTACGCGCTTTATTATGGAGAGTTCCAGACCAACTTCACTACAATGAATACATCTTACACAGTTTGAAAAAAATCGTTTGAGAACCGACATATCAAAAATTTCATTCACATCTGATTCGCCCATAAAACATTCATAGTTTTCACTCATTGAACCAAGCTTCTTCTGTGAAGTATTTTCTTTCCCACTTTGACTGCTATGGGCAGGTGTACTTGAGAGGTTAGGTTCAATCACTTGGTTATCGACTTTATTGTTTACAGTAATAACACATACCTTTGTCTTTCCAACATTTCTCCTTTTCTTAAAAGCCTTCAGAAGATTTCTAATAACTTTACTTTTACTCATTATTATACTTCAACAAAACAGAGACTCAAGAAACAGAATTAATTACGAATATCTTCGAGATAACGACAGAGTAAATAAACATGAAACAATCGACAATCACACCAGCGATATATACTGAACCATCACAGGTTAGCCACAACATATACTTTATTTCACATCACTAAAATGTACCTGATGAACACGGACGTTAATAATAACACCATTTGACAGCAGTTTAACAGCGCCACAGTGGGTCACGCCCATGTAGAACACATTTTAAAAAAAATTTAAAAATAGTTGTAGTCTTCAGAATTGAATAAATTATATATCTATTAAAAGGTAATAGTCTGCAGATTCAGAAAACGCAAAAAAGTAAAAATTGAACTTTTTATGATTTTGAGCGTTTCAGGAGCCCCTTAATATCTAGTTTCTAGCTGCACTGCAGCATTGGTTATTATAAAATTTAATAGATGTACTAATATCACTATTTTCTGTCTACAGACCCAGTAAAGAATACGTTTATGATGTACTTTATTAGAAAAGAGAGCACAAATAGACATTTCCCTTCAGAGGAATTGCATAAATAATTTTTTAATGACTTGGTAATTTTCTTGCAGAGTAAGTTTTTGTGATGTATCACTCTAGAGTTAAGATGTGACACAGGTATTAAACATGGCCACTTTTACTGTAATATTTTTGGTGCTTGAGCTGTGCCATGCTTAGGTATTAGTTATAGCATTTGCTGCTGCTGTTTGCCATGCATAGTGCTACTGAATGTCACTTTGTATCACTCTGTTAAGCCAGTTTTACTACTGATTTATTTTTCTTGTTTGCTGCTCATTGCCTTATATTAGTTGTAACATTGCTGCTTGCTTTGCCAATTTGAATTGTTTGTCATTGCTGTTTGTGTTAAATGTTTTGTGCAGCTGCATTGCCTCGTCCCTTAGTTTAGCATCTGAGCTCAGTAGGTTTAAGTTAGCTTAAGATGGGGTAGGCTATATAAGAGAACAAGTTGTGATGAATTGGAAGAAATGCATTGAGAAGCTATAAAAAATGGTTTGGCCAAAAAGTATTTTGAAAGAGGATACGAAAAAAAAGTAGGGTTTAAGGACAACAGGTTTAGGTAGGATTTTCTTGGAAATAAATGATGAGGTAAGATAATGGAAAATAAATAATGAGGTAAGAAATATGTGAAAATGTTGTTGTTGTTGTGGTCTTCAGTCCTGAGACTGGTTTGATGCAGCTCTCCATGCTACTCTATCCTGTGCAAGCTTCTTCATCTCCCAGTACCTACTGCAACCTACATCCTTCTGAATCTGCTTAGTGTATTCATCTCTTGGTCTCCCCCTATGATTTTTACCCTCCACGCTGCCCTCCAATACTAAATTGGTGATCCCTTGATGCCTCAGAACATATCCTACCAACCGATCCCTTCTTCTGGTCAAGTTGTGCCACAAACTTCTCTTCTCCCCAATCCTATTCAATACTTCCTCATTAGTTATGTGATCTACCCATCTAATCTTCAGCATTCTTCTGTAGCACCACATTTCAAAAGCTTCTATTCTCTTCTTGTCCAAACTATTTACCGTCCATGTTTCACTTCCATACATGGCTACACTCCATACGAATACTTTCAGAAATAACTTCCTGACACTTAAATCTATTCTCGATGTGAACATATAAATACAGAAAGCATGCTTGGATGGAATTTTTTTGGTGGAAACAAATGTTGAAATAAGAGAAAAGATCTATGAATGAAGTTTTGGGTTGGACTGCAGTACCAAATGTTACACTGAAAACGAACCCTATCTTTCCTTTTGTATTATTCTGCCATGTGTTTGTGTACTCTTGTATATTTGTGTTTTTCCTGTCTTTATGTGTTTAGCTGATATGAGTTATGTTGTGGAATTTTTCTAATAATATGTTATTTTCTTTGTAAAGATGCTTAGACATTATTTATTCTGTTTTGTTTTAATGCTCATGTGTGAAGTTGATGTTTCGAAAGTTATTCTGATCTTTTATGTATGTACTTATGTCATAATTCCTGTAACACTGATGTATATGTATATTTCTATTCTTTTGTAAAGCCTGTATTACTGCAAATGTTACCTGTATTGTTATGTTGTTTAATGATGTATTTTGTACTTTTGTTATTGTATTCTCATGTTATAATATTGTAATTGACACCAGTTCATCAAATTAAGTAACTTGTAAGCATTCATTTCTCTGCACACATTTCTGTTGGTCATAGTAATGCACAATATGTGAGAAGTTGGGACTGTTAGTGTTCGCACGTGTGATGATAATTCAGCAAGAGACTGGATAACAGCATTGCTGGTTCTAAGGACAATTCCAAAAACTTTGTGAGCGCACAAGTGGTGGTTTATGGACTTGATATATTGTCTGCAAGACTCTTAGATGGTGATTGTGCACCTGCACAGTTGCAACAGATGGCTGCTGGCCATCTGTACAAGGACTACAGTGGGTCTGCATCTTTGATGGCCCACCAATACCATTATCTCTACAAGGACTATAGTGGATCTGCATCTTTGATGGCCCACCAATACCGTAATCTCTACCAGGACTACAGTGGGTCTACTCTGTGATGACCTACCTACCAATATTCTTCAAAACTTCGACTGACTCTGCAGTGGGTTTGCTCTGTTGTGGTCCGTTACCTGTCAGCATGTCAAGAGTCAGCACTATCTTTCCGTTGGAAGGACAACACTACTTCTTCAAGACTGCATGGAAATCCACTACTTCCGTGTGCATTTTCTTTTACTGCTCAGACTTTGAGAAAAAAAAACACTGCAATTTTACTGTGATGAATGACCAGGACTGTCTTTATGGACTGTGAGAAAATTTTAGCTTTTGACCAACATTGTATCAATAAGTGTGTGCATTTGATTTATTTATTATTGTAATTATGAAAAATTTTTTCAAATCTGTATTGGCCACTGCCCAAAACAATTTGTAAAATTTTTTGTGGGGAGCATGGGGGCTGTGTAAGTAGACTGTTTAGGTTTTTTATATTGGTAACGCCACGTAGCGCTCTGAATGAAAATCACTGGCTGTGCTGTGTGCAGTCTGTGGCTGCTTTGCATTGTTGTAATACTCGCCATTGTAGCGTTGGGCAGCTGGATGTTAACAGCGCGTAGCGTTGCGCAGTTGGAGGTGAGCCGCCAGCAGTGGTGGATGTGGGGAGAGAGATGGCGGAGTTTTGAAATTTTTAAGAATGGATGTCATGAACTGCTATATATATTATGACTATTAAGGTAAATACATTGTTTGTTCTCTATCAAAATCTTTCATTTGCTAACTATGCACATCAGTAGTTAGTGCCTTCAGTAGTTTGAATCTTTTATTTAGCTGGCAGTAGTGGCTCTCGCTGTATTGCTGTAGCTTGAGTAACGAAGATTTGTGAGGTAAGTGATTTGTGAAAGGTATAGGTTAATGTTAGTCAGGGCCATTTTTTAGTAGGGATTACTGAAAGTCAGATTGCGTTGCGCTAAAAAAATATTGTGTGTCAGTTTAAGCACAGTCATGTATAATTTTTTTAAGGGGGCGTTTCAGCTGTTCTGGATCATGCTAAAAGTAATTTCTAAGGAGACAGTGAAACAACTAACCACACTGCACTGTACAACGTAATTAACAGTTACAAAGAAAATTTCAAACATAAATATCAGGCGTTTGGACACAAAAGTTTACATTTACATCGTAAATGAAATGCAGCATTGAATGCGTCGTTTCTTAATTACAACAAGAGGCACGTTTGATTAAAGCGGCATCTACCACGAATGGAAAAGAATGGTTTGAGTAAACCGTACGTATTTTTGACGGAGAATCCGAATATGCAATAAAAATACAGAGGGAATGGTTATCGATCGAAAACACGAAGCTGACCCAGGCCACACGAGACCGGTGCTTAGGAGGTGGACAGTAGTACCACAGAGAGACTAGCTCTTTACTAGTACTAACTTTTCACTTAGGACATTTTTTCCCGTTAGATGCGTCGTTATCGGGCTATTTAGTTGTCTCAAATTAAAACAAACACCCGGTGTATTGTGAGCAGTATTGATCCTATAACCAACTCGTGCGATACGTCGAGAATTATTTTTGTGTCTAGAGATTGCGCTCCATTAAGAATAACATACTGTGTCAATCTGACACTTTGGCGTAATCTCAATAGCCATCAGCACAGTACTGTCATACCTTTTAATTTTCTTTTTCCCTTATGAATAGCGGTACAGTAGACGGTTGCAGCTACAACGCGGGTGTAATGCCTTGTCTGATCCTCACTATAAATGTCACAGTGATCCTCGGTAATCACGTGTTTTTAATTGCAGTGTTGCACTCACTGAATATGACGTCAGACCTCAGAGCGAGGGCGTTTGTTATTCCCTTCCCTGTGTTACCACAGATGGTTCTTAAGCGTTTCCCGTCATACTAAAGTAGTGGGAAGTGAAAGGAGTCTGTTTGTGCCTTATCGCATCAAAAGTAAAACACTGAGTTTCTAAAAGTGTTCACCAACCGGGCAACTCTCACTCTGGTGCACTTGCTGCGAGGCAATAATGGAATTACCAATAAATTAACAAAAGCTCACATTTACTGAAATTATAAATCCAGACGTTTCTTGGGATAACCTCTACTTTTCACTCTACACATTGAATCAGATAAAATAGAAAAATGATCACAGAAACTGTTCAGAAAAAACACACGTGTCTACAAGAGTTACAGTGCTAATCATTCATATTATTCACAAGGGTAACCATCACACATTGTTAAAACACATTAAAAGAGTGGCTATTGTTTCAAATCAAATTACACATTCTAAGCTCAGTTGTACTTTGTACTAGTTGCAGAGTTTCGATTTTGGACGTGCAATAAAATGCATTCGATAATGTGAATAATTCCCAACTAAACTGGCGCATTTCTTGCAGCTGAAGTCTTTAGCACGAATCGCAACACGAAGCGATCATTCAGAGTGAAGTCAATGTCACATGAAGGGATATGACTTGCTCTGTTTCTCTCCAAGAAATGGGATTAAAGTGAATGTGTGTTTGTCCCCTATTATTGTAAACAACAATTTTTCTTCAGTAACACCTAGTGTACCCCAAGTCCTTTAAAGAATTTAACCAACATATATACAACAAATTAAAACGTCTGATAACTTTACAAATGGGTTAATGTGTTGAATGTCTTTACGTTAAACCTGTAAGCGAGATAAGGCTTAGAAAAAGGATTGAAATTGTGTTTAAAACTTGTTGGAAATCGCTAAGTGTTATCATTAACCAACACTGGATGAATACATAACGGGTAATTTGGGAGCCATGATTTACGCTGCCTCAATATGTATACACTGAAGCGCCAAAGAAACTGGTATAGGCATGCATATTCATTTACAGAGAATGTAAACAAGTAGAATATTGCGCTGCAGTCGGCAACCCTTATATAATACAAGTGTCTGTGCAGTTGTTAGATCGGTTGCTGTTGTTACAATGGCAGGTTATCAAGATTTAAGTGAGTTTGAACGTTGTGTTACAGACGGCGCACGAGCGATGGGACACAGCATCTCCGAGGTAGCGATGAAGTGGGGAATCTCCCGTGTGACCATTAACGAGTGTACCGTGAATATTAGCAACCCGGTAAAACATCAAATCTCCGACACTGCTGTGGCCGGGAAAAGATCCTGGAAGAACGACGACTGAGAAGAATCGTTCAACGTGACAGAAGTGCAACCCTTCCGCAAATTGCTGCAGATTTCAGTGCTGGGCCATCAGCAAGCGTCAGCGTGCGAATCATTCAACGAAACATCATCGACATGCGCTTTCGGAGCCGAAGGCCCATTCGTGTACCCTTGATGACTGCACGACACAAAACTTAATTTGTCGACTGCCTCCGTGAACACTGACATCGGACTGTTGACGACTAGAAACATGCTGCCTGGTAGAAAGTGTCTCGATTCAAATTGCGCCCAGTGGATGGACGCCTAAGGGTGTGGAGACAACCCCATGGACCCTGATTGTCACCAGTAGACTATTCAAGCTCGTGGACGCTCTGTAATGGTGTGGCGCGGGTGTATTTTGAGTGATATGGGACCCCCGATACGTCTAGATACGATATCCTGTCTGATCACCTGCATCCATTCTTGTCCATTGTGCGTTCCGACGGACTTGGGCGATTCCAGCAGGACAATGCGACACTCCACACGTCCAGAATTGCTGCAGAGTGGCTCCAGGAATACTAGACCCTTCTGTTGGCCACCAAATTCCAAAGACATTAACCTTTTTAAGGGTAGTTGGGATGCCTTGCAAAGTGCTGTTCTTACGGATTTATGGACAGCCCTGTAGGGTTCACGGTGCCAGTTCCCTCCAGAGTTACTTTAGACGTTAGTCGATTCCATGCCACGTTGAGTTGCGGCACTTCTGCGTGTTCGTGGGGTGCCTACACGATATTATGGAAATGTACCAGTTTCTTTGGCTCTTTAGTGCATATATTTTAATACTTATTGTCTTAAACCTTCAGTATGAATTTATACATGTTAAAGATGAGATTATGACAAAAATTTAAATGACTAAATTCGGTCATAATTAAATGAAACATTGAAATTAAAATTTTTTGCCTCTCGAACCATTAGATTTGTAACCTAGAACCGAACCTTACTCCATGAATTGCGAAGAGGGATAACCATTTAGCAGTACACAGGATGTCTCAGGAATGTTGCGACAGACTTCGATGAGTTGTAGAGGGTGTCTTGAGGAACAAATTGAGAACGTGAAGGAGTCGCGTCCGGAAACGCATCCAACGATGTTACACACCGTCGAATTTGTGTCTGAGCCTATCAGGTACTGCATCTTTGCTCAACTGAGAGGTGAAACGTGGGAATAAAGGTTATCGCTCCGGGAACCAGAAGTGTTACAATATGTACCAGTGTGACGTCACACGTTCGCATCAGGGCCTGCATATCTCATTGGGCCAGTGTGACGTCACAAGTTCGCTGCAGGGCCGGTGTATCTCGTTGGACCTATCAGATACTGCATCTTTGCTCAACCGAGACGTGAAACGTGGGAATAAAGGTTATCGCTCCGGGAACCAGAAGTGTTAGAACATGTATCAGTTGCCTCCGGAGCAATAACACTGCTTAGCACTGTCACCGCAGTCCTACGCATTTCGAAATTCGTAGCGACAAAGTAGCACCGCATGTGATTACGATCTTCGATTTCTGTGCAGTGGAGCCGAAAGGTGTCGCAGCGTACACGCGCCCGGCAGCCTCGCCATAAAAAAATAAATTGCGACCATCAAGTGCTCCATCGGCAGTGAATCAGTCAGGCGGCGAACCGCGTGTGGCGTTTACTGCGCCACCCATCAGACACGCCGCGCCGGCCGTAAAGGCGCGTGTTAAGTAGTGCGCCGCGCCGCGGCGTGGCCCGGCCTTTATCGAGTGGCGGTGGTTCGCTCGCGCCCGGCGGCGTCAAACATCGTAAAGGCTGGCCGGCTGGCTGCTGGGACAAGGTGCGGGGGCAGCGCACACCACCGCAGCGCTGCGCCGTAAAGCGAGGTGTGCGCCGCCCCAGGGAGCCTCCCACTCCGTCAGGCAGTTTGAGGGCTCTCCAACCGTCCTTCACCAGCTGGCCTGAAACCCACGTAACACAAGCCACGACACGGCCTAAGTGTCACCAATTTCAGGCTCCTATCATCCACCTATGCGCTGATGAGTCAGTACATAATGAGCGCTTGCTTAATAGCCTGTTGGCCCACATTTGGAACACAATACTACAGCGATTATGCGTGGCAGGGATTCTGCAACTACTTGTTTATTTTTCTGACGTACCTGACACTAAATCTCTTCCGACTGGTTTTATGCAGCCCGCCACGAATTTCTGTCCTGTGCCAGCCTCTTCATCTCAGAGTAGCACTTGCAACCTATGTCCTCTATTATCCGGCGGATGTATTGCACACACTTTCTCTACAGTTTTTGCCCTCTACAGATCCCTCTACTACCATGGAAGTCACTCCCTGATGACTTAGCAGATGTCCTACCATCCTATCCCATCTCCCTGGGAGTGTTTTCCACATATTCATTTCCTCCACGATTCTGCGAAGAATCTCCTCATTCCTTACCTTATCGCCGGCCGTTGTGGCCGAGCGGTTCTAGGCGCTTCAGTCCGTAACCACGCGACTGCTACGGTCGCAGGTTCGTATCCTGCCTCGGGCATGGATGTGTGTGATGTCGTTAGGATAGTTAGGCTTAAGTAGTTTTAAGTTCTAGGGGGCTGATGACCTCAGATGTTATGTCCCATAGTGCTCAGAGCCATTTGAACCATTTGAACCTTGCCTTACCATTCCAACTAATTTTCAGCAATCATTGTAGCACCACATCTCTAATGTGAATCTTCAGGTTTTGGCGGCGCAAAGACTGTTCCATTATGTTTGGGGTGTGCAGCCGCAAGAAATCTTCTTCTTGCGGCTGCACAGCTGAACCTTAATGGAACACATCTCAAATGCTTCAATTCTCTTTTGTTCCTGTTTTCCCACAGTCGATGTTTCACTACCATACAATGCTATGCTCCAAACGTACATTATCAAAAATGTTTTCCTCAAATTAAGGCCTATGTTTGATACCAGTAGACTTCTCTTCGACAGGTACGCCCTTCTTTCCAATGCTAGGTTGCTTTTTATGTCCTCCATTCTCGGTCCGTTATTGGTTATTTTGCTGCCTAGATAGGGGAGTTCCTTAACTTCATCTGCTTCGTGACCATCAATCCTGATATTAAGTTTCTCACTGTTCTCATTTCTGCCGATCCTCACTACTTTCGTCTTTCTTCGATTTACTCTCAATCCATACTCTATACTCATCAGATTGTTCAAACATTCAGGATATCATGTAATTCTTCTTCCCTTTCACTCAGGATAACAGCGTCACAAGCGAATCGTATCACTGATACTCTTTCACTGTGAACTTTAATTCCATTCCAGAACCCTCATATTATCTCCATCATTGCTTCTTCGATGTACAGGTTGAACAGTAGGGGCGAAAAGACCGCATCCCTGTCTTGTACCCTTTTTAATCCGAGCGCTTCATTCTTGGTCGTTCACTCTTTTTATTCCCTCTCGACTCTTGTAAATATTGTATATTACCCTTTCTCCCTACACCTTTTCCCTAATTCAATTATGCAAAATGACAGTCACAATCGCATTATTTATTTTGCCGCCAACCGGTTTCAACCCGTCAGGGCTATTTACACCATTTGGTCGCTCGCTGGAGACGTCACCCTGCCTGTGCATGATTGTGACTGTCATTTTGAATAATAGATTATAAGTAAATTAATCGCTGTTATCTCCACACAACTATGTTGTCTAAAAATTTCCCCTAATTTTCTCAGAATTTCGAACATCTGGGACTATTTTACATTGGCGAATGGTTTTTCCAGGTCGGTAAGACCTATGAATGTGTCTTGATTTTTCATTAGTCTTGCTTCCATTATTAATTGCAACGCCAGAATTGCCTCTCTGCTGTCTTTACCTTTCCTACAGTCAAACTGCTGGTCATGTAACACATCCTCAATTTTCTTTTCCATTCTTCTGTATATTATTTTTGTCAACAACTTACATGCATGACTTCTAAAGCTGATTGTGCGATAATTCTCGCACTTGTCAGCTCTTGTAGCCTACGTAATTGTGTGGATGATATTTTTCTGAAAGTCAGGCGGTATGTCGCCAGACACATAAATTCTACACACAAAAGTGAGTAGTCTTTTCGCTGCCACTTCTCCCAATGATTTCAGAAATTCTGATGCAATGTTATAAATCCATTCTGCCTTATTTGATCAGAAATCCTCCAAAGGTCTCTTAAATTCTGATTCTAACACTAGATTCCCCATCTCTTCTAAATCCTGTTTCGTCTTTTATCACATACAACAAATCTTCCCCCTCATAAAGGCCATCAATGTATTCTTTCCACCTATCCGCTCTCTCTTTTGTATTTAGCAGCGGAATTCCCGTTGCAGTTTTAATGTTACCACACTTGCTTCTAATTTCACCGAAGGTTATTTTGATTTCCTTACATGTTGAGTCAGTCCTTCCTACAATCATTTCTTTTTCGATTTCTTGACTTTTTCGTGCAGCCATTGCGTCATTGCATTCCTGCACTTCCTATTTATTTCATTGCTCAGCGACTTTTAATTATGTATTCCTGAATTTCCTGAAACATTTCTGTACTTCCTTCTTTCATTGATCATTTGAAGTATTTCTTCTGTTACCAATGGTTTCTTCGCAGTCACCTTGTTTGTACCTACGTTTTTCTTTCCAACTTCTCTGAGTACCCTTTTTAGAGTCGTCCATTCCACTTCAACTGTACTCCCTACTTATTGCTGTATCTACAGCCTTAGAGAATTTCAAGCGTACCTCGTCTTTTCTTAGTGGTTCATTATCCCACTCCTTTGTATGTTGATTCTTCCTGACTAATCTCTTAAACCAGAGGTTGAAAATACCGCTTCAGTTGTAAAGTTCTTTTATTATCACACGACCGGCTGTTCTGCTCTGATAGGTAGCACACCACGCCTAGTACACGTCCACCGTGGCATTAGGGGGCCACAGTACCAAGTGAAGACACCTGAAGATGGGCTTATAAGAGCCCGAAACAGGTCGTGTGATAATAAAAGAACTTTAGAACTAAAGCGGCATTTTCAACCTCTGGTATAGCGCGCAGTTGCGGATGTTCCTCCAACAGGATTGTTTGTAATCTCTTAAACTTCAGCCAACTCTTCATCACTACTACGTTATGATCTGAGTCTGTATCTGCTCCTGGGTATGCCTTAAATCCAGTACCTGTTTTCGGGTTCTCTCTCTGACCATGACGTAATCTAACTGAAATCTTCCCGTATCTCCCGGCCTTTTCCAAGTATATCTTCTCCTCTTGCGATTCTTCATCAGAGTATTTGCTGTTACTAGCTAAAATTTTTACAGAACTCAATTAGCCTTTCTGCTCTCTCACTGACCACCCAATTCCCGCATATTACAACTATGTGGTTTGTGCGTGGTTGGGGAGTCGGAGCTACTGCCCGATGTCGTCCCAGATGAGTTCAGCAGGAATTAAATCTGCAGAATCTGGTGGACAATATATCAATGTGAGTTCAGAATTAGCCTCCTTAAATCATTCTAGCCTTGTAGTCGATTCCTCCGCACAGCAGGTAGGGCTTGCGGAATGCCGCCCTGCCAGGAGGTACGCAAACGGCTCTCATACAAACATCTTCCTTGGCTGTTAACCACGAGTTACACGTCGCCACCACAGGTGCCGCCAACCTCGTTGACAGGCAGCTTACCTGTCGCTGCGAGCCGGACGCTGTGGCTGAGCGGTTCTAGGCGCTTCAGGTCGCAGGTTCGAGTTCTGCTTAGGGCATGGTTAGTTAGGTTTAAGTAGTTCTAAGTCTAGGGGACTGATGACCTCAGATGTCAAGTCCCATAGTGCTCAGAGCCATTTGAAACACTTGAATTTGTCGCTGCGGCCAGCGCTGACGGTAGGTCACTATTTTGCTACGCCGTGTCACGTACCCTGCGGATTGCCATATGCGCCTACTATTTAGGCACCGCCGGACCGTGCGCACTCAGTTACATCCCACGCCTCGAGTCGGCAGGATCAACAGTTCCGTCCGGCCGCATCAGCAGTTTCCGTTCCAGCGCAACAAGTTGCAGTAACAGCAATTTCTTGTCAGCACCCCACGGCGGCAGACGCGGCCCATTTCGTGCCGGTCTTCACCAGCGGCACGTCAGCCGTCACACGCCGGGCAGCACCGAGCCCGTAATACAGAGATCTTCATGACACTGCATACCACCAGTGTGGTGTTCGGCACATCACAGGAGAGATATTTCAGTTGTATGCAGTTGTGTGGATATTCATCCAAGGACATTGTTACTGAGTTTCGTTTTGTTAATAAAGCTATTCTTTTAAAGTGGCTTACATCACTCGTCCGAATGAGTGTAAGAATGTAGATAGTCCTCAATAATGTTTACGTATTGAAAGTGTACAGTAGTGACAAGTCGCATGTAACTTTTTATTTCACCCTTTATTTTTTATCCCACCAATGCGAGCATCTTCATAACAGTGGAAACACAATCAGTTGCACCAACAAACAATAAGAGAAATTCACAGATTCAGATTACAACGTGGTAACTTACACAGCCGAGGGCCACACGTCGCAAATATCGGGCTGTGTACAGCATCACTGTCATACATAATATGGAGTAAGCTGGTTGTGTTCAGTTAACGTAATCTTCTGAGCAGGTACGTTTTAAAGACTACACAGCAAGACATATCACTTGCCGTTGACCAAGTCAAAGCCCTATTGATATGCGCTTTCACTGAAACTATCTCATGAAGCCTATTGCTAAACAATGTACTACAAGAAACACTAATGTCACTAAACTATGACAAATATCCGCCCCTATTTTGGACGTTCTAGAAACCTACTTTTGTCATTAAAATAATTTTTATAAAGCATAGTAAAATTAGAAATTGAAATTATAACTTCCACTTACACGGTCGTTAATACACAAGCATATAACAGATTATTAATGCCATTAAAACTAACCTATATCAACATACATTAAAATACCATTGAGACATGATGACATGCTTCATCTTCCGTCTATAACTATTAGAGTGCAATATATGGAGAGGAAAGTATTTACAGCATACATATTTGTTTACAACGTACATATTTGGTACATATACATTTGGTGTATACTCATGAAGACAACAACAAATGGCGCGCAACATTTGTCTTTAAATCAGCCAACAAATACAAAGACCTTTACTCTTGGTTTGCTGACGTCAAAAAGATGATAAAGAATCTCCGCTTTTACGAACGTTAACAAATTTCTAAGGATCATTACTGATTATAAATACCATTTGAATTAACATAAAAAAGAAGAAATTAAAGCTGTAGTTTTTCCACACACTGGCTTACGTATGTCGTATTTGTAAATGTTCATTACAATCATTAAAAAGGAACCTACAACAAGACATATATGATTGCACAACTGGAACATAGCGACAATATCCGCCTACGGATTATAGTTTATTAAGATCGAAAAGCGCAAGGAATTTTAAGTTACCGTACATGAAACTGCCGGATATTTGCCGCAGTTTAGTGATCACAGTGTTCTTGTAGTATCTAGTTTTACATTAATCTACCTGGGATAGTTCAACAAAAGCGCATCGATAGGACTTGGACTTGCTCAACAACAAGTGATACACTATGTCATTAAAAATATGCGGATACCACCAAAAACATACATTTCTCCTATTAGGCGCATTTTGCTGCCACATACAGCCAGATGCTCCATATCAGCGACCTCAGTAGTCATTAGACACCGTGAGAGAGCAGAATGGGAAGCTCCGTGGAACTCACGGACTTCGAACGATTGGGTGTCACTTGTGTCATACATCGTAAGCGAGATGTCCACACTCCTAAACATCCCTAGGTCCACTGTTTTCGGTGTGATAGTGAAGTAGAAATGTGAACTGACAGCTACAGCACAAAAGCGTACAGTCCGACCTCGTCTGTTGACAGAAACAGATCGACGACATTTGACCGGGTCGTAATGAGTAATAGGCAGACATCTTTCCAGACCATCACAGGAATTCCAAACTGCATCAGGATCCAGTGCAAGTACTATGACAGTTAGGCGGGTGGTGAGAAAACTTGGATTTCATGGTCGGGCGGCTGCTCATAAGCCACACATCACGCCGGTAAATGCCAAACGACGCCTCGCTTGGTGTAAAGAGTGTAAACATTGGACGATTGAACTGTGGAAAGACGTTGTGTGGAGTGACGTATCTCGGTACGCACTGTGTCGGTCCGATGGCAGGGTGTGGCTATGGCGAATACCCAGTGAACGTTATCTGCCAGCGTGTGTAGTGCCAACAGTAAAATTCGGAGGCGGTTGTGTTATGGTGTGGTCGTGTATTTCATGGAGGGGGCTTGCACCCCTTGTTGTTTTGCGTGGCACTATCACAGCACAGGTCTATACTGATGTATAGCACCGTCTTACTTTCCCACTGTTGGAGAGCAATTTGGGGAAGGCGACTGCATCTTTCAACACGATCAAGAACCTGTTCATAATGCACTGCTCAGACTCTGAGAAAAACACTGCAATTTTACTGTGATGAATGATCAGGACTGTCTTTATGGACTGTGAGAAAATTTTAACTTTTGACCAACAGTGTATCAATAAGTGTGTGCATTTGATACCTTTGTTATTGTAATTATGAAAAAATTTTAGCAAATATGTATTGGCCAATGCCCAAAACAATTTGTAAAATTTTTGTGGGGAGCATGGGCGCTATGTAAGTAGGCTGTTTAGGTTCTTACATTGGTAACGCCACCGCCACGTAGCGCTCTGTATGAAAATCACTGGCTGTGCTGTGTGCAGTCTGTGGCTAGGTGGCATTGTTCGAATTTGCTATTGTAGTGTTGGGCAGTTGGCTGTTAACAGCGCGTAGCGTTGCGCAGTTGGAGGTGAGCCGCCAGCAGTGGTGGATGTGGGGAGAGAGATGGCGGAATTTTGAGAGCGAACGATCTGGACGTGTGTCCATCAGAAGGAGTAAATTTGTAATATTGGATATCATGGACTGATATATATATATTATGAATTTTGAACACTATTAAGGTAAATACATTGTTTATTCTCTATCAAAATCTTTTTTTTGCTAACTATGCATATCAGTAGTTAGTGCCTTCAGTAGTTTGAATCTTTTATTTAGCTGGCAGTAGTGGCGCTGGCTGTATTGCAGTAGTTCGAGTAACGAAGGTTTTTGTGAGGTAAGTGATTTGTGAAACGTATAGGTTAATTTAATCAGGGCCATTCTCTTGTAGGGATTATTGAAAGTGAGATTGCGTTGCGCTAAAAAATATTATGTGTCAGTTTAAGCACAGTCATGCATAATTTTTCCAAGGGGACGTTACAGCTGCTCTAAATTTTTAATTTCTAACGATCGCTTTTTATCTGGAGACAGATACCTGCTTTTGCTAAAACTTATAGTGTACACATCTGTCGGTGTCTTTGGTTGGTACAACCGGTAATACGGGAATCGAGATGAATATTCCTCACAGAGTAATCTGCATTTGCTGGCCAAGGTCCGTGGCGCTCCTAAATGGCGCGACGATTGTCTTTGTATAATAGAAATTACGTTCCATCTTATGAAACAACACGTGTCTAGTGATCCACGGTCTGATCTTAATGATATCGTCTCCACTGCAATTGTCAACACTGCTTGGTCAACGTGGAAAAGGTAATAATCGTCTGCAGCAGCCCCTTGTTCAACAATGTGCGCTGAGCAGGCTGCTCTGAAACACCTGGGGCTGCATCAGCATTGTACTCTGTCGCGAGATGCGCCACAGATCGCCGACTACCATGCTCTACAGAGCCAACTGTGATAATTAGTGCACGTCCAGCACCTCGTCATCTATGCGTGGTTTCACCGCCCCTCAACCTCTTCCCATAGATGCTCAAGACAGTGGCGCGATAACAGGTGACCAGCGTCGTCGTTTCCGAGATGCTGTTCCCCAGACGCCGGGAACCACAGTGGCTTATACCAACGGATGTCCCCATTTGCGGCCCGTATTGAGGCTAGAATGATTTCCCATCTATTCGCTCCGTTTGTGTACTTTGTTTACCGTGTCGCGTCCCTGCAATCAGTCTTGCGTGGGCAGTTCTGTTAACTTTTTGCGTCATTAGTCGACATCCTTATCATATAAACAACTGTGTAATACACTCATCAGCCAGAACTCTATGACAACCGACCTACTGTCGATATAAACCCGTTCAGGCGATAGCACCGTCACCTGGCGAGGAACGATTGCTAGTCAGACACACGCACGGTGCATGTTGTATCAGTGTGTGTGTTGGTCACGTGTGGAATTGGGAAGGCGTGCGATCTATCTGCGTTTGACCGAGAGCAGATTGTGACGGCCAGTTGGCTCAGAACGAGCAATTCTTAAACTGAGCGATTGCTCGGGTGTTTGAGGAGAGCTGTGGTGGGTGTCTTCAGCACGTGGCGAAATTACTTCCAGGCGTCGTGCTGTTGAGCGGCCACCTCTCATTACGGAAGTCGGACGCCATGGGCAAACTGGTAAAAATTGGACAGGCGGTGAACTGTGGCGGAACCAAAATCAGACTTTAATGTTGGGCAAAGTGCAAGTGAGTCAGAACAGACAGTGCTTCGAACACTCAAAACAATGGGCCGCGGCAGTGGGAGACAGATGCATGTACCAACGTTAACACTTCGATATCGGCCTCGACTACTGAAATGAGCACGTGACCATCGGCAATGGACGTTGGCACAATGGTCTGCTGAATCCAGATAGCTTCTCCATCATGCCGATAGGAGGGCGCGAATCCGTCGTCTTCCAGGGAACAACTCCTAGACACCTGTGCTCTGGGAGACATTCACGTGGGCATCGATGGGTCCAGTGGCACCATGACGGCCAAGGAGTATCGTACACTGGTTGCAGATCACGGACAAACCTTCATGACGATCATGTTTCCCGACAGCAATGGCATTTTTCTACAAGATAATGCGCCATATCGCAAGGCCAGAAGTGTGATGGAGAGGTTCAAGGAAAACGGTGGAGAGTTCCAGTTGATGTGCTTGCCCTCCAGCTCTCCAGATCTGAACCCGTTCGAACACATCTTAGATGTGATTTAACGTGGCGTCGTCCCCCTCTATGGAATTTACGGGAATCGGACGACTTGTTTGTGCAGAAGTGGTTCCAACTCCTTCCAGCGACCACCAAGGCCTCATTGCTGCCATGCCAGGGTGCGTGGGCACTGTTATTCGAGCCGAAGGTTGACATACCGGCTATTAGGTAGGTGGTCGTAATGTTATGGCTGATCAGCGTATATAGCATTGGGGTACCTCCCATTGTCGTACATACTAGGTTTGCTTATGCAGCTTGCCAAGTAGGAACGATCAAATGCCTCAGTGACCCCAGCGGCTCGCCTAATCTTGCCTTCCCGACCTTTATGGATACGACGTGCAGGTGACGTCACTATGTTCTTAGATTCGCTGGTTTATTGGTTCTTGAAAGTTTACAAATTTTCAATGGCTAGCTGATGTCAACCTTCAGTTATATGGAAGTTTAGTGTTTCAGCATTTCCGTAACATTTGTCCTTAGTCACACACACACACACACACACACACACACACACACACACACATATCTGTTACCATTCGCGCTGCCCTTCTTATATATATATATATATATATATATATATATATATATATATATATGAGGTATATATGAGGTATGACTTGTGAGGATATCTTATTGAGGCTCTAATAATTATACCACAAAGGCCTATAACGACCCTGTCTAAAATCAAAGTACCTATTAGCACACCTTATACGGTTGGGCATAAAAACAAATTCTCTGTATGCGTCCCTAAACTGACGAATTAAATCATCCAGGTTTGGCTTACAATACCATAGTTGTTCTAACACAATAACAGCTGCAGAATAATTTATTTTGTTGCCATAAAACGTAATAGCTAATTTATCAATCCTCTGTTGATTGTTGGGAACTAGGAATGCCAGGCGCAGGTCGTCCGGGTAATTTCGGATATGGTCCCAGTTGGCATAAAAAAACTCCAACGCAGACATTAGCTGTAAACAATAATATATATATATATATATATATATATATATATATATATATATATATATATATTCACGGCGACACTTACGGTATGCCTATACCCGTTCTACGCGCTGAAAGGAAGCTTGTATTCTCCAAGTCTTTCGTTTACTTACAGTAGATGTTGTTGCTTACGACGACAATTAGCGATGACAGCTCACAACAAACTGAACAACAATTTACTAAATAACTCGCTACGATCACATTTATTGCTTGCACTGGCTACGATATTCACAGCAGGGTGCCCAAAACAGCACTGTACGCTCATTGGTTGTCGCAGGAAGTTGACTAGATGCGCTGAACCAGCCTAAACTCAGCTGCCATCATTCCTGACTCGAACAACAGTACACGTTAAATATCGCCTGGAAGTCCTATTTGGAATAGGTGCCACCGACGTAAGTACTATTGTAGAATGGTCCACAAACATGTTTCATAGGCAATCTCCCTTTTGCACTGACTGCACTCTTTCCCAGTATCCTACTTAAGACATCGTTACACCACTGTCGGTGTTCCATCCTCTGACGGACACAGCTCTGATTGCACGTGGGGACACGTGACCATCGCCTCCGAATTGTACTGTTGGCACTAAAAACAATACCCACACCCTGCCATCGGATCGCCACATTGTGTACCGTGATTCGTCACCCCACACAACATTTTACCACTGTTCAATCGTCTAATGTTTACGCTCCTTGCACTAAGCGAGGCGTCGTTTGGCACTTACCGTCGTGATGTGTGGCTTATGAGCAGCCGCTCTACCTTGAAATCTAAGTTTTCTCACCTCCCGCCTAACTGTCATAATATTTGCAGTGGATCCTGATGCAGTTTGGGATTCCTGTGTGATCTTCTGGGTAGATGTCTGCCTATTATACATTACGACCCTGTTCAAATGTCGGTGGTCTCTTTCAGTCCTGTACGCTTTTTTGCTTTACGTGTCCCTTCAAGTTTCCACTTCACTATCACATCGTTAACAGTAGACCTCGGGAGGTTTAGGAGTGTGGAAATCTCGTGTACAGAAGTAAGACACAAGTGACACCCATTCACCTGACCACGTTCTAAGTCCGTGAGTTTCGTGGAGCGCCCCATTCTGCTCTCTCACGATGTCTAATGACTACTGAGGTCGCTGATATGGAGTACCTGGCAGTAGGTGGCAGGACAATGCACCAAATATGAAAAACATATGTCTTTGGGGGTGTCCGGATACTTTTGATCACATGGTGTACGCTCTGAGCCGCCGACCTCTCACTGCAGTGGATGAGGTCAGTCCATACCTAGGTGAATAAAAAAAAATCGCGTATTTATGGAACAAAATATGGGTCTCATTTCTTGCTGTGATTTGCAAAAAGCCTCGTTGTCATATAGTGAATCGCTTATGAGTTATGAGGGTTCTTATCAGCACATGATTTACGATGCGCAAGAATATGACTGGGCGCGTCGCGCCTTACCGTCCTTCGCATGTAAGTCTGAATAAATGGAAAACGACAGGAGATATCTCTCTGTTCCGAATTTTAAATAAAATTTTGATATCTTTAGAATTGTGAAATCAAGAAGATACGATAAACTTCCTCTAAGGCGCAGATTTTGGTAGTACGTGTGTATCATAAAATTCCGCCTCCATCACTGACTAGTCTAAGTTGCATTTATCGCGCTCGCATCTGTACTGATGTGAAAACATTGTAATTCCGTTGCTCAGTTACACATGTTACTTACTTTTGGGCTATTGTGTTGCAGATTTACTGTGTACCATCACTTACAGCAAAGTCGATGACAACGCAGGAACAGCTGCGTCCATCACACAAGTGATTATTTCATGAATATCGGCTGAAATAATTTCTTAAAGTTTCTTTAGTGCCTAAAACTTTCCTCACATTTTGAGCCAGCATTTCTAGTAAGGCATGTAATACGTACCGATTATTATTTAGAAATGGGAACAATACCGTCTACATAGTGTAGACAGATATGCTTATATGATGTTAGTCCGGTAACAATGAATAATCTTTCCTGCCAAAAAGCTCATAGAGATAAGTTAGTATCTGGAGATGACAAGCAGAAAATTCAAAAATAGATACAAAGAACACACGTGAAGCTGTAAGAGGGAAAGCAGTCATTGTATCGTGAGTAAACCGTGTAGTACGGAACAGGATGTGAAAATCATTCCAATGAGTAGTTACAACACAGAATTTCTTACATAACAGGAAATTTTCACGTACAAAGAGCCTTTGGAATGAATAAGAAAGTAATAAATAACCATATAATACGAGTAACAATGCACTGATCATCTTGGTCACTATAATAATAACAAACGGAGACGCAGAACGTAAGCAGATTAGTACTTGCGATTGCTTCGACTACCAATTGCCCTCTTTCCCAGCGCTGGCATCACCACACACAATAAAACAGGCACACATATCACAAACAAACGAATATGAAACTACTTACAAACATTATAACACAACCAAAAGACGAACGAAGAGCAGACAGTCATTCTTGTGAACACTTTACACAATACAGGAACCACACAGTTATAGTGAAGTGTTCGATTGAAACATATTAGAAATCACCAAAAATCGGACATCCTGATGAACGGGGCCAACTAGGTACAACACCAGGACAACACATACTGAACAACAATATCACCAAATAGTAATTTAAGTTTATGGAACATCTGCTTCAGAAAGTTACTACTTTGTTAACACTAAATAACAAAAAGCATAATCATTATACAACGTAATTACTACATACATACAATGAGGTGACAACAACAATGTAATACCTTTTAATAACGCGTCGGACCTCCTTTTTCCAGGCGTAGTCCAGCAACTGAACATGGTTTCGACTCGACAAATCGTCGAAAGTCCCCTGCAGAAATATTGATCCGTGCTGCCTTTATACCCGTCCATAACTACGAAAGTGTTACAGGTGCAGGATTTTGTCCATGGACTAACTTCTCGATTATGCCCCATAAATGTTCGGTGCGATTCATGCCGGACGATCTGGGTGGGCAAATCCTTCGCTCGAATTGTTCAAAAAGTTCTTGAAACAAATTTAGACAACTTGAGGCCCGATGACATGGGGCATTGTCATCTACAAAAATTCCATCGTAGCTTGGGAACATGAAGTCCATGAATGGCTGCAAATTGTCTCCACGTAATCAAACACATCATTTTCAGTCAATGATCGGTTCAGTTGAACCAGAGGACTCAGTCCATTCCATGTAAACACTGACCACACCATTATGGAGCCACCACCGGCTTTCACAGTGCCTTGTTGACAGTTTGGATCCATGACTTCGTGAGGTCTACGCCACACTCGAACCCTACCATCAGCTCTCACCATCTGGAATCGGGACTCATCTTGCCAGGCAATGGTTTTCCAGTACTCAAGGGACCAACTGATACGGTCACGAAGCCAGGAGCATCGCTGCCAGGCGATGTCGTGCTGTTAGCAAAGGCACTCGCGTCGGTCGTCTGTTGCCACAGTCCATTAACGGCAAATTTCGCCACACTGTCCCAACGGATACGTTCGCCGTACGTCCTCCATTGATTTCTACGGTTATTTCACGCAGTATTGCTTGCCTGTTAGCACTGACCGTTATTCTCGGCCAACTTAAGGTCGTCGGCCACTGCGTTCTCCCTGGTGAGAGCTAATTCCTGAAATGTGGTATCGTCGGCGCGCTCTTGAGACTAGAACTCGGAATACATAATTATCTAACAATATCCCATGCGTCTAGCTTCAGCTACCATTCCTCGTTCAAAGTCCGTTAATTCCAATTGTGAGGCCATAATTACTTCGGAAACATTTTCGTATAAATTACCTGAGTACAAATGGCAACTCCGCCAAAACACCGTCCTTTTACGCCTAGCGTACGCTATACTACCGCCATCTGTATATGCTCTTGTCGCTGCCGCATAACCTTGTCACCTCAGTGCAAAACAAACATATATTACTGGAAAATTTTGTACATGGCTGCACGTTCGTAGACCGTTAATAGTTACAATTAAAAGAAAACAGCCCTCGGTCACTAATTTTTAACGAATTAACCGGGTCTCAACACTGCTAGGAGTGTCTTCCTCAGAATTTAAACCAAAGGATGGTCTATAACATGGTCACAGAATTATGACTAAAAACGTATGACACAAATTATAAGTACGGAATTATCGTGAAAGACTGGTTTAAATTCTGAGGAAGACACTCCTAGCAGTGTTGAAACCCGGTTAATTCGTTAAAAATTAGTGACCGAGGGCTGTTTTCTTTTAATTGTTGATATATTACTGGCCCTTGAAGATACTCCCTGATTGAAGAAGCGAAATGCGTATGGCACAAAACAAGCAGACGCCTGTCATGCTTTTTCCAAAGAGACAGCTGTTCTCATCGCCAAGAATACACAAGAAGTAATTAAGGAACGACGGGAAACATATCAAATGTGATGAACTAGAATTCCAGAGCTCCCCATGGGAACAGAAATTTTCAGAGTTGATCGTCGACAAAGCTGCAGTTACCTTTTTAGAGATTTCCATCGCTCTGATTGGCTCCCCTGGCGTAACGTCGAAGACGTCGACGAGCCGAGAAGCGGGTTCAGCCTGCTCGTCCAGCCACTTGGCCACTTTGTACACCTGCCCCTTAGCTGAAAACGGAAACAAGAGTGGGCAATGCGGCTCTGCTACCAGAAGGGCCATCGAGAAGTCGTCGACACAGCAGCGTCCTTACTTGTCCCTGCGAAGTAGACGGTGAACTCCTGGCCCCTGGCACCGGTGACGGCGTCCACGACCAGTCTGGTAAACAGCACGTCCTTCACGTAGAAGATGGGCCGCCCGTGCTCGTGAGGAACCGCCGAGTCCATCAGCGGATGCGAGCGGATGAAGTTCAGCACGGCATCTGCAACACACGTGCCTCGTGTCTCCACTTTACAGCTGCAGTCACAAGAGTGTGGTGCTCACGGAGACAAATACACTTTCTGATTCTAAATCTGCATTTGCCTGCAGAGTACAGCAAGCCACGGCAGGACGGATTTTGCGTGAATTTCCACACAGCCGCTAACCAAGTTAATTCTGACACATGTTGTGTTACCAGTGTTGGCCAGCTTTTACGAATGTTAATAACTGCATTGTAGAATACACAGCTGGATATTGTATTTTTGTCTATGTATGTCACCCAGTTCCAAACCATCCAAGGGCCATACCTTTCGAGACGTTACATCCACAAAGAAACTGGTATAGACATGCATATTCAAATAAAGAGATATGTAAACAGGCAGAATACGGCGCTGCGGTCGGCAACGCCTATGTAAGACAACAAGTCTAGGGCAGTTGTTAGATCGGTTACTGCTGCTACAATGGCAAGTTATCAAGATTTAAGTGAGTTTCAACGTGGTGTTATTGTCGGAGCACAAGCGATGTGACATAGCATCTCCGAGGTAGCTATGAAGAGGAGATTTTCCCCTACGTGAGTATCAGCAATCCGGTAAAACACCAGATCTCCGACATAGCTGCTTCCGGAAGCAAGAGCGGGACCAATGACGACCGAAGAGAACCGTTCAGGGTGACACAAGTGCAACCCTTCCGCAAATTGCTGCAGATTTCATTGCTCAGCCATCAACAAGTGTCAGCGTCCGAACCATTCACCGAAACATCATCGATGTGGGCTCTCGGCCCACTCGTGTACCCTTGATGACGGCACGACACAAAGATTTACGCGTTGCCTGCCATCAAGACCGACACTGGACTGTTGATGACTGGGAACATGTTACCTGGTCGGACGAATTTCGTTTCAAATTGTATTGACGTGTACGGGTATGGAGACAAACTCACGAAACCATGGACCAGCGCACTATACAAGCTGGTGGAGGCTCTGTAATGGTGTGGGGTGCGTGCAGTTGGAGTGATATGGGACCCCTGATACCTCTAATACGACTCTGACAGGTGGCACATACGTAAACATCCTGCCTGATCACCAGCATCCATTCACGTCCATTGCGCGTTCCGACGAACTTGGGCAATTCCAGCAGTACAATGCGACACCCCACATGTCCACAATTGCTACAGTGAGGCTCCAAGACCACTCTTCTGAGTATAAACACTTACGCTAGCCACCGAACTCTCCAGACATTAACACTATTGAGCATAGTGGGTTGCCTTGCAACCTGCTGTTCCGAAGAGATCTCCACTCCCTCGTACTCTTGCGGATTTATCGACAGTCCAGCAGGATTCATAGTGCCAGTTCCCTCCAACAGTACTTCAGACATTAGTCGAGTCCATGATACGTCGTGTTGCGGCACTTCTGCGTCGTCAGGAGAGCCCTGCACGATATTAAGCAAGTGTACCAGTTTCTTTTGCTCTTTAGTGTATATGAACATATATGATGCAATAAATATTGACCAATTTACTTAAGATTTTTATACGATACTCTAACAAATTTCTTTAAACAGAAACGTACAGGTAAATATATGTCTGAACGTTTGTTAGAGCATCACCTAAATATCTGAAGCAAAACGCCCAAGAACTTTCCGAGACGTTTGTTAACATTATTTTCTCTGTATATATCATTATATACATATTTATACAGGGTGTTACAAAAAGGTACGGCCAAACTTTCAGGATACATTCCTCACACACGAAGAAAGAAAATATGTTATGTGGACATGTGTCCGGAAACGCTTACTTTCCATGTTAGAGCTCATTTTACTACTTCTCTTCAAATCACATTAATCATGGAATGGAAACACACAGCAGGCACAAGTTCTTGCAGCTCAGGTAGAGTATCCCGTATGAAATCATGATAACGTGCTCCACTGAGCTTAGGTGGAAGAACATGGGGCCCAATCAAGACATCACCAACAATGCCTGCCCAAACGTTCACAGGAAATACCTGTTGATGACGTGATTGCACAATTGTTGGATGAACCATTCGCAGAAGTGTACCCGTGGAGGCGAATCAGCTGCTGATAGTGCCTGCACACGCTGTACATGGTACAGAAACAACTGGTTCTCACGTAGCACTCTCCATACAGTGACGTGGTTAACGTTACCTTGTACAGCAGCAACTTCTCTGACGCTGACATTAAGGTTATCGCCAACTGCACGAAGAATTGCCTCGTCCATTGCAGGTGTCCTTGTCGTTCTAGGTCTTCTCCAGTCGCGAGTCATAGGCTGGAATGTTCCGTGCTCCCTAAGACGCCGATCAACTGCTTCCAACGTCTTCCTGTCGGGACACCTTCGTTCTGGAAATCTGTCACGATACAAACGTACCGCGCCACGGCTATTGCCCCGTGCTAATCCATACATCAAATGGGCATCTGCCAACTCCGCATTTGTAAACATTGCACTGACTGCAAAACGACATTCGTGATGAACACTAACCTGTTGATACTGCGTACTGATGTGCTTGTTGCTAGTACTGTGGAGCAATGAGTCGCATGTCAACACAAGCACCGAAGTCAACATTACCTTCCTTCAATTGGGCCAAATGGCGGTAAATCGAGGAAGTACAGTACATATTGACGAAACTAAAATGAGCTCTAACATGGAAATTAAGCTTTTCCGGACACATGTCCACATAACACACACAAATAAAGAAGTGTGTGAGGAATGTTTCCTGAAAGTTTGGCCGTACCTTTTTGTAACACCCTGTATATCGTATAAAGCTACCTGGCGGATTAAAACTGTATGCCGACCCGAGACCCGAACTTGGGACCTTTGCTTTTCGTGGGCGAGTGCTCTACCGATTGAGCCACCCAAGCTAGACTCAAGACCCTTCTCGCAGCCGGCCGCGGTGGCCGAGCGGTTATAGACGCTTCAGTCCGGAACCGAGCGACTGCTACGGTCGCAGGTTCGAATCCTGCCTCGGGCATGGATCTGTGTGATGTCCTTAGGTTAGTTAGGTTTAAGTAGTTCTACGTTCTAGGGGACTGATGACCTCAGATGTTAAGTCCCGTAGTGCTCAGAGCCATTTGAACCATTTGAACCTTTTCGCAGCTTTTCTGCCGCCAGTGCCTGATTCTCCTATCTTCCAAACATCACAGAAGCTCTCCTGAAAAACTAATACTTCTGGAAGAAAGGGTTTTGCAGAGACATGGCTTAGCCACAGGCTGGGTGATATTTCCAGTATAAAATTTTCACTTTGCACCTGAGTGTGCGCTAATATCAAATTTTTCGGTCCGACAAACAGTTTAATCTGCCACGAAGTTTCATATCTGAGCATAGGCAGCTGCAAAGTGAAAAATTCTTTGTGTATACCATATACAGGATGTCCCAGCTATCTTGTCCACCCAAAATATCTTTGTAACAATAACAGCTATTGGAAAACGACTTTCACCGGTATCAATGTAGGGCTGGGGCCCATGAATGTACATATTTGGAAACGTTCTAAAACGAAAGAATATGTGTTTTTAACACAAACTTCTGTTTTTTTAAAGGGACCTCCTATATTTTTTCTTCAGGAATCCATAGCATGACAAATCACATACACAATGGCGTTGATTGCATCGCAATATTCCCATTACATCCCGAGATATTAAGACGCGAAGTTGACGCTTGAAACACCCGACATGCGCTGCTAGCGCACGTCCTGAGGCTCAGGCGTGAACCCCATGTTGCCCGTAATCGCGATGTGATTGAAATGCGTGATCACACCTCCATACTTATCAAGAGGTCCAAAACGAATAATACGGTCTGCTGCCATCAACTCTCATAAGCACATAATGGTTTCCCTCTTGCACGTTTTACGTATCTACGTACACAATGTGAACCAGTACCGATCGGTGTACACCCGTCAGTTTGTCTCATTTATCCAGCACACCCAATATAAGGTTTATCTAATGCGTTATATGACCCATTGTGCCTGTCGCACAGGGCCTGGCTCTACCTAGTCAAGTGTCCAACGTAGTTCCCACTACTTCCACAGTTACCACTTCGCCTTGTTTATGATTTGCGACCCATGCAAACTCCTGTACTCCACCACCCTCCGAGCATCCAATTTGTTGTTGCTTTGGCGTGCAGTACACCGCTTGCCAGTGTCGTCGTGCATCAGAGTAATCTAGTGACGGCACGGACGTAGTACACATTGTGAATAAACGTTGTGTTGTGGAACTTATACTGTACAGTATAATGTACACACATGAAGATATGGTTGAAATGCTGCTGATCTATGGAGAATGTACGTTGACGGGAAATACGTTATGAGATTGCTTGTTTGTTGATAGTACTGTTAGCGAACATTATGATTATTAAGTTAATATGTCTGTTTTCTACCCTACTCTACATACCTGTACTGTACCCTGTTGTAGGTGGACGAAATGCTGTTCGAGCAGAACGACTGTACAGAAGACGATTCCCTGACAAGCCATCGACTTCTCGCCGGATGTTTGGTCGTCTCACATCTTGTCTACGTGAAACGGGAAGCTTAAATCCAAGACCTCGACATCCTCCTAGAACACGCACAGATGAACGTGCTGAAGTTGCTGTGCTCGCTATCATAGCTGTGAATCCACAAATCAGCACACGTCAAATTGAACGTGAAGTTGGTGTGTCGAAATCAAGTGCACAGCGTATTCTTAAACGTCATAAATTTCATCCTTACCATGTTCATTTACACCAGGATCTTCATGGAAATGATTTCAGCAATAGGGTAACATTTTGCCGGTGGGCTCAGCAAAAACTTCTGACTAATCCAAATTTTTTTGCAGATGTTCTCTTTACCGACAAGGCATCATTCGCCAACAAAGCAGTTGTCAATATGAGGAATATGCATTATGGGTCCGCAGACAATCCAAAATGGCTCCGTCAGGTAGAGCATCAACGTCCATGGAAAGTTAAAGTTGGTGTGGGATTCTTGGAGATACCATTATCGGACCTTTCTTTATAAATGGCATCCGAAATGGCAGACAATACTCCAGATTTAAACGACACAATCTTCCTGTTCTCTTGGACACCGTACCTCTGAACCGGAGAATGGTCATGTGGTATCAGCATGACGGATGCCCTGCACATAACGCCTTACGAGCACGACGACTTCTGAACCGTAAGTTCCCTGGTAGGTGGATTGTACGAGGTGGCCGAGTTAGGGGCCTGCCCGATCTCCGGACCTTACACCGCTGGATTATTTTCTTTGGGGAGCAGTGGAGGATGCTGTTTACCAACATGAACCAACAACACCAGAGGACATGAAGCAACGCCTTATTGATGCTTGTCCAGCTATCAAAGAGGAAACAGTAGCACGAAGTAGGGCATCCTTCATCCGCAGAGTGACCCTATGTATGCAAGCCAATTGGCATCACTTTGAGCATGAGATGTGAACGCTATGTTTAGTATGTAGTGCTGGTATCACAGTGGAAGTTTCTACAAAGGGCAATTTTACCCAGTGATGTTAAGAAACATTTGTTTGCAACAATTTGTCATTTAACGCATTAGATAAACATAACATTGATAATTATGTGATAATAAAACTAATTGGTTAAACATGTTTACAGTCATCTTCTACGTCCTACCTGAACTTCCCAAATCAAAACATTTTTACCCAAACAACGGTAAACCTTTAGTCCACTTGCTCGTTTCACTAAAACCATCAACATGAATTTTACTATTACGAGTGAATGAATAACTGTCACTTGCACTAGATCTACAGTAAAGTAAACTTTTAACGTTGAACGGCATTACCTTTTTAGTAACGGATTAACGATAAGCGAAGTTAACTTTGTGACTAACGTTGCGGTACACAGATATGTTACAGAACCGCATCCCCCCTAGCCTATGCGATAAATACCTGCTGGAATGT
This sequence comes from Schistocerca serialis cubense, assembly GCF_023864345.2. NCBI lineage: Eukaryota > Metazoa > Arthropoda > Insecta > Orthoptera > Acrididae > Schistocerca > Schistocerca serialis. Next base: position 547,054,278 of record NC_064644.1, read on the forward strand.
ACGACGTTAATGCGGGATGGCAGCAGACCGTATTATTCGTTTCGGACCTCTTGACAAGTATGGAAGTGTGATCACGCATTTCAATCACATCGCGATTACGGGCAGCATGGGGTTCACGCCTGAGCCTCATGACGTGCGCTAGCAGCGCATGTCGGGTGTTTCAAGCGTCAACTTCGCGTCTTAATATCTCGGGATGTAATGGGAATATTGCGATGCAATCAACGCCATTGTGTATGTGATTTGTCATGCTATGGATTCCTGAAGAAAAAATATAGGAGGTCTCTTTAAAAAAACAGAAGTTTGTGTTAAAAACACATATTCTTTCGTTTTAGAATGTTTCCAAATATGTACATTCATGGGCCCCAGCCCTACATTGATACCGGTGAAAGTCGTTTTCCAATAGCTGTTATTGTTACAGAGATATTTTGGGTGGAGAAGATAGCTGGGACACCCTGTATATGACAAATATGTAGCCGATGACTTGAAATGTTTACTACATAATCGTTGAAAAATTTGAAGTAAATAGCTCAAAAACATTTTCGAGGGCTTTTGGTAACAATGTGCAGTATCGACTTGTCTTTTTCTAACGTTGTTTCCTCTTTATATAGTATATATATTTATGTATGACATATCTTTTAAAAAATTAATGTTGTATCCCACTGAAGGTTTATTAGCGTAGCAAGCAAAAATGAGAAGTAAATCGGCCAAAAACTCTTCCAGAGTTTTTCTGACATCATTTTCTCTTTATATAGTACAAACATTTACATACCACATATATTTAAAAAATAATTTTAGCCTGTGCCTGTCCGAAGGTTCATGTTAAAATCTGAAGGAAAGATTTTTCCTCAGAACGTTTCCACTGTCTGTGTGTGGCCAATGTCTGTCCAAACGTTCATAGGAGAATCATGTAAATATTTGAAGTAAATTAGTCAAGAATTTGCGAGTTTTTTTGGTAACAATATGCAACGTCGGCTTGACTTTGTATGATATTATACATTTTAAATACGAGTAAGTATATGGATACTACAATTTAAAAAATGTAGCCTCTAACTGCCTAAAGGTTTTTTTAGAGTGCAATTTCAAAATTTGAAATCAATCGCTCAAGAAACTGTCGATAAAATTTGTTAACAACATTTCCTGTTTAAATAATTAATTTTTACTTGTATACCATACAAAAATATGTAGTGCATGTCCGTCCAAACGCTTACTAGATTACCATTTAAAAACTTACAGTAAATTGGTCAAGAACATGTCCAGAATTTTTCTGAGATTATTTCGTCATTATATAGTACACACATTGATATACCATATGTGGTGTCACCGCCAGACACCACACTTGCTAGGTGGTAGCCTTTAAATCGGCCCCCGTCCGTTAGTATACGTCGGACCCGCGTGTCGCCACTATCAGTGATTGCAGACCGAGCGCCGCCACACGGCAGGTCTAGAGAGACTTCCTAGCACTCGCCCCAGTTGTACAGCCGACTTTGCTAGCGATGGTTCACTGACAAAATACGTTCCCATTTTCCGAGACGATAGCCTTCAGCTGCGTCATTTGCTACGACCTAGCAAGGCGCCATTATCAGTTGTTATTGATATTGTAAATAATGTACAGACAAGAGCTATGTTCAACATTAATGGATTAAAGTTAAGTATTCCACCAAGTACCACCTTTTTTCTGAAGTCTTAATTCCTTGTCATGTTCCAGACCTCACGCCAACCTGCGTGAGCTTAAACGCATGCCTTTCGTCTTCCTCCAAACTCCGTGGGTTGGCTCCTGCCAATCCACAACACCATACATATATTAACCTTTCCGTGGGAGCATTTTTGAAGCAACTTTTTGCCATCCTATTAGAATTGTGACCAACTGACTATATTTATTTTTTGATAATTTTATTTTGGTGATTTAGGACTGAAAACTATGGTGGTACATATATCACCATGGCACCTCTGTGAGATATTAAAATTAAGATGGTAAACAGATTTCTCACTACCGTTTCGTAAGCTATTATGTGTTGCCATTAGATGTAAAAAATAATGAACAGTGTTTTCTTTTTTGTTTTATGTTTTCTTTTTCTTCATTTTAAAAAATATTTGTTACCGATGCTAAAGTTTACTTTCCACAATGTGAAAACAATCGTAGAAACTTTATCATGCAGGAAAGGTATGAGCTGACACGAGTCACAGTATTGTGTATTGCAGAAGCGAAGAAATGTGTTCCGACAACAGTTGATCCTACTTCAGCCAGTAACTGATTGTTGTAGCAGTTTTCATGCACCGGGTGCAGTGTACTACCAAAATATGTTAGGCATAGGTCAAGGTGGTAAGACGTATTCCCAAAAGCTTCGGGATACCCCTAAGTTAGTGGTATATATGCTTCCCAAGGACCGAAAATGACAGATTAATTTTGTGGTAAGTGTACTTCCCAAGCCCCTTCTACAAACTAATTTGTTGGTAGCCATACTTCCCACCAATTATTGAAACAACATTTTTTGGTGGGATATATACTTGCCACAGCCGTGAATGCTACATCTCACAGTAAACTGAAACTACAGCTGGTGCAGCGGACTGCCACTTTATGACAGACGCGTAGAAGAGTGGTAACACATATTTCCTTAAACACTGTAATGAAATAGAGTCAGTGGAAGTATATCCCTCACGCCTCGCGAAAGTGTTAAAGTAGCTTGCGTATTTCACAGGGTTATTGTCGTGTAAATATCTGAAGGAAAATTGTCTAGAACTTGTTCAGATGTCTGCTCACAACATTCCCCATTTACATAGTAAATATATATTTGTATACAACATACATAAATAATGTGTAACCTATGTCCGTCTGAACGTTTATTGAAGTATCGTGTAAAAATTTAATCTAAATCGGCCATGAGCGAACTATGTTGCCTCTGCATATATTATTACATAGAAAATTAGATACCATATATATATTAAAGATATGTAGCCAATGTCCATCGAAACTTTTATTAGATTATAGTTTAAAATTTTGACGCAACAAGTCCAGACTTTTGCTAAGAACGTTTCCGATAAACTATAGTGAATATACCGGGTGATCAAAAAGTCAGTATAAATTTGAAAACTTAATAAACCACGGAATAATGTAGATAGAGAGGTAAAAATTGACACACATGCTTGGAGTGACGTGGGGTTTTATAAGAATAAAAAAAACCACCCGATATTGCTAGACGCGTGAAAGATCTCTTGCGCGCATCGTTTGGTGATGATCGTGTGATCAGCCGCCACTTTCGTCATGCCTGTCCTCCCAGGTCCCCAGACCTCAGTCCGTGCGATTATTGGCTTTGGGGTTACGTGAAGTCGCAAGTGTATCGTGATCGACCGACATCTCTAGGGATGCTGAAAGACAACATCCGACGCCAGTGCCTCACCATAACTCCGGACATGCTTTACAGTGCTGTTCACAACACTATTCCTCGACTACAGCTATTGCTGAGGAATGATGGTGGACATATTGAGCATTTCCTGTAAAGAACATCATCTTTGCTTTGTCTTACTTTGTTATGCTAATTATTGCTATTCTGATGAGATGAAGCGCCATCTGTCGGACATTTATTGAATGTTTGTATGTTTTTGGTTCTAATAATACCCCATGTCGTTCCAAGCATGTGTGTCAATTTGTACCTCTCTATCTACATTATTCCGTGATTTGTTCAGTTTTCAAATTTATACAGACTTTTTGATCATATGGTATATTTTTATGTCATATATATATTGAAAATATGTAGCCTATTTCGTCAAACCATTTATTAGAGCAACGTGTAAAAATTCTAAGTAAATCAGTCCGGTACTTGTCTCAATATAGCAGTATAAATTATCGATGTGTGATGATAGTCGGCTGTTACTTGGTGTGAAATGAATTTATAGGAGAAAGTAGCATGTGTCCGTCTGAAGATTTATTATAGTATCGTGTAAAAATTTAAACTAAACAGGTCAAGAACATGTCCAGATTTTCTCTGACATCATCTCCCCTTTATACACTGTATTCTGTGTATTTATACACCACATTTATTTAAAACAGTCCATCGCCACAGTACCGAGGGGCCTGCTGCGATGGTGGCTCAATCTCTTCGAACGAAAGCAAAAAACAATAAAATATGCGACATAAATGACCAGTTAAACGATACACTACGGGATTATACAAAAATGCCTTGACAGTTAAATATTTGTGTTTCAAGAAAAAGATCGAAGTTCACTTTGGCGGTATTTTCAACTATGTGCCACTAACTCTGCAGGCCATCTGATACCATGGCGTAGAACCAGACTTTCCCACCAATGTTAATTTATTTTCCGCTGTCGAGATATATAAAAAATAAATAATGCATGTCATTTCTGGTCATTTATACTTGTATTTTCTTCCAAGAGTTGAAATTTGAAAAGGAAAATCCGTGATGCTGTTGACAAATAGATATTAATGTGTATTTCTCTCATGATATGTTATATGTAACACAATTTATAGGGTACGTTTTGTAATTTCGTGTATTATTTCCTTATTGATGCAGAAACACGTTTATAACTGACAGTATATGTGTATGAATCTTATGTCATTAAATCGTTTTTCCCTACGGTGTTACTGTTCTTTGTCGATGTATATTTTATGGTCATTTTATTTTTATTGTAGTCACTATTCTACACCAGCATTCATTGAATTGACAACTGTACTACCATAAACAGTTACTACATACAGTCTATGTGCTCAGTTTGTTGAGATTAAAACTAGACCCCCATGTAAGTACTGAAATAACTGGGCATAGAGTATTTGTAATGATCATGCATTACATTGGTATGCGTATTTTTATAATATCTGTATATTTTCATAAAACTTATGTCAGACGATGATTTTTAGAAAACTGTAACATTTAATAAAGAATTCTGCTGTCAATAATTTTTCATAAATGAAATTTGCGTCAAATCTGAATGGTCGACTACCTCAGCTACAGACGAATTCCTGGATCACGTAATGGTCATCTTACATACATACCGTCAGGCACATTACAAGTATGAAGGTTGGCATTGATTGATGTATCTAACATAACTATGATGTTGTAGACGAAAAGCTTGATTACTATGTACTTCCAGCATAAATATATTATGTGTGTACACTTCACATATTGGACTATGTTTATAAAACATTAATGGGGAGAAAGGAAAGGACTGATAATTTCCCTACCCGGTTCGCGGATAGTAGAATGCTCGCTAGATACACTATGTGATCAAAAGTATCCGGACACCTTGCTGAAAATGACTTACAAGTTCCTGGCACCCTCCATCGGTAATGCTGCAATTCAGTATGGTGTTGACCCACTCTTAGCCTTAATGACAGCTTCCTCTCTTGCAGGCATACGTTCAGTCACGTGCTGGAAGGTTTGTTGGGGAATGGCGGCCCATTCTTCATGAAATGCTGCACTGAGGAGAGGTATCGATGTCGGTCGATCAGGCCTGGCACGAAATCGGCGTTCCAAAACATCCCAAAGGTATCATGTAGGACTCAGGTGAGGACTCTGTACAGGCTAGTTCAATACAGGGATGCTATAGCTTTGTAACCACTCTGCCACAGGTCGTGCTTGAAATATGCAATAGCCATCCCCAAAATGCCCGAATTGCTCTTCAACAGTGGGAAGCAGAAAAGTGCTTAAAACATCAATGGAGGTCTGTGTTGTGATAGTACCATGGAAAACAACAAGGGGAGCAATCCGCCTCCATGAAAAATACGACCACATCATAACACAACCGCCTCCGAATTTTACTGTTGGCACTACATACGCAGGCAGATGACGCTCACCGGGCATTCGCCATATCCACACCCTGCCATCGGATCTCCACATTGTGTACCGTGATTCGTCACTCCACACAACGTTTTTCCTCTGTTCAAGTGTCCAATTTTTACACTCCTTACACGAAGCGAGGCGTCGTTTGGCATTTAAAGGCGTGATGTGTGGCTTATGAGTAGCCGCTCGACCATAAAATCCAAGTTTGCTCACCTCCCGCCTAACTGTCATAGCACTTGCAGTGGATCCTGATGCAGTTTGGAATTCCTGTGTGATGGTCTGGATATATGTCTGCCTACTACACATTACGACCCTCTTCAACAGTCGGTGGTCTCTGCCAGTCAACAGACTAGGTAAGCGTGCATGCTTTTGTGCTGTAGGTGTCCCTTCACGTTTCCACTTACCTATCACATCGGAAACAGTGTTTATGAGTGTGGAAATTTCGCGTATGACGTATGACAGAAGTGATACCGAATCACCCGACCATGTTCGAAGTCCGTGAGTTCCGCTGAGCGCCCCAGTGTGCTTTCTCACGATGTTTAATGACTACTGAGGACGCTGATATGGAGTATCTGGCAGTAAGTGGCAGCACAATGCACCTAATATGAAAAACGTATGATTTTTGGGGGTGTCCGGATATTTTTGATCACATATGCTGGAGGCTAGAGAAGTTAATTACCAATAGTGGGCCAGAACTAGTAGCTGTTGTCTCGTTGTGCGATACTGGGTTGTCAAAGGCTAAAGGGACAAAATATTAGAGTAAGGATGGCCGTTGTGCAGCGGCTAGCTCCTCACACATATATTGTTGTTGTTGTGGTCTTCAGTCCTGAGACTGGTTTGATGCAGCTCTCCATGCTACTCTATCCTGTGCAAGCTCCTTCATCTCCCAGTACCTACTGCAACCTACATCCTTCTGAAACTGCTTAGTGTATTCATCTCTTGGTCTCCCTCTACGATTTTTACCCTCCACGTTGCCCTACAATACTAAATTGGTGATCCCTCGATGTCTCAGAACATGTCCTACCAACCTATCCCTTCCACTAGTCAAGTTGTGCCACAAGCTCCTCTTCTCCCCAGTTCTATTCAATACCTCCTCATTAGTTATGTGATCTACCCATCTAATCTTCAGCATTCTTCTGTAGCACCACATTTCGAAAGCTTCTATTCTCTTCTTGTCTAAACTATTTATCGTCCACGTTTCACTTCCATACATGGCTACGCTCCATACAAACACTTTCAGGAACAACTTCCTGACATATAAATCTATACTCGATGTTAACAAATTTTTCTTTTTCGGAAACGCTTTCCTTGCCATTGCCAGTCTACATTTTATATCCTCTCTACTTCGACCATCATCAGTTATTTTGCTCCCCAAACAGCAAAACTCCTTTACTAGTTTAAGTGTCTCATTTCCTAATCTAATTCCCTCAGCATCACCCGACTTAATTCGACTATATTCCATTATCCTCGTTTTGCTTTTGTTGATGTTCATCTTATATCCTCCTTTCAAGACACTGTCCATTCCGTTCAATTGCTCTTCCAGGTCCTTTGCTGTCTCTGACAGGATTACAATGTCATCGGCGAACCTTAAAGTTTTTATTTCTTCTCCGTGGATTTTAATACCTACTTCGAACTTTTCTTTTGTTTCCTTTATTGCTTGCTCAATATACAGATTGAATAACATCGGGGATGGGCTACAACTCTGTCTTACTCCCTTCCCAACCACTGCTTCCCTTTCATACCCCTGGACTCTTATAACTGCCATCTGCTTTCTGTACAATTTGTAAATAGCCTTTCGCTCCCTGTATTTTACCCTTGCCACCTTCAGAATTTGAAAGAGAGTATTCCAATCAACATTGTCAAAAGCTTACTCTAAGTCTACAAATGCTAGAAACGTATGTTGGCCTTTCCTTAATCTTTCTTCTAAGGTAGGTCGTAGAGTCAGTATTGCCTCACGTGTTCCAACATTTCTACGGAATCCAAACTGATCTTCCCCGTGGTCGGCTTCTATCAGTTTTTCCATTCGTTTGTAAAGAATTCGCGTTATTATTTTGCAGCTGTGACTTATTAAACTGATAGTTCGGTAATTTTCACGTCTGTCAACACCTGCTTTCTTTGGGATTGGAATTATTATATCTTCTTGAAAGAATGAAATGCTAAAAATCCTATTAATGTGCCCCAAGAGTAACTGTTACCATCAACCAGTAGAATGACCAATGGTTTTGCGTGCGTGTGCGTGCGTGTGTGTGTGTTTGTGGGGGGGGGGGGGGGGGGGGAACTGGGGCAGTAGAACAGCACATCGACCAGTGAATCAAGGTCGAGTGGTTAAAATTCCACGAGCTGTGTGCCGAGTTCTCCTCCCCTGTTGTCGAGTGCTGACTCACTGCCGTGTCGCCTACAGTCCAGTCCTGATGCAGCAGTGACGTCACAGGTGCTCTCCGTCGCCGAACAAGGCAATATTTACGTCCCGCGTCGGACGCCAGCGCTTCAGCGTCGCTATCGCCGAATGCGACATTGGACGCAACCTTTTACTGGGCGCGTCTCCTGTGATTATAATTCCAGTAGCGTCCTTTGTTACGGTATCCCAGAAGGCGTTTTACTTCGTGATAGCGGATATAGTTTCGAAGGCAATTCCTAGTCTATATTCCAAATCGTGTTCTTAAACCGTAAATTTTTTAGAACAGTGTAGGCGTAAACACCTCTCACGATTTACCCAACTTCGCTCTAGAATGCACACTGTTTTAACACTCACAGATCACCTTATGTACGTTGAAAACTGTTGCTCACATAGTTTTACAAACCTTATTACTTGCAGTAATTTTGTTGGAGGCTGGATACTGAGTTAATGTCATGTGTCTTTAGGAGCCAGGTAAACTTCTCCGTCACTGAGGCACAAAGTAGTAAGAACGCAAGCGTCCTGCTTTATTCTTTCGGATTATTTCGTCTACGCGCCTCACCTGAAGTCGCCAGTGATATCCGTCGACAATTACAGCCATTTCAAAGAGAGTTTTTCTTCGTGGCTCTCTTCTTGTGCCAGATTTTCGGCCTCTGCGTTCAGGTCTCCCAATAATTCTGTCAGGATTGCACATGGTGTGGACGCACATGAACAGGTCGGCGACGGAACGTTGAAAGGAACTGCGGTTTACTGGAGGCAAATCCAACGCCATATCCTCAAATTTTACCATAGAAGGTTGCGGCAGATAGAGCTAATGGGCTTCCAAACACAACACTGACCATATAGTCAAAATGCTGACACCCACAGAAGAAGCAGGAGCGAGAAATAGCGAAACAAAATTTGAGAAAGTACTGGAATCGATTAGGTGAATGAAACTCTATAATACAAAGATCTCGCAGCATATGACGTAATTGAGTGGTAAGCATCGTTCTGTTTTACGTACCCAGTTTATAAGAATGACGCTAAATCAATTTGTAATGAAATCTGATTTGGTAAAGCGTCTGATTTAGGAAAATGGGGTGGCAGTTCCTAAGCGGCGGACGGAGATGAAGGTGGTGTGAAGAAATGGTTCAAATGGCTCTGAGCACTATGGTACTTAACATCTGAGGTCATCAGTCCCCTAGAACTTAGAACTACTTAAACATAACTAACCTAAGGACATCACACACATCTATGCCCCAGGCAGGATTCGAACCTGCGACCGTAGCGGTTACACGGTTCCAGACTGAAGCGCCTAGAACCGCACGACCACACCGGCCGGCTGGTGTGAAGAGAGAAGCCAGAAATTTGTATATCACGAAAATGACGCACCGAAGACTGTGTTTGCAACAAGTGGGAGCGGAGCATTTTCGTACGAAAATACAGTAACTGCAGTAAATAAATCTACAATAATGTATTTCTTCCTACTGACTGCAAAAATTATATTTAACTAGACGAGAACCAAAACTGGCTAAAGGCACTACTGTATACTGTCGTTGAACACCATTTACAGGGGCGGAAACCTGAAACACATCCGGGGATTACATTAAAAGTGTAGCTATCTGCGGAGGTCCACTGTAAGCGAAACTTCGTTAATACAGAACCTATTTATGCAGGAAAATAAATTAGTTCAAATTTTGGCTACCAGGTACAAATCTGGCCTTGTACAGCATCTCGTCTACGTCTCCGGTGCTGATATTGAACAAACTGGGAAAGCCTTTCTCACTTGTTTGGCCTTTCCTGCACACTTTCCATTCCTAGTACATTACATATGGATACATTTCTATTTGTCTTTCTTGTATTCACAGTGCCGGATTTGCAATTCATAACAAAAAATTAGAATTAATTGTTTTCCAGTGAAAATCGGTTCCTTATTAATGCAATAGTACATCTACCAAATTTTGCTACCCTATGATAATTACAACCGACAATGGACCTCTATGAGTTGCTGCACTTTAAGCATAACTATGTGGTATGTCGTTTAAAATTGAAACTGATAATTTCCGTTTGATACTCTGTGTGATGGGAATGGACAATACACCATTTTAAAAGAAATTATACAAGTTATGTTGGAGCTACTATCATACATGGGCCGATACTTACAGAGTTGAGGAAGTGAATGGTGCCCCAAACTATTGATTTCCCATATCATTGACCTAGAATCAAAATACAGGCTGTGACTTTCGGCTAACGATCAATGGCGGCTATGAATAGCCACTAGATGAGTGCTTCTTGAGATGTCCCTCTTGTAAGATGAAGGGAGTGACTACCTTCATCGGACATCAAAATGGTTCAAATGGCTCTGAGCACTATGTGACTTAACATCCGAGGTCATCAGTCCCCTAAAACTTGGAACTACTGAAACCTAACTCACCTGAAGACATCACACACATCCATGGCCGAGGCAGGATTCGAACCTGCGACCGTAGCAGTCGCGCAGTTCCAGACTGAAGCGCGTAGAACCGCTCGGCCACTAAGGCCGGTGAGCGGACATCCTTAGGACTAAAGAGCCTAATTGGAAGAGTCGGTCATACCTGTACAGCATCACTGTACGACTGTGCCGTGAATCGACCATCTTGGAAGTCATAGCATCACGTAGACTGAGTGAGGTGGTGCGATCAGGTGGTGGTCGATGTCTATTTGGGAAAAGCTTCATTTTGTTGGTACAGGAATCTGGTGTGGGTCGTAGTATGTGGTTAGATAGAGTGGGCAGGCAGTTAGTGGTTTTGGATACACATTACTTTAAACGGTTCTTACGGAAGTTGGAGGAAAGTTACTATAGTGGTCATACAAGGGTCACTCCAAAAGAAATGCACACAATTTTTTTAAATCCACCTTTTATTCTACACGTTTGAAAGTTGTATAGTGTGTAGATACATCCTTTAGGAACAATATTTTCATTTATCCAAATAGTTTACATCCCTCTCAACTTCCTTACGCCATGTTGGAACCAGCGCCTGTATACCCGCACGGTAAAATTCTGGACCAACCTGTTGGAGACACTGTTTGGCAGCGTGCACAAGGGAGTCATCATCTTGAAACATTGTTCCACGAAGAGATTCTTTCAGTTTCCCAAAGAGATGATAGTCACTTGGAGCCAGGTAAGGACTGTAAGGTGCGTGTTCCAGTGTTGTCCATCCGAATTTTGAGATCGCTTCCATGGTTTTTTGACTAACATGAGGCCGTGCATTGTCGTGCAACAGCAAAACATCCTGCTTTTGCCGATGTGGTCGAACACGACTCAGTCGAGTTTGAAGTTTCTTCAGTGTCGTCACATATGCATCAGAATTTATGGTGGTTTCACTTAGCATCCTGTCGACAAGCAAGAGTCCTTCAGAATCGAAAAAGCCGTAGCCATAACTTTTCCAGCAGAAGGTGTGGCTTTAAATTTTTTTTTCTTGGGTGGATTTGCATGATGCCACTCTATTGAATGCCTCTTCGTCTCTGGTGGAAAATGATGGAGCCATGTTTCATCGATGGTTCCTCTGAAAGGGCACGGCCGACTTCCTTCCCTAATCCGATGAGACCGATGACCACGCTGTCTGGTCTCCTCCCCCAAACAACCAACCAACCATGTTTCATCACGTGTCACAATTCTTGCAAGAAATTCATCTGCACCATTCTCGTACTGTTCCAAAAGTTTTCTGCATGCCGTTTTTCTTGTTTCTTTGTGATCCACTGTCAACATCCTAGGAACCCACCTGGCACAAACCTATTTAACGCCAACACTTTCAGTATTCTGCAAACACTTCCTTCCCCTATCCCAACGGAGTGTGACAATTCGTTAACTGTGATGCGTCTGTCAGCAGCCACCAATTCGTTAACTCTCTGCACATTGTCTGCAGTGTGTGCAGTTTGAGGCCTGCCGCTGCGAGGACAATCCTCGATACTGCTACGACTGCTTTTATCACGTAACCTGCTTGCCCACCGACTAACTGTACTGCAATCGAGAGCAGTATCTCCGTAGACCTTTTTCGACCTCTTGTGAATGTTTCCCACTGTCTCGTTTTCACAGCACAGGAATTCTATGACAGCACGTTGCTTCTGACGAACGTCAAGTGTAGCAGCCATCTTGAAGACATGCTGTGACAGCGCCACTCACGGGAACAGGTTGAACTAAGTTTGAAAACAAGCGGGAAGGTTGTATCTTCACACTGTAAAACTTTCACACATGCAGAATGAAAACTTTTTTTTACAGAAATAGTGTGCATTTCTTTTCTACATCTACATCTACATCCATACTGTGCAAGCCACCTGACAGTGTGTGGCAGAGGGTACCTTGAGTACCTCTATCGGTTCTCCCTTCCATTCCAGTCTCGTATTGGAAAGAAAGATTGTCAGTATGCCTCTGTGTGGGCTCTAATCTCTCTGATTTTATCCTCATGGCCTCTTCGCGAGATACACGTAGGAGGAAGCAATATACTGCTTGACTCCTTGGTGAAGGTACGTTCTCGAAAATTCAACAAAAGCCCGTACGGAACTACTAAGCATCTCTCTTGCAGAGTCTTCCACTGGAGTTTATCTATCACCTCAGTAACGCTTTCGTGATTACTAAATAATCCTGTAACGAAGTGTGCTGTTCTCCGTTGGATCTTCTCTATGATGGCTAATAAAATTTTTTCTATGAACACATATACTTTTTTATCCAATATCCCAGTTAAAAACTTTTCTAATGAGTGTAGTTTGCAATCTGTCAACGTTCTGCAGAGTTGTAGGGGCAAATTTTTGCCTAATATGAGATTAAGGTTTGAAAATTAAGTTTGTGAAAAAATTTTGGAGGGAGAATCTTTGTCATGGGCCAATCAAAATTTTTCTAAGGACATGTCTTATGCACAATTTGAAATAGAGTTCTTAAAACGGTTCTGGTCTGAAACTGAACAAGCCAGGATAAAGAGCAAGCTTATGAATGGGCCAAATTATAGGGACTATGAAACAGTTTTGTAAAAATGAATTGAAGAAACTTGTACATTTGAGTAAACCCTTTGATGAGCTCACACAGATCGATGCTTTAAAGAGAAGGTTGCCAATTGATGTGCAATGGGACCTAGTTTATGGACAAGATGACAACATTGAACAATTTCTAAACCACGTGGACAAACCAGACAGAATTATAGACAATGTGGGGAAACCAAAAATCTATTTCAATCACGCACAGAGAGGTGGGGATCATAGTTGGGGAAATGCTAATTTTAACAGAAGGAAAACAGTAGATCTAACAACCATAGTTTTCATCATAGGGAACAAAAGAGTCACAATAATAATAATTTCTATTCAAGGGAAAGTGACCCTAGTAATTCCATTATGAGCTATTGTGTGATTGGAAATCTACGTGGGAGACCGATCTACCGATCTTGTTGGTACCTCAGTAGCCTCGTCTGAACCATAACACGCAGGTGGCGCGTGTAAACGGTCAGGTGCCACCACTGCTCGCCTTATCCTTGAAATTTTCCTCAAGGTTGATGGAGGGAACTAACAGTACTTATTGTGCCAGTATGCATGGCTGCACAATGGACGACCATCCGAGAGGGACCTCATATTTTACGCACGGGAGCCAGGGTTGTAACATCTGCCTAGTGAGGGGAGGTGGTCAGGCAGCACCACTGTATCCCTGGTCCTTCGAGTGGCCCTCACAGACACTGGAGCACATCACGCACCTGCCCTACCGACCTGTGACCTGGACGCGACTGGAGCCCACCTGGCAGAGCCCTGGTGTCGTTGACGCAGGAGCCCGGCCGCGGCGTGGGCACGCGGCTCGTGAGCACGGGCAGCCAGGCGGCGCCGCTCGACGCCTGCTCCTTGAAGCGTCCCTCGTCGAAGACGCGCTGCATGTCGCGCAGCAGGAACGAGCAGAGGGCCGAGCCGCGCAGCCCCGTCGTCGGCGTCGTGAACGCCGCGTGGAAGCGGCCCGAGTCCGGCGACGTGCGGTACACGCTCTCTGCAACACGCAACACGGGGAGATGCGGGAGGCTGGTGGAAACTGTAGTAGGCAGGTGGAAAAGGAAGAGGCGGGAAGAGGAGATGGACAGAGAGAGGGGGACAAGAATATGAACAAGTACAGGTTAGAGGGAGAGGTGAACGAAATGGTGGGTGGACGGTACTGAGGTAGAGGGAAGACGAGATGTGCGCAGTATACACTGCTTGATGGCAGCTAAGAAACATCTGACACTTTCTAAGGAACAACTGCTAATTGCTTCGAAACAACCGGCGAATCACTCGAGCAAAGACAGTACACTACTGGCCATTAAAATTGCTACACCACGAAGATGACATGCTACAGACGCGAAATTTAACCGACAGGAAGAAGATGCTGTGATATGCAAATGATTGGCTTTTCAGAGCATTCACACAAGGTTGGCGCCGGTAGCGACACCTACAACGTGCTGACATGAGGTAAGTTTCCAACCGCTTCCTCATACACAAATAGCAGTTGACCGGCGTTGCCTGGTGAAACGTTGATGTGATGGCTCGTGTAAGGAGGAGAAATGAGTTCCATCACGTTTCATCTGCTGACGAATACCTTAGCTCCATTCCTATAGGCTTTGTACTCCGATTCATCTGCTCAAATAACAACTAGGGGATCAGTTACCGTGGGGATGTGCGACTGTTCCCAGTGTCGTGTGCAATTTTGTTACGGTGTTCAACTGCGAAGAATTAGTTTGGATGGAAATATCCATACGTTTTCATTCATTAGTCTGGGCGCTCTTTAATAATGACTTTTCTTGTGACTTGATACAAATTTTCTCATCATTTCGAAGGGCTCTTCTTAGTACTGCCGAATTTGAAATGACTTGCCTTGCCAGTCGATGTGTTGAAAATTATTCTTCAGTCTCTGGGATCAAATTACCTATTGAATACTGTTAATTTTTTTAGTTACAAGATTACACCATAGTACAATTCCGTTCACAGTTTCTTTTAAAATAAAGAAACCATGTCAAGAACCATCATATCCCGAACAGTTACTATATGGCCAATTGGAAGCTGTGTGCAAAGATTTCTGTCAGTATTATCAAAAGCTGACCAAGACAAGACCTGAAGTGAAATAATTTTTCGAGCTGGGAAGCAAGGCGACACAGTATAGAAGACGCAGCGAAGAGCGAAGTATGGTAGCACAATGGTAGAATGTTTTCTTCAACCACGTGATTCTAGCATCATCAAATACTGACGTGTAACTCAGGAAATTCCTAAAATTATATGTCTGCTGAAAACCACTGTATGGATGTAATCCGTGAGCCAGGGGAAATACAGAGAAGTATTAACACTGATAAGCCAAAACATTATGACCACATGCTTAATAGTTTGTTTGTCCGTCTTCGGACCGAAATATGTCAATCGTTCTGCGTATCAGGGGATCCGACGGTTTGTTAGTAGGCTTTCGAAGGCATGTAGACTACTGACCATTAAAATTGCTACACCACGAAGATGACGTGCTACAGACACGAAATTTCACACTTTGATAAAGGTCGGATTGTAGCGTATCGCAATTGCGGTTTATCGTATCGCGATTGCGGTTTATCGTATCGCGACATTGCTGCTCGCGTTGGTCGAGATCCAATGACTGTTAGCAGAATATCGAATCGGTGGGTTCAGGAGGGTAATCTACATCTACATCTACATTCATACTCCGTAAGTCACCTGACGGAGTGTGGCGGAGGGTACCCTGAGTACCTCTATCGGTTCTCCCTTCTATTCCAGTCTCGTATTGTTCATGGAAAGAAGGATTGTCGGTATGCTTCTGTGTAGGCTCTAATCTCTCTGATTTTATCCTCATGGTCTCTTCGCGAGATATACGTGGGAGGGAGTAATATACTGCTTGACTCTTCGGTGAAGGTATGTTCTCTAAACTTTAACAAAAGCCCGTACCGAGCTACTGAGCGTCTCTCCTGCAGAGTCTTCCAGTGGAGTTTATCTATCATCTCCGTAACGCTTTCGCGATTACTAAATGATCCTGTAACGAAGCGCGCTGCTCTCCGTTGGATCTTCTCTATCTCTTCTATCAACCCTATCTGGTACGGATCCCACACTGCTGAGCAGTATTCAATCAGTGGGCGAACAAGCGTACTGTAACCTACTTCCTTTGTTTTCGGATTGCATTTCCTTAGGATTCTTCCAATGAATCTCAGTCTGGCATCTGCTTTACCGACGATCAACTTTATGTGATCATTCCATTTTAAATCACTCCTAATGCGTACTCCCAGATAATTTATGGAATTAACTGCATCCAGTTGCTGACCTGCTATTTAGTAGGTAAGTGATAAGGGATCTATCTTTCTATGTATTCGCAGCACGTTACACTTGTCTACATTGAGATACAATTGCCATTCCCTGCACCATGCGCCAATTCGCTGCAGATCCTCCTGCATTTCAGTACAATTTTCCATTGTTACAACCTCTCGATACACCACAGCATCATCTGCAAAAAGCCTCAGTGAACTTCCGATGTCAACCACAAGGTCATTTATGTATATTGTGAATAGCAACGGTCCTAAGACACTCCCCTGCGGCACACCTGAAGTCACTCTTACTTCGGAAGGCTTCTCTCCATTGAGAATGACATGCTGCGTTCTGTTATCTAGGAACTCTTCAATCCAATCACACAATTGGTGTGATAGTCCATATGCTCTTACTTTTTTCATTAAATGACTGTGGGGAACTGTATCTGACGCCTTGCGGAAGTCAAGAAACACGGCATCTACCTGTGAACCCGTGTCTATGGCCCTCTGAGTCTCGTGGACGAATAGCACGAGCTGGGTTTCACACGACCGTCTTTTTCAAAACCCATGCCGATTCCTACAGAGTAGATTTCTAGTCTCCAGAAAAGTCATCATACTCGAACATAATACGTGTTCCAAAATTCTACAACTGATCGACGTTAGAGATATAGATCTATAATTCTGCACATTTGTTCGACGTCCCTTCTTAAAAACGGGGACGACCTCTGCCCTTTTCCAATCCTTTGGAACGCTACGCTCTTCTAGAGACTTACGGTACACCGCTGCAAGAAGGGGAATATAGTATTTCGGCCTTTAGTCTGTCATCCTCTGTTTCAGTACCATTTTGGTCACAGAGGGTCTGGACATTTTGTTTTGATCCACCTACTGTTTTGACATAAGACCAAAATTTCTTAGGATTTTCTGCCAAGTCAGTACATAGAACTTTACTTTCGAATTCATTGAACGCCTCTCGCATAGCCCTCCTCACACTACATTTCGCTTCGCGTAATGTTTGTTTGTCTACAAGGCTTTGGCTATGTTTATGTTTGCTGTGAAGTTCCCTTTGCTTCCGCAGCAGTTTTCTAACTCGGTTGTTGTACCACGGTGGCTCTTTTCCATCTCTTACGATCTTGCTTGGCACATACTCATCTAACGCATATTGTACGATGGTCTTGAACTTTGTCCACTGATCCTCAACACTATCTGTACTTGAGACAAAACTTTTGCGTTGAGCTGTCAGGTACTCTGTAATCTGCTTTTTGGCACTTTTGCTAAACAGAAAAATCTTCCTACCTTTTTTAATATTACTATTTACGGCTCAAATCATCGATGCCGTAACCGGCTTATGATCGCTGATTAACTGTTCTGCGTTAAATGTTTCAAATAGTTCGGGTCTGTTTGTCCCCAGAAGGTCTAATATGTTATTGCCACGAGTCGGTTCTCTGTTTAACTGCTCAAGGTAGTTTTCAGATAAAGCACTCAAAAAAAATTTCACTGGATTCTTTGTCCCTGCCACCCGTTATGAACGTTTGAGTCTCCTAGTCTATATCCGGCAAATTAAAATCTCCACCCAGAACTATAACATGGTGGGGAAATCTACTCGAGCTGCTGAGCCAGGAGGCCTATAGAGACACCCAATTACCATGTCTGAGCCTGCTTCAACCGTGACCTTCGCCCAAATCATTTCACATTTCGGATCTCCGTCAATTTCCTTCGATACTATTGCACTTCTTATCGCTATTAACACGCCTCCCCCTTCACTGTCCAGCCTGTCTCTGCGGTATACATTCCAATCTGAGTTTAGGATTCCATTACTGTTTATGTCTGGTTTCAGCCAACTTTCTGTCCCTAGTATTATATGGACGTTGAGAGCAGTTCTGGGACCTTTCTATAGGCGCTCCTGCAGTTTACTATTACCAAATTAATATTATTATTCTCTGTTGCATTTTGCCTACTCCTACCTTGCCGCGTCTCAGGAGGCGTCTTGCCGGGCCTAGGGAGGGAATTCTCTAACTTAAGAAACCCACATATGCACACTTACTCCGCTACCCTTGTAGCCGCTTCCGGCGTGTTGTGCACGCCTGACCTATTCAGGGGGACCCTACATTTCTCCACCCGATACCGGAGGTCGAGACATTTGCACCCCAGATCTCCGCAGAATCGTCTGAGCCTCTGGTTTAAGCCTTCCACTCGGCTCCAAACCAGAGGACCGCGATCGGTTCTGGGAACGATACTACAAATAGTTAGTTCTGATTCCACCCCGCAAGCGAGGCTTTCCGCCTTCACCAATTCCACCAACCACCTGTACGAACTGAGGATGACCTCTGAACCCAGACGGCAGGAGTCATTGGTGCCGACATGAGCAACAATTTGCAGTCGGATGCACCCAGTGCTCTCTATCGCCGCCGGCAGAGCCTCCTCCACATCTCGGATGAGACCCCCCGGCAAGCAGACAGAGTGAACACTGGCCTTCGTCCCCGACCTTTCCGCTATTTCCCTAAGGGGCTCCATCACCCGCCTAACGTTGGAGCTCCCAATAACTAATAAACCCCTCCCCCCGTGTGCCTGCTAGAACATTGCTGAAGGAGCAGCCACATGTCCACTCACAGGCAGAGCGGGCGATGCCACACGGCCAGCTTCCACATTTACCCTCCGCCTCGTGCGCCGCGAACGCCGCTGAACCCGCCACTCCCCTTGGGGAGAGGGTGGCCCAACCGCGCCCGGTACCCGCGAAGATGTCTCGACAGCAGGGACAGTGGGAGAAGCATGTAACACCTGGGGTGCACCATGCGACGCACCAGACTCCCCACTGCCGCTACACTCCGAGGCAGCAGCCTGAAGACGGCTAACCGCGGTCATCAACACGCTCAGCTGTTCGCGAACAGTGGCCAGCTCCTCCTGCGTCCGTACACAGTAGTCACACATCCTATCCATCCTAAGGAATCAATTTAATGTGGAGAGTTAATCAACTTTTAACTAGACTGCTAATTCACTAAAGGCGGCTGATCGTTGACTAAACTGTGATTGCTAGCCACTTCTTGTAGAAAACAATGAAAATAGCACTACCTGCCTCTGGAATGTATTCAAAACAAACACAAGCACTACTGGCACTGTGGTTGACTAAAGGGACTCTCTCTGACTGTATTCAAAACAAACACGAAATCTATGGAACAGTATCACTAGTACTCGACAATTAAAGCTTCCTAAAAGCAAAAACACACGTAAGAAGAAGTGACAAGTAAGAAAAATACAGTTAATACTTAAATTAAGATAGCTCGCTGCACAGCAGACGTGAAGCAGGCGGCAGTTACGACGACACTGAACACCGTGCTGGATCCCAACGACCTCGTATCACTAGCAGTCGAGATGAAAGGCATCTTATCCGCATGGCTGTAACGGACCGTGCAGCCACGTCTCTATCCCTGAGTCAACAGATGGGGACGTTTGCAAGACAACAACGATCTGCATTAACAGTTGGACGACGTTTGCAGCAGCATGGACTATCAGTTCGGAGATCGTGGCTGCGGTTACCCTTGACGCTGCATCACAGACAGGAGCGCCTGCGATGGTGTACTCAAAGACGAGCCTAGGTGCACGAAGGCAAAACGTCATTTTTTCGGATGAATGCAGGTCCTGTTTACAGCATCATGATGGTCGCACCCGAGTTTGGCGACAGCGCGGTGAACGCACATTGGAAGCGTGTATTCGTCATCGCCATACTGGCGTATCACCCGGCGTGATGGTATGGGATGCCATTGGTTACACGTCAAGGCCATCTCTTGTTCACATCGACGGTACTTTGAACTACCCTTCATTTGATACCTGCGAAACCCTACATTTCAGCAGAATAATGTACGTCCCCATGTTGCAGGTTCTTTACGGGCCTTCCTGGATACAGAAAATGTTCGACTGCTGCCCTGGCCAGCACATTCTCCAGATCTCTCACCAATTGAAAACGTCTGGTCAATGGTGGCCGAGCAACTGGCTCGTCACAATACGCCAGTCACTACTCTTGATGAACTGTGGTATCGTGTTGAAGCTCCATGGGCAGCTGTACCTGTACACGCCATCCGAGCTCTGTTTGATTCAATGCCCAGGCGTATAAAGGCCGTTATTACAACCAGAGGTGGTTGTTCTTGGTACTGATTTCTCAGGATCTATGCAGCCAAATTGGGTGAAAATGTAATCACATGTCAGTTCTAGTATAACATATTTGTCCTATGAATACCCGTTTATCATCTGCATTTCTTCTTGGTGTAGCAATTTTAATGGCTAGTAGTGTAAAAGAAAATGTAAAGGCCATACATGTTACATGCAGAGAAGTATGTGGAGGAACGCTCCGTATGCATTTGATAGTTCATGCAGTACTGTGTCTGATGAAGATTCTTGTGGAGCTGATAAGTGCAATAGTCCATGTGGTACGGCACCATGATTGCAAAACACCGTTTAAGTGCTTACGATTGGGACAAGAAGAGTTGCCACCTTGGACACAGGAATGGACGTGTCCAAAAGCGTCCTCTGACGATTAAAAAAGTCGTCGAAGGTGCAAACGCTATGCGAAAGCATACTGATGCTTGTAGACGGACCTCCACACTGTGAGAGGATGGATACCCCGTCCGCGAGCTGTGCAGAAACTGCACCACCTTGAGAGATGAGTGGGATAATATACCTGAAGGACTCCTCAACAGTTAGGTAGCCAGCATGATCAGCAGGCGGAAAATAGCGCCGGATGAGAATACATTCCTTACTGAGAGTCGGATACGTCTTTGTGCTGGGTCAAGGTATCGAAAAATTTTCGAGCAAAACCACAGGGCAAAGGCTAACCCGCAAAACATGAGTGTTGTGTGGTCGTGGTACTGCTCTGCCGTATCTGCCTGCATTGCAAATGCTAGGCATGTGGGTGACCATGGCCGGGGGGAAGGTTGAGAGGAATAGAGGAGAGGATGTGGAAAGAGATGGGGTGTAGCAAATAGGCAGAGGGATGGGGGACACAGGAGATGGACAGAGAGGGAGAGGCCTCTTAAATGGAGAGAGAGAGGGGGAGGAGGAAGAAGATTGAATGGGGAGGAGAAGGAAGGAGAGATGCAGAGGTCAGGTGGAAAGTGTAGAGGGCTAATTGGCAGGTTATAAAGGAAGAATGGAGAGATGGAGGAGGAGATGAAGAGTTGTGGAAAGTAGTAGATGGACAAACAGAGGTAGGAAGATGAGGTGGACAGAGAGACAGGGGCGAGGTGGAGGAATAGGTGGTCACAGAGAGTGGGGAGGAAGATATGTTTGCAATATGTACGCAAACGCGAGTAAAGCTGCGGGGAATAGGCTTATAGTTCAACAACCAAAATATCGTTGTAGTTGAGCGGATACTCTTTAAAGGTCAATTAAACGGTCCCTGTGTTTGATAAGAAACAAATTTTATATTCAGTGCAGTTGTTATTCTGAGACTCATAATTACGTGAGTGAGCCGCGCAGGATTAGCCGAGCGGTCTGGGGCGCTGCAGTCACGGACAGAGCGGCTGATCCTGGCGGAGGTTCGAGTCCTCCCTCGGGCATGGGTGTGTGTGTTTGTCCTTAGGATAATTTAAGTAAAGTAGTGTGTAAGCTTAGGGACTGATGACCTTCGCAGTTAAGTCCCATAAGATTTCACACACACACAATTACGTGAGTGAAAGCGTAAGCATAGAATTGTATCGCTGACTATCGATAGTCGCCTCTCTGCCGAGCGCAGAGCAACAGTGGTGAGTCGTGGCGTAGCTTTCGTGGAGCGTGGGCGCAGTGTTTTGTCGATGCCGTGGCTGCAGCACATATCTTACAAGTTATGGTGAAGTAATTGAATATGTTTGCACACAAGTTTTGCGTTTAATTTCAGTGTTCACAACGCAGTATCAATATTTATCCAAAAGGTGATGTTTATCGGTTTCATGTGTTGTGTCGGGATAACAACAATCAATCGGTCGCTGCGGTTACGGTAAAATAATGTAGACTGGTATGACACTAATTGCAAGCCATAAGTGAAAGAAACACATGTAGTTTTGACTGGCTGAATATCATGAGCGCGGGAACTTTTTCGTTCGCATATCGTACACGAAATTTTATATCGGTCCGCTTCGTGATTCGGTGAAGCGCACGCTCGTGTTATAAACTACTTAATTGTTTAGTACTGTTGGAAGAACTGTGCCAAAGTTTGACTGATAAAACATCCGTCGAACAGTGATAATTTTATATTCTATGCACCGTGTTTTTGCAATGAACGTCATCAGTTAGACAGCAACCTTATACGTCACAACGGACACGTACTTGGAGTACAAATCCTGATCGCGTCCATTGTGGAATAATGTTAACTGTGAACGGTACAGTCCCACCCAGTGTGAGTAACAGAATACAGTGAATTTAACCAGATAAACTTGGTATTGTTGGTGTTGAGTGGCTCCTATCCCTGCTATACTATATTTATTATAGGACACTTCATAGCAGGCAGTGCAGGGAGCAGCAGATCAACCGGCGAGAGAAGCACCAGGTACGTGGGTTTAGGCACACGGTCGTTAAATAGCTGTGCCTATGGAGTGTTGTACAATATCGAGTGCTAATGGCTATCTTTTATTAGTACTACATAGCGACCCGCTTTCCTCCCGGGCGTGTTACAAACGCCACAGTCAGCTGTAACGGTCCAATGTTGTTTTGTTCCTCGCTAAAAAATTAATTTCAAATATAAAGTAAGAAAATATTTCAGACAGTTACCGAGTTGCGTCAAATGCAGAAAAACCCTTCCATTAATAATTTTGGGAAAAAATTATTTCATGCCAAGAACGTCCGAGTCGCCACTCAACTTCGAATTTTGGAGAATGCAAGGGCCGGAAGCGGTGGACGAGCGGAACTGCCGTCTAAGAGTCATGAAAGCCACAACTCGCAGAAACAAAAAAAAATTTGAAATGCATTACTCTGTGTTCGTAAATTCGTAGTAGAATGGCGTGTTTTTACATGTTGTCTCAGTAGGAATCGTCAGTATTCACGGATTAATTTGAATCAAAAAACTCCATATGGACATATCCCATTTTCCGAATGATTTCCGAGATAATACACTGTCAGATTGACACATGTAATCGTCTAAAACAGATAGTTAATATTTACGGCATACGTTTTGCGAAGTACCAGTTGAAAAAAACACTCTTCGTTGGTTGTCGGACCTCTGTTCTAAGCGAAGAATATTCCACTCTATTCAATGTGACTATAGGCCCAAGACGTTTCTGGAGACGCCCTGGACAATGGTGGGATACTTATTTTATGTACTAGGTAGTTATAATTAAACTTTCCATATGTAACACGTAACAACACGGAACAAATTACCGTTATTGTTGTTGTTATGGTCTTCAGTCCAGAGACTGGTCTGATGCAACTCTCCATGCTACTCTATCCTGTGCAAGCTTCTTCATCTTTCAATACCTACTGCAGCCTACATCCTTCTGAATCTGTTTAGTGTATTCATCTCTCGGTCTCCCCCTACGATTTTTACCGTCCACAATGCCCTCCAGTACTAAACTGGTGATCCCTTGATGCCTCAGAACATGCCCTACCAACCGGTCCCTTCTTCTAGTCAAGTTGTGTCACAAATTTCTCTTCTCTCCAATTCTATTCAATACCTCCTCGGTAGTTACGTGATCTACCCATCTAATCTTCAGCATTATTCTGTAGCACCACATTTCGAAAGCTTCTATTCTCTTCTTGTCTAAACTATTGATCGTCCACGTTTCACTTCCATACATGGCAACACTACATACAAATACTTTCAGAAACGACTTCCTGACACTTAAATCTATACGTGATGTTAACAATTTTCTCTTCAGAAACGCTTTCCTTTGCCATTGCCAGCCTACATTTTATATTCTCTCTACTTCGACCATCATCAGTTATTTTGCTCCACAAGTAGCAAAACTCCTTTACTACTTTAAGTGTCTCATTTCCTTATCTAATTCCTGCAGCTTCACCCGATTTAATTCGACTACGTTCCATTATTCTCGTTTTGCCTTTGTTGATCTTCATCTTATATCCTCCCTTCAAGACACTGTCCATTCCGTTCAATTGCTCTTCCAGGTCCTTTGCTGTCTCTGACAGAATTACAATGTTATCGGCGAACCTCAAAGTTTTTATTTCTTCTTCATGGATTTTAATTCCTACTCCGAATTTTTGTGTTGTTTCCTTCACTGCTTGCTCAATATACAGATTGAATAACATCGCGGACAGGCTACAAACCTATCTCACTCCCTTCCCAACTACTGCTTCCTTTTCATGCCCCTCGACCCTTATAACTGCCATCTGGTTTCTGTACCGTAAGAGTACCAAACTTGGTAACTTTAATGTCAAGGACATGGGGAAGAGAAATAATGCAGAATCAATTAAATTGAAACACTTTTAATGTGCTGCTACGGTACATCATACCATTACATACCTGTACCATTACTGCTACAAAAGGGGCTCAGTATAGCGCCTATCAGAGTCCAGAGGAGTCTGAAAGCGCAGAATTGCATTCTACACAGCAGGTGAAGCATGTCCGTGGGTACGTTAGCTACCTCTCTTGATATGCTGTGCTTCAGATCAGCGCACAATGCGAATGTTCCCCTGGTAAATCCTGTCCTTCAGGTAGTCCCACAGCCAGAAATCACTGAGATCAGGTGGCCGTGCCGGCCAAGCAGTTGGAAACAATCGCTGGTAATTCGATCGTTTCCAAATCCGTTTCGGAGGAACAGGTAAACTTCACGAGCGATGGGGCCGATCTTGCATGGAAACTGTTGAGTTCAATGAGTCTCTCTCCTGTAGGACGGGTATGACATGCTGGCGGAGCACGCGGCAGTAGCGCTGGCCAGTCGCAATGCGCATCTTTGGTCCTTCAGCGTCAACCTGATCAAACACGAACGGGCCAATGATGAACGTGGCCGTGAAGCCACATCTTAGGGTGACACGTCCACCATACAGAGAAATTTCATGCACAGTGATTGGACGCGAAGATTTCCACACTCGGAAGTTGTGTGTGTTCATCTCACACGTCAGAGAAAATGAGCTTCGTCTGTTCATAGGATAGTCCAGGGTCAGCCCTCGTCAACTTCAGTTCTTGCGAGAAAGTGGAGAGCGGAGACAACACGTCGTTGTGCGTCCTGTGTTGCAAGCTGCTGTACGATGTGGATCTTGTGCGGATACCATTTGAAAATGGTTCGAAGCACCTTCCGTACAGTGGAGCACGGGATGTTCAACTGCCGTGACACAGCATGCACACAGCCTGACGATCGGGAATTCCGCGCAGCGTTCTCTGCCATAGCAACAGAGATTTCATCGGCCACCTGTGGTGCAACCGGTCGTCGGCCTCTTCCTGGAGCGACGTCCAGTTCTCTAATTGATTCGAACTTCTTCATCATGCTCCACAAAGCAGGTGGAGAAAGACGACACTTCCGTAATCCATCAGCGAGTGATATTCGCGAAGTGGTGCTGCAGCATTACTCTTGTTTTGACAATGGAGCTTCAGCAGTATGCCCTGGTCGTTATGTGCAAGATCAAGTGTTTGAAACTATAAATCAGAATGATTGATCACGGCACCTGCTGGCCATAGTTGGAACTGGACGATCGCACTGTGACGCATGGAAATCATGCACCCTGTACTCTGGACATTAATACTACAGAGTTTGGATCTCGTTCAGTAATTACTTTCCGTGTTACAGCACGTTTAATTACACTATTGGCCATTAAAATTGATACACAAAGAAGAAATGCAGATGATAAACGGGTGTTCATTGAACAAATATATTATACTAGAACTGACATGTGATTACATTTTCACGCAATTTGGGTGCATAGATCCTGAGAAATCAGTACTCAGAACAACCACCTCTGGTCGTAGTAAAGGCATTGATACGCCTGGGAATTGAGTCAAACAGAGCTCGGATGGCGTGCACAGGTACAGTTGCCCATGCAGCTTCAACGGGATACCACAGTTCATCAAGAGTAATGACTGGCGTATTGTAACGAGCCAGCTGCTCCGCCACCATTGACCAGACGTTTTCAGTTGGTGAGAGATCTGGAGAATGTGCTGGCCAGGGCAGCAGTCGAACATTTTCTGTATCCAGAAAGGCCCGTACAGGACCTGTAACGTGCGGTCGTGCATTTTCCTGCTGAAATGTAGGGTTTCGCAGGGATCGATTGAAGGGTAAGGCCACGAGTAGTAACTCATCTGAAACGTAACGTCCACCGTTCAAAGTGCTGGAATCGAGACGTGGCTGCACGATCAGTTACAGCCATGAGGATAAGAAGCCTGTCATCTCGACTGCTAGTGATACGAGGCCGTTGGCATCCAGCACGGCGTTCCATATTACCCTCCTGAACCCACTGATTCCATATTCTGCTAACCGTCACTGTATGTCGACCAACGCGAGCAGCAATGTCGCGATATGATAAACACAATCGCGATAGGCTACAATCCGACCTTTATCAAACGTGATGGTACGCATTTCTCCTCCTTACACGAGGCAACACAACAACGTTTCACCAGGCAACGCCGGTCAACTGCTGTTTGTGTATGAGAAATCGGTTGGAAACTTTCCTCATGCCAGCACGTTGTAAGTGTCGCCACCGGCGCCAACCTTGTGTGAATGATCGGAAAAGCTAATCATTTTCATATCACGGCATCTTCTTCCTGTCGGTTAAATTTCGCGTCTGTAGCACGTCATCTTCGCGGTGTAGCAATTTTAATGGCCAGTAGTGTATAAGCATCCGGTATTATAGTTACATATGATACTTATTTTACTTATTATTCAATTAACTGTCAAGCTGACGCATTTACACATTTAAAACAGATAGTAAATATTTACAACATACATCAATTCAAAAATACTGTCTTCGTTGGTTATCGGAATTTATTTCCAAGTGAAGACAATTCTACTCTAGTCAATGTAATTCCATCGCGAAGAAGCATCCGGAGGAATCTCTTTCGTTGCCCTTCATGGCAATCCATCCTTAGCTTACATTCAGCAATATAATGCTCCCTGGTATCGAGAGTTTCTACAGCTTATCTTCATTCTTACCAAAGCCTACATCGGCTAGCGAGGTTGCCGGACCTCTCCCCAATTGAGAATGTTTGGAGGACTACACGCAAGACCCTCCAAACCAGCTCGGGATTTTTAACATCTAACATCTCAGCTGATGAGAATACGGCACGATGCGCTCCAGTGGGGCATCCATCAACTCTTATCATTGAATGCCAAGCTGAGTAACTTCTTGCATAAGACTCACAGGTGGAACGACGCATTATTGACTTGCTCAATTTGCGACTCTCTTTCTCTTTAATAAATCATCCTTTTGTACATAGAGTGTGTATCTAAATACTTGCAGAAAGCCGCAGTGTGCTGGTATTAGGACAACGCTGTACCATTTCGACAGTGTTTTGCTGTTTCTTCATAGTAGAAATTTGCAAAAACACCTTTTTCAGGCAGTGATGTAAAAACTGTATTAAACACTCTACAGTAAGCAACTCGAGTCGTTGGAAAGTGGCGACAGGAGCACTACCATCGAAGAAGCCTTAAACACACGCCATATCTTCATATGTTTCATTAGCGTAAGTGAGTGACAATTTCAAGTACAAACACATGTAACCGACGTTTCTTCTCTGATAAACTGTCAGTCCCTCTCACTGCTTCACTCACAAAACACCAAGGACAACTTCATGTTCAACGAGCTAGTTTAATGGCAGGGAGACATCACGAAATGAGGCTGAAATCAACGAGGTAAGTAGAGTTAGAACAACATATCAAAAAGGCTGGGTGGGTAAGACAAATAAGTGCGAGGCACTATCCCAAAATCAAATGTTCTTGTAACAGCGTTCTCAAAAACCGTTCAGAATCGGTCATACGTCCCTACTAGTTTTTTTGCTTTCAATAAGTGTTCCTGTCATATACCTGAAAACCGCCCATTCTTTCTGGGACACCCTGTATTTACGATGGACTAAGGCTATTGCTGTTACTATTAATATTGCCTTACATTCTGTTACGACGTTATTAGTAGGAGGTTCTCTGCTTGTAATACCACTAAACAATATATTGAACATACGTTATTTTTGTTGAAAAAGATTTCAGGCTTGCAGCCAGTCGTCGTAAACTTCATTGCACGATATTTCGGCTGGACAACTGCCAGCTATCTTCAGGTGAGCCGAACGAGGACTGACGAAGACGTTCTCCGTTCCAGCTTATATAGTGTGCTGATAGTACTGCCGCGTATGCGTTGCAGTCGCGGAGACAGAAGAGCCACACCTCCCAGCGACAGAGCCCTCGCTGGTTGAAGTGCAATACTCAGCTGCCGTCGGTATTGTCGCTGGCCGCAGCTATCGAAGTCTTCCGGCGTCTTCGTCTCGAACAAATTTCGGAGATGACGCGATTCCATGCGTTATTCTATTGGTAACCACTGTCACGGTTCATTAGATTTCCCGCAATGCGTATTTCAACTGACTCTTTGATAAGGGAGTCCCAAAAAGTTGTTGCTGTGGCCAAAATCAAAGTTTTGACGCACTCCATTGAGTGTCCGTTAGAAATACAATGTTCCGGAACTGCAGACTTACCGGGTTGTAGTAGGTGAGCGCAGCGATGATATTCTGTACAACGCTCTTCCACTGTACGCGTTGTTTGTCCTATATAGGCCGTACCACACTGACGTGGTATTTTGTAAATTTCCGCCTTCCGCAGTAACAAATCATCCTTCACCGATCCCAGCAAATCCGCAGTCTTAGAAGGCTGACGAAAAACCACTTTCACATGAAAGTTTACGACGACCGGCTGCAAGCCCAAAATGTTTCTGAGCAGATGATTCACCGGGAAAATTTCAAATTTTAGATACATTATTTTTGCTGGCAGTAGTCCGTCATTTCCCTTCCAAAATCATTCGACTTGAAAGTGAGAGTGTTTATTTTCAATAATTTTATTGCGTTGTGGAGTTTATTTAATTACTGCGTGAAGCTGAGACAATTACTTGCTCTTTGATTTGGAACCCTTTGATTCTGGTAACGGCGCCGGAAACGGCGGAACTTTGCTCCATGCTGTCGGATGAGAATTCTGGGGCCCCAGTTATGACCCTTAGACTAGTATATTGACTTCCCATTATACGAGCTTTAGTGCTCCGGACTGGAGTCACCTTTAATGCTTTCAAGTAAAGTTAAGCCTCAATTCATTTTCAAGAAAGTGAGACGCCGCTCAGACGAAAGCAACTGACTGTCTTTGCAAAGGGCGTCAGTATCATCTGAATGGAATGTTCACCGAGAATTATCGCTGTTTCTCCATCCCCCCGAAAGCTCTGTTAAGATAGTTAGGCATGAGTCAGCGTTCCCTTTCAGCAAAGAGTTTTACGGAAAGGTCGTTAATTGTTGCATGCATTGTGCCAGTGCCACGCCCTAGGCTCTCTAGATTACTGTCTGCGTCCCTTGTTTTCAACCGGTGCACTCGTGTTTAAAGTAGATATGGAGATAGTGTGGTCTTCATTGATCGTTAAGGGTATCCTCCAAAAGAATGAGTAAACTTAAATTTAGCCATCTTATATGGAAGTTATCTGAAGGCTGCGACACTATCGTAAGATTTTTATGAAGTAATGTATACTGCAACAGCGACTTGTCACTAATATTAACAGCACGACGCGTTTGGCAGCATGTTGCGATCATCCAGTGCATTTACATTTATTTTTACATTGTAATTAATATGAAGTGAGGTTCGTTTCATTTGCTGTGTCTGTCAGTGACGTTATTTAGCGAAACAGACTCTTCTTCTTATCACATAACGTACACACTATAACACATTTATCATCCTGATTAGGCATCTTTTTCAAAACATTTCTCCACTAGCACACACAGAACATGGAATCTAACCGCACTTCATATTAATTACAACTTAAAAGTAATCGTAAATGCACCTGATGATGGCAGCATGTTGCCGAAACGCGTCGTGCTAGTAAAATATTATAACTGACTGTTGCAATATATATTATTTCATAAAAAGAAAGGGTTAAAACAATCGGAGTGTACCCATGTAGGTATAAGAAAATTCTGGTGAGAAGCCCCAGAAATCGAACTGCTTTGTTCGGATACCGTTGTGTGAACTGCGGGGTCTTTGTGATGCGTTGCTGCTCTGAAAAGCACAAGTTGGGAGGCACATAGGATCCCCTTCGATATGCCTTAACATCTGCAGTTTTCTAACAGTGCTAAAATTTGCGTCTTTTTACGCTGTAAATTCTCACAACTGTTGCTTTTCAAGAGAATGTCGAGATAGTTCTCTCACAAATATTCCGAAAGACTCGGAAAATCTCATCATGCTCGTGTTCAAACCAGAACACGTTCGAATGAACTAGTATCAATGTGAGAAAACAACAGGGACCATTTAGCTGATCAGAAGTTTTTATACCTGATTGTAGAGGCTCAAATTTCAGTTCGTACCTAGATACAAACCACTGGTATTAGCTTAAGGAGATAACCCCCGTAGCCACAAAAGTAGGAATTCTGTTTAAGGAGCTTCCGTAATGAAATATTCTCAGTCACACCCACAACGTTTACATGGGCTCCAAATCCAGTTTTTCGTAAACCAGTTTCACAATTCCGTTTCTGGTTGATCATCGTAACCCCTCCTTGGTGCTCCGCAGCTTGTAAGTGAAGCGAAAATTAATACTGAAATACGTACACTAGAAAGATAATGTCTGACAGTCAATTTGACCCATCGCTAGTCATGAGACTATATAGCAAGAAACAGAAGGAATAAACTAGGAATAGAGATCACGTATTAGAAAGGAGTGAACAAAAGAAAAATCCCAGGTTTATTGTTTTACCATACTGGTGTCATATTTCGCAAAGGTAAGTCTTTTGTTTCCGAAAACTCGACTGCAAAATGGCTTCAGAACGGAGAACACTGTAGGATTACATATTATACGCAACGTAAGTACGAGCCGGGGATATAACATGTTAGGTATGTATAAAACAATGTATAGGTAGTACGATATGGTTTGTGTAGCGCAAACCAGGATAAACATCAAAACGAGGTGAAGTGGACATTTTGATGTTAGGAAATCCGATTCTTCAGCATTTAGTGCTCATTAAAGAGAATGCAAGCATTGTGTTATTGACATCACTAAAATTTTTCTATGCTTCACAAGGCAGAGAAAAGTATATTATTGAACATCCTAGGTGAAGCAGAGTTATCCATTCACATGACGAAACACACACACACGAGCCTTAGTGAAGAGACACCGTTCCGAAATGAGTTGGATACACAAAACTTTAACCCCTGGATCCATGTCCGAGTCGTCAGTCTCATTATGATTTTGTCACACAACGTCCATTTGCCCAGTTCGTTTTTCGTGACACTGAACGTCACTTTTATCTCTATATATTCTATGCTTATATGCTTTACACATTCTACCGTTACATACTTTTTAATAATGTGAACACATGTTATTACTTTGTAATGTTTTGTGAAAAATGGTTTGGACCCTCATTTGCCCGTAATATAGCTGCAATTCTTCTTGGAATACTGGCATATGAGACTGAATAGTCTTCACTGGAATGTTATGCCACTGTTCGACCAGAACCTCTTCTGACTCCTGTAATAACGAGGGAGGCGGAAATCTGCCCCGGAGTCTGCGCTCCAATACCGCCCCCAAAGGGTTCGATAATTTTCAATTCCGGGGACTGTGCTGGCCAGGGAAGACGCTGCAGCTCAGTTGCATGCTCCTCATAACACGATTGTACTGTCCTGGCTGTGTGAATGGGTGCATTATCGTCCTGAAGTATGGCATCATTTTTGGGTAACAACACTTGAATCGTTGGGCGCACCTCCTCACCTAAAATGTTCACATAATCATTTGCTGTAACACGGCGCCAGCAGAATACGATGATATGGTTGCCCGTGCTTAACCGTTGGTATCAAGCACTCAGGGCTGTAGGCTTCTTTTGGCGTTCTCCAGACGTAAACCCGGCCCGATGTTGGAAATAACGAAAAAGTTTACTCGTTGGACCATATGACGAGTTTCCACTAATCAGCCGTCCAGTATTTATGCTCCTAACACCGTGTTTTACGCTTCTTTGCATTGGTTGTCGTCACTAATGGTTTGCCTGCTCATTCATGAATATTCGCTTTATGGAGTCCTCCGCGGACAGTGTCGAGAGATATGGGGTCTCTAAGATGGTAGTTGGGCTCTGCAGTCACTTTAGCAGCCATAGTTTTGTGTTGTTTTGACACATTTCGTGTTTTGATTTGCGCCCACTATTACGTTTACAGGACGATGTCTTTCCATGTTTTGTGTAGTTTGTCACAACTGATGAAACACTTGTTCTTGAAACATTGAATACTGTTCCTGTCTTGGTTACTGATGCTCCAGCTAACGGGCCCCACGATCTGCCCTCTTTGGAACTCTGTTAGGTCGTTCATTGCACGTCGACCTCGGCCTCTGACTGTAAATACTACGTGTGCACTACTCGTAAAAAACTTGCACTGATGCCTAGGTCCGTACTGAACACGCAAAATCCAGCGCGACACGTGATTTACCTGCGTTGTTGACAATCAAACACAACTATCCCATTACTACCACTATTCAGATTATTTTGCCTATCCCCTCTATAATCTCAAAGATAAAAACAATCTTGTAATATAAAGCTTTTTGTCCCTACTAACAATTCTATTTTTTCATTCCCTGATAGTATTTTTCAGTATGACCGAGACGTGTGGCCTTTTAGCAAATGACAGCTATAACATGTTCATACAATAACCTGTTTACCACAGAGGTAAGACCGGCAATGGATCCTATCTTGATCACACGGACATAGCTATAAATACACTCCTGGAAATTGAAATAAGAACACCGTGAATTCATTGTCCCAGGAAGGGGAAACTTTATTGACACATTCCTGGGGTCAGATACATCACATGATCACACTGACAGAACCACAGGCACATAGACACAGGCAACAGAGCATGCACAAT
This sequence comes from Schistocerca serialis cubense, assembly GCF_023864345.2. NCBI lineage: Eukaryota > Metazoa > Arthropoda > Insecta > Orthoptera > Acrididae > Schistocerca > Schistocerca serialis. The sequence continues at coordinate 547,087,690 of NC_064644.1, forward strand.
TTCGGCACTAGTACAGTGTATATCCACCTTTCGCAGCAATGCAGGCTGCTATTCTCCCATGGAGACGATCGTAGAGATGCTGGATGTAGTCCTGTGGAACGGCTTGCCATACCATTTCCACCTGGCGCCTCAGTTGGACCAGCGTTCGTGCTGGACGTGCAGACCGCGTGAGACGACGCTTCATCCAGTCCCAAACATGCTCAATGGGGGACAGATCCGGAGATCTTGCTGGCCAGGGTAGTTGACTTACACCTTCTAGAGCACGTTGGGTGGCACGGGATCCATGCGGACGTGCACTGTCCTGTTGGAACAGCAAGTTCCCTTGCCGGTCTAGGAATGGTAGAACGATGGGTTCGATGACGGTTTGGATGTACCGTGCACTATTCAGTGTCCCCTCGACGATCACCAGTGGTGTACGGCCAGTGTAGGAGATCGCTCCCCACACCATGATGCCGGGTGTTGGCCCTGTGTGCCTCGGTCGTATGCAGTCCTGATTGTGGCGCTCACCTGCACGGCGCCAAACACGCATACGACCATCATTGGCACCAAGGCAGAAGCGACTCCCATCGCTGAAGACGACACGTCTCCATTCGTCCCTCCATTCACGCCTGTCGCGACACCACTGGAGGCGGGCTGCACGATGTTGGGGCGTGAGCGGAAGACGGCCTAACGGTGTGCGGGACCGTAGCCCAGCTTCATGGAGACGGTTGCGAATGGTCCTCGCCGATACCCCAGGAGCAACAGTGTCCCTAATTTGCTGGGAAGTGGCGGTGCGGTCCCCTACGGCACTGCGTAGGATCCTACGGTCTTGGCGTGCATCCGTGCGTCGCTGCGGTCCGGTCCCAGGTCGACGGGCACGTGCACCTTCCGCCGACCACTGGCGACAACATCGATGTACTGTGGAGACCTCACGCCCCACGTGTTGAGCAATTCGGCGGTACGTCCACCCGGCCTCCCGCATGCCCACTATACGCCCTCGCTCAAAGTCCGTCAACTGCACATACGGTTCATGTCCACGCTGTCGCGGCATGCTACCAGTGTTAAAGACTGCGATGGAGCTCCGTATGCCACGGCAAACTGGCTGACACTGACGGCGGCGGTGCACAAATGCTGCGCAGCTAGCGCCATTCGACGGCCAACACCGCGGTTCCTGGTGTGTCCGCTGTGCCGTGCGTGTGATCATTGCTTGTACAGCCCTCTCGCAGTGTCCGGAGCAAGTATGGTGGGTCTGACACACCGGTGTCAATGTGTTCTTTTTTCCATTTCCAGGAGTGTACATATGAAATATTTAAATGAACTTTGACGTTATAAGGATTTCATAGCTGACACACACGTCATTTGATTTACCTTTACGCGTACTTAACACATAAGTCACCTGTCTTTCTGTAATAATGTATACAAAATGTTCTTATGTTTATACATCGATATGCATACATTTATTTGTTTGTCTTTCGTATGAGATGCCATTGATGATGGGCTGTATGCCGGGGTATCTGTTTGGCAATTAAATAATTTAATATGCAGCTCACGGCGTACAGCAAGATACACTTCAACAAATGAATTGGAGTCATCATTGGATTTTCAAGTTACTGTTTGCTTTTTAGAATGTCATTTAATGTTGACCAAGTGATTTTATGTGGAGTGAAGGAAAACAGGGTGTATTGGTCCCGCAATGGAGTTCTGTTTCCTTCATTTAAATTACGAGTAAAATATTTTACATTTATTAAGCTGAAACAGATACAAAACCCTTAATTTATTTTATGGATTGCCAAAATCTAATTACTTGGCAACAAGCCTACATCCTTAGTAACAGGCTAATTCGTACTTTTCTGAATCTAGTCTGGCTTTTAGTGACACATACAGTCTCCGACACACAATCACTGCTCGATGATAAAACGTTCCCTAATTCTCTGCTCCGGATTAATAATATGTCCGTACTAATTAGGAAGTGTTGAGCATTTCCAAGTCTTCTCTCAGCGATGATTTCGAACTATTTTCACGCCGCCCACAGGTGTGTGTAATAAAACTGTAACGTATGCTTTAGCTCGAATAAATAAGATTTTTAGACCTTTCGTGGAACAATGTCCTCCCCCTCCATCTCCATGACCTTCCATAAGGGAATCTCACTAATCTTCTTTAAAAATATTTGGAAGGCACTGACAAACTCACTGCACCGCGATGACAGCTGATTTGTGGAGACAATTCGTACAAAACTGAAACTGAAATGTGATCGGGATGTAAATATCGATTCAGGACTAATATGTAAACAAGAATGCTAGAACTGGTTTGCGAAATCTGAAGCCTTTCTTCCCTAAGTTGTGACAATTCTAGGAGTGGCTATCCTAGCACGAAATGTTGTAGCCCTCGATCGATGGTGCAATGTCCTGACTTAGATGGTGAAGATATGTACTTCTACTCCTAAATGGATTTAGAAATGAAGTACACATTCGGCACGTTCCCTTCAAATATCCAGGAGTGGCCCGAGTCACCTCACATGGTCTGCACTATAGTTGGGAACAAAATTCATTCAGGAGGGACGACCAAACAACGCACGTGTAGTAACGCCAACAGCAAGACTGCTAAATCACTCGATCTTAATCCTATAGAAAGTATCTGGTCCCACTACGAACAGCGGATGCAATGTAGCAGCTTGTTAGCTCTGCAGTCTACGGAATCTAACCATCGGTTAGAAGCCTCAAGTAGATGAGGCACACCAGAAGAAATCTGTGGGCCATCTTCCTCATTGAACTGAGGCCAGCCAGGCTAGACGCGGCATTAAACTATCCTAATACAGCATTTAGCCACACCGTATGAACTGAGTATATACGACGGCTATCTTCTTTTCAAGGTACGGTCGGTAGCGGGACGAAAACCACTGTGAAGATTTGCTTTGCGCAAATGTGTTACACAGTGTAAGTAGTATGCCTGTCGATCGCGTAACGTAGCGGTTTTGAGGCATGGGCTCGCAGTAAGCATGTAAAGTTGCCTAGAAAGATACAGTTTCCTACCCAGTGCGAAGTGCGTGCGGCCGTTCGATTTGTTCATGCTGAGGGGGTCCGTCTGATTTCGTGCAGCCCACATACCGTAACCGTCATACGTGACAGCAAAGCGCAGACATGGTGCAGGCACTTTGAAGTAGAAGATACATGATCTTCTTCAGCGAGTGGGTCAGACGATTCGAGAATATCGGTAACGAAGGGAGATTCAGAGAAAGTGAAGCGGAATGTTGCCTTCAGACACCGTCCTTCTTCATGACAATGCTCGGCTGCAACAATGACGCTCATGTAAAGATTTTGAGGGGAAGTGTTTGTTAACACACTACACAGCCTGGACTGATTCACATGAACAGCAGGCTCTGAGGACAGGCGCTCTGGAGCACACAGCGAGCTCAGATCAGCATAGAGAATTTACAGAAATCGCAAGCGGTTGCCTCCAGTTTCGAAGGTAGTGGAAAGTTCGTTGGACGTTATGACAAATGTCTAAATCGCAGCAGCAAGTAGCAAATAAAACATTTTCGATGTTCACTGTGGTTTTTCCATTTGTTTCCAATTTGTTACCAATCGGACTTTGATCAAATATATGTCCATGTACTTGTGTGTTTCCAGCAATTCCGGATCGCAGTTTGGTTGATTACAAATCGGGCACTGAAATAAATGTGACTCTTATGCAACTGTCTCGAAGTACATTGTTACAGCATTAATAGAGCTACAGGAAGGGCAAAATATGAGGCACAGTCAAATGAAAAGCAAACAACTATCCCCCGCCACACACACACACACACACACACACACACACACACACACAACCACACACACACACACACACACACAATGAGAGAATAGAGTGGTCGCATTTAAAAGAATCACCACACGCAGTAAGACGTTTATCCCATAAGGAGACGAGACGAGCAATTCGTATTTCGTTGGATGCGGTCGGCCACTGCCAATTCCACAGTCACATCCACTTTTCCTCTTCCTCGACTGACTGAAACTGACATCCACGCATGTTTTTCTTCGGATCCCCAAAGTAGTTAGAAACAACTCGGTGAAGGATCCGGGTTGTATGGGAGATTTTACAGTCTTTGACAACCAAATCGCTGAAGCGTAGCTTTTACCCTATTGCCGGTGTGGGGTGTGGGTTGACAAGAGGATGACCCTTCCGACAGCAGGCCGACAGATCGCGGGCAATTGGCAGATCCAAGAGTAGAAACATCCGACATATCCGCGGCCAAAGAAATTCAAAGCTGTTCTCAGAAGTTCTGGTAAGGTCATGATGAGGTTCTTCAACTGCACGAGCCCCCTGCTTATCGAGCTCCTCAAGTGTAGAATCACAATCAAGACCCACCGCTATGAAACCACTTCGCAGAAACTGCGACGTACCATTAAGTCGAAACGGTCAGGAGTGCTGTCGGTCGAAATACAGTGCAATTGCCGACAAAATAGTGCCAATTAGGCGATGGCTGCGCTTTAGCAATTTGGTTCGGAAACACTACAAGATCCTCTCTATCTACAGAATGAGTCTTTCGTCGTATGATTTTCACATCTTTGGCGACCTGAAGAAAGACAAGCGTGGAAGTCGGACTCGGACGAGGAAATGCATTGGTGGATGCGGTTATGGATACGCTGATTTTGAACGGAACCGTTCCGTGGTAGCGTTGTAGCGTGTGTTCGGTTTTCATTTGAGTGACCCGTATAAACTGGCACGGAAAATATTTCATGCACCTTAAGGTAGGTAACCCTATTTACATCTAATGCCCTGGTTGCAGCTGATGTAAACAGCTATCTACCTTAAGGTGCATGAAATATTTTCTGAGCTAGTTTTCTTTTGTTCACCTGGGGCGTAGCGCCTTCGCATCGCTCCTGTCACTTGTTACAAAGTTGCTTATTGACCATTCCTCTCGATCGCGAATTCGGTTCCTACAGCTTTATAGCTTCCCGGCCGATGCAGCATGTGCGGCATGGCATGCTACTTTTTACCGCCCTGCCAGTGTCCAGCAATGTTCATTTGTCTAGCTAAAAGCTGTAGTAGAAATTACTAGATCACTACCGTCAATTGCAGGTCGCAACATACATAGAATTGTCCGGTAAACGGGATGAGGGTAGCTAGCTACTGAAATAAAAGTTTAAACTTGTCAATGTAAATTTTCAGGTGTATTTTTACGATACTGCCAAGTCCGTAGTAAGTGGCAACACAATGTAAAGTTCACACGCACACCACAATCACACACGTAACCAATTTATGGTATTTACACCCGTTACCGAAGTTAATAGAGTTCACCGGATCGTTTAGTTATGAAAATGCTCGTTCAAATGTTGTGCACTCTGCTCTACACGTAATACCTGTTCCAGTCTTAGATCTCACAACACGCCACGCGGTTGTAACTAACAGTCAAAAGCAATAGTTTTGATATTCCGTCCGAAATTCCACACGACTTCCACTATACCGTTCACTTAAATACACTTTGTACTACTTCGCGAACTCGTAATTAGCATTTTTCCACGATTTTACAGTACTTTCGTCGGAGCAGCTTTCAATCAGATGTTACTAGTTCGAACCCTCAGCACCGACTAACTTAGATCACACCAAAGGCTTTGTTCCCAGCATAGATTGGCGCGAGCCTGCATTTTTCTGATTGGTTGATATCACAAACAGCAAATCAGGTTGCAGTATTATCCCGCGCTAACCTGCGCTTTACTTCAATGACCAATCATAGTAATACATATCTTTCTATGGCAATTGCTAAATAAATAAATTTAGAAAAGTATCAAACATAAAATTACTCCTTCTGAAATTACCGATTAATTTGTGTTCTATTCACGATTTATTAGTACCATAAACTGACTGCACATTTAATTATAGTAAATCCCCTGTATAGTTTAACTGGTACTTCATGAATAAACAAAACAATTTTCATTTACTTCTTCTTCACTCATAGAACACTCACACAACTAATTACTACACATATAAAACAATTATAATTATTCGAATACATTAAATATTAATCAAACATAGCTTTACAACATTGTTTTGACTACGACTGCTAGCACTGTCCGTCAACTGCTGACCTCTGCCGCCTACTAGTACAACTACGTGCAGCTCTGTAACTCAGGTCCATGTCAGCGGGTGACATCTGTCGATGACTCATGCCTATAACGATATCGTCCTAATAAGTGACAGGAGCGATGCGAAGGCGCTACGCCTCACACCTAGTATAAAATCGACCCAGATATGTGACCCGACATTTGTTTCGCACAATAGGCTGGGGGAAGAGGTAGGATCCGTTAGACGCTCGTATCGGTAGCTTGTTATGTTGCTTCTTTCAGTATGTGTAAAGTGGAAATGGGGAGAGCTGTCAGACATATTATTGAAATGGCTTCTACGGGAAAACTGACAAGTGCTCTAGGAAAGGGGAGGTGGGGGAAAGGGATATTAGAGCAACGATGGTGAAAACATGCGTAATTACCCATCTGCATTCGGCATTTATCTTGTGGAAAGTGTCCAAATCCAGTTTCGGTCCGTTGATATTGTACCTTTGTTTCATCTGCGCAGATGAGCACGCCATTCACTCGGGCAGAAAGTTATCGACGTAATCGGGGGATCGGCTACACAGCCGTTATTAGCTGACGAGTGTCGACACGGAGCACCGTGTGCAGTCGGACACACGGGCGGCCCGCGCGCGTGCTGCCAGGGGCGGGCGTGAAACAAGGCTTGATTGCGTTAATTGCAATTACACGCACGCCCGGCCGCTCCATATTGATACAGCGGCATCTGCCTTGTGGCTCGCGCAGTTCATTACGCTAGTGATTCGCCCAGGCGTGTAGCCATAGCGGCGATATAAACAGGCCGCCCGTTTCAGGAAGTCGCTCCACTTTTCAGCCCTGCTCGCTTTGACTAATTTCGTTCAACGACTGTTTAAATACCTCGCGTTTGCACTGCTCGCCACCGCCACCGCTTTTCGTGTCAACTCACTCGTTTGCAGAATTCCGCGTCAGATCTTTGTTTACAAATCTATTGTAGTCTATAAGTAAAAAGAAAAAATACATTGTGGCCCTTTTTAGGGCTCTGTACTTCAATCGGTAATAACGGGACCATCATGGAATCAGTTCATTAATTGTCTGTCTGTCTGCCTGTCTGTGAGACTACTGACACTCCTATTTCTTAGGCATGGATAGAGAATATTGTAATTTGTGTCATATACGAAGGTCTACGTTGCCTTCGCAATGTAAAAAATGTCATATTCTAAAAGAACGCAATCAAAAGTAGCGATCATTTTTATACTCTCAAAATCACTCATCGAAACCTATAGATACGTCCGGATCACCTTGAATCATGACATTTTGCAAGAATCAAGGAATCCCACTACAAGTTAAGGAAAATATTCGAAAATGTTACTTTGAAAATGCGTCACATAACAAATATTTTTTTCCATTGCAACTTCCATCGTATACATAATCTTTAAAAAATTTCAGGAACTTCTGTTGGTATTTGGATCTGATTTCCTGTAATAGTAGAGTGTTTTTCAAACAGGTTGCAACAGGTATAGCCGGCCGGAGTGGTCGAGCGGTTCTAGGCGCTACAGACTGGAACCGCGCAACCGCTACGGTCGCAGGTTCGACTCCTGCTTCGGGCATGGATGTGTGTGATGTCCATAGGTTAGTTAGTTTTAAGTAGTTCTAAGTTCTAGGGCACTGATGACCTCAGAAGTGAAGTCACATAATGCTCAGAACCATTTGAACCATTTTTTTTTGCAACAGGTATAAGTGCAGATATTTTTATATGTTGTACCATAATATATGCACATATGTGCAGGTTGGTTGTTTTCTTCTGCGTTGACAGTCATCCCACAAACACGTGACAAACTTTACGATTTCATGTTTTCTGCTTGGCCCTAAAATGGACTGCACTTGTCAGTTTAGAGGAACCGTTCTGCGTCCATGTGATCATACTTCACTACCCTCCCTGCTGCCCCGGTGAAAATAGGCATTAATGGCTTGCTCTTGCCACATGTACCGGGAGGTCCTAACCAAACTAATAACACGCTATTCCTAATAGTTATAATTATTAGTCTGAAAATGACGCAAATACTGATGCAGTGTTGTTCAGTACACCGTACTCAATCATCATAGAAATACCTGTGTTTATACTCGTTACATCCTCTATAATTTATAGCTATTTAGTGCTTACTGGCTGAGACACGATGAAGTGAAGTCCCCTGCCGATGTGAAAACGACGTTTTTGTCATCTAACAGGCCGTCCGCGGTGGCCGTGCGGTTCTAAGCTCGTCAGTCCGGAACCGCGTGACTGCTACGGTCGCAGGTTCGAATCCTGCCTCGGGCATGGATGTGTGTGATGTCCTTAGGTTAGTTAGGTTTAATTAGTTCTGAGTTCTAGGGGACTGATGACCTCAGATGTTGAGTCCCATAGTGCTCAGAGCCATTTGTCATCTAACAATGTTATGCATAGGACTGCGCGACTATCGCACCGTGCCCATGCTAGAATCACAGGTCCGTTACGAACTGCTCCGTTCACATACAAACATTCCCTGTCAGTATATGCCTATGTCGCGTACAGCATGTTATGTTTCAGAGCAAATTAGTAGTGGTAACTGATGCAGGTCTACACTTCTGTTGTTTGGTATGAGGTTCCAGTATCCCACGAGATATTCGTCAAAGTGTTCCACAGAACTATTCAAAATATGCATTACAACAATAGCCTTATAGCTAACTGTACGGATACCGATTTCTTCTCTTGAGACTACAGTCGAATCTTACAAGTTATCACAACAGGGAAGGGAGCATAAGAATTCAATGCATTTGCAACTGCGAATTGGCATAGTTTGTTAATATAGGGCGAAAATTAATAAAATAAATGTCAAATTATAATAGGGAACGTGAAGTTACACGAAACATTAATTAATTAAAACATTCTCGAAAATCTCGGAATTCTCATGCCTAACATCTTGCCAGTACCGATATCTATAACAGGCAAAAATTGTCGAGAATCTCGATTCCGGCGACAGATTAACTATCTGTATTTACCTTTTGTCGCTTCTTCTGCATTTGCCTTGCTAGGACATGATTGACTTGAAGGTATTTTCTGTAGTCCAGTAGAATCGGAAAACTCGGACAAAACTTCCGATTGGTGTAATGAATGGAAGCTTTCTTTCAATGTTTTTTATCTTCTGTGCAATGAATATGGTTGTCAGATTACCCGCAATTGCAGTTAATAATAGGTAACAGGAAAGAAATTACATCGTCTGTTGTAACATTTGCGTACTTCAACGACGCTAGAAAACGGCACTGACGGCTGTAAGCCGTCTTGGTGCTATAAAATTAAACCTGGAGCCGGTGCTGTTATTTGTTTCCATCTCTATAAATGTGCCTCTATCAAAGAGATTGACGTAACAGAATCTGATTACAAAATCAGTGGTGAGCATCTAATACGTGTCTCATCGCACACGTATTTAGGTTAGTATTAAGAAGTGATACAGAATGGGACAATAACGTAAAATTAGTACAGGGTTAAGGAGGATGGAAGACTTATATATTTTGCAAGAGTTCTCGAAAATGTGTTGCATCTGTTCCTGTATTCGAAGAAGACTGTACGATCATTATGCTGCCACAGTCGTGTATCTCTCGCATAGGGTTCAGATGGTTCAAATGGCTCTATGGGACCTAACGTCTGAGGTCATCAGTCCCCTAGAACTTAGAACTACTTAAACCTAACTAACCTAAGGACATCACACACACATCCGTGCCCGAGGCAGGATTCGAACCTGCGACGGTAGCAGTCGCGCGGTTCCGAACTGAAGCGCCTAGAACCGCTTGGCCACGGCGGCCGGCCTCGTATATGGAATGGGAAACATTGTTTAAATAGGTAATATTGGTACCACGAATCCTTAGCCATTCACTTGTGGCTTATTCAGCACGTACTAATACATAAATGCCGGTACATAGATATACACAGTGATTCCGCGATGACGTTACAGGCTTTTCACTGAATTTGAGTTAAAGGGCCATAGTCCGGAAACGACCGATTCGAAAAGTATAAGCGGAGAACTACTCAAGGTACGCCTTAGCCTTAGCGCATAAACTAAGGACCCCAACTTCCGAACCCCGATCACGACGTACAGAATTCTGGCTGAACACTCGCCAGTAATCTCAGATAATTTATGCCGTCGTTGAACTAATAACGGCACACTTAAATTAGTGTCAGTGAGACCAAAACCTCTAAGTCTGCAGTGCAGTAGTAATAACTTCCATTTACCTTTCAGAAGTTTCACAAGCTGCTACATTTACAACAGTGTCCAAAATGGCATTCTCTAGCGTGAATGCAGACGTGGCATCGTCGCACAAGGTTCTGTCATACCCACTGTAATATACCTGGTGTCATTTGAACAGTGTCGCACTAGCGACAGTTCTTGCCAGGAGATCCTCTTCAGTCTCGACAAGCGACTTTTCACGTGGCCATACGAGAAGAAATCAAGTCAACGTGGTGGACATGAAACACGACGTCATTTCCCTATCCACTCTTCAAGTATGTCTGACGCAGCTGTTCACGCATCTTCAGTCCAAAGTGAGGTTGGATTCCATAGTACCCGAACCACATCTGTTGACTCCTAGCAAGTGGAATACGTTCCAGGAAACTGAGTCGTATGTCTCTCAAAATTATTATATTTATTGGTACACTTAAGTGGCGAGTAAGAATAAACGGGGCTAGTACAGTACTAATGTGTAGCGTATCCACTGTATTCAGGTAAAGAGTGGAAGTGAGTTGCAACAGAGCCAGTCGCAGGCAGGCAAGCATGTTATGCATTGCGAAGCAAAACACAGCCGACAGGCACTATGAGGAAGTCACGGCTGGGAGCAATAAGGTAAAAGCGTGACAGATGACGCGGGAGGACAGACGCCGCAGTTCCAAGAAATTCGTCAGCACACATTGTTGTGCGGGCGACGCTCATTGTTGTTGTAACCGCCAGTGAGATCAGTTTACTCCCAAGTTTTTGTACTTCAGGAGAGAAATTTACGAAAATAGCATTTCGAGACCAAGGTAAGTCAAGGAAATTTTTCACGATTCCTTTTCGATAGTATGTACTAGTAGATACGCGCCTAGTATCTTGTATCTTGTATTTAGATTGTGCAGTAGAAACATTGTAGTTTATGACGGTCGAGTAATGGCTTCTTCCGATAATATCTTTGGTGAAAATGGGGGTGCAGCATATGTCCCTACGAAAACGGACACATGACGCACGATTACTGTGGGACAGATGCCGCAATACATGCAATGCTAAGAGGATACCATACGTTTTTGTTTTACAGAAAAATGCCGAGAAAACGCATTAGGACAACAGACGGGGGAAAATGGACTGCAGAAGATCTATTAGAGGCAGTGAAAGTACTCGAAGAGGAAGGTTATTCTAAAAGGAAAGCAGCTCGAATGAAAAATGTACCAGATGGAACATCAAGGAGGAGACTTAGTACGCCCAATTTCAAGAAAGCAGGGTGTGGACCATCATCATACTTGGGTGAAGATGCATAAAGGAAATTAGTGGCCCATATACAGATATTGCAATCATGTGGCTTTGCTCCCAAACTGTCAGAAGTCAGGCAAATAGCTTTCAATTTATCTGATCATATGGGACTGAAAAACAAATTCAACAAGGAAATGAAACTTGCAGGGAAAGATTGGTTTCTCTCGTTTTTAGAACGCAATGAGGGCTTAAGCGTCGGAAAAGCGCAAGGGCTTTCTGTAGCCAGAGCGACTGGAATGAACAAAGACGAATTCTTACTTTGAGCTGTTAACACAAAAGTTGACCGAAAATGGGCTTTTGGATAAACCATGTAGTATCTACAACGTAGACGAAACTGGACTACAGTTAAACAATAAGCATGGGAAGGTTGTTGCGGCAAAAGGAAACAGAGATGTCCATGTCATTACTTCTGCTGCATGCTGTAATGGCGAGGGAAATTTCTTACCACCTTACTGCATTTACAAAGGAGTGAATAAAAAACAAGACCCTGAAGACAATGTGCCCCCAGGATCAGTTGTTGTTATGAGGAGAGAATCCATTTATGTCAACAGTGATATTTTCATGGATTGCTTCAGAAACGATTTCCTTCCTAGAAAGGCGGCTGGCCCTGCTCTGCTTCTGTTAGATGGTCATGCCTCTAACATGAATTGTGTCCACCCTTTTCGATATAGATGTTGAAAATGAAGTGTCGATAATTGGTTTGCCTAGCCGCAAGACACACTTTTTACAGCCACTAGACCAATCATTTTTCAAGCCACTGAAATCGTACTTTAAAGAGGCTTGTCATTCATGGACTGTAGGTAATGCAAGCAAAGGCAGAAGACTCACAAGGCAGCAATTTGGAGAGTTGTTCTTCGAAGCATGGACTCGTGCTGCCGCTGTCCAGATTGGTGTATCCGGATTTATAGCTACTGGAATTATCCCGCTTGACAGAGCAGCAATTCCAAACCATGCCTTTGTTTCAGACATTAATAATACTGAACTCCCAACTACTGCAGAAGTCTCTAATGATATGACTCCAGATGAACCATCAATATCAAGGTCTGAAACAAATCTGTTAAGAGAACACCCTCCTACCTGCAAACCTTGCACAAATTTGGCTACTCGTCGACCAACTGATCAAGATAACTGCTGTGGAAATGACAACTCAGTGACACCTCATGGAGACACTCCATGAAAATTGCTGGAAAAGATTTCACCTGTTCCTATACTGCCTCAGAGAAATCAATCCAAAAGAAAGTAATCAGCAACAAATATAACATCCGACGATTTTATAGCAACGAAAAGAAAAAAAAATCGCCGAAAGGAACAAGAAAGGAAAAGCTCTTGCCCACAAAAATGTAGCAGCTAAAAGAAATCAAATCTCCAAAACCAGAGGGAAAAAATCGCCAAAGAGGCGTCTGTTTGAAGACTCATTTTCAGAAGAAGATGATGATGATATTTCCCCACACGGTAGTTCCACCGATGAATTAAATTTCGAAGAAAACGAATGTGTAGAGTGCCTTGAACTTTATCAAGAAACAATGGCTACCCCTGACTGGATTCAATGTGTAGGATGTTCTAAGTGGCTTCATGAATCATGCACACTCTATGAGAACATGTGTCGTTTGTGTGGACGACCTAGAAATAAAGTTGAAAAACAAAAATGAAAGTGAATATCATTTTCAATGTATTATTCCATTGGCCATCTGTCCCTCCCTTCTGCAGCATCTTCCCCGCCACTTACTAATTAACTGAAATTTACAAGCCTTTTTGCATCATTACAATGTTCCTTTGTTATAAAGTTTTTTGTAATGCAATGGAATCGATAATAAAATGCAACGTTCAAACCATCAATGTTGGCTAATTTTATTGCGATTTAAGTATTTATATATTGATAAAAATGTGCGGCGTCTGTCCCGCCTTTACGTTTTAGCTGATGCTGCAGTACGCTAGCAGAATGATGGAAGCTTTTCCTCGCTTATCACCACGGAAGTGTTTAGAGTACATGCTAGTAGTCTGGAGCATATAAGTACTCAGCCATTCATGTACTGAAATATTCCCTTCTCAGTATCTCAGACTACACCACTAGCCTGCCACACCTGGAGTGACATCGTTGAATGCAGTATGTGGTCCCCTGTTCGACCACGGGACAGGACAGCTTCCGCTGTGTCATGAGAGAGCCGCTGCTAGACCAGAGAGCTGCCCAGTCGCTGGAGAGACGTCACAGGCGCCTCCACGGTACTGTCAGCTGCACTTTCGCGCTGTCAACACAGTTACAACTGAAGGAATCGCTGACAGTGGCATTCGAGTGACGCCACAGTCAGCCCTGATATTTGCACTGCCAATAATGCCCGACGTCTGTTGTTTCGCAAGAGAACCAGGTTGGTCCTGATGTACTACGGCCAAGGGTTGGAATGAAACAGTTAATTAAACAAACCTACTATCGTCGTGACGTCTCATTTCACCCTCCATGACTGTAGTGAAGTAGAAGTAGATGGTTCCTGTGAATTACTATGGGTAGAGGCTATAGTCAACAGCCGTACCAAAATAATAATTGGCTCCTTCTACCGACCCCCCGACTCAGATGATATAATAACCGAACGCTTCAAAGAAAACTTGAATCTCATTACAAATAAGTACCCCTCTCATATAGTTATAATTGGTGGAGACTTCAATCTACGCTCGATTTGCTGGTGAAACTACATTTTCAAAGCCGGTGGTAGACAGAAAACATCTTCCGAAATTGTACTAAATGCTGTCTCTGAGAATTACTTTGAACAGTTAGTTCATGAGCTCACACAAATAGTAAATGGTTGCGAATACACACTTGACCTCTTAGCCACAAATATTCCTGATCTAATAGAAATCATCACGACGGATACAGGGATTAGTGAACACAAGGTCATTGTAGCGAGGCTCAAAACCATATCAATCAAACCCACTGAAAATAAACGCAAAATATATCCATTTAAAACAGCAGTTAAGAATTTGCTTGATGCCTTCCTAAGAGAGAGTCTCCAATCCTTCCGAGCTAATTATGTAAGTGTAGAACAGATATGGCTCAAATTCAAAGATACAATATCAACAGCAATAGATAGATTCATACTGCATAAGTTAAAAAGAGACGGGACTGATACACCATGGTACACAAAACACGTCAGAACATTGTTGCAGAGGCAACTAGAAAAGCATGCCAAATTCAGAAGAACGCAAAATCCCCAAGACTGGCTAAATTTCACGGAAGCTCGAAATTTAATCTGGACGTCAATGCGAGATGCTTTTAATAGTTTCTACAATGACATATTGTCTCAAAATATGGTAAAAAACTCAAAGATATTCTGGTTGTACGTAAAGTACACCAGTGACAAAGAACAGTCAATACTCTCACTGCCCCATAGCGATGGAAATGTTACCGATGATGGTGCCACTAAAGCGCAGTACTAAATAAAGTTTTCCCTAATTCCTACAGGAAAGAAGACGAAGTAAATATTCCAGATTTCGAAACCAGAATAGCTGTTAGCATGAATGACATAAAAGTAGATATCGTAGGTGTTGCGAAACAACTCAAATCACTTAAGAAAGGCAAGTCTTCCGCTGCAGATAGTATACCAATTAGGTTCGTCTGAGAGTACGCAGACACAATAGCGCCTTTCTTAGAAATCATATACAACCGCTCACCGGACGAAAGGTTTGTTCCTAAAGATTGGAAAGTAGCACAGGTCACACCAATATTCAAGAAGGGAAATAGGAGTTACCCCTTGAATTACAGACCCATATCACTGACCTCAATTTGCTGTAGAATTCTGGAGCATGTACTGTAATCGAAAATTATGAATCACCTTGAAGAAAATGACTTATTGACACATAACCAACACGGATTTCTAAAATATCGTTCCTGTGCAACTTTATTCCCATGAACTAATGAGTGCCGTCGACAAGGGATTTCCGATCGATTCCATATTCCTAGATTTCCAGAAGGCTTTTGATACTGTTCCTCACAAGCGACTATTAATCAAATTGTCTCAGTTCTGTGACTGGATTCGTTATTTCCTCTCAGAGAGGTCACAGTACGTGGTGATAAACGGTAAATCATCGAGTAGAGCAGAAGTGATATCTGGCGTTCTGCAAAGAAATGTCATAGGCCCTCTGCTGTTCCTGATTTATATAAATGATCTAGGTGATAATCTGAGCAGTTCCCTTAGATTGTTTGCAGATGACGCTGCAATTTACCGTCAAGTAAAATCATCAGATGATCAATTCTAATTACAAAATGATCTAGAGAGAATTTCTGTATGGTGCGAAAAGTAGCAGTTAGCACTAAACAAAGAAAAGTGCCGGTCATCCACATGGGTGTTAAAAGAAATCCGATAAATTTTGGGTATACGATAAATCGCACGAATCTAAGGGCTGTCAATTCGACTAAATACCTACGAATTACTATTACGAGCAACTTAAATTGGAAAGACCCGTAGATAATATTGTGGGGAGCGCGAAACAAAGACTGCGCTTTGTTGTCAGAACAGTTAGAAGATGCGACAAACCCACTAAAGAGACAGCCTACATTACACTTGTCCGCTCTCTGCTGGAATAATGCTGGGCGGTATGGGATCCTTACCAGGTAGGATTGACGGTGGACATGGAAAAAGTGCAAAGAAGGGCAGCTTGTTTCGTGTTATTGCGCAATAGGGGTGAGAGTGTTATTGGTATGATACGCGAATTAGGGTGGCAGTCACTGAAACAAAGGCGGTTTTCTTTGCGGCGAGATCTATTTACGAAATTTCAATCACTAACTTTCTCTTCCGAATGAGTAAATGTTTTGTTGACGCCCAGCTACGTAGGAAGAAATGATCATCATAATAAAATAAGAGAAATCAGATCTCCAACGAAAAGATTTAGGTGTTCCTTTTTCCCACGCGCCATTCGAGAGTGGAATGGTAGAGAAGTAGTATGAAGATGTTTCGATGAACCCTCTGCCAGGCACTTAAGTGTGAATTGCAGAGTAACCTTGCATATGTAAATGTAGATGTAGACAATCCATGGGTCTTCCAACACTGGTGTCAGATCACTGATATCATCTTCATAGACCAACGTCTGAACCTAAAACCTGTGGTACGGTGAGTCCAAAAATTTTTGATTGTACTCGTATTTTGGTCATGGAGAAAAGGTTTGACGCTCATGTATTTTGCAAAGTGGGTTTTACTGAGAGTAGATAACCAGTGGATTTGTCTCGTTTTAGGGATAATGAAGTCACGACTGTTTAGTGCCTGTTAAATGTGCACAGTGTAAATTTGAGAGCCACTCAGCGCCATGTACAGAATCACTTCCAGTAAAATGTTATACGTGTAATCTTTGGGGACATACTGCTAGGCAATGCCAGGAGTCGAGATGGCTCATCATAAGAATTATGTTAATGTATTTTGTTTTCTTATCTTGTGAGTGTTAATTCTCAAAATGAGAGTTGTTACAGGCCAGGTTCGACAGAACCAGAGACCAATGTGTGTCAGAGCCGGAAGCAGCATGCATATTTTTAGAAAGGGTAGCACAACTAACAATGGATAATACGGAATTGTGTGGGTTGGTGGAATCGTGATCGTCATGAAGAGGTGTATGTTTGTTTGTAACAAGTTTAACTGCTCCTTTTTCTGGTAATACAACGGAGGATGCGCAGGTCTTTGTGGGAGACCCTGGAAATCTGGCTGGGATGGAGGTTGGTCTAATAAGGAAGTACTGTTGCAAAATTGAGTCGAACAGAGGAGGCTAAGACTTATGTAGGATGTACAGAGGCTCTTAATGGAGCCACAATATTCGAGGAATTTATAAAAGCGTTAATTCAGAGACATACTAAACGGTATAGCGCCACACACTACAGGGAACAATAAGGGGTAATAACTAAGAGAAATACGGAAACTTGGAACAATTTGCGGATAGGATGTACCTATGAATTAGGACAGGATGCTGCAGTCGATGAAATTATTTTCCAAGAAGCTGACCAGATGGAGCTCAATGTTGTTTTAAGAGAGCTGCATGCAGGAATGTGAGGACATGTATGGACTGCAGGTCTGATGGATTTGCGCTCTGCAGTGCGATTAGCTATAGAGTGTGAGGAGATTGACTTGTCGACTGGAATGCAGATAAACAATCAGTGTTTGCAGCTAGTCCAAAGTATTTCAGATGTGGACAACTGGGGCATGTAAGGAGTGTCGCCAGCCACAAGGTAATGTGAATAAAGTAAGAGTAAATAATTTTATAAGCAGAGGATCGGGGAAGAATTGGTGTTAAACACTAATGGGGACCCCGAGTCCTCCTACAGTCATTCCCAGTAAGATTGGGTGCCATGAAATCGTATGCAGAGACGTCTTGTGCAATATGAGGAATACCAGGAAAAAAGTGTTGCAGGATATTTCGGGACACAGTGACGCAACTGTCAGTCGCCAGTAGTGATCTGGTGATTCGTAAGCAATTGGTCCCGCCATCGTACAGATTGTGTGATGTGGGGGATAAATATGTCACACAGTTAGGATCGGTGGACATAGACTCTTGCCTGGATACAGTTCAATCTAAACAATGTGTAGAGAGTGTGCCACGCGTGACTGACGGCTACGAAATGATTCTAGGGTTAGATTTCTTACATCAGCTTTATGTAAAAATCGATCTTCGTCAACATAGGGTGGAGCTTGATGGAAAAGTGTTTCTGTTAGGTGAAGCCATTGCTAGTATACCTATGTTACAAGGGGAGTTAGTCACGAAAGGTAAACTGATGAAGCTGCGAATGAACACACTAAGACTTTTTTCTCATGACTGTGTACCTGGGGGTACTGAAAAATCACTTTGGGTCACTGCTGAGTCTAGCTTGACGGTAGGAATTGTGGGTCGTGTAATCGTTAGAAGAGAATGAAGTATTAGACCACATGGGTTGCTTAGTTAAAATAGGTATTGCCGGTCTGTGTGGCCGAGCGGTTCTAGGCGCTTCAGTCTGGAACCGCGCGACCGCTACGGTCGCAGGTTCGAATCCAGCCTCGGGCATGGATGTGTGCGATGTCCTTAGGTTGGATAGGTTTAAGTAGTTTCAAGTTCTAGCGGACTGATGACCTCAGCTGTTAAGTCCCATAGTGGTCAGAGCCATTTGAACCATTTTTAAAATACACTCCTGGAAATGGAAAAAAGAACACATTGACACCGGTGTGTCAGACCCACCATACTTGCTCCGGACACTGCGAGAGGGCTGTACAAGCAATGATCACACGCACGGCACAGCGGACACACCAGGAACCGCGGTGTTGGCCGTCGAATGGCGCTAGCTGCGCAGCATTTGTGCACCGCCGCCGTCAGTGTCAGCCAGTTTGCCGTGACATACGGAGCTCCATCGCAGTCTTTAACACTGGTAGCATGCCGCGACAGCGTGGACGTGAACCGTATGTGCAGTTGACGGACTTTGAGCGAGGGCGTATAGTGGGCATGCGGGAGGCCGGGTGGACGTACCGCCGAATTGCTCAACACGTGGGGCGTGAGGTCTCCACAGTACATCGATGTTGTCGCCAGTGGTCGGCGGAAGGTGCACGTGCCCGTCGACCTGGGACCGGACCGCAGTGACGCACGGATGCACGCCAAGACCGTAGGACCCTACGCAGTGCCGTAGGGGACCGCACCGCCACTTCCCAGCAAATTAGGGACACTGTTGCTCCTGGGGTATCGGCGAGGACCATTCGCAACCGTCTCCATGAAGCTGGGCTACGGTCCCGCACACCGTTAGGCCGTCTTCCGCTCACGCCCCAACATCGTGCAGCCCGCCTCCAGAGGTGTCGCGACAGGCGTGAATGGAGGGACGAATGGAGACGTGTCGTCATCAGCGATGAGAGTCGCTTCTGCCTTGGTGCCAATGATGGTCGTATGCGTGTTTGGCGCCGTGCAGGTGAGCGCCACAATCAGGACTGCATACGACCGAGGCACACAGGGCCAACACCCGGCATCATGGTGTGGGGAGCAATCTCCTACACTGGCCATACACCACTGGTGATCGTCGAGGGGACACTGAATAGTGCACGGTACATCCAAACCGTCATCGAACCCATCGTTCTACCATTCCTAGACCGGCAAGGGAACTTGCTGTTCCAACAGGACAATGCACGTCCGCATGTATCCCGTGCCACCCAACGTGCTCTAGAAGGTGTAAGTCAACTACCCTGGCCAGCAAGATCTCCGGATCTGTCCCCCATTGAGCATGTTTGGGACTGGATGAAGCGTCGTCTCACGCGGTCTGCACGTCCAGCACGAACGCTGGTCCAACTGAGGCGCCAGGTGGAAATGGCATGGCAAGCCGTTCCACAGGACTACATCCAGCATCTCTACGATCGTCTCCATGGGAGAATAGCAGCCTGCATTGCTGCGAAAGGTGGATATACATTGTACTAGTGCTGACATTGTGCATGCTCTGTTGCTTGTGTCTATGTGCCTGTGGTTCTGTCAGTGTGATCATGTGATGTATCTGACCCCAGGAATGTGCCAATAAAGTTTCCCTTTCCTGGGACAATGAATTCACGGTGTTCTTATTTCAATTTCCAGGAGTGTAGATATTATTGCACACATACAAGAAATAAAGAGTGAAAAGAAGGTACCCGTTTTTATGGATAATTTAACTTCACGGGACATAGCATTAACAAAGGGGTTGTTAATCGCTAGTACGGATACTGTGGAGGAACAATGGGACACGAGTGGTATCAGCCATGGACAATCGCCGAACGCAATTGAAACTGTATTACGAGAAAAAGTAAGGTACCTGCAGTGAAGCAATAGGGAACGGATGAAGAAATTACTTTCGGAATTTAAGGATTTACTTTTTCTAAAACTGCCATTACCGGCTATGCGTATTACACAGCACCGCATTCCAATAGAAAATGAATCACCAGTCTGTCGCAAACTTCACAGGTTATCTAGGTATTTGTAGGCAATTTCTTGTATGTGCTGGAAGATAGCATTATTGAAGAAAGGAGGGCAGAAATAGTTGCAGTGACAAAAAGAAAAGGGTCAATGAATGGAACATGGAAATATAGGGTGTTGTGATTACAGACATTTAAATGCGAAAACAGTCACAGATGCCTGCCCTTTCCCAGATATCACAGAAACCTTGGATCATTTAGAGCAATGCAAATATCTTGCAACGGTGTATTTGAAGAGTGGTTATCATCATATAGAGGTTGCACCACAGGATTGATACAAGACAGCGTTTCCGGCGCACTTGGGACACTACCAGTCAGAAGAATGTCACCTGCAAAGTTTCAGTGGTTGTTGGACGAAGTACTCAGAGGTTTATAACCACGTTAGGGCTTAGTGCATCTCGATGACATGATCGTCTATGGGAGTGATGTGGAACAGCATATGCAGCTATTAATGGAAATATTCCTAAGGTTAAAAGCAGCGAAGTTAACACTGAGTACAGAAAAGCGTAATTTTGTGATGAAAGAGGTAGCATACCTAGCTCGTATCATGAAGGTGGGGTTAAGGCAGACTCAAGATTAATTAGAGATGTTCATGAATTCTCTGTATCAGAATTTGTGAAGGAGCTGGACTCGTTCTTAGGAGTCGCGAAATGTTACTGCCTGTACATAAAAGGATTTTCAAATAGTGCCAGGCCGTTGACGAAATTGTTAAAAAAATGGACTAAATTTGTATGGTCAGCAGTGTGTTAGCATGCTTTTGAGGAGCTAAAAGAAGCATAGAGTCCGATATTGGTGTTTTCGAATTTTAATAGAGAACTTGTTTTGTGATGCGACGCACCAAACAATGCAATTGGCTGCGTGACGTCACAAGAGGTGATAGGTGTTGAACATCCGGTAGCTTACGCAGCATGACAACTAAATTCTGCAAAAAGAAATTATTCCACAATTGAGAAAGAGATGTTAAGTCTTATTCACACAATCACATATTTCATATGTTATCTGTACAGTAAAAGGTTTAGACTAATAACAGATCATGTGGCATTAAAATGGTTGTTGGGGTTTGAATTTCATTTCAAAGTCACGCATAAACCAGGGAAGAAATATTGAAATGCTCATGGCTTAAGTAGAAAAGTAGAAGTATTACATATTGTGGGGGGGGGGGGGGTGAGCATAAGGAATGGCAAACTGCGTGACGAATGTGGGCAGTATTTTAAGCAGTCATAATTATGCATGCGGATTGGATGCTATGCGGAGAAACCAGATTGGGACCACTGGTAGTGGTACTATTGAAATTATGGAATAGAGTGATACAAGAAGCTCATGATCACATTTAAGCGTGTCATGGAGGTTGCAGATCTACCAATAGAAGACTAACAGAAAGTTACTGATAGAGGTATAGGCAGACGGCCGTGAATCAGCGTGTGCGGAATTGCATAGAGTGTGCACTTAGAGTGGCTTTGTATCGAGATAGAGTATCATTACAGAAGTTAGCTGAAGCATTAGCACCATTCGAGTTTCTTGGGATTGATGTTTTACGTCCCTTCAATAAGACATCTGCAGGGAATAAGGAGGAGGAGGAGGAGGAGAAGATTACTGTTTAACGTCCTGTTGACAACGAGGTCATTAGAGACGGAGCACAAGCTCGGATTAGGGAAGGATGGGGAAGGAAATCGGCCGTGCCCTTTCTAAGGAACCATCCCGGCATTTGCCTGAAGCGATTTAGGGAAATCACGGAAAACCTAAATCAGGATGCCCGGACGCGGGATTGAACCGTCGTCCTCCCGAATGCGAGTCCAGTGTGCTAACCACTGCGCCACCTCGCTCGGTGCAGGGAATAAGTACATTCTCACAATCACAGATCATGTTTCAAGGTACTTAGAAATGATCGCGATGCCAAACCAGCAGACAGAAAAAGTGACACAATCACTTGTGAATAATTGGATACTGAAATTTGGAGTGCTTGAAAAAAATAGTAACAGCCCAGGGAACGAACTTCATGTCAGATCTATTCAAGGAATTGTATAAATTATTGAATGTGAAAAAATTAAGGACGAGTCCTCTCCATCCATAAGAAAATGGGAGAACTGAAAGAGGGCATAGCACAATCGAGAAGATGCTTGGATAATACATTGAATCACATCACATCAACTGGAATGTCTACTTGGAGCATGTCATATCCTCCTACAACTCAAAACAGCATACGAATACCGCGTCCGGCCATGTGTATGGTCGTCGTAAAATGCCATCACGTTCGACATATTGAAACTGAAGAAAGGAAGATTGGTGAGTCTCTCAAGGAATTTGCCAGAGTGAATGCAGGAATTTGGAAACGGCAAATACACCAGGTCTGGGGAAACAGGAAGAAGTGGGACATATGGCAAGAATGCCAAAGTGTATGGTTGGTTAGTGGGTGATACAATCAACTTCGTTTACGCCGAAGGAAAAGACAAAGAGTTTTTTTGCAAAGTATCAGGGGCCATACCAAGTGGTAGAGTCTACGTCGCGAGGAAACGTCAAGATTTAGTTGCCAACGAGAACGACATTTGTGCATATAGGGTGGTTGAAACGTTTTGGTAGAAGTCTTGAAGTTGTTACAGAAATAGCAGATCTGAACCAGAAATAGAAAGTGACGAGAAAAGTATCATAAGATAAACAAGACGTTGTGAATGAAACGGTAACGATGAACCTGTTTGGATTAAGGCATAGGAGACAGTCATTTAATATATTTTTTGGTTAGGTGTAGATTTAGTGTAATTAGTATAAGCACTTGCGAAACAGCAATGAATTTAAGGAGGAAGAAAGTAATAGGTATTGCTGTCTGTAGGTGAGGTGCAGAGAAGGTGAGATGATGCGGTTCATAGCACGAGTACTGATCGTCGACGGGTTGGAAGCGTTACGAAACCAGCACCTGGAAGCGGAAGTGCTGTTCGCCAAGCAGTGATCACCCAGTGATCACCAGTCATCACTTGGTGATACAGGTGGTGTTCAACGCATGGGAGATGCGTAACGGCCGGCCACTGTGGCCGAGCGGTTCTAGGCGCTTCAGTCGAACCGTGCGACCGCTACTGTCGCAGGTTCGAATCCTGCCTCGGGAATGGATGTGTGTGATGTTCTTAGGTTAGTTAGGTTTAAGTAGTTCTAAGTTCTAGGGAACTGATGACCTCAGATGTTAAGCCCATAGTGCTCAGAGCCATTTGAACCATTTTGATGCGCAAAGAGGTGAGAAGATTAGAAGAATCATTTGAAAAATTCCGCCAGGGAACGGAAACGCATGGAATACTCAAAGGAAGTGTCGGGGTTTGTGAGAGAGTACATGGAGCGCACGAGAAATTAAGGAATGAGACGACCAGGTACTGGGAGTTATGCCACATACGCGAAGGAAGAGGGGTTGGATCGACGCTGGAGGTCGGCTTTTGAAAACAACATTTTGCGCTGCTGATGAGGAAGACATTCGAAGCGTGAACGACACTGTAGAGGAGGTTAAGCAGTGTGCAAAAAGGAACAAAGCCGTGAGTGATTGGCGCACTAAGCAGATTGCAAGTTTAGATAAGGACTATTTAATAACACACGACTACTACGACAACTGATTGGAGAAGTAATGCGGTATGTCAGAGTTACAGAAGAGTCAGTTACTCAGAATATTGTGGAAGTACAAACCGAAGTAGAAGTCTTAGATTCGAAAGTAGTAATGACAAAATGGTTGCAGTCCGTAGACGATGTTGTTTAGAAAGCACGAGCGAAAGTAACATAAGTACAGGAGGCTATCAGCAGGCTGTAACAGGTCAGCTAGGGGTAAACTTGTTGATAGAGCAGTACTTTGAAGGTCTAAGGAAAGTAGAGAAGTACCGCCGGAGATGAAGCTGGTTTTAGAACACGAGCATTGAAACTTACCAAATGTAGCCCCAGTATGAGTGAGAGCTAATGGAGCGAAAGCTTACTTTACGGTTTCCATAGCAGTAGCAAGGCAACAAGCACGTTATAATGCTAAATAGTTCCTGTCAAGTGGGGTAAATTGAGAATCTTGTAAGAGTAAAATCGCAGCGACTATTATTAATTGAAAAGATAGGCGAAGATATGTAAAAATAGAGCAAACAAAGTCACAAAAAATTCTACCGATGGGTAATGACAGTCTGTCCAAATATGGTTATCAGATAGGGGCAGTAATTCTGCGCAGAAAAATTGCTAATGCAGCAAAAAAGGTAAGAGAATGCAATAAAGAAGTGATCGAGCCTGAATTGTATTTTCAACAGTCCGAAGCGCATTGGTTGTACTCTGCCTCTGACAAGATGATACGGTAGCGGGTAGCTGTCTTCAGCACCGGAAGCTTTACGTCAGAAAAGAGGCTAGAATTAAAGGGGACTGGTTAGTTATTTAATGGAACAGCGTGCCAGATAATGGGCCCTACGTTCCTTCTGCTCGCCGCGATTTCACCAATAAAACACCTGAATATTTCGCAGATTCGTTTGTACTGGCCAGAGAAGCCCTTGGAAGTACTAAATGCCGCAAATATAACCAGCTTAAATCAAACTCTATGGTCGGAATTAATGCAGTCTGTAAAACCGCTTCTGAACCAGCAGGAGGGACGAGTCTCCCTGGAAACCTTATTGCAGCATGTAGACTTATACCGGGAAAATCCTTACCGGGAAGAGACAACATTGACTATTGTCATACCAATCATCGCAGCGGCACTTGTTCTGCTAAGCGTAATCCTTGTTTTGGTATGTAGAAGACGAAGCGCAAGGTTGAGTTCAGACCTAGGCCCAGGCGTTGTTCAGATTTCGTTGGATTGGATACCCCGAGCATAAAAGCAGAAGAAAGAAGATGAACGCACAAGGCTATAATTTTATGTGTATTTTTCCTCGAAGTCCTTGGCGGCCATATGTCTGAATGAAATCTTCTCGGTTTTCAAGCCGTGTCAGTTCGAATAAAATTCTCGAGTTTTCGATCGACATGCCCGCCATCGTCGTCAGGAGTAAAACCCTTTACTGTCGGGGCTGGCACGGTCTTCCGCTTACGTAGCCCCGACTTCGACCTCTGGTGCTAAACAGAGAGCGCCGAAACGACGCGTACGGTGACTGGGCAGCTCCTAGCAGCTCTGGGCCACCCTGGACCGAGTGACGTCAGGTGGCGCGAGGGGCCTGGGCCACGTTTGTAACTGCCTCTCCCGCCTCCCTACAAGCGCCAAGCATTCTTCGTTGCTTCCTTTCGACATCCAAAGCCCGCCCCCAGGCCCTACTGAGCGTGTACTCCTGATCTCTCTTAGAATTTTGCTGTTCATTCTCATCTCAGTCGCCTCCCTTATCACGGAATCTCAGCATGTTGCGATCTGAAACAGCATTTTGGACCTTTTTTCCAGGCAATGCTCAACTATGGCCGCCGACTTGTCACGTTCCCTTTGTCCAATATCACTTGTGCTCTGTACAAAGCCCTCCAACTAAGCGAATTGTCTGATCTATACAGACCCTGCCGCATTCGTATTGAACACCATACTCACTGGGCACTCGAAGAGCTATCCCGTCTCTAACAGGCGGCGGCATATCCCGTATCTTGCGGAACACTGGTCTCAGTCCATGCCTCTGCAGCACATTGGCCCACAATATGGCAGGAAAGCAGCAGGCTTGGTCGTTTCATCCGATTCGCAAGGCATCCTTCTTCAGTGGCATATGAAAGCTTTAGCGGTTCAAAAATGGTTCAAATGGCTCTGAGCACTATGGGACTTAACATCTGAGGTCATCGGTGCCCTATACTTAGAAATACTTAAACCTAACCTAACGACATCACACACATTCATGCCGAGGCAGGATTCGAACCTGCGACCGTAGCAGTAGCGGGTTTCCGGACTGAAGCGCCTAGAACCGCCTGGCCACAGCGGCCGGCAGCGTTAGCGTTGTCCCTCTTGATATTACCATTCTCGCTGAACACGTCGAGTGCTGAAATTCAGACTGTAGGTGGCCTTCGTCAGAAATAACTTATGCTCTGTGTATTAACGTGTTCAGAACTAGTTTAATGAGTACAGGGTAGTAAAAACTATTGGCGTATTAATCAGCGTGCGTTGATTTCCTATACAGTGTATGACCAAGCCTGCCACCTCCTTACCACCCAACTAAAATATCAAAGAACGGTAGCTGGCCATCCTTCTACATCTCGATGGTTAATTTAACGTTGGGATGGACACCGTTCATGTGACCGATGAACTTCTGTAGTTTATTTTCACCGTGAGGCAATATCAGGAATTTGTCATCAACGTACTTCAGGAAGCAATACGGAAGCAACGCCGCCGAGTTCGGACTGCCTGAGGCAGTGGTGAGTCCATAGCTGTGTCATCCGTCATCTCACAATATTCGTCGTGGTACGTGTCGTTAGAACAATACGGAACAATTTGATGATTCCAGGTGGAAATTGTTGGAGCAAAAGATCCAACGTGCCTTATACGGGCACTCTTGTAAAAGGTGACATAACGTTCGGACTAACCATTACATCGTTTCTGCCTACTTTCATCTTCTTTGATGTTTCAACAAATTTTTGCGACTTGACAACATCATATTCACAATCCTGCAAGAGGTTTTGCCAGTCTGTAGGTATGCGAGCTGTTTGCACTAACAACGGGGTTAAGAGGGACACTTTGTTTACGCACATTCGGCAATCCATAAAGCCTAGGAGGTCTGGGGTACGAGGCATTCATTTCTTCACAATTCGTCTGGTAAACCAGAGTCTTTTAATAACTTCTCTGTTTCCCTGACGATGGTCTGTGTCGGATCACGACGAAGTTTTTGGCACACATCTTCTAATAAACGTAGCATTTTGGTGTGATTCTCTTCAGTTTTGAGGACCACAGTGGCATTTCCTTTGTCGGCTGGTAGGGCAACCAAGTCCTCGTTCTGACGCAGTAAGCGTATGCCACGCCGTTCCTCCTGGCTAATATTAGATTTCGCCAGTATATGGGTGCCGGCCGCGGTGCCGAGCGGTTCTAGGCGCTTCAGTCCGGAACCGCGCGACTGCTACGGTCGCAGATTCGAATCCTGCCTCTGCCATCGATGTGTGCGATGTCCTTAGATTAGTTAGGTTTAAGTAGTTCTAGGGGACTGATGACCTCATATGTTGAGTCCCATAGTGCTCAGAGGCGTTTGAACCAGTATACGGGTGGTGGTTAGTCTGTCGGCCTCAACTGCGTCGTGAGAGAGAGGCCGAATGCACAGCTCTATTCCATTAATAATATCTATAATTGGCAGACATTCTGGGACTGGTGAAAACTTAAGATCGTTACTCAGCTCTCACACAGAGCCGCCGTGCAGTTCTTGGTTGGAGAGATTGACAGCTGTTCTGTGGGCCTTATCATCCTCCACAACACTTCTTCTGTGAGTTAAGCGGTCAAACTTGTTACAGTGCTTAGGCATTGTCTTGCATAAATCTGCTGGCCGTTGTGCTGCCGTGGTTACGTCCACACACACCCCATCGAATAGCGACAAGATTGATGACAAAAATTGAGGACAATTACATAGCTTCCTGGTATTTAATGAAACATTCAAGAAAATGAAAATAGGCCGAAATGACGCTATGGTTAGTCTGGTCGTCGTGTCACTTTTTACGAGGAGCCAGTACACGACACGCTGGATCTTTCAGCCCAAAAATTTCCACCTGTAATCGTCAAATTGTTTGGTCATGTTCTAACAACAACGTAATTATTGTACCACGACGAGTATTATGAAATGACGGATGGCACAGAGATGGGCTCACAACTGTCTCCAGCAATCGCTAATTTCTTCACACTTTGAAGAGCAGGCTCCGAACTCGGTGGCGCTGCGTCTGTCTTGCTTCTTGAAATACGTCGATTACACCTTCATGATAAGGCATCACGGCGAAAATGCACTGCAGCAGTTCGTCAGTCACATGAACGGCGTCCATTCCAACATTAAATTTACCATGGAGATGGAAAAGGATGGCAAGCTACCATTCTTGGATGTTTCAGTTGATCGGTAGACAGTAGATTGCTCAGTGCTCCGGAAACCGACGCACACTGATCTACATCTACATCTACATCCATACTCCGCAAGTCGCCTGACGGTGTGTGGCGGAGGGTACCTTGAGTACCTCTATCGGTTCTTCCTTATATTCCCGTCTCGTATTGTTCGTGGAAAGAAGGATTGTCGGTATGCCTCTGTGTGGGCTCTAATCTCTCTGATTTTATCCTCATTGTCTCTTCGCGAGGTATACGTAGGAGGGAGCAATATACTGCTTGACTCATCAGTGAAGGTATGTTCTCGAAACTTCAACAAAAGCCCGTACCGAGCTGCTGAGCGTCTTTCCTGCAGAGTCTTCCAAGGGAGTTTATCTATCATCTCCGTAACGCTTTTGCGATTACTAAATGATTCTGTAACGAAGCGCGTTGCTCTCCGTTGGATCTTCTCTATCTGGTACGGATCCCACACTGCTGAGCAGTATTCAAGCAGTGGGCGAACAAGCGTACTGTAACCTACTTCCTTTATTTTCGGATTGCATTTCCTTAGGATTCTTCCAATGAATCTCAGTCTGGCATCTGCTTTACCGAAGATCAACTTTATATGATCATTCCTTTTTAAATCACTTCTAATGCGTACTCGCAGATAATTTATGGAATTAACTGCTTCGTGGTCTCGCGGTTAAGGCGCTTAGTCCGGGACCGCGCGACTGCTACGGTCGCATGTTCGAATCCTGCCTCGGGCATGGATGTGTGTGATGTCCTTAGGTTGGTTAGGTTTAAGTAGTTCTAAGTTCTAGGGGACTGATGACCACAGAATTTAAGTCCCATAGTGCTCAGAGCCATTTAAACCATTTTTGAATTAACTGCTTCCAGTTGCTGACCTGCTACATTGCAGCTAAATGATAAGGGATCTTTCTTTCTATGTATTCGCAGCACATTACACTTGTCTACATTGAGATTCAATTGCCATTCCCTGCACCATGCGTCAATTCGCTGCAGATCCTCCTGCATTTCAGTACAATTTTCCATTGTTACAACCTCTCGATATACCACAGCATCATCCTCAAAAAGCCTCAGTGAACTTCCGATGTCATCCACAAGGTCATTTATGTATATTGTGAATAGCAACCGTCCTACGACACTCCCCTGCGGCACACCTGAAATCACTCTTACTTCGGAAGACTTCTCTCCATTGAGAATGACATGCTGCGTTCTGTTATCTAGGAACTCTTCAATCCAATCACACAATTGGTCTGATAGTCCATATGCTCTTAATTTGTTCATTAAACGACTGTGGGGAACTGTATCGAACGCCTTGCGGATCTCAAGAAACACGGCATCTACCTGTGAACCCGTGTCTATGGCCCTCTGAGTCTCGTGGACGAAGAGCGCGAGCTGGGTTTCACACGATCGTCTTTTTCGAAACCTATGCTGATTCCTACAGAGTAGATTTCTAGTCTCCAGAAAAGTCATTATATTCGAACACAATACGTGTTCCAAAATTCTACAACTAATCGACGTTAGAGATATAGGTCTATAGTTCTGCACATCTGTTCGACGTCCCTTTTTGAAAACGGGGATGAACTGTGCCCTTTTGCAAACCTTTGGAACGCAACGCTCTTCTAGAGACCTACGGTATACCACTGCAAGAAGGGGGGCAAGTTCCTTCGCGTACTCTGTGTAAAATCGAACTGGTATCCCATCAGGTCTAGCGGCCTTTCCTCTTTTGATCGATTTTAATTGTTTCTCTATCCCTCTGTCGTCTATTTGGCTATGTTTATGTTTGCTGTGTAGTTCCCTTTGCTTCCGCTGCAGGTTTCTAACTCGGTTGTTGTACCACGGTGGCTCTTTTCCATCTCTTACGATCTTGCTTGGCATATACTCATCTAACGCATATTGTACGATGGTTTTGAACTTTGTCCACTGATCCTCAACTCTATCTGTACTTGAGACAAAACTTTTGTGTTGAGCCGACATGTACTCTGAAATCTGCTTTTTGTCACTTTTGCTAAACAGAAAAATCTTCTTACCTTTTTTAATATTTCTATTTACCGCTTTATGATCGCTGATTCCCTGTTCTGCGTTAACGCCTGTACGCAAGAAAGCGATCCTGAACACGTTAATATACAGAGCTGAAGTTATTTCAGACGACGAACACTTATAGTCTGAATTACAGTACTTGAGACACATGTTCAGGCAGAAGGGTTATATCGTGAGAGACACTGCAAACGTTTTCAGGTGCCACTGAAGAAGGACGCCTTGTGACTCGGCTGAAGGGGCCAAGCCAGCTGCTTTCCTGTCAAATTGTGGCGAAGTGAGTAGCAAGTTAGGACGTGTGCTGCTGAGACATGGACTGAGGCCAGTGTTCCGACCCACCCCGAAGATACGAGGTACGCTGCAGCCTGTTAAAGACCACATAGCTCTTCGAGTGCCCAGAGTGTATGGTATCCAGTGCGAATGCGGCAGCATCAATGCAGGTGAGACAATTCTCGCAGTTGCAGAGCAGGTGGGCTGTAGCTGAGTATTGCCTGGAAAACAGATAAAATCCTGTTTGAAAACACGATAGTCTTGGTTCATGCACAACATACTGGGATTCCTTTATAAGAGAGGTCGCTGAGATTAGAATGAACAGCAAGAGTTTTAGCACAGATCATGGTTACACAGTAGGGCATGGGAACTGGCTTTGTATGTCGAAGGGAAGGAACGACGAATGCTTGACGCTTGTAAGGAGGCGGGCGTGGCAGTATCAATCGTGGTGCTGTCCCCTCGCATTCATAGTTAGTACACCGCACCTAGTACACGTCCACAGCGGCGCTTGGGTGCCACAGCACAGTTGCGACACCTGAGGATGGGCTTATGAGAGCTCGAAACAGTTCGTGATAATAAAGGAAATTTACAACTGAAGCGGTAGTTTCAACTTCTAGTATAATGCTCAGTTGCAGATGTTCTTCCAATAGGATTGTTTGTGGCTTCGGGATTCTCGGAGTGCAAGTATGTGTTAGGCCGCCGGTCTGCTCGAGTTGTTCAGGCAATGATCATTGGCGGCTGGATCGATCGGTTGGTCGGTCGCGCACTGGGACACGAGATGGCTTGTCCGCCTGGAGCGTCGGCGCATGTGAGGTCGCCACATGAGTCCAGTGGGCCGCGGCGTATAGCGAGGGGTAGTGGCTTCGTAGCCGACACGAGAGCAACAGGAGCCAACCTACGCCATCGGTCTGGCCGGCGCGAGCTGCGACGCCGTGAGACGGGAGATCTGCGCGCCTTCCTACGTCGGGAGAGCGATTTGGGGGTGCTGCGGCCAGGTCTTCGCCAGACATCGCAGTTTATTAAAAATTAAGTGATTCGTGATATGTTGTTTCATTTACTTGTTAAATTCTACTTGTGTTCTTGGTCAGTCTCTCGTCCCCAGCTTGCTCGTCTGTCCCTCGTCCGTATTTGTTAGGCAGTTAGTGTCTGTCTGTCTGTCTGTCGGTCTGCCGTACGATAATAGCTGCATCTGTCTTGTTTGTCGGTTTCGTTGTAAACGAATTTATTGCTTAAGGTGTAAAGGCCGAATTCCTGAAATATGTTTTATCTTCCCTATCATCTTGAGAGGCGGTATATATAAAATGTAGAGCATGTTTGTACATTTTATGTAAAACTGCATTTCATTGGTTTTTATTTAAATGGTCATTTTAGTATATAAAGTTGCCACCTTCCACCGTAAGAGTTTTCATTTTAAAAACAAGTTGCACTTTCGGTGGCAAAGTAATTTCTTTTTTTAATGTGAGTGTTTTGTACCATTTCCATCCCTCCTACCTGGTGCATACTTTGTGTTTGCGCTTTTAAAAAAAGTTTAGTTTGAAGTAATCTGATGTGTTGCAGATTTGCACCAGTCTAGTCTTTCAGAGGTTGTTGTGAGCGGTCGTGTCTACGGCCGTGTTAAAAGGGAGCGGCAAGGTTCTCAGCCCGAAAGCTCATGCTGTAAAAAAAGAAAAAAGTTATTTCTGTCTCTGAATAAAGTCTAGTTCGATATTTAGAGGGTATTCTGATTATAATTTGTAAATCTGTTATAAAAAAAAGGTTTTTAGGAATAATATTTCCATTTGTTGAAAGAAATTTGTTTTCATCAGTTACCCACTAGCAACTACTTCCACGCTCACATAGTGTGATGAAATGTGTTAATGTTCTTCGTGAATCGCTAGTAAATAAAGTAAATTCTTTAAGAAGAGATTATGAAAGTAAAGCCACGGTTCAGTGAGGTTTGACTGTAAGTCTCTGTTTATCACTAGCTGAACATGACACGATGTCTGTTACAGTGTAGCTGCATTTACCATAATACTCATATTTGTGATACGCCAATAGTTTTTTGAAGAGGACACCTAGATTTCAAATAGCTCTGTATAAAAACTGGGCACTGTTAGCAGACAGCCTTTGGCGGAACACAAGTCTTATGTGACTCTGTAAACGACGGTTTGTGGGAAACGTTGTTTACTTATGTATTTGGGAACAAATTGAAAGCTTCAGCGTGTCATATTATATGAAATTGCTCGTTTTCATATTCCATTGCCATCGTGCAAATTTCATTACTCAGTGCAATAAACCTAATGAAATGTGTTTACTAAATTTCTCATATTTAATTTAACTCTTGTAACCAGTTACAGGCAAAGAAGGGAAAGCAGAAAGGTGGAAGGAGTATATAGAGGGACTATACAAGGGCGATGTACTTGAGGACAATATTGTGGAAATGGCAGAGTATGTAGACGAAAATGAAATTGGAGGTATGATACTGCGCGAAGGGTTTGACAGAGAACTGAAAGACCTGAGTCGAAACAAGGCCCTGGGAGTAGACAGTATTCCATTAGAACTACTGATAGCATTGGGAGAGCGACCCCTGACAAAACTCTACCGTCTGGTGAGCAAGATGTATTAGTCAGGCGAAATACCTCAGACTTCATGGCCAATATACTAATTTCAATCCCAAAGAAAGCAGGTGTTCACAGATGTGAAAATTACCAAACTATCAGTTTAATAAGTCACGGCTGCAAAATACAAACGCGAATGCTGTACAGAAGAACGGAAAATGGGTAGATGCCGACCTCGGGGAAGATCAGTTTGGATTCCGGAGAAATATTGAAACACGTGAGGTTATACTGACCCTACGACTTATCTTAGAAAATAGATGAAGGAACGGCAAACCTACGTTTCTAGCATTTGTAGACTGAAAGAATGCTTTTGACAATGTTGACTGGAATACTCTCTTTCAAATTCTGAAGGTGGAACGGGTAAATACGGGGAGCGAAAGGCTATTTACAATTTGTACAGAAACCAGATGGCAGTTATAAGAGTCGGAGGAAATGAAAGTGAAGCAGTGGTTGGGAAGGGAGTGAGACAAGGTTTTAGCCTCTCCCTGATGTTATTCAATCTGTATATTGAGCAAACAGTAAAGGAAACAAAAGAGAAATTTGGTTTAGGTATTAAAATCCATGGAGAAGAAATAAAAACTTTAGGGTTCGCCGATGCCATTGCAATTCTGTCAGAGATAGCAAAGGACTTGGAAGTGCAGTTGAATGGAACGGACAGTATCTTGAAAGGAGGATATAAGATGAATATCAACAAAAGCAAAATAAGGATAATGGAATGTAGTCGAATTAAGTCGGGTGATGCTGAGGGAATTAGATTAGGAAATGAGACAGTTAAATGAGTTTTGCTATTTGAGGAGCAAAATAAGTGATGATGGTCGAAGTAGAGAAGATATAAAATGTAGACTGGCAATGGCAAGGAAAGCGTTTCTGAAGAAGAGCAATTTTTTAACATTGAGTATAGATTTAAGTGTCAGGAAGTCGTTTCTGAATGTATTTGTATGGAGTGTAGCCATGTTTGGAAGTGAAACATGGACGATAAATAGTTTGGACAAGAAGAGAATAGAAGCTTTCGAAATGTGGTGCTACAAAAGAATGCTGAAGATTAGATGGGTAGATCACATAACTAATGAGGAGGAATTGAATAGAATTGGGGAGAAGAGGAGTTTGTGGCACAACTTGACAAGAAGAAGGGACCGGTTGGTAGGACATGTTCTGAGGCATCAAGGGATCACAAATTTAGCATTGGACGGCAGCGTGGAGGGTACACATGGTAGAGGGAGACCAAGAGATGAATACACTAAGCAGTTTCAGAAGGATGTAGGTTGCAGTAAGTACTGGAAGTTGAAGAAGCTTGCAGAGGATAGGGTAGCATGGAGAGCTGCATCAAACCAGTCTCAGGACTGAAGACCACAACAACAACAACAACCAGTTACTCAACATCGTACAGACAGATAACTGTTTGTTACATTGTAAACGCCACTTATGGAGACTGCTCGTGTCGTACAAAATGGCTGATATAAACAAATTAAGTGTGTTACATTGTACCATCACACTCATAGATACAAGTTTAGGCTTTGTCCGCAGTTGTGCGAAAGTGAATAAGTGCAGCTGGAACCAGATGTGATACCACTTCCATGAATTTGGTGATGATATCTGTGGTGGTAACATCGGAAATGGTGGTAATGTGCCTAGTAACATCTAGCGAGTAATTGAAGGAGGTATATTACTTGGTGCAATATTGGTATTGGATTATTATTTAAATTGCAATCATAAGAAATAAAATATGAGCTTTGTAGCAGTTCAAAAACCGCCTCCAAATCCGAAACGGTTTATAAAAAACGAAGCGAACATATTCAGACTGTTATTAAAAAGTAGTTTTGTCTTGTGACAGTTCATTCAAAAGAGACAAAAGAATTTTGATTTTATTTCATACTAACACCCGTCTTCCTGCACGTTACGTCCAGTGCAAATAACCTCGCCGTAGCAGCAGTAGAACACACTGAGATAGCAGTCACTGTAGAACATCTTCATAACAGATTGTATGGATGAAAAAGAGAACAGCATGTTTCCTCTACGTTCTCGCAAGTCTCTGACTCATATGTGCCTAATGACCGTCGCATATTTTCGATTTTCGTTTTCCTAATAGCAACGTAATACCGTAGATTTTCTATAAGACATAGTGGCGTGGCTCTGCACCTTTTATCATTACTAAAATTCCCTCTTTATTGTTATTCCAATACATCGCCCTTCCGTCCTCCATTCCCAACCACATGAATGTTCTCCTTTTTATCTTGACTGGTACCCACTCATTTTCTCTTGGCTGATCTATTAGTATTATCCCAACACTTCTTAGTTTCTCCAAATTTCTCCGTACGAATACAAAATCATTAGAAAAAGCAGGCGCTTATACCTTTATGATAATTTCTATTCCCATCTCTAGCGCATCTATTAAAGGACTTTCCTCCGTCCTAGATTGATCAGAAGGTGTGACGTACAATACCCTTGTCTCATTAGCTTTTCTACTGAAACACTTTCTGATATTTTCGCTGCCTTTACATTCACCAACAATTATTTAAATATTTTTTATGTAATGAGTTTCTCTGTAACTGCGGCCTCTACCTTTTTACTTTCCATACTCTGTTCCTAACTACGGTATCATAGGCTTTATTGAATTCGATAACTAGACAAATTGCAATGAAACAGTACCATTACATGCTCAAATATAATCTCTGACGCCAATAACGCTTGGTGGCAGGAGCAGCAAACAAAATTTTAGCTGGTATCTGACTTCAATGAACTACGGGCGCCACTCAGCAAGACGGTCCTCGTAATTGATTTTTGTAGCACACCTTTTCCTCATTGATGGAATGTTGTATGATATTAATGAATAGTGATTAAAGTGAATAGAGTAAATTAATTTGGTAGTGGAGGAAACCTTACTCATTATAGTGGATGTTGGTAGCAACAAGGTATCGTTACTATAATTATCAGGAAGAACAATCTTGTTAGGTGTAAGGAAGGCCATATTGTAGGCATTGGATTATCGGCACCAATGGCTTATTTTCTTAACAACGTTTTGTGCTGCAAAAAGTTGATTCTCACCCACCACTAAAATAACGAAACGCTTTAATATAGTAACCAAATCTGTAATCATTACTTAATGCAACTATTATATAAAAATTGGCCACTGAAGACACTTACAAAATAAAAAGAAGCGAAATGCATACGGCAAAATATAAACAGAATTTATTTAGTTGCATTTGACGAACCATATCCCAAGAAGAAAAGTCACTTTGTTGGATTCCCAAACCTAATCCGTAATAGGCATTATTATGTTTTTCAACATTTTCTTCCATGTATATCAGACCCTGTAGAACCATTCAAAAATGTTTCTGTGAATTAAAGAGATGTGATATTGTACAATAATTTTGGTATCTCACTATCTTGCCTATCCTGTAGACGGGCCTGCGACCACCTCATTCTGTTGCTTTGCTATTTCCCAGTCCGCCGAAACTTGTATCGTTATTTTGTACAATACATGATCGCTGCCATTTCAAATTAATTCTATTTTCACACTTTCTGTAACTGAAACTGATTTGTTTTCTTCTCTTTAAAATCCTAGCCACGTATGTCACAAACAATTACATAAACCCACCTGAGTACCTTCGGAATTGTTCACTTACTCTCCTTTCATCGCTCTTTTAGGTTATTGGAATGTTTTCCAAATACTGCTGCACACACATTTCTGTCGTGACAGCATGATTTCTGCAGGTGAAAGAGCACGTCATAGCAACAAGCACTGAACCCGTTTCCTCCGCAAAGTAGTCGAAGAAGATGTTTACCGTTCCGATTAGCCACTTTTTGTTCTTCAAGGCATTTCTACATCCATTGTACTGTTGTTAAGATATAGCATAGAAAATTATGACAAAAGTCCTCAAAAATTATCTGTCAAATGAAAGACCATTCGTATAGGTAAAAATCTGGGCAATTATCAAATACATAAATACAGTATATCAGTAGTACAGGCAGAAAGTTAGAATCCACATTCCTCGTTCAATATTTGGTGTTCTGGTTTGATTTTAAATCAGACATTATCCCAATCGTTCGTTGTAACAAAGTGTTTTTAACATACTACCAAAATTATTCTGATGGCGTTCAAGTTGCCTTTATCAATTCCAAGGCCGCATCCTCTCGTGTATTATCAGAGTCGACTCCGTCACATTCGACTCCGTTTTTGCCAAAGTCAGTGAATCACTTTTCTTTAGTCATTTACGAATCCAGGTCACTAACGTTAAAACGTGCTACCTGTTACAAGAAATTTACAGATGAACTTTCGCAGTCAACGGCTTTAGAGTGGTCATCACATTTTCTGATTACCAGTTACTATCACTTTCTCATTCTGATGTTCGTTTCGACGGGATAGATTACCTCCGGTATCTTAAAACATTGCGACGATCCTTATAACATGATTTTCTTGACAATTTCCCACCTTACGTTGAGATGTGCTGGGGTAGCATCTGTGGTCGTAATTTGAAGAAGGAAAAGAAATTCCAGTAGACTACTAATTTTCATGTTTATTTTATTTACTAGTTTCAGAAAATTATAACTTTATTTTCAATGCAAACACTATATTCGCGATTGTGCAAGAGTCCTACATACATAATGAAGTATGAGAGTAATGCAACTGACCTTGAAAATATGGCAAAGATTCATTCCTGATGCGTTTATGATAGCTTTTAAGGTTGCCTGTCGATGGAACACTGCTCTGTATTTACTCTATTCCTTCAATCACAAAAAATGGCTCTAAGCACCAAGGGACGTCACATAATCCACTGTCCGATGTTTCCTGCGTGGTCGTAACTGCGCAAAAAAGAGGTTCAAATGGCTCTAAGCAATATGGGACTTAACATCTGAGGTCATCAGTCGTCTAGAACGTAAAACTACTTAAACCTAACTAACCTAAGGACATCACACACATACATGCCAGAGGCAGGATTCGAATCTGCGGCCGTAGCAGTCGCGCGGTTCCGGACTGAAGCGTCTAGAACCGCTCGGCCACCGCGGTATAATCACAGACGAATGTAATACGTAAAAATGAAGCTACAATTCTTTGAAAGGCATTTGCAAAAGCAATGCACATAATCGAAGCATAATGAAATTTCTTGTTCTTATCGCAATACTATCATTTATATCACGATACCAGCTCTGAGGAACAGGAGTTCTCCATACGACGATGTTTCAATTAGTAACTTTACAAGGTGATTTTTACAGCAAATTGCTGAAATTCGATGTGAAAAATTTCCGGCGCAGCATGTTTAGACCAGTTAACATGCAGAATAAATGTTTCGGGTTCCATTCCAAATTCAAAACTAGTCGTGGGTTCAAGAAAAGAGTCTACAGACTGCCAGGTATCAATATTATCGGCGAACTGACAGAGAAAAAGTAAACTCCTTCATACTAGAACTATTAGCTAACAGTGGGATTTTCCGCTTTGTGCCAATGTACCATGATTCATATCTGATGTTCTGAGCAGCTATACAAATCTCTGACCAAATCTTGTTGACTAAATTACATACTAAACACTTAGAGCTGTTGCTAAGTAATATCATTAAAGAACAGAGTTGATCAAAAACCGATCCTGAAATACGAAGAGCATTTCATAATTAATGCACAAGTTGGTATTACTGTGAATTGTTTGATGCTACAACAATGAAAATTACGTCAGACGTAGTTGGGAGCTTCAGGAAGAAACACGAGTTTTTATTTTTTCGATATACACTCTAACATAAATTTGGAGAGAGATAGAGATGGGTGCTGATGGGGTCTCGGATACTTTGACTGTTGAAGACCAGAAGTCTCCCATCAAGATTGAAACTTTACGCGGAAAGAACCTGATAGAAATCCACAGTACGTTAAGTGAGGTTGGTGATGAGTTTACAAGGAGCGTAGTACGGTTTCGTAGTGATCATATGAGCATAGACGATAATTCAAGACCCGCAAGGCCAAAAACGTCAACAAATGAACGAAGTGAGAAGCTGTGGCAGATGCTCTTGAAGAAGATCGCAGTGCGACTTGTGAGCAACTCTCTGAAGCCACGGGAATTCCCCCAACGTCATCATTCTGCATTCTGACAACTGATTTGAAGGAGATAAAAATTTCTGCGAGATGGGCCCCACACTGCTGAACTGTTCAAGAGGAGCAGAAACGCCTAGACATTGCACCGTTGCTCAAACAACGATTCGACCGCGAAGCTCAAGTATTCTTGTGTCGAATAATCGCTGTTGATGAAACGTGGATTAGAGACTTTGAACCGGAGTACAAATCAAAGTCCAATGAGTGGAGAGCTCCAGATCGTCCACATCCAGAAAACATTCGGCACGCTCAGTCAAAGCTCAAGTAAGTGATGGTTGTTGCTTATGATCAACAAGGAATCATCATGAGCGACAGAGTCCCAGGTGTAACAAGTGTCATAGCAGTATATGAAGGGCTTATTTCAATAGTAGTACAAGTCCGTTTTTGTTCATATTGAGATACATTAAAGTGAAATGAGCTCTGAAAAATCTGGAGTTGAGATACCAGAAATATTCAAGCATATGGCTTCTTGCTAGAGATGAACCTTTCTTTCTGTATGTTTGGCTCATTAATTTCAGAAGCATTACAGACAGAAAAGCGGACGTAATTGGCTAGTACCACTATTGACATAAGCCCTACAGTTCTTAGACTTGTTCCCTAAGCTGGCTAAAACCTATGCATGAGGTTGTTATGTTTCTCAGGAAGAGCTTTCTTTCACCAAAACCCGAGCCATACGACAAATGAGCAGAAGTCGTGTCTTGGATGGAATAATAGAGCTTTCTAGACGTTGGGATTCACGCAAAGAGAAGCAGGAATACTATACTGAAGGACTGTGAGATATTGAACAAAAAACAAATAAATAAAAAAGGAACCTGTACGTAAAAAAATGTGTGCGTTTCTTTGATGAAATACTCTTCGTATCTTCAACAGAATAGTCTGTTAGATCCTACAGACGAATTACTGTCCGATTCTCGGCCTAAAAAGAAGACCGCCACGGAAGTGTTTGCGAGAAACATCGAGGATAAAGGCCTTATTGCCTAATTCACATGCGATTAAAACCGGCGATTGTAGCTTTTTGATTAAACAGCAGCTCATGTTACATAATAATGGCCCAGAGGCTGAAGCCAGATGTGGAAATAAATACGATTTCATGGAATTACAGTTGCTATTTATTCAAACTGATAACAACTGTTGCGGATGGTTTATAGCAAATACCAAATTTAGCATTACCTGAAGGTAATCTGATAGCCCCACAGTGAATTGAATTTTTAAACACTGCTGTGTGGCTTATTAAAGGGCATGTATGATTTTCGCTTCACGTAAAAGTCAAATATATACTGAACGAACACTTATGGCTTGGGAACCGATAGACAGCCTACCACCATAGCTAGAGGACATACTAGACAGAGGCAAATTAGACAAATGCCATCCAAAACCCAACCGCCGCTTTAGTAACGATCAGTTGAGCAACGACGGGAAGAGTCAAACGAAGCAGTTAGCAGTTACCGTCACATATTGCGTACCGCCAAATGTCTGTAACGTAGTTAGTTTATCAAATGTACACTAATGCACCATAATAGCAAATTATGTTAACATGCTGCACTTATCAGTGTTCTGGACGTTGCAATGTACACTTGTAAATGTATGTAAAAGGAAATGTGTGAGAGTCACTGCTTTAAGAGTTATATCATGTATCTGGTATGTGAAATACAACATAAATGATAACGTGGGGCGAAGGTTCCAAGCGGTACGATCTCCTGAAATAGCCGTCGTGTCGCTTCGTGGACACTTTCGGTACGTGCACAGATGACATTTGTCAAACTAATGAAAGAAGAATGACTCACATATCACGCAGCTGCCGGTATGACAGAAATACGATGTACGTGAAACTCTGCGATAAACCAAGCATATCAATAACGTGCCTATACTCACTAGGATCAACTGATTCCAGCCAACGTAGTTGCACACTGTCCCGAACTGCTAACAACACCTCATTGTACGTATTTACTGGAATAGCCTCAGCTGTAAATTATCAGAAATGATGGATAGTGTCCGCAGCTCGTGGTCGTGCGGTAGCGTTCTCGCTTTCCGCGCCCGGGTTCCCGGGTTCGATTCCCGGCGGGGTCAGGGATTTTCTCTGCCTCGTGATGACTGGGTGTTGTGTGATGTCCTTAGGTTAGTTAGGTTTAAGTAGTTCTAGGTTCTAGGGGACTGACGACCATATATTTTAAGTCCCATAGTGCTCGGAGCCATTTGAACCATTTTTGATGAATAGTTTTGTTGACTTAGAGCTCAGTTTCTGATACAGAAATAAAAATAAAACGTTTATAAGTATCTGTAGAGGTAGGCGACATAGATTTAAAACATATGAAATGTGGTGTCACCGCCAGACACCACACTTGCTGGCTGGTAGCCTTTAAATCGGCCGCGGTCCATTAGTATACGCCGGACCCGCGTGTCGCCACTGTCAGTGATAGCAGACCTAGCGCCACCACACGGCAGGTCTAGAGAGACTTACTAGCACTCGTCCCAGTTGTACAGCCGACGTTCATAGCAATGGTTCACTGACAAAAACGCTATCCTTTGCCGAGACGATAGTTAGCATAGCCTTCAGCTACATTTGCTACGACCTAGCAAGGCGCCATACCAGTTGATAATTAATATTGTGAAGCATGTATCATCAAGAGCGATGTTCTACAAATGTGGATTAAAGTTAAGTAATACAATATTTTCGTACTTTATTGCAATTCTCAAGACACTATCCTGTTCCAGACCTCACGCCGGTCTGCGTGTATTTAGACGCGTGCATTTCGGCCTCCTCTAGAAAAACAGTGTTGACTCTTCTGCCAACACTACATAAAATTCTTAACATTATTACCTGATGATTTGCAAGCTGTGAAAGACCAAGCATATTACCAGTGTTAAAAATAAGACAATACTTTTCTGTACTGGAAGTTCAGTTAACGTAAGAAGTTTAGAAATTTGACATTTGACAATTACATTGCCTGACAAAAGAATGAAGCACTCAGACAGAGAGGAGGAAACGAAACGCAACTTCACTGGTTGAGAAGGTATGTGGTATAACACTGAGGAGCCGAAGAAAGTAGTACAGTTGCCTAATATCGTGTAGGCACCCCGCG
Organism: Schistocerca serialis cubense; assembly: GCF_023864345.2. NCBI lineage: Eukaryota > Metazoa > Arthropoda > Insecta > Orthoptera > Acrididae > Schistocerca > Schistocerca serialis. The sequence goes on from NC_064644.1 coordinate 547,130,148, forward strand.
AGCACGCAGAACTGAAGCAACAAGACGTGGCATTGACTCGATTAATTTCTGAAGTAGTGCAGGAGGGAACTGACACCATGAATACTGCAGGGCTGTCCATAAATCCGTAAGAGTGGGATGGGGTGGAGATTTCTTCTGAATAGCACGTTGCAAGGCATCCCACATATGCTCAATAATGTTCACGTCTGGGGAGTTACATGGCTAGCGGAAGTGTTTAAACTCAGAAGAGGGTTACTGGAGCCATTCTGCAGCCACTCTGGACATGTGGGGTGTAGCATTGCTCTGCTAGAATTGCCCAAGTCTGTGGGAAAGCACAATAGACATGAATGGATGCAGGTGATCAGACAGGATGCTTACGTACGCATCACCTGTCAGAGTCGTATCTAGACGTATCAGAGGTCCCATATCACCACTGCTGCACAAATCTCACACAATTACAGAGCCTCCACCAGCTTGAATAGTCCCCTGCTGACATGCAGGGTTCATGTATTCATGAGGTTGTCTCCATATCTATACATGTCGCTCGATACAATTTGAAACGAGACTCGTCCAACCAGACACCATGCTTCCAGTCATAAAAAGTCCAATGTCGGGGCTGACGGGCCCAGGCGAGCGTAAAGTTTTGTGTCGTGCAATCATCAAGGGTACCGAGTGGGGCTTTGGCTCCGGAAGCCCATGTCTACATCTACATATACAGGGTAGTCCATTGATAGTGACTGGGCCAAATATCTCACGAAATATGCATCGAAAGAAAAAACTACAAACAACGAAAATCGACGAGCTTGAAGGGGGAAACCAGACGGCGCTATGGTTGGCCCGCTAGTTGGCGCTGCCATAGGTCAAGCGGATATCAACTGGGTTTTTTTTTTTTTTTTTTTTAATAGGAAATGGTTGGCCCGCTAGTTGGCGCTGCCATAGGTCAAGCGGATATCAACTGGGTTTTTTTTTTTTTTTTTTTTTTTTAATAGGAAACCCCGGGCGTGTGCTATGTATGCTGCTTGGTATGCTGGACGACATCATCCAAGTGTCCGGAACGTTCGCCGGATAGTTACGTTATTTAAGGAAACAGGAAGTGTTCAACCACTTGTGAAACGTCAACCACGACCTGCAACAAATGATGATGCCCAAGTAGGTGTTTTAGCTGCTGTCGCGGCTAATCCGCACATAAGTAGCAGACAAACTGCGCGAGAATCTGGAATCTCAAAAACGTCGGTGTTGAGAATGCACCCGTACCATATTTCAGTGCACCAGGAATTGCATAACGTCGACTTTGAACGTCGTGTACAGTTCTGCCACTGGGCACAAGAGAAATTACGGGACGATGGCAGATTTTTTGCACGCGTTCTACTTAGCGACGTAGCTTCATTCACCAACAGCGATAACGTAAACCGGCATAATATGCACTATTGGGCAACGGAATATCCACGATGGCTGCGACAAGTGGAACATCAGAAACCTTGGTGGGTTAATGTATGGTGCGGCATTATGGGAGGAAGGATAATTGCCCCCATTTTATCGATGGGAATGTAAATGGTGCAGTGTATGCTGATTTCCTACGTAATATTCTACCGATGTTACTACAAGATATTTCACTGCATGACAGAATGGCGATGTACTTCCAACATGATGGATGTCAGGCACATAGTTCGCGTGTGGTTGAAGCGGTATTGAATAGCATATTTCATGACAGGTGGATTTCTCGTCGAAGCCCGCACATTCACCGGATCTGACGTCCCCGGATTTCTTTCTGTGGGAAAAGTTGAAGGATATTTGCTATTGTGATCCACCGACAACGCCAGACAACGTGCATCAGCGCATTTTGCGAACATTACGGAAGGCGAACTACTCGCTGTTGAGAGGAAAGCCGTTACACGTGTTGCCAAATACAACGAGGTTGACGGACATCATTTGGAGCATTTATTGCATTAATGTGGTATTTACAGGTAATCACGCTGTAACAGCATGCGTTCTCAGAAATGATAAGTTCGCAAAGGTATATGTATCATACTGGAACAACCGAAATAAAATGTTCAAACGTTCTGTATTTTAATTTACAAAATCTACCTGTTACCAACTGTTCGTCTAAAATTGTGAGCAATATGTTTTTGACTATCTATCACAGAGCGAAAAGAGGTGTCCAACTAAAACATTACGTACTACACGAGTATGTAAAAAAAAATTGGGGGTTCCTATTTTTAAAAAAAATCGCAGTTGATATCCGTTTGACCTATGGCAGCGCCATCTAGCGGGCCAACCACAGCGCCATCTGGTTTCCCCCTTCAAGCTAGACAAGTTTCGTTCTTTGTAGTTTTTTCGTTTGACTCTTATTTCGTGAGAAATTTGACCTGGTCACGATCAATGGACCACCCTGTATACTCCGCTAGCCACCAAGCGGCGTGTGGAGGAGGGCACTACTCGCGCCGTAGTCATATTTCCCCCCCTCTGTTCCACTCGCGGGTCGTGCGAGGGAAAAATGACTGTCTGAACGCCTCAGTACGAGCTCTAATTTCCCTTATCTTTGAACGGTGATCATTGCGCGATTTGAAAGTTGGTAGTAATAATAAATGCGCTTATCCTCGGCAAATATCGGATTTTCGAATTTAGTGAGCAGCCCCTTCCGTTTAGCGGGTCGTCTGACTGTAAGTGTGTCCCACTTCTAACTTTCTATGAGATATGTAAGGCTCTCGCGATGGCTAAATGTACCAGTCGTGAATCTTGCCGCTCTTCTTTGGACCTTCTCAAACCCTTGAATCAAATCCAACTGGTAAGTGTCCCATACAGATGAAGAGTACTCTAAGACTGGACGAACTAAAGTATTGTAAGCAATTTCTTTGTTGAAGGACTGCATCGCTTCAGGATTCTACCAATAAACCTATGTTGATTGGATCGCACGCTGACACTTATTGATGGCCCAACACTGAAATATGCAGCAATTTGCGGAAAGGTTGCACTTCTGTTACATTGAATGATTCTCTTCAGTCGTCGTTGGTCCCGCTCTTTCAGGTAGTAATGGTAGTACGGGAAAATCCCCACTTGATCGCTAGCTCTGAGGTGCTGTGTCACATCGCTCGTGCGCCGACTGTAACACCACGTTCAGACTCAGTTATCTCTTGATAACATGTCATTTTACCAGCAGTAACAGATCTAGCAACAGCGCCATACACTTGTCGTCTTATATAGGCGTTCCCGGTCGCAGTGCGGTATTCTGCCTGTTTACATATCTCTGTATTTTAATGCATATGCCTATACCAGTTTCTTCGGCGCTTCAGTGTATTTTAGTGATTGCAGTGTCGCAACGTGTTTACAAAGGACTTGGAAGTGTAAGCCCACTTACAAGTGTGACGATACCTGCACTGATTCGGGGTGGAAAGGCTGCCGCAAAATAGTTGCCTGCTCTCCTGAGGCAAGCTGGTCCACAGCTTTTGTAACTAGTTTTGGGTATCCTTGGTAGTGGTAGTGCGGGAGATGATGTCTAAGCTGGTCCTTCTGGTGTTAAACACGGGACAAATCTGGGGAGTTGTTTGGTCACAGGAGTAGCTCAGCATCACGCAGACGTTTCGTAGAGACATGTGCCGTGTGGGGACAAGTGTTGTCCTGGTAAAGAATGGCACTACGTTCCCGTCATACAGGAGGTAACACGTGAGGATGTACGTGACGTATCGTTGTGCTGTCAGAGTTCCGTCAGTTACTACCGGCCGTAACATGAAGTCGTACCCGATGGCTCCTCAGTACCATGACGCCAGGAACTACACCGCTGTGTCTCACCTAAGCACTGGAAGAATGGAACGTCGCCCCAGGTCCCGTCATACCGCCGACGATGGTCATTTTGGGGTAGCGCAGGACCGCCAATCATCGCTGAAAACAATGCGGCGCCAGTCATCAGCAGTCCGGTGCCTCCCGGCCATTGCAACACTCCAAATGCAGCCGTTTGTATAGTGCAGCTAACGGCAGCCTGCTTGCAAGACGGGAATTTCCTAATCCTGCTGTTGCTAGTCTCCGAGCATTGGTGCAGGATAACACAAACTGATGCAGGGAGCATCAGTTTGTTCTGGTGTGACCAATGCGGATGTCAAGGGGTTACTGTGTGCTTGGTGCACAGTGCGATGAACCTCATTTGTGGTGGTCAGATGTCATCGAACAGAAACGTGGTAGCGAGTATGCCCTCCCTCAATGTCCCATGCTGTACACAATGAGTCCCTTGTCATGTCCGAATGCAACACAAATCTGTATATTGCAGGAGTCTCACGAGTAGGCCCCTTTTAGTATCTTTCAGGTGCTGATAACGCTGTCTCACACGATTACGTGGCATCTCGCAGTTCTTCACAATAAGCATTCAGCCTACCAAGACTGGTGATAACACTAAACATTAATAACACTAACGTACTTTGGTGGCCTTTCTGCCTGTCACAGCGAATTGCGACTCTACATTCATTTACATACCCGCCGGTGGTGTGTACGTGTACGAAATTACATTGACGCTCGATCATATATTCTGGGTGCTAAACATTTTTTGCCAGGCAGTGAACTTAACACAGAAGACTACATCCAGATTTCTACACCCCCTACGAAAGTGTTTTGGTTATAAATCGAATCGAGGAAGTATCCTGTCCATTTTAATATGCTTAAGAAGGATTGAAAAAGTAAATAAGAATATAAATTAATTAAATGGATGACAGATGGAAAATTGTAAGAACAAATCTAGTAAAGGTGTTTCTGTCATAGAAAGAATACTGAATGTTATCCTATGGCGGGCCTGCTGAGCTACCATCTAATGAATTTGCCTCAATAGTGTCAAGTAAAATTCCGGAAAAGGATAGGTTTCTTCAGACGCATATGATTTGGTAACAATATGAAAACAAGGCTATTCTAAAGGAAACAAGATTAATATTTGACGTCCAGCAGACAACGAAGTCATTACAGACAGTGCACAGGTACATGCACTTGCACAACTTTTGGGAAGCAAATCGCCGTTGCCCTTTCAGAGTATGTATGCCTGGAATGGTTTAGGGAAACAAAGAAAACGTAATTCTGGATGGCTGGACACAGAACTATAGCCCTATTCTAACAGAGTGTAATGTGGTTCAGCGCATGTCATCAATAGTTAGATCCGTTAACACTTTCAACACTGCCCTCTTTACACCCGGCACTTGGTTGTGAACTGGCATATTTAATGTATGTTTGAAATTCGATTGCAAAGAACAGAAAAATGATAGGAATATGTTTCTTGCATCATTTAAAAGGAAACAGTAAGAGCATTACATGAATATGAGTTTATTTTCCAATATAAAATACAAATGGGTGTTATAATTAAAAAAAGAAAACACAAAAATGTCGTGGATAGAAAAGTTTTACATGATCTCTCTCTTGAGTAATGCCATTATTACTGTATGTAAATTTAAAACAAAGTATCACTGGTATGTCTAACTGCAGGTACCTGTAAACTAGAGTTTTTTAATTATTCAGATGTAGTTAACCTTTGTGTGAAAATCCTGGAAACACTGTGGGCCGCAAAGGCCAATGCCACAGTCCTTGCACCACCATCTACTTCCTTCCTGATGCGCTTACCCGTCTCTTTCCTCCCCCTGTCTGAACATACTTTGCAGTACCTAGTTGTATTCACCTAGTCTGCAGTGGGTGGGACTTTCTCTGGAAAGTGCCTTGCAAATGTCCTCTCAATTTGTGAGGATGAAGCGGCTTGTTGCTGAAAAATATTTCCGCCCTTCTCAGCCAATTTATTCCCAACTTTGTGAATAAAGTCTATTGGAATACATTCTTCCTAGTCTTCTCTTTATGTAAAATAAAACTGTTGACAGTTGACACGATAAACAAGTGGAAAAACAGCTTTTTCCACCACTTCAAAGTTTTTCGGGCAAACGGATAATAGCTGGAGAACTGATCTTCTCTGTCAACCCCAACTTTATTCTTATTGTCATCAATAATAACGTCTGGCCTTATAATTTCCGCCATTCCGCCTTTGGCTCTTACTTGAATAGTAGTACTGGTAGACTTATGCTTTGTGGAAAGACAAAAAACATCTCATTTTGACTTCCACTTCACTGCCAAGAGATGGTGTTTCCTTTGAAAAACTATTTTTTTTTAGTTTTAGTGTTTTGAGTATTCATCTCAAACTTTTCCTGTTTTTCATTACAGTTGCCACTCCAAGAGCTTTTTTTTCCCACGACATGTCCAAAAGAGATGGACTGGTGTAGTACCTATCCACATAAATGCTATGTCCTTTGCCAAAGTACTGTGAACACAACCTTTTTACAAGGCCTTGGATACTATTGTCAACACTGCCTGCAGAACCTGTATATACATCACAGCCGGCCGGAGTGGCCGAGCAGTTCTAGGCGCTACAGTCTGGAACCGCGCGACCGCTACGGTCGCAGGTTCGAATCCTGCCTCGGGCGTGGATGTGTGTGATGTTCTTAGGTTAGTTAGGTTCAAGTAGTTCTAAGTTCTAGGGGACTGATGACCTCAGAAGTTAAATCCCATAGTGCTCAGAGCCATTTGAACCATATAAATCACAGTTTAGCATATAAGCAGTTGATGAATCGCAGAGGGCATACAATTTTATTCCATATTTATTGGGTTTGTTTTTCATGTATACTCTGAAGCTTGTTCTACCACTAAAAGGACGCATTGCCGCATCTACTGTCAGATTCATGCCTGGACGAAAACAAATTTTGCTTTTATTCACAAAGAAACCAAACAAAGGCCTCACTTTATGAAGTGGGTCGTGCTTTTCTTCGCCTCTGCTAATGAACGTAGCGTTGTCATTCAAGTGTAACATCGACAATGTAGCGCAAAATCGATCGCGACTCAACAATTTACTCGCAAATTCTGTCTGCGAAAACGGGTCTGTTGACCAACAATCACTGATTTTCGGCAATTTAAGGACGCACATGTGCAAAATAATACTGAGAGACCAGTAAATCTCTTGCAATTTTACTGCAGACCACTTATGCCAAACAGAGTTTATTTTTTAGGCTACCTTTGCGTTTCATTGCCGTAATAACGTTACCAGCGTACCGATTCGTTTCACTTTTGATGAGCCGAATAAGGTCGTCATCAAAGAAATAACTAAAATATTGAAGCTCCTCAGTGGCATCTGAAAAATGCGATGCTACGCCGACTACTTCCTGGAAATCTGGCAGTGCAGGCTGATCGTCTAGTTCCGGCCAATCTTGCTCTTTGTGCTCAGTGTGGCACACACGACCAGGTACCACAGCTGGTGACTGATGGTCTGTACCACTGTCTGCATCGAAAAAAGTAATGCTAAGATTGGTAGTAAGAGGTACTAAATGCAAGTGAAGTAATGAACACTACTCAAAATAAAAATGCCGTAATGAACTCTTCACTTTATAAACAATTGAGACATATACATAACTGAATCATCACTTGTACTTTTGTCTGGAGAGTACGAATCCTCTTTGTCAGAATCGTCAATTTCAGATCCTGCATCTCCATAAAGAATATCTCTCTGCCCCCGTCAGCTCGCTGCGCGATATTTTCACGATCGTAAACACCTGTGAATGAGCTGCAGGCAACTTCGTCTTTGCAGTGCTCACAACCGCTCCCAGGATGAGATAGCCGATAAGTGCTTGCCTATTGCGGAAGAAGAATGAAATACCTCCACATTAGTTGACGAAACTGCTTCGGATACGCGCTAAACGCGCTTACGGAGCCAAATAAAGGCTCGCCCGTACGGCGTACGGGCACCGTGCTGTAAATGTTAACTAACTGCAGTACCTCAAGGTTTGCCGTGCCATGGTAAGTGTTATGTTACCTGTACAGATGTAATAATACAAGAGCTTCTCTTATTTCTTAGCCAACTTTTAACTTGTAGTAACTTATAATTTAACTTTACTTTCACTTCTGCAAAGAAAACTAACAAACCGCAGTTTTTTCACTGTTCTCCATACATTCCCCTTAACTATTGCACAGAGGCAGGTGACGTAATGCTCAGCACGTCCCATTTGGTACTGCACTTCGTTACTAGATGGCAACCTTAGTAGTGTGCATCGTTATGCGTTATATTGCGACGAAAAAGGTTGTGAAGCTGAGGATATTACTCCATCATATTTACGAATGATGTATGTAAACCAATGTTTAGAGAATTATCGTCCTAGTTAAGACTAAACTTGACTATTGCTGCTACTCTGTGCGCAGTTTTACCTTGCTATAAACCTCCCGTCTTTGGCCTACGTCGTCTGGATTTCGGTTTTAATATACACAATAATAGCGCTAAGCGAGACGTATAAGGAAAGCCGTGATAATCTCACTACCCGTAACAATCCTCTCCCGTCGTGAGCAAATGACAGGCGACTCAGGTTATACACGGTGCAGTTATACCGGGTGCTGAAAATAAATGAGGCCCAGAGAACAGAGTTGCAGCGTACAAAGAAACACAGCAGAGGAAAAGAGATACAGTACTAACCAGAATATAGCAGATGTTGAAGGTGACCATCATTCACCTCCTGGCACTTTTGGGTCATGGTAAGCAAGTAGCTGAACGTAGATCGAAGCTGTACTGCTGGAATTCCTGCAGTCTCATCTGTAATGTTCTGCTGTAGTTCTTTCATACTAGGAGGACTGTTTCAGCGTACCTTGGACTTCAAGGTTCTCCACACAAAGCAATCGTACATTGCTAGATCAGGTGGCCTGGGTGGCCAGCTAGAGCTGCGACCTGGCCGAAGTCTGCTAACAACTTTGTCAGGCGTGAAGACTGTGTAAATACTACATGGTTCGGCCGATTGTATGGGCAGTTGGTCCATGTTGTAACGGTAGGTTTTTCCCTCCTCCGTTAATGCTGCCACAAATGGTTTTAAAATGTCGAGGCACATTTATTTGCCCCACCCTCTGTTAAAGTGACCACTGCCTATGTTCGACGTCGACGTACAATAACCACTCACAGACACTCACTGAAGAGTTTCCTCGTGGTCAATCCTTCTATTCTGTAAAGGAGTTCCTCGAAAAATTAAGCTGATTCTTATGTTGTATTACTGAGTACGTTTACTTAAACTTATGGTTTGACTTTTTCTGGGTACACAAACATTTTTTTTTAATCTGTTATTACTTTTAGGTTGTAATTTCATTTACTGACACGTTACATGACCGTGGAGATTTGTTCCTCAATTTCGTCTTACGGAACTTGACGTGTAAATAAATAAATAAGCAGCAGGCGGCACCAATAGCAGTGGCGGGTATGCAGAAGCACGTCAGAGGGTGGGGGACATTAGTTGTTGTAATTCGGGCCGGCCGGTGTGGCCGAGCGATTCTAGGCGCTTCAGTCTGGAACCGCTACGGTCGCAGGTTCGAATCCTGCCTCGGGCATGGATGTGTGTGTTGTCCTTAGATTAGTTAGGTTAAAGTACGTAGTTCTAAGTTCTAGGGGACTGATGACCTCAGATGTTGAGTCCGATAGTGCTCAGAGCGATTTGAACCAAACCACTTTCTTTTTTTTATATAATTCGGAAACGGAGCTAGTAATCTGACGTCCAAAATATGATCACTGGCTTTCGGGCCACCGGTGGGAGCATTTTCGAAACGGCTAAGTTTACAAATCGTTCGCGTGCTGCTGTGGTTAAAGTATACCGTGCACTGCAATATGGCGCAATCCAATACCAGCATCGAGACAAGTGTGATGCACCACTGGCCACAGATTACAAGGATGAACGACGGCAGCGGAAAAGTGTTCGAGTGAGTAGACGAACAACTGCCGACAAACAGGCCACCCAGACGAACAAAAGATTTGACAATAGTGTCTCCTCAACGACTATGTACGGCCTGTGAAGCAGGCGCCTGGTTTACGCACCCAGGCTGACTGTTGTTCATCGGCCGTGAAGGGTGGAATTTGCACGCCAGTATCTCAATTGGACCTTTAATGAGTGATGCCAGGTGGTCTTTTCAAATGAGTCACGTTCTGTGTTCCATCGGACAGATGACCGTTGGTGTGTATGGCGTGAAACGTCCGAAAGCAAACACCGGTATGGGGAATGTTTTCGTGGTGTTCCGTGGATGATCTCGTCATTGCGGAAGGCACAATGTATCAACACAAGTATTCATCTATTGTAATTAAATGTGTGCTGTCACCGCCAGACACCACACTTGGTAGGTGGTAGCTTTAAATTGGTCGCGGTCCCTTAGTACATGTCAGACCCGCGTGTCGCCACTGTGTGATCGCAGACCGAGCGCCACCACAAGGCAGGTCTCGAGATACGGAATAGCACTCGCCCCAGTTGTACGACGACTTTGCTAGCGACTACACTGACGAAGCCTTTCTCTCATTTGCCGAGAGACAGTTAGAATAGCCTTCAGCTAAGTCAATGGCTACGACCTAGCAAGGCGCCATTAACCATTTTAAGATAGAGTCTCACTTGTATCATCAAGGAATGCTGTATTCAAATGAAGGATTAAAAATTAAGTATTATAGCAGCTACGTACTTTTCTTGCTACCATTCATTACGTATCCTGTTTCAGACCTAAACTAGCCTGCGTGAGTTTAACGCGTGCCTTTCGGCTACTTCAGTGTGGCGTAGCTGTCTTGTTACGCCACAACAGTTGGCGACAAGTCAACGGAAAGGGTCTTGTTCTTTCTAATTGCTTACATTTACTTGTGTCATGGCTTCGCCAGATGTACAGTCCGAATTTTATCGCTTGGAGAATCAGCAGACGCAGGCGTTATTGGATGCCCTTGGACAGCTCGTCCAGGGTCAACGTGCACTGCAACACGATGCGGCCGCTGCCACTTCATCGCTACCGCCGCTACAACATGCAGTTGCACCGCCGTTTCGCAATTTTGACGCGGCGCAAGAATCATGGACCGAGTGGTCACGCAAGTTTGGATTTCATCTCGCCGCCTACAGAATTCAAGGTAACGAGCGGCAGCCTCATTTATTGTCATGTGTAGGGGTGCAAACGTAACGTGTGATAGTGAAATTGTTTCCCCGACGTGACATAGCAACACTGTCCTACGAAGAAATTTTGTCGGCATTGGACGCCTATTTCAAAGAAACAGTCAATGTCGTTGCCAAAAGGTATACTTTCTTTCGTACAAAACGTACGGCCGGTCAAACTAATAGGGAGTGGGTTGCAACATTGCAAGGCCTTACTAGGGATTGTGCTTTTGAGTGTGAATGTGGACTCCCTTATTCAGATACAATAGTACGCGATGCAATAGCACAGAACGTTTCTGATGTTCGCATACGGGAACAAATTTTGAAACTAGTTAATCCCTCCCTTCAGCAAGTGATAGACATATTAGATAGCCAAGACACACTTGACTTTGCTCAGGAATCATTTGAAACTTCGCCGGCCGTGTGTCACATTAACTGGCCCGCCGCGCGCGCTGCGCGGCCCGGTAAACTGCCCTTTCGCACGTCCACGCAGCTGCCGCCACGCTCTAAACCAGGTGTGCCGCGCCAGCACGCAAATGCAGTGAAATCATGCCCGTGGTGTGCAACTAGACGTTCGTGTGACAATTGCCCGTCACGCCAAGTTATTTGCTTTTTCTGTCATAAGACAGGACATGTTCAAAGTGTTTGCCAGAAAAAGCTCAGATCAGACAATCACAACCATTCCAGGCCCTTTGCTTCGCGCCGGAATCGAACCAAGAATACTCAGGCTCGTGAACCTTCGCCCATGGACATTCGTGTAGTTAATTCCAGTTCGTCCAGTGCCACTGCCTCTAACAGTGACTGTGTTCGTCCCACAAATACTGTGCGTCGACGTCGCCGGAAATCACGTCAAATAGCAAGTGGTTCTGTACCAGTGTCTGTTCAAATTGCACAACACAGTCGCTCTTGTCGCCAGCAGGACAATAAACTTTTTGTAGATTTGGACTTTAATGGCAAGGTCATACCATTTCTGCTCGATACCGGAGCTGCAGTTTCAGTTTCATTGCTCAATCATGACACGTACAAACAACTGGGCAAACCTCCGTTGCGTGCCGCAACTGTTAAGCTCACTACTTATTCAGGACAGCAGATCCCAGTGTTAGGACAGTGCACTCTTCTTGCAACATACAAGGGACAAACATAACTTGTGTCATTTTACGTTCTTCGTTCTTCTACTGCAGTGAACTTGTTTGGTTTAGATTTATTTCAATTGTTTAACATGTCTATCGTAAATCAGGTCCTATCAGTGAATCAGACTGTGCCTACAGAGAGTGTTTCTAGTCTACATGAAGAATTTGCAGACATTTTTGCACCGGGCCTTGGTTGCGCTAAGAATTATGAAGCACATTTGGAACTGAAAGTCAACGCGCAACCGAAATTTTTCAGAGCGCGCATTGTTCCTCACGCATTGCGTGATGAGGTCGCAAGAACATTACACGATTTAGATTCACAAGGTGTGAGTGAATGTGCGCAATGCCTCTTCCATTTCAGCTCCGCTTCATCGCTTACGCCGTACAGGTGTTCCATTCGTCTGGACGACGGAATGCGAACGCGCCTTTCGCCAGTTGACATCGGCGTTGCTTTTACATACTTGCCTTACGCCATTCGATCCCCAGCAACCCCTTTTGTTGATGGTAGATGCATCGGATTCCGGGATCGGTGCTGTGCTTGCGCACAAAGTTGGCTCATATGATCGCCCTATTGCCTTTGCGTCAAAATTGCTCTCGTCTGTGCAAGGAAATTACTCGCAGATAGAGAAAGAAGCTTTGGCTCTCGTCTTTGGTGTTACTAAGTTCCATGATTTCTTGTATGGTCGTCACTTTACCATCATCACCGACCACAAACCTTTGACATCGCTTTTTCATCCGAACAAGCCTGTACCTCCGCGCACAGCGCAGAAATTCTTTCGCTGGTCTATTTTCCTCTCGCAGTACCGCTACGATATCTTGTATCGCTCCACTGCTAAGCACGGAAACGCCGATGCGTTGTCCCGTTTGCCTGTTGCGGGGGATAAAGCATTCGATTCTTCCGAACTTGCTTGCGTGTTCATTGATGCGGAAACCGATGAAGTGGTCGAATCGTTTCCGATTGATTTTCGTCGTGTAGCTACAGCCACAGCTGCTGACACTGTCCTTGCTACCGTTTTGCGTTTTCTTACTACGCACTGGCCTTTGTCAAAGTCGAGGATCGAGGATCCGTTGGTTCGCCGATTTTTTGCTCACAAGGAGAGACTTTTTGTTCGACGTGGTGTTTTGTTGTTGCGTTCTGATAATGATCAGTCCAGAGTCGTGGTCCCACGTTCGTTACAGTCCTCTGTTTTACGGCTTCTTCACCAAGGACATTGGGGTATAGTGCGGACGAAACAACTTGCTCGTCAGCACTGTACTTGGTTCGGAATCGATGCTGCGATTACGAATATGTGCTCTTCTTGCATGGCGTGTGCCGAACAACAATCCGCACCGCCGCGGGACGTCTTTGCATGGCCAAAAGCCACTTCCCCTTGGCAACGCTTGCGCATCGATTTTGCTGGTCCGTTCTGGAATGCTCGATGGTTGGTTCTGGTAGATGCCTTCAGTAATTTTCCTTTTGTTGTCCGGATGTCTTCCACGACGTCCTCCGCCACCATCCAAGCGTTGTCTGCTATCTTTTGCATTGAAGGTCTTCCGCAGACTATTGTTTCCGACAATGGCCCACAATTCATGTCCGCAGAATTTCAGTCATTCTGCCAGGCCAATGGTATTCAACATCTGACATCCGCGCCGTTTTCGCCTCAGTCAAACGGTGCCGCTGAACGATTGGTCCAGACTTTCAAGTCACAGATGTTGAAGTTGAAAGAGTCGCATTCTCGGGAGGACGCGTTGTTGCTCTTTTTGTCATCGTATCGCTCTCAGCCCCGAGATGGTCGCTCGCCGGCTGAGTTGCTCCATGGTCGTCCTCATCGAACCTTGATGTCTTTGCTGCATCCGCCGCATCAGATTCCTGTGCAGCGGCAGACTTCTGCTTTTGATCCAGGCGACGTAGTATTCTATCGCAACTATCGAGGTTCACGGCGTTGGCTCGCAGGGCGCATTCCTCGCTGCTTCGGCCGCGCGATGTATTTGGTTTTGAGGGCTTCTGGTGAGGTGCGTCGGCATCTCAATCAGCTGCGCCTCTGTCGTCGCCTTGGTTCTGCCGCTCCCCGTCTGCTTTCAGCGCCGGTGCCGTCCGGTCAGCGCCCTGGGGACCCATCTACTGGCTCGCCTCATCCCCAGGTTTTACCGACGCTGCCTTTCATTTTGCCCCATGGCGACGCGTCGCCGCCGCCGCCGCCGCCGCCGCCGCCGCTTGGTCTCCCGCCGGCGCCGCCCGCAGTGGACGCTTCGCAGCAACCACCAGGCGCCTCCCTGGGTCACGCGCCGCCGAGCGCTTCCCGTGACCAGCTGTCCTCCGCCATGGAACTCTTGCCCGCTCCGGACCACATGGCGTCTTCGCGCGTCGGGTACCCCGACGCAATGGAGGTCGACCCTTCGGCCCCTCCTGTCTCTTTACGGGCGCATACACCGCGTGTTGACGTGCACCCTGGACTAGGTTTTTAGGCGTTTCCTAGCTCCCCTCGGACCGAATGGCCGGGTGCGGGTGGCACAGCCTCGCCTGTTGTTAGGCTCCCCGCCTCATCGCATACGTCAACATGGGGTCCTCCCCACGGCGGGCGGAAGTCTTATCACACGACCGTTCGCCGATTTGCGGGGGAGGAATGTGCTGTCACCGCCAGACACCACACTTGCTAGGTGGTAGCTTTAAATCGGCCGCGGTCCCTTAGTACATGTCGCCACTGTGTGATCGCAGACCGAGCGCCACCACAAGGCAGGTCTCGAGATACGGAATAGCACTCGCCCCAGTTGTACGACGACTTTGCTAGTGACTACACTGACGAAGCCTTTCTCTCATTTGCCGAGAGACAGTTAGAATAGCCTTCAGCTAAGTCAATGGCTACGACCTAACAAGGCGCCATTAACCATTTTAAGATAGAGTCTCACTTGTATCATCAAGGAATGCTGTATTCAAATGAAGGATTAAAAGTTAAGTATTATAGCAGCTACGTACTTTTCTTGCTACCATTCATTACGTATCCTGTTTCAGACCTAAACTAGCCTGCGTCAGTTGACGCGTGCCTTTCGGCTACTTCAGTGTGGCGTAGCTGTCTTGTTACGCCACAACAAAATGGACACCTTAGCTGCAAACAGGCGTTGGTATACTTCATTGGGGACATGTTGAAAATGTGTGCCCCGACAGGGACTCGAACCCGGGATCTCCTACTTACATGGTAGACACTCTATCCATCTGAGCCACCGAGGGCATAGAGGATAGTGCGCCTGCAGTGACTTATCCCTTGCACGCTCACCGTGAGATCCATATTCCCAACATGTCCACAACACTACATTCGTAGTGCGCCTAATAGATGTTTGCCCATCACATTTTCAACATGTCCCCAATTAAGTATATCAACGCCTGTTTGCCGCTAGTGTGTCCATTTAATTATCATTGGACTTCTAGCAAAGCTGCATTGTCATCAGCGGTAACTGTTCTTTCGGGAACAGATACTACCTTCATATATAGTTAAAATATGGCTGGCCGGCCATTGACCTTTTTGTACGAACACACACGCTATGCCCGAACTCGTACGGGACTTGGTACATTAATCTACCACGAGTAATGAGGATCATGGGCAAACATCTATTAGGCGCACTACGAATGTAGTGGTGTGGACACGTTGAGAATGTGCGTCTCACGGTGAGCGTGCAAGGGATAAGTCCCTGCAGGTTCACTATCCTCTGTGCCCTCGGTGGCTCAGATGGATAGAGCGTCTGCCATGTAAGCAGGAGATCCCGGATTCGAGTCCCGGTCGGGGCACACATATTCAGCATGCCGCAATGAAGTATACCAACGCCTGTTTGCAGCTAGGGTGTCCATTTAATTATCATTTCATTTCTAGCAAAGCTGCATGGTCATCAGCGGTAACTGTTCTTTCGGGAACAGATACTACCGTCTTATATATTCATCTATCCTTGGGGACCATGTCGAGCCCTACATGCAGAAGGACTTTGCAACATATCACACACCTCGCAGTGTATGTCCGAGGTTTTCGTCATACAACGTCAGCCGAGAAATCTATCGCACCTAGCTTCGGTACGGTAGTTGGCATGGCAACGCTTCCCTGACGGTACCTTCCAGCTCTTCACTGACTCACTTCCTGCACGTCTCGCGTAGCGAAAGTGGTTATTCAGACTTTTGACAGGTGGTCACAATAATTTCAATGGACAATGTATTTAAGGAAGTGCACACACTATCAGTGAAAATATATTCTTCGTAAACAGTCGGTCTACAGAGAGAGAGTTTTACAAGTAGGAAGCTAGATTGCAAGTCGGAGAAATGAGACAGATTTTGATCGAATCTACAGTCCGCATTGACATCCCAATCTGAGTCACTCGTGCTTCACCTTTTTCAGCTATGACTATGACTCTTAGACACTTTTCCATACTGGTATAGCCAAACAACAGTCTTTCTTGCCAGGTCGCAGACTCAAAATACAATACATAGACAAAGTGTGATTTTAACAAAATAAATTTAAAATTATTATCGGGCTTGGTGCTCTAGTTGTCAAGAGCAAACCTGCAGACCGTAAGGTCAGACACAGGAATTTTTCATTCTGTCTTTGCTTTGTCGACTATGTAAATATAATCCAAGAACAGCACATGGTTCGGATTTCACGCTAAACAGCAAGTACCCATTCCCCGACTAGGACGTGGATGTCGCCGAAGCGGTGCCCAATTGAAAGAAGTTGCTACAAGCGGCTGAACATCAGTGTTGAGGGACTCTCAGCCAACTACGCCATACGCATTTAGTTTACTTTAGCCCACGATATTCACCGACAGACGAACACCACGATATCACTCCCTTATGGCAGCAACTGATTGCGATGACAGTTTAGGGGATCTGTGCTTGAAATTGGAGTAAACCATTTAATTTACTAATCATATGCACTAATTATCCATTGATCACATCTCTTTACAATCAATACCAAAAAAATGAAAGAAAGGAGGATAGGTAAGAAGTAAACATAGCGTTATGTAGCGCTCTGTAAGTGTAACTTATCAGGTAGCTAGCAGTTGAAACCGATCATAGACACCACGCGCTAGCAGCTCCGTGTAGCGGAATGGCATGTCTTGGGATTTGCGTACCTTGAAGATGTGAAAAGTGGCCTCTGGTGGCAGCAAACAGTTAAGCCGCGCCTTGTGCCTTGAGGAGTGGAGCTCAGTTGTAGACCAGCACATTCTCGTAGCGAGAGTGAGGACGTTAGGAAGTTCACACTTCATCGAAGTTGAACGTGAAATTGAGGGAATGAGACTGTAGTGACTCCAACGTGTTTTGAGACTTGAGTAGGGACAAGTACACTACTGACCATTAAAATTGCTACGCCTAGAAGAAATGCAGATGATGAACGAGTATTCTTTGGACAAATATATTATACTAGAACTGACATCTGAATACAAAATGGTTCAAATGGCTCTGAGCACTATGGGACTTACCTTCTGAGGTCATCAGTCCCCTAGAAGTTAGAACTACTTAAACCTAACTAAACTAAGGACATCACACACATCCATGCCCGAGGCAATATTCGAATCTGCGACCGTATCGGTCGCGCGGTTCCAGACTGTAGCTCCTACAACTGGTCGGCCACAACGGCCGGCATCTGATTACATTTTCACGCAATTTCGGTGCATGGATCCCGAGAAATCAGTACCCAGAGCAACCACCTCTGGCCGAAATAACGGCCCTGATACGCCTGGGCATTGAGTCAAATAGAGCTTGGATGGAGTGTACAGGTACAGCTGCCCATGCAGCTTCAACACGATACCACAGTTCATCAAGAGTAGTGACTGGCGAATTGTGACGAACCAGTTGCTCGGCTACCATTGACCAGACGTTTTCAGTTGGAGAGCGATCTGGAGAATGTGCTGGCCAGGGCAGCAGTCGAACATTTTCCGTATCCAGAAAGGCCCGTACAGGACCTGCAACATGCGGTCGTGCATTATCCTGGTGAAATGTACGGTTTCGCAGGGATCGAATGAAGGGTAGAGCTAAGGTTCGTAACACATCTGAAATGTAACGTCCACTGTTCGAAGTGCCGTCAATGCGAACAAGAGGTGACCGAGACGTGTAACCAGTGGCACCCCATACCATCACGCCGGGTGATACGCCAGTATGGCGAATACACACTTCCATTGTGCGTTCACCGCGATGCCGCCAAACACGGATGCGACCATCATGATGCTGTAAACAGAACCTGAATTCATCCGAAAAAATGACGTTTTGCCATTCGTGCACCCAGGTTCGTCGTCGAGTACACCATCGCAGGCGCTCCTGTCTGTGATGAAGCGTCAAGGGTAACTGCAGCCATGGTCTTCGAGCTTATAGTCCATGCTGCTGTAAATGTCGTCGTACTGTTCGTGCAGATCGTTGTTGTCTCGCAAACGTCCCCATCTGTTGACTCAGGGGTCGTGGCTGCACGATTCGTTGCAGCCATGCGGATAAGATGCCTTTCATCTCGACTGCTAGTGATACGAGGCCGTTGGGATCCAGCACGGCGTTGCGTATTACCCTCCTGAACCCACCGATTCCATATTCTGCTAACAGTCATTGGATCTCGACCAATGCGAGCAGCAATGTCGCGATACGATAAACCGCAATCGCGATAGGCTACAATCCGACCTTTATCAACGTCGAAAACGTGATGGTACGCTTTCCTCCTCCTTACACGAGGCATCACAAAAACATTTCAGCCATCAACGCCGGTAAAATGCTGTTTGTGTATGAGAAATCGGTTGGAAACTTTCCTCATGTCAGCACGCTGTAGGTGTCGCCAACGGCGCCCAGCTTGTGTGAATGCTCTGAAAAGCTAATCATTTGCATATCACAGTATCTTCTTCCTATCATCTTGGTGATGTAGCAATTTTAATGGCCAGTAGTGTAGAAGCAACACTCTTTGCAAGGCACACAGGTGTACAGGGTCGTGGGCAATACGGCAACGTTTTCGGGTAGCACATTCTCATAGTGAGAAAAAGGTGTTCTAGACTTCTCGTTTCGAGGAAATACTACCAAAACTCAAAGGGTTGCGAGCAGTTCTGGGTTGTAGCGAGAGTGATGTGCTGTGGGACTTACGTATCTCGTCGAAGTAGAAGGGGAACTCGCCGGGCAGCGAGCAGTTGAGGCGCGCTTTGAGGAAGGTGGCCCAGTTGTGGGCGAGCACGTTCTTGCCGCCCGTGTCGGCCTTGCAGACGCGCGCCACGCGCGAGTACACGCGCTTGCCGCAGTTGATGTACTCGACGGCCGGCTCGCGGAGGAAGAACACCACGTGCTCGCCGCTCTCGAACGACCCCACGAAGTCCGGCTCTGCCAACAGAAGCCACCACACCCACAGTCACCGTTTGCTTACGAGTAAGATTACGTACCAGATCACTCGTGTGGAGCTGTGGGGCAGCAACTGGAAGGTCTGCAAGTAAAGATAGCAAATACACTTAAGCGCCAAACTGGTCTGGGCACGCGTATTCCAATACAGAGATATGCAAACAGGCCGAATACAGCGCTGCGGTCGGCAGAGCCTATATAAGACAACAAGTGTCTGCCGCAGTTGTTACAAAAATGGTTCAAATGGCTCTGAGAAGTATGAGACTTAACTGCTGTGGTCATGAGTCCCATAGAACTTTTTGTTGTTGTTGTTGTGGTCTTCAGTCCTGAGACTGGTTTGATGCAGCTCTCCATGCTACTCTATCCTGTGCAAGCTTCTTCATCTCCCAGTACCTATTGCAACTTACATCCTTCTGAATCTGCTTATTGTATTCATCTCTTGGTCTCCCTCTACGATTTTTACCCTCCACGCTGCCCTCCAATGCTAAATTTGCGATCCCTTAATGCCTCAGAACATGTCCTACTAATCGGTTCATTCTTTTTGTCAAGTTGTGCCACATACACCTCTTCTCCCCAATTCTATTCATTACTTCATCATTAGTTATGTGATCTACTCATCTAATCTTCAGCATTCTTCTGTAGCACCACATTTCGAAAGCTTCTATTCTCTTCTTGTCCAAACTAGTTATCGTCCATGTTTTTCTTCCATACATGGCTACACTCCATACAAATACTTTCAGAAACGACTTCCTGACACTTAAATCTATACTCAATGTTAACAAATTCCTCTTCTTCAGAAACGCTTTCCTTGTCATTGCCAGTCTACATTTTATATCCTCTCTACTTCGACCATCATCAGTTATTTTGCTTCCCAAATAACAAAACTCATTTACTACTTTAAGTGTCTCATTTCCTAATCTGATTCCCTCAGCATCACCCGATTTAATCTGACTACATTCCATTATCCTCGTTTTGCTTTTGTTGTTGTTCATCTTATATCCTCCCTTCAAGACATCATCCATTCCGTTCAACTGCTCTTCCAAGTCCTTTGCTGTCTCTGACAGAATTGCAATGTCATCGGCGAACCTCAACGTTTTTATTTCTTCTCCATAGATTTTAATACCTACTCCGAATTTTTCTTTTGTTTCCTTTACTGCTTGCTCAATATACAGATTTAATAACATCGGGGAGAGGCTACAACCCTGTCTCACTCCTTTCCCAACCACTGCTTCCCTTTCATGCCCCTCGACTCTTATAACTGCCATCTGGTTTCTGTACAAATTTTAAATAGCCTTTCGCTCCCTGTATTTTACCCCTGCCACCTTCAGAATTTGAAAGAGAGTATTCCAGTTAACATTGTGAAAAGTTTCTCTAAGTCTACAATTGCTAGAAACGTAGGTATGCCTTTTCTTAATCTTTCTTCTAAGATAAGTCGTAAGGTTAGTATTGCCTCACGTGTTCCAACATTTCTACGGAATCCAAACTGATCTTCCCCGAGGTCCGCTTCTACCAGTTTTTCCATTCGTCTGTAAAGAATTCGCATTAGTATTTTGCAGCTGTGACTTATTAAACTGATAGTTCGGTAATTTTCCCATCTGTCGACAGCTGCTTTCTTTGGGATTGGAATTATTATATTCTTCTTGAAGTCTGAGGGTATTTCGCCTGTCTCATACATCTTGCTCACCAGATGGTAGAGTTTTGTCATGACTGGCTCTCCAAGGCCATCAGTAGTTCTAATGGAATGTTGTCTACTCCCGGGACCTTGTTTCGACTCAGATCTTTCAGTGCTCTGTCAAACTCTTCACGCAGTATCTTATCTCCCATTTCGTCTTCATCTACATCCTCTTCCATTTCCATAATATTGTCCTCAAGTACATCGCCCTTGTATAAACCCTCTATATACTCCTTCCACCTTTCTGCCTTCCCTTCTTTGCTTAGAACTGGTTTGCCATCTGAGCTCTTGATATTCATACAAGTGGTTCTCTTCTCTCCAAAGGTCTCTTTAATTTTCCTGTAGGCAGTATCTATCTTATCTCTAGTGAGACAAGCCTCTACATCCTTACATTTGTCCTATAGCCATCCCTGCTTAGCAGTTTTGCACTTCCTGTCGATCTCATTTTTGAGACGTTTGTATTCCTTTTTGCCTGCTTCATTTACTGCATTTTTATATTTTCTCGTTTCATCAATTAAATTCAACATTTCTTCTGTTACCCAAGGATTTCTATTAGCTCTCGTTTTTTTACCTACTTGATCCTCTGCTGCCTTCACTCCTTCTACCCTCAGAGCTACCCATTCTTCTTCTACTGTATTTCTTTCCCCCATTCCTGTCAATTGTTCCCTTATGCTCTCCCTGAAGCTCTGTACCACCTCTGGTTCTTTCAGTTTATCCAGGTTCCATCTTAAATTAGCACCTTTTTGTAGTTTCTTCAGTTTTAATCTACAGTTCATAACCAATAGATTGTGGTCAGAGTCCACATCTATTTGATACCTTTTAGTATCTCCAGGATTCTTCCAGGTATACAACCTTCTTTTATGATTATTGAACCAAGTGTTAGCTATGATTAAGTTATGCTCTGTGCAAAATTCTACAAGGCGGCTTCCTCTTTCATTTCTTCCCCCCCCCCCCCCCCCCCCCCAATCCATATTCACCTACTATGTTGTCCGCCCCAGTAGCTGAGTGGTCAGCGTGACGGATTGCCGTCCTCTGGGCCCGGGTTCGATTCCCGGCTGGGTCGGAGATTTTCTCCGCTCAGGGACTGGGTGTTGTGTTGTGTTCATCATCATTTCATCCCCATCCGGCGTGCAGGTCGCCCAATGTGGCGCCGAATGTAATAAGACCTGCGATATGGCGGCCGGACCTGCCCCGCGAGGGGCCTCCCGGCCAATGACGCCAAACGCTCATCATCATCATCATCACCTACTATGTTTCCTTCTCTCCCTTTTCCCACTGACGAATTCCAGTCACCCATGACTATTAAATTTTCGTCTCTCTTCCTTCACTACCTGAATAATTTTTTTTATCTCATCATACATTTAATCAATTTCTTCATCATCTGCAGAGCTAGTTGGCATATAAACTTGTACTGTAGTAGGCATGGGCTTTATGTCTATCTTGGCCACAATAATGCGTTCACTGTGCTGTTTGTAGTAGCTAACCCGCACTCCTATTTTTTTTATTCATTATTAAACCTACTCCTGCATTATCCCTATTTGATTTTGTATTTATAACCCTGTAATCACCTGACCAAAAGTCTTGTTCCTCCTGCCACCGAACTTCACTAATTCCCACTATATCAAACTTTAACCTATCCATTTCCCTTTTTAAATTTTCTAACCTACGTGCCCGATTAAGGGATCTGACATTCCACGCTCCGATCCGTAGAATGCCAGTTTTCTTTCTCCTGATAACGATGTCCTCTTGAGTAGTCCCCGCCCGGAGATCCGAATGGGGTACTATTTTACCTCCAGAATATTTTACCCAAGAGGACGCCATCATCATTTAATCATACAGTAAAGCTGCATGTCCTCGGGAAAAATTACGACTGTAGTTTCCCCTTGCTTTCAGCCGTTCGCAGTACCAGCACAGCAAGGCCGTTTTGGTTAATGTTACAAGGCCAGATCAGTCAATCACCCGGACTGTTGCCCCTGCAACTACTGAAAAGGCTGCTGCCCCTCTTCACATGTTTTTCTGGCCTCTCGACAGATACCCCTCCGTTGTGGTTGCACCTACGGTACGGCCATCTGTATCGCTGAGGCACGCAAGCCTTCCCACCAACGGCAAGGTCAATGGTTCATGGGGGGGGGGGGGGGGTCCTAGAACTTAGAACTACTTAAACCTAAATAATCTAAGGACATCAGACACACTCTTGCCCGAGGCAGGATTCGAACCCTCAACCATAGCGGTCGCGCGGTTCCAGACTGTAGCTCCTAGAACCGTTCGGCGACTCCGCCCGGCGCAGTTGTTACATCGGCTACTGCTGCTACAATGGTAGGTTATCAAGATTTAACTGACTTTGAAAGTGTTTCTATAATCACTGCACGTGCGATGAAGTGCGGGCTTTCCTGTACGACGATTTCAGGAGTGTACCAAGAATATCAGGAATCAGGTAAAACATGAAATCTCAGAGATCGCTGTGGCCTCTAAAAGATCTTGCAAGAACGGGACCAACGACGACTGAAGAGAATCGTTAAACGTCACAGAAGTACGACCCTTCCGAAAATTGCCGCAAATTTCAATGCTGGACCATCAGCAAGTGTCGGCATGCGAACCATTCGATGAAACATCGTCGAAAGGAGCCGAAGGCCCACTCGTGAACCCTTGATGACTGCACGACACTTTACGCCTCGCCTAGGCTCGTCAACAGCGACAGTGGACTGTTGTTGACTGGAAACATGTTGCCTGATTTGACGAGTCTCTTTTCAAATTGTATCGAGCGCATGCTCGTGTATGGGTATGGAGCCAACCTCATGAATCCATAGACCCTGCATGTCAGCAGGGGAAGTGTTCAAGCTGGTGGAGCCTCTGCAATGGTGTGGAGCGGGTGCAGGTGGAGTGATATGGGACCCCTGATACGTCTGTATACGACTCTGACAGGTGGCACTTAGGTAAGCATTCTGTCCAGTCACCCGCATCTACTCAAGTCTATTGTGCATTCCGACAGACTTGGGTAATTACTGCAGGAGAATGGGATCCCCACAAGTCCAGAATTGCTACAAAGTCGCTCCAGGAACACTCTACTCTGTTTAAACACTTCCGCTGGTCACCAAGCTCCCCAGACATGAATATTATTGATCATATGTAGGCTGCCTTGCAACGTGCTGTGCCTCAGCTCGCCCCCTCCCACCACCCCCCGCCCTCCCGTACTCACGGATTTATGGACAGACCTGCAAGATTCATGGTATCAGTTCGCCCCAGCAATACTTCAGACATTACTCGAGTCTATGCCACGTCGTGGTTTGGAAATTATTCATGCTCGCGGGGGCACTACAAAATATTAGGCAGGTGTACCACTTTCTTTGGCTCTTCAGTTTAGTTACACGATACCCTTAGAACTGTTGGGAAGACGTACCGCCGGCCGTAGTGGCCGAGAGGTTCTAGGTCCGGAACCGCGCTGTTTCTACGTTCGCAGGTTCGAATCCTGCCTCGGGCATGGATGTGTGTGATCTCCTTAGGTTTAAGTAGTTCTACGTCTAGCGGACTGATGACCTCAGATGTTGTCCTATAGAACTTAGAGCCATATATGAAGACGTACCACTAGTGACTCAGGAATTGATATTTAAATTCATTGGTTCTAGATTTTTTTTTTTAAATTTCAAACAGCCAAGTCAGCTGCATTTTGTAACATACTCCATCCTCGTTTGGATTGTATATTTACATCCTGGGACAGTGTCCGTGTATTCCAATTGTAATTCTGTACTTCAGGACAGGTCCGATGTTAGATCGACAATTGGATACCCACTTTTAATCTTTTTCATTCGACAACGTCATGCTAGCGTATTTCAGTCCATTCCATCACTCCCACTCCGCCATAGAAAACTCCTACATTTTGCTATATTAAATAGTATCTTCTTTAATAATCAGATTAATTTTTCAGTTATGGTTCCATAAATCCGTCTCATTATCAATTTCTTCCCTCTGACTCCCCTTTTGCAGGCCTCATGTTATGTAACAAGTATCTGGCGATAGAACCTGATCCACAAATTATCATGTAACAGTTTAAACACAGAAATTTTGAATTAATTTTTATTTATTCACCGCTTCAGGTTTGTTACCATATGGCAAGACAATGCTGAGAAGTTTTTTTTGCGAACAAAGTGTCTTTCAGCTTATTTACTATTTTTTTCATAGCACTTTTTATCTTATCCTCGAACAGTTTCATAGCTCGTATCACCACTTACCGTGGAATTTCAAGAAACAGTTTTTACTTGCAGTGAAACTTAAATTCCCCATGCATTTTACGCACTTCTCTCTGACTATCCTATTGCATGATACAACCTTGAGGCCTTCTTTCATATCCATGATCGGCAAATATCCTGTGCTGCCCAGTCGAACATCCGTTTGTAGGCAGTACAGCAGTTGGTGTTTGCTTCCTTATGATGTAACATCTCTGAACAGAACTACGTCTAGGTCTTTCCTGCCTCTTACGTCTCTCTCGGGAAGGACAGTTCTCTAAATATAGCCTTCTTGAACTCGTTCCAGGCAAGTATGCTTTTCCAGTGCGTCCCACTTGGTAGTGGATCTTTCTGTGAAGGAAGAAAGCATTCACTACTATCAACTGTAGGAAATAAAGGCTATCGCTGAATCCACAGGATCACCACCTGCCATGAACTGACATACTTCTGCATCAGCCCTGGGGCAAGCCACCTTTACTGATTTCTTCAAGTTTTTCTCATATTTTTCTATGTTATTCAGTGGTTTTGCTCCAAAACATTGCTGAGCAGTGGCACGAATCTGTTGCTAAGTCACTTCACAACACAGGAAAAAACTGCTGAGCATTGTCATGAATCGGCTGTCATGCCTTTTTACAGCAGAATTGTCTATATTTGTAGTGGAACACGTATCTTACATCTATGCCACCCCTTACAGATATGTTTATTTTCTTGTCACAGTCGAAGCTGTAGATCTCCTTGATGTTAGTTCCATTTGCAAAGGTGAACTACACAATCACTTGACAAAGAGTACTTTATAATTTTTGTGTTTTACTGTTACACTAGCGGATCTTACATGGAACCCCTTGAGCACGAGATCGAAAAGGTTGATGAAGTTTACAGCATGCGACGCCCCACACATTGTCTACCATACAGCCACAAAATTCGCTGCTAATGGAAACATTTGGTGGACTGGAGGTGTCCAAGGGTGAGCAGACCATGAGGCTTCTGGGCACACTTGAACTGCTTAGTAAAAAAAAATGGTTCAAATGGCTCTGAGCACTATGGGACTCAACTGCTGAGGTCATTAGACCCCTAGAACTTAGAACTAGTTAAACCTAACTAACCTAAGGACATCACAAACATCCATGCCCGAGGCAGTATTCGAACCTGCGACCGTAGCGGACTTGCGGTTCCAGACTGCAGCGCCTTTAACCGCACGGCCACTTCGGCCGGCTAACTACTTAGTCGACGCGTAATTCACAATAGTGCTACAGGCCTACTGGTGTTGATACAAAGCAGACCAAGGGGAACTATAAACAAAGAAAACATAGTGTTATATCTACAAGAACCATTTCCGAAGCTGACATTTCGGGGGAAAGGAGTAAAGGAATTTCGCAGAGTGAGAAGGAACTGCGGTAAATGTACATGAGGAGTACAGTAATGACAATACGCGTTCAACAAGTGAAAGTGATACTGAAACAGGTTCGAACCACGTAGTTCATCATCCTTCTCAGACAGTCAAAAATCGTGTCTCCAGTGAAATCTAGTGAAGGGCAATCGAGTCCAAGGAGCAGGTACTAACAGCATTACTTACACGGAAGATCATCCGCAGCATAGTCAAAAAACAATTGTGAACAGATTTCGAATAAGTCCAGCCAGTACGACAGTGTAGTGCGTAAGAAAAACTACAGATATTCAAGGAAGGAAAAAGTGCAATTATTACAGAAATTGATTTTTGTGCGTTTCAAGGATGCTCGATAAAATTTACAAGATGTGCATGGTAGTGGCCTGCTACGTTATGGACATCAAAGTGCGCACGACATTGATTTCAGTGACTTCAAGGGTAGTAATGGATGGTTGCGTAACTTCAAAAAGTGCTACAGGACTGGACGACATAAAAGATCGATATTTAAAAAAGTGTCAACTTGAACAGCAAACTGCGGAATGACCCCAAAACTTAAAGGGATTCGTATACAATTAAACCGACTGTTAATCTGGGTGGAAAATTGGCTGGGCAGTTATTTACTGAGCTGCGACAAGTTGTCCTCTGCGATTATTTCCCGTCTGCGTGATCTTCCAAAGGCAGTAGGGAATGCTTACGTCACAGCAAGCAAAGTGGGAAAATGGGCTTAAGAGAACTACCTCTATGGTATGAGCACTGCTTTTGGCTAATAGCTGATCAAATTACATACTTTTACTTGATTCCTGTCCTGAGTATAAAAATTATACTGCTTGTACTACAAAAACAATTATCTACCTCATCAATAAATTAGGATATATAGGAATAACCATACTACATCTACGAAGTGTCAATATCATGCTGCTGTTTCAAATCCAAAGTGATGACTTGCTGAGAATTGATATATTGAGTGTCGAAGTAAGCATGTTGTTTCGAAGATCCTTCCAATAATTACGAGGAGCCCATGGAATCCTGTTGCAACAAAGAATGTTGATCCAAATACTAAAAGTGTGTGATATTGCAGTTCATACCACCCGAACCTCTGGATGTTTGTTTTCTCCCTGTCTATAAAGCATTTTATCTCACTATCTGCTGTTTTACTTTAAATGATAACCAGTTTAACGATAAATTCCACGATAGACTGTTCCGCATTCGGTTGTATGCCATCAAAATCCATCAGTTCTTATTTCCCTGCTACAGCAGTGTACACTGAAGCGCCAAAGAAACAGGTATAGGCATGCATATTCAAATATAGATATTTAAAAAGACAGCATATGGCGCTGCGGTCGAAAACACCTCTTTAAGATAACAAGTGGCGCAATTGTTAGGTCGGTTACTACTGTTACAATGGCAGGTAACCAAGATTTAAGTCAGCTTAACGTGGTGTAACAGTCGGAGCACGAGCGATGGGACACAGCATTTCCGAGATAGCGATGAAGTGGACATTTTCCCATACGACCATTTCACGAGTGTACCGAGAATATCAGGAATCCAGTAAAACATCAAATTTCAGACATCGCTGCGCCCGGAAAAAGATCCTGTAAGAACGGGACCAGCGACGACTGAAGATAATCGTTCAACATGACAGAAGTACAACCCTTCCTCACATTGCTGCAGATTTCAATGCTGGGCCATCAACAAGTGCCGGCGTGCGAATCATTCAACGAAACAGCATCGATATGGGCTTTCGAAGCCGAAGGACCACTTGTGTACCCTTGACGGCTCCACGACAAAAAGATTTACGCTTCGCCTGGGCTCGTCAACACCGACGTTGGACTGTTGATGACTGGAAACATGCTGCCTGGTCGGACGAGTCTCGTTTGAAATTGTACCGTGCGGATGGGCGTCTGCGGGTATCGGGACAACCTCATGAATCGATGGACCATGCATGTCAGAAGGGGACTGTTCAAGCTGATGGAGCCTCTGAAATGGTGTTGAGCGTGTGCAGTTGGAGTGATACGGAACCACTGATACGTCTAGATACGGGTCTGACAGGTGGCACGTACGTAAGCATAATGTCTGATCACCTCCATCCATTCATGTCCATTGTGCATTCGGACTTCGGCAATTCCAGCACGACAATGCGAAACCCCACACATCCAGAATTGCTACAGAGGGTCTCTATGAACACTCTTCTGAGTTTTAACACTTCCGCTGGCCGCCAAACTCCCCAGACATGAACATTATTGAGCATATATGGGATCCCATGCAACGTACTGTTCAGAAGATATCTCCACCCCCTCATACTCTTACGGATTTTTGGACAGCCCTGCAGGATTCATGGTGTCCGTTTCCTCCAGCACTACTTTAGTCGAGTCTTGTTACGGGACTTCTGCGCGGTTGGGGGTCTGCACTATATTAGGCAGGTGTACCAGTTTCTTTAGCTCTTCAGTGTAACTGCATTTGAATTCTTTAGGAGTGTCTGCCTAGTTGAACATCCTGCACTGTTTGTAATTTCCAAGGTGATCGCCTTCGATCTTGATGGTGCGAACTTTCTTGGTCACTGAGGCGAGATATTTCTCATTCGGTGTTCATGATGCAAATTACTGGTTTGCTTTGAACATTTCTTGAATGTCGACAGTGTTCATTTTGTGAAGAATAATACATATCTCCCACAGAAAGTTGATCTCTGCACCTGCCGAACACTCATTTTCTATCACCTTCATGATGCACACGCTGAGTTATTAGCACTAACTTTTTTCCTGTCATAATTGTTAACACAACACTTTCAAATGAGCATTAATGAAAATTGAACTTGCCACCTCGCATTCAAGGGCTTCCTTGTTAGTATAACATTTACACTGGCTCCTAGCTCAGGAAGAGGTTCATCTTGGCTGCTCCTGCCAGTATATAGTCCTCGTGTTACACCACTAACGATCGCTGTGTTTAACCACAGTGCTAGTATCTAAATCATGGTCTGTTTTGTCAACATTTTATGGCTCTGATAGTTTTCAGTTCATCCCATGGGCAGTTAAATTGTATACACATCTATTTGTACAGCTTTATTCCTTCTTGTGAGATTGGTTGCTACGACGGAAACCGATAGAAAACATATAATTAAATTGTACAGCTTATGTCAAACATGCAATAACTAAAATTCCGGACAACTCAATCGAGCCACCTTATTAAACTCTTACTTATAGAAGTAGTAAATTATTCACATTTATATGAATAATAAATCTACCAATTTTATTAATAATAATCGATGGCAATGGTACCATAATGAAAAGTAGCATAAGAACATCATGGGAAGCTATTTCTGTGGACACGATTTAGTACCAAATCTTACGCTTAAAAATAGCAGAAATGCCGAATTGCATAGCGAAATCGAAACAATTACAGCTTAAAGCGGACATCACATCATTTAACAAATTCATAGTAGCTGTGAACCCATATTGCACCACATTAATGTTTATTGTACGATCTATGCAATAACGCGCTAAGTGGCGACGAACTGAGAACGAATATATGATTGTTGCCTGACGTAGCAACACTAAACAGAGCAAAATGTTAGACATTCTATCTCACTTTTTTAATTAGAATATTGATGTGTAATGTATTAAGTAGCACGAAATAAATTCGCCGAATTCGATTGCCTTGGCATCAGTTGTGCTATGTACAGACGTACTACCTATTAGGTAGTACATCTACACCTAACACAACTGATGCCATAATATTCGTATTCGGAGACTTTATTTCGAATTAATTTCGTCGTTAATGTCTGTCCACCCACCCATGCAAATGAATATCAACTAGTAATCGTATAGCTTAATATTTTTTTCCGGTCAAGATAACCTACAACTGATATGAATTATTAGAGGTAGTAATCCGTCATATACGTGAAGTTTAAGTTGAAACTGTATTACTTGCTCGTACATTGACGTCATGGATATGCAGTTTCATATACAGGCTAAATGTAAACAGAATCTCGGAAACTATTTCCGTGACTGGATCCACGTAAAAAAATGGAAGTGAAGTAATGACGAATACTTCACTTTCGAACAATGTGTGAATTTCATACTCCCCTGAAGATTGTGCGAAGAAAGCATCAGACTGATTAAAATATAGTGAGTCTCCTGAAATGTTATATGCTACATTGACGAGCCACAAGCGGGTAAGCAGTGATTTTTGCTTGGATGTACTAAATTTACTGATGTGACTTGAGTGGCAATATTTTTCATTTGCAAAATACTTAATAAGATTTCAGTCAAGTTAAGATAGTAAAAGTCGTTATGAAAACAGTTGAACAGTTCTGTATGAGTGAACATTAACTAATGGAGTCTGAGATCGGATGAATGTCACGTGTGAAAAAAAAAAAAAAACCCTTTCACAATTAATGGGAGTTATGTGCCCTACGATAGGTTATCTGAGAAACTTTGAGAATTCGCTGTAGATCATGGAATGTATCAGTGCCGCACTGGCAAAAGAAAATTCTGCTTTTTGCTAGCAAGATTCTTGTTATTATAGAATGTTTCTTTTAGGTTTTGCTTTCTTCAGGTTTCATTGTTAACCCTCCGCTCCATGTTGTCGCATCGAATTAGTTCTCGCTTCCAGATAGGCTACCCAATGAACAGATTTCCAAAGTGGGCTGCTGTTTCGCAGTTCTCCTTAATGAATTGCACGAACGCACTGACGTTTGCCGCATCAGAAACGGCTATACTGAGCACGTGTAACATGAGTTAAAAACATGGAGAGATATGTCTGCCTCCTTTATGCCATGTAGTTTCCACGCAGGGTCTTCTGAAACACCAGAAGTATTTATGAATAAACTTTTTGTCCCATCCCTCTCCCTGTTGTAACCGAACTGAATGGAAATAGTTTTTTTTATTCATATTGTTACTTTTGACTATGAAACTAACCGAAAAAACCAAAAATTATTGCATATCGCTTTGAAAAAGAAATTAGTGGTGAAAGTGTTAAAAATTGCGTCCTTACAGTAATAATAGTACTATGTGGCAGAAATGTTACCGAAGTGGAAATATGGTCGTAAACAAGGTATAATACTAGTTTCTTCCAATCAGCCCACATACAGCGAGAGTCGACAGGGAACTGTTGTTGTTGCCAATTGGATAATGCACTCAAGCCCATGTAACAGCTGCATTTTTAACACAAATGGACGTGTTACGACGTCATCATCATTGCATAGTTGTTGACGATGAAGGCCGGCATCATGCGCCCCGCCAAGATAACCAACATTACAATTCCGCATTGCCATAGCTGTCTTTCTCCTAAAAGAATCCGAAAGCAGCCCGTAAAATTTCTAATCAGGTATCGCTGACCTCGCCAACTGCCTTGCCGCAGTGGTAACACCGGTTCCCGTCATATCACCGAAGTTAAGCGCTGTCGGGCTGGGCTAGCAATCGGATGGGGGACCATCCGGTCTGCCGAGCGCTGTTGGCAAGCGGGATGCACTCAGCCCTTGTGAGGCAAACTGAGGAGCTACTTGATTGAGAAGTAGCGGCTCTGGTCTCGGAAACTGACATACGGCCGGGAGAGCGGTGTGCTGACCTCATGCCTCTCCATATCCGCCTCCAGTAACGCCTGTGGGCTGAGGATGACACGGCGGCCGGTCGGTGACCATTGGGCCTTCATGGCCTGTTCGGGAGGAGTTTAGTTTTTTTTAGTGTTGCTGACCTCGCTGGTGTGGATAGGAGGCTACATTCTCATGGCGTGGGGCTGAATGGAAGGCCGATGAGACCCAGGAAGAAGCGGCTGTCAAAATTGAGACTATTTGCAGCTGATACAGTGGTTCTGTGGCTGCATAGGAGTGGACCGGTAGTCAGTGAGTCAGTCGCTAGTGTCGTCACAGCCACCAGTAACTTGTGCCAACTCCCTGCTTTCCTATGTCTGCAATCGGCGCCAGGCCGTCAGCTATGTTGCCACAAAATTGACAAAGGCAGTGTACCAACAGGACACTTGCAGTGGTACTCCTCTTCAATAAACGACAGTACGAAGACAGCGAAGGCGGGCGGCGAGAAGCACGCCCACCGCAATGTTAGTGGGTGGCTGCTCTGTGGCGCTGAGTCCGGAGGGCGTGCACTTTTGTGTAGGGAGCTGGTACGTAGGTGGGGCTCGAACCTGCGGCAGCGGGTTGTCGCTCCGAGTCATCTTCTGGTCTGGTGGTGCCCCTGCATTCTAGTGGTACTACTAGACTGCGAATCTCTGCTACAAAGTCAACTGTTATTTATACCAAATAGCGGCACATTTGTTGTGTCAATGCGCCATGTACCATTGCTGCATTGGCAAGTTACGCCGAGCGAAGCTAGCACATCTCGCAATAATTCCACGCGCGCGCTGTCTTAAACTTAATGCCGACACATCACATTCACTGGCCATCGACGGCTACTACAATGTTCCACCACACCCTCTCACAAATTTTACACATAACCTGGTAGTGGCGCTACACGAGGAACGAGGTGAAATTTATCATTTATTAAGAATTTTGCTTCCAGACACGAATCATGCTATGTTAGCATCAGTCGAAATTTAGTACATGGTGATGACAGGTAAAGGCATCAGAAAATTCTTTCACGATGCTTTCCCTCCTAGCAGAGGGCCGTATAAAAAAATAAAACATAGATGGTCGATCACATACTTGTTTTGAGGCGAGACTGATCACATCTTCTTTTGTGATATGTGCACACTGCTGGCAACAAGAAATGTTTCCTCCAAATCTCAAGATTTGTTGAGATAATAGTTGAAACAAGATGTGGTTCATCATTAATTTGAACAATAAATCACTACTCTCGACTTTTTAGGTCAATTATGTTGAAGAAGCACCATTCGAAATTAAAAATAAGAAAAACATATCTTTAGGTTACAAGTGATTAATGGCCCAACACCATAGGCTGAAAAAGTAGCAGCAATATCACAATTCAACCCATCTCCTGCGCTGGAATATTGAAAAAGTTCTTTTATATTTTTTAATAGAAATTCCTCATAGATAGCCTTTTAGCTGTTTAAAACCTACGTCCATGCCATTTTCACAAGTCTGAAGAAAGCAACTTCTAGCGGCTATCTTCGGTTTGCTGACCGCAGTCGCACACAAATAAACTTTATACCGTGAGCAGTACAGAGTCTCAGAACTTCTGGCCTGAAGTAAGATGCTACATAACCGCCCAGTGTAATTTTAATATCTTCTAGATATATGACTCTTGGGAGAGAATATAGTTAATTCAGTGTGTAAACGTTACCAAAATGAATCCAGTCATGAGAAGTCCAATTCCATCGAGCCACAGCAGCACAACATTTTTTTTTCAGAAAGGATGGCATTTTGTGTCTTTTTGTATCCAGAGCTTCTTACTTTGTTCACTCAGAGAGGGAGAAAGTCCCCAGCAGGTGATCCACAGATCACGATACTTGTTGCTGAGTAGTGACTGAATAGCTTTTCAAAGTTCTTTGTTCCACGTCTGTAAATTACAAGTGTTTTTCCAGGGTCATCATTGACATTGGTCCCATCATAACTGAGTGCATTATGTGGAGGAACACCAGTTAAGTTATCTCTCAAATTATGTGAGACACTTGATGTAAGATTGTGTGCTACAGCTTTATGTCACGTTAATAATCCAGAGATTAAGTCTTCGTCAGGGCATTATCTTTAAATCTAAAACAGTTTAGGTCTTCCCATTCAGGATACTCTTGTGATACGTGCACATCCTCTTGTTCTCCACCCGACACTAGGGACCAGTTAGGAGTAGCAATAAGGAAAATTTGTTGTTATCCGTTCCGTTATTCTGGGGACTTACAGAACAAGATTACATTTTTCTGATTTCTTGCATTCTGTTGTGGAATAGACACCTTTAGATCAGATTTCATTTTGAAAGATAAGAAAACGAAGGCTGGCAAAAAGCTCAACACAGTTGGAAGAAAAAATACAAATGGATAAAATTAGGCAAGGAACAAAAGGTATCCATTTGAGTGCAGCTGTGGCAGGATACATTTTAATTTGTTTAAGATACTGAGTATTCAGTATGGATGGTTATTCTATGAAGTCTTGTGCCATCTTGTTTGGTTGAAAATACGAGAAAATGCGGTATAGACACTTCATAAATCTGTGAGTCACAAGCAGAGTATATGACCACGCCCTGCGTTATATTAAAACATACAATTAAATGAACAAATAAACTGAAAATTAATTACGTAACTAATTAATTAGCGCATGACGAATTAATTACAAAAGTGGAATATCGATCCTTGAACTTCGTGTAGGTTTTCCAGTGCTCTGCGAAACAAATATTCCCATTTCAGGCATGATTTCAAGTGGAGTAGGATAATGTCACTGCGGTGTAAACAATATCTTTATACGTTGGTAACGATAATGTCGAGGTGGGATATGACATCAGAACCAGCAGGGTACAGGACAGAGCGCAGTGACATTATTTTATTTCATCTATAAACAATAAAAATTGGCCGGCGGAGGAAGCTGTGGCTATTGAGGACATAAGTAAATTTTTCAGTGTAATTTAGCAATTATTTCCAAAGTCCAGCATATATTAATGACTGCTTTATCTCTAGTTTAATGTACGATTTTTTTGACGATTCTCATTTGAGGCACTGGACACTAACGTTAAAAAGACAACATACTAAATAACCGCAACTAGTACCACTGTTAACGTCAATGCTGGTGTTAACACCATCACTACTACTACTACTACTAACAATAATACTGCTAGTATTAGTATCCCTGTATGTCACCATTCATATCACCATCCTCAGTAAGATAACCATAGCTGATACAAAATCAATCGCTTTATCGGGATCTTGACGCTTACACAGTTCAAAAATGTTAGAAACAGAGATTAGTTCAACAGGAAAAAATCGGAAGACGTTCCTGGGATTGTAATCCTGCCATTTGCAGAACCAACATAAGGGAAAACAGGGCCGTATTTCACTTTTCCTAATAATGAGTCAGTTCGTCGTACGACCAGTAGATGTTGACAGTAATGTTTAAACAGTCGCTATCGGGTGCGTAGGGGACTGATGAAACATGGATATCGTAACTATTGTTTAATAAAGGAATGGGCTCTAAAGTAGGTCATTTTCATGCGGGATTAGGTCCAACCTACTACTACAGTTACTCTTTTTGTACATGCAGAATGTAGGTCCCAGTAATAACAAAATGCCTACAGGATGATGGCCTCCGCTATTAAGTTCCTCTACAGAACAGTACTAGCCATTTTGTGTTACCGTGGCCTTGCAGTTCGACGCACCGCCTATGCTAATCTGTCACGCGTATGCCCTCATTTCTATGTCACTACTAAAATCTACACCCACCTGGACCTGTTCACTGTTGTCACGTATTGGCCTACTTTTATCATTCATCTCTTACCACTTTTGGGACCTGGTCAGCAAGTTGATGAAGGCAGATCGAAAAATGGTTCAAATGGATCTGAGCACCATGTGACCTACCATCTGAGGTCATCAGTCCCCTAGAACTTACGAGGGTCACTCCAAAAGAAATGCACACTA
The DNA here is from genome assembly GCF_023864345.2 of Schistocerca serialis cubense. Taxonomy (NCBI): domain Eukaryota; kingdom Metazoa; phylum Arthropoda; class Insecta; order Orthoptera; family Acrididae; genus Schistocerca; species Schistocerca serialis. The sequence continues at coordinate 547,166,289 of NC_064644.1, forward strand.
TTTTTTTAACCTTTCTTTTATTCTATATGTTTGAAAGTTTTACAGTGTGTAGATACATCCTTTAGGAACAATATTTTCATTTCTTCACATAACTTCGATCCCTGCCTTCGATCCCTGTAACTGCCTTACACCATCTTGGAACCAGCGCCTGTATACCCGCACGGTAAAATTCTGGACCAACCTGTTGGAGCCACTGTTTGAAGAGTGCACAAGGGAGTCTTCATCTTCAAACCTTGTTTCACAAAGAGAGTCTTTCAGTTTCCCAAAAAGATGATAGTCACATGGAGCCAGGTCAGGACTGTAAGGCAGGTGTTTTAGCGTTGTCCATCCGAGTTTTGTCATCGCTTCCATGATTTTTAGACTGACATGTGGCCGTGCATTGTCGTGAAACAGTAAAACATCCTGCTTATGCCGATGTGGTCCAGCACGACTCATACGAGATTGAAGTTTCTTCAGTGTCGTCACATACTCATCCACAAGCAAGAGTCCTTCGGAATCGAAAAACATCGCAGCCATAACTTTTCCAGCAGAAGGTGTGGATTTGAATTTTTTTTCTTGGATGAATTTGCATGATGCCACTCCACTGATTGCCTCTTCGTCGCTGGTGAAAAATGATGGAGCCATGTTTCATCACCTGTCACAATTCTTCCAAGAAATTCATCCCCACCATTCTCCGAAAGTTCGCTGCATACCGTTTTTCTTGTTTCTTTGTCAGTCACTGACAACCTCCAGGGAACCCACCTGGCACAAACCGTTTTTAACGCCAACACTGTCAGTATTCTGCAAATACTTCCTTCCCCTATCCCAACGCAGCGTGATAATTCGTTCACTATAATGCGTCTGTCAGCACTCACCAATTCGTTAACTCTCTGCACATTGTCTGGAGTGTGTGCAGTACGAGGACTGCCTCTGCGAGGACCATCCTCAATATTGCTGTGCCCACTTTCACCACGTAACCTGCTTGCCCACCGACTAACTCTATTGCGATCGACAGCAGCCGGCCGCGGTGGCCGAGTGGTTCTAGTCGCTTCAGTCCGGAACCGCGCGACTGTAACGGTCGCAGGTTCGAATCCTGCCTCGGGCATGGATGTGTGTGATGTCCTTAGGTTAGTTAGGTTTAAGTAGTTCTAAGTTCTAGGGGATTGATGATCTCAGATGCTAAGTCCCATAGTGCTCAGAGCCATTTTAACCATTTTTTTGATCGACAGCAGCATCTCCATACACCTCTTTCAACCTCTTGTGGATGTTTCCCACTGTCTCGCTTTCACAGCACAGGAATTCAAGGACAGCACGTTGCTTCTGAAGAACGTCAAGTATAGCAGCCATCTTGAAGACATGCTGTGACGGCGCCACTCACGGAAACAGGTTGAACTAAGTTTGAAAACAAGCAGGAAGGATGTATCTACACATTGTAAAACTGTCCGCCCCCGGTAGCTGAGTGGTCAGCGCGACAGACCGTTGGGTGGCTTGCGGAGTATAAATGTAGATGTAGATGTAGCAGTAGCGTCTGGCGCATTCGCTCTGAAACCCCATTAACTGTAGTAGAGTTGTTTTCTGTGATAAGTTCCTCTTCGAACTGAGCATAAATGACCAGCGAAGGCCCGTACAGTTACGGGTTAACAACGTGACTGTCCCCCGCCATATCGCCCGACGACAGGGAGTGGTGATCAGGGATGCCATTCCATTTTATAACAGGACCCCTTTGGTTGTAATCCGCGGCATCGTTACAGCGTAGTGGTGCATCAGTGACATTCTACGCCTAGTTTTGTTACTCCTTATGGCAAGCCATCCTGGGTTACATTTCAGCACGATAACGCCCACACCGAGAGTTTCTACTGCTAGTCTTCGTGGTTGCCAAACCGTACGTCAGCTAGCAAATCGAGAATTTTTGGAGCATTATGGGCGGGGCTCTCCAACCAGTTCGCGATTTTCGCGATCTAACGCACCAATAGGACAGAATTTAGCACGATGGAGGTAAATCTGCATACTGTAGTAGTCGTTAGTTTATAGAATGTTGTTATAACGTATGCGAATTATGCTATAGATGTTACTATCTGTAACCTGTTACTTCATTCACGGCCGGCCGGAGTGGCCGAGCGGTTTTAGGCGCTACAGTCTGGAACCGCGCGATCGCTACGGTCGCAGGTTCGAATCCTGCCTCGGGCATGGATGTGCCTGATGTCGTTAGGTTGGTTAGGTTTAAGTAGTTCTAAGTTCGAGGGGACTGAAGACCTCAGAAGTTAAGTCCCATAGCGCTCAGAGCCATTTGAACCATACATCATTCACAAGGTACTATACATAATACTAGCATTTCTTTTGAGCTATAGTAAAGTACAAGACGTATAGTTATTTTGGTCCGTCATCACATCATTAATTTGAAATAATGTAATTACAAACAAAGTTTGTGAAATGCAATCAACTGTCCGAGCGGCTCTAGGCGCTACAGTCTGGAACCGCGCGACCGCTACGGTCGCAGGTTCGAATCCCGCCTCGGGCATGGATGAGTGTGATGCCGTTAGGTTGGTTAGGTGTAAGTAGTTCTACGTTCTAGGGCACCGATGACCTCAGCAGTTAAGTCCCATAGTGCTCCGAGCCATTTGAACCATTTTTTGCAATGAACTGATTTAAAATTATTATGATGAAAACGTTTTTGTTTCGCAAAAATTCTCGTGGGGATGCAAGATAATAAATATGGGCGTTGCACACTGACTGAGTGAATGTGTGGTAAGCTCCCGATTGGGAATGATACAGTCACACATTAGAGTAGTATGTAAGTACAGGAAAAAACGTCTGTTAGTACCCTACTGTGACTTCGCTAAGTGGGGCTTGTCTGCCGGTCATGCAACGGTGTCCTAACTGAATGCCAATACGGGGTGCCTGAAGTACAACCTATGAACACGTTTCATCAAACTATGGGAGAAGAAATCCAAGAACAACCAATACAGCATTTCAGCAACAGTGCTGAACAGACAGAACGTGCTACTAAAACGAGGATAGAGGTACTAACGTTACATACAGCTATCATAAAAACATGTTCCAGGATGCATACTTTGCTTACAGAAACGCTCTGGTATCCTGAACTTAAATGTAAGAGGAGCAGAGAGCACTGACAGGCTCAGAAAATAAGAGCACATTCGATCACCAGTGTGAGTGGGTGGGTGAGTGGGGAGGTTCACGACGTCATCTGGTACAAAACCTCCGCCCTTCTTAAGGTCATTATGAGAGAGGGGCCATTTAATCTGCATTGTGGATACCGATGGAAAGCAGCTCTTTTAAGTTGCACGATTATCTCGTGAATTCAACAACAGTCTACAACGTGGAGTCCACTGCTACAACTGTTCAGCCATCTAACAATAGAGGAGACTTCAGAATTGCAGTCCTGCCAGCCATAACAGTGACTGACGGAGGATGGGGGTCGAGCCGATCTTCCGTGGATGAAGAGCCGATCTGATCGTCAGCAGCCTGTACAACTTGGGCACTGGACGTCTGAGTCGTCGTTACTCGGGCAGTACAAGCACCGGCTGTGTGCCGGGACCGCCACTCGGGCTGTCCGTTGTGTTGCTGTTGAGTCTTCCGCCTCCACACCATCTCGACAATCGACAACAGCGGTATGCAGTGTTCTGTAATCGAGATTATGTGCTCCCTCAGTCATCAAGAGGACTGGGGCTCTCGCAGAAGTGCTCAGCCGTCCTGGGCCGTGGAGACAAACGGCCGCCACAATCTGCTACGGGGCACGGCGCTGACCACATGCAACGTCGGGACCGGTCCTCAGCAACTTCCTCGCTGGGCATTGACGTCCCATATCGCACTTTCAGCTAGCGCCGACCCAGCACGTTAGCTGCCGGCAGTGCCGGGACAAGATGGAGTGATGGTAAAACTCTCGCCATTAATAATGTTTTATTAGCGCCCTGGAACTTCACTAGATCGCTTACCCCCACTCTTTGTTCAGCCTCCAGGTAACAACACATCCCAGGTTGGGTCGTAATATTAATTTAAGGAAGTTCAGTTGACATGTAACCTTAGTGTCAGCAGTGATTGTGGCACATTACATTCGCGTCACAGAGTGATTCTGACGCACTGAGCGATTTCAGGAGAACTTGCAATCAGACACACAGAGCGCCAGCGGTGCCGAAGTCGATGAGCCTCAACTGTACATCAGCAGCTAAGTGGCCGATTTCTGTTCGCCTCGGGTGTTTTTCTTTTGTTTTGGACCCATGTTAAGACGGAGGTATCTGCACAGTAACTCTAAAGTGACATTGTATAGGCCACAAGAGCTCGAAGAACTCTCACAGTTCAGAGGTAACTGCTGGGTAGAATATTTACACCCTACTATGTGCCAGTTTTGTGATTTATTAGGGCATGAATTACTGTTCACTAAGGCAGTGCCATTACCGAGTGAAACTTGTAGAGGATTTGGTCATGAGACAAGGCAGTGCACTAAGACTCTTTGGAAAAGATTAGTACAATTAATTTTGTTACTGATATTGAGTCGATATAAAGGGGTTACACAATGACCAGAAACGCGTTCAGTAACTTTCAGTGAAACTGATTAAGTTTTGAAAAATCAGGTAACTGCGTTACTCCACGATGAAACAGAACGGAACGCGGCTAGTGAAGAAATGCAGAGAGAACTAGAAATATTACATCCAGCAACTGGGCTGATGCAAGCACAAGGATCAGATACTAAGGCAGTAGTGCCGTACATGACCTCAGTTCATGGCTTGTAGAAAATAAACTAACGTTAAATCACTCAGTTTTTACAGTTTCTAATATACAATACAACAAAACCTGACGTTTTAATTTCACAGAACGGGCATATGATTATGGGAAACTGAACAGTTCAAATTTCTAGGTGTTCAGATAGATAGTAAGCTGTCGTGGAAAGCCCACGTTCAGGATCTTGTTCAAAGGCTTAATACTGCCATTTTTACTACTCAAACGGTATCAAAAGTGAGTGATACTTCGATACGAAAATTAGTCTACTTTGCTTATTTTCATTCACTCATGTCGTATGGTATTATATTCTGGGGAAACTCTTCCCATTCTACAAGGATATTTTTGGCTCAGAAACGGGCGGTTCGGGCAATAAGTGGTGCGAGTTCACGAACCTCTTCTCGACCTCTGTTCACGAGTCTGGGTATTTTGAGATTGGCCTCTCAATATGTATATTCCTTATTGTCGTTTCTTGTTACCAATATTAGGTTATTCCCAAGAATAAGCAGCTTACACTCTGTTAATAATCGGCAGAAATCATACCTGCATTTGGATCGGACTTCCTTTACTCTTGCGCAAAAAGGTGTGCAGTATACTGCTGCATCCATTTTCAATAAGCTGCCACTCGAATTCGGAACTCATAGCAGTAATCCACGCGCTTTCAAATCGAAACTGAAGAATTTCGTCATGGGTCACTCCTTGTATTCTGTCGAGGAGTTCCTTGAAAAATTAAGCTGATTCTTATTGTATTGCTGATAGCATTTACTTAATCTTATGGACTGACTGAATATTTTCAGGTTCATGAGCATTTATTTTTATCTGTTATTACTTTTATGTTGTAATTTCACGTACTGATACGTTCTATGACCTTGGAGATTTGTTCCTCAATTTGGTCCTACGGAACTTGACGAGTAAATAAATAAATCGATCGTATGGTAGCTGGTCTCGTTACGACCTTTTAGGGGAAAACATCTGATGATGTGTCAGCTTTTCTGGATGATGTTAAGGAAGCAGCTGTGTTAAGGGATTGGTCTGATGCAATTTGCCTTTCTATTGTTAACAGGTGGCGCTGAAACGTATGTCACATACCATGAAACGCTTGCTGAGGCGCTCAGGGACTACTCCAACGTTATCATACGTAAAATAGTGCTAGATTTTTCCAAGAACAGCTCATGGGACTAATACACAAACATAATGAATCAGTAGAAGCATTCTCTTACAGGAATTCCTAAGCTGGACTCGCAGATTTATAAATTAACGCGTAAGTCAGAGTCCTGTTACGCCAGCCGGAGTGGCCGTGCGGTTCTAGGCGCTACAGTCTGGAGCCGTGAGACCGCTACGGTCGCAGGTTCGAATCCTGCATCGGGCATGGATGTATGTGATGTCCCTAGGTTAGTTAAGTTATGTAGTTCTAGGGGACTGATGACCTCAAAAGTTGAGTCCCATAGTGCTCAGAGCCATTTGAACCATTTTAGTCCTGTTACAGGAAGCAGCGAATAGGGTCTTGTACGTATTCGGAGGGGTATTACAGCGGATATTTCACGAAGGGTAAGAACGGAGAATCCTAGTCATTGCTCGTCTACTATCAGAACTGCCACACAGCTACAACAAACATATTTTGCGACTTGGAAACGAAGTGACCTAAGGAGTTTTCTCCTCTAATATTAAAATTCTGCACATGTGAACCAACAGTCCACATAAAGAGGAATCGTCACCAGCCATTATACTGTGAATGTGGTGAGGTTGGACATAAAGATGTGTGACTCTGACAACAATAAGCAGGAAAGGCACAATAAGAAAAAACTTCCATTAAACGCTATCGAGAACGCCTGTACAACCAGAGGACATTTCCAATAAAACAGTACCCTGCAGGGACCGGTGCGAAGACGGATTGTTGTTTCATTCGCATAGTAGGTAATAAGGAGCATAAATTCTTGACAGATATTGGTGCAAATTCGTCAGCTGGTAGTCTGGACATCTAAGGTACGAAGATACTCCAGTCTCCATTATGTAGGATGCATGGAAAAGGTAAGAATGAGGTAGAATCATTGGGGACAACACTGCTCACTTTTTGCTTTGAGGCTGAGAAGTTTAAGCAACATTTTCTGAAGTAAATGTTGCGTAATGATTGATCTTTCATGGTATATGATCGAACTTGGTGGAACTGTCTTTCCATTAGGGGAAAGAGTTAGTGAAATAACGTTACAATGTGAGCCTATCATGAAGATAGTACCAGCTAAACTACATACATATACACTGAAGTCTAATCTGTGGACTAAATATCAGAAGGTACACGAAAATTGATCTGGGTTAGCGTAGCTACAGGCTTAATCACAAAATTGTTGTACAAGATAGAATCGCTTACATGCAAGGAAGAGTTAGATGAGAAGCTGTGTGTAATGCATAGGAGCCTAGTATGTGTTATAGATGGATAATTTATAATTCCTGGTAGTTTAGAAGATTTTCGTGTGAATGAGTTGCGCCTGCTAAACCACCTAACGGTTGCCAGCTTGAATGTCTTAGAATAAAAAGACATTGACATATCAGGTTACAATCAGAGCCACAGCATATGCTTAACAATTCTGCACTAAATGATAAACACTTGTAAAAAGAGATAGGGGTGACATAGACACTTCATTGTTAGCGCTATGGATTTGTTCAATCATGTAGATCCATAACTGCCGACATAAGTTACATAACATAGGATACAAAGAGGAAGAATGATCCAGTGTATAAGAAACCATACAGGGTTCCAAAACAATTACAACCGCTGATGGAGGGATTCATTGACCAGGAGCTAACTGATGGAATCACTGAGGACAGTGATAGACCCTGGAGTGCAAGTCATTAGATGATACCACAAGATATAGGTTATGTTGCAGTTATCGCTTTGTAAACGCAAAAACTGTCAACAATACATATCCCATCCCAAACTTTACGGAGACACTCGAAAATCTGGATTAATATAAATAATTTTCCACAAAGGACTTGAAGAATGGCTACCACCAGCTTCAAATAGTTCTGGATGACTGCCCGAAGAAAGCTTTTTCCAAACAATTTGAACATTATCAGTATTGTAGAATGCCTTTTGACTAACACACGCAGATAATTTTAGATGCATTGCTTCAGAGACTGCACCTAAGAAATGCATGCTGTATCTTGATGACATAGTCGTATTTTCAAAGGAGATGGAACAATACGTAAAACGATTGGAAGAAGGCTTTTAACAACTACGGACAGAAGGCTAAACACTCAATGCCAATAAGTGTCATGCCATTCAAGCTGTATAGGACATGAAATTAAGTAGGACAGGAGTAAAGACTGATCCATGTGTAATATCTGCAGCTGATGACTTTGTACACCACAGACTACAAAACAGTTCCTATCATTTTTAGCTCTTAATTATTACAGGAAGTTCGTAAGAGTTCCTGCACAAATTACTGAGCCATTGAATCACCTGTTAAGAAAACGAGCATAATTTAGGTGATCAGCAGAGTGTCAAGCCACATTCGAGAAACTGTAACCATGCTTTAGTATCCAGACCTATGTTGGTATTTCCTAACAGCGAGTTCATCCTATCCTGTGATGTGAGCACAATGGTATTTAGAGCCAAATCATGGATAAGAAGGAGCATGCAGTAGCTTATGCATCAAGACAATGCAATAAATCAAAACAAAACTATTCAACAACAGAAAACAGATGTTAGCTGTTATATATGGTGTTACCAAATTTTGCTGTTATTTTCATGCACAAACATTTAAGGTAGTGATTGGTCATGCTTCCCTCAAGTGGTTATTGGGACTGAAAGATCCTTTCTGTAGATTACCATGGTGGGCATTGAAATTATTGTTGTTGTGGTCTTCAGTCCTGAGACTGGTTTGATACAGCTCTGCATGCTACTCTATCCTGTACAAGTTTATCTCCCACTACTTACTGCAACCTACATCCTTCTGAATCTGCTTAGTGTACTCATCTATTGGTCTCCCTCTACGATTTTTACCCTCCATGCTGCCCTCCAATGCTAAATTTGTAATCCCTTGATGCCCGAAAACATGTCCTACCAACCGGTCCCTTCTTCTTGTCAAGTTGTGCCACAAACTCCTCTTCTCATCCAATTCTATTCAATGCCTCCTCATTCGCTATGTGATCTACCCATCTAATCTTCAGCATTCTTTTGTAGCACCACATTTCGAAAGCTTCTATTCTCTTCTTGTCCAAACTATTTATTGTCCATGTTTCATTTCCATACATGGCTACACTCCATACAAATACTTTCAGCAACGACATCCTGACATTTAAATCTATACTCGATGTTAACAAATTTTTCTTCTTCAGAAATGCTTTCCTTTCCATTGCCAGTCTACTCTACTTCGACCATCATCAGTTATTTTGCTCCCCAAATAGCAAAGCTCGTTTACTACTTTAAGTGTCTCATTTTCTAATCTAATTCCCTCCGCATCACCCGACTTAATTCGACTACATTCCATTATCCTCGTTTTGCTTTTGTTGATGTTCATTTTATATCCTTTTAAGACACTGTCGATTTTGTTCAATTGCTCATCCGAGTTCTTTGCTATCTGTGACAGAATTACAATGTCATCGGTGAACGTCAAAGTTTTTATTTCTTCTCCATGGATTTTAATACCTATTCCGAACCTTTCTTTTGTTTCCTTTACAGTTTGTTCAATATTCAGATTGAATAACGTCGGCGAGAGGCTACAACCCTGTCTCACTCCCTTCCCAACCACTGCTTCCCTTTCATGCCCCTCCATTCTTATAACTGCCATCTGGTTTCTGTACAAATTGTAAATAGCCTTTACTCCCTGTATTTTACCCCTGCCACCTTTAGAATTTGAAAGAGAGTATTCCAGTCAAAATTGTCAAAAGCTTTCTCTAAATCTACAAATGCTAGAAACGTAGGTTTGCCTTTCCTTAATCTTTCTTCTAAGATAAGGCGTAAGGTTAGTATTGCCTCACGTGTTCCGACACTTCTACGGAATCCAATCTGATCTTCCCCGAGGTCGACTTCTACCAGTTTTTCCATTCGACTGTAAAGAATTCGCGTTAATATTTTGCAGCTGTGACTTATTAAACTGATAGTTCGGTAATTTTCACATCTGTGAACACCTGCTTTCTTTGGGATTGGAATTATTATATACTTCTTGAAGTCTGAGGATATTTCGCCTGTCTTATACATCTTGCTCACCAGATGGTAGAATTTTGTCAGGGACTGGCTCCTTCAAGGCCGTCAGTAGTTCTAATGGAATGTTGTCTACTCCCTGGGCCTTGTTCCGACTCAGGTCTGTCGGTGCTCTGTGAAACTTTTCACGCAGTATCCTATCTCCCATTTCATCTTCACCTACATCCTCTTCCATTTCCATAATATTGTCCTCAAGTACATCGCCCTTGTATAGACCCTCTATATAGTCCTTCCAGCTTTCTGCTTTCCCTTCTTTGCTTAGAACTGGGTTTCCATCTGAGCTCTTGATATTCATACAAGTGGTTCGCTTTTCTCCCAAGGTCTCTAATTTTCCCGTAGGCAGTATCTATTTTACCGCTAGTGAGATACGCCTCTACATCCTTACATTTGTCCTCTAGCCATCCCTGCTTAGCCATTTTGCACGTCCTGTCGATCTCATTTTTGAGACGTTTGTATTCCTTTCTGCCTGCTTCATTTACTGCATTTACTTTCATCAATTAAGTTCAATATTTCTTCGGTTTCCCAAGGATTTCTACTAGCCCTCATCTTTTTACCTACTTGATCCTTTGCTGCCTTCACGACTTCATCCATCAGAGCTACCTATTCTTCTTCTAATGTATTTCTTTCCCCCATTCGTATCAATTGTTCCCTTATGCTCTCCCTGAAACTCTGTACAACCTGTGGTTTAGTCAGTTTATCCATGTCCCATCTCCTTAAATTCCCACCTTTTAGCAGTTTCTTTTTTAATCTACAATTCATTAAAATTAAGTAAGTTCAATTATAAGGTAGTGCATACACTTGGGAAAGCGCACGCTAACACAGACATCCTAAATAGAAAACTTGGAGCTCTGCAAGCGCTAAGCAAGAGCTTGTTGGAATGGCAGAAATCACAAGCAATAGACATTGACAGTCAACCTTTCAGGTGACAGGCACAGTTTGCGGTGCATGATGTTTTGTTGTGCAGAAGTGTGAAATTCATCATCATTTAGAAACGAAGTGTTGCAACAGGCTGCCAGTCACCCATTTTTGGGTCACGAATGAGATAGAAAGACAGAGAGACATGTTGACCAGTACGTGAAGGACTTGGCTCAAATGTGTGTGTTCAAACGTGTGTGAATTTCCAAGGGACGAAACTGCTAAGATCATCAGTCCCTAGACTTACACACTACTTAAACTAACTCATTCTAAGAACAACACACACACCCATGTCCGAGGGAGGACTCTAACTTCGGGTGGGACCGGCCGTGCAATTCGTGACATGGCGCCTCAAACCGCGCGCCCACTCAGCAGCCACACATGCATGCTACTGCAAAGATTACCAGAAGCGACAAAACTTTTGGACTGCTTGGTTTAGATATTCTTGGACACTTCAGTAGGACAGCAGCTGGTAACAAGTATATTCCAATGGTAATGTATAATCTTTCCGTGCCCATAGCAATGATACCAATTCCAGACCAGTGATTGAGCACTGCCAGGTATGTGATGGTTAATAATTGGATACTAACACTTGGCATTCCCGATACTACAATTACTGATCAGGATACCAATTTTATGCAGACCTTTTGAAGTTATTGTGTCACCTGCTTCACATCCGAAAACTTTGCACTACTCTTTTCAACCCACAAGCGAATGATTGTACTGAACAGGTTCGCCATGCAATTTCGAAGATGTGGATAGTCAACATCGTGATTGGAGCACATATTTGCAGTATGTTGTCTGAGCATATAATAAAAACGTATACAGTAGTACAGGTCTTCCACATACGAGATTGAATACATAGAAAGAAGATGCCATCTCCTTTAGAGGTTCTGAAACGTAATTTAGGTGCTAATGAGAAGTCAGTGAAGAAGGTCATGAAATTGATAAGATAAATTTATCAGAAAGTCAAACTAGCGGATAGAAAGGCACTCAATCATCATTAAAAGACAAGGTATGGGGAAACTGTCACAATATTCAGTGAGTCAGTGTATTTCGGTAACTAACTCAAAAGGAAGAATAAAAATGTTTTTAACTAAGTACTAGCGTCCATATCAAGTGATAGAGACGACATCGCCAGCGAATGTGAAGGTATAGATTCTGACGAAAGCATCGATTATTCATGTCAGCCGAGTCAAACACTTCAATGGGAAGATAGACGCTTTGCTGCAGATTCCAACACCACAAGTGATATAGAATACAAATTCTAGGAAGGAGAAGAATTCTATTACTATCTGACGAAACTAGAATCATCCGCTCTGTGTTCTTTGTTTGGTCTGAGAGGTGGAGGATCGGAATTAAAACATATGAGACATAAATTCACTTTATTACAAGACTGATAAAAGACTTACATAACTCTGTAACTAATAACACATTTTCTATAACGCACATCATCTAGGGGGTGAATTAAGAGTACCTGAAAGAATAGAAAAAATGTTATTTCCTGTCGACTTATACTATCAATATACTTTTTAAAGACGTACTGGTGAGTAAGTAAGGTCCATAACCTGAAAATATCTTTTAGCACACCCCTTGGTAATGTCCACCCCCTTTCAATAATGTAATGCCATCATACAAAAGTTTAAAAAATGAAAAATTTCGTTAATAGTTGATTTTTACTCACAACAAACTATTTAAAGTCATACTGATTTGTAAGTAAGGCCCTGAACCTGAAAACATTGAAAATGACATTCAATGATGAATTGACATCTGCTTCGAAGATTTGAGTTTTTGCGTGAGGTTTAACTGAAAAATTCATAATATTTATTGAATCTGGTTGACAGATTCATTACAAACAATTAATATTTTCAAAATTTAAAAACATAAAGCAACTGACTGGATTACAATATTTTCAAAAAGTGGGCATAAGTTACTTCCTCCCCCCTTGGCTTTGTCAATGTTAATTTTATACTATTCATTGCCACAGGAGTAATTCGAATACTTGCAACTATCTTTGAGCAGTAAAGCATCGCTTGATGAACACAATTACAGACCCTTCTCAGTACAAGTTCAGCATTTACAAAAATGCATTTCGTCTGGGACTTGAACAGCACTGGTATCCTGTTTGAATCACTGGGATTCATATTGTTTTGTTTTGGGTGTTTTGTTCTTATTTAAGCTAAGAGGTTTACTGGTTTCTGTATTGTGTAATATTCAATACTATTTTGTTGTGCACTGAAGCTTTTGGAAGGACAGAGGGAAAGTGACAAGAAATTCCTTTCTCTTAGTGGCATACCAGCACATACAAAACATTAATTTTGCTGCTTCTAAATCTCGTACAGAGAGAAGTAGGGGGTGAATTACATAAAAATATTCTTGAATCTGGAGTTGTGTTCTCAAGACAACTCTACGTTCTTTTAACCAGTCATCGAGAGGCGCTTGGTTCAACTCCGAACGTTTGGAGAATGAGAAATGTAGTGCATTGGTTAGAACATACCTTTGGGGAACTGCAGAAAGAATCAGGGAAAAAGGGAATACCACAGGAAATCGAGGAAGAATACTGCAGATTTCAACAGTCTTATAAGAAACTGTGGGAACGGTTGCAGCAAGTAATCGATCTGGTGCCAAGGGTATTGGTGTGGACAAGGATTGGATGGTTAAAAGCATGAAAGGTTTTGAAGACAGGGTTGGATTAGCAGGTGACGAAGGTATTCGGAATTTAAAAAACGCACTAGGCAAGATACAAGCAGCAGCAGACGTTACAAGCAGCAAGATGGAATGACATACCAGACAACAGATGTACGTGGAAGAAGCTGTGCTACACAACCCAAGAGTGGCATGGAACTGGCGGTACATTTGATGCAGTACAGTCGAAGAACTAACCAGATTGCTTATTAACAAGGATCTTAAAATGGTACATAACAAACAAAAGGAAATAGAAAGACAGAAAACTGTAGTCAGACTATTACGGATTTCGACAGATAGTGTCAATGATGCAAGGCTGAAGACAATAACGTTCCAGGATTCCGTTTTCAGTGCCATACGTGGGCAGCTAAGCACTACACTATTGCCAGTGCGGCAGATCTTAGCAGGACTACGAGAAGAGCGAAAGCAATTGAACTATTGCATATAGCGGAACTAACGGAGGGCAAGTTCGAGCATTATTTTAGCAAAAGTCCATAGTTGAAATGATAGAAAATGGAACACAACTTTGTTGTTGTTGTTGTGGTCTTCAGTCCTGAGACTGGTTTGATGCAGCTCTCCATGCTACTCTATCCTGTGCAAGCTTCCCCATCTCCCTGTACCTACTGCAACCTACATCCTTCTGAATCTGCTTAGTGTATTCATCTCTTGGTCTCCCTCTACGATTTTTACCCTCCACGTTGCCCTCCAATACTAAATTGGTGATCCCTTGATGCCTCAAAACATGTCCTACCAACCGATCCCTTCTTCTGGTCAAGTTGTGCAACAAACTTCTATTCTCCCCAATCCTATTCAATACTTCCTCATTAGTTATGTGATCTACCCATATAATCTTCAGCATTCTTCTGTAGCAACATATTTCGAAAGCTTCTATTCACTTCTTGCCTAAACAATTTATCGTCCATGTTTCACTTCCATACATGGCTACACTCCATACAAATACTTTCAGAAATGACTTCCTGACACTTAAATCTATGCTCGATGTTAACAAATTTCTCTTCTTCAGAAACGCTTTGCTTGCCATTGCCAGTCTACATTTTATATCCTCTCTACTTCGACCATCATGAGTTATTTTGCTCCCCAAATAGCAAAACTCCTTTACTACTTTAAGTGTCTCATTTCCTAATCTACACTCCTGGAAATGGAAAAAAGAAAACATTGACACCGGTGTGTCAGACCCACCATACTTGCTCCGGACACTGCGAGAGGGCTGTACAAGCAATGATCACACGCACGGCACAGCGGACACACCAGGAACCGCGGTGTTGGCCGTCGAATGGCGCTAGCTGCGCAGCATTTGTGCACCGCCGCCGTCAGTGTCAGCCAGTTTGCCGTGGCATACGGAGCTCCATCGCAGTCTTTAACACTGGTAGCATGCCGCGACAGCGTGGACGTGAACCGTATGTGCAGTTGACGGACTTTGAGCGAGGGCGTATAGTGGGCATGCGGGTGGCCGGGTGGACGTACCGCCGAATTGCTCAACACGTGGGGCGTGAGGTCTCCACAGTACATCGATGTTGTCGCCAGTGGTCGGCGGAAGGTGCACGTGCCCGTCGACCTGGGACCGGACAGCAGCGACGCACGGATGCACGCCAAGACCGTAGGATCCTACGCAGTGCCGTAGGGGACCGCACCGCCACTTCCCAGCAAATTAGGGACACTGTTGCTCCTGGGGTATCCGCGAGGACCATTCGCAACCGTCTCCATGAAGCTGGGCTACGGTCCCGCACACCGTTAGGCCGTCTTCCGCTCACGCCCCAACATCGTGCAGCCCGCCTCCAGTGGTGTCGCGACAGGCGTGAATGGAGGGACGAATGGAGACGTGTCGTCTTCAGCGATGAGAGTCGCTTCTGCCTTGGTGCCAATGATGGTCGTATGCGTGTTTGGCGCCGTGCAGGTGAGCGCCACAATCAGGACTGCATACGACCGAGGCACACAGGGCCAACACCCGGCATCATGGTGTGGGGAGCGATCTCCTACACTGGCCGTACACCACTGGTGATCGTCGAGGGGACACTGAATAGTGCACGGTACATCCAAACCGTCATCGAACCCATCGTTCTACCATTCCTAGACGGGCAAGGGAACTTGCTGTTCCAACAGGACAATGCACGTCCGCATGTATCCCGTGCCACCCAACGTGCTCTAGAAGGTGTAAGTCAACTACCCTGGCCAGCAAAATCTCCGGATCTGTCCCCCATTGAGCATGTTTGGGACTGGATGAAGCGTCGTCTCACGCGGTCTGCACGTCCAGCACGAACGCTGGTCCAACTGAGGCGCCAGGTGGAAATGGCATGGCAAGCCGTTCCACAGGACTACATCCAGCATCTCTACGATCGTCTCCATGGGAGAATAGCAGCCTGCATTGCTGCGAAAGGTGGATATACACTGTACTAGTGCCGACATTGTGCATGCTCTGTTGCCTGTGTCTATGTGCCTGTGGTTCTGTCAGTGTGATCATGTGATGTATCTGACCCCAGGAATGTGTCAATAAAGTTTCCCCTTCCTGGGACAATGAATTCACGGTGTTCTTATTTCAATTTCCAGGAGTGTAATTCCCTCAGCATCACCCGACTTAATTCGACTACATTCCATTATCCTCGTTTTGCTTTTGTTGATGTTCATCTTATATTCTTCTTTCAAGACACTGTCCAATCCATTCAACTGCTCTTCCAAGTCCTTTGCTATCTCTGACAGAATTACAATGTCATTGACGAACCTCAAAGTTTATATATCAATAAATATTCTGATAGCAGGCTTAAACGCAGCTATTAATTTTTTGTTATACATCCTTACCCTGTGAGACAGAGCGTTGCCGAAATGGATAAAAGAACACACTCGCGGATTACTGATTGTTTCAGAGAACAAAGAAATTTATGTGCTGATGTGCAGGGAGGAGTTACAGGTTGGCTAGTCGGAGGTTATTATGGTATGTCCAACGAGAGTGGTTCAGACTGACATGCATGCATGTGAAGTGTAACTGTTCCTGGGGAAATTTTATGCACCCGAGTGTCGGAGTGAATAATCAATATCTTATCCACCTTTCGTGGATAAGATTGGTAGTGCAATGGATATATCTTGACTCACTCCAGGGATCAAAGTTTTGCATTTCTATAAAAAAGGAAAGACAGTGGGTATGACCAAAATGGAATAAAAAATACAGCTGGAACAACTTTTCATTAACCAGCAATAAATATAGGTGCAACAATAATACAGTTGTTACACATTAGCGATTATGAAGAGAAAAAGCCGTTAGAGATACCGCCAGTCCACAACCAATGTTTTTACGTGATAGCCTACATCTGGACATCTCAGTAGTCCAACTAATAACATCATAGAAGAGGTAGATTTTAGCCGGCCGGGGTGGCCGAGCGGTTCTAGGCGATACAGTCTTGAACCACGCGACCGCTACGGTCGCAGGTTCGAATCCTGCCTCGGGCATAGATGTGTGTGGTGTCCTTAGGTTGGTTAGTTTTAAGTAGCTCTAAGTTCTAGGGGACTGATGACCTTAGAAGTTAAGCCCCATAGTGCTCAGAGCCATTTTTGAACGCCGATTTTTGCATAACAGACGTTAGAACACTTTCGAAACTACTGCAAGAAGAAGTGTAGCAAGGTTATAAACAAACATTTTTCTACACGTACTATAGTGGTTCTGGTCGTATTTTGTGTAATCTGCATTTACTGAACTGAAGGAACTGTACAACATCCAGAATAACCTGATTATGAGTTAACTGTTGCTCGGTTTGGCAACATGTTAGAAATTACTATGGAGCGTAGAATGAATGATATATCCAAGCACTATGAAGTAGTAGTAGGGAATTGATTAGGAAATAGCAGAATATCTTATAGAGATTAAAATTTGTGAGATCGACTTCGACTTTCGTAATAGAGATATTCCAAGAATGATTGGTTAATAAGACATGTAGACTAATAGGGAGGTGCGAAAATTTGGGACAAATTTTATTAGGGATGTGGGAATGTTGCACAGCAGAACAGTAAGTAATGCCAGGAAAAAAATTTGTTAGTAACCGACTGAGATGTCCCTGGGTAGCCGGTCGCGGTGGCCGTGCGGTTCTAGGCGCTTCAGTCCGGAACCGCGTGACTGCTGCGGTTGCAGGTTCGAATCCTGCCTCGGTCATGGATGTATGTGATGTCCCTAGGTTAGCTAGGTTTAAGTGGTTCTAAGTTCTCAGAGCCATTTGAACCATTTTTGTCCCTGAGCAGTGCATGTCTGCCAGCTATGGAAGGATGTCATAACTGAATGTCTACACGGGAGGCTGTAATATTATTAGTATTTCCGTCCTACGAAAGCTTTGAGTACCCTTTGAAAGACATTTGTTTTGTATAATTTACATAACTGTAAAGATGCGCATCTAGCGCGGACGCTAATACATCGATTGCGCAGTCAAAGAAACATTTTAACAGAAGCTGAACTGTCGTTCCGCTTCGATCTAAATAAAAGATGACGGTAGAAAACTTTTGTAGATCTTCAGATTTTAATGTGCTTCTGCTTGTTATGTGAAAACGTAAAGGAGGTCGACTTTAAGTTAAAAAAAAAAGTGAGCGGTCTTGCTAGCGTGCAGACAACATTATTAATTAATAAAATTAAGGTAATTCATGTTCGAAACTGTAAATCAGCAAGTTATTGTTATCGGAGGTGTTGAACAGTGCAAGAATTGTCTTCAACGAAAGGAGAAAAGTAGTGACTATAATTTGTGACAAAAAAAAACGAGAACCAAGGAGACAGCACAGGACAGGCTGAAATCTGATCGCATCATACTGTTAGAAAAGTAATTATGTAAGTTGTATTGTTTATAAATAAGCCCTAATTTGCTAGTGAGGATTGTTTGAATATATTTGGTGTTTACCAGACTTCTTATTGTGTTCTTTTCCTTTATACTTTTTTTTATCCTCCGTGCCATATTATTTTTATAAATGTCAAACAGCCTTTACTACAGCAGAAAATACTGCGGCATCCTGGTCGTAGACACAAGGCCGCTCCTTGTCTTCTATACAACTCATAGCTGCCCCATCTATTAATGATTTCATTTGCAAATGCAATTTTTTTTTACTAATCGTTGTTAAAGGTCCCTTAGGTAATTATAAAATTCGTACTAATTACGTAAAGAAATCCGGGTTGTTATTTTCCAAATAATAGAAGTCTTGGCGTAATCAGAAACTAGCCCCTTTCTGACAACGATCAGGAGCCGACCAGAAGACGGACGTCTTCGACCGCTTTCGTGTGTCCTGTGGCAAAGCTGTGCCAAACTGGGAACACGGCATTCTAGTATGAAACACAGATTTAAATTGATAGAATTGAGATATATTTAATAATAATAATAATTTTTTTATCATACTAGATGTGGCGCCCGAACAGGGACCTGATAAAATTTTTTTAATCTGTTCTGTTATTGTTTCATGATATCATCCGATGGACATCGGGAAGCCGTAAAGGAAGTACTGAACGAAACCGAGGAAGTAATAAAAAAAAAAAAAAATTTCGAAAAATAACAGCAGTGCGCAAAACGACTGATGTAAGTACGGTTTTCATTACGCATAAAATCTCGCGTCTTGTATTAAAAAAAAAACTGATTTCCGGAATTTCTTTCCTTACTGCTTCATTTTACCCTATCGCTGTTATTTCCTTGCAGAATTGCTTTTTTACATAGTTAGAATTCATTTCTGATCATCTCTTCATGCAAAGTTTATTTGTTAGTATTATGAGCATCTTCATTGTTGCTACGGTTAAGAACACAAGATGGATGCCATAATAGCTGGATTAAGTGTCTAGTAGGTGTTTGTCACTTATTTTCAAAGTTACGTGCCATCTTGTCTTCTACCCGGTATAGCTCTGCAATTGTCAACTACCGCGGTGTGACGTTTGACTATCAGCTCGCGCATCTGAGAGTTGACGATCGGCGTACCGCGAAATATTTCTTTGAGCAGTTACGTCACAAACTTGAAAATAAACATGGCAGATGACAAAGGACAGCCGACAAACAGTGTGGATGACGGTGATGACACTGTTGTCAAGTCATATCCACTACGTTCGCGAACGGGAACAGGCAGACCCGATTCGCGAATGGAGAGAACGGCAGACGATGATGGTGTGCGTGACGTATCGTCACAGCAATCATCGTCACAGCAAGCGGGAGAAAATTCGATGGTTGAAATGATGAGAATTTTTTTTCAAGAAAGAGAACAGGAGAAACTGGAAAGGGAAGCTTATAAATTACAAGAACAACGTGATAGAGAACAGGAGAAACTGGAAAGGGAAGCTTATAAATTACAAAAATAATGTGATAGAGAACTGGAGAAACGGGAAAGGGAAGCTTATAAATTACAAAAACAACGAGATAGACAAGAAAGGGAACAAAAAGAAAGGGAAAAGGAACGGGAGACAGAGCGTAAATGGTTTGACCTGAATACCATGATTGGTACAATGAAAAATAGATTAGATAATATTGATGCCAACTTAGAGGCAAGAATAAGGACAGTCACGGTGGAATATATCTCGGAATTAAGTAGTAAAGTTAATGAAAGGATAGAAGGTATTCTGCAGAAGGTAGATGCATGTGAGAGCACAGTAGGTAACGTGCACAAAGACATCAAAGTACAAATCGAAAGTTGCCAGGCAGTTACAACGGAAGTTTCAAAAAAGTCCATTGAGGTCGGAACTAAAGTAAACAAGCTTGCAGACAATGTCGTCACTCTGCAAGGCCAGGTCAATGACCTGACACAGGCGCTATCCGAAATCAACATTGAAAAGAGGGTGAATGATGCTGCAGCCAACGTACGTTCCACGATAGGAAAAGAATTTGTAGAATGGGTCGAGACTAAGGAACAGTACATAGAAAACAAGGTTCAACACGACTTAAAAGAAGCCGTTAAGTCAGCCACAGTTGAAGTTTTAGCTGCTCCAGGTACATCAGGAGATACGATTCTCACTGAATTAGGAGAGATTCGTAGAGTTTTTCACCGAGATCTTCCCGAGTGGAAACGACACCTCACTGAGGAAATCGAGCAGTTGAAACGACAAGTCAATGATTTTCCTAATGACAATAGAAGTGAGCATTCACACTTGCTTTCTTCAGAACATGAATACAATAATAATCCCGTGTCTCGTGTAGAATTCTCTCCGCTTGTACATGGACACAGTAGTAAGAATCCTTTAGTACGCAACCAGAATGATCAAGTAACTCTTGTCGAGCTCATGAAAGAAGAAAGCGTTCTCAAGCACCGCGTATTCCAGCCTTTTCTGCCAGAGAAACGCAACATCCACCCAATGGTTTTTCTGAAGTCTTTTAATGGTGTTTTTCCTGAGAGCTGGGATGACAAGCAACGTATGCGCTTTATAGTAGGTTACATTCAAGGAGAGGGTTCTGTCTGGGGAACAGAAGTAATTGACAGATGTAATAATTACGCTGACTTCGAAAAGCAATTTCTGAACAAATTCTGGAGTTCAGGTATACAACAACGCCTTAGAAAGGAAGTATTTAATGCTGAACCGTTTAACACGAGAAGTGCTGGTCTCCGTAGGTACTTTGAGAAATACCTGCGAAAAATACAATATTGGGACACGCCTATTTCCACGAAGGACTTAATTATGATCCTTAAGTCAAAGCTACCGGTATCAATCAGGGAGAAGTTAGTAAATGTCAGTGACGACGACACGGAGACTTTTCTGTCAGTACTTGACAACCTTGACATGATTCAAGAAGACGTGCGTGCTAGTGCGCAGAGTAATTGTAATCTTGGCCCGCACACTACACAGCCGCACGGTGTAGGCGCAGACTCAGGTATGTCATACCAACCCAACAACAGTAAAGGACACGACGTTCCGTGCGATAATAACAACTACTATCGCCGTAACGGGAAGCAGAAACATAAATTCCAGGATCAAAACAGGTACCACCCCATATACCAGACAACACAACAGCAATACGGTTATTCACCAGTTAATTACAATGATCGCTATCACTACAGTAACGATCGCCAAAATAATAATAATTTCAATGGAAAAGGACGTTGGATTAACACCAACAGTAAAGAGCAGTATGGTAACCAGCCTAGATTCCAGCACTGTTCTCAAGGGAGAAATGCTCCAGATCCTTCCAAGCAATACAAACAACAGTATGCTCCAAACTTTAGGAATAGTCCTCCACCTTTTACTAACTATCAAAGTCAAAATCATGAACCTCAAAATTCTCGCATTTATTATGCCCGAGCAAACCCGCCAACACACACCATCTCGACTGAAATTCCGGCAAATAGCTCGCAACTTAAGTGGAATACGGAAGCAAACTTCGTACCGAGCGTACCGCCCGGTACTTCAAAGATAATTGTGAGCGAAATTCAATCTAATGAACATGCGGAAAACTAAAAGCGCACTTTGACCGGTTTCACACCTTCAGAACTAATATCCAGGCAAAGGGAAAGTAATGAATGGACTGATCCTATCCCCAAGATACAACGTCCAGAAGTCACCCTAGATAATATGTTAAGACAAGCCCTGGTCTCTCTCACAACTCATGGCAATTTAAGAAAAAAGACATTTGACAAGCATGTCAATAAAGTTCTGTCGTGTCGCCTGAACGAGCGTGTTCTTCTGAGAACACACTTCAAACCATCTCTCATCTTACGTAAAAATCGTAAGTGGCAACACCTATACGAAGGACCGTTTGTTATAGTCAGGAAGCCACATATTGGTTGTTACGTGTTGGCAGATCCAGTTAGTGGACGAATAAAAGGACTTTACCACCATGTAGACCTAAAGAAGTACCATGAAAAACATTAAAAAAATATCATTTATTATGTTAAGCTGCAACTTGAAACAAGAGTGTGATCTGTTTAGAAAGTATGTGAGTCAACAGCATGTACATGTATTCTGCAGGTGACGTAATCATTTGAGTGAGGTGGACACAAAGTAATCATGGAGCTTGAAAGATATGAAGTGATTGAAGAAGGTACTCTACGTATTTGGAAAATACGATCTGCTTTAGTTTTAAGGTAGTTTTAAGTTTCTTGAGCAAGAGAAGACTGCAGTCGCTGAATTGAGTAAGGGATGTGCCAAAGTGCCACCTGCTGCTTTAGTTTTAAGTTATGGCAAATCTCCTTGTTACCAAGTAGTAAAGGTTTTCTTTAAATCCCTCATTCAGACCAGAATGTCCGTATATGTGAAGTATTAACCTAAGTTAAGCTTTCAAAGGATTGACATTTTAAGTCGCTAGAACCATGTACGATGCAAAACTGATACATTGTAATCTGTAGATTACACCGAGTATAAGCAGCAACATTTAGTTAATGTACAAAGAAATGAATAATGGTACCCGCAACTGGAGAGCAACTTTAATTTATTTATTACTATGAGTCAACCAGTTAAGAAATTTGCATTTATAATAAGAATTAGGTCCTGTATTGGAGAAACTTAGAGAGACTATTCCTATGTCACGAGTATTATTCAGAAACCTTCGATATTAAGACACCTAGTTGAGGACTGAGATAATCTGCTTATATTCTTCTGCTATGTCCGCATGCCGTGATTTTGAGATATATTTGAAGCTGCTTTGGAAGCGGATTTGTGCGACATTTTAATACTGAAGTCAAGTTATGCCACGTGGATGACATTAAAAACGGTGGAGCCGAAGAATGAATTTGCTCGACTGATTATTTCACCTATTATCTATCTTCGTATCTTTCATTTCCTTGCACTATCCTATTGTAGTTTTCTTCTTTAGCATTCTTACCTTTCTACCCTACCCGGTAGGGGAAGAAATTTGGAAATTGGTTCAAAAGACTTGACGTGTGTTTATTGTGTGTATTGACGATCGTGGCTAGTTGGTTAATGCGTATCTGCAGTTACTTATCGAAACGTGATGTAAATCTGATTTGCTGTGAGCAAAAGCATCCTAGGAAATAGGAATAATTTTCCCGATTTCTGTTAGATGAAGTTTTGAACGTGAACTGTTCGGCACGCCAAAGTGGGTATATTTTACTGATTATTGATGTAACCGAATAAATGAACAAAGAAAAAAAAAGGGCTGTTACAGAACAATAAGAAAAGGAAAACAATCAGATTTAAAATATATATATAATCTAACGTGCTTCAGAAGCACCATTCAGAATAGCAAACACGTTTTTCGTTAGGTCTTGGACAGTAATAAAAAGAAAACTATGTATATTTTGTAAATGATACTTTCATGATAAGTAATTTTAGCATTACCTGTGCTACTCTGTGGTATAGAGACACCTATATGGATACGTATGGATTGCTGCGTGTGACTCAGTGACAAAATAATGGACACGTGTGTAAAATCGTAATTTGACACATGTATGGACACGAAAAACTAGTTATCTCTTGTGTGAATCAAAACTGTAATAAACTTATGGACACGAGTGATGTTCCGCGTGTGAAGTAGCATTACAAGTATTCTCACGTTGTAACGACGATACAGTGACTATCAGTCAAAGGATAGACAAGCTATTGTACTCACTGAAATAGGTGACAGTAGTCATTTTCATCGATGACTGTTCTTCGTCGCTGGTGCAGTCAATTTACCGTCCAGGTTGACCATGTCGCCTTGACGAGCTGCTCCAGTACCCACGATTCAACAAAATGCACAAGTTAAAAAAAAAAAAAAAAAAAAAAAAGGTTGGCAGCCACAGAACTATCTGCCTCGTGCAGGACGCGGATTGCCAACGCTGTCAAACCGCCAGTTCGTTACCACGTGACTTTGAAGCACTGTGGCAACATTCAATGACTGCTCGCCGGCTCACACTCAACAATAAGCATTCCTCTCCATAACGGGCTCGAGCGTGCTCAAGATTTGAGATGAAAATGGACATAAAAATAATAAAACGTTGATAAACTACGCACGATTTTACTATATTTACATTAAAAGGACACTAATGATGACTTTTCCTGAACTATGAAAATTGCTACGGCAATATTGCTAAATACCTTGCTTTAAAAGACCTGTACAAGACGAAACGTGTTTTGCTAATATTTGCTAACGAAAGAATATAAAACCTAGACACAAAATATGAATAATATACAATGTATATGTACATAGTCTATGTAGTAATTTTTATTGTCTTAAATTCTTACTCCATATTCTCTTAGATTAAGATGCTAGTTAATGAGCAAGTCCTAATACAGATTTTTTTCTGTATTTTCATGTGCTGAAACATGAATTGGAATGAGATTAAGACAGCCACCAAACTGACTCATTCGTCATTTAACCAGTCATCAACTTTCCTGATTCCCGACATGACCCGATGGATCGTCGAGTGAAGAAATATCAGTTCCCCCTTCCCATAGTGAAATTCCCAGTGTTTTCCACCATAATGTGAAAAGGTGATCCCCAGTTGTAGTGCAGTGAAAAGTGAAAGGCGAGGAAAGAATTCCCCTGTGAAAATCACCCGAGTTCATGGGAAATACTCCCAACTACGAAGTGAAGAGTGACGTCGCTACGAGAAAGACTGATAAATTTTTATGTTCTGTTCAAAATTGGTGGAAATGCACCAATACTGTAATCGAATTTTTTTTTCTTCTTGTCAATATTTATGTATATATGTATCTGTATGTGTATTTAATTTGTACTTGTATCTATGTTAGTATTTCAGTGTTTCCATTGACTGAATGAGAGTAATTCTTGAGAACCTATGTTAAATCCTTGAACACTTATGATGACATCATGCCACAACCAAGTTTGTTAATGATCAAGCAACTGTGAGTAGCTTTGACGACTTAGTATGAAACGTATATAATTCTATGTGCCTTATGTTATGTCTGTTTTGCTCCCTACAAGGAGAGATCCTTAAATACTTCATTCGCTAAGTACGTGAATCCAATAATATTACGACTGCGCGTGAGTCGTAACGATCTTTCAGACTTATTACTCCTCACGCGGGAAGCGATGTAATATTATTGGTATTTCCGTCCTACGAAAGCTTTGAGTACCCTTTGAAAGACATTTGTTTTGTATAATTTACATAACTGTAAAGATGCGCATCTAGCGCGGACGCTAATACATCGATTGCGCAGTCAAAGAAACATTTTAACAGAAGCTGAACTGTCGTTCCGCTTCGATCTAAATAAAAGATGACGGTAGAAAACTTTTGTAGATCTTCAGATTTTAATGTGCTTCTGCTTGTTATGTGAAAACGTAAAGGAGGTCGACTTTAAGTTAAAAAAAAAAAAGTGAGGGGTCTTGCTAGCGTGCAGACAACATTATTAATTAATAAAATTAAGGTAATTCATGTTCGAAACTGTAAATCAGCAAGTTATTGTTATCGGAGGTGTTGAACAGTGCAAGAATTGTCTTCAACGAAAGGAGAAAAGTAGTGACTATAATTTGTGACAAAAAAAAACGTGAACCAAGGAGACAGCACAGAACAGGCTGAAATCTGATCGCATCATACTGTTAGAAAAGTAATTATGTAAGTTGTATTGTTTATAAATAAGCCCTAATTTGCTAGTGAGAATTGTTTGAATATATTTGGTGTTTACCAGACTTCTTATTGTGTTCTTTTCCTTTATACTTTTTTTTATCCTCCGTGCCATATTATTTTTATAAATGTCAAACAGCCTTTACTACAGCAGAGAATACTGCGGCATCCTGGTCGTAGACAGAAGGCCGCTCCTTGTCTTCTATACAACTCATAGCTGCCCCATCTATTAATGATTTCATTTGCAAATGCAATTTTTTTTACTAATCGTTGTTAAAGGTCCCTTAGGTAATTATAAAATTCGTACTAATTACGTAAAGAAATCCGGGTTGTTATTTTCCAAATAATAGAAGTCTTGGCGTAATCAGAAACTAGCCTCCTTCTGACAACTATCAGGAGCCGACCAGAAGACGGACGTCTTCGACCGCTTTCGTGTGTCCTGTGGCAAAGCTGTGCCAAACTGGGAACACGGCATTCTAGTATGAAATACAGATTTAAATTGATAGAATTGAGATATATTTAATAGTAATAATAATTTTTTTTTATCATACTAGAAGGCCCAAAGTACAAATAAGCTGGAATCTCTCATCATTGTCTGATGCGGAAGGACAGTCAAGAACAACTGATTCAGCACTTTGATAACAGTGTGGAGCAGACAGAACGCTCTATTTATCGAGGCTAAATGTGGTGACTCCAGCTAGAGACGTCATAAGAACACAGAAAACGAGAGTACATTCGGAAACCATTGTGTGTGTGTGTGTGTGTGTGTGTGTGTGTGTGTGTGTGTTTGTGTGTTCATAAATTGTTAAAATGGCTCTAAGCACTATGGGACTTAACATCTAAGGTCCTCAGTCCCCTAGACTTAGAACTACTTAAACCTAACTAACCTAAGGACATCACACACATCCATGGCCGAGGCAGGATTCGAACCTGCGATCGTAGCAGCAGCGCGGTTCCGGACTGAAGCGCCTACAACCGCTCGGCCACAGCGGCCGGTGTGCGGGGTGGGGGGAGGGGGGATGAGAGATCACATATTCGCCTGCTATAAAAGCTCCGTCTTCCACAAGCTCACCTCGGAATAAGGCCATTCCATGTGAATCACTGATACCGATGTAAGACCAACTCTGTTAAGTTGCAGGATGCTCTGGTGTCTACAAGCTGCCACCAATTTGGAGTCCACTGCTACAACTCCATAACCGTCTGGCAAGGGGGGGAGGAGGGGGGGACTTATGGTCTGCAAGGCGCAGTATTACCAGTCACAATGGTGACAGAAGGAGGCGGCCGGGACGATCACCTGCAAGGTGCTCTACTTGGGCGCTTGGTGCCCGTGTCGCCGTTGCTGGGGCAGTATAAGTACCATGTTACCCGCAGTATTGCGGAACCACCACTCAGGCTGTCCTCTGTCTTTTGTGTTCCTGCTTAGTCCTGCGCGTTCTCACCACCTCGACAACCGACTGCAAGGGTAGTCTGTATTCTGGGATCGAGCCCATGCACGGCTTGACTCTTCGAGAGCCCTGACGCTCCAGCAGACGTCCACAGTTGTACTTGGTTGCCACACTCCCCTGCCGGCCACGACACTGACCGCATTCGATTCCAGGACATGGGCTCAGCAGGTTCGTCACCGTGCACCGAAGTGCCACCTCGCTCTTTCGACCAGTGCATACTCAAAAATTCCGGAATTTCGTCCACAAAATTTTTCTACGCTTACCGTTTCCTTATTATGCATGATCTCCTTCGAAATACTCTCCTCTGCAATTGATGCATCGCTCCCAACGCCATTTCCAGTTTCGGAAGCAGTCTTGGCACGCCTCTTGCGAGATCGCGCAAAACGGTGTCGGCGAATTTTCTTTTATCTTCTCTGTCGTTGCAAATATTCGTCCTTTTAAAGGGGTTTTCAACCTTGGAAATAAAAAAAAATTCCGCAGGGCATAGATCATCAGTGTACGGAGGATGTGGCAGCACAGTTATTTCGTTTCCTGAGCAATAGTCACGCACCAACAGGGATGAATGTGGTAGTGCGTTATCGTGATGCAAAAGCCATGAATTGTCTCGCCACATTTCAGACCGTTTCCTTCCCATATTTTTCGCAGGAATCGCAATATCTAGCGATAGTACCATCGATCAAAAGTCTGTCATTGTGGTGCGAATACATCATGAACTAATACTTCAAAATCAAAGAAAACTGATAGCATGGCTTTGACATTTAACTTGACCTGACGATCTTTTCTTGCTCTTGGAGAATCGTTCCCGACCCATTTTGAAGATTGAGCCTTGGTCTCAACATCATAGCCGTAGACCCACGTCTCATCACCAGGTATGGTTCTCTGAAGGAACATCTCTTTCTCATAAGCGCGATCCAAAAGCTCTTCACAGATTGCGAGGCGAACGTCTTTCTTGTTTTGACTCATGAGCCGTGGGACGAACTTGGCGGCAACACGGTGCATTCCGTGACGCTGTGTCGGCATTTCATGATACGATTCAACTGAAATGTTACATTCATCTGCAATCTCGCAGACAGTCAGTCTTCGATTGGCACGCACAATTTCGTTGACGTTCCCTACATGAGCGTCGTCGGTGGACTTCGAAGGGCGTGCTGAACGAGGGTCATCTTTAATTTCCGTCCAACTATTTTAAACCATGTGAACCATTCGTGACACCGAGTACGACTTAAGCACTGCTGAGTGCAGGCTTCTTGCACCATTTGGTGTCTCTGTAAAGGTTTTCTTGAGATTCACTCAAAATTTGAAGCAGACGTGTTGCTCCTCTAACTCTGCTATCCCGAAATTCGCAAACTTTACAATACAACGTTCTACCCAATACAGCACTGAACAATAACTAACAGACATACAACAATGAAACTTCCGGCAGTTACACATTAACCAAAGGCGTTCGCAGGCATACCAACCGCAATTCGTTCCAACACGCCATTGGCGCGAAATAACGAATGTCGCGGAATTCTTGAACAGAGCTCGTATTCAGCATGAAGACGGAGTGACTGTAAAGCTCTTTGCAGTAAATGATTGTTAACTGATTAATGTTTCGCTAGGGCCCCCCTGCGTTCCTCTAGATCACTCATGTGATCTCTTTGCTTGACCTCCAGTCCATGGCTCAGCTCGAAACGGTACCACGCCAGGGAAACAGCAATTAACTTACTGTAAGGAAAATATTGTTCCACTCATATGAAGATTTAATTCATTTGTCTAATGTGTCTGTAGAAGCTGTGTCCCTATCAGCTATTTCGAATTGATGAATGACTAAAAAGGTGAAGAAATATATTTCAAACATCACGCAAGATACCTGGCCTTAAACAAAGCGCAGAATCAACAGAGAACATTAAGTAAACCTTATTTAGTATGTAATTATCTCTGCCCAATGAGAACCACGAAGTGTAAGAATAGCAAATACTTGTACCTAAACAGTTCTTACTTTGTTTAGTGTTTAACTTTGTTACGTACTGATTGAGATGGAATATTACACTACTGGCCTATAAAATTAGCAACGCCAAGAAGAAATGCGGATGATAAACGGGTATTTATTGGACAAATATATTATACTAGAAGTGATATGTGATTACATTTTCACGCAATTTGGGTGCATAGATCCTGAGAAATCGGTACCCAGAACAACCACATCTGGTCGTAATAACGGCCTTGAAACGTCTGGGCATTGAGTCAAACAGAGCTTGGATGGCGTGTACAGGTACAGGTGCCCATGCAGCTTCAACGCGGTACCACAGTTCATCAAGAGTAGTGACGAGCCAGTTGCTAGGCCACCATTGACCAAGTTTTCAATTGGTGAGAGATTTGGAGAATGTCCACGCCAGGGCAGCAGTGGAACATTTTCTGTATCCAGAAAGGCCCGTACAGGACCTGCAACATGCGGTCGAGCATTATCCTGCTGAAATGTAGGGTTCCTCAGGGATCGAATGAAGGGTAGAGCCACGGGTCGTAACACATCTGAAATGTAATTCCCACTGTTAAAAGTGCCGTCAATGCGAACAGGAGGTGACCGAGACGTGTAACCAATGGCACCCCATACCATCACGCCAGGTGATACGCCAGTGTGGCGATGACGAATATCCGCTTCCAATGCGCGTTCACCGCGATGTCGACAAACACGGATGCGACCATCACGATGCTGTAAACAGAACCTGCATTCATCAGGAAAAATGACGTTTTGCCATTCGTGCACCCAGGTTCGTCGTTGAGTACACCATCGCAGACATGGTCTCCGAGCTGATAGTCCATGCAGCTGCGAACGTCGTCGAACTGTTGGTGCAGATGATTGCTGTCTTGCAAACGTCCCCATCTGTTGACTCAGGAATCGAGACGTGGCTGCACGGTCCGTTACAGCCATGCGGATAAGATATCTTTCATCTCGACTGCTAGTGATACGAGGCCGTTGGGATCCACCACGGCGTTCCGTATTACCCTCCTGAACCCACCGATTCCATATTCTGCTAACAGTCATTGGATCTCGACCAACGCGAGCAGCAATGTCGCGGTACGATAAACCGCAATCGCGATTGGTTACAATCTGACCTTTATCAAAGTCAGAAACGTGATGGTACGTATTTCTCTCCCTTACACGAGGCATCACAACAACGTTTCACCAGGCAACGCCGGTCAACTGCTGTTTGTGTATGTGAAATCGGTTGGAAACTTTCTTCATGTCAGTATGTTGTAGGTGTCGCCACCGTTTCCAACCTTGTATGAAAGCTCTGAAAAGCTAATCATTTGCATATCACACAGCATCTTCTTCCTGTCGGTTAAATTTTGCGTCTGTAGCACGTCATCTTCATGGTGTAGCAATTTTAATGGGCAGTAATGTACATATTTGCTCGGTCTGAAATTGCGGCAGTCGTTTCCAGCCTAACTCAGAGACCGACAACAGCTAGCCACAGAGCAAGGACGCCTCGGTCGCAGACACCTGCTGCGCGCCCATGAGCTCGAAATTAAACGCACTTTATTCTGCGCGCAGCTTCCTCGGAATTCCAAATTAAAATATTTATGCCGTAGTGGATATCACAGCACACGACGCGCTTAACTGGAGTTTTGGAACCGACGTTTCCGTCGGCTGGAACTTTCTCCCCCACCAGACCGTGTTTGCTGTTGGCCGCCTGAACCGGCGGGCCGTGGGACCTGGCCGTATCGCTAAACGCAGCCAACTTGCCGGCACCTGCGGCCGGGGAGAGGACGCTCCGCTAACGAAATTCTAAGCTGGCGGTGGCGGTGGCTGTGGCGGTGGCGGACCACGCAGCCAGCCGCGCGGCAGCGATGCGGCATCCACGTTGCCGAATTCTTCTGGACCGCCAGGCTTGCAGGTTTCTTCCGGCTGCGGCGTCTTCTCGCTCCACGAAGCCCTTCGGCCCCGTTTCCGTTACGATCCCTACCAGGTTATTCCTTTCCCCCCAACCTCATCCCCATCTTCTGCCATCCGATCTCAAGGACGAAATCGCTATCACACTTCATAAATCTGATTTGAATTAGAAGGGTACTTGAAAAAGCATGCTCATACGATGGAAGGACAAGTAACTTCTATTGATTGCTGCACTACATCTACATCTACATTTATACTCCGCAAGCCAACCAACGGTGTGTGGCGGAGGGCACTTTACGTGCCACTGTCATTACCTTCCTTTCCTGTTCCAGTCGCGTATGGTTCGTGGGAAGAACGACTGCCGGAAAGCCTCCATAAGCGCTCGAATCTCTCTAATTTTACATTCGTGATCTCCTCGGGAGCTATAAGTAGGGGGAAGGAATATATTCGATACCTCATCCAGAAACGCACCCTCTCGAAACCAGGATAGCAAGCTACACCGCGATGCAGAACGCCTCTCTTGCAGAGTCTGCCACTTGAGTTTGCTTAACATCTCCGTAGCGCTATCACGCTTACCAAATAACCCTGTGACGCAACGCGCCGCTCTTCTTGGGATCTTCTCTATCTCCTGTGTCAACCCGACCCGGTACGGACCCCACACTGATGAGCAATACTCAAGTATAGGTCGAAAGAGTGTTTTGTAAGCCACCTCCTTTGTTGATGGACTACATGTTCTTAGGACTCTCCCAATCAATCTCAACCTGGCACCCGAATTACCAACAATTAATTTTATATGATCATTCCACTTCAAATCGTTCCGTACACATACTCCCAGATCTTTTACAGAAGTAACTGTAACCAGTGTTTGTTCCGCTATCACATAATCATACAATAAAGGATCCTTCTTTCTATGTATTCGCAATACATTACATTTGTCTATATTAAGGGTCAGTTGCCACTCCCTGCACCAAGTGCCTATCCGCTACAGATCTTCCTGCATTTCTCTGCAACTTTATAATGCTGCAACTTGTCCGTATACTACAGCATTATCAGCGAAAAGCCGCATGGAACTTCCGACACTATCTACTAGGTCATTTATATATATTGTGAAAAGCAATGGTCCCATAACACTCCCCTGTGGCACGCCAGAGGTTACTTTAACGTCTGTAGACGTCTCTCCATTGATAACAACATGCTGTGTTCTGTTTGCTAAAAACTCTTCAATCCAGCCACACATCTGGTCTGATATTCCGTAGGCTCTTACTTTGTTTATCAGGAGACAGTGCGGAACTGTATCGAACGTCTTCCGTAGGTCAAGGAAAATGGCATCTACCTGGGAGCCTGTATTTAATATTTTCTGGGTCTCATGAACTAGTAAAGCGAGTTGGGTTTCACACGATCGCTGTTTCCGGAATCCATGTTGATTCCTACAGAGTAGATTCTGGGTTTCCAGAAATGACATAACACGCTAGCAAAAAACATGTTCTAAAATTCTACAACAGATCGATGTCAGAGCTATAGGCCTATAGTTTTGCGCATCTGCTCGACGACCTTTCTTGAAAACTGGGACCACCTTTGCTCTTTTCCAATCATTTGGAACCTTCCGTTCCTCTAGAGACTTGCAGTAAACTTTGACACAGATACAAGACAGTATTTCTGATCATATTCACCAAGTCTCTGTTAACAACCGTCGGAACATTCTACCAATCTTCAGTTCCTTGATTAAAGAGACCCGTTCCTTGATCACAGAGCCATTCCCGAACCCTCGTGTGAACGTCCACACTGTTGGAAATTATGCGATTGCTGCTAATGTTTCTCGAGTGTCCGGACATTTCAGTCTGTGGTCGAGGTCATTTACTTTTCTTCCCAGTTAGCATCACAGACGTCTATGCTGCCTCGGTCGAATTGTTGGCGCCACATTACTTCAGCTGGATGCATCACTGCATTTGGTCCATACATAATCAGAATTTAACGGTGAATCTCTATATACCGGGTGATGAAAAATCAGTATAAGTTTGAAACCTGAATAAATCACGGAATAATGAAGATAGAGAGGTACAAATTGACACTCATGCTTGGATTGACATGGGGTTTTATTGGAACAGAAAAAATACAAAAGTTCAAAAAATATCCGACAGATGGCGCTTCTTCTGATCAGAACAGCAACAATTAGTATAAGAAAGTAAGACAAAGCGAAGATAATGTTCTTTACAGGAAATGCTCAACTTGTCCTCCATCATTCCTCAATAATAGCTGTGGTCGA
Source organism: Schistocerca serialis cubense (assembly GCF_023864345.2). Taxonomy (NCBI): domain Eukaryota; kingdom Metazoa; phylum Arthropoda; class Insecta; order Orthoptera; family Acrididae; genus Schistocerca; species Schistocerca serialis. The sequence continues at coordinate 547,199,852 of NC_064644.1, forward strand.
GGAATAATGTTGTGAACAGCACTGTAAAACATTTCCGGAGTTATGGTGAGGCACTGGCGTCGGATGTTGTCTTTCAGCATCCATAGAGATGTCGTTCGATTACGGTACACTTGCGATTTTAGGTAACCCCAAAGCCAATAATCGCACGGAATGAGGTCTGGGGACCTGGGAGGCCAAGCATGACGAATGTGGCGGCTGAGCACAAGATCATCACCAAACGACGCGCGCAAGAGATCTTTCACGCATCTATCAATATGGGGTGGAGCACCATCCTGCATAAACATCGTACGTTCCAGCAGGTGTTTATCACGCAGGCTGGCGATGATGCGATTCTGTAACATATCGGCGTACCTCTCACCCGTCACGGTAGCTGTTACTGACGTTTTGCTGTCCAGCGTCATCTGTCGGTCATTTTGTGAACTTTTTTTTTTTGTTCTAATAAAACCCAATGTCATTCCAAGCATGTGTGTCAATTTTTACCTCTCTATCTACATTATTCCGTGGTTTATTTTCAAATTTATACTGACATTTTGGTCACCCGGTATTTAAACCGAAGCCGTCCTTCGCGTTTTTCTACATCTGCAGCATAATCTCAGGAACGGCTATAAGGACTTTGATCTGGTTTTCACAAATAGATGCACTGATACATGAGGAAGGTCTCCGTGTATAATTTTTAAATATTACATACAAATTGTCTGAATTATGATGAGTTTAAGTATGGTTGTGAAAGTGACGCCAATCCCACCTACCGAACAGCCGTCAAAATTTGAGAGAGGAGCAGTTACGAGGGGGTATAAAAAAAAAAGACAGGAATTATTTCTTGAAAGCTATATATTTTCAAATTTTTTACGACTTTATCCGCTTCGAAACACTCTGCATTACAACTAACACCTTTCTCCCACCGATGCTTCCACTGTTCGAAACTTTTTTTTTTCTGGCCGGAGCGGCCGAGCGGTTCGGTTCTAGGCGCTTCAGTCTGGAACCGCGCTACCCCTACGGTCGCAGGTTCGAATCCTGCCTCGGGCATGGATGTGTGTGATGTCCTTACGTTAGTTAGGTTTAGGTAGTTCTAAGCTCTAAGGGACTGATGACCTCCGATGTTAAGTCCCATAGTGCTCTGAGCCATTTGAACCATTTGGAAATTGCTGACAGCTCTTCCCTCGTTTTTTTGTGACTTCTTCAATGTTGTCAAATCGGTGTCCTTTGATGTCCCTTTTCATGCGTGGAAATTAGAAAAAGTTACACAGAGCCAGGTCAGTCGTGTTTTAGCCAAACCTCTCTAACAGAGGTGGCAGTGTTTGCAGGTGCGTTGTCATGGTGGAAGAAGCCGGCCCCTGTGTGCCACAAGTCGGGTCTTTTTTGACGAACAGTGTTGCGCAGTCTTCTTAATATTTCCAAATATGTTTGATTGACGGTCTGACCTGTGACAGCAAATTCTGAATGAACTGCGCCCTTAGCATCAAAAAAGCAAATCAGCATTGTTTTGATGTTTAACTGACTTGACGACATAGTTTTGGGCAGGGTGGCGATGACGTCTACCATTGGCTTGACTGCAGCTTTGTTTCTGTGTCGTAACCATAGCACTATGACTCATTACCAGTAATTACCTATGAAAGAAAAATGGTTCAAATGGCTCTGAGCACTATGGGACTCAACTGCTGAGGTCATTAGTCCCCTAGAACTTAGAACTAGTTAAACCTAACTAACCTAAGGACATCACAAACATCCATGCCCGAGGCAGGATTCGAACCTGCGACCGTAGCGGTCTTGCGGTTCCAGACTGCAGCGCCTTTAACCGCACGGCCACTTCGGCCGGCCCCCTATGAAAGAAAATCTGGATCAGTTTTCAGCTGTTGTTTCAAAGCACGACGTGTTTCAACTCGACTTTCCTTTTCATTGTCAGTCAGAACCCCAGGAACAAACTTGACAGCAACCTTTTTCATTCCCAAATCTACCTTCAAAACTAGCTGAACCGAAGTCCAAGATAACCCACTAATCTCTGACCAGTTGTCTGTCGACGCTCTGTGAACACAAGCTCAGGAATTTTTCAATATTTTCGTCGATTCGGACAGTTAATGGATGCCCAGAACGAGGTTTGTCATCAATCGACATGACGCCATTTTTAAATAGAGTAAACCACTCGACACTTGAGATTTTGCCACAGGGTCATCTTGGTAAGCTGTTTTCAACATCCAAACAGCTTCAGCAGCATTTTTACAAAGTAGAAAACAAAACTTCGCAGCTGCGCGTTGTTCACTTAAGCTTGGCATCATAAAAGACCAAACAAGAGCAAAACAGCGCTAGCAGAAGCAATCACTGCAGATGAAGAGAACAAGCCATGTCGACAACACAGGCGACACTGAACTGGCAATGAGTTGCGCTACACAGCGGCAGGAATACGTACAACACAAACACTGCATGCGGCATTCTTATTCCGCTGTTTTTTTTTCGCGCACTTGAGAGAGTGTTAAAAGTGACACAATTTGCAGCTGGTATGGTGATCGAGCGTAAAGTGTGTGGCTGGAATGCGAAACGTTGTAGGACCGAATCCTAGATGGCTCACTTTTTTCGCTCTGTCTTTTAACCTAGCGTTCACCTCTCAATCATGTGGAGATTCGCCAGAAATGAAACATGGCTCGGATTTCACTAACACTTAGCTCCCCAGTTGAACAACTGGTTAGTCGCCTAAGTGACATCCAGTTGACTGCAATCGTTTCGAAGCAATTGCATACCGAAAATAACATGCGAATCCAATATCCGTGGTTTCCCATTCTTTAAACATAAGGTAAAATGCAGCATGAGGTGCAGTTTTGACTGATTTATGTAAAGAATGTTTTACAGCAGTGCACCAAATGACTGAACGTTCATATCTCCTCTTTCCTTGAGTAAAACATAGATGTGAACACGATTCTCTACAACGTGCGGTGAAAGGTACAGTTTGTTTGGAGACTTTCAAATTACGCAGAAGACTGGCAAACGAATTGTAAAGTGGGATGGCATTTTGATTTTTGCATGCTATCGATCTGCATCTTAGAAAGAGTCCAAGTTACATTACTGTTAAACAATATTCGGACTTATCGTAGCAAAATTTCAACCTGTGTGCAATCTCATACAATCGTAGTTGAAGTATGGTAGGTGATGGACGCGTTCAGTATTTCTGTGTTGATTATACATACAGGGTGGTCCATGTGAAGTTTCGGGTGAAATTATCTCGAGAACTATAGATCAAGTAAAAATAGTGAGTAAGATTAGTTCGTAAACTCAAAGGGGGACATCAAATGATACTGCACGTGAATCCCTGCCACGACCCCCTTTGGTGGGGTGGGCGGCAACTTTTAAATCTTAAATGGAAATTCCAATGTCTTATTGCAGATTCGGATTCTACATAAAAAAGTAATCAAGTTTTGTCTGAAACATTTTTTAAACCATTGACACGCGACGCTGAAATCGAGAAACGTTAAAATTGGGGAATAAATCTGATTTATTTAGAATGATCCGAGAAGGACGCATCAGATAGATACAAAATGTGCACCAATTCTTTCATTACGCCAAATCAAGCTTTTTTTTACACAATGTATCCTACCCGCCTCAGTTTTTGATGGAGGGAGGCGGAATGGTATTAAAATCTCGTTAGGGAACTCTTCACAATTGCATTACTCACCCGACTGTGGCGCAACCGTTGCCAAAATGCGAACTATGGCTCATTATAAAGATCGGTGCAATGCGATCAGACGTCACTTCACTTTCAGATTGTGAACTGAAAACATCAACTGACGAAAGTAAATTATTCTTTTGCGAAACATGGCTCACTATCCTTCCACAGAGATTGTTGATACGATGTTAATTTTAGAGCGAATGCCATAACAATTACGCTGCAGCTGCGTAATTGTATGCCGATCGTTTCCAAAACAGACGACATCCAAGTGAAAACATTATTCTAAATTTCACTCAACGAGCTCGAAATGGATACATGCACCGTCCACCTCGTCACGCGAATACAATGAAAATGACGCTCGTATACTTACTGTTCTTGCCTGTGTTCAACTGGATCCCCAAATTAGTAGTCGTGTGATTCAGAGACAAACTGGAATACCGAAATCAACTGTTTTGAGGATTTTGAAGGCACATAAATTTCATACGTATCGTATCACACTAACGCAGGCATTAACGCCGAAAGATATGCAAATACGCGTGCATTTCTGCCAACGGGCCTTGGAAATGATAAGAGGTGACAATGATTTTTTTTAGATATGTTATGTTCACCGATGAAGCCACATTCCAAAACAATGGCGAATTAAATCGTCATGATTGTCATTATTAGTCCTCTGTCAATCCACACTGGCACAGACCCGTTGACAATCAACACAAAAGGTCGTTAATGGTCTGGTGTGGAATTTAAACGGTTACGTGACAGGACCGCATTTTTTTGACCGAAATGTTACTGGGGAATCTTATTTACAGATTCTCTGCGATGATTTGTTGGAGATAATGGAAGATGTTGATGTAGAAACTAGGCAATGAATGTAGTTCCAACGGGACGGAGTAGGTCCCCATCATGCTAAAAATGTGCGGAACGTTTAAATTTACGGTACCCTGGTCAGTGAATAGGATGCGGCGGACCAATTCAGTGGCTTCCACGTTCACTAGACTTAACATCTTCTGATCTTTTCTTGTGGAGTTATTTAAAAAAAATATTCTTTATGAAAAACAGCCCGCAATCCGAAACGATATGGAACAACGCATTCGAAGAGCGTGTACAGCCATACAACGGGATGTGCTGCTCGTAACTGTGGACACATTTCGCACACGATTGACTTATGCCTTGAAGCAAATGGAGATAATTTCGAACAATTCCTTCGTGGCTAATTTCATAAATTAAGCACCCAAAACTGTGAGAGGCAAAGGGACTCTCACTAATGAAGCACCTTAACATGTGAGAAGCAAGGGGACTCACACTAATTAAGCACCCCAACGTGTGAGAGGCAAGGGGACTCAAACTAATGAAGCACACCATAAGAAAATAATGCTACTACGTCCATGTCGTTCCTGGGTAACGTTAAAAGTAGGATGCAGTACATTTATACAAAAAGAGCTCAATTTGGCGCAACGAAAGAATTGGTGCACAATTTATATCGATTTGATGCGACTTTGTAGGATAATTATAAATAAATCAGTGTTCTTCCCCAATTTTACATTTTCTCCACTTCAGCGCCATATGTCAATGGTTTAAAAATGTTTGATTACTTTTTTATTGAGAATCCGAATCTGCAATAAAAAATAGGTGTTTCCATTTAAGATTTAAAAGTTGCCCCCCACCCCACCCAACGGGGTGGGGGTTGGAGGTCACGTGTAGTATCATTTGATGTCCCCCTTTGAGATTAATAACTTGTCTTACCCATTATTTTTATCCAATGTATAGTTTTCGAGATAATCTCATCCGAAACTTCAGATGGACCACCCTGTATATGACTCCAGCACTGCGCACCTCGCACCTAATTTGTAGAAATGATTATTGGCAGCTAGTTAACATTGTTCACTTGCTCATAGCTGAGAGGAAGACCCCACAAACTTACCTGAGTCATGCACTGACATATTAAGCTATTTGATTTTTATGGAAATTTTCTGCTAACATTGTACCCTTCTTAAATCATTGTTGCAGTGTTAAGTATAATACTGTTCGGACCAATGTCATGTGTGAGGCCCACACGAAGTTCTATTCTGTATTTTTGGACACATAATTCATTCTAAAATCGTTGTCTTGGAATATCATTTCACACGAATAGTTTAAATGGTTGAAATGGCTCTGAGCACTATGGGACTTAACATATGAGGTCAACAGTCGCCTAGAACTAAGAACTACTTAAACTTAACCAACCTAAGGACATCACACACACGCATTCGAACCTGCGACCGTAGCGGTCGCGCGGTTCCAGACTGAAGCGCCTACAACCGCTCGGCCACACCGGCCAACTCACACGAATAGTTACTCTTCCCATCCAGCTGTTTATCATTACGCATTACCACATTCCACAACGTGGTATGCAACAGTTTGAATATTTCGAGAATGAAATTTTAACTCTGCAGCGGAATGTGCGCTGATATGAAACTTCTTGGCAGATTAAAACTGTGTGGCGGACCGAGACTCGAACTCGGCACATTTGCCTTTCGCGTGCAAGTGCTCTACCATCAGAGCTACCCAAGCAAGAGTCACACCTCGTCCTCACAGCTTTACTTCTTCCAGTACCTCGTCTGCTACCTTCCAAACTTCAGAAAACTCTCCTGCGAAACTTGTAGAAATAGCACTCCTGGAAGAAAGGATATTGCGAAGACATGGCTTAGCCATAGCCTGGGGGATGTATCCAGAATGAAATTTTCACTCTGTAGATTGCAGAGCATTTCCCCGCGAAAGGCAAAGGTTCCGAGTTCGAGTACCGGTCCGGCACAAAGTTTTAATCCGCCACGAAGTTTCAGCTTGAATATTTACTTGAAAATAAATATGTAGCTTAGCCGTTGCCTGCTTGTTGTTTGCTGTTTTGCTTTCCAGAAATCTGCAACAATGTTGTCAAGACGCGATGTAAGTGGAAATTTCGATTAGGGTCTGATAATTGTTTTACTTCAGTTGCGTAACTAATATAAAGAGAAGTTTTATTCAGATCGGTTACCGTCAGTTCACAGCAGGTTTTGTTTTGTCAAAGCATAGCTTATGAGTTTGAGTTGGATAAAAGATTGCGAGTACATACTTTTGATAATATGTAGACTTTTTATAGAGTGGGAGGTAAATTTGGACTTAATTTCATTCAGAAAAAAATATAGTCGGGAGGTTACAGAATCTCTATTGGCAACACTTTTCAAAATATTTCACACAGTAACGTTTTGCTTTCCTCACATTTGCAGTCGCCATGTTCACTCTTATTTCACGACAGATGCGTCAAACAATGGGCAGTGAGTTACTCGACATTCAACTATTCTAATTAATATGAACGATAACTAAAAGATGAACGTCTTACCATGTAATGTGAGACTCATAATTTGAAATAATAAAATCTTTTTAAGAAATAGTGTACCAGCATTCGTTTTGATAACAATTGCATAGCGAGGAAACATGCGAATCCAGAATAAGATACGTTTCATTTTTATGCTTCAACTAAAACGGATTCCGGAAAAGTACTTCAGGAACTTTGCTTCCATTACATACAGTTGTCACATTCAGCAGGGCTGCATGTGATTCAGCTTTCTGCCTCCCTTGACACAAACGTAGATGTGGGCACGATTCTCGGCATGGCACGATGAGAAGTCTGCCCATGAAGGGCCCACGACAAAGTATAGTTGCAACTAGTCTCAAAAGTGCATCGCAGTGCGTTCTAAGCTTCACTAAGCTGTAACGCGACATAAACATGTACTTCATGCGTGTTTATTTTATTTTCTCATTTTATTTGTGCCACCTCAGCCTGCCTCCGATAAATACTGGATCACTCAGACGCATGTACACTCTTGATTCGTACACAGTATCTACGTTGGCTGCACGCACATTACTTGCATCACATTACTGCCGTGAGAAGTTACTCCAAACGCCAATTTAATATGGAACACATAATATTCATGCCTCCAGGCAACTTTCCTGCCATGCGCTGTTTAAATCGCGTACACTATATTAAAGGGATGATACTGACTTGCAGAACGTTGTTGTGCGAATAATTTCATTCGTGGCCCGCAAACGAAATACGCGGCGCCTGTCAAGTCGTCTGGCCGTACATATTTAATGCTACAGTGTAGACAGTCTGCCCACGAGAATCGTACCGCCCAACGTACTGTAAGTCTGCAGCAAGTTTCCAGCTGCCTTGCCGTCGCACTGTGGTGCACCTGTTACCCATACCTTGTCTGCACGAAAGACGGAGCGTGTCCTGACAGCGAGCCACTGCTGTCGTGTATGATTCTTAGTGTAGGACGACTTACAGTATGAAATCCGCACGTAACTGACGTGAGCCGTTTGACACACGGAGGCCGGCGTTTACAGCCATTCGCTCCCGCCGGAGAATCCCATCAAATGTCGGGTGTCACCGGTGCTTCATGCGCGAACCAACAAATATGCTACCATCAACGCAAAAGTGTACGATGTATTACCTATCAGCCAGGCGCCAAGAACTGGTATGATGATTATTTTGTGCGTTCATTTAAGGAGATAACGTTCTGAATAAATGAGGTATCTCACATTCTGTGATTAATTTATGTGATCTCTCGTTGTCCCGAAATAAAAGGTCAGTATATTAAAATAACAGCCTAAGGTATTTTAATACGACCGCTTCCCAACGAGAGAAACAGGAGAAGTAGCGGCTCCACACGGAAGGTATGCATAAACACGCGCACCGCCCGATAGTGAGAAACACAGTTCTCAGCGCCTGAGTAAACACGTTAAGCTCCATATCTGCGACGTTGACGTATCGCTCCCTCCAACGATACAAAAAAAATTTTCTAAATCTCTGTCTTACAAAATACACGTTGAAAATCTGAAAGTGCACATGGACTATATCTGCACTGTATCTCCGAACACGCCAGAAATATATTCATAACTGAAAATAGAATGTGTTGTGGTAATTTTTTAGGAAGACGGGAAGCTTTTCCGTCTGTGAAACAACTCCAACTTATCACGTCCTACTGAGGCACCGTTTCAAATGGTTCAAATAGCTCTAAGCACTATGGGACTTAACATCTGAGGTCATCAGTCCCCTAGACTTAGAATTACTTAAACCTAACTAACCTAAGGACACCACACACATACATGCTCGAGGCAGGATTCGAACCTGCGACCGTAGCAGCAGCGCGATTCCGGACTGAAGCGCCTAGAACAGCTCGGCCACAGCGGCCGGCGCAGTGATTCAGCTCATTGCAATACTACCGGGTGGTTATTACTAAAGTGTAGCTCCTCACGCAGGTCCAATGTGCGCTGTAATTACCGGAAGGCAGCGAAAGTGGCAGACATGCGTTAATGCTGAACCGATTTACACTGGAAAGAATTAGTTCCAGATGTGGCCACCAGGTGCAAATCTGGCAATACACATTGTATGATGCTATGACATCTATGTTGACGTTTGACAAGCCATTACATGAGTGAACAGTGTGGCCATAAACAGGAAAGACAGTGCGCTCTTAGTGAAATAATTTTATGTGAAAGGCATAATTATGGTGCTGTACTGACAGAATATCACCAACTGAAAGATCAGAGGAGAGGTCATTAAACGGTTTGAAGAAGATGATAATCATATTTGAAAACACGAGTGAGCTTGGCGTGGCACCTGGGACAGAAGGGCGTACTATCCCGGTAAGGGAGGGGGGTGGGGGAAGTAATTATCAGGTCTACCGTGACGTTACGTTATCGAGACCTCATTGCACATCACACGATTCCTTCTTTGGAATCGCAAGTGTGTGGAAGCCACTGTTTTCATGCAAAATGGAGCAGCACCTCGTGTCACTCGCCCAATGACCGATCTGCTTAATGCAGACGTACACGAACGTGTTATATGCAGAGGTTTCCCTTATACAAAACCTGCAAGACCACGTGATGTGAATTCATACGACTCTGGCTCTGGGGATATCTAACAGAAGGCGTTTACCAGGGACAAGTTTGGTCTCTTATCTGAGCTGAGGGGTATTATAGAGGAACACATTCCTCAGATTCCACCAGAACTCCTGAAAGAAAATGTTGATCACGTCCTTTTACGAATGCAGCATTCGTTGACATCTCTCGTGCGCATACGGAACGAATTATGTAAACGACACTTAATAGTAAGATCGAAATTATGGCTTCTTCACTTCCAGGAAATTTTCTACACACGTCTCATTTCTAATGAATTACATAAGGAGACATTTCTACACGTCTTTCTTGCATTCACAGCGTCATATTTCCACCTTGACTCCTAGAGTAACCAATTTTTTTCCATGACAAATCGGTTTCGCATTAACGCATTAGGTATCTACCACGTTCCACTGACGTACAGTAATAATGGCCACACTGTATCTCATGAGTAATTGAATTTTAATTATAATCGCCAGGTACTTTGTTTTGGTGGTAACAAAATACTTCGGTGAGCGAAGTTGTGCATCGAAGAGTGTTCGGTAAGAATAACTTTTCGAAAACGACTTTTTACAATTTCGTGAGTGCTTAACTCATAGCTAATAGGAAATTTTAAGCCTCTCTCTCTCTCTCTTCTACGAAAAGATACAGAGGTGTCTAGTGTTTCCGGTATGCCTGTCTACCTACATCTTCATCCCACATCGTAATCCATACACGTGTTAGTCAGAGAAACACAGTTCCTGTTCTTCGCAAAGCCAATTGTCTGAAAGCAGGGACCTTGCCCCGGGATCTAAAACCCTCTTCGTGTTTTGGTTGTTGTTCAGCCATCATTTCGTATGAGTTGAGATCACGTGTTGCGTCCGCCACACTCTCGCCCTTGGCTTCGCCCGCTACGCCGCTCTGCAGACACACTGTAGCCACCACTCCAGCGCCGAACATCAGTGCAGGGAACACTTTACGACAGATTGTCGTGACATTCGCCCGAAAACACTACACTTTGACAGCTGGCGTTCACTATTGGCAGTGACGTGTTTTTGTATAATGCCGAACAATTCAATAAAATCCGTGGGCCCGTTGTGGCGCTAAAGGGAAAGCCGAACTTTCGACATAGATGAAATTTCCCAGTACAAAGCCAACACTGCGGATCGAACTATTCGTCCATGGATCTCCATGATCCTCATTTAGCATCTAGTTCTAACCTTGAGTTACTGTCGTGGGGGCTTCTGTGACGACGGGCGAGCGATCCTACGGATGCCATATTTGCGCGCGTTCCAATGATTCTGGCCCTCGTCCTATTCTCTTTGCTTAGTTATGTGTTTCCTTTGGGGCTGTGTGGTAGTGACTGGTGTGTGGGTCACAGAGCTGGACGGGTGTGTCTGATTACTCGGCGTCCTGACGATTGCAGCGAGTTGAAACCGTCGATCGTTGGCCTATGGAGGCCTGCGTTTTCCTGCAGTGTTGATCGTTGCTACCCGTGAGTTTAGCGGGCAAGGAGCCACTCTCGTCGCGTGCAACCTGGTTAAGTAGTAGTTAATTGTGGTGCGCTAAATACGCCGAGATGCGGTCTACAACGAGGGGGAGGGCAGTATTATCCGGCACCTACCTGCAGTTTTGAGGCTATTGGCCTCCTTGGAATTCAGTTGAAATTATGTATGAGGACTGTTCAGTAAATACTGTACTCAGAGACTGTTAATTCTGTCCCGGTGTCAGCCGGCCAGGTTTACGGCTCCTTTATGCATTTCAGAGAACCCTTCTTGGGCTGTGTGTGTCACTCTGGAGGTTTCTGTAAGCGCCAAGCTAGTATTCTGCAATGTTAATCTGATACTTGAAATCAATGTTTATCATTGGGTTTTCGATACCAATAATTGTAATTTCTATTCTAGACCTTATGGCTCTTCGTGGGGCGAGTTATTGGTTTTGGTCTGTAACTAAAGTAGTGTGAGCTCAGCTTTAGTGGTACGCGTGAGTGGGTCATGTGTATGTGTGTGTTTGTATTTGCGCACTCTTTTGCTCCATGTTGAGGAGCCCTTCGGGTTACAGGTGTACATTTTAATCGGCCATGTCCAATTTGGTGCGTATTCAAATTACAGTGTATATTAATTTCTAACAGGCCCCAGTAAAGGTATACCTCGACTTATTTAATCTTATTTGAATTATTATGTAATTATTCTTTTAAATGACTTTGTACATCGTTTCTTGTTATTGAGTGAAGGTTAACTTGCAATGTTTATGAGGAAGCCACTCTTATACTAGAGTTTTAATAGTTTGTTTTTATAAAAAACATTCAAATGTTCAAATGTGTGTGAAATATTATGGGACTTAACTGCTAAGGTCATCAGTCCCTAAGCTTACACACTACTTAACCTAAATTATCCTAAGGACAAACACACACACCCATGCCCGAGGGAGGACTCGAACCTCCGCCGGGATCAGCCGCACAGTCCAAGACTGCAGCGCCTTGGACCGTTCGGCTAATCCCGCGCGGCCAGACAATATTCAACTGTTCGCTTAAATATTGCTGGGTATGTTAATTTTCATTAAACTGAGTTGCTGTTTGTTGTTTAATATATGTTGACAGCCTTGTATTGGCAGCGGATGACGCTGTGCTGTTCTGCTGGTCTGGGTAAGGGTAGAGTTTTCCTTCTGCTCCTGCGTCTTTCCCGTCATGGCACCAGGCCTAAGTGTTGGCAGGTCGCACGCTATTTTGCAGATCTGTCATTCTGTCTCAAGCTCAGTAGTTTGTTGCTGTTCTTTTGGTATCGTACCGCGGTTGGGGGTGTTTCCGGATTAGCACCCCACTTTAGTGATTTTGGGGAAGTAATTTACTCAGTGTTTACATTACTGTAAGGTCCTTGTGAGCGTTTGATGAAATCCTTTGGGAAAACTGAGTTTCTTGATTTCTTTGAAAAAATTAGGGTTTAATTGTCATTATCATTTTAATAGAGTTTTAGGGGCCGTGTAGTTTGTTTAAGTACTTGATTTATATGTAGCAGCCTTGTGGCGAATCAGTGAAGTATCACTATTTGCTTCCGTTTATCCACGTGGGTAGGCTTTCGCTAGCTTTGTCGAATCTTGTCTATGTGGGAGCAGAATAACATTGTCTTATGGCACCAAAGTGTCGTCATTTGCATTGTGCTCCATAGTATGTAAGCATTTTAGTCTTGTGTTTAACGTATGTTGAGCTTATGTTCAAGTCGTGTTGTGGGATCAGCCCACAGTTGTGATGCTAGCGCGGGGACAGAGTGCCGCCGCGTGTTTCTTTAATCAATTAACTGTTTGTAAACGAGTCACCATTGTATTGCACAGCCAACGTGTTCGAGTACCGCTTGTAACTTTATGTATAATGCAAACATCCTTACGCAGTGTGATATTTGTTTAAAATTCTTAACTATTTGTATGAATTTGGCCTGAGTATTGATAACTGTTAGTTGGTTTATGACAGAATTGTTATTCAACAAAAATATTCGTTTGGGAATGATAAATGACGCATCAAGTTGGGCCACCATTCCACGTGTTCTCGTTAAATTAATGCGGATCCTTGTTCTGCTCTTCCATTCAGAGTTTAAATGATAAAATATGGCAAAACAAGATCTATACTTCTCCCCTGTTCGAACACAGTCGTAAGTTGGCATTGCGGCATTTGACGTGAACGATCATACTTGCACTTGCTTTGCTGTTTGCACATTTTTTCGCAAGTCCTTACTTATTTTCCAATTGGGTGAGCCGTGACAATGACCGTCCTGGTCACAAACTAGAGGGACTTGTTGGACAAGCGTGAACGTCATTTCTCTGCGAACATAATCACTTGAGCACTTGTTTCTACACATTCTCCGAATTTGGATTCATTGCGCCACTATTCCGTTGAAGATGTGTCCAAATAAACCACTTTCTCAACATCAATACGAGCTCTTAAAGGTATTTACACCATTTTACAGTTGGCGTGTCGTGTGTGTTTCGTAAAAACTGCGACGTCGTGAAACTGTTTTGCATCGAACGGTTCATCGACAAAGCCGCGGAGGAACTTAAGAAATGAATTATAATTAAATAGAGACCCTACGCTGTCGACAGGTTTTGATATATATCGACGGGGACAGATGAAAAAGTGTGCCCCGACCGGAACACGAACCCGGGATCTCCTGCTTACATGGCAGACGCTCTATCCATCTACGCCACCGAGGGCACAGAGGATAGTGCGACTGCAGGGATTTATCCGTTGCACGCTCCTCGTGAGACCCACATTCCCAATTTAATGTCTACACACTCGATTCTTAGTGCCCCTGCCCGTTACACTCATTACTCGCGGCAGACAATCTTACCAAGTTCCGTAAGAGTGCCGGTCGGGGCACACATTTTCAACTGTCCCCGCTGATGTATACCAACGTCTGTCGACAGCGTAGGGGCTTGATTCAATTATCATTTCATTCTAGAGCACTGCATGGTCACCGATGTTTTCTGTTCTTTCGGATATACTTCAGAAAGGAAGTTACGCTTGTAGTCTCCCGCTAAGGCCGTTAAGCAACAAGAGTGCCACACTGTAAGAAGAGAGCGCACGTCCCGGGCTTTGTGCAGACACAGTTCTGCCGCATTACGGATAACAGATGCATACAATGTGATGTGGCACGGCAACCTGAAACGTACTCCAAATCAGAAGAAAACGGAACAGTACGAATCTCGTGGGCTAAACTTATAAACGGTACACAGATTCACAGCGAAATTCTGGCTGTAAATGAACCAAATGCAATCTCCCGTCCAGTCGTAGTCACATGCTGGCAACAATTTGAACACGACCGTACAAACGTTGGTGACGATGATCAGGAAGTACAAATTTTGCACTACGCTATTTCCATGTTATCACCAAGTGCAAAGAACATCCGTAGAGAAAGAGATTTTCCAGCGATGGTGACATTCGTACGCAGGTCTCAAATGGCTCTGCGTCCAAGGAGCGGACTTATATCCTCGAGGAACTGAATGACTAGTACAATGTTCCGACACTTGTCTACAGAGACTTGCTGTCTACGTTCCAAAATAGCGCCACGTATCTGTGTAGCATTCAATAAATGTTGCTTGTTCCGCCATAATAAACCCCTCTTTTTGATGTCCCTTCTACACGAGCAATTTTCTATCATCTTAATCTTGGTGCATTCTGCTTCGCCTTGCTGCGGAAACGGTTTCTTAACTTTAAATTCTAACTACCAGACACTTTTGTATCCAGTGATCAATCATGACGATACACAACTGGTCATAAAAACAGTACCTACATCTTCACCCCACTACCAGAAACAGTTTCATTTACTTTTTCAGTGCACATTAACTTCTGTGATCCTACAGTTGTGACTATAGATCAGTCTGATGGTAGCTGAGAGACGGTTTGTTTACAGTGGTATACAAGCGGATAAAGTAACACGGCTTACACTTCAATACTTCTGAACAGGTTTGGTCTGAAAAATAGGAACACTGTATCTATTCTGCGATCAGTTTCTGTTTACCCGTTGTCATCAAGTAACTCCCGGCAACAACCTCAGGAATCTTAATGCTAATATGTCTAACTAGCTGAAGATTCTTACTGTACAATGTGAAAGGATCTATCAGAATATTATGCGCATTACGAAGGATGTCAGTAATTATGACACTAACAGCAGCATTCACAATGACGCAACAAATGCTAGACACAAACTAAATTTACAGAGGAACAATTAATTGAAAACACAAAGAACTATATTCCAAAGAGTAAATTCCATATACACTATGTGATCAAAAGTATCCGGACACCCCAAAAACATAGTTTTTTTTGCATTGTGCTGCGACCTACTGCCAGGTATTCCATATCAACAGCCTCCGTAGTCATTAGACATCGTGAGAGAGCAGCATGGGGCGCTCCGCGGAACTCACGGACTTCGAACGTGGTCAGATGATTGGGTGTCACTTGCGTCATACGTCTGTATACGAGATTTCCACACTCCTAAACATACCTAGGTCGACTGTTTCCGATGTGAAAGTGAAGTGGAAACGTGAAGGGACACGTACAGCACAAAAGCGTACAGGCCGACTTCGTCTGTTGATTAACACAGACCGCCGACAGTTGAAGAGGGTCGTAACGGGTAATAGGCACACATCTATCCAGACCATCACACAGGAATTCCAAACTGCATCAGGATCCACTGCAAGTACTATGACAGTTAGGCGGGATGTGAGAAAACTTGGATTTCATGGTCGAGCGCGTGCTCATAAGCCACTCACCACGCCGGTAAATGCCAAACGACGCTTCGCTTGGTGTAAGGAGCGTAAACATTGGACGATTGAACAGTGGAAAAACGTTGTGTGGAGTGACGAATCACGCTACACAACGTGGCGATCCGATGGCAGGGTATGGCGAATGCCCGGTGAGCATTATCTGCCAGCGTGTGTAGTGCCAACAGTAGAATTTGGAGGCGGTGCTGTTACTGTGTGGTCGTGTTTTTCACGAAGGGGGCTTGCACCCCTTGTTCTTTCGCGTAGCACTATCACAGCACAGGCTGCCATTGATTTTTTAAGCAGCTTCTTGCTTCTCACTGTTGAAGAGCAATTGGGGGATGGCGATTGCATCTTTCAAAACAATCGAGCACCAGTTCGTAATGCACGGCCTGTGGAGGAGTGGTTACACGGTAATAACATCCATGTAATAGACTGGCCTGCACAGAGTTCTGACCTGAATCCCATAGAACATCTTTGGGATATTTTGGAACGTCGACTTCGTGCCAGGCCTCACCGATCGACATCGATACCTCTTCTCAGTGCTGCAGTCCGTGAAGAATGGATTGCCATTCCTCAAGAAACATAGCAGCACCTGATTGAACGTATGCCTGCGAGAGTGGAAGCTACACAATACTGAATGCCAGCATTACCGATGGAGGGCGCCACGAACTTGTGAGTCATCTTCAGCCAGGTGTCCGGATACCTTTGACCACATAGTCTATATCATAAAAATGAATGTATCTATGTGTGTACACTGAGGTGACAAAAAGTGCTGCGACAGCAATACGCACATATACAGCAGAGGGAAGTATGACGAAAACATGGCGTAGTGCCATCAGTAAAATTCGGAGGCAGTGGTGTTACGGTGTGGTTGTGTTTTTCATGGAGGGGGCTTGCACCCTTTGTTCTTGATGCAGCTCTCATTTGTACTGAGGTAGTTCATGTGCAAAGGTTTCCTTTGGGATTATTACCGCAAGACGGGAATTAACACCCTTTAAACGCGGAATGGTAGTTGGAGCTAGAAGCATGAGACATTCCGTTTCCAAAGTCGTTAGAGAATTCGTATACCGAGATCTACAGTGTCAAGATCATGCCGACCATATGAAATTCCAGGCATTACCTCTCACCACGCACAAAGAAGTGGCTGACGTCCGAGAGCACCTGAGTTTGCGCAGAGTTTTCAGTGCTAACAAACAAGCAACACGGCGTGAAATAACAACAGAAATTCAATGTGGTATGTATGACGAACCATATCCCTTAGAACCGCGCAGCGAAATTTGGCGTTAATTGGCAGCAGACGATCAACGAGAGTGCCTTTGCTAGCGGCACGACATCACCCGCAGCGCCTCTCCTGAGCTCGTGGTCATGACGATTGCACCCTAGACGACTGGAAAACTGTGGTCTGGTCAGATGAGTGACGATTTCAGTTGGTAAGAGCTTATGGCAGAGTTGAGTGTGGTGCAGACTGCATGAAGACACGGACCAAAGTTATCAACAGGGCACTGTGCAAGCTGCTGGTGGCTCAATAACGGTGTGGTTTCTGTTTACATGGAATGGATTGGGTCACCTGGTCCAACTGAACCGAACATTGACCGGAAATGCAGGCTACTTTGAGACCATCCGAGGCCATTCATGGGTTTCATGTTCACAAAGAACGATGTCATGACACCGTGCTATACCTGTTCGCGATTGGTTTGAAGAACACTCTGAACAATTTGAGTAAATGTTTTGGCCATCCAAAATGCCCAGCGTGAATCTCATCCAACATTTATGGAACATAACCGAGAGCTCATTCGTGCACAATATCCTGAATCTGCAACACACTCGCAATTATGGACGACTGAAGATTTTACATGGCTCAGTATTTCTGCAGGGAACTTCCAACGACTTGTTGAGTCCATTCCATGTCGAAGTGCTGCTCTACTTCGGACAAAAGCGGGTCCGACACGGTATTGGGAAGCATCGTATGACTTTTTCCACCACAGAGTGTGTTCCACATCTCTTCCTGCACCACTGGACTGACGTAAACATATCTCTTTCGCTGTGGGGCAACAGTCGCTGTGGGGGTAAGAACCACTTAGCTACCGCAGTTTAGGAGATATAACATCATAAAAAATGGGGTTCGTCGAAAAGTGCCGCATTGTATATAACTTTTAAATTTATTACCTCTTTGCTACTAACTCTATTCATAACATTTTCTCCAGAGGGTATCCACACACACCGTTGAATGTACCTACACAAATAAATCATTATATGACACATAGTTCAAGAGATATGACTTCATAAACACTGAGTACGCATCACGCACGAGATTTTAATACATTTATTATTTACCACCAAGATACTGCCACAGTTGAGTCAGCTTAAGGAGATCCCTGACACGTGGCACAGCTTATGACAAATTTTAAGTGCGAAGCGCAAACGGCAGTAGGTGAAAAGCAATAGCCGTCTATAGAGCTACGAGGAGGCGTTGCCATAGAGACGTTTACAAAACCGTTAAATAAACATTACAGTGAATTTGTATTTTGCGTACTATGCTTCTTAATTAGGATACAGTACTTGTACATTGCTAATTATGCATATTTCTTTGTAGAATGTTTCATACTTTCAAAGGTATTTTTGCAAATACGTGGAAATAGAATTTTTTCGATATTACGCTACAAATTCCGTTAGTTTTTTTATTTAGTTTCTAATAACAAATTTGAAAAATCGAATACCCGGACAATTTAGGGGTTGTCAGGTTGTCGTTCAATCAATTACCGAAGCAGAATAATGAGACAAATGAAATATTTAAGTAATTTAATTTAGATTATTTATAAATCACAGACTAGGGATTATCAGAAATTTGAGATAATTTAACAGTTAACATTTCTTTCATTCTACACTAATCAGTAAAACTATAATCCACGGTATTTTCCCCTGTAGCTGTGCCTAGAGCTAAACATCTCATTCACATGTGGTGGGGTGCTGACTTGTCTTCGGACGGACACATGGGAAAACACAGAGGATATAGATCAACGACAAAATATCAACACTTTGTTAATCTTTACTGAAAATCTATAACCAGCGTTTTGAGCAGTGTAGTGGAACTACAGCATAGTGTGTGCAGTGCATGTAGTGTCTGCAATGTTGTGCGTGCGTGCGCGCGCGCACGCGTTTGTGTGTGTGTGTGTGTGTGTGTGTGTGTGTGTGTGTGTGTGTGTGTGTGTGTGTGTGTGTAATATTAACAATAGTAATAGTGGTAGTAGTTGTAGTGTCGAATGGGAAAATACGAATAAATAGTATACTAGCATTTTTCGACATTACTGATTAGGTTGTTTATTAACACCCAAATACAAAAAAATTGTATGTACGCAACATACAAGGCCCTTGCCAGCTAAACCTGCCTGTAGTAATGAAAGTGTGAATTAATTACATTTTTGTTTTGTCTCTCTGTGTGCCAACAAGCTTTAAAGTGTCACTGTGTGAACGATCTCTGGTGGAATTAACGGACGAGAGAATCACTTTTATGTGGTGTTTCTTCACCAGAAACCTCATCGGAGTTCTATAATACAGCAAATCGCCAATATGTGCTGATCACTATGTTTAAATCCATTTACCCGCTGATAAAACGTCTTCAGTGCTTATGCAGAACCTATCTGACCTTATCGGTAAACTTCTGAAACTGATCCGCCGCCAATGAGGATCCTGTGACGAGGCTTGCAAGCTACAAGAAACATCTACGCGTCATATCTGTTTCAAAGCGTGGTTTCGAAGGGTATACTAATTACCCTTATTAATAGTCATCGCACATAACTGAAAATCCATATTAATCCACCCACGTGATATGGAAAAGAATTTGCTAGCAGCTTCTCACGAAAAACCGTATACGTGACATAGATTAATAAAGCATTCAACATGAGTAATGTTTTTTAACTGGTACTTGAAGATAAGTAACTTATTCCTGGTGTCAAATCGGCACTATCATAAGCTAAACTCACGTAAAAACACAACCGAGACGTTTGACAGTTGGGTAATTACTTTCCGCTTCATAGCTAAACTCTGCACCGTGAGCGTTGCACAAGTGGCTGACTACAGTGCAGTGGTAGTCAGGTCGGCCCTGTTTCGGTGTGGCTTTGTGAGCTCTACGGTATGTTGTCAGAACTCTCCAAATAGAGGAACGGGCCGCCGTGACAAAACTAGAAACTCTGCTCAAGTTTAAGTAGCAGCAAAACACGAATTCTTTTAAATCCATTAATGAAAACAAAGGATTCGTCATATCACAGTCAACAAATAATCCTTTCGCGAATTCCATCTTACAGTTGGCAAATGTCGTTTGGAATTTTCCTAAATTGTACCATTACTTTACCCATAACATGGGTATTTAAATGTACTCGGCGCACAAATTGTTAGGCATCAACGATTTCAGGGAAAGTGCTGGTATTAATGTTCGTTTTAAAGAGGTTATACATTATTAAAAGATATGGTAGCTTTTAATTCACATATTTTCATCTTATAAATGCATTATTTCACATTTCTGTTGCATATGCTACTTACTCCAGTGAAACCTTGGAGGTAGAGGGCAAAAGCCTACAACTGCGCTACAGAAAAGTATTGTTTTCGTACAACAGCGTGGGATTAATTCTACACAGAAAATAAATGAGTCAAATGGGCATTTCAGACACTAAATTAATTTCCATAGTCAATGTGATGACAGCACCTGGAAAATAAAAGCTAATGATGTTGTGTATTCGTTGGAAAATGGAAATAAAACAGAAGGAAGAGCAGGCGTAGCTCTCCCAGGTCACAGACGGGCGAAATTAAAGTATATTACTCGATGGTTATTGTTTTGTTCAGCACATACAACGACGATGCTGTGCAAATCATGAACAAAAGCTAAAGGCTGCGCCGTGTAAGCCAAACCGTTTGCTGTAAATGTTCCACATCTCGAGTTACCTTTACATTAGGAACAGCTGCAGAGTGGCAGGAACAGGTTTTATTGACATGCCACCCGTGTCATATTATGTATTGTGCAGCTCCGCAAGCGTGTAAATGAGATGAAAGAACTTCGTATGGACACAATAATAAAAAGGCGTCGCGAGATACCACCATTGAATTTTATAAAATGGAGAGTTGTTGAAACATTTCGGACTGAAAAGATGACACCATTTTTGCCCCAGTGGCGCTGGAAGTTTATCGACCAGTGCGAACGCAGGCTTAGATTTACGGGCAGTATATGCAGTAGGCAATGAATCACTTGAATTGTTCAGCAAACATTTTGATGAGCGATGGTCGTGATTATCCGCCATGTTTGCCGGCTGGGGCATTAGCATTAAATTTGGCTTTTCTCGTCTACTTGCCTAAACATGGAAATTCATTAGTAAAGATGCCCTCTCACCTTGAAGTCAAGCTCGATATCACCACTGTTGTTAGAGGTTGATCTCTTGCTCTACTTTACCATGTGTTGCGTAATTACTGATGTGTTGTGATCGGCCACTACTCTGCGAGACACCATTCTCTTGTATAGAAGAAATAAGTATAGACCGGAAGGCATTGAAGAGGATGTAGAGGAGTTACAGAAATTTGTGCAAGAAACAAACAATGTCGGATGTAGGAATATGACAAAGCAGACCTTAAAGTAAATAGAAATGCTAAAGATTGGTGAGGGTTAAATATTTTACTGTTGTTCTCGTTAAACATGTATTTCATGCTGTCGTGCTGGAACAATAAAGAAAATAAGCAAATTTTAAGGAAATAGACGATCAAAGGTTGAGGAAAACTATAAGCGCTAAACTGTCATTTTGTGGAGTGGTCATAAAACGCAACAAAACGTTAAGCATGAGAATGTGTCACCCGCAGAGTTATATTATTTTATTCTTGCATTAGTGGCAGTGCATACACCTCGATAGAAATTCGTATGTGGAATAACTAATAGCTTATAGGTACGCAGTTACTAAGTGGTCTGTTAGTACTTGTTTTCAAATAACACTGTGTGCAGTGAAGAGACGGTCGAAAGTACGAGGGGCGTTCAGAAAGTAAGCTCCGATCGGTCGCGAAATGGAAACGACTATGAAAATCCGATAAAGCTTTGCACAGATGTGTTGGGTAGTGTCTCTAGTATAACCCCAGTTAGCATCACGTCGCTCTTCTCATTTCTGAGCTCGCAGTGAGTGCGTAAAGATGTCTAGAAAATAGTGTCTGCCGCCAAGTACGAGGGCCTGGTGAGAAATTTCGCCTGAAGCTATGCAGCTAATATTACATAACTGTCGTGCTGTTTCGTCTTCACGACAATTCTCAGCCGCATTCTGCAGGGGCAATGAAGATGCTCCTGCATCGTTTTCAAATGGAAATGTTAGATTACCCACAATACAGTCCGCAATTGTCTCCCCCTGAGTTTCATCTCTGGTCACATGAACCGCTGTCTTTGAAGACAACATTTTGACACAGACAACGAGGTGTAGGCCGGCGTGGAGAATTGGCGGAAAGCACTGGCGGCTGCCTTCTATGATGAGGCTATTGAAAAGTTGGTACAACGCTATGACAAAAGTCTAAGTCAGAACGGCGACTACGTAGAGAAGTAGCTGAAAGGTGTAGCTAATTGTTACAAGTAAAACATTTCTGATGTTCACTGTGGTTTCAATTTGGCAATCAATCGGAGCTTACTTTCTGAACAGGCCTCGTATAAGGAGAACGATGTTGGTGGAGGACTACAACAGACAAACTGTTGGCACCACTGGTTATTAGTAATTGTACGATCTGAAGAGTGTTGTGACTGAGAACTAATCACATTTGGACGTTGTGTGATACTAAGCACTCCCACTGAGTACACTATTATTGTGCTCGAGAGACCAGACAGGCGCAGTAGTTTACGAAACACACTTCAGTCCGCTGAGCGCTGAGTACAATGCTGTACGAGCGGGAAGCAAGTGCCTCTACTCAGCAGGCCCTCGGCCACTAGGATGTCAACAGCGACTTTTAGGACGCAATCCCAAAACAATGAGGCCTGTCACTGTTTGGTCATATTTCACTGAGACTCCGGCAGCTATGCAGCGTTTCACAACAGCAGATTTGCAGAACAGAGTGACGTGCTCCTCTTTTAGGACGTCCTAGTCAAGAATAAAGACGACGTCAATATGGCAAATGATGTATACGTGAAAACCACAGACACCGATCGCAAAATATTGGTCTACGAAATCTCCTGCCAATGAGGCAACGAATATATTGGGGAAGCTGTGCTCGTGGTAGAGCTGAGGTGCCGTGAAAATCTGCGTTGCACTGAATTACGCCAAATTAGCAATCACCTGTAGCCGACCGGAGTATAAAAAACTGGCCATACTACAGATTGCAGAAAAGCTATATATTTATGCAGGCTTTTCTTCTCGGATTGCGTGGTTAAAGAAGCCATTGAAATTGGGGACGAGGAATGCATAATTAATAAAGAGAGCGGCCTGCAACTAAGTCATACACTGATCAGAGAAAAAGCAAAGCGATCCCATACAGCGTGGTGCACAGTCGATGGCGGTTGCAAGGATGCTGGGGGACCGTGGGTAGCAGCTGGGTGTCCTTGTAAATCCGAGGAGCGGCACTGGTACGTCGATTACACCTTAATCATTTGGTGCTACGGCCAGGAACAGTTCGGTGAGTTCCGAAGACATTTGATACGTCCCCATGCCAACACCGAATATACTACCGAGTCAGAAAAGTTCGCCAGATACGCTGGTTACGAAGAGTGGGGAAAAGTTGGACTACAGAAACCGACACAAACGGACCATTACCCACATAATCTTTCAAATCATCTCCTGAGCCAGATAACACGTAGGATTAAGATGCTTGTAGCGCGCAATTTGGATATGTGTGCCGCAGAACTTCGGAAAGCCCTGGAATGAGTTCCTAGGAATACTCTGTACTCTATCAGTTATGTAAGAAGTGTCACGACACCTAACGCCATGTGAAGTGACTCGCTGGAAGAAGAAATGACGGCTATGGTCTTTCTGCCATACTTCTGAAAGTGATGGGGAGAATCAGCTATAAAATGCGTCAAAAGGGCATAATGATTATACCGAAGCCGAAAAGAATATGAGACACTGTCTGAGATACGTTAAGCACAAAAGGTGCCAAATCATACAGTGTAGGTGGGGAAAAGTCTCTTGAAATATCTAGGAGATCCATCAATGCCGAGATAATCGAACAGGGGCCGTGCGGGATTAGCCGAGCGGTCTAAGCGCTGCAGTTGTGGACCGTGCGGCTGGTCCCGGCGGAGGTTCGAGTCCTCCCTCAGGCATGGGTGTGTGTGTTTGTCCCTCGGATAATTTAGGTTAAGTAGTGTGTAAGCTTAGGGACTGATGACCTTAGCAGTTAAGTCCTATATGATTTCACACACACATAATCGAACATGAACTGTAGTGACGAAAGTGTCCAACGGGCAAAATATTTCGGTAAGCGACCATTTTACCATCAACAGGTGCGCAGACGAACTGAGCGCCGAGGCCCGGGCGCCAGGAATTTATATCCCCCCCCCCCCCCCCCCGCCTCCCTACTTTGAGGTGTTCCAAACGCGGTTCGCGCCCAGGCGCAGAGCATCCAGCAAACGTTCAGTTCAGGGTCCGCGCCCGGTGGCTCCTGCCGTCGGCGTCTTCTTAGTACCTCTGTCTGTTCTCGAAGTCAGCTCATGGTGAGATATTTTCTTTCTCCTTTCAATCAGATTCAAAGCCGTTTCACAGGCCTTACTAACGATGTAACCGCTATCTCGACTGATCCGATGTTCCCATATTCGAATCTCAATAGATTATTTAAGGGGAGCCGGAGGTGCCTATGCTGCCCATGTTAAAATCACTAAGTTTGAGGAACATTTATGAATAAACTACCAAATAGAAAAATTTGAATTTTTTTAGATATAGAGTGGTTTAGTATTGCAGTTATGACAGAGGGATTTTGGAGTATCTTTTCTAGTTTCCTTCCAATTTTTTTTTATTAATGACCCAAATTTTTTTACATATAATTGCTTTAGAATTAAACTGAAATGAAACTACTGAACATATTGCCAAATGGCTGTCTTACAATGTACGTTTGACCACTATGAGTTCTGTATAAAAATTTCATCTCTCTAGCTTGAGTGGATTTTGAGAAAATGTTCCTTATATTCGAAAAATTCTAATTTACGGGAAATGGCTATCAAAGTTTCTCAATACATTCCTGCACTATAGGATGGATTATCAGGGCCTTCTTCTTCATCCTCCAAAAGCTTCCTCTTCTGTCTTCTTTTCTGGCCTGTTGTTCCATCATACTTCATATGCCTTTCTCTTCTTTCTGCTCCCCTTATCCATTCTCTGTCAATATTTCTTAGTGCTCATACAGTGTTCACCCCAGCTGTAAATCCTAATGCCTTCAGAACTTCACGCTTCACACTGTTCCCTTGGTTGTAGGTTGCTATTGCATCATAAATGCCAAAGTGCAGTGTTTTTACGCTTAGAAACACTCATGTAGTTATCACTTTCCAAATCAAATTGTTTACGCTCTCATTAGGATTCTGCGTCTTTCCGTGTAGACATTTGTGTAACAATTCTGGCTGTGCTAAGTCATGCAAAATTGGTTTTATTGCATTTATCACAGCTGCTGTTAAAAGTATGTTTGTGATCATAGTCCTTTTTTGCATTATATTTGCACCAGGAATCTTTTGGGCACAGGCTGTGTTGAGGGTATTCATTGGAAGTGTCAGTATGAAGGAATAATGCCCACACTGCTTTTCGCATTTCACTAACATTACTAGTATTTGGCCTTATAGCATACCCATAGTATCTCTGTAGACGTTCAATCACCTCATCAGTAAGCCTGCCTCTCGCTCCTATTGTCTTTCCATCACTGAGCTTACTTGAACCCAAAGTTTGTTTGAACCTTCAAAGCTGTGCACCCATACGCTTTTGCACATGCCCAATGCCTTCCAACTTTTCAACTACAAATTCATTTCCATATGGTTTCAGTTCCTCTATAGTCTAAAAACCTTTGGAGTCACTATCCCCAAGGTAGTATTTGTACCTAACGTTGTATCTGGGAACTGAACGTTCAAAAATTTGTTTCACTCCATCCACATCCATTGCTCCACTTGATCCACTAAAATTTGCCTCATAGGTTCCACTGTGCCCTCCTTTGATTTTATTTTTGCACCTACAGTGTTTTGATAATATTGCAACATCTATCACTTTTGCACTATCACCACAAGTAGCAGTTACAACCCCATTCAGGGATTTATGACCCCTCTTTTGCCAGGAACCATCTAATGCCACTACCAAATCCCTAGAACCACCGCTCATTTCTACAGATTCCTCCATTGCTTCCTTCATCGTGTTCAAAGCCACATCTTCAACAGAGGATCCTACCAGTTCACAGTAGTACTCAAATTTGCTTGGAGGCGATGGCAAGTTCATAATACCACAAAACAGTTTACCAGCAGCAGACCTTTTTCCAATGGATCGAAGACCATACACAAGTCGAACATTCACATCATACACTCTAGATCGTAGATTCACTGGCATGTGAATTGTAGAAAGTCACTTGATACTTGCAACATGCACAGATTATCTTCATCTCACAAGCTAAACCAAAGTGCTTTGTTATCTCTAGTCCCACTCCTACACTTGATCACATTTTGCACAGAACACATTCTTTCAGCACAGAAGATAATAATCCAATATTCAGTACTTCGTTTAATATCATCACTGTCACTAACATATTCACGAAATCTGTCACTTACACCAGTCAGCTTCTTGCTAGAAGATGTCACAGGGTCATGGCCGGCCATGTGTTGCTTACAAGGAAACCTCCCCATCGCACCCCCCTCAGGTTTAGTTATTAGTTGGCACAGTGGAGAGGCCTT
Organism: Schistocerca serialis cubense; assembly: GCF_023864345.2. Lineage (NCBI taxonomy): Eukaryota > Metazoa > Arthropoda > Insecta > Orthoptera > Acrididae > Schistocerca > Schistocerca serialis. The sequence continues at coordinate 547,226,500 of NC_064644.1, forward strand.
GAAACACTGAACACAGATCAATCGAGAAAACAGGAAGAAGTTGTGTGGAACTATGAAAAAAATAAGTAAAATATACAAACTGAGTAGTCCATGCGCAACATATCCATCAGCATGGATAATGCGAGATCAGGAGCGCCGTCGTCCCGTGGTTAGCGTGAGCAGCTACGGAACTAGAGGTCCTTGGTTGAAGTCTTCCCTCGGGTGAAAAGTTTAATTTTTTATTTTCGCAAAGTTATGATCTGTCCGTTCGTTCATTGACGTCTCTGTTCACTGAAATAAGTTTAGTGCCTGTGTTTTGCGACCGCACCGCAAAACCGTGCGATTAGTAGACGAAAGGACGTGCCTCTCCAATGGGAACTGAAAACATTTAACCGCAAGGTCTTACGATTCCTCCACAGGAAAACACGTCTGATATATTCTATAAGACACTGGTGACGGCATGTGCGTCACATGACGGGAATATGTTGTCGACCCACCTAACTTGTACACTTGGCGAATGGGTAAAAAGATTCTTCTACCTTGCCCGATTTAGGTTTTCTTGTGGATGTGATAATCACTCCCAAAAAAGTGATGAAAACATAAGAGTTTGTCACATAAACTGCAACAAGTGAATGCAACAGTTTCACAGTCACACAATTTTCACTGTGCTCTGTCAAAACATATGTTTTTAACTTTTTCAAATTTTTCCTTGTGTAGACCGTCAAATCCTGCATACGTCCAAGCAAATCTGAACATGTCCTGGAATATCGGAAAGCGAAGCTGATTCTGTGTAAGTGCCTGAACTTTCATAATTGTCTGAAAATAAAAAATTAAAATTTGCACTCGAGGGAAGATTCGAACCAAGGACCTCTCGTTCCGCAGCTGCTCACGCTAACCACGGGACCACTGCGCTCTTGACCACACGTTATCCTTGGTGTTGGATATCCTACGCATGGATTACTCAGTTTGTATATTTTGCTTATATTTTTCATAGTTCCACGCAACTTCTTCCTGTTTTCTCGATTGATCTGTGTTCAGTGTTTCAAGGCCTATCCACTGTGCCAACTTATAACTAAATCTGAGGGGGGTGCGATGGGGAGGTTCCCTTGTTAGCAGAAGAACGCACGGTTTCAGTAATTGTAGTATCGCAACTTGGTATTAGTGTTAATTTTCTTTTCCCAACGTTCTTCCTCTTCTTATATACACGGTTACTAAAACGTGGCATCGTAACCAGAACAACGCTTTACACAAGAAGTATAATACTACCAACAACAGGCGCAACACTGAACTAATTCGAAACGGTAAACAGCAAAGAGACGATGTTCCGCGCTCTTAGCGCTTCATTTCTCACAGAAAACAACGTAGCCAACCCGTGCACACTCGCTGTATGCGTAACATAAAGCGTTGTATGCGTAACAGGCCGAGAAAATCCCAAGCAGCTCGCCAGGAAGTCACGAGAGGGTGTTAGATGCATTCAGCGGCCGCTCATTTCCTCTGCAGGCGTGGGGGAAAATGGTAATAACTCCACTTCTAGGGCGAGTAGAACAATAATTCAAAGTTTACATTAAAGAGGAATGTTCCAATTAATTATCGGTAGCAAAAAAAAAACGTAATTTTTTGGATTTGACCACCTCCGGCTCCCCTTAATGACACAGTCCCAGTATTTGGACGTGTCAGAAACTTGGGCTGGTCGTAGTTATTCTGTGTAATTTCGAGAAGGAATGTTCAGCAACCGCCGACTTGTTAGGCTACAGTAATCTGGTGTATCGTTGATTTCTTGGCAGCGATCTTCAATAGTACGCCCCGTTTGACCCATGTAAGTCATGCCACATTCACAGGGGATCTGGTAGACCCCGGATTTCCGTAATCCTAGATCCTCCTAGACAAACGGATCTGAATCTGAATAGTATAAAGAAGTTATCTCACCATGAACCGCGAACGGAACTGATGCTGGACGCTCCGCACCTGGTCGTGGACCGCGTTTTGAACACCTGGGGGAGGGGGAGAGGGGAGGGGAGGGGAGGAGATGAAAACCCGGCGCTGGCGCCTCACCGGTCAGTTCGTCATCGCGATGGCAAAATGGTTCAAATGGCCCTGAGCACTATGGGACTTAACTTCTGAGGTCATCAGTCCCCTATAACTTAGAACTACTTAAACCTAACTAACCTAAGGACACCACACACATCCATGCCCGAGGCAGGATTGGAACCTGCGACCGTAGCGGTCACGCGGTTCCAGACTGTGGCACCTAGAACCACTCGGCCGGCTGATGATGGCAACGTGGTCTCTTGCCGAAACACTGTGCCCGTTGGACTCACACCCGGATGTACACGTGTGAACTATTTCATCATGAAATACGCCGGGAGAAATTAAAGAATCGCGTGAACTGTATTGTAGGCACGTACTGGTGGATAAACTGGCCGTGTGGAGCACGCGCGCTGTGACACCGACCATGTAATAAAATTCGCCAACACTCTGATTATAACTGAGGAAAGGAGATGCCGGAACTGTTTCTTCAGGGACAATATAAGGACGTATTAACATGACAACAGTTTTAACAAGAAAGTGTAAAGTCTCAATGTAAACGGATCTTGGGCTCCCAGGCTGCAGTGAAAGACAGCTGCAGATAACAAGTGAAGTATCGCAGTGATGATGAGCAGAAAATGTCTTTCCGACGTCCGCACGGCAAGTATATATAACCTTCAGTCGAGGGCTCGACTGTAGTGTATCACTAGAAATGGAGGATGCATCTTAATTAAAGTAGACCATTTGTGCAGGTGAAATGTCAGAAACATAATCGAAGAAACATCGGCCGAAGATAACCGAGAAGATCCAACGGGCATAAATCCTCTATAATTTGTCAAATAACAATTGAATGAAAGAATAATTGTGCTAAATAACAGTTGTGCCACTCAAAAACACTTTTCTTCATGGTTGTCTTCTGTTCTTTGTGTTAAATGTGTCGTCTACTTGAATAATTTGCACTAAAATATACTCATGTTCGTGTAAACACGTATTTCCCTATTTTTCATGATGTAACAATCATGTTCATATCATATTCCGTATTTTTCAATGTCATTTAAAGGCAACCCATAATTATGGCAGTTCCCAGTCAACATCCTAGCGGGAAGTATTTGAAAACACTTGCCAAAAGTTACGAAGAGTTAAAACGTTAAACAAGACTCACCTTTTGTAGGATACGTACTGCGTGTTTTGGCTGTAATAGGAGTGGACGCAGAACATAGGTTTGAAACTTAGTTCATCGAAAACGCAGACAACCTTAGTCTCTCACAAAAGACTACTATGCTACAGTTCAATAAATCTATTCCACATCTAATCCTAAACGGCACAAAAATAACTTTTTCTACTTCTGCAAAGAACTAAGAGATAATTTTGGAGCATTAGGTAGACTGGACCGAACAACCAAGAAGATGCCATCACTTCATTCATTACAGAAATCTAATAATTAAAAAACTAAATAAATAAAAAAAGTTCCTCTCGAAACGAATCTCGTGGACCCACTAAGACTCTCTGAATTTATTTATGGTTATACTGTTAATTGTGGAATTTCGTATGAGAACTGACCCGGACTATGAGTGACGACGATTGCTTGGGAGCGTCACGTCTGTGATGTTGGCTGTTTTGTATGTCTTCTATTGCTACGAACAAGGCTACGTGCCGACAAGCGCAGACGCTATTTGCCCCATCGTCTTTTCAGTCACTGAACTTTCTCTTATTCATGTTCAACCCTTACGCTGTTATCTGAACAGCACAGCAGAAATTCTCTTTCTCGACAAGGAGAATTCTTTCTGTACCTCTTCATAGTTCTCTCTGCATTCTTAAAATCATTTTCTCTATCAGTAACCCGTATTTTGAATCATCATCCTCAACATATAACATACAATGGAAATTAAATTTATTTCAACTTTCGAAATACAAAAACTGATTCATCTTCCATTACAGTAGCTATGGCTTCCATATCTGTCTTCATCTCACTCCTCTCGAAATACATCTCTTCACCCCTTTCCCCCCTGCATGTCATACTGTCCGCTATTCGAAGTCTGCTCTTTCTAAACAAGTGTTGTCACTGTTATTTCAATATTCGCCTCCTTCATTATCCTTTCTATTTCTGATGAGCTAAAAACGGCTTCAAATGGTCTAAACACCATTTCATTGTTATTCTTAATGCGCTTTAATATTATTATTATCATTATTATTGAAACTTCCTGGCAGATTAACACTGTGTGCCGGCCCGAGACTCGAACTCGGTACCTTTGCCTTTCGCGGGCAAGTGCTCTCTTGGGCGTAAGTAAGGCTTGGGTAGCTCAGTTGGTAGAGCACTTGCCCACAAAAGGCAAAGATCCCGAGTTCGAGTCTCGGTCCGGCACACAGTTTTAATCTGCCGGGAAGTTTCATATCAGCGCACACTCCGCTGCAGAGTGAAAATTTCATTCTTGAATCATTATTATTAACGATGCCAGTTACCATTGTTATTAGACGAGCGTACTGTGCAGGGTGGGTCAAATAAAAGTGGCCCGGACATGTTGAAACCGTTTGTAGCAGCGTTCACGGGTGAGGAGAAGACTTGCAGTTACTTTCAACAGGATGGAGCAACTGCCCATACAGCCGGCCGAACCTGGAGCACATTTACAAAATCTTTACGCCTGACAGAGTTGTTTGGAAAGGCCAGTCCGGTCGCGGCCCTAGCTTGCCATTCAGGCCACTCGATCTCTTATTGGGCGACTACACTGTGTGGGGAGCCCTTATGTCTAAGACATATCGCAACAACCCTCATATTATTCAGGAAGTGCAGCAGAACATTTCGAATACGATTGCAGCAACTCCAGCAGTCCACTTTCGATCCGCCTTCAGCAACTTGCTGCCGTGGGCCCAAAACTGCCAAGAGATTAATGGTGGTCAATTTCAATACCTGCTATAGTTAGGTTAGTACTGTATTTCCTTTCCTCTGCTGCGTTTCTTTGTACCCTGAATCTCTGTACTCTGGCCACTGTTATTTGCTTCTGTACTTTATATAAGAATATACAGCCTACAGTTGCAGGTTATCTTTTTCGTTTACCTAGGTTTCAACGTTAGTAATAACGTCTTCTTCAGAACATAAAATATTATTTGAATGTTTGCCTAAAACAGGCCATGTCACACGTGTGAGTCATACAACGAGACCCATACAATGGGCTTAAAGTGAATTTCTACAACTTGTTTAATAGAAGTGACAAAACCCTGTGGTTATGCATCAAGTTTTATAAAGCTGACTTAGGACATGGCCGGTTTTAGGCAAACATTTAAATAATATTTTATGTTCTGAAGAAGACGTTATTACTAACGTTGAAACCTAGGTAAACGATAAAGTTAACCTGCAACTGTAGGCTGTATATTCTTATATAAACAATATCAGTTGCTGTCGCTGCATAAAAATGTTAAAACTTATGACTTTCGTACTTTGATACATTTTTCAGACTTCGTCCTATAATGGAAGATTAACATATTATCATATTCAATGTTTAAATGATGACTGACACTTGTAAGCGCTGCAGCCTTTTTCTGAAATTACAGAAATTACTCCAGAAAATTAAGGTTCTCCAGAGTGGAAACATGTTCTAAGGTACAACATGGTGACACACTTATGAATATGTGTTGTGTTGAAATTTATACGCATTACATTCTACAGAATCTTGCCAATACTGTATACATTACTACTCTACAACACACCAACAACTATAGGTGAAATCTTATTAAGCAGAAGTATTATCAAAGAACTGATACCAGTTAAATATATATTGCAATACAAGCCATTGAAAGCTAATACAACTTTTCATTTTCAATACAGCTGAAAGACATTAAACAAACTTAGTTCGTTTGCATGTATATCTTGTTTCATGGTAAAAGAGCTTCTTCTCTTTCATGTAGAAGATGGAGCACGACTGAGAAATTTTGCCTAACTGTCCACATGTTATAAGGGATGTAAAGCGTAATAGTGCAGATACTTCTCTTGCCGACTGCGGGCGGCGTATTGGACAACATTATATCAGTATTTACGCCAATCGCAAGCTAATAACTATAGTTATTACGAGTGGAACGTTTTTAAAAAAAAAAGGTTCAAATGGCTCTAAGCACTATGGAACTTAACATCTCTGGTCATCAGTCCCCTAGAACTTAGAACTACTTAAACGTAACTAACCTAAGGACGACACACACGTCCATGCCCGAGGCAGGATTCGAACCTGCGACCGTGGCGGTCACGCGGTTCCAGTCTGAAGCGCCTAGAACCGCACTGCCACACCGGCCGGCGGAACGTTTTCAGTTTGGTCAATACCTCCAAGTACATGTGGCAAGAAGAAGCGATTAACCCCTATTTTCCTATCGGCAGCAGGTCAGGTGTTGAAGTATCGACAAGTAGAGCCAAAATTGACAGTGTAAACTGACAGGTACGATCCACTTTGTGTCGCAGTTACGACCACGGAGGAAACATCTGACAGAGGATTATGGGACGTGTCTGTGAGAAGACTGCTCGCCAAAAAGAAAGAAAAAAAAAAAAACAACCAGTTCACTTTTGTGTGCACGTATCACGGTACCACGCATAAAAACATCTGCACTTATACCTGTTACACTTTGTATAAATACGAGGGGTGGAACTTTATTAGTGGCAACTATTTAATTACAGCCCGTACAAAATAGATACGTGTTTCAAAGTGTTACTGACCTTCAAAGTCGTCACCGGCATTGTGTATAACCCGTTGCTAGCGATATGGAAGTTATAGGATACTCTTAGCAGTTCCAGTTGTGTTGACAGTTCGAGCGGCGCGGTCTATTGCCGACGAATTTGTAGCAGTTCTGAAGCGAATGCCGTGAAGTGTTCCCTTCAGTTTAGAAATCGAGTTGAACCCACGAGGGCTTAAGTCAGGGGAGTGCAGTAAGTGGTATAGCACTTAGCAGCCCCATCAGTCAAACGAATCAGTAACAGCTTGCACTGCACGTTCTTGAGCATTCTCCTGCAAAATGATTGTCTGGTTCTGCACAAAGTCTCACCACTTTTGTCTCTACGCTGTTCATTGTTGGAACACAATCTACTACCAGCTTAGGGACAGAAGTGATGACACTTTCTGCTGGACATGGCCATCATTTTGCAGGACAGTGCTCAAACACGTACAGTGCAAGCTGTTACTGATTTCTTTGACTGATGGGGCTTCTAAGTGCTATACCACCTACCGCACTCCCCTGACTTAAGCCCTTGTGATTTCACCTCGATTTCTAAACTGAAGGAAACACTTCACGACATTCGCTTCAGAACTGCTACAAATTCGTCGGGCAATAGACCGCACCGCTCGAACTGTCAACTGCACTGGCACTGCTAAGAGTATTCTACTTCCACATCGCTGGAAACGGGTTATACATAAAGCTGGTGACTTGTTTGAAGGTCAGTAATACTTTGAAACACGTATCTATTTTGTACGAGCTGTAAATAAGTAGTTGCCAGAATTAAAGTTCCAACCATCGTAGTTCTAAAAATGTATTGCATTTTACTCACTGAAAATTCTGTACCTGAGAAATTAAAAATATATTCCTAACAGCTTTAATATATTAAACAGCACTTAAAAGTGTGTAATACCAAATATGTAAGAATACTACGCAAAACGTCTAACAACAACAAAAATTGTGGAAAATTCCAGAAACTGCTTATGGCCGTCTCTAGTGCGCATTACTTCATGCGATTCTAAAACCAGTCACTACACTACAGTATCGGCCAAAAGACTCCATGTTTTCCCCGGTGCACCATCCCCTAGTTACAACACTCTCCCTATTATTACGCACTGTTATTATTTCCCTTGGTAATTATAACTTTTCTAAAATGTTCACATGTGTGCGAATTCCTAAGGGACCAAACTGCTGAGGGCATCGGTCCCTAGACTTACACACTAATTAAACTAATTTAAACTAACTTATTCTAAGAAGAACACACACCCATGCCAGAGGGAGAAATCGAACCTCCGGCGAGAGAGGCCACGCAATCCGTAACATGGCGCCTCAAACCGCGCGGCCATCAACGCGCCTATACTTTTTCTTATTATAACTTGTAAGAGAAACATAATTGCACCAAAAGTATACACAGAAACTGAGAAAGTTTTTATAGTAAATTATGGTATGTGTTGTTCACGGCCAGGCAAAGTATGCAGTTAACAATAGACGAATAACATTAACATCTTCGCCAAAAAATAATGTGCTCAAAGCAAATAACTATCATTATCCGTCAGCACATATACTAGGTAATACCGGAGAGAAATTACATTTTATATTCATATTATCTTATAACAAAAGAATTCGATCGTTTTCGTGAGGAAAATCATTTCACGTGGAACCAGTAAAGTCCCGAGCCGTTAATACCGGCTAACCCAGTGCGCCCCCCGACGCCTGAGAGATAGGTCGCCGTGCACGTCTCCAGAGAGAGCGCCTGGAGTTAGCGGCTCTGCTGCCTCCCTGCTGCCTTGATCGCGGCCGCCGCGTATGCAAAGCAGTCGGCTATTCTGCTCAAACTTGCTTCCCCGATAAGTAAACTTTGCTGTGCGTGCGACCGAGATATATGGCTCACGGTGACTGACGCATCTCCTAAGTTATTTATTCCTCAACTCGCTCGACGAAGAAAAATCGGATATTCGCGAGGATGTGCTCTTAACCCTATGAAACAAGTTTCAGGGGACATACATTCTGCAGACGAAAGTAGCCGATATGAAGGAGACTCGGTTACCGAACCCGACATAAATTTTCTGGAGGTAGAATGAAATCCTATCAGGATCGAAACACAGGCGTCCAGGAGATAGCCGTTGTTCCAAAAATTCAGCAAGCTAGCGAAACGCCAATGCGTATTTCCTGCCACCGTGCCGTAAAACACACACACACACACACACACACACACACACACACACACACAAACACACACGCACACACACACTCACACTCTTACACATACATACTCACACACACACACGCACATACACACACACATACGCGCGAGAGCAGAGAGAGAGAGAGAGAGAGAGAGAGAGAGAGAGAGAGAGAGAGACGAGAAGAAGAAACTAAACGTGTTGTTAAAAAATTTCTTACGAAAAAATGACACATATCTTGTATAAAGCAGCTCTCCTAGTTTTGTTTCGGAATTAGCGCTATGTAGCTGCAGAGTGCAACACCAGGAGCACGCATGACAGAACCTCTAGACATTGGATTGGATTGTTTGCGGGAAGAGACCAAACAGCGAGGGTATCGTTCTCATCGGATTAGGGAAGGACGGGGAAGAAAGTCGGCCGTGCCATTTCAAAGGAACCATCCCGGCATTTGCCTGGAGAGATTAGGGAAATCACGTGAAACCTAAATCAGGATGGCCGGACGCGGGATTGAACCGTCGTCCTCCCGAATGCGAAAATCTAGACAAATCATCCGGTACGCATTGTTGCATCGAGTTTGTTCGTGCCTAGAAATAAGCAACCCAGTTTTGAATCGAGACAGGATAGCATTCGTCACAGCACATGGGAAAGAAAAGTGTTAGTACAGTATTAGTTAACTGCAGAGGCGTGAATGGTGGGGTCCCGGAACAAGTCTCGCTAATAACGGTAACAATGCACACAGAGAAATCTGGCTAAAACGAGAGATGTCAACAGGACTGAAATTCTAAACTACGACTGAAATGTACACTGGAAATATCCGTTGAACGCTGGTGGTGGAGGTGTGCTAACAACAACAAAAATATACAATATCTAGTGAAATCAGTACAGGTAAACAATGCGAAGTAATCTTTGTGAATGAAGCGTTGAAGCAGTATCGAACACGGCCATCGGATGCTTTTATAGACCCCATCCTTCAGCAGCAGTAGCTGCGGAACATCTGAGGGGAAACACTGAAAACATCATTTTAGTCTCCCGCTCTACAGCTTGAAAGTTGGAACCTCCACCTAAAAATTACGTGACCGGAAAATGCTTTCCGCGTAAGTTTTAGGTGGAGGTTCCAACTTCCAAGCTGTAGATGAGGACACTAAAGTGATTACGATGGCTAGTAGGGATAGAGACTCGTGAGAATATGTTCTAAATGCCTTATCCAGGTACTCATGTAACCGACTCCTTAAGATAATATCTCAATTTTAGGTCTGTTAGTATCAAACAAGTCAAACTTTACGACTCAGAGTAGAACATGAATATATGATCATTAGGCCGTTATAGAATCACTGAATACGTCTGTAAATAGGAATAGAAAGAAAGGCAGGAAGATCCTTTTGCTTCCCAAGAATTAGAAGAAACAGAAATCCTAAGAAATCTTGGTCTTATGTTAAATCAATAAATGGATCGAACCCATTTCTCCAGACACTCTGTGAGCATAATGGCACTGAGGATGACACAGAAACCGCCGAAATACTAAGCATCTTTTTCCAAATGTGTTTCATAGAGGAAGATCGCACTGTAGTTCCTCCTTGAATCGTCGTACGAACTACACAATTACAGATATTTAAATAAATAACCAGAGGGTATAAAAGTAACTGAAATTACTCAACAGAGGAAGGTCATTGGATATGACGGAATAAAAATTCGATTCTACATAGACTATGGGAAAGAACTTGAACCTCTTGTAGTAGCAGCGTACCGTAGGCCTCTGGTAGACTGGACAAGGGGGAGGAGATTAGTGTTTCAAGTCTCGTCGACAGTGAGATCCTTAGAGGCGGAGCCCAAGCTCTGAGTAGGGAAAGATGGGGAAGGAAGTCGACCGTGCCCTTTCAATGGAACCATCCCGGCATGCGCACGAAGGGATTTGGAGAAATCACGGAAAACGTAAATCAAGGTGGCCGGACGCGGATTTGAAGAGTCGTCCTGCCGAATGCGAGTCCAGTGTGCTAACCACTGCGCCACCTCCCTCGTTTCTTGTAGACTGAGCTTTCATAATGATTGGAAAATAGCGAGGTCTTTCCCGCTTTCAAGAACAGTCGTCGTAGAAACGCAAAGTGCTATAGGCCTGTCTCTGACATCGGTCTGTTGTGGAGGTCTGGAACATGTTTTATTCCAACGTATTATTGCGCTTCAGCAGCCCGAAAATGTCCTTTGTACGGCTCAACATCGGTCCCTGGTTGATCGCGTCTTCCTTGATATTCGAAAGGCGTTCGTTACTGTGCCCCATGGCCACCCAATGAAGAAAATACGAGCGTACTGATTGAATACTTTCTGCCAAACAGAACAAGCATGTCATTCTTGATGCAGGAAAATCTTCAGACGTAGAAATAAATTCGGGAGTTCCCCAAGGGAGTGTTATAGGACCATTACTGTTCACAATACACGGGGTGTTTGGGTTTAAATGCAGATATTTTTATTGGTGACTTGGGGCAGTGTGCTGAAAAACAGTACATAGGTATTTACTTCTTCTGCGGAGTAATAATTATAGCTGTTAGGAGTTTATGTTTTTAAGTTCGTTAGTACCTCCAAGTATGTGTGCCAAGAGCAACTAAGCTTTAATGCTTATTTTCCTCTGAGCAGGAAGTCAGTTGTTGAAGTGTGGCTGCGTGGGCGCAAAAGGTTAGTCTATACTGACAAGCGTAGTCCACTTGGTTGTGCAGTTGCTACTGTGCGGAAAACTTCAGGCAGTAAATTATGTGATGAGTTTATGGGAAGACTGAGAAAAACAAAACTAACACCCTGAAGTGGGTGTGCATTAAGGCACCAATGATCACATTGTATGCGCTTCTGTCCGTAACACCGTGTACATAAATGACCTGGTCGATACCGTCAGAAATTCGATGACGCTTTTCGAGGATGATGGTTGCAGTGCTAGAAAATTTTAGCGAAATGCAGACAAAGCTGCAGAGGATCGGTACTTGTGCTGGTGTGACAAATGACTCTCAACATATACGAATGTAATATATTTCGAATACATAGAAAGAAAGAAGCATACGGCGTGATCTGCAGTGGAGCGATCATGTGAAATTAATAGCGGGTAGGGCAGATGCAAAATGCAAGATGTGCAAAACATCAACGCAGGCTAGAGGACAAGTGTAGCGATGTAGAAGCATATAAGATAGATACTGCCTGCAGGAGAAGTAGACAGACATTTGGAGAAAAGAGAACCACCTGTATGAAAAGCTCAGATGGAAGGCAGGTAAATGTAATGAGTATAAAGAGGGTCTATACAAGGGCGGTGTACTTGAGGGCAATATTATGGAAATGGAAGAGGACGTAGAAGAAAATGAAATGGGAGATATGATACTGTGAGAGGAATTTAACAGAGCATTGAAAGACCTAAGTCGAAACAAGACCCAGGGAGTATCGAATATTCCATTAGAGGTGCTGATAGCTTTGGGAGAGCCCGCCATGAGAAAACTCTTCCAACTGCTGGGCAAGATGTATGAGACTGGCGAAATACCCTCAGACCTCAAGAAAAGTATAATAAATCTAATCCCAAAGAAAGAAAGTGTTGACAGGTGTGAAAATTACGACCTATCAATTTAATAAGTCACGGTTGAAAAATACTAACAACAATTCTTTACGGATGAAGGGAAAACTAGTAGAAGCTGAACTCGCGGCAAATCAGTTTTGATTACGTAGAAATGTAGGAACGTGCGAGGCAATACTGACCATACGGTTTACCTTAGAACAAAGGTTAAGGAAAGGCAAACCTACGTTTCTAGAATTTGTAGACTTAGAGAAAGCTTTTGACAATGTTGACTGGAATACTCTCTTTCAAATTCTGTAGGTGGCAGGGGTAAAGCACAGGGAGCGAAAGGCTATTCACAATTTGTACAGAAATCAGACGGCAGTTATAAGAGTCGAGGGGCACGAAAGGGAAGCAGTGATTAAGAAGGGAGTGACATAGGGATGCCTATCGCCGATGTTATTCAATCTGTGTACTGAGCGAGCAGTAAAGGAAACAAAAGAAAAAATTAGAGTAGGAACTAAAATCCATGGAGAAGAAATAAAAACTTTGAGGTTTGCCGAAGACATTGTAATTCTGTCAGAGACAGCAAAGGAACTGGAAGAGCAGTTGAACGGAATGGACACTGTCTTGAAAGGAGGATACAAGATGAACATCAACAGAAGCAAAATGTGGATAATGGAAGGTAGTCGAACGAGAATCAGGTGATGCTGAGGGAATTAGATTAAGAAATGACACACTTAAAGCAGTAAATGAGTTTTGCTATTTGGGAAGCAAAACTAACTGGAGATGGTCGAAGTAGGGAGGATATAAAATGTAGACTGGCTATGGCTAGGAAAGCGATTCTGAAGAAGAGAAATTTGTTAACATCGAGTACATGGATGATAAATAGTTTAGACAAGACGAAAATAGAAGCTTTCTAAAAGCGCTGCTACAGAAGAATGCTGAAGATTAGATGGGTAGATCACGCAACTAATGAAGAGGTGCTGAATAGAATTGTTAAGGAGAGGGATTTGTGGCCCAACTTGAGTAGAAAAAGGGATGGTTTGGTATGACTCGTCCTGAGGCATCAAAGAATATAAATTTATTATTGGAGGAGAGGGTAATAATCGTAGAGGGAGACAAAGTGATGAATACGCTAAGCAGATTCAGTAGGATATCGGTTGCAGCAGTTGCTGGGAGATGAAGAGGCTTGCACACGGTAGAGTAGCATGGAGAGCTCCATCAAACCAGTCTCTGGACTGAAGACCACAACAACAACAACAACAACAACAGGACAGATGCCAGACAGAAATAATTGAAAGAATCCTCAGGAAGTGTAGTGCATCAATAAGTAAGTAGACTACACAACACATGTACGACCAATACCTCAATATTGCTCGCTAAGCCACGATCTGTACTATTGATAAAAGAAAAGGGGGAGGCTCAAAGAAGAGCAGCGCGTTTCGTTACAGGTTCACTTAGTAAGCGCGAAGGCGTCTCGGAGATACTCAGCCAAATCCAGTGCCGGCTCGGGTGGCCGAGCGGTTCTAGGCGCTACAGTCTGTAACCTCCCAACCGCTACGTCGCAGGTTCGAATCCTGCCTCGGGCATGGATGTGTATTATGTTCTTAGGTTAGTTAGGTTTAAGTAGTTCTAAGTTCTAGGGGACTGATGACCTCAGCAGTTAAGTCCCGTAGTGCTCAGAGCCATTTGGACCATTTTTGGACCAAATCCAGTGGCAGAAACTGAAAGAGAGGCGCTCTGCATCATGGTACACTTACCTGTTAATTATCCGAGAGCGTACGTTCCTACAAGAGTCAACCAACATATTACCTCCTCCTATGTATATCTCGCGAAAACATCGCGAAAATAAAATCAGAGAAATTCGAACCCACCCTGAAGCTTACCAGCGATCGTTCTTCCCGCGAGCCTTATCCGAATGGCACCGGAAATGGAATAAGTAATACTCGTCCACAAAGTACCCCCACCAACCATCATACACTGACTTGCGCCGTATATTATGTAGATGTAGAATGGAGAGATATCAAAAGTGGGTTGCTGCCGTAGAAGCAGCAGTAACTTCAACGAATTGTTTCACATGCTCTTTCGCTCGTATTGAAGAAAACATACAACTACACAAACGCGCGCAAGCGCGCGCGCACACACAGACACACACACACACACACACACACACACATGCCCATATAGAGCACATGAAACACGAGTTACAAACTTTGAAAGAGACTCTATCCACCATATGTGTCCTCCTTTCTCTACGTCTTATAATTTGCGGACAGTCGACGCCTGAATCCCGTTGCTACTTGTGAATAACCCTTTATAATACAATCAAGGATGCTAAAAAAACTGCACTGGAAAATTAAATTCACGGAAACAGTTCTAAGAAAATGAGCTCTAAGATCGCTATCCGGAAAGTAAGTTCCGATCGGTCACGAACGGAAATCACTATCAAAATTCGGCGAAGTTTTGTATTGGTGTGTTGGACAGTGTTCCCGGACAGTATTCCCGTCGGTGGAGCCACGTCGCTCTTTTCAGTTGTGGGCGCACAGTGAGCACGTAAAGATGCCTAGAAAGCAGTGTCTCCAGCCAAGTATGGGGGTCTGCTGGAGACTTGGCGTGATTTTCATGCAGCTCACGTAACACAGCTATCATGTGGTTCCTTATGCACGACAATTCTCGGCCGCACCCCGGAAGAGCAATGAAAATGCTCCTGCAGTGTTTTCGATGGAAAGTTTTTGATAACCTACAATACAGACCGTATCTGGCTGCCCCAGAGTTTCAAAGCTCTGCTGACATGAACCGCTGGATTTAAAAGCAACACTTTGGCACAGTCAGCGAGCTGTAAACCAGCGTACAGACGTAGCGGAAAGAGGAGGCGGCTGCCTTCAGTGACGAGAGCATTAGAAAGTTGGCACAACGCTACGATAAATGTGTAAGTCGGAGCGGGAAGAAGTAGCTGTATAGCTGTAAGGTGTGACTACATGTTGCAAATAAAACATTTTTTATTTTCAAAATGGTTTCCGTTTCACATCCGATCGGAACTTACTTTTCGAATAACCCTCGTATGTAAAAGCAATTACGGGAGACGTCTTGGACGAAGATCAAAATAGTACTATATTCAACACGAGAAATAATAATGAAGCGCCAGGCGTAAAATACGGTGGAAGCACTACATTTATCAATTTTACATAGGCATAAGATGGAGTTACGACAAAGAAACTATGGAAAAACTTTCTGAAAACTAACTTCCAAGCCAAATCACAGGAGCTATGAAAAGCATGTACGGATGCTATGGTATTTTTACAGACCAACATACTGATTATGTGTTCTTCCTTTTTTGGGGAGTCATCAGCCACATAACTGGCTTAACGCCTTCTGCAACGAGTTCGTATCCCGTGTCAACCTCTTCATCTCAGAGCGGCTGTCGTACACAGTGGCCTTAATAACTTGTTGGACATATTTCAGTCTCTGTCTTCCCTTACAGTTTTATTCTACACAGGTATGTCTGGTATCATGGAAGTTATTCATTGTTGTCTAAACAAATGTCCTCTCACTTCATCCCTTCTTCTTGTCAATGTTTTCCATAAGTTCCATTTCTACCCGATTCTGTGGAGAACCTCCTCACTTCTGTATCTGATAGACCATCTAATTTTCAACATTATTTATTAGCATTACATCTCAAAGGCTTCTATTCCTACTTTTACGGCGGCCGGGGTAGTCGAGCGGTTCTAGGCGCTACAGTCTGGAACCGCGCGACCGCTACGTCGCAGGTTCGAATCTTGCCTCGGGCGTGGATGTGTGTGATGTCCTTAGGTTAGTTCGGTTTAAGTAGTTCTAAGTTCTAGTGGACTGATGACGTCAGAAGTTAAGTCCCATAGTGCTCAGAGCAATTTTAAAGATTTGAACCTACTTTTCCGGATTCCCACGATTTAGTTTCGTACAATGCCATGTTGAAAATGCACTTTTTCAGAAATAAGTTGATAAAACCATAATAACAAGTGATGAAACTAGACAAGGGTAAAATGTTTTATCAGTTTGTAATTTATAAATTAACGATAAGGTTAAAATATGTGTCTACACGGATTTATGTATGTCAGCAGATGACATTGAATACATTGTTATTCGTTATGATTAGGCAGCTTACATGCGAAAATTACCCACAACAATCTGTTCACATAGTACAGTTTTCTGAAATAATTGGAAATCTCTTCATAACAAGTTAAGATTTTGTCATTTAGTGAAAAGCACTCCGTCTTCAGGCCACAAGTGGTCCATCGGGACCATCCGACCGCCGTGTCATCCTCAGCTGAGGATGCGGATAGGAGGGGCGTGTGGTCAGCACAATGCACTCCCGGGCGTTATGATGGTTTTCTTTCATCGGAGCCGCTACTATTCGGTCGAGTAGCTCCTCTGTTGGCATCAAGTGGCTGAGTGCACCCCGAAAAATGGCAACAGCTCATGGCGGCCCGGATGGTCACCAATCCAAGTACCGGCCACGCCCAACAGCGCCTGACTTCGGTGATCTCACGGGAACCGGTGTATCGACTGCGGCAAGGCCCTCCCCACTTAGTGAAAAAAAAATTAAATTAGAAGTCAGTATCGATAATGTGATATTAGAAATGGTGACGTATTAGAAACACCTTGGGGTACATATATGTAGAGTTATAATGGAGACAATGAAGATAAATACGTAATTTCCCCTATGATGCACGTCACAAAACTTTGGACGTTATGAGGGGACTACCGAGGAAAACAAAGCCTGCCCCAGGTCTGTTGAATGGGTACAAGGTAGGGATGCTAAAACGCAGAGATGAATCTCTGATACAAGCAGCAGTAATGTTGCTTCTGGACACAGTTAAGAACTGCTTCAAATGAAACAACTCAGTAAACCTGGACACCAGGAAACAACGAGACATCTGTTACGAGAGAGCAAAATAAGTAGTTCAAATATGTGATGACAATGGATTAGAATCTCACAACATACGTGGTTTCTGTATGTCCCATTACCATGCATTCATTCTTCGTTTTCCGCCTTTTAAGCGTCTGAAAATTTCCTGAAGGATTGCTCAGAGCAGTGTTACTGATGCGGACTCTCCCTGCCGGACTCCTCTTTCCGGAAGTGCTGGCAGTTTTAGTGGCTGAATGAATGGACGCAGTGCAGGCGGTCTGAGGCTGATAGAGAAAGATGCGTTCCCTGGCCGTGTCGCGGCGTGCAGCCACGCCCTGCAGCTCGTCTGCAGCTCAGGTTTAGGACCCTCCTCTTCTGTCTCCATTTATGAAAACAGCGACAGCCTTCCACTGAAGAAAAGGAAAACTGAGTACTCTAAGCTACACAACCGGCATCTTCGGTGACATTGCACTCACAGCTATCGGCGAAATGCGATGGAGTATATCTGAGAGGTGCTAAAACTTGTTCTGCGTCCAGAACCTGTTGTAGCCTACAAACTGCGGTATGCTACCGAAATGAGACAGGTTTTTTACACTAGAGGTTAATATGAAAGCTGAACTCCAATAGACGAAAAAAAAATCAGTTAACAAAATTATCCTTGGTCTCTAATCTATTACTGATTGCATGGTAAGGTCATATTATAATTAACAACTTTGTCAGTAATCCAATTATATAAAACAGGCTGCCAGCTGTAACTATGATATTGTTACAGTCCTTTATAGTTACCTCTACGCCTTTTTTTGTTTCGTGTAGCCTCTAGTAGAGCGAGAGGACACACACTGAAGAGGAAGCCCCTTCCTAGATATATTTATAAGTCTTCGGTATTTCAGAAAAGCTGTTCTCATTACTGCAACTGTGGGGACCTCATGCTCCGTCACAGAATGAAGTATTAGAGACTGATGAACGATATGAACATCTTGCTGAAAGCAAATAGTATTATTTTTCGTTTCTTTACAGATTACTGCAACAGACTGACATAATATACAGCGTGCATCGGTTATAAGTTAGATATTTCTACTGGTGGCTGATTACGGTTTACTGAACAATATTAAATCAGTATTCACGTCATTTACAGACTGATAATTATAGATGTTATAAGACTTACTTTTTTTAGGTATGGTGGTACCTCTATGTACATGTGGCAAAAAGAAGCAGTTAACGCTTGTACTCCGCTTGGCAACAGATTTGGAGTCTTTAGCGTGAAAGCGTCAACGCAAAATGGTTAGTCCCTATTGACAGGTCTTATCATGTTAGTGGTGCATTTTTTTTTCTTTACGGCCATGCAGAAAACACCAGGGGGTAAAGTTTGTCACATATTTATGGGAAGACTGTGCGCCACAGAGAGAAAACAACACCCTGCTGCGTGTACATATTAAGTACCACATATAAACATACTTGCACTTCCACCCGTTGTATAAGTTCTGTATATGTTTGTTATTTAGTGTTATTTAGTAGTACCTATGAAACAGAATCCTTCATGCTGCGAGACATATCTGCTACTATTAAGATGTTTACTCTGTTGTGTACAATGTATTGTTTCTATGTAAGTTTTTATAATACGTGTAATAAATTTAACTGTACGTAAAACTGCTATGGGGGCGGGAGCACTGTAAGGCATCGGCAGTCGTCGGCCAGAGAAAAGGTACTGTGAAAGAGAGTGAGAAAAAGAAACGTCATTATTGCTGCTAGAAGTAGTTCGATAGTGTAATACACGTGACGAAATTAACTGGTGTCTTCCATACAACATACAGCATGTTACAGTGATTTTTCATTTTCACAAAGTGTGAAAGTGACCACAGTAACAGTTTTAGGCGGCGGATGCGTATTTTACAAGTGCGATGGTAAACGGACGATGGTAGCATTTACTTCAACTCTGTAGTTTCCAGCGGAAGCAAACGTAGAGGCATTTCAGTCGTCAAACTAAATATACTCACATCACGAGGAATGTAATGATTGTGGTTGTATATTTATGAGCGTACTACGCTGCCGCCACCACCATCCAACTGCGAAATACATTAGAAGACACTGTTCAACATGCACAGGAAGCGACTTTAAAAGCTTCGAACTGTCAGGAAACTCTCCCTAAGCAGAATTTCTTTTGTCTGTTCTTCTACTTTCAAGACTTTACAGAATCGTTACTTTGTAATTAATAGTCAGGTCTAGTGGCCCAGCGGCAAAGTGTGAGCCTGGAAATTGAGAGTTTGAGGAATGGAAATCCAGACGAACTACGGAAACTTTTCATTCTGCTGGCTTTTAACATAGACTATACCTCTCAGTGAACGAAAATTGACCAGAAACGACACGTGGTTCGGATTTCACGTTAAAGTGTAGGTTCCGTTTCCCTGGTACGACACTAGGTTAGGGAAACGCTGCTCAGTAAAGTGGCGTCCAGTTGAAAGACCTGCGTTACGCAATTGAGTAACTGTGTTAAACGTACACGTACTTTTTAGTGGTCCTGGTACTGAAGCTTTGTAGTTTCGAAATGCCCATTTCAGACATTTTATACAACTTTATTTCAAAATACATTAATCCAAAATTATTCTTCATTTTGTATGTATATGCTTTTTGAATCTTTTGTACAAAATCCAAGTAATGGGCAACGGAATGCTTTGTTCCCTAAACATCCGGCGAATATTAAAATCTCAGAAATTTGGGCTCATGCGGAAGTTCATCTAAAATCGTTTACAACGCGATATTTTCAGGAATGTACCAGTAAAAGTCGAAAATAATTATGAAACGGGAATCACCTTTCCCACTCCCTCTCCGATTTCAGATTGCGGGGTGTGGATATGGATACAGAACACTTCTTCCGCGTCTCCTCCATTTTCTAGCAGCAGTGATGTCGGTGACCGTTACAGTTTTATACCTTAATGTTCCTTTCAGTTACTTAATTATCCTGTTCGACGTTCACGTTTTCTACGAGGCCTTTATTTAACGCAAAAGCCATTCGATGTTGGAAACCCAGTTTCATTCGTCCCACTTAATTACTCGTCTGCCTGGATGTTAAGTGAAACATTCAGTCCCTCGCTAGCGCACATTTGAGTTCGCACCGCAGTACGCCTTCTGAAAGCCCGTTAAGCGGCGCCAGACTGCAGTGTCACTGGAGCTGCGCTGCCGTCAGAGCGCCCCTCTATCGCCCACCCTCCATCGCCCACCCTCCTACCACCCTTAAATTTCCATAAACTGTTAGCCCTCGCGGTCTGCGAAGCGACGTTCGGACGGCATTAATTCAAGTCGCGTCCCAGTGCCGCTGCAGCCGTTATACCGACCTGAGACATCAGCAGTCCTGCACAGCTCGACGGAGCGACGGGAGTTCTGGTCTCATCAAGCAGATTGTCTCGTGTTCTTAACCGGGAGTCATAAAAGAGTGCTGTCCTTCGGATGATGTTCTTGTTTCCGGTTAGTTGCACCCATACCGGCAAAATTGTAGCGATAATCGATGCACTCTTATAATCGCAGCGATGCCGTGCTGGCCTACAGTGGAATTACGCGAATGAGTCAGAAACGTTACGACCAGTAACATAACAACGGGTTGTGGAATGCAACACAGAAGCAATTCTGCGTGGCCTAGTTTGGATAAGTCTTGGCAGGTTTTCAGAGTGCGCCACCAGATATCTATGTACAGATAACGCAAATTCCCATAAATTACAGACTGTGGTTGTTCGCAACAGGAGAATTTGGTGGCCGAGTTCAGTATTCCACCCCTCAAGACACGTAGCACGATTCTGGCCTTGTGTCATGGACCTTTCTCCTGCTGAAAGGTGTCCTCACCGTCTGGGAAGACATCAAGCACGAGTGGGTGCAGGTAGTCCGCAACATATTCACGTACTCCGCAGCTTAAATAGCTTCAACATTTCACGGGCCTGTCAGCAACTGTATAAATATTAATTTTAATTTTAATAAACAACAACCTCAGTTGTACCGTTTACCTAGAATTTATTTAGGTTTCAGTCGGGATAACCCAATCTTCTTCAGAATAACAGTAACTACCGTTTGTCCATAGTGGACATCGTCAAGTTAAAACTACAAATCCATGAACTATCGTCAGACTGTAAACACTTATCTGAAACTGCCTCGGCCCCACTTCGCGACCGCGATGCGGCAGCCACCAGTGCTGTACCGGAACTGACCGAAGCGTCATGAGGCCCGCCTAGGCGGACACAATACCTTGCGCCTGCGCATAAACTGCATGATAGTTACTTGTTCGGGCAAGACGTGATCTTAACCACTGCCCTTGAATTTACTAGTAGAGTGAACTAAAAGGTATAGCTGAAAAGCTGAGGAAAAGTGCGTATATGTTAACCTGTACTTAGGTCGGCTGGCCATTAAAGCTGCTACACCACGAAGATGACGTGCTGCAGACGCGAAATTTAACCGACACAAAAAAGATGCTGTGATATGCAAACGATTAGCTTTTCACAGCATTCACACAAGGCTGGCGCCGGTGGCGACATCTACAGCGTGCTCACACGAGGAAAGTTTCCAACCGGTTTCTCATACACAAACAGCAGTTGACCGGCGTTGCCTGGTGAAGCGTTATTGTGATGCCTCGTGTAAGGAGGAGAAATGCATACCATCACGTTTCCGACTTTGATAAAGGCCGGATTGTAGCCTATCGCGATTGCGGTTTATCGTACCACGATATTGCTGCTCGCGTTGGTAGAGATCCAATGACTGTTAGCAGAATATGGAATCGGTGGGTTCAGGAGGGTAATACGGAACGCCGTGCTGGATCCCAAAAGCCTCGTATCACTAGCAGTCGAGACGACAGGCATCTTATTCGCATGGCTGTAACGGATCGTGCAGCCACGTCTCGATCCCTGAGTCAACAAATGGGGACGTTTGCAAGACAACAACCATCTGCACGAACAGTTCGACGACGTTTGCAGCAGCATGGCTGCGGTTACCCTTGACGCTGCATCACAGACAGGAGCCCCTGCAATGGCGTACTCAACGACGAACCTGGGTGCGCGAATGGAAAAACGTCTTTTTTTCGGGTGAATCCAGGTTCTGTTTACAGCATCATGATGGTCGCATCCCTGTTTGGCGACATCGCGGTGAACGTACGTTTGAAGCGTGTCTTCGTCATCGGCATACTGGCGTATCACGCGGCGTGATGGTAAGGGGTGCCATTGGTTACACGTCTCGGTCACCTCTTGTTTGCATTGACGGCACTTTGAACAGTGGACGTTACATTTCAGATGTGTTACGACCCGTGGCTCTACCCTTCATTTGATCCCTGCGAAACCCTACATTTCAGCAGGATAATGCACGACCGCATGTTGCAGCTCCTGTACGGGCCTTTCTGGATACAGAAAATGTTCGACTTCTGCCCTGGCCAGCACATTCTCCAGATCTCTCACCAATTGAAAACGTCTGGTCAATGGTGGCCGAGCAACTGGCTCGTCACAATACGCCAGTCACTACTCTTGATGAATTGTGGTATCGTGTTGAAGCTGCATGGGCAGCTGTATCCGTACACGCCATCCACCTACTGGTGGTTTCACCGTCCTTTAATCACTGAACAGAGATGCAGACGACAGTAGCACGTGAAGTGGAGACTAGCATCGCCATTGCCACGACGCCCATTCTCTGATGCAGAACCACATCACTCTGAGGTTTGTCAAGGTTTCTTACGTCGCTGTAGTTTCCAATTTACGGCCTGTGCCTTATCTAGAATGGTCCTCCCACTTTCCTCTGCTTCTCTTACATACTTCCTTGTTACGTCATGTTCCCGCAATGGCACCAGGAGGCATTCAGACATTGGGCGGCGCGTGGTCAAGTGTTTTGAGTCGTCTATGTATATGTGCCTGTATTTTGAAAACTTGTTGCAAAAGGTCTATGAGGAGTAGTGTACAACCGTTTCACCTTTCAGATAAGTCGTTATGTTACTTGATTCAGTTGTCACCTTTTACTTTCACACATACAGAGCGCTTCAGTTATCCCTAACGGCAAACTTTATGCAGCCCGTAATGATTTCAAAAATCACGTGCAAGATTTTCACATTTTCCCGCTCGCTATATGCAAACGATTAGTACTATAGAAAAAATAAACAGAACCTTTCTGTAGGAAATTTAATATACTTAAATTTATTCCTGGGACACGTTTTCGCTGGAGACCACGGTTTTGGAGTTAAATTTCCTACAAATACGCTCTGTTCATAATTTCTGTAGGACTGGCAGTTAATGCGTAGCAAGCAAGAGAATATGAAAATCTTGCACGTGGTATTTGAAAGCACTGCGCGTAGGGGCAGCTGAACCCCCTGTACAGCCCGTAAACCACTATACAAAACGATGCGGTGATGATGTTAAAAACCTTCAGGGATAATGGGGAACAGTAAATGTATCGACCTGAGGTATGGGAACCAGCTCCGAAAAGAACCTATTCGAAAGTCATGAGGCAAAATCGTACTGATACCTCTGACAGGCCGGCCGCTGTGGCCGTGTGGTTCTAGGCGCTTCATTCTGGAACCGCGTGACCGCTACGGTCGCAGGTTCGAATCCTGCCTTGGGCATGGATGTCTGTTATGTTTTTAGGTTAGTTAGGTTCAAGTAGTTCTAAGTTCTAGGGAACTGATGACCACAGATATTAAGTCCCATAGTGCTCAGAGCCATTTGAACCAACCTCTGACAGCGGACCTCTTCTACTGCAGGGTCTTTGATTTGCATATTTTGGGAAGAGGTATTACGGAAAACGTAAAAGAAAAAAAAAAGTCCAGTAAGCACTTTAGGAGTGCCTTTTAGAGCCTATATTTAGTAAACAATTCTTTGTCGCGTTGGTTCATACCTACTCTTGAAACATGGAAAGCACAGAGTTTGCAGTGGAAGGCGTCAACTGTCAAATATTTCAAAACAGTTTTAGCTTATAACTACCAGAGTGTCTTACCTCCAAATATTTACCCTTGTCCATCATCACCGAAAGTCTGTAACGTCATCACGGAATCACCTTGAATAATGCACACCGGAGAGTAATCCGTACCAGTATGACCCATTATCTGAACTATGCCATTAGGGTACAGAGTGAGGGAAAGCCATGGGCTGGTACACCATTTTCTCAAGGTACCTACAAGCTACCACAGGCCCTTTCGCGGACTAATTCTCTCAATTTGTCCCTATACAGTTGGGCGAGAACAGCGTCCCCAATCTTATAAAAAATCACATTAATTTAAGAGTATATCTGATACAGTGTCGTATGAACAAAGGACAGTACGCTGCAGTTCTACTAACGACTTGACTTCATAACATGTGCAATGGCTTTTTTCTTCTTTACAACTAATACGACGTATTTGGCCAGTTTTATAACGATTCATATTATTACCGCCAGCTGACTTGTTTAAACAACTTGTCAATTTACGGACGTTTACCACTTGTCTTGTAAACAGAAATTCCGTCCTGAATTCTTTGCCTTTGTACCGAGCGAGGTGGAGTAGCACAATGGACTCATGGACTCGCATTTGTGAGGACGAGAGATTAAACACACATCAACGAATCCTAATTTATGTTTCCCGAGATTTCCCTAAATCGTTTCAAACAAATGCCGGGATGGTTCCCTTGAAAGGGCACGGCTGATTTCCTTCCCCAATCTTCCCTAATTTGAACTGGTGCTCTGTGTCTAAAGACCTCGTTGTCGACGGGACGTTATACACTAATGTTCTCGTCCTCCTCCTTTGTCTTTGATAGAAGCTTTACATTGGTTGTGTCGGTATCTAAATAGGTTTACCACGTGAAATTACTGTCCCAGTGGTTTTGCATTTCCTTATGGTCATCCAGGAAACATACTTTGTTGACAATAACATAATAAGCGAAATCGCTAATACTACTGATGAATCTATCGATAAATAATTTATATACACTCTCAGAGAAAATGAATGAATAACCACGAAGGCATTATCCGAATGAGACGGAAATCAGTTATTGTGATTAGAATTTCAGGAAACTTGGATGATTTATTCAACAGAAAGCCATGCAGAAGTGGAGCAAGTCAATAACGCATTGATCCACCTCAGGCCCTTATGTAAGCAGTTATTCGACTTGGCACTGACTGAGTTGCTGGTAGTCTTCCTGAGTGATATTGGGCCAAATTGTGTCCAGCTGGAGCGTTACAAAGTCAAAATCGCCAGCTGGTTGGAGGTCCCTTCCACTTAATGCTGCTAACGTTTCCAAGTGGGGATAAATCGGGAGACTTCGTTGGCCAAGGTAGTGTTTGGAAGGCATGGACACAAGCAGCAAAACCTCTAGCCATATGCAGTCGGGCATTATCTTGCTGAAAGTCTGGTCGACCTCGCTGGCCATGGTAGGGTTTGGAAGGCATGGAGACTAGCACCAAAACCTCTAGCCATGTGCAGTCGGGCATTATCTTGCTGAAAGTCTGATCAATTTCGCTGGCCAAGGTAGGGTTTGGAAGGCATGGACACAATCAGCATAACCTCTCGCCGTGTGCAGTCGGGCATTATCTTGGTAAAAGTCTGGTCGATCTCATTGACCAAGGTAGGTTTCGGAAGGCATGGACACAAGCAGCAAAACCTTTCACCGTGTGCAGTCGGGTATTATCTTGCTGAAAGTCTGGTTGGTAGCCCACGATTATCTAGGGAGTCTCCAGACACATCTTCACTGGTCATCAGAGATCATTTCGAAGGGAGACTTGATCCCAGCGGAGGTTCAGTTCCTCCCCTGGGCGTGAGTGTGTGTGTTTGTTCCTAGGATAATTTAGGTTTAGTAGTGTGTAAGCTTAGGGACTGATGACCTTAGCAGTTAAGTCCCATAAGCTTTCACACACATTTGATCATTTGAAGGGAGACGCTCAACACTGCAGACAATTCTACTCCTGTCAATAAGACTCCAGTCCGAATGTTCCAAGACACCACTGCAAACGGACACTTGGTGTAGAGAGATCATAGTCGGCGCAACGGACGCCGTGAGCTCAGGTCCATTTCTGTGAACCGCCTATTAATAGTCCTTGTGGGGACTGAAGCATCATCTGCACATCGGATGATTGATAATGATGAATCCCTGTCTCTGGGTGCCCCTGACGATTACTTTGTTCTCATTTTCTGACGTCTCTCTATCGTTTCCTTATTGACGCTATGTTCGTTATTGGTTTCCCCTTCCTACGAACATCATCGAATAGAGGCATCGCTCCTATTGAATTATTGAGTGATCGCCAATTACTTCAGCCCCTCTCTCAAATGCTGACATCTGCGTATATTGTTCACGCACATGTCTGAGAGGCATAGTTACTACCCAAAGAAGTACACGGAATGAAGTTCGCAAAGTCTTTATGCCCCGGTATCAACATGTCTGCTGTGCTGTTCACTGCCCTTGCTATCTGCGTGGTGAAGTAGTACTGGTGTTCCTTGTGGTGTCACCGCCAGACACCACACTTGCTAGGTGGTAGCCTTTAAATCGGCCGCGGTCCGTTAGTATACGTCGGACCCGCGTGTTGCCACTATCAGTGATTGCAGACCGAGCGCCGCCACACGGAAGGTCTAGAGAGACTTCCTGGCACTCGCCCCAGTTGTACAACCGACTTTGCTAGCGATGGTTCACTGACAAAATACGCTCTCATTTGCCGAGACGATAGTTAGCATAGCCTTCAGCTACGTCGTTTGCTACGACCTAGCAAGGCGCCATTATCAGTTGCTATTGATATTGTAAATAATGTACAGACAAGAGCTACGTTCAACATTAATGGATTTAAGTTAAGTTTTCCACCAGTTACCTCCTTTTTTTCTAAGTTCTAATATCCTTGTCCTGTTACAGACCTCACGCCAGATTGCGTGAGCTAAACGCGTGCCTTTCGGCTTCCTCTATTCATACGGGTTGGCTCTTCTGCCAATCCTCTACACTCCACACATTCATCCACAGGGTTGTGTTGGGTTGTTTGGGAGAGGAGACCAGACAGCGAGGTCATCGGTATCATCGAATTAGGGAAGGACGGGGAAGGAAGTCTGCCCTGCCCTTTTAAAGGAACCATCCCAGCATTTGCTGGAGCTATTTAGGGAAATCACGGAAACCCTAAATCAGGATGGCCGGACGCGGTATTGAGCCGTCGTCCTCCCGAATGCGATTCCAGTGTGCTAACCACTGCGCCACGTCGCTCGGTCATCCACAGGTCGAAAAAATTTACAGTTTTGCATAGTCCGTCGGTACCTGTATGAATATCAATTAGCCACCAGTTTATCTATCTGTTTCGTGGTACGTCGGCTATTTTTCTTTTGTTTCATAATGTTTATATTGTGAACATTGGCTGTACTATTTTGTTTTTCCGGTGTACGGCCGATGTTATTCTATCGTCTGCTGAATAACATTCGCTGTCCGGTAAAGGGTAGTAGCCTCCATTAGTATAAAATCAACCGTGCCAGTAACATGTTTTAGTAGATATATCGTATGTGGCGCTATAGGGTAATGGCTTCCATTAGTATAAAATTAACCGTGATAATAATATGGTTTCGTAGATATATCGTATCATTATATCAGACGATAAAGTGTGGAGTCGAATCGCACCTACCCTGCTCATCTCTATCTAGTATCCGGAGGATATCGTGCGTAATGTGTAAAAAAAAACATTCCATGTTAAACACGTCTCGTATGAACGGAAACTGTGTGGAAAAATTGCATGCCTATACGTTCTGATACAAAATCCTTCTAGTTATTGAATGTTTTAACGTAAAATACGAATAACGACAGATAAGCGATTTTGGTAGTGCTAATCTCACAGTGATTGCTTTTATCCAGAACCAATAAAAACAGCTAGCGTTCCTCCCGAGTTTCGCACGGGTGGTACTATGGAGCTACAGCCGGATGACTTGTCTGATGTCGATTGCGCATTCCGACGGGCTTGTGTAATTCCAGCAGGACAATATGACACCCCACACGCCCACAATTGCTGCAGAATGGATTTTAGGAATACTCTTCGGAGTTCTAACACTTCCGCTGCCCACCAAAGTCCCCAGACGGGACCATTATTGAGCATATCTGGGATGCCATGCAACGTGCTGTTCAGAGGATATCTCCACTCCGTCGTACTCTTACGGATTTGTGGACAGCCACGCAGGATTCATGGTGTCAATTCCCTCCAGCACTACTTCAGACATCAGTCGAGTGCATGCCACGTCGAGCTGCAGCACTTCTGCGTGCGTGCGGCAGCCCTATACGATATTAGGCAGGTGTACCAGTTTTTTGGCCCTTCTAAGTTCTAGTGGACTGATGACCTCAGATGTTAAGTCCCATAGTGCTCAGAGCCAATTGAACCATGGTGAAATGACAGGTGCAGCGCTCTGAAATTTGGAACCAGATGAATGAAGGATGAATGGCTATACCACAGGACGCTATTCGTGCCTTGTACACGTCGATGCCATCACTCATGGAACAAGTTAGCGGGGCTCATAGCAGACCCTCTGCCTACTAGGCAGCAGTACACTTGCTGAACCTAGTTGACTGAAATGCTAATCATTTCTGCAGAACATACAAATATAAAAGTTCTGTTAATATGAACGCCCTATCTCTACTCGTAGAAGTTCCTGAGATTAGTCCGAACATACGGATGGAAACCGTCGTAGACCATTCTATACGTATAGAAGATAACAGAAGATTACTTTATCTTAACTGTGTGTTCATTTCTCTTGCAATGAAACTATGTCACAGTTAAGTACTAGCAGGAGAAGTCACTTGATTCAGTCTATGAACCAACACTTTAGATGCGATATGAAGTGAATCAAAAAATTTGAGATACGAGGCCGCACCGAAAAGTACATAGTCACACTGGCAACGCATACATTTCCCCCAACGAGAGGCCAGGTTATTGCTACGGTCATTGTAGAATGTTTGACTTTGTTGACGGAGCCACAACCTCACCTCTACTGACACCGCTTCATCGCTGTCAAAGTGAAGTCCTCGAAAGTGTTCTTCAAGTTTTCGATACGGGTGAAAATCGGATGGGGACTGTTCGGGACAGTATGGAGGATGATCGATGGCAGTGCACACAAAGCGTCGGCTTGTTGCAGATGTCTAAGCACTCATGTGTGGCCTGGCATTGTCATGATGAAAGAGAAGGTGTTCTATTTGTGGGTGAACTCTTCGAATTCGCGCTTTCAGTTTTCTGAGTGTATCTCAATATCTTCCAGACTTCATGGTGGTGCTTTTAGACATCAGTTCCGAATTTCACCACACGCTGAACATCCCAGAACACTGTGAGCATGACTGTGCCTGCTAAGGGTATCCTCTTGAACATTTTTGGCGTAGGTGATCCCTTGTGGCTGTACTCCAGTGATGCTCTCTTTTTAGGAACCCAGCACCCTCACGCTTGAAACGGAAAGGAAATTGTTGACAGACGCTCAGTCTCCTCTGTTTCGTATCAGTAGTGAGCATTCGAGGCACCTCTCATGAACACAGTTTCTGTACCGTAGTTCTGCGATGATGGCATGTATACGTGTCCGTGATATGCCACACGTATCTAAGAGCTACCCTTGTGTTATTCGACGATTTTCTCTGATGATTTTGTCAACCCGATTCCGATGAGTCTCGTCAATTCACGAACAAGGTCGTCCACTAAGATCTCTGCCACACACATTTAGGTTAGCACCATTTCTTTCATTATCAGTACGAACAACTCAACGTCATGAGTTATTGTTGTCGATACAATCGTCACTCTACACAGTTTTCATTCTTCTATGGATTTTAATTGGAGGCATGTTTTGTGCTATTCAAAACTCGACTGCAGTACGCTGTTTCCTATGCACCGATACAGTTATGTAACGTACCGCAACAATTTGGAGCACTGTAGGGGCTGAGGGTTGCAACTTGCGTCAGTGAAGCGAGAAAGTCGACCGACTAATATGCAGGACATGTAATATTTCAGCTGATACTGGGGACAAAATGAAAAACACTGCTTTTGAGCACGTCCTTGTAAATAGAGCACTTACACATTAAATAGCCACATTCATTCATTGAAGCTGGAGGCCAAGAAATTCTATTATTATCGATCTGTTAACTGTTCAAATCCTTAAACTAACTGAAGTCAATTTTTCCCCGAAAGATACAGATGGTAGGTTAGTGTTATAATGAGACAGATGGTAAAAGAAAATGTCATTTCTCTCCAGTTTCTTCTCTGGCAGTTTGCTAATACGATGGTTAGAATTATTTCCGATTGGATATTGGATGCATTGGTGGGCGATTTATCATTCCACCTTTTCTCATTTGATCAACATATCAGATGCTATATTTAACAAAGTATTGATGGTAGAAGATACGGAAAAATCTGCGCATTAAAACGCCATGACAAAATATCGCAGATATGGTTTCAGTGAATTGGGTTGCTTCACAGTGAACGTGCTCTAAGCTTGATCAGAGATAGTCTTAAATGTGATTCTGCACAATATGTGCAAGTATCACACTCGTCTAGCGAGACTGAAGTGGGCAGCAGTTTGCGAATAGTCTCACTTACTTACATAACGAAAGCGTGCAGAAAACCAGAACCGCATTACTAGTCACCAAGAACCGGGTGATTCTGGAGCAGTAGTAAATTTTATACGAGGTGGTAGCACAAATTCGAACTAAACATTGTATATAATATGTGCCCAACTCTTATGGGTTACAGAGATATAGCTAACAGAATACAGTTAAAAAAAAGAAGAAGATACTAGCAGAGTATGTTAAGCAACGGCCCATGATCAAGTTGAGACTTGGTTTCCACGGGCGACTTCAGCGTACTTTCCAATTATGTCGACAACACCACGAGTAGCTTAGGTCGTTTTCTCGTTCTTTTACGAAGGCAACGCTATTCATAATCCGAACGATCAGTTCCTATCTTACATTTTCTTTGTGGACATCGATTTTATCCGTTCCGATACGCAAATATTCCAAAGATGTTAGATACGGGAGCCTAGGTGGCGAAGAAACGTTATTACTTACACTTACCCACTTCCGTGGATGACAATGGTCATGTGGCAAATACAATGTACACAACTCATTCTTATTCAACTTACTTACAGATAAAACAACTTTATTTCTTAGTATCAGTTACGGTGGTTTGTTCTTTTATATGTTTGCCATATGTACTGTAGTAACAGTCTGAAGTTTATATAGATGTTTAATCTGCATCGAATTGCAATTAGCTCCTTTTGAGAAACTTCGCCGTCATTTATCTGTGGCAATTCATTATTCCATGTTCTGCACGAAGTACAATCTGAGATCCAGGTACGTATGCCCAATAGATTCATCTAGTGCCTTCCACGAGAGCTAAATTCCAAAGTGTAGCGTGCGTCCTGTAGTTTTAGTGTGTAAGTTGTTTACCTGTCCACGATCTTCCGTAGTTCAAAGAAGAAAGTGATTGCCCGTTTCAGCACCGTTCTTTAAAATGTGTCAATTACTGCAAGTCGTGACCTTAAATTATGATCAACTGCCAGTCGATTCCTCTCTCGTCGCATTATCATAGGTTTGCATTGTTAGTTCGCTGCTGCCCACTCATTTCCTAATTTGGTTGATTTTCTTTATTTTTCAGTTATTTTGCACCTTTCTGAGACTTTTTCCCACCATAATGTATTCTTTCTATTTCAGTCGTAACGCACATGCACCCCTTCTTTTTTCTAGATCTTTTGGGGAGGTCGTGTGTGCGTGCGTCGAGTGTCAAATGCGACTTTTAAATTCGGTGAAATGGTTGCCTATGGATCCCACTATGTCTTAATGAGCACAATCGATTAATACCACCGCGATCTATGGCACACATTACATCCAGTACGGGCCCTATTACCTGAAGAGACTTAAGAGATATGAGATACGGTGGGTGGAAATACCGCAAAGAAGAAAAGGAGAAGATTAAGGCATGACGTCCTGTCGATGAAGTGGTCATCAGCGCCAGAGCACAAGCTTGATTTCAACACGGATGGGTTGGGTAACGTCCTATGTGTGATTTTAAACTAACCATTCCTGAATTGTTCTTTGTCGAATTAGGAAAAACGGAAAAGCTTAACACGGATAACCTGCCAGAGATTTGAGACCCGCTCCTCCCGAAAGCAAGTCCGTTTTCTTATAAAGCTCTCTTTGAGAGGTTACTTACAGCTGATAACTATTTCGAAATAGTCATTTTTTGTGCCGCGAGCTACAGTTTTACATATTCTCTACCGTGAGATGCGTGGGTGAAAGGGTGGGGTAGAGGGGTCTAAGAAGCTAAAATTACGAAGTTAAAGTTTTTTGTGCTCTGGCTACAGTTATGTATGACCTTCCTAGATTTTACTAATAAATATGATATTCGCTAATAGTCTTACATTTATTTAAATTACACCTAAATTAGTTACGATCGCGATGTATTCCAGCACACTAGATGATAATTTTATACTAGTTTTATGACAGTTAGGTACCTTCCACACAGCCTAGTTACACTTATTCAGTGATATTTTTATAAGTTAATTTTTTACAAATGGAATATTAAAAATATTTCATAACATGACTCTGCGTAGCGTAGTTAACACATAACACTTACGGATTGTATTGTTACTGTAGATTCCCCCCAAGCCAGCGACCGAGAAATTGATATGTTTAACGTTTATTTATTTTTTTATGCAACTGTGCTGTAAATTTTGCATAATGCATATCTAATAACCCTTGAAAAGAGCTATCAGTAAAACCTTATCGCGACCAAAAAATCTAACGACTGTCGACATACCCAGGCTTGACAAAAATGATAATACTTCTGGGCTACAAAGCACAATAATTCATGCATTAAACACGATAGTTCAATAGTATCACATCTACTTATATCATAGGCCAATGATTTGTAGATGAACATAACAGTCAAGAAGAAAGCCATGTTAAACATAAAATGGCTTGGTGAGTATTGGTTTGGAACATACAAAGTAGGACTTCCTTGATAAATTACGCAGGTATGCGATAATTGAAGAAGGCTTTACGCAACAAATCTTGTTTAACGTAACACAGGAAAGAAATATTATAATGCACACTGCAAATCACTTGCTAGTTCGACTGTAAAGTCATAGTTGTGGTGTTTTTAGCTAGCTGCAAAAAGCCTTGAGAAAATGTTTTGTCATAACAGGCACCAGAACTGCTGGTCTTCAAAACAGATATAGACTTCAGAGATTCATTGGAGGTGGATGATCTGAACTCTGATCTATTTTTCTTCACAAGGCTGAAAACACGTTCACATTTTGCATTGCTATGCCGTTATACTTAAGAAGTCAATCCGGCTCCATGAATTCTTGGTATTTGTGCCCAACTGGAATCACTTGTGGCATCTTGACTTACAACCAAAGTGTCACATATTTGAAGAGCTGTGCCGTAACCCTGAAGCTCGTTCACAACCTCATCTGTAAATTCATTCTCTTCATTGCATAGCGTGACAGGAAACCTTTCCAAGAAGAAATGAATGGAAAACTGTGCATCTTCAATTCTGTCTAACCTAGCAACTGTAGCATGCTTCAACACATCATCCTTGAGAGAAAACGTGATGATAATGTTGTTAAAGGCATTAGATAAGTAGTTTCTCACTGATGAAATGAAAAGGCATTTATCTGTATCCTGGAGATCATTCACTATGTTCGATGTCTGAATGCCAATAACTGACTCATCAATTTTGAATCAAGTTGACTTCAACTTCAAGCAATAAGGAGATTTTGACAATTTTGGGCTTAACAAACGTGGGGAACAAATGCTTTAGAAAATCCATTACGTCTAATAAAAAGTGGATTTGTGGGGAAGAAGTGTCAAGGGCAACAGTCAACCTGTCAAATACAGGAATAGTCACACGAAGGAAAGAGCAAAAGGCCTAGTTCAAGTGTAATGTCAGGAACGTATACAATTTTTCCTCACATGTTATAGCAGAAGTCTTACTTTTTAGGATGAGTTTGTCATATTTGGAAGACTATGCTATACTTTTAGGGGCATGCGTAGTATCAGAATCAAGAATTCTCTTCTTCCGTTACTCTTTCGATCCACTATGGTCAACTCTATAGGTATTCTGAAAGATGCCCAGAATGTGGAAATGTTTTGGGTACACAGTATTGCTTGTTCCTTGACGGAAGAAAGAAGAGGATCCCACTGATCCAGTAGTCTATCCAAACATCTGCCTAAAAGTAGCCACCTAGAACAAACATGCTTCAGAATTTTCTTTGCTTCTTTATTGTGCAAGTTTTGAAACCTGTGAAGGCGTTCTTCTGTTTCGATACTCTTCTCTAAGAAGTGAAATATATCAAGAAGGATCTCATCCACTTTAAATGGTAATCTTCCAGCACTTTTTTCAGCTCCTAGGTAACTGGACACCACGATGGCAATACCTGATTGGACGTCTTTCTGAAGTTGAAACCCCATTTTGTGTCCTATCATAACATAAGCATTGTCGGAGCAGAAAGCAACGCAGTTTTCAGTTGGCATGTTACAGAATTCAGCTGTGATAACATCAGGTCACTTATGTTTCGCCGTGTTGAGTTCCCGTCTAACGCTAGTATGGATAGTACAGTGCTCACTACTTTTCCTGCGGCATATTATAGAATATAACGACAGCAGGATAGAACTTGGCATTCGTATCATTGCTTCCGTCCGTGCCAAAGGTCCGTTCTGAAGGCGCTTAAAAGCTTTAGATGATGTATTATTTGGCATTTTATTTACAATGTATTTCGTTTTCGTACGACCACAGCTATATTACTTTAGAACTTATGATGTGAGAAACATCTTCTTAAATAAAGCACCAGCATGATCAGGTGCACTAAAGGTCACATTGTGTTCCACCAAATAGCAAGTAAACAGGCACTCGCCCCTAATTACGTCACTGTCAACGTTTCCAGACTTGGCAACAAAGATGTTGATTTTCTGGCTATCGTCCTAAGATTTAACATAACTTACGTGTTTATCGCACTTCACATGATTACTTAAGTTGTTTCTTGCTCCATCAGCAACGTTAATATCACACCCATATAACGTGCAAAAGGTAAATTTTTTCATCCCTTGATTTTAAATGTCTGGAATTACTGTTTCTTGTTGGATTTATTCATTAATCCTACAGTAGAAACATAGAGAATGAAAATGTCCGAGAACAAATGTCTCCGTATGTACTGGAACATCGGAGGAAACCTGGATCACTGAACATGACATAAAACTACAACATAAACACTCATGGCCGTCAAACACTTCCTGGAAACATGTCAAATGACACAAAGTCTAAAAGCATACGTACACACGTGGAACGAATCACACGTAATCAGAGAATACGGGTTAAATCACAACCAGCGACCGGAGCGGAACTAATAATTTGCGGAGTAGAGCCAGCCGATACGTTAGATTCACATGGAAACACTTTTATCCCACCTATAAATTCAATTCCAATGACGACACAAACATCACACTGTTAAAAGTCCACTCATGTCAAAGTATCAGTTATCGACTATAGTAGAATGCCTTAGGCCCTTGAAAACGATCGATTGTACGGAAGTGGAGTGATTATAGAATGTTAACGTTACAAATTTTTGCCCGTGAAGTCGTAAAATGACACCTTCCACCCGTAAAACCGTAGAATGTTGCAGTTTCCGTAAATTTTACGGATAAACCGTAAAAGTTGGCATTTGTGTACCCTTGACAGTACTACTAATAGACGCCATCATAAAGTGAGTGTTTATTCGCTTCACCTGTTCTCAAAGTATAGTACAGTAAATATACCCGCAGCACATAGGTGTAGCCCGATATTCTTTGATGAACACGCAATGTCTACTACTTTAAATGCTGAAACTTTATCTTTGACTGTATTATGAGCTTTGTACAATATATCGACGGAGTGTATAGATTTGGTTCTGAATGAACCTTTGTTACTTATTTGATGTTAAGATTAAATGTGTGCAAAATATCAAACTACGGTTTTGTAAACCTAGTACAGTGTAAATTCACTGAAAAAAGTACAGTGATAATAATTAGTCACATGTTATACTTGATAACGCCATATTTGGCATAGATGTTTTTTTGACCAAATGCTGTGCTTTATTACA
Organism: Schistocerca serialis cubense; assembly: GCF_023864345.2. Taxonomy (NCBI): domain Eukaryota; kingdom Metazoa; phylum Arthropoda; class Insecta; order Orthoptera; family Acrididae; genus Schistocerca; species Schistocerca serialis. The sequence continues at coordinate 547,262,817 of NC_064644.1, forward strand.
GTGATTCAAATCTTTTGTATCTACTTTCATGTTGTAAGATTTTACGAAATCACATGTTTGTGTTATTCTTGTTTGTACCTTGCAGATCTCCTGTGGTAGCCATTATCGAAACCCTTAGAAAATAAGTAAAACTGTAATCCTATCGGCACAAAATAAGATTTTTTTCATCCACTGTATTAACCGCTGCAGTCTGAAGCAACAGATGAGAATATCAAAAGCGGAGCTTCATACGGATAATCATTTAGATATTTCAGAGTTTATAATAATAAATGAAAAGCACCAGTTTGCCTTTTGTTCTACAATGAGCTCAGTAAATGTCTAAAGATGGCCTTGTAAGGCGAAAACCGGTTAGCAATAAAAGTAATATTGTAGAACAAACGGAAACTGGTGCTTTTCATTTATTATTATAATGTTGTTCTACCAAGAACCGACGGAAGATTCTGTTAATATTTCTGAGTTTCTTTTCAAATTAACGACTCGAGTGGCATACTACCAAAGACGCCATCGCTGCTAATCGTATTGAGTCTGAAACTTAGCAAAGCTTGCTGACATTCGATGTACCTCTGCTACTGTTAGTGCGAGTAGAAAAAGGCCACAGACGTCTGAAATAGTCAATAGATACTATGTTAGTACGTTACGGAGACGCAGCGTGCATCGGTAATGTCCGGTTTACTACGGCGGATGCTTGGTTCGCATACGGCATTAGGTGGGCTTATCACTTCCAATTGAGCGCGCCATCCAATGGGATCAATGCTGGACAGATGGGGGTTCTGTTAGCGAGATAACGCGCGACCAATTTGTCAGTGCTGGTTCAAGCACTCACCGGTTACCCTCCTCCGAGAATGGACCATAGGCACAGTTATCTAGAGTTCAACATAATATGCAAAACAGAACTGCCACGTACAAGAAACACTGTAATTTCTTGTAAGGGTCACAAAGAGATAAAATTATTGACGAGTAACAGAAATATGATTACAGACAAGACGTTACATCTAAATACTGACTACGCAATAGATAGAGAGGAGGAAAACTATTACATTGAAAGATACTTGCCGGACGAAATATAGGGTATACAGGGTGGTCCATTGATAGTGACCGGGCCAAATATCTCACGAAATAAGCATCAAACGAAAAAACTACAAAGAACGAAACTCGTCTAGCTTGAAGGGGGAAACCAGATGGCGCTATGGTTGGCCCGCTACATGGCGCTGCCATAGGTCAAACGGGTATCAACTGCGCTTTCTTTTTTAAATAGGAAACCCCATTTTTATTACATATTCGTGTAGTCCGCCCTTGGTAGCTGAGTGGTCAGCGCGACAGACTGTCAAATCTAAGGGCCTGGGTTCGATTCCCGGCTGGGTTGGAGATTTTCTCCGCTCAGGGACTGGGTGTTGTGTTGTCGCCCCATCGACGAGCAAGTCGCCGAAGTGGCGTCAAATCGAAAGACTTGCACCAAGCGAACGGCCTACCCGACGGGAGGCGCTCGTCACACGACATTATTATTATATATAATGTTTTAGTTCGACCACTTTTTTCGCTTTGTCATAGATGGCGCTGTAATAGTCACAAACGTATAAGTACGTGGTATCACGTAACATTCCGCCAGTGCAGACGGTATTTTCTTCGTGATACATTACCCGTGTTGAAACGGACCGTTTACCAATGGCGGAAAAGGTCGATACCGTGTTGATGTATGGCTATTGTGATCAAAATGCCCAAAGGGCGTGTGCTATGTATGCTGCTCGGTATCCTGGACGACATCAACCAAATGTCCGGACTGTTCGCCGGATAGTTGCGTTATTTAAGGAAACAGAAAGTGTTCAGCCACATGTGAAACGTCAACCACGACCTGCAACAAATGATGATACCCAAGTAGGTGTTTTAGCTGCTGTCACGGTAACGTAAACCGGCATAATGTGCACTATTGGGCAACGGAAAATCCACGATGGCTGCGGCAAGAGGAACATCAGCGACCTTGTCGGGTTAATGTATGGTGCGGCATTATGGGAGGAAGGATAATTGGGTCCCATTTTATCGATGGCAATCTAAATGGAGAAATGTATGCTGATTTCCTACGTAATGTTCTACCGATGCTACTACAAGATGTTTCACTGCATGACAGAATGGCGATGTACTTCCAACATGATGGATGTCCGGCACATAGCTCGCGTGCGGTTGAAGCAGTACTCAATAGCCTATTTCATGACAGGTGGATTGGTCGTCGAAGCACGCAGTTGATATCCATTTTACCTATGGCAACGCCATCTAGCAGGCCAGCCAAAGCGCCATCTGGTTTCCCCCTTCAAGCTAGACAATTTTCGTTCTGTGTAGTTTTTTCGTTAAACGCTTATTTCGTAAGATATTTGGCCCGCTCACAGTCAACGGACCACCCTGTATAAGACGCAGACCAACACCGGCAACGAGTGAATTCCCAGCCATAAGAGACATAGTAGTATCTAGCGTAGGCTTCACCTTTATAAAGACATATCCGTAAATGTACTTTCGGAGCAGAGCCTTGAGTGAAAGTGAATCACGAACTTTTACAAAAGCGGAAGAGAAGCGATGCGGTGCTGCAGAAACATGCACAAAACTGATGAAATAAGAAATGAGAATTTTCTCTCGATGGTACAGTGAGGAAGCAAAAAGTAAGTTACACATTATTGTGGGAGACCAAGCGATGGTACAGTGAGGAAGCAAAAAGTAAGTTACGCATTATTGTGGGAGACCAAGCAACTTTTATGAATGCTGGACTAAATTTCAAAGTGACACACATTCGTGACACTATTTTGCAACATACTCAGCAAACCTCTGTAAACAACTGTGGGAACGTTCTCCCAATCGTTGAATACCTCGACAATAGAAATCCGTCCGTTGGTAACGGAGTTAATCGAGTATCGCTTTGAGAGCGTCCTCATTGTTGGAGAATCTCTTCTCCACCAACCATTTCCTGGATGTTCGTTCAGCTTGTCTAAACGATGCAAATCGCTTGTTGCGTAACCGGAGATTCCCAATCAGCATAAACCACGCCTGTGCCGCATTGGTCAAAAATGTCGGCACCCTTTCACTACGGCTTGATTTGACATTGCATTAGGTTCATCTACAGCCAGAATTTTGACGATAAGGTGAATTGGAGACGCATTGCCCACAAGATTCGTACTGATCCCACAACTTTGGAGTACGTTTCCAGTTGCCGTAGCATTTGGTTCGCACAGTGTGACGCACCCGAAATGCATAACACAAGTGAGATATGTCTCCAGGAAACAGGGAACGCGTAATCTTTCATGACAATGCGCCAGCCTTGTTACGAAATGGTCTTAGCAGCGGAGAAAGTGTATAACTTAGCTACAGAAGTCCGTACACAAGAGAAGGAATAGTAACGTAGGAATTGCATTAAGAAGCACACTGACGTGACAAAAGTCACTGGATACCTCCTAATATCATGTCGGAACTCCTTTTGCCCGCCCTAGTGCTGCAGCTCGATGCAACATGGACTCAGCAAGTCGTTGGAAGTCCCTTGCAGAAATTCTGAGTCATACAGCCTCTGTAGCCGTGCAGGATTTTAGGCACGAACTGACCTCTCGATTATGTCTCTGAAATGATCGGTGGGATTCATGTCGGACGATCTGGATGGCCAAACCATCCACTTGAATTGTCCAGAATGTTGTAACAAATCGCGAACAGTTGTGGTCAGGTGCCACGCCGCAGTGTCATCCATAAAAGTCTCATAGTTGTTTCGGAATATGACGTCCGTAAATGGTTGGAAATGGTCTGCATGTAGCCGGACACACGTCTATAAATGGTTGCAAATGGTCTACATGTAGCCGCACATACCATTTCCACTCAACGATCGGTTCAGCTGGACCAGAGGACACAGTCGATTCCACGTCAACAGCCCAAACTCTAATGGAGCCACTACGAGCTTGCACAGTGCTGATAACCTGGGCCCATGGCTTCTTGGGGTCTGCGCTACCCTCGAACCCTACCATCAACTCTTACCAACTGAAATCTGGATTCATCTGACCAGACCACGGTTTCCCAGTCACCTAGGTTCCATCTGACATGGTCACGAGCCCAGTCGAGCCGTTCCAGGCGGTGGCGTTCTGTCAGCAAAGACATGGACGTCGGTCGTCTGCTGCCATAGCCCATTAACGCCAGAATCCGCCGCACTCTTCTAACGGATACGTTTACAGTACGCCCCACATTCATTTCTGCGATTATTTCACGCAGCATTGCTTGTCTGTTAGCACTGACAACTCTACGCATACGTCGCACTCTTGCTGGTCAACAGAAGGCCGTCGGTCACTGCGTTGTCCTTTGTGAGAGGTAACACCTGAAATGTGATATTAAGGGTACACTCTTTACACTGTGAAATAATAAATTCCCTAAATATTTCCAAAATGGTAAAAATTTTTGGAAAAAGTGATCAATAAAGTATTATATTTTAACTAAAGTTCAGTCTTGACAACAACACTTATGTCTCAATAACATATGTGACCGGTTTCGGTTATATTTATATAACCAGACCCATGGCTTCCTTGGAGGATGGTAGGCGGAGCTCTCCTCAGCTGCTACGAAGTCAACTGATCAGTCAACCGAAAACGGTCACCTATGTTATTGAGATATAAGTGTTGTGATCAAGACTGAACTTTAGTTAAAATATTTCCAAAATGGAATGGCCCATTCAGATAGCTCCAGTTTCCATTCTGCGTTCAATGTCTGTTAATTCCTGTCATGGGCCATAATCACGTTGGAAACCTTTTCCCATGGATCACCAAAGTAGGAATGACAGATCTGTCAATGCACTGGCCTTGTGTGCGTGTACGTGTATATCATCTCAGTGCGAAGGAGTCACTTCCGTGGTACTACAAGTAGGTACGCTAGCCCTAAACTATTCGAAATTTCCGAATTTTTGGCCACATGCGGTCCGTTAATAGATATTTTGTGTCTTTGATCCATCACTGCGACACCTGAGTGGCTCTAATCCTTTGCCATACGTCTTCGATGTCGCAGTTGCCACATTCTCTCACACATATCCTTAAGGTGATATGGGCAAAAAACAAGAGTTTAAGAAAACATGTCATCACTTTTCCAACAAAGTTTCATGCCAACTTCTTCCTGTGTTGTAGGAACTCTTTAAAGTCCAAATGGCCTACCTGAATATATTACATGCAGGGCAAAAGGAAGTTCTCAGTTTTTTTAACGTGTAGTATAATGTGATGACGGAAGACGAAAACGCTATAATTGAAACAATGGGATCACGTGCGTCTCGGAAGCAGACATTATCTATAGGTAAGATTTGCTTACAACATTTCATTACGAACATGTGACAATATGTCAGTTCTTAAGAAACACATGAACTTGTTAAGTCCCACCAAGTAAGTAGTGAGGTCATTCATCAGTTGTTACCAATGGAAGAACTTAGTAGACTGCTGACTCAGAAGACATGTACTCGTCTCCCACATAGTCAAATAGCTAAAGCTTACAGATTAATATTGGCTTTCTGGCCCCTTGACAGATTTGGTGGTATGACTCTGTAAGTGTTAAATGAAATGTTCGAACTTCAGCGTAAGGTGAAATCCTATCTGTTAAAACCCACACCTATAAGAAAATAAGTCTTGGGTCACCGCCAGAGGATCAGGAGACGTCTGACTGCGAATCAGCCGTTTTACGAAATTCACACTTGCATAAGGCCAGTTCCTAATGTAAATCTTGGCTACTTATCCTAAGCATAAATAAATGTAATGTGCGTAAATGGATGGAAAGATTCGGTATTGTTTGTTTAATCGATCGATAACTAGGCACTGGAATCAATCACAAAACCCAAGGTATTAATGTCAGTGGGGTCGAGAAATAGCTGAAATTGCTAAACCTAAACACGGCTGTAGTACCCGACTGGATCCTTGTCAGATCTTATACGGAATTTGCAGATGAGGTAGCACGCATTCTAACAATAGTGTACCGTAGATCCCCCGATTGAAAGACTGTGCCCACTGATTGGCAAACAAAGCACAAGTGTCATTCGGCTACTAGATGGTTAACGGAAGTGACCCACAAAACTGCTTTCCAACCGTATTGATGTACGTGTGTCGCAAAATCCTGCTATACATTCTGAGCTCAAACATGACGATGAATCTCGAAAAAAACTACCCTCTCCGTCCCAACCGGCATTGGTTGTGTTTTTCTCGTATGAGAACCTGAAAGCCGTGGATCAAGGAAATCAGGTAATCACAGCCCTTTTCCTTCCTGCCGAGCGGCACGTGACTCGGCCAACACCAGTGTTGTAGGACACTGCACATTATGTTCAATGGAGAACTTCAGGCATACCACAGGTGAACGTGTTGGGTCCACTGCTGTTTAGTTTAGCTTAGTTATGTCACGTTCTGTAGATCATTTTTAGGATTATTTTATCGATATGATGTGGAACAAGTCAGATTACAAGATATAAGTACACACACATTAAGAGTGTTAATATTAATATTACTGAAATTTTTAGTTCTAAACATGCAACTACACTTAGAGGTACTTTTTTTTACCAGTTCTGAAACAGAAATTCGTCCATGGAATAGAAGCAGTTCACCAAAAGAAATGAGTTTAACCTATTTTTAAAAGTTGATCTGCTAACTGCCAGACAGTTTAAGTTGTTGGGCAAATGATCAAAGATTTTTGTTGCTGAATAATGTACTCCTTATTGAGTAACTGACAGCTTCCGTAACGGATAGGAAAGGTCATTTTTCCCTCTAGTGTTGTACGTATGAAGACCACTGTTCTCCACGTATTGAGATGGAATCTTTATAACGAATTTCATTAGCGAATGTATGTACTCTGACGGTGCAATTAAAATACCTAACTTATAGAATAGGTGCCAACATGACGTCCTTGGGTGAACAACACTAATTATTCTCACTGATCTCTTTTTGTTCAATCAACACTTTATGTCTAAGTGGTTTACCCCAGAAAACTATTCCATAAGGCACTATTGAGTGCAAATATGCAGAGTACGTTAGGAGGCTGATCTGTTTATTACCAAGATTAGCGATTATACGAAGAGCGAAAGAAGCTGAACTTAATTATTTGAGAAGCTCTGTAATATGCTTCTTCCAGTTCAAGATGTCATTAACGTGAAAACCTAAAAATTTGGAGAAATCTACCCTGTTAACTGAGCCCTGTTCATATGATACATCAATTGTCTGTATGACTCTATTCGGTGTACAGAACTGGATACAGGGAGTTTCTTTCATAATTAAGCGAGAGTCCATTTTCTGAGATCCACTTAATAATTCTTTGAAAGACGTCCTTAACAATATCTTCAGCTGTTTTTTCTGGAGTGGGATTTATTATAACGCTCGTGTCATCTGCAAAAAGTACTAGTTCTGCTTGCTGAACGTTAAGTGAGAGCTCGTTCACATGAATAAGGAACAGCAGAGGACCCAAACTCAAACGCTGTGGGATTCCCTTTGTGATAACTCCCCATTCACTAGATTTTACCACCCTCCCCACATTATTTGTGTTATTCAGCACAACGTTTTGCTTTCTGTTTGTCAAATATGATTCAAACCAGCTGTGTGTGTAGCCTGTAAGGTGCTATATCTGTTATAGCCCATTAACAAATAGGTTCAAATTATTGTTTCTACCTGAGCACTGTCTATGAAAATTTTATCGGTAAGTGACCTACTATCCTGCTGCACACGAGTTGGCAAATTTAGAACAGATACTAGATTGCAACACCCGAAAAAATATTCTAGCTCATTTTTCCTATCTATATCTTTTAAGAAATCTACATTAAAATCATCACAAACCACTAACTGCTTCTTTTTGTCTGACAGGTAGCTCAATAATGCTTCTAGAGTTTTCATGAGTAGCTGAAAGTTACCTTGAGGGAATCTGTGGATTGTTACAATGACTATAGAAGTATATTGTAGAAGCAATTCACAACCACATGCTTCAAGGCTCTGATCTACACAAAAAGTATTTCTTTCAATATTTTTGACTTTGTGTCCAGTTTTTATATAAGTAGCAACTCCCACTTTTTCCATGTTGACTCTACATGAATAAGATGTTAATCTTTAATCCCTTACATTTAACTTCTCCATCCATACGGTTACATGGTGTTCAGAGATACACAAAACATCTATACCTACAGAATTTACCCCATTTTCTACGCATATAAGAAGCTCCTCTATCTTTAATGTTCTGATGAAACACACAAATTTTATTTCTTTGGATACTGCTACAGACATTATGGCACTGTTCTGTTTTAATCTCTTTGAATACTCTGTAACCTAACTTAAAAAATGTGTCCCATTGACTCCAGTAATCACAGTTATTTTCTCTTGTGTGCATGTGGCCCCCTTATATTTTCTGCAAGAAGATCAACTAATCTATCCTTCCCCCTCCTATTCAGGTGCAGGCCACGAGTAGTGTAACCCCACCTCCCTATTACATCAACAGGCACAGCACAGATATGAGATTTAGTTTCTGCCAACAGTAATCCCTCCAGCTCTCTGTTAACACGATTGACAGCCGTATTAACCCAGCGCTAGTCATGGGGCTGCAAAACATCCACAAACCACACACGAGTGTGAGCTGTTGCTGCTCCTATTACATCCAGGTCACACCTATCACTATAGTCCGAATTGCTTGCCGGGCTGTTTCCTGCTCCTCCTACTGTAAGAACATGGTCCTCGCCATCAAAACCTTTGCAGAAGACCCTTAGGTTTTCTGTAACCTGGCTAAGCTTATCACAAGGTTTCACAATGCTTGTGACCTGGTACTCGACTCCTAGCCTATCCTGCAGCAACTGGCCTACACCTCTCCAATGACTGCTACCTAACAGCAGGACTCTTTTGTTTCTGCTTGACTTTACTCCCGAGCTAGCATTACAATTGTTACAACGAGCCCATTGGACCCTAATTTGCTCAAAAACTGTTTGAGGCTCTTCTACTTCAGGTAACAAATCAAACATTGCTCACTGGAATCTGAAAAGTGATTTCTGGGGTTTTCTCCTTCTGACTACGATTCGTTACCTGATCCCAGCTCCCATTGCTTCTTTCCCCCTTTAGCCTTTAAAATTACAGAAATGCAAGCCGAGAAAAGCTTAGTATCCTATGAGTAGATTATCCGTTAATCACAAATAAACTCAGCCGACTCATAAAAGTACCTGTGGATAACAATTTGCATTTAATATGAAGTGGAATGGTCACATATGCTCAGCCGTAGGCAAACCAGGTGATTGGCTTTCTTCACACTAACGATGCTCGTAAAATACAGTCTTCAGATGGAATCGCTTACAAAACACATCTACGTCTGACCTTAGAATACTGCTCAAGTGTGAAGGATCCGTGGAAAAGAGGACTAACAGTGGATACTGAACGTATACAGAGACTGGCGGCAACGGTCAAAGGTTTGTTCGACCCGCGGGAGGACGTCACGAATATGTTGAGAAACTTATATTGGCAAACTCTTCAAAGCACGTGCAGGTTATCGTGCGAAAGTGTACTTATAAAACTTCAAGCACCAGCATTAAGTGCAGAATCTTGAGATTTGCTGCCTTAGGGAGGGCAAAGATAAAATCACAGGGATCTAAGCTGTCATTCTTTCCATACTCCGAAAGAAACGTAAACATGTGGTACCATACTAACAACGCTCTGCCATGCACTTCACAGCAGTTTGCTGAGTTGGTGTGCACGTGTCACTACCTGGAAGTTTCTGCAGCGACATAAGGTGGAACTACTAAGCTAAACTAGCTCACGGATAACATATGCCGCGCAAACATGTGTATGAAGTATTTAACAATGTGTAATTCAAGCACTGTACAACTCATTTTTAAACAGATTGTTACAAAACGATACCGTAAAATTTCGAGGGGTTGTTGAGGGTGTCGAGAGGAACAGCTTGACGAAAAGAACCCGTGTCTGGGAACGTCGTCCCACGACACTACAGTGTGTCGAAGTTATAGGCGCCGGCCCCTGCTACGAGGCCGTATTATTCGCAGCGAACGTGGCTTTGTATGCTGAAGGACCGTGCGTAGAAACGGCTATGAATGCGATGCTCTGTTGCCTCGGTGGATGACGGTTTCGATCAGAGGTTTTCATCCGCAGTTTATTTTTCTTCTCGAACACTCTGAAATACCAAGTGTTTTTCGGTATATACAGGAGAAAAATAATCTGCATATGGAAAACCGTGCCGGCCGCTGTGGTCAAGCGGTTCTAGGCGCTTCAGTCCGGAATCACGCAGCTGCTACGGTCGCAGGTTCGAATGCTGCCTCGGGCATGGATGTGTGTGATGTCCTTCTGTTACTTAGGTTTAAGTAGTTCTACGTCTAGGGGACTGATGAGGTCATATGTTAAGTCCCATAGTGCTCAGAGCCATTTCAACCATTTTTGGAAATCCTTACGCAAAACGTAGTAGACAATGCCATTGTACGCAGCAACTATCACCGTCTCCTTCACTGGCGATCGTGGCAATCAGTCGGGGTCACTGAATAACAAATGACATTGCGATACGTTCCGAGTGCGGTCCGTCAGCGCACAGAGTCACGTTTGCTGACGAAGGGGTGGCCTAGTGGCAGGCGCCAACACCTACGACCTCGACGTTCTGTGTCGTTGTAGGATGACATCTCCACATTTCTAGACACATATTCATATCGTCAATTTGTTCCCCATGTCACGATCTACAACGTCTCGAAGTCTGTCGACATCGCCTTCTAAGATCTTCTACGAGTATATACATTGAAGCGCCAAAGAAACTGGTATAGCCATGCATATACAAACACATAGATCTGTAAATAGCCAGAAGACGGCGCTGCGGTCGGCAAAGTCTGTATAACACAACAACTGTCTGACACAGTTGTTAGACCTGTTACTGTTGCTACAGTGGCATGTTATCAAGATTTAAGAGAGTCTGAACATGGTGTTACAGTTGGCGCACGAGAGGTGGGACACTGTAGGCCGAGGTAACGGTGAATTGATGATTTCCCCGCACGAAAATTTCAGGAGGGTACCGTGAATGTCAGGAATCCGGTAAATCTCCAACATCGCTGCAGCCGGAACAAGATCCTGCAAGAACGGAACCAACGACAACTGAAGAGAATCGTTCAGCGTGACTGAAGTGCAGCCCTTTCGTACATTGCTGCAGATTTCAAAGCGAGGCCATCAACGAGTGTCAGCGATATGGGCTTTTGGACCTGAAGGTCCACCTGTGTACCCTTGATGACTACATGACACAAAGCCTTACGCCTCGCCTGGGCCCGTCACCACCGATGCTGGACTGTTGATGACTGGAAACATGTTGCCTGGTCGGACCACTCCCGTTTCAAACTGTATCGAGAGGATGGACATGCATCGTGACAACCTCAAGGATCAATGGACTCTGTAGGTCAGCAAGGGACTGTTTAAGCTGGTGGAGTTTGTAATGGTGTGGGGCGTTTGCAGTTGGAGAGATATGGGACCACTGATACATCTGGATACGACTCTGACAGGTGACACGTACGTAAACATCCTGTGTGATCAACTGCATCTATTCATGTCCATTGTGCATTCCCACCTACATGGGAAATTCCAACAGGACAATGCAACACCCCACCCGTCCAGAATTTGTATAGAGTGGCTCCAGGAACACTCTTCTGAACTTAAACACTTAAACCGACCACCAAACTCCCTAGACAAAAACAATATTGAGCATATTTGTGATGCCCTGCAACGTGGCGTTCAGAAGAGTTCTCTACCCCCTCGCGCTCTTACGGATTTATAGACAGCCCTGCAGGATTCATGGTGTTAATTCCCTCCAGCACTATTTGAGACATTAGTCAAATCCATACAACGCCGTGTTGTGGCACTTCTGCGCCCTCGCGGGGGCCTACACGATATTAGGTAGGTATATCAGTTTCTCTGGCTCTTCAGTTTGTTAGAGTAATTGTTGATTATATTACATGAATCTGAAGCCTAGAAAAGATTCACACAATATTTCCACGATTCGTTACCGGTTCTTAAGTCAGTGTGAGAGTAGTACAGTGATGCTGCACAAATTTTAACGAGAAAGATGTTGAACACTGCAGAGGATCTTACAAACTTTCAGCAGTCCACAAGGACCCACGAAGCGTAGCACTCCCTACAACAACACACGTAATGCTGAAGATTTGGATCTTAGAGTAACATGAATAAGTCATACTTTATCAGATTACCTTCCATTAGGAAAGTGGGTGCACTCAGCGACTGTTAGGTAATTTATAAATGATACACCACAGCAATCAGTCGCCTTTTCTTTTGTAGGTTTTATTACGCAAATCCAGATTTCGGCTAGTGCCTAGCCATTATCAATGCACTATTTTTTAATTTCTATGCATGTTAGTTCCCTGTTGTTCGGGCGTCAGTCACAGTTCCTTGAATACTACTGTAGTACTCATAGAACTGTGTCTGACGCCTGAACAACAGAGAAACTAACATGCATCAAGATTAAAAAATAGTGCATTGATAATGGCTAGGCACTAGCCGAAATCTGGATTTGCGTAATAAAACCTCAACAGAAAAGGACGACTGACTGCTGGGCTCTATCATTTCTAAAAAAATATCTACATTACTGAACGACTAAAATGGTCACACAATTTCACATGCAGGTTGCCTACCCAGTGGCTACAACGGGCAACATAAATTTAATTTTGAATATTAAATGTATTTACTGACTGAATTAAAAATTTAAAATTTGCCCCACTACATACAAATTTGAGAGTGGGAGCATTTCTCGACTGCCAACAAACTTCACATTTACGTTCCTCTCGAAATTTTCCTCGCTGATAGCCCTCACAAAGGAATGAAAAAAAAAAAAAAGAATATTGTCTCCTACCACACTTTCGCTGTTCATGCAATAATTTAGTACTTCTTTACCACTCAATCTGTTCTCATAATATTCTGCTGACAGTGTCCACAAACACCACTAAATTTAAGTGCTATATTATATCATTTTACGACGCACATTTCAGAAGATAAGGCGTCGCAGTCGTTGAGATGCGTGAAAAACATGTTTTCTTAAAACTAACTTCGAAGCTGTATTATGCATGGAAGTTCTATTCTTTAAAAAGTCGGGGTTGGTGAAGTTATAGTAGTTCCTAAATTTCCCTTAAAATTTTACGAATGCTTTCCACAAATGCTGGTAACTCCTGTCTAACGTGAAACCACCATTCTCAATTTCAACGTGGACTCATGAAAATTTTCATGCTTCTTATTAAGATTGTACGTTCCGTACTTAGTTATCCTAAACAGGTACAAGAGTCGCTACTGGTGGACTGAAGTCCAGAGGCAGTACGAAAACAAGACATTCTCTACTTCAACTTGGCCTCAAATTGTGAAAGTTAATTACACATAGATTCCGCTTTTTTCAGCCAGCCATTCGCCTGCGACAGCGCCATTCGTGTAAGATCGGTAACATGGAGAGTGTCAATGCAAGCAGTATAACTTCAATATAGTGGAGACTCCTTCTGATAATGTTCACGTCCATCAGTCGCCCGTGGCACAACCACCTGCTCCATCGTGCCCACAAGCCAAAATGTTCGAATGGCTCTGAGCACTATGGGACTTAACATCTGAGGTCATCAGTCCCCTAGACTTAAAACTACTTAAACGTAAGGACAACACACACATCCATGCCCGAGACAGGATTCGAACCTGCAACTGTAGCAGTCGCGCGGTTCCGGACTGAAGCGCCTAGAACCGCTCGGACGGTCCCGCAATCTACTCGGCGCTCTTGACAACGTATCGTTTCTTACGTTGGGTTTCCTATTCTGTTTACTTACATTATTTTTCACACTGTCCTCATTTGTATGGTAACATGTTTCTGTTACATATGCTGCCGGCCGAAGTGGCCGTGCGGTTAAAGGCGCTGCAGTCTGGAACCGCAAGACCGCTACGGTCGCAGGTTCGAATCCTGCCTCGGGCATGGATGTTTGTGATGTCCTTAGGTTAGTTAGGTTTAACTAGTTCTAAGTTCTAGGGGACTAATGACCTCAGCAGTTGAGTCCCATAGTGCTCAGAGCCATTTGAACCATTTTGTTACATATGCTGAAGGTGCCTTGTCGTCGAAGGCTATCTGATTAATACTTAATGGATTCTGGGTGAAAATTCTCCCTTTTTAACAAACGTGCACCGAAACGTGTCTTAAAGATACACAAAATTATATGCTCAATCCTCCCACTCCATGGCGTACCTGGTACGAGCACTATAAATGTTATCCTATACCAGTACTGATTTTCCAACTGACTCCAGTGCGGTTAAAGTACACGCAACGGTTACATCAGACATGACGAATGCATACTTTGCAGTATATTAAAATTTTCTGATGATGACCCAAAATCACGAAATTAGTCAATAAAGTTATTGTTAGCCCTGCCACCAACACCGGTTTCCTCCCGTAAGTACACTCTAGGATAAATAAATAAAAAGCTACGCACAAGGAAGAAGTTTTGAATATTGGCCGTAAGTTGATATTCATACAGATATCGACGTAATGTGCAAAATTGTAAACGTTTAAGGACGACGCACGTGTGTGTGACGCTGGAGTTGAGTTTAACGGCGCAGCCGGCAACGATAGTAAACAGGGGACTTGTCGGCACCAGAGCAGACAGTCTTTGCGACTTTCATTCAGTGTGCTTAGTCGGACACTAACTACGCCTCGCAGCTAGGCCCGTCAACGGAATACATAGACGTTGGTATTTTTGAGAGAGAACGTGTACTTGCGCTCAAAGAAGGCGGTGGCAGTAATTGGCGAATTGCTTGACATTTGAATAGCAGCGATGGTATAACTGGGCGATGTTGGCAGGGATATGTGAACCATGGCCGAACACAAAGTCACGAAGAACGCGGTCGACCTAGAGAGACGTCAGAACGTGACCTACGGGTTGTGTTCACGGAACTCATTGGGCCGACAACCCATTGCCATCTGTACAATAGCAATCTCGTTTCCAGTGATCGGTCTGAGATTTCATTGACTGGAATAGAATCGTCTTGAGTGATGAGTCTCACTTCCCACTGAGCCCCGATGATCACCGAACACGTGTATGAAGACCTCAGAGAAGAGACCGTCACCGCTATATGGCCCCGCAGTCAGGAGAGATAGTCTGGGGTGCTATGTAATTTCATAACTGGATGCCTTTCGTTATTATCATCTACATCTTTACAGCACGGCGGTACGTAGACGATTTCTACGCTCCGTGTTCTTGCGCTTCGTGGCAAGCCATCCTGGGCTTACGTATTAGCAAGATAATGCCCGCCCGTACACAGCGAGAGTTTTTGCAGCTTGTCTTAGCCCCTTCTAAACCATACCTTGGTCAGCAGGGTCGTCAGATCCCACCACAAGTGATAGCGTTTGGAGCATTATGTGCATGGTTGTCCAACCATCTCGGAATTTTGACGGTCTAAGGCACCAGTTGGGGAGAATTTGACACGATATCCTCCATATCTCTATCAGTCGATGTCAGGGTGAATAACTGCTTGCATAAGGACCAAAGCTGGACCAATGTATTACTGATTTCCTCAGTTTGTGAAGCATTTTATCTTCAATAAATCACGCACTTTTTCTGAAATTGTAATCATTTGCTTCTTCTCTACAAGTACATTACACCTAGTACTTCTGTCCCATTTGGATAATCCCTTCGAGCTGCGTACGTCGTTTTTATCTTGAACTGTATATACTCTTCCACTCTAAGCCATACGAGCTTACGACAGTTAAACATTTTCGTACTTTTCACATGGAAGAACTACTCCCGGAAAATGTGGGAATTGATTCTTATCTCGACACTTATTTTTTGCAATGATACTTCCGACAGGTGTGTCGGATGTACCAAATCTTATACAGGCTGCTCAACCGGAAGTATCACAAAAAATGGTTCAAATGGCTCTAAGCAGCATAGGACTTAACATCTGAGGTCATAAGACCCCTTGACTTAGAACTACTTAAACCTAACTAACCTAAGGACATCACACATATCCATGCCCGAGGCAGGATTCGATAAGCGACCGTAGCAGCAGCGCGGTTCCGGACTGAAGCGCCTAGAGCCGCTCGGCCACAGCAGCCGGCGAAGTATCACATTTTCATTTGATTACTATTGTGTTTAGTGTACATTTGCTCCAGTGTAACTTATAGATCTCAACATACCTTGCCATTACTGCCATTACAAAACTATCATAAAAATAAAATCACACAGAAACGTTTCGTCATTCGCCATAAATTGCTGAAGATGTTCATGCATGCTCCTTATTTTGTTCCCAAACATTTCTGTGGATTTCAGCTGGTCAACATTGTGGAGTTTACGTGAAAAATCTTCTATATCCACACCCACATACATACTCCACAAATCACCATACGGTGCATTACGAAGAGTACCCTACTATTGTCTCTGTACGAGTCCAAATATCTATCGTGTTGTATTCCTGATTCTTACGTGTACCGTACGTTGATAGTAGCAGAATCGCGCTGCAGACAGCCATAAAGGCCTGTTCTCTAAATTTCGCAATATTGTTTCGCGGAAACAACATCACCTTCCCTTCAAGGATTCTCATTTCAGTTCGCACACCACCACTCTTTTGTTGATCGAATCTACCATTAAGAAGTCAATCAGCGCGACTCTCCGCCGCTCCGATGTCTCCTGATACGCTCGCTAAACCCGCTGGGCAGAACAGGCAATAGGATTGTCGAAAGGGCCAAGGGTTGCGGTCAGTTTCTGCTTCTAATTGTCATTTATTGTAATTTAATAACCTTCACAACCAAAGCGGTCCATAGACGAATATTTACCGAATGCAACTCTTTCACGGCTCAAGATCTCCAACAAGAAATCTTGACAAGATAAAAATCCAATCAAGATAGCAATAAAATAATTTAAAGAAGCAACATATGCAAGGTGCAACATCAATGGCTGAGGGCCAAAATTAAATTTCGAAACTTCAGAATACATTACCATAGGCCTTTAAAGGCAGAAGGCCGCAGTGTTTAAGCTTGAAAGATAAATCTAAAAATTAATTTGCAAAATTTTAAGAAAACAAACAAATAACCATAAGCCTAAAATTTAAAATAGCTGACAACAGATAATTAAACACCGGTGGCACTCAGAAGGCCTCCAGGGAGGTCGGTCTGCCCTCGTTCACTGAGGTGAGACAGGTGGTCAGCCCAACTACACTTGATCCGTCGGAACCCAACCAGGGGACAGCCACGGACCGACCGACAACGACTTGCGTCTCGTCAATCAGCACATGAGAACTCAAACCGGCAACCTTACAACATCTACATCTACATCTACATCTATACTCCGCGAGCCACCTTACGGTGTGTGGCGGAGGGTACTTAATGTACCACTATCTGATCCCTCCTTCCCTGTTCCATTCACGAATTGCGCGTGGGAAGACCGACTGCTTGTAAATCTCCGTATTTGCTCTAATTTCTCGGATCTTTTCGTTGTGATCATTACGCGAGATATATGTGGGCGGTAGTAATATGTTGCCCATCTCTTCCCGGAATGTGCTCTCTCGTAATTTCGATAATAAACCTCTCCGTATTGCGTAACGCCTTTCTTGAAGTGTCCGCCACTGGAGCTTGTTCAGCATCTCCGTAACGCTCTCGCGCTGACTAAATGTCCCCATGACGAATCGTGCTGCTTTTCGCTGGATCATGTCTATCTCTTCTATTAATCCAACCTGGTAAGGGTCCCATACTGATGAGCAATACTCAAGAATCGGACGAACAAGCGTTTTGTAAGCTACTTCTTTCGTCGATGAGTCACATTTTCTTAGAATTCTTCCTATGAATCTCAACCTGGCGCCTGCTTTTCCCACTATTTGTTTTATGTGATCATTCCACTTCAGATCACTCCGGATAGTAACTCCTAAGTATTTTACGGTCGTTACCGCTTCCAATGATTTACCACCTATGGCATAATCGTACTGGAATGGATTTCTGCCCCTATGTATGCGCATTATATTACATTTATCTACGTTTAGGGAAAGCTGCCAGCTGTCGCACCATGCATTAATCCTCTGCAGGTCCTCCTGGAGTACGTACGAGTCTTCTGATGTTGCTACTTTCTTGTAGACAACCGTGTCATCTGCAAATAGCCTCACGGAGCTACCGATGTTGTCAACTAAGTCATTTATGTATATTGTAAACAATAAAGGTCCTATCACGCTTCCCTGCGGTACTCCCGAAATTACCTCTACATCTGCAGATTTTGAACCGTTAAGAATGACATGTTGTGTTCTTTCTTCTAGGAAATCCTGAATCCAATCACAAACCTGGTCCGATATTCCGTAAGCTCGTATTTTTTTCACTAAACGTAAGTGCGGAACCGTATCAAATGCCTTCCTGAAGTCCAGGAATACGGCATCAATCTGCTCGCCAGTGTCTACGGCACTGTGAATTTCTTGGGCAAATAGGGCGAGCTGAGTTTCACATGATCTCTGTTTGCGGAATCCATGTTGGTTATGATGAAGGAGATTTGTATTATCTAAGAACGTCATAATACGAGAACACAAAACATGTTCCATTATTCTACAACAGATTGACGTAAGCGAAATAGGCCTATAATTATTCGCATCTGATTTATGACCCTTCTTGAAAATGGGAACGACCTGCGCTTTCTTCCAGTCGCTAGGTACTTTACGTTCTTCCAGCGATCTACGATAAATTGCTGATAGAAAGGGGGCAAGTTCTTTAGCATAATCACTGTAGAATCTTAAGGGTATCTCGTCTGGTCCGGATGCTTTTCCGCTACTAAGTGATAGCAGTTGTTTTTCAATTCCGATATCGTTTATTTCAATATTTTCCATTTTGGCGTCCGTGCGACGGCTGAAGTCAGGGACCGTGTTACGATTTTCCGCAGTGAAACAGTTTCGGAACACTGAATTCAGTATTTCTGCCTTTCTTCGGTCGTCCTCTGTTTCGGTGCCATCGTGGTCAACGAGTGACTGAATAGGGGATTTAGATCCGCTTACCGATTTTACATATGACCAAAACTTTTTAGGGTTCTTGTTTAGATTGTTTGCCAATGTTTTATGTTCGAATTCGTTGAATGCTTCTCTCATTGCTCTCTTTACGCTCTTTTTCGCTTCGTTCAGCTTTTCCTTATCAGCTATGATTCGACTACTCTTAAACCTATGATGAAGCTTTCTTTGTTTCCGTAGTACCTTTCGTACATGATTGTTATACCACGGTGGATCTTTCCCCTCGCTTTGGACCTTAGTCGGTACGAACTTATCTAAGGCGTACTGGACGATGTTTCTGAATTTTTTCCATTTTTGTTCCACATCCTCTTCCTCAGAAATGAACGTTTGATGGTGGTCACTCAGATATTCTGCGATTTGTGCCCTATCACTCTTGTTAAGCAAATATATTTTCCTTCCTTTCTTGGCATTTCTTATTACACTTGTAGTCATTGATGCAACCACTGACTTATGATCACTGATACCCTCTTCTACATTCACGGAGTCGAAAAGTTCCGGTCTATTTGTTGCTATGAGGTCTAAAACGTTAGCTTCACGAGTTGGTTCTCTAACTATCTGCTCGAAGTAATTCTCGGACAAGGCAGTCAGGATAATGTCACAAGAGTCTCTGTCCCTGGCTCCAATTCTGATTGTGTGACTATCCCATTCTATACCTGGTAGATTGAAGTCTCCCCCTATTACAATAGTATGATCACGAAACTTCTTCACGACGTTCTGCAGGTTCTCTCTGAGGCGCTCAACTACTACGGTTGCTGATGCAGGTGGTCTATAGAAGCATCCGACTATCATATCTGACCCACCTTTGATACTTAACTTAACCCAGATTATTTCACATTCGCATTCGCTAATAACTTCACTGGATATTATTGAATTCTTTACTGCTATAAATACTCCTCCACCATTGGCGTTTATCCTATCCTTGCGGTATATATTCCATTCTGTGTCTAGGATTTCGTTACTGTTCACTTCCGGTTTTAACCAACTTTCCGTTCCTAATACTACATGCGCACTATTTCCTTCAATAAGAGATACTAATTCAGGAACCCTGCCCTGGATACTCCTGCAGTTTACCAATATTACGTTAACTTTTCCTGTTTTTGGTCTCTGAGGACGGACGTTCTTTATCAACGATGATAATGTCCTCTCTGGTAAGCCGTCAGGTATTTTATCGTTTCGCCCAAGGGGGGGTCCCTCTAACCTAAAAAAACCCCCGTGTGCACGCCACACGTACTCTGCTACCCTAGTAGCTGCTTCCGGTGTGTAGTGCACAACGTGATAATCCACAACGGTGTACGAATTAGCTGTCAAAATTTACACACCATGTTGGACAGCGACAAGGGAGGTGAGGAAAGGACGCTGTCTGAAATTACATTAGTGGCCACAAGACATAAAATTCCACTGGTGCACTCAAATCGTAGTCGACCAAAACAGTTAATTGCACCGCTTAGCGGCTAAATCTTATCAGTAGAACCACTTGGTGTTGCTCGCCGGAAACCCTCACCAACAGCAAACCACCAAATCGAACCACCACAACATGAATAAACGTGGCTTGGGTAGTTGACACCAGTACCCAATTTTGACGTCCTGGGTCGGTGAACCACGAAGCTCGTAGCGATAGGACATCTCCACACACACTCCGACATTGCGCAGGGGTTGCTAGCGGCCCCAGCTGACTGCAACACGAGGAGAAAACTTCCCTCGTCCGCAACAACCGACCGACTGACTTCAGACCCCCTTCCCGGAAACTATATGCACCAAACCAAAGATGATACACGGCGCAAATGTCGATACACATCACTGCTGCCACACGTAGAAGGATGAGGAACCACGACGTAACCGCTACAAGGACGGGAAACCAAACACAGATAGACAGCGAAGTTCACGAAAACGCATAGTTGGGAGAGAGCACGGAACATCTCCCTTTAATCAGGCCTGGTGAGGATCCCATTACCCCAACTGTACTTAAGAATGGGTCGCTCTAGATCTCTACAAGCTGTCTCCTTCATAGACGAGTTGCATTTTCCGAGAACTTTCCCAATACATCGAAATCGATCATTCGCCTTCCCTACTACCGATCTGACGTGCTCGTTGCTTTTTATATCGATTTGCAACGTTACGCCTAGACATTTAAAAGACGTGACTGCGTCAAACAGCACTTCACTAATACTTTATTCGAATAGTACAGGATTGTTTTCTATGCTCATACGTATTAACTTACATTTTTCTACATTTACAGCAAGCTACCTATCATTACACTAAAGGGAAATTCTAAGTTACCGTGCATCCTCCATGAAACTCTTCCCTCTACATGACAGAATCGTCCGTAAACAGTCGTAGACTACTACTGACAATACACTTCAGATCCATTATATCATAGCCGGTCACGGAGTGCCAGACTTCACGCGTGCGGGGTGAGCAGGCGGCTTGTAGACCAAGGCACTGCCTGTCTCGGAAATACTCGCAGGAGCGCCACATTTCGTTGAGTATTACGATGTGGCGTTTCTCGGCCGACAAAACTTCCTTCATTTCCGCAGAATTGTCCTGTCGATGGTATTTACCCTTCGATATTTGTTCCTGGTATGAAGGACGTCGACATGTCCAGTGGCTGTTTGCACAGGAAGATGCAGTCTAGCGATCTATCGACACACCCGTTTAAAAACGAATGGGAATGACAGGAGAGAGGGGTGAGAAGTCTTAATATACATTAGGCAGTCGTATAATCAACAGTTACTGCAGACTTGCTATAAAACGATTTTACAATACCATGTAGAAAAGATTTAACAATTTAGTTAACACTGAAAGAGCAAAAAATTACGACGGGATTCATTGTTGTGTACATCAAGAAGCAATTGGTGCTGAATTTTTCAGGCATCGAGCACGCGAAGAAATTGATGGTACGGATTGTATAACTTTTGAAGTCTCACACATTATTCCGCTATCAATAGCAACAGTTTTCGATGGAACTAAACGAAGAGTGTGGAGACTTCCTACATTACGGAAAAATGGGCTGCTTGGGGACTGCCTCGATCGATTTTTCGGTTTAAAATTCGCTACCATCGAATTTATGGAGGAAAAAGGAGTGCAGGAACGAAAATTAGACGTTTCAGAATGGCGTGCTGACATCGCATTTTAAATGGACTTGACTACATACTGCCCTCAGTAAAACATTGCAAGATGACAAAACAACTTCTTTCTGATTTGATGGGGATGCATCTAAAACGGAAATCGCGTTGCAGAAAAGACACATTATGACAAACACAGTCCATTTCTCTATGCTAACGGGCATTAAAGAAACATGAGGTTCGAAGAATTTATTGCGGCCTTGGAACATTTACGAGATAGTTTCCTAGACACTGCCAATTTTAATACTGTTTTCGAGGTTTTTAAGAGACCTCTTGCTGTTTCAGTTGAAAGCGTTGCTGCTCATTTGCAGATGTAATTGTTTCACCTGCTAGATAATTCCCACTAATGAAAAATTCTTTTATATTGAAATTGTTCATGACGTCTACATTGCTTGCCTCAGGTAGTTTCCACGTCCCCACAAAGGGGTTGCAAAAGTACTTCAATATTTCGACCAACAAATCTGTGTGAAAGAGGTTTTTTCGATTATGAAACTAAATAAATTCTGATTACGTGGCAACCTGAGTATTAAAATGTATGAAATTGTCTGCATCTGCCAGTATACTAACAACCTATATCAGATAAAAATTAGATACCGAGCGAGGTGGCGCAGTGGTTAGCACACTGGACTCGCATTCGGGAGGACGACGGTTCAATCCCGTCTCCAGCCATCCTGATTTAGGTTTTCCGTGATTTCCCTAAATCGTTTCAGGCAAATGCAGGGATGGTTCCTTTGAAAGGGCACGGCCGATTTCATTCCCCATCCTTCCCTAACCCGAGCTTGCGCGCCGTCTCTAATGACCTCGTTGTCGACGGGACGTTAAACACCACTAACCTAACCTAAAAATTAGATTATAATATATAAAATAATAAAATAATACTGAAAATTTGTTTTGTTCCTCACATTTTCGACCTAGGTTATAGAGAAATGACAAATGTAAAACCAAGTCGTATGCAGTGGTCCTGCACTGCCATTTAAATGCGGCTCGTTCCATTTGTACCCCATTCCCCTGTGCTCGCACTCATTGTGAGGTGGCGGTGGGAAAGTGTGCACCGAGCCAGAGCGCTATGGCACTCAAGCTAGGGCATGGCTCGCGAGCCGAATTCTTGGCCCTCCCTGCTTTATGCGGGGTGACTTTTTTCCGCTGTGTACAAACTCTAGGGATTGATGGATGAGAGAATATGGAACAAAAAATGTCTAATGAACTTATGTCTGGAAATTCATGGTTTCCATGCTAGAGACTATTTATTGAATCATACTTTGTTACAGAGACTGCGGTCTAATACGCGCTGTACCATGCGGTCACAGTTACAGTGTGCATGGTTTCTTCCTAGTGGGTGGTTTGTTCCGCATACTTCATGCCCTAGAACCCTCTCCTGCCATAGTAAGTGGTAACGTTGTGTCCGATTCACTTCCCTTGCTGACTCACCTTACAGTGGATGTGATACAGCGTTGTACACAATGGATGCATATTAGAATCTAAAGCTTGCCGACAGGGCGTTTGCTTACGCAAAGGCAAATGGCAACAGGCGGCAGACAGTAAGGTTGTATCAGGAGACCTATCCCCGCCGACAACAACCACAGCATTCACTGTTTGCAACAGTATCTCGCCGTTTTTCAGAGACATTGTCGTTTCAAGAAGCAGGAAATCACGAAGGATGTACCCCGAAATGTTCAAACACCAGACTTGGAGGAGAATGTGATTATCACTGTGGAAGGCGACCGCCGTGTCAGTACCAGACAGTTGGCCCGCCAGTAAAGGGTAAGCCAGAAGACCGTGTGGAACATTCACCATGACAGTTGTGACTACCCGTATCACTTACAAAGGGAACGGCCTTGCCGCTCTGTCGGGCGTGGCCGGCACTTGGATGGGTGACCATCCAGACCGCCATGCGCTGTTGCCATTTTTCGGGGTGCACTCAGCCTCATGATGCCAATTGAGGAGCTACTCGACCGAATACTAGCGGCTTCGGTCAAGAATACCATCATAACGACCGGGAGAGCGGTGTGCTGACCCCACGCCCCTCCTATCCGCATCCTCCTCGGAGGATGACACGGTGGTCGGACGGTCCCGGTAGGCCACTCGTGGGGTGAAGACGGAGTGCTTTTTATCAGTTACAGCGTATTCGGGCTTACAATCGACAGGTTTTTCAATTCGGGAGTAGTGTTGTCACTGGTTTCTTAACCAGGCAACTACGATTCTGGGATTTGTGTCATGCATCCTATTCAGAGATGAGGCCTCCTTTACGCGGAGCGGTATCTTCGATTTCCGTAACAGTCAACTATGGGATACTATGCAGAACCCCCACGATATGGTGACAGCGAATCAGCATCAGTGCAGCGGGAATGTGGGGAAAGGGATAACTGGCGATCGTATATTGAGACCAGTCCTCCTTTCACGTCGCCTAATAGGCCAGAGCTACCGGCGTT
Organism: Schistocerca serialis cubense; assembly: GCF_023864345.2. Lineage (NCBI taxonomy): Eukaryota > Metazoa > Arthropoda > Insecta > Orthoptera > Acrididae > Schistocerca > Schistocerca serialis. Next base: position 547,287,342 of record NC_064644.1, read on the forward strand.
TCTTGCGAGTGACTTTGCCTGCCCTGGGGAAGAACTTCCATTAATGATTTGAAGGGCTATGTGGCTGGTACATGATGGTTCTCCATCCTACTTCGCTGTTAACGTCCGGACGCGCCTCAGTCGTCTCTTCCTTGGTCGATGGATCGGATGAGGAGATCCAGCTGCATCGCCTGCCCGTTCACCGGACCTCAATCCATGTGATTTCTTGTTATTTCAAAAGTACTGTGTATGCAAAGCGCATTCCAGATCAGGAGACAATGGAGCAACCTTTGGGTGGCTTGCGGAGTATAAATGTAGATGTAGATGTAATGCTGCTTTTGACACTGTTAGGATGCAGCCTGGCCGATATGAAAGTGTGGGACAGAACATGCTGCCGCGCGTCACGACTGCGTTGAGGCACATGGAAACCATTCTCAGCACATGTTGTAACTGTGGCTACATGGTACAGCCCGTATTAGACACCAATCTCTGTAACAATCCTTGATTGAACAAATGGTGTCTAGCATGGAAACCATCTATTTTTGGACATAGACCTTTTTTGTGCCGCATCCTCTCATCGATCAGTCCCCAATGTATGTACATGGTGGAAAAAATCACCCTTTATGTGTAGAGAAGAAAAGCGGTCCTATCACATCTGCCTGAGGAAGTCCCGAGGATACACTTGTCTCTGATGAAGACTCGCTGTTGAGGACAACAAACTGGGTTCTTCCAGCCACTCACATCTCTGGGAACGTATTTCGCATACTCGGATCATAGTTAACAGACTTAAGAGAGATTGGTTCAAATGGCTCTGAGCACTATGGGACTTAACATCTGTGGTCATCAGTCCCCTACAACTTAGAACTACTTAAACCTAACTAACCTAAGGAGATCACAAACATCCATGCCCGAGGCAGGATTCGAACCTGCGACCGTAGCGGTCACGCGGTTCCAGACTGAAGCGTCTAGAACCGCACGGCCACACCGGCCGGCTTACTTCAGAGAGGCACTGTCGAAAGCTTGCTGGAATATTGTGGACAACGGCTTTTCTGTCTTAAGAAAACTTATTTACGTTCGGACTTGGAATATCATTCTGGATCCGTTATTTTAACCTTTTTATATAGAGGAGTCAACCGCATTTTTTGCCACTTGCTTAGGATCATGCGCTCGCGAAAAATTCACAATAAGTGCAAGCCAATGCCGAAGAGTACTCCACATTCAACCATTAATGTTCAACTCTTTGAGTTGCATCTCAGTGCTAAGGATGTCCATTTCTACGTCATAGATACGAGAGTATGTGCTACGGCCACACGAGCACACGTGGATATGTTTGTACGACCCGCCTGCATCAATGATTTTCTAATAGCGTGAATTAAGGCTTCAGCTTTCATTTTGCTATCTACTCGAGATTGGGTAGGAGCCTTCCATTTTATTTTATCTGAGACCAGAATTTTCTCGTGTTCTCGGTAAGATGTTACACTAAGGTATTTAAATGGAAAATTATGTCTAGCATCTCTTTGTAGACGTTTCCACGTTCTTATTTGAACAGAGGATGCAACAGTTTCTACTTACACAGCATTTTTCGGAGTTTGTTATTAAACCACGGCGAAGCGACATCATTCTTGATCAACTTACTCGGAATGTATGCCGACCGGGGTGGACGAGCAGTTCTAGGCGCTACAGTCTGGAACTGCGCGACCGCTACGATCGCAGGTTCGAATCCTGTCTCGGGCATGGTTGTGTGTGATGTCCTTAGGTTAGTTAGGTTTAAGTAGTTCTAAGCTCTCAGAAGTTAGGTCCCATTGTGCTCAGAGCCATTTGAACCATTCGGAACGTATCTTATCCACTTCGTTGTCAAATACTATGTGGCAGTTAGGAAGCGGTGATATTTGTGTTTGGTTTGTGGAGCGCTCAACTGTGCGGCCGTCAGCGCCCGTACAAAGTCCCAGTTTTTACACAGTCCAATTTTTTACACCGTCCAATCCAGCAACTGTTACCGATGATGTTGATGAAAAGATGACATGAAAAACACCCAGTCCCTAGGCAGAGAACAGCCGCAACCGCATCTAGGAAGCCTGCATTCGGTTCGTTAAACATACATTCAAACAAAGCGTAGTAATGAGTTTTATTACAAAATAAAAACATCAATACTTAACTTTCGCAATAACACAGATGTTTCGCAAGCAAAGGGCGACATACGAAGTCATAAATCTTCTTCAATATAAAAAATTTCAAGACTGTGTTACATAGAGTGTACAAGCGAAGTAACTACAGTTGACGCTTCTATGCAAATCATTAGTCTTGAGGCAGCTGTTCAACTCGGGCGTTACCAGCCGGTCGCGGCGCTTACGTTCTCTTCACATAGGGGCACTGCTGTCGCGTTATCGTCCTGGAGGAAGGTCCGGTCAGCATGCCATTGGCTGACTTCTTCTCACAGCCTTTTATTCCCTGTCGTTCCAGACTGACTTGCCGGCGCTTGTATTTACGCCGTAACAGAACGTTCCTCTCAACAGTGTGATTTATAATGAATTCAAATTTAGTGTCTCTACGTCCTTCACATCGGAGCTAAATGACATACATGCATTGTTTCAGTAGGAGTCTAACAACTGTTTATTTGTTGCTTCCAGCAGAATAATTATCCCAGCCTGGTTGATGGGTGTATGAACTTTATCAACCATCGTCGTTACGCTGACATGATCATGTATGCCTGACTCTATACTAAGATTGTCGATAAAGTAAGGCCTGTTTGTAGCTACAACATCTAAAATATTTCCATTGCGTGAGGGTTGTCGAGAGAATTTCTCAAGACCGTTTTCGGAAAAAATACGTTCAGAACTACCCCATTGCCTCTACCAACCATATTAGATTAGATTAGATTTACTTTCATTCCAATTGTTCCGTAGTGAGGAGGTCCTCCAGGATGTGGAACATGTCAGAAAAACAACAATACATGACAAATATTTACAACTAAAACAAATAAGCTAAAGTACCATTCCACAGGTCCCAAGTGGAATGATCGTCGTTTTTTAATGAACACTATATGAAAGTCATTTTACAAATACTAATGCACTGAATTTTAAATAAAAAAGTTGTTTTTATTTATTTATAAGGTTATAAAGATGTAATACAACTACTATAATACTTATTTACTATGAACACATTACTGCACTGAAATGTTGCGGAAGTTAGATTGTACTTACACACACACACACACACACACACACACACACACACACACACACACACTCACACATATACAATGAACACATTATTGCACTGAAATTGCGCAGTAGTTATATTGTACTTATATAAATACATAAATCAGTTGGTTTTACTGAGAAATTCATCAATGGAGTAGGAGTTGGCCACCAATAAATCCTTTAGGCTTCTCTTAAATTGAATTTCATCGGTTGTTAAGCTTTTTATGGTTGCTGGCAAGTTACTGAAAATGTGTGTTCCTGAATAATGCACAACTTTTTGTACAAGACTAAGTGACTTTAAATCCTTGTGAAGATTATTCTTATTTCTAGTATTGATTCCATGAATTGAGCTGTTGGTTTGAAAAAGTGATATATTTTTAATGACAAATTTCATTAAGGAATAAATATATTGGGAAGCAGTAGTTAGTATCCCTAGTCCCCTAAACAGGCTTCTGCAGGATGTTCTTGAGTTCACCCACATATAACTCTTACTGCACGTTTTTGTGCCCAGAAAACTTTAGCTTGGCTTGATGAATTACCCCAAAAAATAATCCCATATGAGATTATGGAACAAAAGTAAGCATAGTATGCCAGCTTTTTCATTTTTATATCCCCTATGTCTAACAAAATTCCCATTGCAAACAGAGATTTGTTAAGACGCTTCAGCAGTTCAGTGGTGTGCTCCTCCCATTTGAATTTGTTATCAAGCTGTAATTCCAAGAATTTATCACTGTCCACTTCTTCTATCTTCTTGTCATCGTATGTTAGACATATACTCGTGGGACACCCCTTACAAGTTCGGAACTGCATGTACTGCGTTTTTTCAAAGTTTAGTGACAAAGAATTGGCTAGGAACCAGTGATTAATGTCCACAAATATTTTATTAGCTGATCTTTTTAAGACTACGCTTGATTTGCTATTTATTGCAATGTTTGTATCATCGGAAAACAAAACAAACTTGGCATCTGGTAATGTTACTGATGAAAGGTAATTGATATACACAAGAAAAAGTAAGGGCCCCAAAATGAAACCTTGTGGGACCACACATGTAGTTAGTTCCCAGTTGGATGATCCCTGACAGCTTGATACGTGTCTCTTTCCTAATAACACCCTTTGTTTCCTGCCAGAGATATAAGATTTGAACCATTTTGCAGCATTTCCTGTTACACTATAATACTCTAATTTACTTAAAAGGATATTGTGATTTACACAGTCAAATGCCTTTGACAGATCACAAAATATACCAGTTGCCTGCAATTTTTTGTCTAATGAATTAAGCACATTTTCACTGTAAGTGTAGATAGCCTTCTCAATATCAGAACCTTTCAGGAATCCAAACTGTGACTTTGACAGTATGTTATTTGAGATAAGATGCTTATAAAGCCAACCGTACATTACTTTTTCGAAAATTTTTGAGAATGCTGGCAACAGTGAAATTGGATGGAAATTTGATGCTATTTCTTTATCTCCCTTCTGAAACAGTGGCTTAACTTCAGCATATTTCAGCCATTCAGGAAATATTCCACTGATAAATGACTGGTTGCACAGATAGCTTAATATGTTACTTAGCTCAGAATCACATTCTTTAATTAACTTTGTTGATATTTCATCATACCCACTAGATGTTTCCGATTTCAAAGATTTTATGATGGACATTATTTCCGTTGGGGTAGTGAGGGTCAAATTCATATTATGGAAGTTGCTTGAAATTTCTGGTCTGAGGTATTCCATAGCAGCATCTACCAAACCTGACAACCCCATCTTTTCGGTGACAGTTATAAAATGTTTATTAAAAAGTTCTGCAACACTATACACATCTGTCTCCAATGTATCATTTACTCTCAATGCTATTTGTTCCTCTTCATGTCTGATTCTACCGGTCTCCTCCTTCACTATATCCCATATCGTCTTTATTTTGTTATCTGATATGACTATCTTTTCCTTGTAATATATTTGCTTTGACATTCGTATTACAGTCTTTAATATTTTGCAGTATTTCTTGTAATGTGCTATAGCATCAACATCAGAACTGTTTCGCATTGACAGATACAATTTTCTTTTTGTTTTACAAGATACCCATATTCCTCGTGTAAGACATGGCTTTTTGGTAGACTTTGCTCTAACCTTGATACATTTTGGGGAAAACAGTGTTCGAATAAGGTAAGCATTTTGTTAGCAAAAGTGTTATATTTTTCATTCATGCCATGAGCGCTGTAAACATCAGTCCAGTGAATGTCTCTGAGGATTGTTCTAAAATAATCAATTTTTGGCTTATTGATTACCCTCTTGAGCTCAGATTTATCTGATTTTATATCCTGTTCAGTATTAACATTTAACAGAAGAAACTGCATGTCATGGTCTGAGAGGCCATTGACTATTGGTATTGTAATGTAATTTTGTTCATTGGACTTTTCTATAAAGATATTATCAATGGTTGTTTGTGGGCAAGTGACTACCCTAGTGGGGAACTGTACAGTGGGAATTAAGTTGAATGATAGTGTTACTAACTCAAATAAGTTCTTATTGGGAAATTCTTTAAGGAAATCTACATTGAAATCACCAGGAACCACTTTTTCTTTGTTTTTGGTTGTTAAATGGGCCAGTACAGCTTCAAGGTGGTTTACAAACAGATTAAAGTTACCTGCAGATGCTCGATTTACACTTAATATTATGAAGGATTTTTTGTGAAATCCTAATTCTGTTGCACATGATTCCATTGCTGTTCTAGGCAAAATTTATGAATGTCTATGTTCTTAAATTTATGACAGTTCCTAATGAATGTGGCAACTCCTCCTTTCTCCATTTCTGATCTACAAAAGTGAGATGCTAACCTAAACCCTGTAACACTTAAAAGTTCTATACCAGTGGTCACATGATGTTCAGAGACGCAGATTATGTCAGCTGGGTTTGAAGACTCTAATTCATCTATGCAGATAGGTAATTCATTAATTTTATTTCTCAGTCCTCGAACATTTTGATACAATAAAGATAGCTGACATTTCACATTGACTGAGTTAAAATTTGGTAGAGTTATAATATCTGCTGACTGTTGAAAATTCTTAACCAATAGCTGTTTATGCTGATGTAATAAGCTGGAATTATGTTTTTTGATTTCTTTCTCAAACTTAAGGTTTGTCTCGGTTCTAACCTATCTTAAAATTTGCTTTCTTTCTGTCCTCCCTACCCTAAAAAAGGGTCTTTTCTGAACCCTATAACCATTGGTATTTTACCACTCATGACAGTGCCTCCCCCTTTAACTATCCTGCTATTTCCCCAGCCAATTAACTCTTCCCCTTCCTGTTGAGGTGAAGGCCATACCAAGTATAATCCCACCTACTGAGAGAATCAACAGGAACCACACCAATGTGTGACCCTGCACCCGACATAAGCAGCCGTTCCAGCTCCAAATTAACTCTCATGACAGAAGAGTTCAAATGAGGTCGGTCATGGCGCCCAAGAACAGATACAAACTCAATACTAGTATGCTTCGATGCTGGTGCAATCTTCGCCAGGTCACACTCTATACTGTATCCAGGATCTCTGTCAATACTGTTACCTGCCACACCCACTATAACCACGGTGTCTTCATTAGTGAAATCTTTGCAAAGTGATCCTAAATCCTCTGTCACCTGCTCCAGACCAGCACTAGGTTTAAAAAAATTGGTGACCTGGTATTCTGATCCTAGTTCATCTTGCAAAAGTTGGCAAACACCTCTTCCATGGGAACTACCTAACAACAACACTTTCTTTCTCATTACTGATTTCCTTACACTCTTACTTTTCAATTTGCTGCTGAAAGTCTGTTGTGCCCTGTCTACACCTGCAACTGCTTGAGGCTCACCAGCCTCTAACTGAAGCAACAGGTCATTTCTATTTTCCACATTCACCATGAAGCTGTCAGACAAAGTTCTAGGCCCGTTCCTCCTGTTGCCTGTTGCCACTTCCCACCTCTCTTTACCCTCTCCATCCTTAACCTGTCAAGATCTCCCCTGACCTTGTCTAACTCAGCATGAAGGGCAGCATTTTTCCCCTCCTGTTCTAGTATCTTCCTATCTATACTACAAATCCTGCAAAACCACTGATGAGTCTCATTTACTTCCCCTATTCCCACGCCACTACAGTCACCCACATGGAAAAACTACAGCACCCATCACACCAAAGCCCCGACCTAACAATTCTACGGCAAGTCAAGCACTTTTCACTCATGATAAACGTAATGGTTTATTAAGAATAAGTCAGTTAAATTACAGATAAACACGAAAATTCGGTTACACAAATTTGGCCTATACGCAACTGTGTGTCAACAAAAACAAAAGTGCAAAGTTTCTGAAACAACAACTTAAACTTTACGCTACTGTCCAGAAATGCTAGTTAAATAATGAAGAGGTACGCTAATTTAAATTGTTGGAGAGAGCAAGGAACAAATAAACGAAATTCTATAGATTTGCTGCAGCAGAACGTAAACAGAAAATACGACTGTACGGTCTTTTCGCGTTTTTTGCTTTATTACGTAAAGAAAAATGAAACTTTTAATGGTACACTTAAAAGGCACACTAATACATCTATTCACCACGTAATCAGTACTAATCTATATGTTTTATAATATAAAATGACTTATCTTTACGAGAACACCAAAACTCGCACTAGTCGCCTGGCTGCAGGGCTGCCAACTTGCAGTGAATCTTTAGATGTCACAGTCAATACTCGATGGTTAAAGTCGTCTCCAAGTAATATTGCACGATCGGGGTGTTTCCACGCCAATCAGCGTAGGTTTTATTTGAAAGAGTCTACAACTTCCACGGCGGAAACATGTCGGTTCTTGAGATGACAGCATAGAATAGAATCAGGGGCTGAAAGAACAAGTGATCTCACCAGGCATGGGATTTCACCGAATTGGGAGATTAATCGATACGGAAAGTCGAGCCTCATTGTAAACATTTAATTTTACGTGGCTTGATTGGCTTGCAGCCTCATCTTACTAAAAACACGTCGTTTCCGAACGGAAATGTCCCTGCAGCTGTGGACTACACTGCATACCGATCGTAACTAGCAAACTGGCCAGCAGTCGTCGTCTCCAAAAAATACTGCCCATCGATTCCAATGGACTATCTACTAACACAGTAGATGACGATATTTGGACTATCCTCGATCCTTCCACGAATGAGCTGCCGGTTTTTTGTCAGACAGGATATTTCGAATATTGAGAGACTAATTCTGACGATAGTATTATCAGACATGACAAGGTTTGTCAGAAATGTATCATCCTGGTGAATTCCGTACGGTAATGTTGAGCAGAAAATGCGCCTACTCAGTTACCCACCCGTAACTGATGAGCCACTTTCAGATTATCAGGATGAAATATGTACTAAATATTTAGCTGTGACACGTGTCCAGCCTATTACATGGAACAAACAGGACGAACAAATTCTGTTACTTTCAAAGAACGTCTCTTATGAAAAAGAGGTACAAGTATATATAACTCGTCTTTTCCGATTATTCATTAACTACAGACCATAAGCCGAAAGAAGTCCTTGACGTCAGCATCCAGCTCAGAGGTTTAGTGTTATGTTCTGGAAGAGTTAAAAAATTTTGAAACGTCTTAAGTTATCGTTTCAGTCTTAATGAACAGCTGTAGTTACGTAATAAAAACGTTTTAATGTTATAAAGTCGTTCCTTAGAAATGCCTTAATTTGACTCCTTTTTTTGCTCAGAGTAGAGTCTAAAATATAGACTTATCACACTGCAATTGTTTCGTACAAAAATGTACCAAATATTTGCTTTTGCATTTTTCGTTTTCCGTAATCGTGGCTATTGATATTTGAAATGAACACTTATATGCTGTTTAAAAAATGTTTCAAAAATTAGGCAGCTGGTATGATACTAGATAGCGCGACTTCTTTTTCCTGTCAGTCCCTCATTCTGATGCCACTTATAGTGACTGTTTCCTCTTGCATCCCTTAGCGACGTGTACCATGCTACTCAATGTAACTATAATTTGACTCCATGTATCAGCTTAATGTCAGTTTCAGTGTCTTCAACTTTGTTAACTTCTTGGGGAAATAATTTATATTACGAGAGAATTATTGCTCTTAAAATTGATCGTCAGTTACTACACGTACGTACAGTCTACTTATAAAGCCGTTCAGAATAAAAACTGTCTTTTCCTCTTTTTTTCTGTATGTTAATGTTTATTTATAATCCTTTCAGGTAGTTGTGGAATTTATGATGAAGACACTCGTTGCCTGTTTCGACAAGTGGTAAAAGTGAAATTTTGTTGCAACCGGATGGGTGTTTTATATACCTATCACGTGAGCTAATAGTTGTTCTGATCAGATAGTGTAGGGTAAACCTTCGTACGTTCGTGGCATTGCTTATTTCGTGATACTTTTTTGATTCCTCTTCAAGGACATATCTAGCACGCTAGAAGAGCAGACGCTGGCACACACGTAGCAGCACACGTCCCCTACCTGCAGCGGCATTTCGCGCCGCGCTGCCACCGGCCTCGGCAGCACAGTCAGTTGTTTTCTTCCGTTGGGGTTAGCTGTCTTTCGCTTTCGCGCTGCCGAATCCCACATGTTTTCAAAGTGCTGATTACTCCTCATATTAACATGGTAACATTTTTTGATTTTGCACGGTTGTTTATGTGACAAATAATTTTTTCTGATTAACGTTTGTGTTTTTGCGTTCGTTAGTTTAGACGTAACAGCCTTAGCTGCACTAGTAAAAATCGTAGCATTTTAACTGCCATATTGCGCCACCCTAGACAGTCTTCGCAAATACTGGCTAATAAACGTATTTAAAAGCGGATATTTAATTATTTGTAGTAGCAAGCCCGTGGTATAGATAGACCACTCCGTTTTAAACCAGATAATATATTAAATTTACATATCACGAATTAACCAAGCTATCACGAACTTAACCAGTTTTTTACTTCTGCATGTTAGATGCATCCAAAATATCGCAAATATGCCAACCAAAATATTATTACAGCAGCAAGGTTGGTAAAAGAGGAGAAGTCTTCAATTTACAAGGCATCAAAGCAATGTGAAGTGCCATGCTCTATCCTGAAAGACATTCTTAGCAGGACTGAAGGTGAATGTGTAGGCCTATCTAAATTAGGGAAACCGTTTGCTTTACCTTTACAAATGGAACAAAGAATATGCAATTACATACTTTCCATGCAGGAATTAGGATTCGGATTGACTGTAATTCAGATTCGAAAACTGGCGTATAAGCTACAGTAACAGGTAGGAAGCCTCCCTTCAATGAAGAAGAACAAGCTGCAGGGGACTGGTGGTGGATAGATTTTAAAACATGTTGTGAGTTTACCTTAAGAGTGTCTGAAAATATAGCTGCTTATAGATCTCGAATGGGAAATAGGTCAATAATTATTGACTTTTACCAAAAATTAGAAGCATTAGTCACAGATCTAGGAGTTCAATATCACCCAAATGTAGTATGGAATTGTGATGAGACAGGGCTCTCATATGTGGTGAAAGCATCCAAGATCGTTACAGCAATTGGCAAAAAGTATATATATAACAGAACGTTTAGTGATCTAGGTGGAAATCACACATTGCTTGCCTGTGTCAATGCTAGTTGTCACTGGATACCACCTATGGTGATATTTAAGGGTGATCGAATGTCAGAAGGTCTTCTGAAAGACGTAATTCGTGGCACCATTTTGAAACTAACACCAAAAGGTTGGATAAATGGAGAACTTTTTCTGGAATGGTTCCATCATTTCATACAATGTATACCTCCTGTAAGACCTATAATTTTAGTAATGGATTCCCATGGATCCCATATTTCAGAGGAGGTCACTGATCTGGCCAAGAAGAACCAGATCTTTCTCTTCCCACACTACTCACATTCTGCAACCATTGGATGTAGGGGTATATAGGCAACTTAAAAGATCACGTGGAAAATCTTTAAATAGCTACATGATCAAGAATCCAGGTCTCAGACCCAACAGATCTGATTTCCACAAATTGTTGAAACCTGTTTACTAGAGTGCTTTCAGTCCTGAGACCATCATATCAGCTTTTAGGAAGACTGGGATATATCTATTTAATCCTGCCGCTGTGACTGATGAGGCAATAGCAACGTCAGAGTTAACAGACAAACCTGCAGAAGACAATCTGGAAAGTCTTTCAGAGATGAATGAACTTCTTGCTCTTCCTGTCTTAACAGATGATGGGAACAAATGCAAGCGGAGGAGAAAAACAGATAGCAAGGCAAATGTCTGACTCCAATTCAAGAAGCAGCTCCCAAAAGAACCAGAGGTACGCCTATGTATTTTCTAAAAAGTAACTCACGTGCTTCATTAACAGAGTTGACAGTTGTTCCTTTGAGTTCTTGTTTATTTATTTTAATGACATTTATTGATTTATAGGTAGGCCACGAAAGGAAGTTACAGTAAATCCACAACCCAGCACCTCTGGAATGACAAAGAAGAGCTCGAAGGATGACAATAAATGTAGATCCTGTGGCCACAGATATTTAGAAGACGTGAGGAAAAAATCAGGGGCACTATGGATTCAGTGTAGTTTTTGTTTAATGGGGTACCATTCGAAGTGTCAACATATTTTTGAAGAGAATGAGGAAGTTCTTATGTGCAAAAAGTGTCAAAACCTTTCTGATGAAGACTAAAATAAGGCTTTCATTTAATCAGTAAATACAATCACTGCTTTTGCTCATTACTTCGACCGTAGTGATCGCGCAGTACCAGACTGAAGCGCCTAGAACTGCTCGTCCACAACGGCCGGCCCGAATTTTATAGAGTACTGTGCTTCGTAACGGTGAACATAATAAAAACGTGGTAAGACCAGTCAGAAATAGACAGTTGGAACAAATGACCTCTCACAGTATTGAAATAATTACAAAAAAAAATATCAATTTCGATATGCTGAAGATGACTGCACAGTTAAATGACTCAACATGTGCTAGTCTTTTACGCTACATGCAGTGTGTCCGCTCAGATGTAACACATTAGCAGCCAGTGACAGTAATAATTTCCATACTGATGTCCGCATAACGTGAACAAAAGAATACGTTGTCCTCAGAGTAGATGTTCAAAGCGACCTCCCTGCACGTTCAAACGTTACGTACTGGATCGTACAGCTCTGGACTCTTCGCAACATGACTGCATCCACAAATTCAAAAGTAGCATGAACACGTGCTATCAGGTTCTTCCACACGTGTTAGTGGAGTAGAACACACGTGCTCCTTCAGCCGTCCCCACAGGAACAATTCCAGGAGATTTAGATCAGGTGAACGTTGAGGCCACACAACTGGACCTCCCCGTACGAGCTATTTCTCTAGAATTCTTCTGCTTAAATATCGCCCCACATTAATTCCAGAGTGTGGAGATGCATCATCATGTTCGAACCACGAACACTGTCGAACATTAAGTGGAAAATCTTCCAATGTGCGAGGCAAATAGTTTGAGAGGAACGAATGCTACCTTCGTGCAGTCAACCGGTCAGGCAGGAAGTAGGTACCCAAACTCCTGTCTCCCAATATTCAGGACCAGAGGTTGATGCCAAAAGAAACTTCATATCCGCGGTCGCGGGTGACGTGCGGGTTAACGTCACACCAATGGCGGGCATTGTGCATATTGAAGACGCCCTCGCGAGTGATCGCCGCTTCATCCGACCACATTACAGTGCTTGTGAAGTCGTCGTTGCCTTCTTGTTGTTGTTAACAACCATTCACAGACTGCGGTCGGCAGGACGCAGGTGTTGCGTTAAAAGAATAATGATAGGGATGCAGCCTGTGCTCGTGCAGCGCGTCAGTCTGTGGATGAACTCTGCCACGCGACGGTAGTAGGAGAGGATCTGCCCACATTTTTATCTGGATGACGTCGACCGGGATATGTAACAGCATATCCGCGAGCGGCAACACCAGCCCCGTTATGAGATACACCAAGAATGAGAAGCATATGCACATGTTCTTCGTCTGCATATGTCATACATCTGACAAAATGTTTTAGAATAACACAAGAAGGAAATAAGGTATGTGTACAAATGTACATGGAGTCCATCACGGGTGCCTTACTCCACTAGCAACTAGTCTCTGTCTGGAGAACAGCGCATACGGTATAAACACGTCATTAGTGGCAACGCGGTGCTCCATGATACGCGCATCACCTCTCGTACAGCTTTCGTTCTGCATGATTCATCCCGACACTGCTAATTTTCGTAATGGTATTGGAAGTAATTTTTCCATATTTCCATTGATTACCTAATAATAACAATAAAATAATAACGCATGGAGTTACTTACTAAACATCATGCGGTTATCAGACTCAATTTTCAAAGACGTAATTAGTGCTTCCATGGTGATAATATATGCAAATAATAATCGCATTTGAAAATTATTTACAAAGTCCCAGTGAAATGTAATGGACCTGAACATGGCAAGACGTTATTATTGCCGCCATTGGAGGCGCATTGTGCCTGTATACAACTCTTTGAAAGTAACAGACATTGACCCTGCTGCCCAATTCAATAAGCAGCAGCTTATTGGTGGTCCAAAAGTTTTTCGTGGACTGAGAATGCAGTTCACACGTGATGTTACAGCTGTCTTTGGAGGGAGTACATGGTTGACCTTGGCTGTTGTGTGGGGGAACCATGCGTACTCTCTTAACCCTCCTAGTACCACTGGAGTCAATATGACCCCATACGCATATCTGAAATATTTATCTCCCTTGTTTTCAAAACGATTATTTTCTAAATTTACGATTTTTTCTCTCTAAGTTGCTTGTATGCAATGACATATTGTTCAGTTTTACGCTTACAACATATTAAAATTTACTCACTGGCTATGTACTGAGTACCACTGGGGTCAGCATGACCCCAATCTATATTTTTGATTTGTTTCTTGAATGTAACATTACGAAAACAGAGCGACGAATGTTACGTTGAACAGATGTTATACTAAACACCTGCAACAATGAAACTAACATTTCGCACTTATTATTTATACCCACTGGTGCTGTTACTTACCTCAGCCACTGTTGTGTATTGCCTCAGTTGTTGCTAGTGTTTTGCCTCAGCGTGTGCAAGAACTACGTTATGACTAGAAAACATTTGAGTAGTGCTGAAATACAAGCAATTTTTACTGAAGAAGAGGAATTAGGAGATATGCCGTCTGATGATGATGAAGAGATTGATGCTGTCACTTCTAGAAGTAGTTAATCAAATGAAGATTCTGATGAAGAAGTTGGACATTTGGAAACTCTACTTCCTGCAGTTGCTGACATCTCAAGTCAGAATGTTTTCAATTAAGTATATATAATCTACCGTATGTTTGCAAAACTTTAATGAAAGCACTAATAATAATAATAATAATATGTAAGTACATATGTAAAATAGTGATCTCATTTTATTCAGGTCGAGAAATGGAAATTAAACACGAGGAAAAATTCCTGTTAGATTACATGGGAGACAGCCAGCACGAAATATGTTGAAAACAGTTCCAGGTCCCACGTCCCACGATGCATACTGTAAGGAACGTAAATACTGTGCAGTCAGCATTTGGATTATTTATGAATCCCATCATTTTCCAGATTATTCTGAAGAGGACCAACAAAGAAGGTAACATTACTTTCGGTAACAAATGGACACATCTTGATACAGAAGAATTTCAATGCTTTCTTAGCCTGCTTATTCTTGCGGGAGTGTACAGTGGTCACAATGAGGGCACAGGGAATTTATAGAGCTAAAAGCATGGCCTACTTACCTTCAGTAGTTCTATGGCTGGGGACCACTTTACACAAATATCACGCCGTATTCGATTTGATGACGCTCAGCACTAGCGACAGAATCGTAGCCCTGATAAATTGGCTCCTATAAGAGAATTATTTGAACAGTGGGTAAGGACATTACATGATGGATACGAACCCACGAGAATAATACGGTTGATGAACAACTGATAACTTTTAGGGGTAGGTGTCCATTTCGCCATTACATCCCCTCAAAACCTGGAAAGTATGGTATAAAGATATGGGCTGCATGTGACAGCACTAATTACTATGTCACGCATCTGCAGGTGTACTCAGGAAAGTGCGAAGGCCCACCTCAAGAAATAAATCAGGGAATAAGAATAGAATTGACAGAACCTTTATCCGGGAGTGGTAGAAATATCACAACAGATAATTTCTTTGCAAGTTTGAAATTGGCAGAAACTAGTATGAAAACAAATGATTCTGCTAGGAGGACTAAGAAAAGGTCGTCGTGAACTGCCTGCAGAATTTTTCGCAGTAAGGGGAAGAACTGAAGTTTCATGTCTCTTCAGAATCCAGGGATCAGCTAATATAGTCTCCTGTTGCCCAAAAAACGGTAAGATAGTGGCATTTCTGAGTACTGTGAATTTTAGAGAGGAAATAGGTGACTTCAAAGCAGAAAAACCTATTATAATCCTAGACTATAATGCAATGATATCAGGTGTAGACACAATGGACAAGTTAGTCATTATCTACACCACAAAACGTATGACAAGATGGCCCATGATTATTTTTTATAATGTCTTGGATATTAGTGCCCTAAATGCTTTCGTAATTTGGCTGGACTTAAATCCTGACTGGGATAAAAAAACCAACTGAAAAAGAAGAGAATTTGTTCTGGAACTGGGAACAAGTATAGTACAGAAAAACGGAAGTCGCCGCAGCAAAGCTTCTCTTCCTCGTCCTCCTCCTTCAGCATAATTGAATACGGGGGCAAAACGTGGATGGTGCTCCCTATGCGAACGTTCAGCGGACAGAAACATTCAGAAACGTGCAGAGGATGCTTTTCTTTTGTCTGTAAACAACATTCAGAGATTCTTTGTTTTAAATGTGTGGAGTTGCTTTGTTTTAAATATCAGGATCTATAAGATCAATGATTAAGACATGTAAGTGCTTATATACATGTTTACCTGGTTTCAATCAGTAATGTATGCTTTCATATCAGTTCATTAAAATAAATAAAAATTGCCAATATATTCTGTATTGATTACTTGGGGTCCCTCAGCGGTACTCAGTGTACCAAAAATTTTGGTAGTAGGAGAGTTAAGGTAGTTAAACGCCTAGCGCGTAACCAAGTGAATACATTTTATTTATTTATTTATTTTGAGGGATAAGGAATTACGAAAGGAGACAAGAATTTAGGAAAGGAGATAAGGAATTTACATTTATTGTGTATAATACAACATAGATTCACCAACAATCTTTATTTTACAATTGTTAATCCCTACTTTGGACCAAATAAACAGGTACTCGTTAGCGCTGAGCTTCTCCTTTCTTGTTGTTGACGAAACAAACGGCTTATCTGGAACCAGAGTACTATATCGGACCTTAGCTAGTATTCCTTAAGTCTTTGTTATACTTCACGTCTTTCACGAAAAATATTTGTATCAGGGAAAGCTTCAAGACCACCTTAGTCTTCAGGGTTTCCCCCGAGGCAACAGCCAAGGTCAACCATGTACTGCCTCCAAAGATAGTTGTGACGTCACATGTGAACTGCATTCTCAGTCCACGAAAGGCATTTGGACCACCAATAAGCTGCTGTTCATTGAATTGGCCAGCAAGGTCAGTGTCTATTGCTTTCAAAGACTTGTACAGAGACACAATGTGCCGCCAACGGCGACGATAAGAACACCGCCCAGGCCTTCCCGATGTACGTTAACACAAGTGCACAGGTAACAGGTTTACATCGAGTAGGTACAGTGGTGCGAAACATTTCGGGGTCACGACGTGCAAAAGCACTCTTCGAAAGTTGACCAATGAAAGCGATCCTACACCCATTTCTGTACTTGCAGCACGTAAGTGCAAATGTTTTGTAGAACCTACCGTAAAGGCTGTATGACAAGTAAGATGCCGGCCGGAGTGGCCGTGCGGTTGTGGGCGCTACAGTCTGGAACCGAGTGACCGCTAACCTCAGAAGTTAAGTCCCATAGTGCTCAGAGCCATTTGAACCATTTTTGAACAATTAATATGCCAGATACAGGACCACGCAGACTACATCTAGCAAACAAAACCAAATACGCCTCCACCCAGAATCGAATACTCGACCTCCTGCGAGCTAACTGAAATCGCTGTCCACAGCACCAACTGCACAGCACTGGTCGTACGTGCTGACAGAGGTAGTTACCGTAAATGTGATTACAGTGTCGCCATACTGCCAATCCTTAACATCCATTTGCTGCCGAAAATATGTGCAGGACTAAATTCTGACAAGACATTATTGTATTGCAAGTATGTGAGGAATTGCGCTGCGAAGACCGAGAGCGCGAAAATTTCTTCATCCTGTAGACTGCAGAGCATAGTGTTATAGTTTAATTAAACTTATTGTAAATTTCTATGCCCAGTTTCGATGATGGATAATTTTAACGTCTTTCCTATTTGTTGAGAGAACGGCGAAAGTATTGTTAATGTCCTGATGTCTGTGGAATATATATATATATATATATTAATTACAGCACCATTCATATTTCTTTACGTACTACACGAATATGTAATAAAAATTGGGGGTTTCTATTAAAAATAAAACGCAGTTGATATCCGTTTGACCTATGGCAGAACTATCTAGATGGCCAACCGTAGTGCCATCTCGTTTCCCCCCTTCAGGCTAGACGACTTTCGTTCTTTGTAGTTTTTTCGTGTGACGCTTATTTCGTGAGATATTTGGCCGGGTCACTATCAATGGACCACCCGGTATATATATATATATATATATATATATATATATATATATATATATATGTGTGTGTGTGTGTGTGTGTTTGTGTGTGTGTGTGTGTGTGTGTGTGTGTGTTTGTGTGTCGGTGGGTGGGTGTGTCGGTGGGTCTGTGGTGCAGCTAGCGTCTTTCGTGCGTCATGTGCAAAATGAACAGTGTGTAAGTAGGCTGTTTATGTTTTCTTATTGGCAACGTTACGTAGCGCTCTGTATGAAAATCGCTGGCTGTGCTGTGTGCAGTCTGTGGCTAGTTTTCATTGTTGTCTGCCATTGTAGTGTTGGGCAGCTGGATGTTAACAGCGCGTAGTGTTGCTCAGTTGGAGGTGAGCCGCCAGCAGTGGTGGATGTGGGGAGAGAGATGGCGGAGTTTTGAAATTTGTAAGACTGGATGTCATGAACTGCTATATATATTATGACTATTAAGGTAAATACATCATTTGTTCTCTATCAAAATCTTTCATTTGCTAACTATGCCTATCAGTAGTTAGTGCCTTTAGTAGTTTGAATCTTTTATTTAGCTGGCAGTAGTGGCGCTCGCTGTATTGCAGTAGTTCGAGTAACGAAGATTTTTGTGAGGTAAGTGATTTGTGAAAGATATAGGTTAATGCTAGTCAGGGCCATTCTTTTGTAGGGATTGTTGAAAGTCAGATTGCGTTGCGCTAAAAATGTTGTGTGTCAGTTTAAGCCTAGTCACGTATATAATTTTTCTAAGGGGGCGTTTCAAGTGATATCACACAGATTAACAATGTGGAGTAAAAGTATGGAGTTGGTGTATAAGTTCTTAGCGTTTTTGGAAAAGTTTAATTAACACAACAAGTACGTATACCAGAGACGTTACTCATCAGTTGCATATTCTCCTTCATTATTTACAACAGTCTGCCAACTCTGGGGTAACTATTCGATTCCGCGACTGTAGAAACCACGTGGTTTCGAGGCGATGAACTGGTCGAGCCATGTTCGGGGCGGATTTTCATCCAGAAAGGAAGTTTCTTTATGGTTGTTCGACAGAAAGCGGAGAAGGTGAAATTTTGAGAGCGTAAGATCAGGCGAGTAAGGTGGGTGAGAACGAGTTCCCAACCCAGCTCCTGTACAGTGCTTTTCTGTGACTCTGGTAGAATGCGTGTAGGCGTTATCGCGGAGTAGTATCACTTCACGCAGTCTTCCTGTTCGTTGTTCTTGGACTGAGTCAAGGAGGCATTCGTAGTGCAGCACATCGTCGGTGTTCAACCAGATGCATAATATTACCTTTCGTGTATTCGCACAGTTCTTTGTGCAGGGACCTAATGCTTTGCTTGGGCTCAACCATTCCTTTTTTTCCTTATTTTAGCATAAAGACACGATTCCTCGTCACCAGTAAGGATACAGTACAGGAATGGTCATTGTTGTTCACGAGCCAACTGATGACGCAGAGATGCACACCTCGCCACCCGCTGATTTTTGTGATTTTAGCTTAGAGGACGTGGTACCCACACACGTGATTTTTGAACCTTCCCAATTGCTTGCGAATGTCAGACGATGATGAATTGATCACAGTTCATCACATTTCCGAGTTTTGGAGTACAGTGGCTTGGATCACTGTGGATTAATGCGTTTTAAACGATAATTCCAATCCCAAAGTAAGCAGGTGTATACAGATGTGAAAATTACCGGACTATCAGTTTAATAAGTCACAGCTGCAAAATACTAACGCGAATTCTTTACAGACGAATGGAAAAACTGGTAGAAGCCAACCTCGGGGAAGTTCAGTTTGGATTCCGTAGAAATATTGGAACACGGGAGTCAATACTGCCGTTACGACTTATCTTAGAAGGACGATTAAGGAAAGGCAAACCTAAGTTTCTAGCATTTGTAGACATAGAGAAAGCTTTTGACAATGTTGACTGGAATATTATCTTTCAAATTCTAAAGGTAGCAGGGGTAAAATACAGGGAGCGAAAGAGTATTTACAATTTGGCAGTTATAAGAGTCGAGGGAGCATGAAAGGGAAGCAGTGGTTGGGAAGGGAGTGAAACAGGGTTGTAGCCTATCCCCGATGTTATTCAATCTGTATATTGAGCTAGCAGTAAAGGAAACAAAAGAAAAGTTCGGAGTAAGTATTAAAATCCATGGAGAAGAAATAAAAACTTTGAGGTTCACCGATGACATTGTAATTCTGTCAGAGACAGCAACGGACTTGGAAGAGCAGTTGAACGGAATGTGCAGTGTCTTGAAAGGAGGATATAAGATGAACATCAACAAAAGCAAAACGAGGATAATGGAATGTAGTCGAATTAAGTCGGGTGCTGCTGAAGGAATTGGATAAGGAAATGAGACACTTAAAGTAGTAAAGGAGTTTTGCTGTTTGGGGAGCAAAATAACTGATGATGGTCGAAGTGGAGAGGATATATGATGTAGACTGGCAATGGCAAAGAAAGCGTTTCTGAAGAACAGAAATTTGTTAACATCGAGTATAGATTTAAGTGTCAGGAAGTATGGAGTGTAGCCATATATGGAAGTGAAAAATGGACGATAAATAGTTTGGACAAGAAGAGAATAGAAGCTTTCTAAATGTGGTGCTACAGAAGAATGCTGAAGATTAGATGGGTAGATCACATAACGAATGAGGAAGTATTGAATAGAATTGGGGAGAAGAGGAGCTAGTGACACAACTTGACTAGGAGAAGGGATCGGTTGGTAGGACATGTTCTGAGGCATCAAGGGATCAAAAATTTAGCATTGGAGGGCAGCGTGGAGGGTAAAAATCGTAGAGGGAGACCAAGAGATGAATACAGTAAGCAGATTCAGAAGGATGTAGGTTGCAGTAGGTACTGGGAGATGAAGAAGCTTGCACAGGATAGAGTAGCATGGAGAGCTGCATCAAACCAGTCTCAGGACTGAAGACCACAACAATAACAACAACAGCAGCAACAACAAACGATCTTCAGTGAAGGCCGAATATGTTTCTGAGTTTGGAGAGTCCCTAATGTCGGAACGAATTTCCTCAAAACGTGAAAAGCATTTTTTTTTTTTTTTTTTTTTTTTGCCGTGCTCTATCAAATGGCAGTATCCCCATTCACGGTGCAAACGTTCCACCCTGTCTCCGCTCCTGTCATCCCTCTATTGAACGTAAACCAAGGTCATGTCGCAAATGCTCCTATTTCTCCACTTGACACTCAATTTTCTAGTTCATACAGCTCCTCTCACTATCTCCAAATGACAAAATGACAGTATATATAAACTGAAATAGCAACAGTGAGTTAAAAACGAAAAACCACAGTCCATAAATAAAGCCGTAGCAACCAGCGTACCAACACGCAAAACAAAAACGTTACCGACTTATGCAAAAATCTAACATTTTTGCGAGTTAGTTTTGAACCTGTGTTAATGTAGGTCTACACCAGATAATATTATTGAATGTGTAAGTTTGTTAATGTTTTAAAATCGTTTAATTTGCAGTGGATATGATATGGCTGATTTTGTAAATTAACAATGGAAGAATAGACAAATAAGTATATTATTGACATACGTGTTACGACAGAAGTCATATCATATTCTACGCATGTCAACGCTCACAGCGTACGCTCTGTGATCATCAGCATCGTTACCAGCAAACCAGCCGCAGTGCTAGCTTCCCGTCGAAAGGCTTACGTCAGCAGCGAGCAATATGGCTCTCTATTTTTACTTGTTTCGTTGAAATAGTGAGTGGATTCAATTAGCAGAGAGGTTTTCACGGGCATTCATATTCCCTACGACGGATGAAATAGGGTTCTCCATTTCTTCCCGGTTCTTTCGAGAAACGGTGCATAACGGAGCGAGGCCGGCACGAAAGCGCGGATTTCGTTTATGCCGCCGAGCCAGCAACGAGATAGCACCGAAAGTTGGCGCACGGCTCCCGTAAGGAAGCGAGGCGGAGACGTCCTTTACAGCTTTGCGTGGCTCATCAGAATTTTCTTGTGTTTGTAAGGAAGCTTTTCCACTTTGCACGCTCCTCGTCTGAGACAACTTCTTACCAAAGTATGCGACCCCGAGACCTTCTCAAAGGACAATGGCTAACTTGGCACCATTGTTCCGTGACTTTGCTCCGAAGTTGTGGCCCATAAAATAGTGAGATTTTTTAGCGCTAGCACAGCTCCGCTCCCTGCAGGAGCACAAAAATTTGAGTTCGCAGCTTCCTGCGCCAAAACTTTCTTTTTTTCCCCCGTATAAAAGTTGAAGATAACACAAAACAGGCAGGTTAATTTCTCGCAGTTATCCGAGCGTTTGGCTGCTACTGAAGGGTAAAATACAGGACCACTCCGTTCATACCGAATTCGGACGTTGCTGTGCGGCCCGGGGGGTTATCTGGGGGACGCCGTGGGCGACCCCACCGTTGTTTCGTGAAGCAGATGCAGAGCGCTATCAAAGCCTCCCGCCTCGCAGGCTTTTGTACTGCCCGTTCATCACACCAACCCAGTTTCGCTTTCTGGAAGTGGGGTGAGCATCAGCTGGCAGCGGAACGAATGTGCACGATGTCTAGCTGCCAGCTACCGCGACGGCTATCTTCTGCTCCTTCGTAATTTTGCTGTTTACAGGAGATCAGGAAAACAAACAAGGCCACAGAAAATAAACCCAGAAGGAGTAAAAACATCCAGCTGCTGTTTCTGATGTGGCAACTTTTATGACGATCAAGATTAATCGGGCGCAAATCCTGATGCTTCGTATCGTAACACGGGACGAATGGTATTCAATTTTTTTAACTTACTGTAACTTTTATTTCAGCCACAAAACCGAAGTAACATAAATTATTTACATTTCTCACTATTATGCAGAACCAATGTCAGTGTGAATAGACAATTCTCCATTGTTGAATCGCACCCTTCTAAAAACGTTATAGTGCACAGAGTGGAATATGTTATTTGTTGAAGAGCTACCTTTCACAGCTACCTTTCACAGTCGGTGGTATTTGACTAGTTACGAGAAATATCACGCATCCCCTGATTTTTCGGCACATCTGATGTAAATAGGGTGAATCAGATCAACACCGAAAAACTTTCACAGATGCCAGTATGCACAAAAAACGGAAAAAATCATCTCAAATGCAAATCTATGTGCGATTTGTAATCTTCGCTACTGAAGGACACATTTCTTCCACTGTTAGGTCATTGCTTATTATTGACTGAGTAGCCAAAGAAACTGGTACACCTGCCTAATATAGTGTAGGCCCCCGCCAGCACGCAGAAGTGCCACAACACGACGTGATATGGACTCGACTAATGTCTGAAGTTGTGCTGGAGGGAACTGACACCATGAATCCTGCAGGGCTGTCCATAAATTCGTAAGAGTATGACGTGGTTGATATATCTTCTGAACAGCACGTTGCAGGGCATTCCAGATATGCTCCATAATGAGTGTTTCATGGCCAGGGGAAGTGTTTCAACTCATAAGAGCGTTTCTGGAGCCACTCTGTAGCAGTTATGGACGTATAGGGTGTCGGATTGTCCTACTGAAATAGCCCATGTCCGTCGGAATGCATAATGGACATGAATGGATGCTGCAATCATTGACTGTGTGGCTGGTCCCGGCGGAGGTTCGAGTCCTCCCTCGGTCATGGGTGTGTGTGCTTGTCCTTAGGATAATTTAGGTTAAGTAAGATTTCACACACATTTGAACATTTTGAACATGAATGGATGCAGGTAACCACACAGGATGCTTACGTGCGTTCACTGATCAGAAACTAATCTAGACGTATCACGGGTGCCATATCACTTCAGCTCCACAAGCCCCACATCATTACGGAGCCTCCACCAGCTTTAACAGTCCCCTGCTGACATGCAGGGTCCATGCATCCTTGTACTTGTCTTCATACACGTATGCGTCCATCCGTTCGATACAACTTGAAATGAGACTCGTCCTTCCAGGCAACATGATTTCTGTCATCAACAGTCCAATGTCGGTATTGATGGGCGGAGGGGCCCAGCAATGATATCTGCAGCAATTTGCGGATTGATGGGCTGCACTTCTGTTGCGTTGAACGGTTCTCCTCAGTCTTCGTTGGCGCCGTTCTCGCAGGATCTTATTACGGCCACAGGGATGGCGGAGATTTGTTGGTTTACCGAATTCCTGACATTTACTTACACTCGTGAAATGTTCATACGGGAAAAACCCCACTTCAATGCTACCTCGGATATGCTGTGTCCTTTCGCTCGTACTCCGACTATAACACCACGTGCAAACTCACTTAAATCTTGACAACCTGCCATTGTAGCAGCAGTAATGGATCTGACAACTGCTCCAGACACTTGCTGTCTTATACAGGCGTTGCCGACAGCAGCGCCGTGTTTTGCCTGTTGACATATGTCTGTATTTGAATACGCATGCCTATACCAGTTTCTTTGGCGCTTGGGCGTATATTCGGGAGGATCCATTTTTTATTAAAAAAAGAAAAAATGTCTAGTGAACCTGGGACCTATGATACATTTCTTAAGAGGTAAGAGCAGTTGTTCACAAGGAGATATATGTTTCACAATAACGAAGCTGAACAAGGGCTAATTGCTATGAAGTCAGAGCAAATGTTTGCTGGACATTTCTTTTTCTGTTTAGCAGCACACGTCCAATTCTCAAGAGAGGAAAAGCAAAAAAGGGGGGCGAGCGGATGGAGGGAGAGGAGAAAAAAGTGGGGGTGGGGCAGGGTGGATGCGAGAAAGAGTGGGGGAGGAAGTGGAGGGGAGAGAAAGGAGTCAGAGAGGGTAGATGGGAGAAAGGATGGAAAGGGGGAAGAGGTAGCCCAGGAAAAGTGACAGAGGTAGGGAGGGGGAGGGGCGGATCAGAGTTGACAGGAGGGATAAATGGAGGGAGAGAGGGCATCATCTGGGAGGGGGAGTTGAAGGAAGCGACCTCCTGATAGGAGATGAAGGGTGTAGAGGTGGAGGGTAGGGGCATGGCAGCGGGCAAGGGTTGGAGAGGAGCAGCCAGGGCATGGGGGAGATCAAGTCAGCAGGGGATTGGATATCCAGGTGGCACTGGTATATCAGAGGATTGGATGGATTAGGGATTTGTAGGAGGATGATTGAAGGGTTCAACCCCCATGTCTGGCCAGAGAGGAGTTTAAGGAGACAGAGATGGTTATGGTTTTTGGACTGGATAGAGCAGAGATGAGGGATCCAGTTTAGGTGACGGTCAATGATGAGTCCAGAGTAGGTGAGGGTGGGGGAGATGCAGACAGGACGGGCGCAGATGGTAAGGGAAAAATCAAGGAGCCAGAAGGAGCAAATGGTATGACCTACAATGATTGCCTGGGTCTTGGAAGGATTGATTTTGAGGCGCCACTGGTTGCACCATGTGGCAAAAAGGTCAAGGTGATTCTGGAGAAGGCGTTGGGATCAATGAAGGGTAGGAGCGAGGGCAAGGAAGGTGGTGTCATCAGCATTCTGCAGGAGGTGGGCTGGAGGGGGGTGGGTTGGTGCATATCGGCCGTGTACAGTGGGTGGAGGAAAGGTGAGAGGACAGAGCCCTGGCACATGCCCGTGGATGGATAGGAAGTGCAGGTATCAGAGTTTTGGATAGAAACGTAGGAGGGGCAGTGGTAGAGGAGGGAGGCAATCATAAGCACATAGTTGATAGGAAGGGCGTAGTTCTGGAGTTTAAACAGGAGTCCAGGGTGCCATATGCGGTTGTAGGCCTTTTCGAGGTCTAGGGAGACAAAAATGGTGGGGTGACAGGAGTTAAGCAGGATGGTGGGGTGAATGAGTGAGGCATAGGAGTGAGTCGTCGGCAGAGAAGTAAGATCGAAGGCCACATTGGGGGGGGGGGGTGTCAGTGGGGATGGTGATGGATGCACTGGGATTCCAGGAGCTTGCTAAACACCGAGGTGAGGCAGATGGAGCGATAGGAAGAAGCCTCAGATGGAAGCTTGTTTGGTTTGTAGTACTCATACATTGTGAAAGTTGTTGATATAAATAAAATTATTACCAAAATCGGTCTGTAAGAATGATATTGTCTGCTGAGACATCATCTTCTTAGTAGCCATGCAGATTACTCTGCGAACAGTAGCAAGGCGCCACGACCGCTACCCCGCGTGGCCACATCATTCTGTTTGAATAGAAAGTCACTGCTGTCTTCTTATCACTTCCACGTGCGTTTAACATCTCTCCGACTAGTTTACAGAGCAAAGCTTTTTCCCTGGCATTTTGTGTTCCATTCATAAGAGGTGGTCGTAACAGTAGCGTTGTTGCTCTCCCTTACTTTCATTCATATTAAATACCCATAATCCCTGTGTGATATTCTTATTTCCTGTAACTCTCACGGCTCACGTACCGACATTATTCTTAGATACTGGATCTCTGCTGTTTCATTTCCTTTCTATCAAAATCCCCAATTCTTACAATCATTAAATACTACAGGCACTGTTATCACTTTATGACATATCATGTCTTGGTTCTTCTTTACTCTGTAATCTCTCTTTTCATAATGTCACATATCAGTTGCAATTGCCAGCCACTATCAGCAGAATGTCAGTGCGCGTACTGGGTCATGGGCCCATTGTTCTCCTTACCTCAAGGTCAGGGAAACATGCCACCACCCCCTTCCCAATGTCTCAGCACACGGCGAGGTCATGCATCGAGAGCAATTACGTGAGTTACCTAGTGACAGTTCAAGAAAAAAAATCAGAATGTCAATTGACAAACCCAGAATGTTTCAAGTTTAAATCGACGCAAGTGTAGAATTATTAATCCTGTGTGGTAAATTATTGTTCTATATGTCACAGTGTTGAGCTGCGAAAGTATTATCGACTACGAAAGATTTCCTTATTGGGTTACAGATATTTTTCGAAATGGCCGACATGAAGTGTTCTTTGACATTTATCACCCTCTATAATTGAAGACCTCAGTGCGAGAAGGGGATAACTCACATTTTACAAATCTGACGTCGAAAATGCATGGTGGTCTCATTAATGTGACTGGACCGTGTAAGTTCAGTGCAAAATCTGCAGTATTTAACCCTTTATGATGTATGGGAGAAGATAGTAAAAGTTGTAGGGTGTGATATTTGTATATGTTAAGGGAAAAGGTGGAGCAACCCCATTTTTGCACCGAGGCCTTCAAATTCGGCTGTCGGTCCATAACCGAAGTGTGTTCCAACAGTAATGGAATTTATTTGCTTTTTTGAAAAGAAATATATTTCTGCTTTTACATCTCTGTTATCTCCTTTAAAACATTCCCCATCATACAGGGTCAGTTACTAACTATTTCCACCAAGAATATCTCCGTAAGTATGATAGTAGCTGAAAAGTTTGTGGGACAAAAGTAGAATGGGACAACGAAGGCCGTAATATAACGTAGGTTTTTGTTGCTAGGTCGGGTCGCTTCAGAGATATGAAGGTAAACTTTGATTTTTAAATGGCATGCTGTATTTTGGTACTTATTTTCTGATGGAGGCTATCGAGACGAATTCAATTATGTGTAACAATAAGGTCTTTGAAGGTCAACGAAGGTCAGAAAGGTGACATGAACGACCATTTGCAGAAGGTGTTCGAAGTGATGACGATTGGTATCAATGCAGTACTGCAAATGCAATCTTCTTATGAAGGACTGAGTGGTATTCCTTATCACATCGGCACTTATCGAAGCACATGCTCCGACAATTCTCTCGCGCACATCCTCAGGTGTATTTGGAACGTCTTTATAAACAATGACTTTTACGAATCTCCAGAAGAAAAAGTCGAGAGGCCTCAACCCTGCGGAACGAGCCGGCACGACACATCTCCTCCGCATCCAATTAAACGATCTGGGAATTGTCTCTGCAACTCATTTCTAGCCATCAGCGAAAAATGTGCTGGACACCCATCGTGTTGATGCCACATTTTTTTCCTTGTTCCTAAATGTATTTCTTCCAATAACAGACGTAATGTTTCTTGCAGGAATGTGGTGTACTTCCTACCATTAAGATTCCCTTGGATGAAATAGGGGCCTATGATTCTGTCCTCCAGAATGCCACACCATGCATCCACCGACCACGTTTTTGGTGTGCAATTTCCGGCAGCCAAAATGGATTTTCATTGCCCAATAATGCATGTTATGGAAATTAACATTTCCATGGTTCGTGAATGTAGCCTCGTCAGTAAATAAAATCAATCAATAAATGTGTCATCTCTCTAAATCTGAAGTTGAGCGCATCGCCAGAATTCAATGCTACGCATGCAATCCGTAACTGTTAATTCTTGGTGGAGACTGATATAGTAAGGATGATATTTATGGCGATGCAGAACACGAACAACACTACTCTAGCTCATGCCAGATTACCTTGCGATTTGACGCGAACTAACACAAAGATCTCTAACAACAGTGGCGAGAGTACCAATTTCCGTTTCCTTTGCCGGATATGTTTCCGATGCGTTACAGATCCAGTTCTCAATTTATCATACACATATTTAAATGTACGACGTGTAGGGTGAGTTCGTTGAGGATATCTTTCAGCGTATAGCTATCACAGAATTTCTTTGGCATTCTCCGTAATTGAGAAGCATATCGACTTGTTCTTCGACGGAATACATCACTCACATTCGCTCGATTCGACAATACTAGTCTTACCGTTCCTATTAGTGTTACATTGCGTCACCGTGGAATGGTGTTTACTTGACAATGGCACGTTAGATGGATACGTCATATTCGGTGAATGTTTACTGTTTGCACGATATACGACAGACAATTGTCAGAGCATTTGCTTCGATAAGTCATAAGGAATCCCACTCAATCCATGATTAAGAAGATTACAGCAGTGCACTGATACCAATGGTCATCACTTAGACTTAGAATACCTTCTGCAAATGGACGTTCATGCCACCTTTTAGGCATTCCATGAACTTCAAAAATCTTAATGTTACACATAATTGAATTCGTCTCGATAGCCGCTATCATAAAATGAGTACCAAACTATAGCACCCCATTTAAAAAACAAAACTGACCTTCATATCTCTGACACGACCCTACCTACCAACAAAAAACCAGCGTCATATTATGGCCCCCGTTGTCCCATGCAATATTTGTGGCACAAACATTTCAGATACTATAATACTGCTAAAACGACAGTTCGTTAGGGCTTCCTTTATCTTTAGGGGAAAAAAAGGGAACATGTTTGGAAAATATGAAGGCTGTGGCGTCATTATAGCACTGTTTCTGGCTAAAATGTCAGCAACGAGCAAAGAAGTTTGAGTAAGTGTATTATAGTCGTGCAAAACTCATGAACTGTTCCGCCACATTTTTTTAACTGTTTTACGCGAATAGCGTTGAACGTATATGTAACGCTTCTTATTGATCACTAGTAATTCTGGCAAGAACTCATGATGGAATAGGCCAGTAACATCGAAGAACACAATGGGTATTACGTTCATATACAGGGCGGTCCATTGATAGTGACTGTGCCAAATATCTCACGAAATAAGCGTCAAACGAAAAAACTACAAAGAACTAAACTCGTCTAGCTTGAAGGGGGCAACCAGATGGCGCTATGGTTGGCCCGCTAGATGGCGCTGCCATGGGTCAAACGGATATCAACTGCGTTTTTTTTAAATAGGAACCGCCGTTTTTATTACATATTCGTGTAGTACGTAAAGAAATATGAACGTTTTAGTTCGACCACTTTTTCGTTTTGTGACAGATGGCGCTGTAATAGTCACAAACGTATAAGTACGTGGTATTACGTAACAGTCCGCCAGTGCGGACGGTATTTGCTTCGTGATACATTACCCTTGTTAAAATGGACCGTTTACCAATTGCGGAAAAGGTCGATATCGTGTTGATGCAACAAAATGATGATGCCCAATTAGGAGTTTTACAGGGTGTCCAGAAAAGGACTCCCTGATTTCAAAATTAAATATCTGGAAAACATAGATCGATAGAGGAATGCAGTAAACGGTATGTTTATTGTGAAAGCTGTAAGAAATTTATACAGCAGTTTGAAGTAATAGTTACAAAACCTGCTAACAGATGGCGCTGTAATCGCCATACGTAATGCCTAGTACAAATAGTGATCCGAAGCCCAGAGCGATCAGTTCCACAATTGAAACGTGAAAGGAGGTTAGCGTACCGAAGGAAGAGATTAAAACCATGTACTCCATTGAACAACGCGTTTTTCTGGTGCTAGAGTACCACAGGTTTGAAGAGAGTCCTACGGCAACAAGGCGAAGTTTTCAAGTACGATTTAATGTCCCAAAAGGACCCGACGCGAAAACCATTCGTACGCTCTTCGCAAAATTTCAACGAACAGGCAGCGTAACTGATGATCTGGTGGGGCATGTTGGCCGCAAGCAAACCGCAGTTACGCCTGAAAATATCGCCACAGTTTCTGGAATTATTCAGCGAAGTCCAATG
Source organism: Schistocerca serialis cubense (assembly GCF_023864345.2). Classification (NCBI taxonomy): domain Eukaryota; kingdom Metazoa; phylum Arthropoda; class Insecta; order Orthoptera; family Acrididae; genus Schistocerca; species Schistocerca serialis. The sequence goes on from NC_064644.1 coordinate 547,317,561, forward strand.
TCATCCGTCCGTAGAATTGCAACTGAGACTGGTTTGAAGCGTTCCAGCACGCAGAAAATACTGAGAAAGAGCCTACACATGTTTCCATTCAGAATTCAAACGCAACAGGCCGTACCCGTACGAGCTGTGCAACAAAGGGTTGCCTTTGCTAATCAGATGCTCACAATGATTGATAGTGAAGGATTTGATGTTGGGTGCATCTGGTTTACAGATGAAGCACACTTCCATCTGAATGGATACGTGAATAAGCAGAACTGGCGATTTTGGGGTTCCGAAAAGCCATATTGGTGTGAAGCGAAACCCCTGTACTCTCCTAAAGTTACTGTGTGGGCTGCAGTATGCAGCAGAGGCATTATTGGCCCTTTTGTCATTCGAGAAACGGTCACTGGTGCACGTTACGTTGCAATTTTGGAACAATTTGTCGCCACACAGCAAGCGTTAGAGGATCGACCAGGTAGTGAATGGTTTATGCAAGATGGAGCCCGACAACATCGGACCGAACAAGTGTTTCGCTTTCTTGAGGAATACTTCGGGGATCGAGTCATTGCTTTGCAATATCCCAAATTTACTGGTGCAGGCATGGATTGGCCTCCATATTCGCCGGATTTGACTCCCTGTGACTTTTTTTTTGTGGGGCACAGTGAAAGACATGATCTACCCGAAGCATCCCGCCACGCTGGACGAGCTTGAATCGGCGATCTCTCTGGCATGTGAATCCATTTCGGTTGAGACACTACGAAATGTGATGGCGAATTTCATTCTTCGTTTGCGCCACCTCTGTAGAGCCAATGGTGAACATTTTGAAAACATTGTGATGTGATTATTTGCAGCGATTGTTTTCATAAGATTATTTCACTTATGTATGCTGATATGAGCTGCACAGCGTACAGCGCCATCTGTTAGCAGCTTTTGTAGCTATTATTTCAAACTGCTGTATAAACTTCTTACAGCTTTCACAATAAATATACCGTTTACTGCATTCGTCTATCGATCTTTGTTTTCGAGATATTTAATTTTGAAATCAGGGAGCCCTTTTCTGGACACCCTGTACATCCTGTCGCGGCTAATCCGCACGTCAGTAGCAGACAAATTGCGCGAGAATAGGGAATCTCAAAAACGTCGGTGCTGAGAATGCTAAATCAACAACGTTTGCACCCGTAGCATATTTCTATGCACCGGGAATTGCATGGCGACAACTTTGAACGTCGTGTACAGTTCTGCCACTGGACACAAGAGAACTTATTGGACGATAACACATTTTTTGCACGCATTCTATTTAGCGACGAAGCGTCATTCACCAACAGCGGTAACGTAAACCGGCATAATATGCACTATTGGCCAACGGAAAATCCACGATGGCTGCGAAAAGTGGAACATCAGGGACCTTGGCGGGTTAATGTATGATTCAGCATTATGGGAGTAAGTATAATTGGCCCCCATTTTATCGATGGCAATCTAAATGTTGCAATCTATGCTGATTTCCTACGTAATGTTCTACCGATGGTACTACAAGATGTTTCACTGCATGACAGAATGGTGATGTACTTCCAACATGATGGATGTCCGGCACATAGCTCGCGTGCCGTTGAAGCGGTGTTGAATCGCATATTTCATGACAGGTGGATTGGTCGTCGAAGCATAATACCATGGCCCGCACGTTCACCGGATCTGACGTCCCCGGATTCCTTTCTGTGGGGAAAGTTGAAGGATATTTGCTATCGTGATCCACCGACAACGCCTGACAACATGCGTCAGCGCATTTTCAATGCTTATGCGAACATTACGGAACGCGAACTACCCGCTGTTGAGAGGAATGTCGTTACAGTTATTGCCAAATGCATTGAGGTTGACGGACATAATTTTGAGCATTTATTGCATTAATGTGATATTTACAGGTAATAATGCTGTAATAGCATGCGTTCTCAGAAATGATAAGTTCACAAAGGTACATATATCACATTGGAACAACCGAAATAAAATGTTCAAATGTACCTACATTCTGTATTTTAATTTAAAAATCTACCTATTACCAACTGTTCGTCTAACATTGTGAGCCATATGTTTATGACTATTACAGCGCCATCTATCAAAAAACGAAAAAACATTCATATTTCTGTACGTACTAGACGAATATGTAATAAAAATCGGGGGTTACTATTTAAAAAAATCGCAGTTAATATGCGTTTGCCCCATGGCAGCGCCATCTCGCGGGCCAACCATAGCACCATCTGGTTTCCCCCTTCAAGCTAGGCGAGTTTCGTTCTTTGTAGTTTTTTCGTTTGACGCTTATTTCGTGAGATATTTGGCATGGTCACGATCAATGGACCACCCTGTATGACCGCACTCTGTATTCTTGCCGATCCAGAATGCTACTACTGGAACGATTGAATCTTTAGTTTCGACGTATTATGCTTTAACCCATATTGCATTACTCATTATTGGATGTTTTGTTATCTCTACGTCGTTGTTAAGTTCTTCTAGCAATACTTGATCAACTTACGCTCCTCGCTGTTTTGGATCGCGATTTATCAACTTTATAACAAATTTTTCTGTCGAAATTTCCATTTCCAAAACATTCAAAATGATTTTATGGCAGGATCCAATTGATATGCGAACATCAGAAGCAATATTTAACATTTATAAAAGATTACTGCGGATTATTCATGCCTCATAGTAATATTCAATACAAATTTTCTGATACTTGCTAATACCACATTAACATAAGTAATCTTTTTCATAGCTGCTAACCAAATAGGTATTCGATATGGCAAGACAGGGTGCTGATACTTCAGTCTTTCAGACATGTTTACCATACAACAACGTAGAGGTCGAGTGGAATGGACTAATACAACGCGCAAAATTTCTAAATCCCCTAATGTTTTGAACAAACCTCATATGGAGAAATCTGGGTTTGCCTCAGCGTCCGTTTTCCTACTCGCTGTTACGGAATGGATGTTGCTACTCCGTGTATTGTTATTCCCGCCTCATCTCAGCATTACCTCGAAGTGCAGTCGCAGCTCTCAGCGCGTACGCGAACAAATGAAGACGGATGACTCTCAGGTCGTAAAGGATGCAGCACAGTGGGGAACATCAGCGCGTCCTTACCCTTCCGTCGTCAACGTCACCAGGAAAAAGAGCACTGCAATCGGCATGGTCTTCATGGTGCTGGTGACGATCTTAATATCCAACTTGTCTTGGTAAGGACGCACGTGCACTATCACAAGAATGAATGACGCTTCTGTTCATCCTTCTGTGCATGATCTGTATCGTTCGCACACTTGCGTATCATGGGTCCATTGGACCCGTTATGTCTAATACGTGATTTTAAACGAAGACAGGTATTTTCTGGATATTATCATGCACTAATATTTGGTTTTAAGTTTTATCACTATATTGTAACACGGGTGAGATCATTTTAAGAGTTGTATCAAGTTAAAAACAGTTATAAACCTAAATAATTGTCTTTACATACATTATATTATAAAAACTGAAACAGAACCCACAACTATTATGCATCACAAACTGATCACAAATTGATGTTATAATATTGACAAAAAAACAAATAATTATACAAACATTTTTAATAATTTTTTATAATTGTTGCACTCCACACTGCTGTCGTCATCGTCCTAACACGTGTTTCGTGTACCTACAGCACACTATTTTTATTTTTCTGTCTTTTGAACTACGACCTAATGAACACCTTTCGTTCTGATGACACATCGTACCGTTGCTATTGCTGTTGCTGTTTTATAATCTCCATGTATTTCTGTAGAAGTGGATTAGAAGATCTTGTGAACGAAAACGGTTGGATCGGCTCACTCGAAAGTTCCTTGAAGGAAAGTCTCCTCTTGTGCAAGAGGACTTCATGATATTTGGGTACTGTGTTCTGTAAAGAATATAGGCACTTAGAGTGCACTTGTCACCAGCTGAGCCATAATATCCACACCACTCTTCGTTGAGTTATAAAATTTCCCTGTCTTAGATTTCCGATTTGCTTGTTGTTCCCATATAAATTTAGGAGGATTACACACTGGTTTATCTTCAGCGAAAATCTAACCAGTATCATTTCTTTCGTAAACGGAAAAAGACCCGAATTTACTTCTCTACTATTATCTCTTTTACAGTTTCTCTCTTATTCATACTGATTGTTCTCTCAATGGCTAGTCTGTTATTCAAGAGGTGGTTCGCTAACGGCACACCAGCTGTACCAACAGTGTTGCCTGCAAAGGTCTTCACTTGGCAAGAACGAAATTTTTCAGGGATGGCTCACCTGGTTCTCTTCCTGTGTACATAAACACACAAGTGGCATCACCAGTTTCAGCTTCGCACACACAGAATATTTTCATTCGCCGTCTTCCAGGCTTTCTGGCATATATTGCATGAATACACAACGGCCCCTAAATGGAATCGGTTGTTCACCCACCGTAACATTAATTTTAGGTATCATTACTTTCCCACACTCCCCTATAAATATTTTCCATCTGTAGGATATAGCACAAAGCTTATCAGTTTGCAATCTAGCCTATCTTGTTCTTTTGTCGTCGGGTCTATTGAATCTTTCTATTGCCTCAAACCGATACACAGCCATTGGGACTCTATGTAATGGATTGGGAAGCTTTCCCAGGAAAGTTCCCTGTTCCCTGGTTAGAACATCTCAGCCTTTATCTGCTCCAATATCAAGCAGTATTTCCCAGAAGGCGAACATATCTTCTCTAGTTGCATCATCCCAGTTTATTTTTCTTTTTACACAAACTCTTCTGACCTCTGGGTTTGGCCAGTTCACAATATCATCCAGGTTGGCCAGAGGAATAAATGAATCCCAACCATTTTAAGGGGTGTAAGTGACTATGCCTCTTGCTGGCCTGGTACAAATTTCACAAAACTGTGTGCCGCCCTTTTATTTTGCACTGTGGGGCGTTTACTCCAATGCGCACCACTTGGAACAATATAATGTTAGCACTTTCACCCGCTTATTGGTCCAGAGGCATTATTACCAACATCATAATCATTACCATCATCATAATCAACACTACCGCTATTTAGTACTTTATACAGAGAATTGCGTGACACTGACCGAGGAACATCTTCATGGTTTTCATCCGAAGCAGCACTTATAACTGAAAATAAATCATCTTCAGCTACCCATTGAGTAACAACTGAACCCAATTTCGGCTTCAAAAATGCATGCTATGTTCTTTCTTGCTCCTATTTTTAGACGTAGATTCTAATATTCTGTCTGAAAAAGAATGATATAAAGAAATAACCTAAGTACTCTCTTCTCCCATAGACAGCTGTTCGTATTATTGCTTAGTGTTACAATTGACTATTACCTGTCTTTGAAATGAATATCAGATATCAAACGCAACACTGCTGTGTAGGAAACTCCTATAAGGTTTTTATACTGATTCACACACTCGTAACCATCAGTATTTCGCTGTCTTATACAACAAAAGAATATCTCTCTGATATCTAAACAGAGTATCAACTCGTAAAAATGTATTTTCTGCAATTAGAACAGTGCATATGTGCGGCAATAATGTATTCTCTGAATTCCAATAAAAAGTAACTGATTACAACACAGTCTAATTCAATGAAGGTACAACATTAACTGCAGGAAGTTGCATATATAAACGTCAAAAAAGAGCACAATGTTAGAAATAATATTTATGAAGTATGTTTAGCCGTGCGAAGATAGATGCATAGAGTGTCATTTATAGACAACTATCCCAGGGATACAGAAAATAAAGGGGCAAGTAATTATGACCCGTCGCTAGTATAATATGTCGCTAACCTGTAAATGTCGCAGAAAGAGTTCCAATCAAGTGGTCCTTAATTAGTGTAACGGTGGTTCCCCCATGGAATAAATTTATGTACCTTCATCTGTGTACACGAGTGACACTATTCTTGATGTGAACGAACAAATCGAACTGCAAAAGAAGAAATATATTGAAAACGTTCAGGATCACTTGTTTCAATGGTGATATTAGTCATGACGTCCAATTGATTGGAGCTAGGTCTATGGCTCTATCTTCTCGAAATCATGAGGTATGTGGTTGTTGTAGGATTAAAAATTTGTAATTTAAAATGTCAGCCAGCTACAAATAAAATATTTATATCATACTTCAGGCTGATTGCTGTTTTAAATTATAAATCTTTTACTAGCTATATGGCGTTTAGAGGTTAACAATGTCTTACACTAACGGTAGTTTAGGAATCTTTGCTGTTTTGCATGTTCCTTGTATGGTTGTGCATAATTTTCACTCTGTAAATTTATGTGGGGCCTTAAGTAATACAACACTTTTTTCCCTTGTCCAATTTCAGTTGCAAAAAGGTGTATTTTTTTACGGGACACTGTAGAATATTCCCACTTTAGCCCCTCTGATTTCATTAAGTTCCGATAGGTGCCTTTAAAATGGTATCTGTAACAGAGGTGCGTTCCAAGCAGACATCTGCCTTCGAGTTTCTTTAGGCGGAAAAACCAGAGCATCATAGATACTCGTAAGCGCTTGCAGAATGTCTACGGTGACTTGGTAGTGAACAAAAGCAAGGTGAGCCGTTGGACAAGGCGTCTGTCAACATCGGAACAAAGTTTTGCAAATCTGTCCGATCCCCCACGTGTCGGCCGACCGTACACAGCTGTGACTCCTGTAATGTTGGAACCTGCGGACGTTAGTGTGTTCGTCTTTGCTGTTTACCACTTCGTACACAATGGTGAGGATAGATGGGCTATAGAGTGGCGCAGCAGTTGTCATGATAGGGAAGCTGGCCAGGAGAAGAAATTATTAGAGAACACGAAAATACAGTAAACAGATTAACTTGTAGCTTTCTCCAACAGTTGCGGAGAAACTTCACAAAATACTAATAAGCAATGAAGTTCAGTTATTACAAGAGGCAACTGATGAGTGTCCTACAGCGTGAGGCTCCTCCTGTTAATGAACGAGCGAACTTGTCGAAGTTTGACTGAGAATGAAGTCTGTCGAAGACTGCGACTGAGGCAGTGCCGTGTAGTTGCCGCCACCCGTCCTAAATCGCGGCGTCAGAAGGCGCTTGTAGTCACAGCCAATGAAGGCGTGGCTGTGTGGGCAAGCATCATTGGATCCGCTGGGTCCCCGCGCATGCACTGTCGTCATGTGTCGGACATGTGAGTGTCCGTTTCCACCTCTGAAACTCCGGTGAGGGTGGTATCGATTTATTATACCCACTTGCCTCAAAAAAGCAAACGAACTTCTCCTTCTTTATGACAACGCAAATCGTCATACAAGTCTCCAAACGCGACCGAAGTTCACAAACTTCATTGGACTGCTCTTCCTCACCCGCCCTGCACCCCAGATCTCACATCTTCCTGCTTCCATGTGTTTGGCCCGATAAAGGGTGCACCTTATGGGAAGCAGCACGTGGGTGATGGGAAGGTTATTGATACACCAAGGCGTTGGTTTCGACTTCGACCAGTAGAGAGGTGCCGCGTGAGCATACGGGCCCTCCAAACAAGGTAGCGTAAGGCATATTACGTTGAAAAATAGGGTTTTGTAGCCAAAAGAGGTGGGGAGTAATATGGTGTATCGGAGTCTAGAATAAAATGAACCTGCTTGCAGAAAAAATGGTTTGAATTATTTATTGAACACCGCTCGTATCTCTACCTCATTAAGCATCATTTCCAAATAGTACCAGTCGCTCTACCAAGTACTCGGACTCCAGTGTAAACAACAGATTCAAGTATGTAAAGCTTGGAGTTAAGCTGCTAATTTCTTACTTTAGTATTGGCTTACTATATTAAACCTTCAAGTAAGTTTCTGTCTCTTAACACTTTTCCGTCCACACGTCTCGTGGAAATTTATTCGCTTGGCGCCGGCAGTGCTAATTCGGATTACGTGCCTTGTCGACGGCAGCTTGTCACATTTCCGTTGATGACAAGCTTCAAACACATTGACTTATCCGAGCTTTAATTTTTCCGGAAATCCTCTATTTTCCGTATCGTTGCACAAACTCGAATTTTCTTTTCAAGTAACTTCTCCGCAAGCTCTACACTGTTATAATAGTTATCCATGTAGAGGTGATGCCACTTTCCATAAGAAGGTGTCGATAGTTCCATCACTGTTTTTGCTAAAGGTTGTCCAGCACCGGAATATATCTTGAATGAGGAAATGTATCCCGTACTCGAATCACACAGCATCCGAATGAGTAATTTTCGACGAATTGTAAACTTTGAAATTTATCTGTCCACGCCACGGTATCATTCCTACATCAATTGAGATGTTTTGACTTAGATTAAACGTTTCTTTACTCCTTTTGGAAAAATAATTACGAACTGCACTTTGAAAAGCCGGTCGCGATTATCCGGTTTATTGGTGTTGTCGGAAAAATGAAAAAGATAATATTTGCCTGAATCGGTTGCGGGACATCGTTTTGTGAAATATCGGTGTGTCTATCAACGGATTAGTTGACCAGTAATCATCGACCCTTGCTTTTTTTACAGTTCTCATGAGGATAGTAAGCCTAAACCATTTTCTAAGTTCGGGTCCCGTAACGTCGACAAATTTGGCATTTTTTTATCCAGTTTTCTTCTATTGCAATTTTGACTGTAATACTTGTTGGCTTCGCTGCTAATATATTCAAATAGATCGTTCCCAATATATAATTCTACGATATCCATGACGCTCTGTGTATCTTTGGGAAATATGTGTGGACCCAGAGATCCTTCAAATTTATTATTGGTCCTCAGTAAATCATAGACTGTCTCCCAGTCTCCTTCGTCTGAATCGTCCGAAACAGTTGGCAGCCGTACCGTTCGCCGAATTCTTCTTGGACGTATTTTACTATCTTCCGACGATTCTGCTTCACTTTCATTTTTTTGATATCCAATGTCTTCTTCCCAATCGGCTAAGCCGTCCGAAATTTCAGACAAAACGTCCGCGCATTCGTCGTAAATAATCGTATGGTCTCTTTCGTCTGCCATGATGAAAGTGCACAAGTACTTATAAAAACAAAAAATATGTTGACGTGTGTAACATATTGTTACCTAAACAAAACAGAGTGAAAAAGATACTAATGTGCTGTCACCGGCCACTGCGCGATACTATGCTCACGTCACCACTGTGGTGTCGCCGGACAACAAAGTGTTAATGAATAGATAATTAGAGTAATTTGAATGAAATACTCAAAATCTAATTTTCTTGCCCTGGAAACTGTTAGATAGTCAATTTGAAATTAGATCAGGTCATCACGTCAACCATTCAGTGATACAGATAATTTTGACATTGTGCTCTTTGTGGATGTATAATTGTAATTCCAGCAGTTAACCGAAGCTGTAAATACTGCTCATAGTATTACTACAGTTTTGATACATATTTTTAACTTGAATTTTTTCCGTACTCATGACGTTTGTACAACATGTAATGGATGTAGTATCAACTTTCGATACCACACTTGTTATGGGTTGCAGATATCAACTGCGGTCCGTACTAGTATCGTTGGACCCGCGAGTAGCGACCAGCGCCGCTCCGTGGCTTGTAACAAGTTCCTAGCGAGCTCTCGTCCACTCTTGCTCGGGACGTCAAGTAGTAAAGTAGCATAGCCTTCAGCTGATAGGAAGCAACCTCTAACAAGGCGCTTAGTAACGTATGGCCTTAGTGAGGCCTCCATAGCTATCTGTTTATGATTATGTGTATGCAGCCAAGAATAATTCTGTACAACCAGTTAAGTACAATATATATTACTATTTTATCAAGGACTTCGAGTTATTTTAGTCGTTGCAGATCCAGAACATGCAGCCACCAACTTATCGACGTTACTGACAAACCTGCCGTGATTTATGTGTTTCTGTTTAGCACTGGCCACCCGTCAACATTGGTGACGACTCGATGAAATGGTTCAAATGGCTCTAAGCACCATGAGACTTAACATCTGAGGTCATCAGTCCCCTAGACTTAGAACTACTTAAACCTAACTAACCTAAGTACATCGCACACATCCATGCCCGAGGCAGGATTCGAACCTGCGACCGTAGCAGCCGCGCGGCGACGGACTGAAACGCCTAGAACCGCTCTACCACAGAGGACGGCGACGACTCGATCGTCGTCATCATAACAATGTGCTGTGGCCTTCTCCACCAGGCATCGCGGCGCCTACAGTATCAGCAACCAAACTGACAGCCTACAGCCGCGGGTTGCCCGCGTCGCTGGCACACCGAAGGACTACACAACCGACAGGCAATACTGATTAACAGCCACAGCAACAACCACAACAACAACACCACAGCAAAGACACCAGCGGCCGCTAGGGGCCACTACCGGCCCACATAAACATAAGGAAGAGTTCGCTGCAGGTCCCGGAACTATTTTCACACGTCAAACCACGTGATGGAAAATAGTTCCGAGGTATTCATCCACCGAAGCGCTATAAAGGCCGGCGCTCGGCCGCACATCGGACCGGAATTCATAGCCATCAGTGTCTGGTGTGTGCCGTCGTGTTTAGTGTTTAGTGTTCACCGTCACGCTCCATCGTTCACCTGTGCCATCGCCATCTTCCGTGTTAGTGCGTCGTGACAACAGTTTGTAGTGTGGCTTATCGTCGAGTGTGAACGGCTCCGTGTTTGTCTTTATGTGTCTACTGTTTTATTACCTACCCCTATGTAACTTACGTGTATTGTTTCTGTTGTTTTCTCATTGTCTATTCTATGGCTGAAGAGCAGCGTAGAATGCTGCTGACAGCCTGCCTGTTGTACAGGTTTTAAAATAACAATAAAGAAAAAAAAACCCGCACATCGGCAGTTCATCGACCGGCAGCAGACTTGGATAGCTGCCGCCCCGGCAGCCCGGCTTGGATCTTCTCGCTCATCTCTGGATTAGGCTTGGTGTATCGGAGAAGACTCTGGCGGAAACTAGAAGGAAATTATTTCAGTTGGTTTCCATCTTATTCTTGTATGTAGTTGTGATTCGAAGACGGATCACTGTTTTGTGTTGGTGTTATAGTTGAGAATTTGTTTAGTTTAATTGAACAGTCCAATAAATTGTTTTCGGACTTTGATCGTTAGTTTCTTCTGCTTACGCAGGCGTCTCACAATGGATCGGAGCTGGCCACATATTAAAGAATAATTCAGCTTACAACGTTATTTCCAGAGTTAATGTAGAAATTTATGAACGGAATGGAAGGAAAGGGTGGAGGAGGAAATTGGTTTCATTGTAGTATTCAGGATAAAGTCACTATCGCGCAGAGATGAAGAGCAGTGCACGGGATAGGCCTGCGTGGAGAACTGAATCAAGTTAGTCTTCGCACACTGATTTATATTTCCATTCATCAAGTTGCCATCACCCATCCCAGACCATGAGTGTACTTAAAACCCTTGTACACAGCGCACACACAGTGTCGGATGCCAAGAATTTGCCTAAGGAACTGGTACATTTGAGGACGGTGTTCTTGGACAATGGGTACTCGACCCGGCAAATTAACAGGGCCTTCTCAACTAGAGCCAGGAACCGGGAAGTGGATAAAGAGGAGGACGCGCCAGCCAAGTCCCTAGCTTTTCTTCCCTTTGTCGGAAATATCTCCTTCAAGATAGTAAGGATTCTTGATCGTTTTAATGTGAAAATGGTTTTTCGTCCACCTTCTAAGATTTCGGATATGCTGGGATCGGTGAAGGATGATTTGTTACTGCGGAAGGCGGGAATTTATAAAATACCGTGTTAGTGTGGTATGGCCTATATAGGGCAGACAACGCGTACAGTGGTAGAGCATTGTACAGAACATCAACGTTGCACTCGCCTACTGAAACGCAGTAAGTCTGCAGTTGCGGAACATTGTATTTCTAACGGACATTCGATGGAGTACGACAAAACTTCGATTTTGGCCACTGAAAAAACTTTTAGGGACTCCATTATCAAAGAATCAGTTGAAATACGCATTGCGGGAAATCTAATGAACCGTGACAGTGGTTACCAATTGAACAACGCATGGAATCCCGTCATCTCCGAAATTTGCTCGAGACGAAGATGCTAGAAGACTTCGATAGCTGCAGCCAGCGACAATACCGACGGCAGCTGATTACTGCAGTTCCACCAGCGAGGGCACTGCCGCTGGTCGGTGTGGCGCTTCTGTCTCCGCAATTGCAACGCATGCGCGGCAGTACTATCAGCGCACTATATAAGCTGGAGCGGAGAACGTCTTCGTGGCTGAAGAGCGGCGTAGCATACCGCTGACAGCCTACCTGATTGTTCAGGTGTTAAAATAACAATAAAGGGGAAGAAAAAAAAAACGTCTTCGTCAGTCCTTGTTCGGCTCACCTGAAGATGGCTGGCAGTTGTCCAGCCGAAATACCGTGCAATGATGCTTGCGACGACCGGCTGCAAACCCGAAATCTTTTTGACCTTAGTCTTCGGCGACAAAACCCGAAAACTAAATAACTCGAATAGCTCCTTTCTGTACCTGAAATAAGTGCAGCGTCAACTACGGGTGTGATGCGGTGCGGTGTGAAGAGGACCACACCACGGTTGCGCCTGCCCCCTGCTCATCCGCCGCCGACACGTGACGCAAGGCGCCGTGCCGCGTCGCTCACCTCCCCCGCCCCCCACCCCAATGTCAACCCTTCGTTCAACCCCTCCCCCCTCCCCCGTCCCCCACCTCCCAGCCAGTTCCGCGATGCATTGCCCCGTTTCCGGCCGGCTGGGCGCGCCTCCACCTCTGCCACTGGCTCTGGCTGCACCCTCGCTGATTGCCGATTTATTCCGTTCCGTTCGAATACGCAAAAGTTGCTCGCCCTTATTTGCTGCCTCCGGCGGCAGCCTCGCGACACGCCCGACAGAGGCGCGGCGGGCGAATAAGACGCAATAACGACGGACGCCGGCAGAACGCCAATTCGTTGTAACAAGAAACTGCCTGTCAATCCAGTTCCAGGCAGACATCGCCAGGTTAACTCCACCTAGAGAACGGGGGCCCATCACTAAATTTTATTCCACTGATGCTCTACTATTAAGCTTCACAGATGGCAGTACTGTTCTCAGTTCAACCCATAAATTGTTTTTGTAAATTACCTGTAGCGACTACAGAACTGAAGTATAATCACTGTAAGAATTCATGCTGGATTTCCCCTTCCGTAAACTGAAATTTGCTATCAACATTCCACTACTTACAATGGAACCTCCCCATCGCACCCTCCTGAGATTTAGTTATAAGTTGGCACAGTGGACAGGCCTTGAAAAACTGAACACAGATCAATCGAGAAAACAGGAAGAAGTTGCGTGGAACTATGAAAAAATAAGCAAAATATACAAACTGAAGAGTCTATGCGCAAGATAGGCAACGTCAAGGATAGTGTGAGCTCAGGAGCGCCGTGGTCCCGTGGTTATGCCGGCACGGTAACTCAGCGTGTTCGGTCAGAGGGTTGAGTTACCCTCTGTAATAAACAAACTGAGTAAACGAATGAACGAAAATCCTGAATGAGTGTCATCGGATGTCCGCCACGAACAAATTGAACGAACAATAACAGATCCAAAAAAAAAAAAAAAAAAGTGGTTAGCGTGAGCAGCTGCAGAACGAGAGGTCCTTGGTTCAAGTCTTCAATCGAGTGTAAAGTTTAATTTATTTTATTTAATTTATGATTATCACATCCACAAGAAAACCTAAATCTGGCAAGGTAGAAGAATCTTTTTACCCATTCGCCAACTGTGCAAGTTAGGTGGGTCGACAACATATTCCTGTCATGTGACGCACATGCCGTCACCAGTGTCGTATACAATATACCAGACGTGTTTTCCTGTGGATGAATCGGTTGACCTATGACCTTGCAATCAAATGTTTTCAGTTCCCATTGGAGAGGCACGTCCTTTCGTCTACTAATCGCACGGTTTTGTGGTGCGGTCGCAAAACACAGGCACTAAACTTATTACAGTGAACAGAGACGTCAGTGAACGAACGGACAGATCATAACTTTTCGAAAATAAAGAAAGTAAACTTTTCACTCACGGGAAGACTTGAACCAAGGACCTCTCATTCCGCAGCTGCTCACGCTAACCACGGGACCACGGCGCTCCTGAGCTCACACTGTCCTTGACGTTGCCTATCTTACGCATGGACTACTCAGTTTGTATATTTTGCTTATTTTTTTCATAGTTCCACACAACTTCTTCCTGTTTTCTCGATAGATCTGTGTTCAGTTTTTCAAGGCCTATCCACTGTGCCAACATATTACTAAATCTGAGGGGGATGCGACGGGGAGGTTCCCTTGTTAGCAGCACTCAGTCACACTCAATTTTTGTTTTCTTTTTCTTTGCGTAATATCAAGACACGTTCATAGGATTTGTCGACCTGGAAAAAAGCGTTCCACAGTGTAAAATGTTGCAAGAGGATCGAAATTCTGAGAAATATCGGCATAAGTTACAGGGAACCAAAACAACGAATAATAAGAATGGACGACCAATATCGAAGTGTTCGGATTAAAAAGGGTGTAAGACAGGGATGTTGTCTCCCTCCCCTACAGTTCAATCTGTAGCTCGAAGAAGCAATGACAGAAACAAAAGAACGGTTTAGAAGTCGAATTAAAATTCAGAGTATCAGTGATACAATTCGCTGATGACATTGCTACCCTGAGTGAAAGTGAAGAAGAACTACGTGATCTGCTCAATCGAATGAACAGTCTAACGAGTACAGAATATTGATGGAGGGTCAGTCGAAGAAAGACGAAAGTAATGAGAAGTAGCAGAAATGAAAACAGCGAGAAGCTTAAGACCAGGATTGATGGTCACGAAGAGGATGACGATAAGGGATTCTAGTACCTAATGATCACAATAACCAATGATTGACGGAGCAAGAACATTAAATGCAGACAAGAACTGGCAGAAAAGGCGTTCCTGTCCAAGAGAAGTTTACTAGTATCAAACACAGGCCTTAATTTGTGAAAATAGTTTCTCAGAATGTACGTTTGTAGCACAACATTGTGTGGTAGTGAAATATAGACTGTGAGAAACAGAAGAGGAAATGTGCCTGACGACTTTTAGGAGAGAGACACCCAATATGACGGTATCGTAGTCACACTGCGTTGCGTTTACGATGCAGCAACGCCCTCAAACGTCTACTTTTGAGCTCCCCTTATACATTAAACGCTACCTTTTCTTCCAACTGTCCAGATTTCTTACTAAAGTTATCAGTCTATCAGTCTTCCCTTACGGGAAGTTTTTGCAAAAAGTCAATGAAAAAATTATCTGTTCGTCATACTCTAAGTGTCCGCCCCGGTAGATGAGTGGTCAGAGCGGCGGTCTGTTGCGCCAAGGAGCCTGGGTTCGGTTCCCGGCTGAGTCGGAGATTTTCTCCGCTCAGGGACTAGGTGTTATGTTGTCCTTAAACCCTGGCGCTCGTTACTGGCGCGCCAGTCTCTTGGATGTCCATTATCGATCCTTCAACGTTTCTTATCTTTGCTTGCCTTGTTGTTTTCCGCATTCGCGGGGCGAGTGGCAGTTGACGTTTGCTCGGGTTACCTGCCCTGCCGAGACGCCGCGAGGTACGAGGTGGGAAGCAACCACGTATATGTGGAGTTGGTTGTACGCGATCTGCTTGTTTAGCATGGGGAATATATGTTGGCTGCCTGCCTGTCTGCTCTCCTGATTTTGCTCGCCGTGCCTTGCGACCAATAATGATACGTGTTACAAACCGGACACAATAGGAAGTACCATGCCCCTTTGCCTTTTTCTTTTATCACTCATTTACTACATCAGAGAAATACACTATTTAAGACAAAATTTAACTACATGTAATATTGCCCCAGTAAAGGTTAACATAAGCAGTGACAAAACTTAGTTGTCTTAAGGGTTTCTGCTGGCAACAAATTTTAACGAGGCAATGTAAGGTTTATATCAATTTAGCTCAAACACGTAGCTAGTGATTGAATCACGACACAGACACTTCAACAATTTCGGTAACAAATAAATAGCGTGAATTTATACTCACAGTAACAAACTAATCAACAGCCTTATCATTGAATAAGTAGTAGGCCATTTGGAACGAATCAGCAACACCCCGCAACTAGGGGAGTTAATACCGACAGTCTCTAAATGTCTTGCTCCCAATTAAATAAACAAACTTACAGTAATTACATGAATGACAAATCGAACACACTATGCTTCACTCAAACTCTTCAGTGGAAGCCAAGACAAAATGAAGATTCCATTGACTGACTAGCACTGAAGTCACACTAAAGCTCATCTCTGTGTTTCCAGACACACATGGGGCAAACTTATAGAAGACAAGATTTTGAAGGGAGCATATCAGTAAAACCGGTGGTGGAGCTAACTCGAGCCACTGAAAATTAAGGTACTAGACCGGGGCACAAGGTGGTATATAATGAGGTTGCCTTAAGGCTATACTGCGCTCCAAAATATTAAATCAAATGGCCAATTCAAAATTAAGTACGCATAAACCAGCATTAATTAATGAGGAGTGACACCTGGTCGCTCGAAGGGCTGACAACACTTAATTGAAAAGACAAATGCCGGAAGCGGCAGTAACATCAAACACCTTCTCGGAGTTTTAACCAGGAGTCACTTCCCGTTATACAAGCAAACATTTAATCAAGCACAAGGACCGAGTGCCAAAGATAAAATTCAAATAAAGCCCCCAAAAGATTATAATGGACAGGGAATCCCAACTATTTAAATTTAAAACAATTAGCTCTCCCCAAAGGCAGTGTAAACGCGAAGGCCACACTTATGAGGTCACCAAAATTGGTTACAAAAGGTCTTATACATTTGCTCCTTTTCTTTAAAGAAACACAAGGCTGCTTAACTTCTGCTGGCTTCTGCTGGACGTCCGGTATGGCTCGTGTAGGATACACCAGACAGCAACCCAAGCTAGGCGGTCACAAGGCACAGCGAGCAAAATCAGGAGAGTAAGCAGGCAGGCAGCCAACAGATATCCTCCATGCTGAACCGGCAGACCACGTACAACCAACTCCACACATACGTGGCCGGTCGTTGTGGCCGAGCGGTTCTAGGCGCTACAGTCTGGAACCGCGCGACCGCTACGGTTGCTGGTTCGAATCCTGCCTCGGGCATGAATGTGTGTGATTTCTTTAGGTTAGTTAGGTTTAAGTAGTTCTAAGCTCTAGGGGACTGATGACCTCAGATGTTTAAGTCCCATAGTGCTCAGAGCCATTTGAACCATATGAACATATACGTGGTTGCTTCCCACCTCGTACCTCACGGTGTCTCAGCAGGTAGCCCGAGCAAACGTCAACTGTCACGTAAAACAACAAGGCAAGCAAACATAAGAATCATCGAAGGATCGATAATGGACATCCAAGAGACTGGCGCGCCAGTAACGAGCGCCACGGCTCAGTCCGCATTATCATTTCATCATCATCAGTGGATGGCAATAGGAAACCACCACTATGATGACTTCCCTAGACGCTCATGCGGTGGACCTCTCTGACGAGGCTTCCCCCATGACAAGACCTGCCGTACTGTAGAACACAAGTTTATACTCTCAGTAAGTGTGTTCTGTCTACAAACCGCCCTGCACCCATGTCCCATCGCTGCGGATTAGAATAACTTGAGGTCAAGAAGGAGGATGCAACGTGCCACTCGGCACACAGTGGGAAAGTGCTTGCTGTACTCACTGTCGAGCCACTTGGAGTCGTACTTGAGGGTGCGCTTGAAGGGGAACTGCGTGCGGCCGGTGCTGGGGTTGTGCAGGTCGGCGCGGAAGATGAGCGTGTCGCCCTTGGTGAACTCGGCGTTGGTGCCGCTGTAGAGGCCCGGCAGGCCGCCCGGGTTGCCGCGCCGCACCCACAGCGCCGTCGAGTTGTCGGCCGGGTCGTAGGGGCACTTGGCCACTGCGGGGCCAGAGCCCGCCGCCGGGGACTCGCCGCCCGCGTGGCTCAGGTTTGCCTGCGGACAGCAGCGCGAGCGGCGCGTCAGCCGTGCTCTCGACAGTACAGTCAGCACTCGCGGATGCGATCCGGCGTAAAGTCAAGCGCCGGCACGAGACAGCAGAGAGGGCTGTGAACATCAGGCAATAGCACGCCGGCCGACCCCTCTCGAGGACGACGACGCAGCGGCCTCCACGCAAAGATAACATAAGCGCTGCGCCCGACTGGCCGCTGCCCAGTTCTACAAAAGCCTCAAGACTAGCAACTCCACCCTCGACCGTCATCTCACCTGGACCCCTCACCTCCTGACCATACAGCAGAAAGCCCATTCCTGTCTCTGCTTCCTGAAACTCCTGCCTGGCCGGGCATGGGGATTACATCCTTCCACTATCCTCCACACCTACATATCTGTCATCCGTCCTACCCTCTATTATGGCAGCATTGGCTAGATCTCCGCACCTACCCACTTTTACAAGACCCTTCAAATCCTCGAACGTCATGCGCTCTGCCTTGCCTTCCATATCTGCCTTCCTTCCCCCACACGGCTCCTGTATGACCTCATCCCCTTCCCCCACCTCCTCCTTTTCCTCCAACATATCTGCATCCTTTACACTGTCTGCAGGCTTCATCCCCCCATCCCCTGGTTTCCTCCTTCCTCTCCACCCAACGCTTGTTGCCCCGTCTCTATCACTGTATCCTTCCCTCTCTCCCATACCCTCCATTTCCTTCATCAGGGCAAGTTCCAGCACCTCCCACTCCCAGATGTTGAACTTCGCAATGACATCTACACTTGACATCTTCAATTTTTTTGGTCCTGTCCTCCTCAGTTGCGCGTAATACTACGGTATGTTGATGATTTTCACTTATGGACCGTCTGACAGCAACTGAATAAAACACAATGTTAGTGCCATACGCGTTTCGCCTTTATTTTCTGCAAGGCATCATCAGTGGCAGGTTGCGTAGACAGTTTCTTACATATTACGCTCCTGTTGCATTTTTGGTCTTGTTCTTCTTCCTATGAGCGCCAATTTGCTGTTTTTTCTGCATTCCACAGCACTATGCACTGAACGCTTTTTTTTAATGCAAAACATTGCATTAAAAAAAAGCGTTCAGCCAACTCGTCTGTTCCACGCTAGAAATGCTTCGAAACTTACACTCATTGGTGTTGTACGGTGCAGCCAGGAGGATGTTCGCAGTCCACCACCAGCTAAACCATCCGGACACAGTGGTCATTGCAGCTGCACGACTACCCTAGCACGCTTCCCGTCAGACCGAAATTCACAACTTATCCACACACTACTAACGTAGTGCTCCTTGACCATTATCCTTATTATTTGCGGCATTTCGCCACGAGCAATCTGCCACTGAAGACATCATTGGCCGTCTCGTCTTAATTAATATTATTTTGTTCTGTGGAAGTTAGACGGAAACTATTTGTTGTCGTAATTCGGCCTTCAGGCCTATTATTTTTTCTTAATCAGGCCTTCAGCCAGAAGGTCGTCAGCACTGTAAAGGGATTTTTGTTTACCTCCTCTTATGTCCTCATAATCGTCCGTGTCCGTTGACTGCGGATATAGCAGTGAGAATAAATCTGATTAAAGGAAGAGTGTGAGTTACATACACTTGTGTCCAAAATTAAAGAAACAAAAGGAAATTTTGCAAGGTTGCGTTTACTTTTCCACTAAACAGTATACACAGGTAATAGTAAAGTAGAAACAATGTAACAAATCAGAACGTAAACAACTGCGACATGCATAACGCTAGACATAAATGTCGCTCGTTATTTACAACTTAAGGGACAATTGCTTAATGTGCTCAGTACGGGGTGTGACCACCTCTGGCAGGAATACAGGCATGTCAACCACGGGGCATGCTGTGAATGATGTCAACAATCTCCTTTTGAGGCAATAACGCCTGTTCCTCTTGTAGAGATGCTCGCAAGTCTTGGAGAGTGGTTAGTGGAAGCTGAGGTCTCCTCGATGTGCTCTATGGGATTCAAATTGGGAGAGCGATCAGGCCAAGTCATGTGCGCAATATCTTCCAAGAAAACATCAACCGCCCGTGCTGTATGAGGTCGAGCATTATCGTCCATCTGGGTGGACAGCGCCTAGAAACAGCTGCACATGAGGTCCCAAGATATCGTCACGATACCTGACAGCAGTTAAACCTTTCCGATTCATCAGCACAGTTTAGTGAAATGTTCGTGTGGTTAACATAATCTCTGCCCACACCATTACGGATCCTCATTGGTATCGGTCTCTTTCCACAATGTTTGCGTCCCGAAATTGTGTTCCACGTTCCTTCCAGATTCTAATCCATGGATAATCACTGTCCGGACAAAATTGGGATTCATCTGTGGAAGGAACACTGGCCCACTGTTCGACCGTCCAGGTGACATGCTGACGACTCCACTCTAGACTTTCCCTTCCCTGAAGGCGCGTCAGAGGTACACATACAGCACGTCTCCGCGAATAAAGGCCAGTCTGCCGAAGCCTGCTGTACACATTTTGCGTCGATACAATACCTTCAGTGCATGCTGCGACGTCAGATTCCAGTTCCCTTGCAGTACTACGACGGTACCGTCGTCCCGTTACAGCCAAATAACGGTCCTCTCTTTATGAAGTCACGAATGGTCAGTCCTCCCCTGGTCTTCGGGAGACAGTTTCGCTCTCTATAAACTGTTGCCACATCCAAGAAACACACAGAACGATTCACATTCAGCCATCCGGCCACATCTGTTTGCAATTGTCCTCCTTCCATTCTTCCTATCGCACTCCACCGCAGAGAGCCTGGTAGGCGTCTTCTCTTTGCCGAACTGCACCACCTGTGACTGTGTACACAGGAGTTTTGGCTGAGAGACTAGCGGCAAACACTGCCCAGTTTGATATCTGCCCTGACGTCATGGTGGGCGTTGTTGTCCTTTGACTCGTGTGCCACCTCCGTCCAGAACACAACCGTACGGACTTCTGTTCACAGTTTCTATGATTATATCGCGAATTAGACACATAACGGGGTAAAAGTGGTTTGTCCCTTTAATTTTGGACACCAGAGTATTAATCGAAAGTCAAGAATAAAAGGAGATACTTCGAGTAAGAAAGGGATGCCTCGAATTGGAAACTTAAGGAAAGATTTCATAGGAGGTGGTACAAGAGGTGGAGATTCGGCTAGGGTCGAAGGTTGAGGCATTTAGCTGCAGGGTGAAGTGTCGACTCCGAAAACGAAATGTAATTTACAAATATCTCTGTCATAATTTCTGTATTCCCCATGCTTTACGTTTATGTGTTCTTCCAGAATTACCATCATACAACCCTTTTGTGAAATTCTAGAGCATCCAAATTGCTTATAAGACGTTTTACACAAACGGATGAGAAATATAAACGTAAGTTGTTTAAGATAAAATATACTGCGTTTCAGAAGGAATAGAAAATATTTTACAACGTGTTAACATAGACAAATTCTGATACAACATTCCACAGAATGTGTGTCCAATTATAGCTTATACGGTCTAGTCACATTAATGTGACCACAGCCTATGTTAGACATCAACGTGGAGTAGTCACTCACAGACAAGAAGTGACAGTACTAGCAGTGGAGGGTATGTGAAGCTTGTCGGAGGGACGCGGAAAATTTTGAAGTCGTGGAAGTATTGCGGAAAATTATTGATTTATCTGACATCCAAAAGGTCAAGATCATTGGCTTTCCGACCAAGGGTGGTTCGCCCCCGCTAGCTGAGTGGTCAGCGCGACAGAATGTCAATCCTAAGGGCCTGGGTTCAATTCCCGGCTGGTTCGGAGATTTTCTCCGATTTGGGACTGGGTGTTGTGTTGTCCTAATTATCAACATTTCATCCCCATCGATGCGCAAGTCGCCGATGTGGGGTCAAATCAAAAGACTTGCACCCGGTGGGAAGCCTTAATCATACAACATTCACATTCACGAAGGGTGGAAGCATTTCCGAAACCGCTAAGTCTGTAATATGTCCGCGTGACGCCGTGGTTAAAGTATACCGTACATGTCAGATTGGCGTCATCCAAAACAGGCGCTGCGACAACTGTGGTACACCACGAGCGGTGGAGGACAGGTGTGATCGCCTGGTGCCCAGATGTCTACCGGCGAGTAGATGTGCAACTGTTGAGCTACTGACCAGCCAGAAGAACGGAGGGGCTACCAGCAGCCTCTCCCCAACCACCATTCACCGAACGTTAGTACGGACGGGTTTCCACAGCAGGTGCCTAACTCATGTACCAGTGATGACTGCCCTTAATCGGTGACGAAGGCCACAATTTGGACGCCAGTACCGTAACCAGACGTCCACTGAATGGCGACGAGTTCCTTTTCAGATGAATCACGTTTTGTGTCCCATAGGGAAGATTGCCGTTGGCGTGTACGACGTGGAACATCTGAAAGCAAACATCCTGCAACAGTTACGGTGTGCAGAATATTCTCGTGGCATTCACTGGGTGATGTCGTTGAGCCGTGCATGGCTCGCGTTTATCCCATTTATTGTTTGTCATTTTCTGTGACGGTACTGCCGCCTCGTTTTCTTAGTCCGTTTACTGGTGTCACTAACTTGCTGCCTTACTTGCCCGTGAGCGGCAGCGGCAGCGCGTATCGGTAAGTGCGCTGTCGAACCATCTCTGGAGCGACCGATAGTATTTCCGGGTCGCCGTGTGTCTAACAGTCAGTTCGGGAATGACCAGCAGTACAGTCGCGACGCAGCAGCAGTGAAGTCGGGGACCGAGCGCCGGTGAAGCGCCGACAGCCAGTGCTCGCCGACTGCAGGTGACACACGTGAACTGTCCGACGGATGGAGATTGGAACGGGAAGACCGTTGGTTGGTCGTTTCATCGGCCGACGTGTCCTTTCACCGTTTACGGGGCTGGGAGTTGGTCGGTTGGCGTGGAGCTGCGAGGAAATCTTCGCGGCGTGTAGTTTGGCTCAGCCTCTATGTGGTGTCGGAGTATGTGGTGCTGTTCCCATTGCTACCACGATCGTGGCTCACCGATGCTGGACATGAAAGTTGAGTTTTGACTTGATCTAGCAGCAAGTCACGACTGTACATATTGTGTCGTTTGGAGTTCTGTGTCGGCTGCTGGGATATTCCCGTGCGCAAGAACGTGTGTTTTCACGTTGGCAAAAAATGGTTCAAATGGCTCTGAGCACTATGGGACTTAACTTCTGTGGTTATCAGTTCCATAGAACTTAGAACTACTTAAACCTAACTAACCTAAGGACATCACAATCCATGCCCAAGGCCGGATTCGAACCTGCGACCGTAGCGGTCGCGCGGTTCCAGACTGTAGCGCGTAGAACCGCTCGGCCACTCTGGCCGGTCAAATTGGCTAATTTTAGCTGTAGTTTAACTGTACTTAGTTATTTGAATTGAAGTGCACCAGCGGAATCCTCTGCCTTGTGGCCGTTAACGTTCTGGTTACCTGCCCTGCCGTTGACGTAAATTCAGGCAGTGTATTTTCCTCATCATGTTTTCGCTGTCCAGCATGGTGCGTAGTTTGACAGCTCAATATATAATTGGTTGTGGGCACTAATACTTTCAACGTTGTTCCATTGAACTTCCTGTTGTTTGCTGGTCGGGTGAAGCAGAGGTTATGTTGTCGGTGGGTCCGTTGACTGTCTGTTGCTTGGGGAGTCGTCGGATCGACAACGGTTGGGCCGACTGCCTGTGTCACCTAAGCGAGCGTTAGTGTTTGAATTCGAGGCCGACCCTCGGAACTTCTGAGCGCCCTTGGGTGTACTGCCTTTTCTTGTTTGTTCTTGTAGCCGATTTTTTAGATTAAAGTTCATCTGATCTTAAGGTGTTAGATGGTTTGGGCCTTCAGCCTAATTTAAGAACTGTTTTACGTATAACCTTTGGCATTTTTAAAATTAATGTTATTGGCTCTTAAGTGTTGGGCCTTCAGCCGATTTTGAATTTAAGTTTTTTGCTCTTAAAGTGTCAGATTCTTTCAGCCTTCAGCCTAATTGAGGAACTGTTTTAAGATAAGGCTTTGCCTTTTACATTTATGATTTTAGTTGAGCTTTACGTTATTGGCTTTCAGCCATTTTTAAATTAACGTGGTCTTGCCCTTAAGGCATGAGATTGTACGGCGCATGCAGCCGCTAATTAAGTTCAAGAACTAAAGCTGTGTTTCTCTTTTGAAAAAAATTTCTTGGTTCTTGTAATATTTGATCAAATAAAAGGTTGTATGCTCGAATGTAACTTACAGCCGCTTATTTTGGCCCCTTTCGACAACTTAAACTACCTGTCCTGTTCTGCGGGTTTAGCAGGGCGTCTCAGTCGTCATTCCGGAAGGCATAGTGGACCAAAATATGTATGCATCTATCCTTGACGACTACGACGATCTCTACGTGCAATTTGTTTCTCCTCGTCGCGGTGCCAACTTCCAGCAGGAAAGTACAACGTATAACACACCTCACTCTGTACGTTCGTAGTTTGAAGGGCACCAGTGCGAGTTAACTGACTTCTAAGGTTCAAACCTAATCGACAATCAGTGGGACCCCCTCGATCGTACTGTTCGCACCATCGATGCTCAGCTGAGAAGCCTGGCGCTGCTGGTCACGAAATTGGAGTCGCTACGGCTCCACATCGTTATTGGTACCTTCCAGAGCTTCACTGACACTCTTTGTGCACGTCTCGAAGCGGTGCGTGCGGCACAAGGTGGTTATTATGTTTTTGACACTGGGTCACATCAATGTGACTGGACAGTGTGTTGCAGAGATACAGCTAATTACAGAGAAACGTTCTCATTTCATGTGTCCTAACAACAGTTGATGTTATGCCTGAGCCAAGGTAGCCCCTGAGGGCCGGCAACCCATATTACACCACAGAGGACGAGGTTGTCTATACGCAAGGCGTACCAAACGCACCATGGCAAACACCGATTACTTACAAACAAGAGAATGGAAATAGACATTCCGAGCACTACTTTCTGCAGGGCGAGCTCGAGCCACGGCCTGCAGAAAGTATCACAACGGCAAAACCTGATTGGCTGGAGACAGCTATTTAGAGGCCAGAACCAGCCCAGAAGTTCAGTTCACTCAAGATACCGACCTCGTGGGCATCGACCGCTGATGGTTACGTCTTCGCCTTTGGACCTTTACTAGTGTGTGTGTGTAGTACAAAGAACCTTTGTGGAAAATTAGAAGTAAACTTTTGTTTGCCTCAGTTAGGAGACTTTTACTGGCATCGTTATTGTTACCTTTCTTTCGTTGTTCAGCTATCAATCTAGTAAACTTACATAAATGAAAGTAGTGTTTGTGAAAAATTGCCAATTGTCAGTCACAACAGTTGGTACGCATTTATTTACCGACTGTCATTTTTGTTTTGGAGTTCAAATGATGAAGTTGCGCTTCTGTTTGCATAATTGAATATTTCAATTGTGATTCTGATTTGTTTACCAGTTCTACTGTATCTTTTAAGCATGTCGCACGTATCTGAACGTCTCGCTAAGGTATTTGCGTGCAGGTTTTGTAATGCAAAGGCTGCTGCTGCTTGCAGAGAATCAGGTAGACGAGTTTCTAGTAGCATGCTATGAGATTATTGCGTGCTTCCTCGTGTTTTCACTAAGCAGCATCTGAATCTAACGCTACCCGGAAGATCGATCGTAATAATTAGTCACGTTTCTTGGCCACTAGGGTCGCCCCTTGACCGCCCCCTCCCTTTTGGTCTTTCCTTGTGGGATTATTGAAAGACGTTACCTGCAAAGAAAAAGTGAAGACAAGAGGCAAATTGATCCTTCTGAATATGAATGGTACTCCTCTCAGAAAACGACGCAAAGCCAGCTGAAAAGTGCTATTCGTGGTGTTTTTGAGAAAATTATGAAGTACATTGAAGTAGAAGGCGGATTTTATGAAAATCAACTTTGAACTTAATCATTTGCAATGATTTTATCTTGGAACTCTTCCATTTGGTCCATGTTTGCATAGAAAACAGTAATATCAGAAAACTGAGTCCGTCTTGATGCAAAACACCTTGTTATTCGTTTATTTCTTTATTCTCCCAAACTAGTTTCGCCGACAAAAGTCACCATCATCAGTGTTTTTTTTTAAATCTAAAACATTCAGAAAATAGCATGGTTATACAAACACAGTAGCACATTATTACATTTTTACTATTTTTTTTAACATAGTTTTCTATGGACACTTTTATATTACCTTATTTATTGTATGTTACAGCATGTTTTAAGCAATTATTGTCGCTGTCTGCGACATATTTTCTGTGCGCTGTGCAAATTGATCTTTCGGAATTTGAATGGTACTGCTCTCAGAAAAAAAGAGAGATTGTACACTTTAACATACAATAACAAAATATCACATAGAATAGGAAACATCATGAAAAAGCAAGGGATCCCAATAACATTCCGAACAAACAATACAGTTCAGAAAAATCTCAGACAAGTTCAGCAACACTGGACTACATCAACTCACCTGCAACTCCTGTCAGGCCCAATACACAGGACAAACAAGCAGAAACTTCCGAATGAGATACACAGAGCACATGAGAGCTATAAAGAGTGACGGCACACATTCAACTTTTGCAGAACATCCAATGAACAAAAACCATAACCCCACTAATATCGAAAACGATCCACACATTCTGAGAAACAGCAAAAGTCTATACCGACAACTAACAATAGAAGAAAATTACTAAATACAAAAGGCTATAGTCTAAGGGAAAAATGTAATAAGTGAAAACACAACACTTTGTAACAACACACTCTTTACCGCTCTGAGAGAGCTGACCAAGGACACAGAACAGAAAGCACACACACGCAAAAGAACCACTTCCCCATCACACACAGAGACATAAATAATAAACAGAATTCGTCGTAATTCGCGCTACAGTTTTTCATATCCTTTCTCGCCACTTGCGATACACATCTCGCGACAGCAAGATGGCGTAATGTTCTGGATCAGAAACAGAGTGCGAAAGTTTTGTTTTTCTGTGTATAAAAGCAGCCACATACCGTCCAACGAACGTGAGTACATGAATAGATAAGCAACAGCTCAGTACACACCAAAAAACTGGTTCCCACAACACTACCACAACTCCAAGTATATATTGCTGGCATACGAAGTTCACCTTTTAGTATTTTGTTTACTAACAGCCGTTCACATGGTTGTACATGACATGATATTCGCTAAGTAAAAAACGGCTACAGAAAAAAGCGCACAGAAAATATGTCGCAGATAGCGACAAGAATTCCTTAAAACATGCTATAATATATATAATAATAAGGTAGTATAAAAGTGTCCATAGAAAACTATATATTTCCAAAAAAAATTGTAAAAATAAAATAAGGTGATACTGTGTTTGTATAACCATGCTATTTTCTGCATGTTTTAGATTAGAAAACGCAACTGATGATGGTGATATTTGTCGCCGAAACTAGTTTGTGAGAATAAAGAAATAAACGAATAACAAGGTGTTTTGCATCAACGCGGACTTAATTTTCTGATATTACTGTTAATCAATTGCCTTTACTTAAAAATATCCATAAGTATATTTGACACGTGGTATATGGTTCGTTCTCTTCCAATTAGTTCATGCTACAAACTCCTAAAATATTTACTGTTCCCCAGAAACGCTTTGTAAAGCTTCTAGCGAGACGTTTTAAATTCATAATATAAGTTTAGTACACTTGTTTTGTAATTAGATATTCTGTTTACTTCTGTACATTAGACAGAGTTTCTAGTCACAGCTGATAATCAAAACCACTTTTCCTCCAGCTACAGTTAACTATCGTAGTCTCAAACCAGATTCTAACTGAACCAAGTTGTGGTATAATTTGCTTCGAAATTACTGACTGACTTTATGTATTTTTATTTCAAAAAACAATAAATTTTTGCGAGTACTAGCAGTTTCGAAAAATACGTAGCAACAACAAGAGTGCAGGTGTGTCTTTCTTTCCTCTCACCATTCTTCTCGTTACTTAGTGGCGGAAAAGACTATTCCTTATTGATATTTATATAATATTTTGAGAATTATTATGCACGTTTTAATACCCTAGCTACACATCTCAAAAATATGAGTCGTTGGTAACATAGTTCGATAATTTTATTAATGGGAAGTTCAATCATGAATTTCCATTGAATCAGCAAGGAAATGTTGTCCCATATTTCATTATCACGTGACGAAAATTACATCGCGATTAAACAGAAAAGAGACTTACGTTATACTCCTCACTAGAAGGAAATATAAAAAGTTTCGCTTTTGTTTTCCTAAGTTTACCACATACAGCTACTTGAAACTGTGAGCAACGGAAATGGTTCTGGTGGTGCATAAAACATTACTATTTGTGGAACTGCTTTAAGACTGAAGGCCAGAAGAAGGAAAAGAATAAAGACATAAAGGGTGGAAATTTCTTCCTAGCATTTGAGTTGTTAGCGTCCACATTAAAGAAGAATGAAGAAACAGTGCCATCGTAACGGTTTATACGATCTGGAAAAACTTGGCCGTTGATGATGATAATTTTCAGCACGACTTCCAAAGAGAAACAGACAACAGAACACGGAAAGTTACGATTTGCTCATACACAGACATACCAACCGTTATCATTCGTCACAAACTGAAATCTCGGAATACATGGACACTAGAGCATATACAGTGATTGCGCTGTCTCTAATGATGTCGTTTTATGCAACCCACAATGTTATTTCTGGCGTTCATAAACGACGCGTGAGATTTTCATTTCTCTAGCTCGCTACGCGCCAGCTTTTAGTGCTACAGAAAGAATGAACACCTTTTTTGTAGGGAATTTAATGAATTTGACCTCTGAACTAGGATACTTTATCGGTAAAGACCGTAACTGATAAATCATGGCCACCAGCGGAAACGTATCTCAGTACAAAACTGAACTACATTAAATTTCCCACAAGAAGATCCTGTTGTTTCTATAGGGCCTAATGGTTTGTGCGTAGCGAACGACAGAATATGAAAATCTCACGTCTGGTTTATGAAGGCCAGATATAACATTGCAGCTTGCACAAAATTACATAATTACCGGCAGCTCCACTACTCTGTACGTTCTAGACACAGTTTGAAACAAAAAATAACGATACCAATGTTTGTGTATGAACATATCGTAACTCACCGCGTTCTATTGCTATCTTCTCGTCGATAGTCGTGTTGAAAAATATCATCACGACGTTAGTGCAAAGAAATAATTAAGCGCTGCCGGCCGCGGTGGCCGAGCGGTTCTAGGTGCTTCAGTCCGGAACCGCACGACTGCTGTCCCATAGTGCTCAGAGCCATTTTAAAAAATTAAGCGCATCAGCAAGAAAGAAGAAAAAAGGTTGAAGGAATTCGTTCCTCGTTTGAACGTTGTCCACGGAAACTGACGTAATAAATCCTTAAACAGCTATATATGCAACAGAAACCTGCTCTTACAACGAATCTGAAAATGAAACTAAACGTAGTTCACATTTTGCAGCACCTAACGCACGAAGATTACATCTAAATCAATTATGCGGCGGCGCTATCGGAAGCTACTGTTGACGATAAATTTGCTGTAAGCCACATTTTTAGTGATGAGGCAGCATTCTGCACAAGTGGTATGCTTAACTGCCACAATATTCCAACACAGGGTACAGCTAAACCTTCGTGTGATATTACTGAACATCAACGAATCTCAGAGAAACTCGTGTGTTCAGTGCGTTGTCTGCATCCGAGATCCGTAATGCTTCGGCGAGTTGAGTATCTATGCAGATATTTACCTGATAATGTTCGAGCAGTGGCTGATGCCACAGCTAAATGTGGCTTCTACGAAATACATCCATCAACAAGATAGAGCACCTCCTCATTTAAGCGACTAGAGCCTGCAAATTTTTTAATCAACGTCGTTCATTGCATTGGATCTGTAGTACTGGGCATGGCGACGCTGTGTTCTGTTCTTGACCACTTAGCTCTCACATCCATGGATTTCTTTTTGGCTGTTATGTGAAAGACCTAGTCTGTGCGTTCCTCGTTTTCCTAGAATAATTTCGCAACTAGAAATTCGCTTTTCAAATATGATCGCATGGGTGACTCCAAACATGCTTCAGATTGCGTGGTGTGATATGGATTATCGCTTCGATGTTGTCCGCATGACTAGGAGGAATTATACGTAGCCCCTATAAGGTATACAAAAATTTTGAGCTCGTTTTACACTATCGATTGAACCGCTATGTATTGAACAGTTACTGCCATTTGTAACTGCTACGTTCATTTTGAATTTGCACTGTATTTATTTGGTTAGAAGAGAACATAATACGGCCTCTTAAAAATGAGTTGAAACCATTTGTATGACATACGTGTGTTGGCAATGTCGTCTAAACATGTGTCTACTCGTACTGAACAGATATTGATATCCAACAAAAACGGCATCGTTTCTCGTGAAGGAGACTACAGAACTGGTGGTCGCCACAAACTCTATTTGTGTACGGACAGTAAGCGGCGCCGCGCCGAACACCCAACTGGAGGGAATTAAGGGTTTCGTGTTTCCGTTAACAGGATCACTTCCCAACAGCCGCTCACAGCGACCACCATTCACACGCGCGGGATCAATCGGGTGTCCAATTATGTGTCACAAGAGATTTAATGCGAGGACCGAAAATCAATTTTCGTATTAACGTCGGACGCTGTCAGAGGCACAGAAAGAAGGGGTACCCATTCTGCAGATTGCACACGCCAGGTGCCAATACGATCAGTATTTTCCCATAAAGGTTGCATGTAACAAGATTTTGCGTAATTTAGCCACTGAATAAGACAACAATAATAGATCACAGAGAAGACAGCAATGAGAGGAGGCGAGTTCAATAATGTTTTAATAATGACACAAGTGTTAACAATCTTAGAGTATCTCCAACAAGCAAAGATATCCTCATATTTTGTTTTCACATGGAGTCAAAACATAAACACCTTGGTTCTCAACAGTATTTAGCTGAAGATGAACATATATTTCAGATTCTACCTGACACCGAGCGAAACACATTAAAGCATGAAATCAAATAGTGTAACACAAGGGGTATGAATAAAGCCCTTACTTCTATGTCTTTTCAAGTTCCCGATTTGCGAATTTGATCTGCCGCGTATATTTCACACTAATGCAGAGAAGTAAAGAACATATGACCGCTCACTTAAGCTTTTGATAGACAATAAAGCTACATGCATGAACTTAAATTTGAACTATTACCTATTAATGCCGTGGTTCTGCTTGTACATCGGGTGACAGAACTCTGTGTTAACGTCAAACTGACCAATTCAGTGTACTTTTCCATTCCTCTTAAAGGCACGGAAAGCTCATATCAGAGCTCACGGCGTTGAAGAGCGAATGATACCTTTCAAGGCCATTTTAACACTGTTCGGAAAACAATTTTTCTCTGCCTTCTTTTACCAACAAGCTTTATACATGTACTATTCTAGTGTTAAAGGCACCAAGGAAAAGCAAGGCCGTCCAGATTGTGAGATAAGCATTGGGACGAAATCTGATGCTATGCGGTCCAACTTAGAAGGACTCTGAAGCCACATAAAATCTAAACGGCTGTGGAGGTTTGCAGGTATATGATGGTCCAAACTAGACTCTATGTTCCTGTGTTTGCATTACATAGAAAACACTGAATCACACAGGATAAACATTTCAAGTCAGTGATTAAATTAGCTTCTACTTGAATTTATTGTGGTACATTATAGGCATCAAAAATTGTGCTGCAAGTCGTTACACATTCGAAAAATTGTGCCCACTCAGAAAGTTGTTTCACTACGATATTGTAATAGAAGCTAAAATAAAGTTTATTGAATGTGTTCCATAATGAACAAGACGAAAGCAACGACTGGTAATTAAAATTAAGTTGCGAACATAACTACACATATTATTTTTCCTTATCATTGTGATCCACTGGGCTAGCATATATATTTGCAGTTACTGATAGCAAGTACGTTATGTTTTCTCTTCTTCTTCTTCTTCTTTTTCTTCCTGTAGCTAATGTTACGAGTGTCACTACAAAACAAATTATTCACGTTAGTTTTTTACACATCCAATCTATTTTCCGCACCTATGATATGTTTATGCATTTTTCCACACAACCACCGTCCATTTCAACTGCCTTACACCAGCGTAGAACTGAGGACTTTATACCCGTACGGTAGAGCTTAGGACCAGCATGTCCGAATCACTATTTATCGCTCTTCACAAGGAAGTTGTTCCGCGAAGAGAGCCCTTCAGTTTTTAATCACGCGGTGCCGTAACATTGAAGGCTGATCGTTTCACTGTTGTCCACCCACGCTTTATGACCTCACTGTATTTTCACTCTGACATCTGGCCGGGCGTTATAATGCAACAGAAAAACATCTTGTTTTTGCCGATGTTATCGAACGCGACATGAGCGAGAGTAGTTCTATAAGGTTTGCAAGATACTCGTAAGAAGTCATAGTGGCTTCGTGTGGCATGATGTTCACAAGGAGCAGTCCTTCTGCATCAAAAAACACAGCAGCCATCACTTTTCCTGCTGAACTCGCAGTTTCGAGTTTCTTCTTCTGAGACGAGTTCGCATTATGCTATTCCACCGACTACCTCTTCTTTTCCGGGCCAAAGAAATGGAACGAGGTTTCATCTCCCGTCACCATTCTTGCAAGGAAGTCATCTCCGGAATTCTTTCACTGCTCCAAACGCGCGCTGCGCACTGTCTTTCCTGTTTCTTTGTTGGCATCTGTAAAAACATTGTCGGAAGCTACCTGGCGCAAACGTTTTTCAGATACGTCTGTCTCAATATTACGCACAGCTGCTTCTCCCACCTCCATTCGGACTGACAGTCCGATCACTGTAATGATAGTCAGGCTAAATCAGGCTGTTAATAGGAGCCCGTCAAGCTTCTGAGCAGTGCTGGGTCTGCCAGCTTCGCGGAAGGTCTCCTCTACTGGTGTGCCCAGTTTCACCAGGTAATCTGCTTTCCCAACCACTGACTGCACTATGGTGTACAGCGTCATCCCCATACTACACTGAAGAGCCAAAGAAAATGGTACAACTACCTAATATCATGTAGGGCTCCCGCGAGCACGTAGAAGTGCCGCAACGCGAAGTGGGATGGAGTCGACTAATGTCTGAAGTAGTTCTGGAGGGAACTGACCCCATGAATCCTGCAGGGCTGTCCATCAGTCCGTAAGAGCACAAGGGGGTGGAGATGTCTTCTGAACAGGACTTTGCAAGGCATCCCAGATATGCTCAATAATGTTCGTGCCTGGGGAGTTTGGTGACCAGCGGAAGTGTTTAAACTCAGAAGAGTGTTCCTGGAGCCACTCTGAAACAATTCTGGACGTTCGTGGTGTCGCATTGTCCTGCTGGAATTGCCCACGTCCGACGGAATGCACACTGGACATGAATGGATGCAGGTGATCAGACAGGATGCTTACGTGCGTGTCACCTGTCAAAGTCGTATGTAGACTTATCAGAGGTCCCATACCACTACAACTGCACACGCCGCACGCCATTACAGAACCTCCACCACCTTGAACAACCTCCTTGTGACATGCAGGGTCCCTAAATTCATTAGGTTGTCTCCATGTCCGTACACATCCATCGACTCGATGCATTTTGAAAGGAGACTCGTCCGACTAGGCAACATTTTTCCAGGCATCAACAGTCCAATGGTTGAACAGTTGAATGGTTCGCACGCTGCCACTTGTTGGCGGCCAACATTGAAATATGCAGCAATTTGCGGAAGGGTTGCACTTCTGTCGCGTTCAACGATTCTCTTCAGTCGTCATTGGTGCCGTTCTTGCGTGATCTTTTTCCGGTCACAGGGATGTCCGAGATTTGATGTTTCACCAGATTCCTGATATTCATGGTACACTTGTGAAATGGTCGTACGGGAGATTCCCCAATTCATCGCTACCTTTGAAATGCTGTGTGCCATCATTCGTGCGCCGACTATAACACCACGTTCAAACTCACTTAAATCTTGATAACCTGCCACTGTAGCAGCAGTAACCTCTCAACCATATACGCCAGGCACTTGTAGTCTTATATAGATGTTTTCGGACACAGCGCCATATCCTGCCTGTTTACATATGGATGTATTTGGATACACGTGCCTATACCAGTTTCTCTGGCCCTTCAGTGTACTTCTTCAATCTCTCGCGAATGTTTGTCACTTCCTCATTCGGACAACATAGGAAAAATTTGCTTCAGAGAAGCATCTAGGAGCCATCTTGATGGAGTGCTATGACAGCGCAACTTGCGGAAACTTGTGGAATTAACTTGGAATATAAGGTCGAAGAAAGTTTCTGTGATTCCGTAAATAGCAAAGATGTAGAAAAAAAGTTGGATATTTGGAATATATGTTGTGCACATATATAGCCATAGCACAGGTCACAAACGCGTACCCCTACAGCAGCGCTCAAAAAATGTTCAAATGTGTGTGAAATCTTATGGGACTTAATTGCTAAGGTCATCAGTCTCTAAGCTCACACACTACTTAAGGGGATCCGGAACGCCATATACTTGCAATGTTAAAATAACGCTTATAAATTACATCTCTCCTCACAAAGTATTTGAGGTAGGAAGTTGAACTTTTTACAGATTATTTATTGGAATATGGGCTACAACTTAACACAGGGATTTTACAAAATTTTAGTTCAGTTGTTAAAGATGATTTTTTTTCAATTGTAATGAAAATTCACAACATTTTTTTGCAATTTTTATTTATATATTCAAAAATATACAGTTTTTTGGAAAAAGGCTGTGTTAAATTATGCAGAAGGTACTGTGTAACATTTACTGAAAGTTTGAAACAAATATGTTTGGAAGATCCTTAGAAAACATGTAATTAGTATGAGAAAATAAAAGTTTTGGGAATCGAGCGACAAAGATTGGATTAACTCTTTAGTGCATTCCAGGTCCATAGGATGGATTATCTTCATCCTCTGCAAACTCCTCCTCCAGCTTCCTCTTGTTCCTCCTCCTGTTTACTCTTGCTTGTATTTCTAGACTCTTAACAGCCCTGTCTGCAGCCCGAAGGCGTTCCTTGTCTGAAGCAAGCATCGCTCGTTGTTGTGTTCGTAGATTTTGCTACCATTTTCTTCAGTTGCAGTTACTGCAACACTGTTCCAAAAGGTGGTCATGTATGAACACTTATCACATTTCAGTTGTATTTCACTAGCAAGTCCTACGTGCTTTATTATGGAGAGTTCCAGACCAACTTCACTACAATGAATACATCTTACACAGTTTGAAAAAATTCGTTTGAGAACCGACATATCAAATATTTCATTCACATCCTATTCGCCCATAAAACATTCATAGTTTTCACTCATTGAACCAAGCTTCTTCTGTGAAGTATTTTCTTTCCCACTTTGACTGCTATGGGCAGGTGTACTTGAGAGGTTAGGTTCACTCACTTGGTTATCATCTTTATTGTTTACAGTAATAACACATACCTTTGGCTTCCCAACATTTCTCCTTTTCTTAAAAGCCTTCAGAGGATTTCTAATAACTTTACTTTTACTCATTATTATACTTCAACAAAACAGAGACTCAAGAAACAGAATTAATTACGAATATTTTCGAGATAACGACAGAGTAAATAAACATGAAACAATCGACAATCACACCAGCGATATATATTGAACCATCACAGGTTAGCCACAACACATACTTTATCTCACATCACTAAAATGTACCTGATGAACACGGACGTTAATAATAACACCATTTGACAGCAGTTTAACAGCGCCACAGTGGGTCACGCCCATGTAGAACACATTTAAAAAAAATTTAAAAATAGTTGTAGTCTTCGGAATTGAATAAATTATATATCTATTAAAAGGTAATAGTCTGCAGATTCAGAAAACGCAAAAAAGTAAAAATTGAACTTTTCATGATTTTGAGCCTTACCGGAGCCCCTTAACCTAAATTATCCTAAGGACAAACACACACAACCATGCTCGAGGGAGGACTCGAACCTCCGCCGGAATCAGCGTCATAGTCCATGACTGCAGTGCCTGAGACCGCTCGGCTAATCCCGCGCGGCGCAGCAGCACTCGACCCGAAGGCAGATTGTTCAAATCTTGCAGGCAGTGGAATAAGTTGTCGCCGCCAGTATATGCTAGGTGACGGGAGGAGAAGTGGTTTCGTTATGCACCTGACTGCTAGACGATGGGTCTCGATTAAATCACAGACCTTCTTTCATCTGTGTCTCCGAAGGGCCTGCGTGTGATACTGTTGATTGTGCTCCGTCTAGCGGATCCTCGGCCGCTGCTGGTGCAATTCGTGTGTAGCGATTCCCGAATTTACCCTCTGCCTGCCCCCTCTTATCGCCACCAACAAAACAATGACCTAATCATCTTAGTTATCTACATTCAAGACATCCGTTCGACACACAATCCCTACACACTGTGAGGAAAGGCATCATTGTGCGTGAAGGAAGAAGAACATTCAAGTAACGCGTCTATTTCTCTGAGTCTCTCAACCAGAAATAACAGTCGGATTTTCCGTCTTTCATAGAAATTTGCTTATCTACATCTACGTCTATATAGGCACCGTTTGTTGGTACCCTGTACCACCCCCAGTCATTTCCTTTCCCTTTACACTCGCAAATACTGCGAGTGATAAACGACTGTCTATATGCCTCCGTATGAGCCCTAATTTCTCGTACCTTATGTTGGTGGTCGTTAAGCACAATGTATGTTGGCAGCAGTAGAATCGTTCGGCAGTCAGTTTCAAACGGCGGTTCTCTAAATTTTCCGAACAGCGTTTTTCGAAAAGACCGTCACCTTACCTCCAGGTATTCCCATAATGAGTTCCCGCAGCATCTCCGTAACACTTAATGCCTTCTTCGAATGTAACAGTAACAAATATAGCAGCCCGCCTCTGAATTGCTTCTATATCTTTCTTCATTCCGATCTCGCAGGGGTCCCAAAGACTCGAGCAGTACTCAAGAATTGGTCGCACGAGCGTCGTATATGCGGTCTCCTTCACAGGTAAACGACTCGTTCCTAAAATTCTCCCAATAAACCGAAGTCGACCACTCACCTTCCCCATCACAGTTCTCACATGCCCGTTCCATTTCATATCGCTTTGTAACGTTACGCTCAGATATTTAAACGACCTGACTGTGTCAAACAGGACACTTGTAGTACTGTATCCACACATTACAGGTTTGTTCTTCTTAATCATTTTCGCTAACGTGCATTTACCCACATTTAGAGCTAGCTGCCATTCATCAGACCAACCAGAAATTTTGTCTAGGTCGTCTTGTATCTTCCCAAAGTCACTCAACTTCGACACCTTACCGTACACCACGGCAACATCATTAAACAACCGCAGACTGCTGCCCATCCCGTCCGCCAAATCATTTAATTATGTAGAGAACAACAGCGGTCCTATCACACTTCCCTGGGGCGCTCCTGACGATATCCACTGTATATCCAACGTTGTTAGGTCGCCAGTACAGTCAAGGACATACAAACTGTATTCATGCGAGGTGGTTAAATGGTTAAGACACTTTCATTTCGAAGAAGTAGTTCAAACATATTTTCGTGAATGAGGTTTTCCATGCGTTCCCTAAGTCACGCCGGGAGTAGGTCGCGATAGTTCTTTAACTGCCGCCACCGTCGATTCATTTCCTTAACGGAACTGTGCGCCATCCGTAACAACACTGACGTCACATCGTTAACTTTCAACATTGTTGTTTTCTAAATATACTTCGCTGTAAAGCTTCAATTCCTTTGTATTCGTTTCCGTTTAACATTCCTCTTTATATTTTTCACTATTTTCTGGTTTTCATTCCTGTTTATAGCCCTTGAAACAACTAAGAGCCTTAAGTTTTTTTTCTGTTACTATGAAAATAGCCTTACTTTAGATGGCTCCACAGTTGCCCCCCTCAGTCCCTGTTTTCAAGGTGACGCTGTGTGAGGAGTACTGTCGTTTAAAAACATTCATGCTTTTCCTTTCCTTTAATTAACATACTTTTCTGAAGCAAAATTCTTTTGGTGTACTAGTCGAGAAACGTAATCCCATTAACATGTTGAAAACTGCTGTTAACGCCTTGAATGTTATATTGTTTTATCAATTTTACTTGTGACGACCGTATTTTCGAGGAAGTGTGAAGTCATGGTTGTGTCTGATGTTCCTCTGAGATCGTATCGGCTCTGTCCCAACTGGCACTGGGCAGAGTTGTCAGTCGCTGTCATCCCAGATGAATCCGATAGATGAGATGCCGCTGAGAACCATGTAGTACAGGGCACCATGTTTAATCTCTAACGATCGAAGCCACAACTTTTTATGCCTAAATACTAAGCTTATCTTATTGGTACATGGAAAAACTGTCTGCAAAGCAGACGGACTGATGTAGCATCCATATCCATGTGAAAGTAGCAATATCTACCGTGTTACAGAGAGAGACAGGGTGTGAAAAAAACTGCGTGGACAAATTTGTGTAGTTATCGGAGGAGATAAAAAGATTTGACGCTGGACTTGACTTACTGGGAGACGTTGCGGTCGCGGAAAATCGGTTCGGGTTGAGACTTCGCAGGTTAGTAATATACCTCATGGGTGTCTAAACATAAAAGTTGTAAAGCGCACTATCCAGAAGATTCCGAGAAAAGGGACTCTTCGCTCAGCTCATGTAAAGCAGGTCCATAGGCTGTGGCAACACAGCGAAATGGCTGCGTCTGTGGTGTACTCGTTTACCGTGCGGGCAATCCAGGTTCGATCGTACTTTTCGATAATTTTTTATTGTTCTTTTAAGTGTTTTCAAAATTGTAACAAGTTTCAAATAAATTCTTCCAACTAACTATCACAAATCGTGAATTTCAATTACCTTTGGGAAACTTTTATTATTTTTTAACTGTTTTAAAAGCTATAAAAACTTTCATGTAAATTTAATGATTCAAAGTATTATCAATTAAATCATATAGAATTTCAGCTAATACTTTGTTTATAAAAAGTTGAATCATTTAACATGCAGTTTTATGGAGGTGCCGGTCTTTGTGGCCGAGCGGTTCTAGGCGCTTCAGTCTGGAACCGCGTGACCGCTACCGTCTCAGGTTCGAATCCTGCCTCGGGCATGGATGTGTGTGATATCCTTAGGTTAGTTAGATTTAAGTAGTTCTAAGTTCTAGGGTACTGATGGCATCAGATGTTAAGTCCCATAGTGCTCAGAGCCATTTGAACCATTTTTTTGTGGAGGTAAATAAAAGAATTAATTTCCACTGTAACCAAATTTGGTTAGGGTCTTATTAATCCGAAAATTTACAATATCATCTTCATTTGTTTCGTATTTTACTCCCAACCACCAGAATTTTAAATAGCATAAAAAATTGAAAACAAAAAGTACTCTGACATTTTGCACAATTTATGAAGGACGATTGTTTACATGAACAACATTTTCTTAAAAGATCTGTTGGAAGCATAGCCCTTATATTTTTATACACTCTTGTCGGGAATTTACTTCTCTATCATTCTCAATTAGATAAATGCAATTCTGTGTTTGCTTCCCTACATTTTTTACCTGTCTATAGAAACAGATGTCACAAGGTTGAACAAGAGGCGTACATTTTGAAGGAATCACTTTAATTACACACGTCGGTGATTTACCGTCACCTTGAAAGAGCCGCGCAGATTGGCTGCGCGGTTAGAGGCGACATGTCACGGACTGCGCGGCCCTCCCGCCTGAGGTTTGAGTCCTGGTGTGTGTGTTGTTCTTAGCATGAGTGAGTTTAAGTTGCTTTAAGTAGTTTGTACGTCTACGGACCTATGACGTCAGCAGTTTGGTCCCTTAGAAATTCACACACACACATACTGAAAGATTTCATCTTATAATTTTGGTTTTGCTCGTCAACCCGCAATGTCTGTGAAAGTCAAGAATGAAATGGCACGTTAGTTTGAGATTCTAAAGGAACAGGGTTGGGTACAATTGTATATATCGTACTGTAGCAGGTAAAGACTAGAGTACTGCATCCGTGTGGCGAATGCAGGTGAGTAGCGCTCGTCTACGTCACTCGCTATGCACGCGCACGTGGAATCACGCGGATGGCGTTTCACTCACTCGACATCGCGCGGCGCTCACTAAC
This sequence comes from Schistocerca serialis cubense, assembly GCF_023864345.2. Lineage (NCBI taxonomy): Eukaryota > Metazoa > Arthropoda > Insecta > Orthoptera > Acrididae > Schistocerca > Schistocerca serialis. Next base: position 547,357,475 of record NC_064644.1, read on the forward strand.
AGAGTGATGGGATACAGCCGCGTGACCTCGCCACGCGGGTAAACAAACGTTGACTCTGCACAGATTCGTCACAATGTAGTGGCACTAGTGAGACCGGCATGTGAAAGAATGCATTTATAATTAGAATCTCTCATTGGCTGTCGATTTTCTGGGTTTTCGATTGAAGAAGTGTGTGCTGTATTTCTGAGATTCACCAAGAGCGATAGCAGTATAAGGAAGATTAAATTGATTATCTAATGTTTACTGTTACTGAAGGTAATTGTTTTAGCATTGGAATTGTACATTTGTGTGAAAGAATGGCTGCTGGAATAAAGCTCACTTTCAATGAGCTGCTAAAACTGCACTGACTTTGAAACATATTCTGAACAGCGAAGTTTAAAAAGATTTACGTTGAGATGCGTGACAGCATACAATACTTGCCATCTGAGATTGTAATTAACAAAAAATTTCAATCCAGGTACACCGTTGGCTTTCGTGAGCAAACCGTGCAAATGAAATAACAGGGCTCGCTATGAACAGAAAGAGAAAGGAAGCATACGATGTAGTGGTTAGATGAGCTGGGTACCATTCGAATACATTTCCACCTGCACAATTATTCGCATAAGTAGATCACTGAAACAACGTATTCGCCAATAGATTATTTGCAACTTAAATAATGAATAACACATGAAAACATCTTTTCGGAATGATATTTTTGCTCTGCAGCGGAGTGTGCGCTGATATAAAACTTCCTGACAGTTTAAAACTGTGTGCCGCACCGAGACTCGAATTCGGGACCTTTGCCTTTCGCGGGCAAGTGCTCTACCAACTGAGCTATCCAAGCACGGCTCACGCCCATTACTCGCAGCTTCACTTCTGCCAGTGCCTCGTCTCCTACCGATCTAACAACTGCGCCAGACACGTGTAGTCTTATATCGGCGTTACCGACAGCACCGCCGTATTCTGCCTGTTTACATATCTTCGTATTTGAATACACATGCCTATAGCAGTATCTTTGGCGCTTCAGTGTAAATTACTCATTTGTGTTTTCATTTTCATACAGGACAGCATACTTAATTTTGAAAACTTATTTTATTGCGAAAACCGCTGCTGTGCCAAATAAAACAGTAGTTCTCGTACCCGTTTTGTTCAACTCTTAGCTATGTCCAATTGAGCAGAAAATAATGCCGCGATTTCTGACGAATTACTGCGTCCTATTTTAGAAAATCAGACAAACTCGACAATGTAAGAAGTAGATTCGTTCCTCATAGACAGTCTCGTTCCAATAAATATGGAAGCGTTACCGAATTCGGCTAGATTGCACAGGATAGAGTAGCATGGAGAGCTGCATCAAACCAGTCTCAGGACTGAAGACCACAACAACAACAACCGAATTCGGATAGCTTTGTTTTCGCAAGTTTGAATATTTCTTTCGTCAATGATGCATCTACTTTAACTTTACAAGTTTTAGGATCCAGACATGTGGAATACACCACAACATAGGCATTGCAAAGTCAGGTCACTACAGAAGCAGACAATGAGATTACTGATGAACAATCAGCTCATTACACAAAGATTAACAGCAATTCCTTGCAGACCAAAGATCTTGGGACTGTGGTTCAGATTTTGCTCGCAGGAAACAACAAAATTCTCGCGACATAACAGCAAGAAAGTAACAAAACATTAACAACACATTTTGACACAAAACGGAATGAAAGTAACAAAATTCTAGCTAATCAGGAATGACTTCATATTGTCAAAACTTACGAAAACACGAGGAAACACTTGAGATTCAGCTAAGAAACCACACTGACACAACATTAGATATAATTTCTAACCATTTAGACGCGCTTACAGAGTGTCAGACTCAGTTGCAGACTTTATTTTCTCAAATAGGTTTTGAAGTAGATAATCAGTTAAAACTTATTAAAAAACGCTACACAAAGAGCAAGATTTGCTTCTAAAGAAAATATATGAAGTAGTTCCCAGTTCTGCAGTCACAAGACTACAACGTAAAGTACCCAGGCATTTGGAAGAGATCTGTCATTTGGAATCGGAAAGTAATAAACTCGACAATGACACAACGACACAACTGCAATCTCTAACAGCACAAATAGAAGACATTTCTCAGTAAATCGAACAATTAAATTTCAACACAGACAGAAATTTGGCGAACACGTTTTCCACACCTTTTACTTAAACAGAACAATTTCTTTCATTCCAGCGTTTTCAATACGACTAGCAAACAGTGAACAACATCAACGCACAGGAGAATAACAGATTAAAAAGAAATTTCGCCAACATTGCGAAAACCATGTCATATGATCTTCAAATAACTTTCATGGACAGTCAGATGGATTTACATAGGAACAAAACACAGACAGAATGACAAGGATCAGGGACTTTGAAACAGAACAGCGACAATCGCAAACATTTTATGTACAAAGGATCTACAATATTCTCCAAGACACGATGGATTCAAATGCAAATATTTTCTTTCTGTACGAAAATTCTAAGTTTTTAAAAGTGGAAATATTGACTTGCATCCTTCAGATTGGATTCAGCGATTGATTCTCTTTTCACCTCCATCTTGGCCACTAACTCATAAATTAGAGTTCATTTGAAGTTTTTTAGAAAGCCAACCCGCCATGCGAGTGTGCCCAATAGCCAGCCAATTCTATTCTGTTGAAGAAGTCCAGAACGCATTTTTTGCAGCGTATTGCTAGGAAACAACTTAGAGAAGCGTCTAAGATCAGTTAAGCAGCGTACCAAATTTTCAGAATTCGCAATTCGTGACAATTGCGCAATTTTTTTGAGTACATGGTGCAACAAACCAGCATTAAACAGAGCCATACATTCAGCTCTCATTCAACTTTATATATCAGAACTTCCTCGTGCACTATGTGTTTCTTTACTCGTAAGTCAACACAAAGAAAATATTAATCCATTCCGCGACCTACTTCAATTACTTAAAATTCAGCAATCTGACTATTTCTTTCCTTGCAAAAATTGCTCTCGAACCCTAAGAGGTTACAATGGCAATAGAAGTCAAGGTTGTAACAGATCATTTAATAACACACACAACAGGCGATATGGAAATAGTGAGTGGTATCAGAATAATTACAACAGGCGAAATAATTTTAATGGACAGTACAGTCAGCAAAAAAAAAAAAATCCATAATTATCTGTCAACAATCAGAAGTTTCAGCAGCAAGATCTCAATTCGTCTCAACGAAATTACGGATCACATCATAACTACAATAATAATGATAACGAGGGAAAAAATTATGTTCATCGAAATAATGAGTTACACTCCACACGTCACGTATGAAACAGGCAACAAAACCACAATCAGAATTACAGACACAGTAAATGCAATGACAACAGACAGGATTATACTGACGGACAGCAACAACACTGTGTATTAAATGACGCAGATAGTCGCTTCCATCCTCCTGACGGACAGTGACTAGCAGCTCGGCATACTGTAGGCATCCACAGCAAAACGTCAACTACAGACAATATGAACGCAATAACAGAACGTATTATCACGTTGGAAGACATAAGAGACATTTTTCTGCAGGAAAAGAAACAGCGCAAAAAGCATGTGTACCATCAGATTATCAATATACAAACGGACTCACATAATTTCACCGCAATAATTGACTCTGGATCTCCAGCTACAGTGATTAGTACTGCAGCATTTAATAAATTCAACGCGAATATTTCTTGTCCTATATTCCCATTACAAAAGACAACTTAGAGGAGCAGTTTCTGGAATAGCAGTAGATGTAAAACTACCATCTCAAAATTTATTATTCATGACCACACATTTTATGCAAACTTTTGGATCGTCCCACTTTTAACAATGGAAATTATGATAGGTATGGATTTGTTGGTAAAACATAAAGCGATTTCTGACTTTAAAGACTCTTATATTCTACTACGCAACAATTACGATCAAGTTGCATTACAGGTTCTGCAGAGCATTTCAATGGATGAACAGAAAATTAACAGACTAGAGCCTTTTTTCATATACAAAGAATACACTGCGATTTACATCATTTTTCGCTGACACATCTTTTGCTACAGTCATTGCAGATGGAGAATCTAATTTCGACGTTTCACAGACAATCCAAACCAAGGTAGACAATTGTGAAGCAACAAAAGACGCAGACAGACAACAGTTACAAGAAGTTTTACAATCACATTCACATACTTTAGACAACGTATACTGTACTATGCCAAGATTTCTGCATGAATAAAAGTGAAACCTCACAAGATTTTTGTTCCGAAGCATTGTTCGATGCCTTTTATTTATAGAGACAAAGTGAAAGAAGAATTAGAATCCATGCTCGCACAAGAACACTTTGAAGCAAGTCCGTATATCAGCGTATTACACCTGGTTCCCGAGAAAGACAAATCGTTGGGCCTTGTATTAGTTTCACGACATATTAGTGACATTATAGTTACAAAAACAGAGAGACCACAGACATTTGATTATTGCTACAAAAGTTTCGTAGAGTGACAGCATTTTCGGCGTTAAATTTAAAACGTCATTTACGTCTAAAAGTCTGAATTTTAGCAAATAGAACTTCAGCACAACTGTCGTAAATACACTGCCTTCTTATGCTTCGGTAATTGTCATCACACTGAAAACTACCTTTTGGCCCTACCATACCATCAGCAGCTTTCATTCGTTGCACTATTCTTCCGTCTGATTTAAAAGAAAGGGCCAAAACGTATGTCGATGACATATTTATTGCGGAAGCAACTTGGCATTTAACACAACAGTATTTTGGATATACTACTGGATACAATCTCACGCCGGGGTATTACGGTCAATCTAAGCAAACCATAGCTTGGAGAATCGTCTATTTAAGTTTTCAGGCCACATAGTTTCTGTTGATAGAATTGAACCTGATCCAGATAAATATCAAGCTATCCGAGTCATCACTGTTCCCACAAATAAAAAACAACTATGAAGTTTTCTTGACCTAGTCAATTTTTTTAGGCGTTACATTCATTATACAGCTTTGTGTCTACCAAGACTTTTGTCAGCTAAGTGGTAATATCTCAAATTTGTTCTGGGATGATCAGCCACTGATTGAATTTCTGATTTTCAAGCGTGCTTCATTGTATGCCCCTCTATTATCACACCCAGATAATACCAAAAATTTTTGTATTCCAACAGTCAGTGCCAAAACAGCCGTTAGCGTTCATCTTTTCCGGGAAGTAGAAGAAAAAGAGTGATCGTCACGAAAAGTATTGCCTTTGCCGGTCGTGTAATTATTCCATTACAGAAAGCGAAACATTATCAGTCGTCTGAGTTTTTACAAAATTTCGTTTTTTCTTATATGTTAAACATACGAAGGTGTATACAGACCATCATGTAATTCAGTGCCTCATGTCCGCTAAATTTTCGCATGATCATCTGGGAAGATGGGAACTTTACTAACAGGGATTCAGTTTCACAGTCATCCATGTTCCAGGCACACACAATGTGGTCGCTGACGCTTTATCCAGGTCTGCTACTGGAACTCAAACGACTGCTTCCACACAATTCTGTCACTCAAATTTCAGTCTTCTTTACACTCATCAAGTTGCGTTTGAAAACTCTGATTTTTCTTGGTTAAAAGATATTGCCAAAGAACGGTATAAGGATCCAGTGTGCAAGAGTATCAGACAATTATGGCATAACATCCCAAATTCTGCTATCACACGTCATTACTTGGTACGAAATAAGATCCTTTTCAAACATTTGGAACCGACAGTAATACTTGGCTGCTCTGTGTTCCTGATGATCTTGTCAACAAACTGATGTGATATACACATCTGAGCTAATACTTCGTCGAACATCCTATTTCATGGACGCGCAGGAAAGAATTAGGCGCCTTCTGGCGAAATGCAAAGTCTTCTACTACATTACATTTTGCTTCACTTTTCCCAATTACGTCATTTTGCAGCGGTAGACCTCTACGGGCCTATTCCAAAGAACAAAAAGGTTTTTAGTACATATTTGTCGCAGTTGATGCAACATGTAATTTGTTTCCTTTACACCACTTCGCAGAGTTACAGCTAAACTTCTTTCAGCTGCATTTACTGAGAATTTTTTACCACACGTAAGACATGTAGGAAAGGTTATATGTGACAACGGACCCCAATTTCATTCCGCAGCCTGGACACGTGCATTGCACAACAGAAAGGTTAATCCCATTTTTATTTCCAGGTGCCATGCTTCCTCCAACACTAGTGAAAGAATAATGAAAAAGATAGAATAACTAGTTTATAGCCAAAAACAACACATTGAATGGGACAATTACATTCAGATTTTTCAGGACACCATTAATTCAATTCCTAATAATTCAACTTCGCTCGCACCACATTTGGTTTTGAAGAATAAAAATCAGCCTGACAAAATAAAAGAACTTGTTTCTTTCCCCATGTCACAGTGTTTACGTCATCGTGAACTGATTGACATTCCAATTACTGATATAAAAATGCTCCTGAGAAAAGGAAAATGCTACAAATGAAGGTAAGTCACACTAGGAATTCGAAGTTGAAAAAAAAGCTTTAGTTAGAACACATCCATTCTCAGATAAAGCAAAGAACAAGTTTCAGAAATTTTTATTACTTTATAACCAAAATTTTCGGATTCGACGAATTCCACGTCCCAACGTAGCACATCTTGAAAGACTCATAACGAAAGTTTCGGGTGGTCTTCATCATATCACCAATATAAAACAGTTTATCGAATGATTAGTTGACTTTCGTTTTTCCTATTGATGACAACAACACCCTGCTATATAACAAAATGGCTCTGAGCACTATGGGACTCAACTTCTGAGGTCATTAGTCCCCTAGAACTTAGAACTAGTTAAACCTAACTAACCTAAGGACATCACACACATCCATGGCTGAGGCAGGATTCGAACCTGCGACCGTAGCGGTCTCGCAGTTCCAGACTGCAGCGCCTAGAACCGCACGGCCACTTCAGCCTGCTGCTGTATAACAGTCACGTTGCGACAACATGTATTTCATTTTTTGACATCAACAATTTGCACGTACATAGTTATTAGTTAAGCTTTTTCTACTGGTTTTCTTTCACTAATATTTATGTGTACATAACAATAACAATTTTTTCGTCTCATACAGTACTAGAAGTATAAGCAGTTTCGTATGATGAATTCCATGTCATGACATTTATGTAACAGATAAAGTGATTGTTACAGAGCATTTGGTGTACGACACTCCGTTTAGCTGAAGCTGCAGCCATTACACATGAACAAAATAGTTATGTTGACCGTTTTAGACAAGCATGAGCACACAGATACCGGTTGTGCATTAATGTAAACGGATGACTTACCAGCAACATTTGTGGAACAACATTACGCATCACATGGCAATTTTCTCACAGTTTCTGATCATCACTAGAGTTAAAAGCTTCACCACCCTTCCGAGGAAACGGGTCATTTGAGCCTCTTTTGTTACACGAAAAAGTTTTTATATGTATCATAATACTGCAAGTCATTAGACCCTGTACTACTCGTCACTATGATAGTCGAGAACATGTCAGGCAAGACGTGCTATGCTAGTGGGGACGATCAGGACTAGACTTTTGTGGTACTACGTGTGTAAGGATTGTATTGGATTGTTTGGGGGAAGAGACCAAACAGCGAGGTCATCGGTCTCATCGGATTAGGGAAGGACGGGGAAGGAAGTCGGCCGTGCCCTTTCGAAGGAACCATCCCGGCATTTGCATGGAGCGATTTAGGGAAATCACGGAAAACATAAATCAGGATGGCCGGACGCGGGATTGAACCGTCGTCCTCCCGAACGCGAGTCCAGTATGCTAACCACTGCGCGACCTCGTTCGGCCTATGTGTGTAAGGTAAAGGAAGTAGTGAAGAACGAAAGGACCTAAAATAGTCAATTCACCTCCGTTATTCTAAGACAGCATTAAGAGAAACTGTACCGAAAAGAGAGATTGTCCTCTTTACGCCGCGTTTATCACTGAAAGACGCACCAGGACAAATACATTTGGTACTAATAATGAAGACAGCGCATACTCCAGAACAAAACAGGTTCTAGGCTGTATGAGGTTACCCTGACAACTGTATCGTTCATGTAGTCCCTCAACGAGCTCGCCTGGTACCTGGATAAAAAGAACCGAGTTTCACAACGGGCTGCCAGTCAGGTTGGGGTCTGATTAGTTGAATAAAAACAAGCCATGTGTCTCTTACACAGGCACATACATATATTTCGTAACATTCCTAAATTTTTCCTCAGAGAACAGACAAGATTCTCCGAAAACCGAAACCAACTCCAATTCACGGTTAAGACGACCATTTTTGCGAAGTTTCCCTTTGTCATCAAGCGAATGCAGGGTATTTTCATCGGATTTTCAGTAATTAAACTTCGTGAGCACCTCGAAGTCTACAAACTACTGTATGCGAATTTCATCTAGGTTTGCACCAGGTAAGTCGTTTTATTATCAAATCATTCCATAAATCCAAAAAATGTAAATGACTTGGATGTGAAAAATTTACTGCCTACTAAGTTTATTTCTCACAAGTTAGAGTAGCATTTCGCGGCGTCGGAGTGAGAGAAAACGGCTAGAGCAGTCTACACAAGGTCAGACAGCACAAAGGAGTATATCTCCAGAAGCTAGAAAATGGGCCCATTGATAGTCTGGAGGCACGTTAAACTCATTCAGGAGCTCGAGGGGACCGGGAAACGATGGTAACACTCTCCGACCGCCACCCTGTTGTAAAGATTATTAAACACACAAGTGTATCTGGTATTTCCTCCATAAAGCATTCTACTTGCAACACATTATTGTCAGGAATGTCAAAATAATTTATTCAGGCTAGTTTGTCAAAACATTTTTGATGATACCTTTCTGGCTTGTGTGAAAAAGGAGTATGCAAGCATTCATGTCACTGTCACTACAAATAATGTGTTTGAATAGAACATTCGCAGTTATTCCCGTCGTGAACTCTATCCTGCCACTACTTCGATCAGAAAATTTGACTGTAGCTGACATTTTTGATAGTTTGAGGGCCAGTGGCGTGATCGCTTGCCGTGTTTTCACTTTTACTTACCACAATGAGAATGGACGAGAGTACTTTTTGTAACTATTGCAGGCACAGAACGATACTAGCTAATGCTGAGCAAGAGATCGACTAGCTGTACCTTACTCTGGATATGGTCTTCGATTTGATAGAATATTGGCTCCTCCTCTTTCGATCACATCTAGAGGATGGAACGTGATGTTTTGATATTTTTATCAGCTTAATCCAAGTCAGAAAACTTGTGCGATACTGGTAGTGGAAGTGATCACTCTTCATCCGTACATATTTCCCTTTCCTGGCGCGATAGTGGGAGCTCAGTTGTCACTGTCGAAGTGTTCCCTACGTTATTCATGGTGGCAAATGCACCGGCCATGACGGACTAATGCAGTCGGTGTCTTTCAGTTTGACAGACAACTGTGGAGATTGGGTGAAGTTTTCATCGGAACAGTCCTCAGCATGAACACCAACGCACGTGGCGTCAAATACCCGTTTCGTTGTTTAGGATCCTAGTAACTATGAAAGACAGTATTGACACGCAAGCAATGATCATTGTGCCACAGGGATTTGAACTTCTTCCAAACATTTTTCAGAAAAGTGCTTCGAAAGCCTGTATGTGAGGTAACAGAGACGTACTTTCCGAAACATTTTACATAGTGGAGGGAACTATCATCCACTTACATCGTCAAGGAGTATTAAAAACTGTAACAAAATATTTTTCTTGGCAAGAACGACAAGACACTAATTGTAGAATATCTGAGCAGTCAACACTAAATATTTGTTGTTGGAAATGAATAAGTTTTCTGAAATACGCCGTGGACTAGCATGAACCGAGCAATCATATGTGAGACCCGTCGAGGTTCTATGGTCATGTTAGAACATTGCTACGAATGCAAAGAGAGCTCCATCATAGATTCAAGTGAGGCGAAAACCTCGTTGATAAGCAAAAGCCAAGACGTGCATATGCTGAGCGTGTAGGAGAAGCATTGAATAAATTCTAAAGAAAAATTTTGGCAACCAATCAGAGAGTAAATTCAAAATTGTTTTGATGTTACGTAATATCAGCAATTGGATCGATATTAACCATACTAGCAACGAAATAGAAGACGACAGAGAAAATGCTCAAACATTCAAATCAGATTTTAGAAACTGTTTTACTGTGGAAGGTCGTAACAGGGGTCCACATTTCAGTCATCGCACGAACACCGAAATGATAATGTTGAAACAAGTTGTCGCGGAACAGAAAGTCAACAAAAATAGATCGGCAGTGGGACGGAATCGGTACCGGATCAGATATTTGTGACATTTTTACAGAGATTTTGCGAAACAACTTGCGTTCCTTCTAATAGCAATTTACAGTAAAACACTGGAGCAATGAAGGACAAACAGCAATTTAGAGAAAAACTCAGGTCTCGCTTCCGAGAACGGACATTCATTACTCATAATTTTACTCATACATCGCAGACTACAGTGCCTTGTAGAACTGTGTAACTCATTATGATCACTGTGGAGCACGAAAATTCCCTCAATAAATGTCGACAAGGACTGGAAAAAGGGATCTTGCGAAACGCCGCCCGTTATTTTCGTCCATGAGAGTGCCAAAGACATTGTCGTCCTTCTGTGACAGCTTGTTTAGCGAGGCTATAATCTGAAGATGTCAGTGACCTCTGTACAAGTCATTCTGTGGTTAAAGGAGGAATGTTGGAAACCTGCTACCTTGGCCACAAGGAGAATATCTCCCTGGATAATGGTCTTCGACGAAGGAGTGGAAACTTCCATATTCCGCCGTGGCCCTAGGATATTGAAATGCCGAAAGGAAGACTTACCTACGTGCTCGAGTACATGTGCCCAAGGCACGCCGGACACTGCAAAGATAACTCATTCATGGCAATGTTTGCTACGAAATCTATGCTATGCCTGAAGTAGTTATGGAACCACAGGATCTCCAGGAACTTCGATGATATTTTCAAACACCGAACTGATGTGGGTCGGAAGCTGCAGAGTATTACTTTCCAGTTATTTATGGTTTCCAGACGATAGCTATACCGGGAAATTTATCTGGGATGAGTAAGAAAAGCGGTGGTCTAGTAGGGAGCCCCTTGGCCAATGTAAGCACAACTCTATGGACGTCTAAGAGCTAACCAGTCAAAAGACTGAAGAAGCGAAGTGTGAGTACGGGCGTACAGGAGATAGAAGAGAGCGGAATCAATCGGTGTGAGGCTGTTGGTGGTTGCCTAAGGTTGGATTGAGGAGTATCCAGAGCGACGACAGATATTAATGCAGCACTGTGTACATCTACATCTACATCTACATCTATACTCCGCGAGCCACCTTACGGTGTGTGGCGGAGGGTACTTATTGTACCACTATCTGATCCCCCCTTCCCTGTTCCATTCACGAATTGTGCGTGGGAAGAACGACTGCTTGCAAGTCTCCGTATTTGCTCTAATTTCTCGGATCTTTTCGTTGTGATCATTACGCGAGATATATGTGGGCGGTAGTAATATGTTGCCCATCTCTTCCCGGAATGTGCTCTCTCGTAATTTCGATAATAAACCTCTCCGTATTGCGTAACGCCTTTCTTGAAGTGTCCGCCACTGGAGCTTGTTCAGCATCTCCGTAACGCTCTCGCGCTGACTAAATGTCCCCATGACGAATCGCGCTGCTTTTCGCTGGATCATGTCTATATCTTCTATTAATCCAACCTGGTAAGGGTCCCATACTGATGAGCAATACTCAAGAATCGGACGAACAAGTGTTTTGTAAGCTACTTCTTTCGTCGATGAGTCACATTTTCTTAGAATTCTTCCTATGAATCTCAACCTGGCGCCTGCTTTTCCCACTATTTGTTTTATGTGATCATTCCACTTCATATCGCTCCGGATAGTAACTCCTAAGTATTTTACGGTCGTTACCGCTTCCAATGATTTACCACCTATGGCATAATCGTACTGGAATGGATTTCTGCCCCTATGTATGCGCATTATATTACATTTATCTACGTTTAGGGAAAGCTGCCAGCTGTCGCACCATGCATTAATCCTCTGCAGGTCCTCCTGGAGTACGTACGAGTCTTCTGATGTTGCTACTTTCTTGTAGACAACCGTGTCATCTGCAAATAGCCTCACGGAGCTACCGATGTTGTCAACTAAGTCATTTATGTATATTGTAAACAATAAAGGTCCTATCACGCTTCCCTGCGGTACTCCCGAAATTACCTCTACATCTGCAGATTTTGAACCGTTAAGAATGACATGTTGTGTTCTTTCTTCTAGGAAATCCTGAATACAATCACAAACCTGGTCCGATATTCCGCAAGCTCGTATTTTTTTCACTAAACGTAAGTGCGGAACCGTATCAAATGCCTTCCTGAAGTCCAGGAATACGGCATCAATCTGCTCGCCAGTGTCTACGGCACTGTGAATTTCTTGGGCAAATAGGGCGAGCTGAGTTTCACATGATCTCTGTTTGCGGAATCCATGTTGGTTATGATGAAGGAGATTTGTATTATCTAAGAACGTCATAATACGAGAACACAAAACATGTTCCATTATTCTACAACAGATTGACGTAAGCGAAATAGGCCTATTATTATTCGCATCCGATTTATGACCCTTCTTGAAAATGGGAACGACCTGCGCTTTCTTCCAGTCGCTAGGTACTTTACGTTCTTCCAGCGATCTACGATAAATTGCTGATAGAAAGGGGGCAAGTTCTTTAGCATAATCACTGTAGAATCTTAAGGGTATCTCGTCTGGTCCGGATGCTTTTCCGCTACTAAGTGATAGCAGTTGTTTTTCAATTCCGATATCGTTTATTTCAATATTTTCCATTTTGGCGTCCGTGCGACGGCTGAAGTCAGGGACCGTGTTACGATTTTCCGCAGTGAAACAGTTTCGGAACACTGAATTCAGTATTTCTGCCTTTCTTCGGTCGTCCTCTGTTTCGGTGCCGACGTGGTCAACGAGTGACTGAATAGGGGATTTAGATCCGCTTACCGATTTTACATATGACCAAAACTTTTTAGGGTTCTTGTTTAGATTGTTTGCCAATGTTTTATGTTCGAATTCGTTGAATGCTTCTCTCATTGCTCTCTTTACGCTCTTTTTCGCTTCGTTCAGCTTTTCCTTATCAGCTATGATTCGACTACTCTTAAACCTATGATGAAGCTTTCTTTGTTTCCGTTGTACCTTTCGTACATGATTGTTATACCACGGTGGATCTTTCCCCTCGCTTTGGACCTTAGTCGGTACGAACTTATCTAAGGCGTACTGGACGATGTTTCTGAATTTTTTCCATTTTTGTTCCACATCCTCTTCCTCAGAAATGAACGTTTGATGGTGGTCACTCAGATATTCTGCGATTTGTGCCCTATCACTCTTGTTAAGCAAATATATTTTCCTTCCTTTCTTGGCATTTCTTATTACACTTGTAGTCATTGATGCAACCACTGACTTATGATCACTGATACCCTCTTCTACATTCACGGAGTCGAAAAGTTCCGGTCTATTTGTTGCTATGAGGTCTAAAACGTTAGCTTCACGAGTTGGTTCTCTAACTATCTGCTCGAAGTAATTCTCGGACAAGGCAGTCAGGATAATGTCACAAGAGTCTCTGTCCCTGGCTCCAGTTCTGATTGTGTGACTATCCCATTCTATACCTGGTAGATTGAAGTCTCCCCCTATTACAATAGTATGATCACGAAACTTCTTCACGACGTTCTGCAGGTTCTCTCTGAGGCGCTCAACTACTACGGTTGCTGATGCAGGTGGTCTATAGAAGCATCCGACTATCATATCTGACCCACCTTTGATACTTAACTTAACCCAGATTATTTCACATTCGCATTCGCTAATAACTTCACTGGATATTATTGAATTCTTTACTGCTATAAATACTCCTCCACCATTGGCGTTTATCCTATCCTTGCGGTATATATTCCATTCTGTGTCTAGGATTTCGTTACTGTTCACTTCCGGTTTTAACCAACTTTCCGTTCCTAATACTATATGCGCACTATTTCCTTCAATAAGAGATACTAATTCAGGAACCTTGCCCTGGATACTCCTGCAGTTTACCAATATTACGTTAACTTTTCCTGTTTTTGGTCTCTGAGGATGGACGTTCTTTATCAACGATGATAATGTCCTCTCTGGTAAGCCGTCAGGTATTTTATCGTTTCGCCCAAGGGGGGGTCCCTCTAACCTAAAAAACCCCCGTGTGCACGCCACACGTACTCTGCTACCCTAGTAGCTGCTTCCGGTGTGTAGTGCACGCCTGACCTGTCTAGGGGGGCCCTACAGTTCTCCACCCAATAACGGAGGTCGATGAATTTGCAACCATTATAGTCGCAGAGTCGTCTGAGCCTCTGGTTTAGACCCTCCACACGGCTCCAAACCAGAGGACCGCGATCGACTCTGGGCACTATGCTGCAGATATTAAGCTCAGCTTGCACTCCGCGTGCGATGCTGATTGTCTTCAGCAAATCAGCCAGCCGCCGGAAGGAACCAAGGATGGCCTCAGAACCCAAGCGGCAGGCGTCATTCGTTCCGACATGTGCTACTATCTGCAGCCGGTCACACCCAGTGCGTTCAATAGCTGCCGGAAGGGCCTCCTCCACATTACGGACGAGACCCCCCGGCAAGCACACCGAGTGCACACTGGCATTCTTCCCCGACCTACCCGCTATTTTCCTGAGGGGCTCCATAACCCGCCTAACGTTGGAGCTCCCTATAACTAATAGGCCCGCCCTCTGTGACTGTCGGGACCTTGCCGGAGAATCGGCCACTGGCCCAACAGGCGAGGCATCCTGTGGTGGCTTGGAAACGATGTCATCACCACTAGGAAGCACCCCGTACCTGTTGGAAAGGGGTAAGGCAGCTGCCACGCGGCCAGATCCCACCTTCGCCTTTCGGCCAGGCACGCGCGAGCCCACCACTGTCCGCCATTCACCCTGGAGTGATGGCTGACCGGTAAGATGCTCACTGCCGGAAGACGCAGCGACATCAGGGGTTCCATGTGATTCCAAGGCCACCGAAGTAGGCATAGGTCTCACCACAGTTGCCCCAACGCCACTACGAGCCGACGCCTGCGCCTCGAGCTCGATGAGCCTAACAGACAAAGCCTCCACCTGCCCCCGAAGAGTGGCCAATTCTCCTTGCGTCCGCTCACAATAACCACAGTCCCTACACATGACTATGTTTACCCTACTCTATACGGTGACAAATTCCCAAGATAATCTTCTGATGAGCTACTCTGATAATCAAGAAACACTCACTGAAATACGAGACGCGAAAACTACGCTAGGTTTTCCCAGAAAAACTATTTAAAAGCTAAGCGCAGCAAATAAGTACAAAAACGCTTTATACAAACAGTACTCGCTGCTGCTGGTGCTCTCGCTCTGGCTGTCACAAGACAACTGCTGATTCAAGTGACTAGTGGCTAACGGCCGCGAAACAAACAAAAGACGGTTTTAGGGCGCTTTCTGTTCTAAACGATCAAGAAAACACTAAGAAATCTAACACGAAAACTACGTAAAGTTTTATCAAGAACTGTTAGTTACTATGCAGAGCAGATAAACACAAATAGAATCCCTTCCTTAGTGGAAGGTCGTAAACAAAATGCAAAATAAACGCTTTATACAAACTGTACTCGCTGCTGCTGGTGCTCTCGCTCTGGCTGTGACAAGACAACTGCTGATTCAAGTGACTAGTGGCTAACGGCCGCGAAACAAACAAAAGACGGTTTTAGGGCGCTTTCTGTTCTAAACGATCAAGAAAACACTAAGAAATCTAACACGAAAACTTCGTAAAGTTTTATCAAGAACTGTTAGTTACTATGCAGAGCAGATAAACACAAATAGAATCCCTTCCTTAGTGGAAGGTCGTAAACAAAATGCAAAATAAACGCTTTATACAAACAGTACTCGCTGCTGCTGGTGCTCTCGCTCTGGCTGTCACAAGACAACTGTACGAAGGAAGATTTCAGAGTTCTACCTGGAGTGGTGGAAAGAGAGAGACGCTGTCTGCGTAACTCAAGGAACAGTGCTCGTGATACATCCGACGGTGGCCACTTTCACCCACGGCCAGCGCCAGTGGCTAAGGCTGCGTCGACAGAGGCACCGGCAACGGTCTTCAGACACCGTCGCCAGAGGTCGCCCGATGACATCGGCCGACAACTTGGTCATAGTGCGTTCGATCTCCTACGTCAGTTTCTGGCGGAGTCAAGGAGGTTAGGTTAGGTTATAATATATTCTATGTGTAAAGTAGGTTAAATTTTAACCTCTGCGTTTGGATAAGAGTGCTGCAGAGGGGCTTCTGCTATTAACGAGACGCCAAATGCATATGAATGAGGTGTCCTAACTCGTAAAGAACGTGGTGAGTACTACACACTCTGTTCTCAGTTATCGGGATAACGAGACTAGTTTCACGAATATATGAGGTGACAGGAGAAACATTCCGTTACATACTCAAGATAGTTCGTGGTGACCTTGAAAGGCAAATTATAAACACTCTGTTTCGCTTTACGACAATCAGCCTTCAGTGAATGTTATTTAGCACACGAGTGAAAGACAAGCATAAAGTGTAGCATAAACTAAAACTAAACCACCCTCCTCCCGAACAGGCCATTAAAGCTCAACGGTACCGACGCGTCATCCTCAGTCCACAGGCGTCACTGGATGCGGATATGTGGTGAGTACACCGCTCTCCCGGCCGTATGTCAGTTTCCGAGACCGGAGCCGCTACTTCTCAATCAAGTAGCTCCTTAGTTTGCCTCTCAAGGACTGACTGCACCCAGCTTGCCAACAGCGCTCGGTAGGCCTGATGGTCACCTATCCAAGTACTAGCCCCGCCGGTCAGTGCTTAACTTCGGTGATCTGACGGGAACCGGCGTTACCACTGCGGCAAGGCCGTTGGCAAAGTGTAGCATAAGGTACTCTGATAACCTAAAGTACTTAAATGTGGAAATACATAGGGTACACCACATTTGCAAACCACTTCATATTAACAGTATCACCACCCTACCAGCATGAAACGCCAGTAACAAGTAAAAATAATTTGCAGACAACTAATGACGACCGACCACGAAAAGATCCAGTACAGTAGCTATTAGCATATAAGATAAGCCATCCTCTTCACTTGAACAAATTAATTTTTGAGGTCATAATCTATGTCTAAAATTTCCAATAAAGAGTTAGCCTATTTGAGGTTACGAAAAAAGCTGCGATTTCAGTCCACAGATACCGAACTATAACCCGATTATGATATTTTTATCCACAAGGTGCTACAAACTCACACTTTCTTAGACTAAACTTATCAGTTTCTCACGTTCCATATTTCGTGTGCGAGAATGTCGGTCGATTTGACCGAAGAAAGCAAACTGATTTGAATTTCACCGATTGTCGTCGGAAGTCTGTCTGTTCGGGAAATGGGATCGGCTACATTGTAACCGCACACGTAGTGGCGTACTGATTTGTAAAAATCTGCCGTCTCCGGCCGATGTCGGTCGTGAGTGGAATCCACGCATATCGGAGCCACTTTGACCGCAGCCTAAGACGAGGGGAACGTCAGACCACATACTGGGAGCGCCAGAGATGTATTCTGCACACACGCAGAAGGTAGGCCGGCGGCTGCCCTCAGCTCGTTGAAGAATGGACGCACCTTGCGAAGCGCCTGGCGGAGAATGAGAAACGTTATTCGTGGACCCCTGCAGGCACCGAGATAAATCATAGGAACAAAGGCGTCAAGAATGCATACTGGAAGCGTGTGAAACTCCTTCCTAGTAGCAGCCGTTTCCGCCTGCCTTAAAAAAAGCGAGGAACGTGCTGATAACAGAGAGACCTCTGCAGGCTCTGAGGCGGAACATAACACACAAAGCGACAAGAACTCGCACAGGGAGGGGGTATGAAACTGTGGAAGGAGTCAGCCTGCTCAAGCGAATGTTTGCTGGACAGTAAGCAGATTTCTTATCAATCACGAAGGCCAGCGTATTCTTAGACAAAGCACGAACATCAGACTTTCCAGGCCTCATGCAGGGACTGACGTTACAAGCAAGTCTTGTGTGGCTGCTTTCACAGCAACAAAGTAATTCAGGAAAACGTCGGTACAATGTGCTACCAAAGCTGGGAACAATGTCGACAGTGAACATATTAGATGTTCCCCACTTACTGAGTCACACACCAGCCCACGAAAGATACTCGTATACAAAATCCACTCTGCTACTGGGAGGCTTGGTTAGGAAATGGCGATAAGTCACTGGGCGCAATTGTGAATTTAGTGATCTACTGACGAGATATGGAAAAGTTCGAGGAGTCTGTGAGCTAAGCAGGCTGATGATAAGTGAAAAGAACAATCGTTGAGTCGTGGACGAGAGAGGACACGGGAGCTTTTCCATCCATCGCCCACAGAGCTTGCTGACGTTGAGTTTGAACCCCAATTCCCCCCGAATGTTCATCGCCACTTTTGACATTCTTTACCTGTTAGATGTTAACTGGATGACTACTTACTGTACAGAGCTTGGGAATGATGCACGCAATTGGGTATTGCAGTTTCCTTGCCTAACACCCACCTTCCGGCACCGTGATAACGTTGCTTCGGCTGCGAAACCTCTGGCGACCTTTCAACGTGAACACAGCTCCGGGGCTTCGCCGTAACGCCGCAAAACACTGTTTAGAGCTGCCCACTTACCACCGCGCATCTCCGAGGCGACGCGACGTACTGACATAATGGCTGCTGGCGTCATCACCACACTATAAACGACTACCATGAGTGGTGAGAGGGTGCATTCACTCCCCTCTCCTGCCTGTTTCACAACTGTGTCGCGTCCACGCCGAATCAAATTGCCCGTGAGATCTTCAATTTTTTTCTGTGTAAAAGGTGTTCCGGTGTAACATCAAAAGCCGGCACGTCGGCACGAAACGTAACAGCAGATAAGGCTGTGAGACGACGTCAGTCAATAGCCCGCTGACCAAGACCGTACCAAAATAGGAGCGGCCTCTATCCAAAGACAAAATAGGCGCCACTCCAGCTAGCCTCGGCCACACTTTAAGAACCGCACTAGAAGACGAGCTGTGATATAAACTCTATTGCAGTGATTTACGAGCTTGTGTGATTTGCTTGCATGGAGATTGTAGACACATTAAAAAAAAGTTTGCAACACCTCGGTTCCGAATTTTACGGGACCTGTGAGGAAAACTGCAACAGAGATCAACATGGACATCATTTCCGCCCTTTCTATTGCTGATGAAAACCACTCATTGCTTGTTGTACCACCATACAGCGAGACATTCAGAGGTGGTGGTGGTCCAGATTGCTGTACACACCGGTACCTCTAATACCCAGTAGCACGTTCTCTTGCATTGATGCATTCCTGTATTCGTCGTAGCATACTATCCACAAGATCATCAAGGCCCTGTTGGTCTAGATTGTCACACTCCTCAACGGCGATTCGCCGTAGATCCCTCAGAGTGGTTGGTGGGTCACGTCATCCATAAACAGCCCTTTTCAATCCATGCCAGGACTAGGTTTGATGTCTGGAGAGCATGCTCGCCACTCTAATCGAGCGATGTCGTCATCTTGAAGGAATTCATTCACAAGATGTGCACGATGGGGGCGAGAATTATCCATGAAGACGAATTCCTCACCAATATGCTGCCGATATGGTTGCACTATCGGTCGGAGTACGGCGTTCACGTATCGTACAGCCGTTACGGCGCCTTCCATGACCCCGAGCGGCGTACGTCGGTCCCACACAATGCCACCCCAAAACAGCAGGGAACCTCCATCTTGCTGCACCCCCTTGACAGTGTGTCTAACTCAGCTTCAATGGATTGCCTCCATACACGTCTCCGACGATCGTCTGGTTGAAGGCATATGCGACACTCGTCGGTGAAGAGAACGGCATGCGAATCCTGAGCGGTCCATTCGGCAAGTTGTTGGGCCCACCTGTACCGCGCTGCATAGTGTCGTGGTTGCAAAGACTTACCTCGTCATCGGACGTCGGGTGTGAAGTTGCGCATCATGCAGCCTCGTGCGCACAGTTTGAGCCGTAACACGACGTCCTGTGGCTGCACAAAAAGCATTATTCAACATGGTGGCGTTGCTGTCAGTGTTTCTCCGAGCAATAATCCGTGGGTAACGGTCATCCACTGCAGTAGTAGCCCTTGAGTGGCCTGAGCAAGACATGTCATCGACAGTTGTTGCCCATCTGTATCTCCTCCATGTCCGAACAACATCGCTTTGGTTCACTTTGAGACGACTGGACACTTCCCTTGTTGAGAGCCCTTCCTGGCACAAAGCAACAATGCGGAAGCGATCGAACTGCGGTATTGACCGTTTACGCATGGTTGAACTACAGACAAACGAGCAGTGTACCTCCTTCCTGGTGGAATGTCTGGAACTGATCGGCTGTCGGACTCCCTCCGTCTAATAGGCGCTGCTCATGCATGGTTGTTTACATCATTTGGCGGGTTAAGTTTCATCTCTGAACAATCAAAGTGGCTGTGTCTGTCATAAAATATCCACAGTCAGCGCCTATCTTCAGAAGTTGTGGAAATCGGGGTGATGCAATTTTTTTTATGTGTGTATTTCCAAAAAATGTCTTACACTTTATGTGAAGTTACATATACATATTGTAATAAACTCCATTAATATGATTGCCTCAATTGTTTTCTAGCTATAGGAGCAAGCAACTTCCTAGGCACCCTACATTATGCGAGTGGATAGGATCCCACAAAAGGTACTGCAGTAAACGCTGTTATTTCATGTTTTAACAGTCCAAGTAATCTGTTCGATTTCTACATCAATCCCACAAACTCATAACGTTTTGCCCTTTGAGTTAACTGCATTATAACGTGTCATTTGATTGTTAGCTCCCTGGGTGGGGCGATCTCATTAGAAATCTGCATGTCATTTCGTTCCAGAGATGAGAATTTGGAAGGAAATATTACATTTTGGATCCCAACGTGAGGCGACCTCATTAACAATGTTGTGTACTACATGATACCATAGATAATTTTGAAGAATTAGCAACATACTGAAGGGAGCGCACTGTAGTTAGTTTACGGGTGGAACGAAAAAACTGTCTTTTGTAAAAAACTGAAGAACAAATAGTTTTCTGTTACTGTGACTAGCTTAAGGGAGGAGCTAAGGGTTACTAAGCGTATTACTGAGACTGAGGAGAGTGTTAGTAACTACTTGAGCTAAGATTTGGCGTCAGCAGTTTCTGGGAATTAATGTTATAGCGCAACTTTGAATTTAAGTCTAATAAAAGAGCAACACCCATAATTTATACTGATGTTTACTTATTATCTACTTTCCTTCAGGGATTCTCAGTTAGTTTGTATTGTCATTCGATTTCAATTTGTTCAGTTATATTTGTGTGTTGGAGATGTCAGTAAACGAAGAGTTCTTTATTGAAGTCGATTTAGTGTTGTGCATTTTCCAGCGTTGCAATCCCAGTAATTCGCCGGTCCTTTGAACGGATTCTGGGTCTTGCGATATGAACCGTAAAAAGGACTTGATGAGTCACTGTTAGTGAATTAACCTTGCCTGACTGTGGCAAGAATGTATAGTGCGACTGGCGACCTAGCTATTTACAGATGTCAGTGTTGAGATGTTTAGTACTAATTTGGGCGAAGGTGATCAACTTCATTTACGCAGCTGAATAAAGAACTGCTATGTTATTCTTGACCTCCGAAATAAAGGCATTTTAGCACTGCACAGATGATCAGTGAGCAAACTACGAGCTTACAGAGTATCGGAGAAGAATTGTGGCTAAATAACTCGCCTGCAAATAGAATTCAACAGGTCGTTCCCAATGGAACGAAACCGACAGATGTAAAAGTAACTAGAGGGTATCCCAATGAACGACGAATATTATTTAAAGTATAGAGGATGAGTTCTTAAATCTTTATGGATGATGGAGAAAGGTAAATGTATCCATTTCACGTAAGGGACCCAGTTCAGGAAACGATCGAGGCAGAAATTTGTAAGCGAAAATCGTCCTGATTCCTCTGACAGTGGAATGCATGTACGGGAACTGTTGATGCTAATATTGCACGGTAGACAACTTTCAGAGCTAGTCGTATGGACAAAAAAAATTATAACAAATATGGGCACTAAGAAACATAATTTAATAGCTAAGAGTACTTGCTCGTGCCCACCACTTTAAAACACGAGCCTTCAACTGAAAAGTGATCATGGCTCGTGAGTTATGCGCTTTATAGCCAATGTTTAGTAGACATTTTCTTGTTTAGGTCCATATAACCCCTTCCAAAATATGGAATGCACAGATCTTGCAGTATAATAGGAGTGCTATCAGAGGTGGCAGGATGGTTTAATTTATAACTTTCACCAGAGTCGTTTCCGGACCAGGGTTACTTCTAATGGTTACATTTACCCTGCTCCATCATCCTGCCGGCCGCTGTGGCCGAGCGATTCTAGGCGCTTCAGTCTGGAACCGTGCGACCGCTACGGTTTCAGGTTCGAATCCTGCCCCGGGCATGGATGTGTGAGATGTCCTTAGGCTAGTTAGGTTTAAGTAGTTCTAAGTTATAGGGGACTGATGACCTCAGATGTTAAGTCCCATAGTGCTCAGAGCTATTTGAACCATTTGAAGCATCATCCCTGAACGTTTGTAACCTCATCATGGAATCACCTCGTACATAAATTACCTAATGGATAATGCCGTAAGCTACGTCACGTTGTTTTCGCTGCTGATGCTGTTGGCTAGAAGAACATTGTAAGGACATATAATTGTGGCGAAAGGCAGGAAATATCGCTGAAAATTGCTCAGCGACTGGTGCAGGGACTGTCTTTGTCGTTGAAAGTACCGGCTGGTTATCATTAAACTTTCCCTATTTAACACATTCTAACACAAAGGACCAAACTTGGTAGCATTAAGATCAAGCACATGGAGAAGAGAAATAATGCCGAATCAATTCAACTGAAACACTTTCAGTGTGCTACTATTTACATGATACCATTACATACCAGTACCATTACTGCTACAAAATGGACTCAATATGGCGCCCACCAATTTCCAGAACAGTCTGAAAGCGCTGGATTGCATTCTGCGCAGCGGAACAAAGCATGTCCGCAGGTACGTTGGCAACAGCTTTTGATATGCTACTCTTCATATCAGCACATGTGGGACTGTTCCTCTGGTAAACCCTGCCCTTCAGGTGGTCCCACAACCAGACATGACAGGGTGTGAGACCTGGTGATCGTGCTGGCTAAGTAATTGGAAACGATCGGCTGATAATTCGATCGTTTCCAAATGTGTTTCGGGGAACCAGATGAACTTCACGATCAGCGGGCAGTGGGGTCCCGTCTTGCACGAAAACTGTTGAGTTCAAGGCGGGTATGACATGCTGGCGAAGCATACAGCGGTAACACTGGCCAGTCACACTGGTCCTTGAGGGCCAACCCGTTCAAAAAAGAATGTGCCAACACTGATGGCAACCGTGAAGCCACACCAAAGGCTGACACGTTCACCATACAGAGGAACTTCATGCACAGCGACTGGAAGTGAAGATCCCCACACTCGGCAATTACAGGGTGTTTCAAAAATGACCGGTATATTTGAAACGGCAATAAAAACTAAACGAGCAGCGATAGAAATACACCGTTTGTTGCAATATGCTTGGGACAACAGTACATTTTCAGGCAGACAAACTTTCGAAATTACAGTAGTTACAATTTTCAACAACAGATGGCGCTGCGGTCTGGGAAACTCTATTGTACGATATTTTCCACATATCCACCATGCGTAGCAATAATATGGCGTAGTCTCTGAATGAAATTACCCGAAACCTTTGACAACTTGTCTGGCGGAATGGCTTCACATGCAGATGAGATGTACTGCTTCAGCTGTTCAATTGTTTCTGGATTCTGGCGGTACACCTGGTCTTTCAAGTGTCCCCACTGAAAGAAGTCACAGGGGTTCATGTCTGGCGAATAGGGAGGCCAATCCACGCCGCCTCCTGTATGTTTCGGATAGCCCAAAGCAATCACACGATCATCAAAATATTCATTCAGGAAATTAAAGACGTCGGCCGTGCGATGTGGCCGGGCACCATATTGCATAAACCACGAGGTGTTTGCAGTGTCGTCTAAGGCAGTTTGTACCGCCACAAATTCACGAAGAATGTCCAGATAGCGTGATGCAGTAATCGTTTCGGATCTGAAAAATGGGCCAATGATTCCTTTGGAAGAAATGGCGGCCCAGACCAGTACTTTTTGAGGATGCAGGGACGATGGGACTGCAACATGGGGCTTTTCGGTTCCCCATATGCGCCAGTTCTGTTTATTGACGAAGCCGTCCAGGTAAAAATAAGCTTCGTCATTAAACCAAATGCTGCCCACATGCATATCGCCGTCATCAATCCTGTGCACTATATCGTTAGCGAATGTCTCTCGTGCAGCAATGGTAGCGGCGCTGAGGGGTTGCCGCGTTTGAATTTTGTATGGATAGAGGTGTAAACTCTGGCGCATGAGACGATACGAGGACGTTGGCGTCATTTGGACCGCAGCTGCAACACGGCGAACGGAAACCCGAGGCCGCTGTTGGATCACCTGCTGCAGTAGCTGCGCGTTGCCCTCTGTGGTTGCCGTACGCGGTCGCCCTACCTTTCCAGCACGTTCATCCGTCACGTTCCCAATCAGTTGAAATTTTTCAAACAGATCCTTTATTGTATCGCTTTTCGGTCCTTTGGTTACATTAAAACTCCGTTGAAAACTTCGTCTTGTTGCAACAACACTGTGTTCTAGGCGGTGGAATTCCAACACCAGAAAAATCCTCCGTTCTAAGGAATAAACCATGTTGTCTACAGCACACTTGCACGTTGTGAACAGCACACGCTTACAGCAGAAAGACGACGTACAGAATGGCGCACCCACAGACTGCGTTGTCTTCTATATCTTTCACATCACTTGCAGCGCCATCTGTTGTTGAAAATTGTAACTACTGTAATTTCGAAAGTTTGTTTGCCTGAAAATGTACTGTTGTGCCAAGCATATTGCAACAAACGGTGTATTTCTATCGCTGCTCGTTTAGTTTTTATTGCCGTTTCAAATATACCGGTCATTTTTGAAACACCCTGTATATGTGTTCAACTCAATCATCAGAGGGAAATGAGGTTCGTCTGTCGATAGTATGGT
Source organism: Schistocerca serialis cubense (assembly GCF_023864345.2). Taxonomy (NCBI): domain Eukaryota; kingdom Metazoa; phylum Arthropoda; class Insecta; order Orthoptera; family Acrididae; genus Schistocerca; species Schistocerca serialis. The sequence goes on from NC_064644.1 coordinate 547,382,685, forward strand.
CCAGGGCCAGCCATTGTCAACATCAACCCTTGCGAGGAAATGGAGAATGAAGAGAACACGTCGTTGTGCGTCCTGTGGTGCAAGCTACTGTACGATGTGGATCTTTTACGGATACCATTTGAGAATGGTTCGAAGCACCTTCCGTACAGTGGATCGCAGAACTTTCAACTGTCGTGACACAGCACGCGCACTGCCTGACGCTCAGGAATTGCCCGAAACGTTGTCTGCCACGGCAACAGCGACTTCGTCAACCACCTGTGGTGCAACCGGTCGCCGGATTCTTCCCGGAGCGACGCCCAGTCCTCCAGTTGATTCGAATTTCTTCGTCATGCTCCAAGCAACAGGTGGAGAAAGAGGACGCTTGCGTAATCCTTTCGGCCAGCGATATTCTGGAAATGGAGCTGCACCATTACTGTTGTTTTGATAACAGAACTTCACCCTACTCCTTTTGTCCATGCACATATTGACACGTCAACAATTCACTGCGACTGTGAATCACGATGACTGATCACGGTACCTGGTGGCCATAGTTGGAATTGGGCGGTGGCGAGGTGACGCATGGAAATCACGATCCACATACGCTAGACATTAATGCTAGCAAAGTTTGGTGCTCGTACGGTAAATAGTTTCGGCGTTATAATGTGTTAAACAGGGAAGTTTAATTATAACCACCTGAAATACAAATGTAACTTATTGCGCATACATAAATAGGAGACACGAACCATTACTCTTCGATTATGCTTACGGTCAATAAATTAATGAAAACAGTAAAATACTTAGGTGTAACCTCCAGACCTTCCCAAACTGAAATGACAACACAACTAGTTGTAGCAAAAGCATATGCCACGTTATGACTTGCAGTACTGATCGTCAGTCTTGGATATGTACCATGATGGACCAATAGGAGAACAAGTTAGAGATCCAGCGAAGGGATCTAGTTTCAAGATGAGCTGGTTTAATCGACGTGAGAGCGTTGCGGAGACAGTCACCAAATTCCAGTGACAGACGTTAAAACATCAATGGTGCATCACAGCGAGATTTATTGATGCATCCGAGAGCGTGCTTTCCGAGAACAGTTGGGTAACACATCACTCCCTCCCACATACGTCTCGCGCAATTACCACAATCAGGCCGGCCGGTGTGGCCGAGCAGTTCTAGGCGCTTTAGTCTCGAACCGCTCGACCGCTACGGTCGCAGGTTCGAATCCTGCTTCGGGAATGGATGTGTGTGATGTCCTTAGGTTGGTTAGGTTTAAGTAGTTCTAAGTTCTAGGGGACTGATGACCACAGATGTTAAGTCCCATAGTGTTCAGAACCATTTGAACCATTTTAAACCACAATCAGAAAATCAGAGATACTACAGCTCATGTATAAGCATGCCAGCAGTTGGTCTCCTCATATTCCATGTGATAGAAAGTGGGAAATGTTTGATACCACAAGTACTTTCCGTCACACACCGACAGGTGGTTTGCGGAGTGTGGCGGTAGTATCAGGTAAGTTGCGCCGATCTGGTTATTCGAAAAATAATCGACTACAAGTCCGTTCTATTCCTTGTTTTACGTGCGGGCGCTGAGACCGACTTCTATAAGACAGCCATCACAACTGCTTTCGGCACAAACAAGCTTGTCGAAAACTGTTCAAATAACTTACGGGTTTGCTGCCGGGTGACGTCGTCGGACACCGCCGATATTTCGACAGGAGCACACACTGCCATTCTCAAGGCACAAATGCAAGGAAGAAAAAATGTGCAAGCAAATTTAATATGAACCGAGGTATTAAATTTGCTTGCACATTTTTTCTTCCTTGCATTTGTGCCTTTAGAATGACAGTGTGTGCTCCTGTCGAAATATCGGCGGTGTCCGACGACGTCACCCGGCAGCAAACCCGTAAGTTATCTGAACATTCGATTCGCTGGGAAATGTTAAGGTCTCACATTGTCGAAAACTCATTAAAATAGTGTAATCACAGCTGACCTATTCCTCATTTCTGGCGCTTTTTTACTTTGTTAAATTAAGTAAACTCACTGAATGATTATTAATAATAATTAATTTCACGTAATTTGAAATTCATACGTCCATAGTTCAATATTTTTATGGGTATGATACGGCATATCCAACGATCTTCTGTCGTAGACACAATACAATAAAATACAACTTAAATATAGCAAACAACCAAAAACACCCATCATTCACGTTGCCACATCATCCTTAGCTATTGTATAAATATACTATTGATAGTGATGTTATGTATCCATCTACCCGTGGACAAGGCGTACCTGACAATATATGTGATCAAATATCGTCGGCGGTAATGTGTCCTCTTCTGTTTCCGTTTACAAGCGGCTGTGTTCTATATGTAGACGCATCACACTATTTTTCGAACAAAACGAACAAAGCAGTGAGAATGTTCTGCTGTATTTAAATGGTGCATCCAGCGGAAAACGTGTAACGTTGAAAAAAAAAAAGTAGGCGAGGGATGTAATGCCATAAGGTGGGATATCCGAGAAATGTGTATGCAGGAAAAGTATCCACATGTGAGGAGAGAGAAGTCAGAAAACGTGACTTTTGACGAAATATGTGATATGACGTAAAAACGCATACAGAAACAGCAAACAGTGGAAGTCTTCTGTTATCAGACATTTGTCATGCCACGTAGTCACATGTGCATCTATAAGCACTTGTCCTTCATAACAGTCATATAGCCACTTATTGGTCAGCTGGGCTATGTTATCTTTGGGTGAAAATTGTAAGGCCAGTCTTAGAAAGTCACCCAAATTTTCAAGTGAACCAGCCAATAAGGAGGCTTCGCGACAAAGTTGTTACGTGAGGCCACTTGGTCTCGGACAATAGCACTCATTCCGTTCTCCTGTCTGCTGCCATGTAGTTGTTGTCATATGTTTTAGTATAGACGTTTTGTCTCGAGATAAATAAAAGAACATTGAAGACTTTCGTTCAGGATTGCTTGCGCTGAATTTGCGGGTCTTACCCCGCATGTCCCCCCCCCCCCCCCCATCCCATGAACCATGGAACTTGCCGTTGGTGGGCAGGCTTGCGTGCCTCGGCGATACAGATAGCCGTACCGTAGTTGCAACCACAACGGAGGGGTATCTGTTAAGAGGCCAGAAAAACGTGTGGTTTCTGAAGAGGGGCAGAAGCCTTTTCAATAGTTGCAGGGGCAACAGTCTGGGTGATTGATTGACCTGGCCTTCTAACACTAACCAAAACGGCCTTGCTGTGCTGGTACTGCGAACGGCTGAAAGCAAGGGGAAACTACAGCCGTAATTTTTCCCGAGGGCATGCAGCTTTACTGTATGGTTAAATGATGATGGCGTCCTCTTGGGTAAAATATTCCGATGGTAAAATAGTCCCACATTCGGATCTCCAGGCAGGGGGCTACTCAAGAGGACGTCGTTATCAGGAGAAAGAAAACTGGCATTCTGCGGATCGGAGCGTGAACTGTCAGATCCCTTAATCGGGCAGGTAGGTTAGAAAATTTAAAAAGGGAAATGGATAGGTTAAAGTGAGATATAGTGGGAATTAGTGAAGTTCGGTGGCAGGAGGAACAAGACTTTTGGTCAGGCGAATACAGGGTTATAAATTCAAAATCAAATCGGGGTAATGTAGAAGTAGGTTTAATAATGAATAAAAAAATTGCAGTGCGTGTAAGCTACTACAAACAGCATAGTGAACGCATTATTGTGGCCAAGATAGACACGAAGCCGACGCCTACTACAGTAGTGCACATTTATATGCCAACGAGCTCTGCAGATGAAGAAGAAATTGAAGAAATGTATTATGAAATAAAAGAAATTATCCTATAGTGAAGGGAGACGAAAATTTAAAATTTATGGGTGATTGGAATTCGGCAGGAGGAAAAGGGAGAGAAGGAGAAATAGTAGGTGAATATGGTTTGCGAATAAGAAATGGAAGAGGAAGACGCCTGGTAGAATTTTGCACAGAGCACAACTTAATCATAGCTAACACTCGGTTTAAGAATCATGAAAGAACGTTGTACACATGGAAGAAGCCTGGAGATACTGACAGGTTTCAAATAGATTATATAATGGTAAGACAGAGATTTAGGAACCCGATTTTAAATTCTAAGACATTTCCAGAGGCAGATGTGGACTCTGACCACAATCTATCGGTTATGAACTGTAGATTAAAACTGAAGAAACTGCAAAAAGGTGGGAATTTAAGGAGATGGGTCCTGGATAACCTGATTAAACCAGAGATTGTACAGAGATTCAGGGAGAGCATAGGGAAACAATTGACAGGAATGGGGGAAAGAAATACAATAGAAGAATAATGGTTAGCTCTGAGGGATGAAGTAGTGAAGGCAGCAGACGATCAAGTAGGTAAAAAGACGAGGGCTGGAGAAATCCTTGGGTAACAGAAGAAATATTGAATTTAATTGATGAAAGGAGAAAATATAAAAATGCAGTAAATGAAGCAGGCAAAAAGGAATACAAACGTCTCAAAAATGAGATCGACAGGAAGTGCAAAACTGCTAAGCTGGATGGCTAGAGGACAAATGTAAGGATGTAGAGGCTTATCTCACTAGGGGTAAGATAGATACTGCCTACAGAAAAATTAAAGAGACCTTTGGAGAAAAGAGAACCACTTGTATGAATATAAAGAGCTCAGATGGAAACCCAGTTCTAAGCAAAGCAGGTAAAGCAGAAAGGTGGAAGGAGTATATAGAGGGTGTATACAAGGGCGATGTACTTCAGGACAATGTTATGGAAATGGAAGAGGATGTAGATGAAGATGAAATGGGAGATACGATACTGCGTGAAGAGTTTGACAGAGCACTGAAAGACCTGAGTCGAAACAAGGCCCCAGGAGTAGACAACATTCAATTAGAACTACTGACGGCCTTGGGAGAACCAGTACTGACAAAACTCTACCATCTGGTGAGCAAGATGTATGAGACAGACGTAATGCCCTCAGACTTCAAGAAGAATATAATAATTCCAAACCCAAAGAAAGCAGGTGTTTCCAGATGTGAAAATAACCGGATTATCAGTTTAATAAGTCACAGCTGCTAAATACTAACGCGAACTCTTTACAGATGAATGGAAAAGCTGGTAGAAGTCGACCTCGAGGAAGATCAGTTTGGTTTCCGTAGAAGTGTCGGAACACGTGAGGCAATACTAACCTCACGCCTTATCTTAGAAGAAAGATTAAGGAAAGGCAAATCTACGTTTCTAGCATTTCTAGACTTACAGAAAGCTTTTGACGATGTTGACTGGAATACTCTCAAATTCTTAAGGTGGCAGCGGTAAAGTACAGGAGTGAAAGGGTATTTACAATTTGTACTGAAACCAGATGGCAGTTATAAGAGTCGAGGGGCATGAAAGCGAAGCAGAAGTTGGGAAGGGAGTGAGACATGGTTGTAGCCTCTCCCCGATGTTATTCAATCTGTATATTGAGCAAGCAGTAAAGGAAACAAAGTAAAAAAATCGGAGTAGGTATTAAAATCCATGGAGAAGAAATAAAAACTTTGAGGTTCGCCGATGACATTGTAATTCTGTCAGTGACAGCAAAGTACTTGGAAGAGCAGTTGAACGAAATGGACAGTGTCTTGAAAGGAGGATATAAGATGAACATCAACAAAAGCAAAAAGAGGATAATGGAATGTAGTCGAATTAAGTCGGGTGATGCTGAGGTAATTAGATTAGGAAATGAGACACTTAAATTAGTAAAGGAATTTTTGCTATTTGAGAAGCAAAGTAACTGACGATGGTCGAAGTAGAGAGAATATAAAATGTAGACTGGCAATGGCAAGGAAAGCGTTTCTGAAGAAGAGAAATTTGTTAACATCGAGTATAGATTTAAGTGTCAGGTAGTCATTTCTGAAAGTATTTGTATGGAGTGTAGCCATGTATGGAAGTGAAATATGGACGATAAATTGTTTGGACAAGAAGAGAATAGCTTTCGAAATGTGATGCTACAGAAGAATGCTGAAGATTAGATGGGTAGAAAACACAACTAATGAGGAGGTATTGAATAGGATTGGGGAAAAGAGAATTTTGTGGTACAACTTGACTAGAAGAAGGGATCGATTGGTAAGGTATGTTCTATCAATCGACAGAATTGTAAGAATACAAAGTTTACTAAAATACAGGAAAAGAAATGCGTTCTCTATTGTTTTCATTCAATAAGTAACAACCCCTCATAATTTCTTTATTACAGTAACTGGCTTATGTTCTTGTACAATAGTATGGTGCTGAATTCCACTGACCGAGTTTAATGTACCAGGACGCGTAGTTTGAAGGAAATTTGTGTGCCAAGCAATCTCCTTTTCTCACGAAAAGCAGATTACTGTTTGATCTTATTTACTTACAACGGTGGTACCTTAGGTATGAAAAGCTACGAGAACTTGCTCTCAAAGCTGTCTGCAAATCGACCAAGTAACTAACAGAGTCGTATTTTAAGCCTTAAAGATCAATAACTTCCCCCAAATTATAATATGTCACCAACTGGTGCAGAAGCTGATCATTCAAGGAAGCAGCAACCAAAATTCAGTTACCAGTTACGACTTAAAGTAGAAATCTCAATCAAAAATCAGTCTCTCTCTCTCTCTCTCTACAAACACATATAGAATATTAAGATAAAAGTCATTTTATACGCAAAACCTCAGATATATGTAAGTAAGATACTTTACAGTCGTATTTAATATGGTCAACGTTTGGTCTTTGTTCATATTCATTACTTCGTTACTATCAATATACAATTTTATTCAATCTTTTGAGCTTGCAAATTGCCTATCTCATAGCTTTTCCTAGCTTTTCCACTCACTAAATACTATTACGGACTTAATGCCGATATATAGGGGTATTTTCTTGGTCTTTTGAACACCGTTGGTCATGTAAAAACACGTGGACTGTTGCTTACCGTGAGATTCTGATTTGATTTTTTAAACTATATATATATATTTTTTCTCCTCTGATTTTTATTTCTTATTTCCAAATGTGTAAACTTACGCACTACGTTCCATTTATCTATATTTAAATCAAATAGGGTATAAAGTGCCTTTAGGGGGGATAAAATCATTATTTAAAATCAAATTTTCAGCTAGCCATGTAAGGACCTCTTGATGTGAAACTATTGTCTCCTTCTTGTGGAGAAGATGACTCTGAAATACTGCTATCACACTCCGGTCAGATCCTTTCAGTGCATCAAGTGTTGTAGGATAGAGAGTTTAAACCCAAATGCACCGCACGAATTTTACCTATGAGGCGAAATTGAAACACACGTGTAGTGAATAGTTGCATGCAGTCTGTTGCGAGGAATGTATTTTCAGCTTTGTCTTGGCCTAACTCTTCTTAAACACCCTTTTAATTATTCCGTGGGGAAATGAGAAACATCTTGCCACTACGAAATTTAACACAGAGTTATAAAGATTAGTATTTATTCAATTACGGGATAAATTTCATACGAAGAGCATTACAGACTGATGTGTCTGAAGAACTCACACGCTAAAGTAGACTGCGCAACAGAAATAAAGGATCACTTTTTCGAAACCCCGTAACTTCCTCCCAATGGGACACACACGACTGAAATCTGACTCAAAAGTGCGGTCTTGTGTTAAGAGTACAAAAGCTTGGCGCCCCCTGACATCCCCTTCCGGATCAGCGACGCTTGAAACAGCCAGGTGTCGACACATGCAATGAAAAAAGGCCACAGCTCAAAAGTTCATTTGAGCTGTGAGATATTTTAGTGACACCACACTGGCAAAATCTTTCACCACAACTCAGCCCAATGACGTCGTGGACGTCTCTCTTACTCTCATTTCACCTTTTCTAGTGACGTCTCTTTGAGGGGGTCAGAACCGCTACACCCTCCGTTGATATCACGCGCCTATCTTATGGGTGGCCGAGTGTAAAATTTCAGCACATCGCCGCTCAGAATCGACACGAAAAGTCACCAGTTGGTGGCACAAACGGCGTCAATCAAACCACACGTTCCCTGGGGTGTTGATTTCCTCACATTTGCGGTACAAATGACAGTTCGCAGTGCGATGAGCAACAAGGAGATATTCCTGACAGCATTTGACACTGATGACGTTTAAAATTCCCACAGCACGTGGTCGCAGCCCTGAGGAGTGCAGCGTGCCGCAGTTTTCGCTCACGCTGTCTGAAGCATCACTGAGTTAGAGGGTGATGTCGCAGGGCAAAATTACAGAGGGGAGGGCGGTTTACGCACCTTCGACCAAATTTGAAACCTATGCGAAGCAATCGGAGGATTTCGAAAAAGTGATCCTTTAATACTGCTGCGACGTGTATAGTGGAAGGCTTCCAACGGAGGCACGAGCTCTACTGAAGTACAGAAAAAGTAACAGTTATTCATGAATACACTGACATATCAAAACACTGCGAGGATATTTCTACAGTTGACAATTTTGTTGCTTCAAAGTAACTGAAGTCCTCATGTAAGACCTGCGTAATTACATCACAAATTTAAAAATTTGGTTATAATTTCTCGGTACGTTGGAAATTGATGTTATTGTGATAGAAATTGACTCATTATTTTCGATAATAGCCTGACAAGACATATGTGTTAGTAATGATGTGGCTTATTAACTGTAAATAATTGTTCTACTCGCAACGGAAATATATTAAATTAAGATTTGTAACAGCCGTTAAATTACGATGGTGAGAACAGAACAGAGGATGTTCTGGGGCACATCATCATCATCATCATTTAAGACTGTTATGCCTTTCAGCGTTCAGTCTGGAGCATAGTCCCCCTTACAAAATTCCTCCATGATCCCCTATTCAGTGCTAATGTTGGTGCCTCTTCTGATGTTAAACATATTACTTCAAAATCATTCTTAACTGAATCCAGGTACCTTATCCTTGGTCTGCCCCGACTCCTCCTACCCTCTACTGCTGAACCCATGAGTCTCTTGGGTAACCTTGCTTCTCCGATGCGTGTAACATGACCCCACCATCTAAGCCTGTTCGCCCTGACTGCAACATCTATAGAGTTCATTCCCAGTTTTTCTTTGATTTCCTCATTGTGGACACACTCCTGCCATTGTTCTCATCTACTAGTACCTGCAATCATCCTAGCTACTTTCATATCCGTAAATTCAACCTTATTGATAAGGTAACCTGAATCCTCCCAGCTTCCGCTCCCATATAACAAAGTTGGTTGAAAGATTGAACGGTGCACAGATAACTTAGTATTGGTACTGACTTCCTTCTTGCGGAAGAGAGCAGATCGTAGCTGAGCGCTCACTGCATTAGCTTTGCTACACCTCGCTTCCAGTTCTTTCACTATGTTGCCATCCTGTGAGAGTATGCATACTAAGTACTTCTAACCGACCACCTGTTCTAACTTTGTTCCTCCTATTTGACACTCAATCTACATCTACATCTACATCTATACTCCGCGAGCGACCTTACGGTGTGTGGCGGAGGGTACTTATTGTACCACTATCTGATCCCCCCTTCTCTGTTCCATTCACGAATTGTGCGTGGGAAGAACGACTGCTTGTAAGTCTCCGTATTTGCTCTAATTTCTCGGATCTTTTCGTTGTGATCATTACGCGAGATATATGTGGGCGGTAGTAATATGTTGCCCATCTCTTCCCGGAATGTGCTCTCTCGTAATTTCGATAATAAACCTCTCCGTATTGCGTAACGCCTTTCTTGAAGTGTCCGCCACTGGAGCTTGTTCAGCATCTCCGTAACGCTCTCGCGCTGACTAAATGTCCCCATGACGAATCGCGCTGCTTTTCGCTGGATCATGTCTATCTCTTCTATTAATCCAACCTGGTAAGGGTCCCATACTGATGAGCAATACTCAAGAATCGGACGAACAAGCGTTTTGTAAGCTACTTCTTTCGTCGATGAGTCACATTTTCTTAGAATTCTTCCTATGAATCTCAACCTGGCGCCTGCTTTTCCCACTATTTGTTTTATGTGATCATTCCACTTCAGATCGCTCCGGATAGTAACTCCTAAGTATTTTACGGTCGTTACCGCTTCCAATGATTTACCACCTATGGCATAATCGTACTGGAATGGATTTCTGCCCCTATGTATGCGCATTATATTACATTTATCTACGTTTAGGGAAAGCTGCCAGCTGTCGCACCATGCATTAATCCTCTGCAGGTCCTCCTGGAGTACGTACGAGTCTTCTGATGTTGCTACTTTCTTGTAGACAACCGTGTCATCTGCAAATAGCCTCACGGAGCTACCGATGTTGTCAACTAAGTCATTTATGTATATTGTAAACAATAAAGGTCCTATCACGCTTCCCTGCGGTACTCCCGAAATTACCTCTACATCTGCAGATTTTGAACCGTTAAGAATGACATGGTGTGTTCTTTCTTCTAGGAAATCCTGAATACAATCACAAACCTGGTCCGATATTCCGTAAGCTCGTATTTTTTTCACTAAACGTAAGTGCGGAACCGTATCAAATGCCTTCCTGAAGTCCAGGAATACGGCATCAATCTGCTCGCCAGTGTCTACGGCACTGTGAATTTCTTGGGCAAATAGGGCGAGCTGAGTTTCACATGATCTCTGTTTGCGGAATCCATGTTGGTTATGATGAAGGAGATTTGTATTATCTAAGAACGTCATAATACGAGAACACAAAACATGTTCCATTATTCTACAACAGATTGACGTAAGCGAAATAGGCCTATAATTATTCGCATCTGATTTATGACCCTTCTTGAAAATGGGAACGACCTGCGCTTTCTTCCAGTCGCTAGGTACTTTACGTTCTTCCAGCGATCTACGATAAATTGCTGATAGAAAGGGGGCAAGTTCTTTAGCATAATCACTGTAGAATCTTAAGGGTATCTCGTCTGGTCCGGATGCTTTTCCGCTACTAAGTGATAGCAGTTGTTTTTCAATTCCGATATCGTTTATTTCAATATTTTCCATTTTGGCGTCCGTGCGACGGCTGAAGTCAGGGACCGTGTTACGATTTTCCGCAGTGAAACAGTTTCGGAACACTGAATTCAGTATTTCTGCCTTTCTTCGGTCGTCCTCTGTTTCGGTGCCATCGTGGTCAACGAGTGACTGAATAGGGGATTTAGATCCGCTTACCGATTTTACATATGACCAAAACTTTTTAGGGTTCTTGTTTAGATTGTTTGCCAATGTTTTATGTTCGAATTCGTTGAATGCTTCTCTCATTGCTCTCTTTACGCTCTTTTTCGCTTCGTTCAGCTTTTCCTTATCAGCTATGATTCGACTACTCTTAAACCTATGATGAAGCTTTCTTTGTTTCCGTAGTACCTTTCGTACATGATTGTTATACCACGGCGGATCTTTCCCCTCGCTTTGGACCTTAGTCGGTACGAACTTATCTAAGGCGTACTGGACGATGTTTCTGAATTTTTTCCATTTTTGTTCCACATCCTCTTCCTCAGAAATGAACGTTTGATGGTGGTCACTCAGATATTCTGCGATTTGTGCCCTATCACTCTTGTTAAGCAAATATATTTTCCTTCCTTTCTTGGCATTTCTTATTACACTTGTAGTCATTGACGCAACCACTGACTTATGATCACTGATACACTCTTCTACATTCACGGAGTCGAAAAGTTCCGGTCTATTTGTTGCTATGAGGTCTAAAACGTTAGCTTCACGAGTTGGTTCTCTAACTATCTGCTCGAAGTAATTCTCGGACAAGGCAGTCAGGATAATGTCACAAGAGTCTCTGTCCCTGGCTCCAGTTCTGATTGTGTGACTATCCCATTCTATACCTGGTAGATTGAAGTCTCCCCCTATTACAATAGTATGATCACGAAACTTCTTCACGACGTTCTGCAGGTTCTCTCTGAGGCGCTCAACTACTACGGTTGCTGATGCAGGTGGTCTATAGAAGCATCCGACTATCATATCTGACCCACCTTTGATACTTAACTTAACCCAGATTATTTCACATTCGCATTCGCTAATAACTTCACTGGATATTATTGAATTCTTTACTGCTATAAATACTCCTCCACCATTGGCGTTTATCCTATCCTTGCGGTATATATTCCATTCTGTGTCTAGGATTTCGTTACTGTTCACTTCCGGTTTTAACCAACTTTCCGTTCCTAATACTATATGCGCACTATTTCCTTCAATAAGAGATACTAATTCAGGAACCTTGCCCTGGATACTCCTGCAGTTTACCAATATTACGTTAACTTTTCCTGTTTTTGGTCTCTGAGGATGGACGTTCTTTATCAACGATGATAATGTCCTCTCTGGTAAGCCGTCAGGTATTTTATCGTTTCGCCCAAGGGGGGGTCCCTCTAACCTAAAAAACCCCCGTGTGCACGCCACACGTACTCTGCTACCCTAGTAGCTGCTTCCGGTGTGTAGTGCACGCCTGACCTGTCTAGGGGGGCCCTACAGTTCTCCACCCAATAACGGAGGTCGATGAATTTGCAACCATTATAGTCGCAGAGTCGTCTGAGCCTCTGGTTTAGACCCTCCACACGGCTCCAAACCAGAGGACCGCGATCGACTCTGGGCACTATGCTGCAGATATTAAGCTCAGCTTGCACTCCGCGTGCGATGCTGGTTGTCTTCACCAAATCAGCCAGCCGCCGGAAGGAACCAAGGATGGCCTCAGAACCCAAGCGGCAGGCGTCATTCGTTCCGACATGTGCTACTATCTGCAGCCGGTCACACCCAGTGCGTTCAATAGCTGCCGGAAGGGCCTCCTCCACATTACGGACGAGACCCCCCGGCAAGCACACCGAGTGCACACTGGCATTCGTCCCCGACCTACCCGCTATTTTTCTGAGGGGCTCCATAACCCGCCTAACGTTGGAGCTCCCTATAACTAATAGGCCCGCCCTCTGTGACTGTCGGGACCTTGCCGGAGAATCGGCCACTGGCCCAACAGGCGAGGCATCCCGTGGTGGCTCGGAAACGATGTCATCACCACTAGCAATCCGTTTATATCTCTTTCCACTGACATTACTTTCGTTTTGGAGATGCTAATCTTCAAACCATAGTCCGTACATTTCTGATCTAGCTCTGAAATATTACTTTGCAAACTTTCAATCGATTCTGCCATCGCAAATAAGTCATCCGCATATGTGAGACTGCTTATTTTGTGTTCACATATCTTGTTTTCATGACACTATGCTCCATTAAAAGAAAACCTTCCATTAATTCTGGGTCGCACAGTTAAAAAATTTTCTTCATAGTGCCTAGAAATATAAGATAGTCAAGGAAACAGTGCAGGAATAATGAGCACAGTTACAAGTCGTCACAGTAAATTATTTGTAGTGGATAAATGGTGGCGAAATAATAGCGCCGTTGGTATCTCAAGAAAGATGGCTGAGGAAAGCGTCATGGTGAGCCATATTTATTTATATTAACAGAGATGCCAGAAACTATGTGATATCTTGTTCGTCGCCACAAATTAGGAGTGCTCATTTACTATAACCCAGAAACTTTCAAGTACTCTCATATTTACAGTTATATTTTGAATTAACAGTCCTATCAGTGAACGTGTTTAAGCTTCGCTCTTTTTAACAACATAGTTGTTAATTTCAGGTTTTTGCTTGTATTAACATTACCCACAAATATTACTTAACAAATTTCCTTTCTCATTTTAAAAAGAGTTGATCTATTGACGAGCTGCAATTTCAGTAAATGTAATTAACTTAAAGAACAACGTTAACAAGACATTTGCGTATCGAAGTGAATATTTAAGTTACTTAAACAAAAATGAAAATTTTGCTTTCAACTCAACTTTTTTCAAGTTCATAGCAAATTTAAAAAAATCTAAACTCCGTCTGAACAGGCCTCGGACGGCCCAACGCCACCGACCGGCCGCCGTTTCATCCTCAGCCCACAGGCGTCTCTGGATGCGAATATGGAGTGACATGTGGTCAGCACACCGTACTCCCGGCCGTATGCCAGTTTACGAGACCGCAGCCGCTGCTTCTCAATTTTCAATCAAGTAGCTCCACAGTTTGCCTCACAAGGGCTAAGTGCATCCCGCTTGTCAACAGCGCTCGGCAGATCTAATGGGCACCTATCCAAGTGCTAGCCTAGACCGACAGCGCTTAACTTCGGTGATCTGACGGGAACCGGTGTTACCACTATGGCAAGTCCATTGGCTCATAGCAAATAATCTTAAATAAATATTCCAGACTAGATTTTGTCAAACATGGTAGCTAAAGGGCGACATTATAATTATTTTGCTTGCATCCACCTTGTTTTCATGGGACTTTGCTCCATTAAAAGAAGAGTTTCCAATAGTATACGCCAAGAAATTACAAAACCAAATTACAGAATTCGTCCCTTCAGATCTAGCAAACCATTAAATTTCATTTTTAGTATTTATTTCAGATGGAAATACTAATGGTAAGTTAGCTGGTGTTCTCAGTCAAGTGCTGAATACATAGTCACTATTGTTTGGTAGATACAAATAAATTATCAGACGATAATGCAGTTAGGCATTGCAGTGAAGTGGTTGTGATTGTATTTTGCGTGGGTGAGTGTTTCACAAAGTTATATGATAGTCTTTTTTTACAACCGTTCAAGTAAAAGCCCAAGTACGGTTATAGCTTATCAAAGTTGTTAGTAACGGACGCTTTTAATCTGGCAGCAGGTTCTAAACCAAAATTATTGAAATGAACAATCAAACGATTTGGTTTCATATGTGAAAGCGCGAGAGCCAATACTGTGCAACAAAGTCAATGAACAGATTTGCAATCCCACTCGATATGTAATATACGAAGACAGGACTAGATTACTCATTTATGTCAGTATAAAGATAAACTATGTTGATGAATTTACAACGTTCCTCCCCCTAAATTTTCATCCACGTTTCGTTGCGCTGTAAACCAGGAGATCACGTTTCATTGCTGACAGTGGAATTAAGCTTTATTTCTCAGTACAGAAACGCAGTTTCATTACAGAAATAATATAATGGAAGGTGAATCTTAAGGTCTTAAAAGTAAAAGGAATGTGAATTCGGATATCAATAACTTTCGCATTAGTTTGAATAAAGCCAATAACCGTTTCACAAGAAAGTAGAAAATATGTTAATTATATGAGATCAAAGTCACAGGAAAGGATTACACGGCTAATATTTACGATGTATTTCACAAAATGAAGACAGTAAAAGACTTGTACATCTTATTAGCATTAAAATTAATATTCTCTCATTTCCTAGCACTAGTACAATCAATCAAAGGGAAACAGGTTTAAGAACCGGAAATCATAAAATTATAGTACCAAGACGATGAGAATAATCGCCTTATCAACATTAAACTGGCTAAAAGGTGTTTTAAAATCCATTACCAAGTAAAATGAAAGAGAGTAACAAATGGCTATGTCTACAAGATCACTTTATGGAAAAGACAATAGCATTACATGAAGTATAATGAATAAAGGAGACGTGGACCTTGCCAATTGCGCAATTCAGAAAGGCTCTTAAATGCGCGGTAAAACTGTTTATATATTAACTCTGAAAATATAAGTTAAAAAGTAGTAAAGTGTGTAGGTTGCTAACCAGAGAAATGTTTGCTGATATTTTAACATTTTATACTCCTAACGAAGTCTTGGGAACACATATAATAGACTAGTTGATTTAAAAACAAGGATTGAAATAACACAGCCAATAAGAAACTAAAATGTCACGCAACAGTTTTCGAGAAAAGTGTGGTTCAACAAAAAAAGAAAGCTAAATGCAAGGCAGAAATCGGTAAGGAAAGGAAGCTGGTGCTTTATCCAAATATACGCTGTTGTGAGTTTAAAAGTAAGGACAGTTTACTTCCTGTACCTCTAAGGCTTTCTTTCAATAACGAGACGCATTATCTACGGAAAAAAGTTCAACAACGTAACTGTCCGAAACATTAGAAAATCTTACAAAAACGCAACCACAAGTGATGCCTACACTTCTAAGCGAAAAATCTTACATTTCTGTAGCCTTTCCCTGTGCCGTATACCGAATAAGTGAAAACTGAAGCAACTCGTGCACTGTACTTGCTGAACATTCTTTCTTACGTTTTTGTAGTGCAGGACACAGGGCGTTGGCTGCTCTATGCCATTTATTTGTTTAAGCGGTTCAGCTCTGACTAAAATTTTGTTACTTTAACGTGAAACTAAATAATACCAACAAGTAATGACATTGCATGGACAATACACATTCATATCAGAAATAATAATTCACAATGCTATTTTGACACATACTGTCATTACTGGAGAACCTTGGTTGTATGTGATACAGAATGTTCATAACGTACAGCACGAAACTACAATAATTTCGATTGGATGCTGTTATAAACTATCTGCGTTGTATAACAACTGAGAAGGCAATTGAAGAAATTTCCAGTTTTAATAATGTAGAATGTGAATCAATTACATTCATCATAGGTTTTGAATGTCTTGCATTAGTTATGACTGCAGATAAAATTTATGGAGTTTAGTCCTGCCTGATGTACTACCAACTGCTTTTTGACATAAAGTCAGACATGTTTCAGCACCTTTGCAGGATCGCCAGTGAGTACCCTTTATTCAGTTCTGTAAACTGTAAACATGTTTTAAGTAATTATTATTCTAATAAAATTAGACCTAAAACCAAGTTTTCTGTCTGTTGTTGTCATTACCTTAATTTTTTCTAAATTATTGGGATATATACGACCCTCTGTACATTGTTCTACATTGGTAGCTTGTCATCTACGATTAAATGACGCTATTGTAAGTCTGATGGGTGAGTTACCAAATCGCTCTATCTACAAAATTATGTAGTGTGAAAATATTTGTGATTAAAGTCTATGATTACTTGCAATTACTTTCGAAATATCCGTTCTCATCTGCTTTTCCCTGTTGTTTAAATACACAAAGAAACATAATACATGTTTTGGCTGAACTTCACCCGCATGTAACATTTTTTCATTTTAAGAAACACGATGTTTATGCAATAGGTCACTATTTGACACATTACCAGCAGTATAGGAAAGACAAAACATACACACAGAAACGCACGCACATGCGCACACACACACACACACACACACACACACACACACACACACACACATGCATTGGGAGAAAGAACTTCATCCTTCTAACGCCCTTCTGTAATTTTTAGTATCTTCTCCATTAGTAACTATACATTTTACTTTAAAGAAATTTTAAGACTTTCCCAATATGTTTCGTTAGTCATAATTTTGGAAAATTTACCTGTGGCTTTGTTGCAAAGTGTTCGTTCACATTCCTTCCAGACGAGCCTTGCAATTCGTTACGGTTAGAAACACTTTTTAAACAAATAAAAGTCTGTCTGTGCAGCGTCTGTTATGTCATTTGCTATTTTTGATCCGCGCTGTTATTCTGTCAGTGCTCAGTGCTGGTCCAAAAGTCCGGAAAAACCCTGATAAAATCCAAATGGAGTAGCAAACAAGGAAACAGAGTCCCTACACGCGAGGAACAGGAAGGTGGAAACTTTATAGGCTATGTCACCAACATGTCGGCCATCTTGGAATTCGCCATCTTGGATTCAACTCCAAAATTTCAAACGTGAATGTGGTCATGTGACATATCAAACAGATAGAGAATTTCACCAGAAAAACAATGCCGTTGTTATTTTAAACATAGCTTTATTCATTCTCGGGTTATATCCAATTACTTGCGGCAGCAGTGGGACGCTCGGCAGCGTGAGTATTACGTACTGAGAAGTCATAAAATGGAGTCTGAAAAGCTGCAAAGTGACTATCCCATGCCTGATATGTTACATGTGTTTAACTGTGAGGTATCATTTACTCATGCTAACGTTCTACTCATTGTTTCCTTATTTACAGGTTTCAAAATGTACTTAACACATGAAGAACGCATTGAAATCATCTTGATATCAGGAGAAAGAAGCACACAGGTCATTGCTGAGGATTTCAACAGTCGTCACCCAACCAGACAGACTCGTAGCGCAGTTGTCAAGTTTTTGGCCAAATTCCGAACAACAGGTTCTGTCGCAGATAAACCTAAGGCTGGAAGACCAAAATCCGCCACCGATGAAGCAACAACAGTGAGAGTGTTGACATCATTTAGCAAGGGTGCGCAACGGAGTACTCGTCGCCTGTCACAAGAATTTGGGGTTAGCCGTACCTCCATACTGAGAATTGTATCACAGCACAAATGGCACTCGTACAAAATTCAGCTGCTCCAACACCTGAATGAGGATGACCCAGACCGTCGGGTACAGTTCGCAGAATGGGTGACACAGCAGCTGCAGATAAACCCATGTTTCCCCTATCAGGTGCTGTTCAGTGATGAAGCCAATTTCTTTTTCAATGGTGAAGTGAACAAGCAGAATCACAGATACTGGTCCGACACAAATCCGCACTGGATTGATGCTTCCAAAACAGTCGAATCACAAAAAGTGATGGTCTGGTACGGTGTGTGGGGTACCAAAGTCGTTGGACCTTTTTTTATTGATGGTACGTTAACAGCCAACGGTTATCTGAGGTTATTGGATGAAGAAGTGTTTTCCTCGTTCTTAACGGAGGACGGGACATTTCCGGAATTCTTCCAGCATGATGGAGCCCCACCACATTATGGGCATGTGCGAGCATACCTGGATGTGCAGTTACCACAAAAGTGGATTTGTCGTAGGGGTGCTGTGGAGTGGCCACTACGTTCTCCAGCTTTGACTCCTTTGGATTTTTATCTTTGGGGTCATGTCAAAGCACTGGTTTATTCTGTGAAAACACGGAATTTGCATAATGTAAAGCAGCGCATTGTTGACGCGGTGGTCAAATTCAGACAGATGTGTTGGTCAAAGTTCATCAGGACTAGGTTAGGAGGATATCATTAACAATCCAACATAATGGACAACATATCGAGCCATTTCTATGACTGTTGGTGGTCTCTCGGGACTGTGTAACATCGGCGTAATGTCTCTTCGGCACATAACACACATGCTGCCGAGCGTCCGACTGCTGCCGCAAGTAATTGGCTATAGCCCGAGAATGAATAAAGCTATGTTTAAAATAACAACGGCATTGTTTTTCTGGTGAAATTCTCTATGTGTTTGATATGTCACATGACCACATTCCCATTTGAAATTTTGGAGTTGAATCCAAGATGACGGCTTTCAAGATGGCCGCCATGTCGGTGGCATAGCCTATAAAGTTTCCCCCTTCCCGTTCCTCGCGTATAGTGAATCTGTTTCCTTGTTTGCTACTCCATTTGAATTTTATTAGGGTGTTTCCGGTTTTTTGGACCACCCTGTATTTTGGTGCCTTATTTCATAACCGTGGGTTCTTCTACAAACTGAAAATATTACTGAAATGAAGATTATCACACGAAGGGCTAAAGGAATTGACGGAGCAGTCTTCTGATTCTGAAAGCACAACTAGAGATTTTTTTCAGTGATAGTGATAATGAGGTAGTTGTCGCTGAAAACTCAGAACAATACTAAAATGATGATGGTCATAAGAATCTCTTTACGACGAAGAAGAAGAACAGTTTAGTGCAAATTATATTGAATGTGACTTATGGTTTTCGCGTAATCGGAATGAAATACGGGCTAGAGCCACTCAGGCTGGAATTTCTGATAGACTGAGAGAAGAGTTTGTACTGAAAGAATACTGGGGTCATACAAGATCTTCAAACAGACACTATGATAATGAAGAGAAATGTTTGAAGTTGTTCTTTCGTGAACCCCTCATTGGGAAGTGTGTATGTGGACCAACAAGCAACGTCAATTCGTTTACAAGGACTGGGCGGATAGAGAATGGCATGAAATGAAAAACTTTGTGTTCTGGTTCTAACTGGTGTTTATAAGTCAAGATATGAAGAATTTGGAATGCTGAGAATGGCCGACCGCCATTCAAGGAAATTATATTTCATAACCAATTCCATGCTATTCTGTGGGTGTTGCGCTTTGACTATGCAGCATTCCGACGTGAACGTAGCTCAAGAGCCAAACAGAAACCAATCAAAAATGGTTTTCAGATGTGGAAAACTACCCTGAGGATTGCCCACAGACCAGGATGGTGCATGACCGCGGATGGCCGGTTGCTCACATTCCGAGGTCGCTGTCCATTTCGCCGATACTTGCAATCAAAACCTTGTAGATACGAGGCAGTTTGTGGCAGTGTCAAGGCTACTGTTGGAAGATGGAAGTGTATCTGGAGAGGGACGAAGAAACCAGAGCTGTGCGACTAGGAGAGAATGTTCTGAAAATGCTGGGCGTAATAACACCTGCGATATTTTTTACACATCACACAATTTAACTCACTTTTTGCTATCGAGACACCTGGGACTAGTCGATATTATCCGCAAACTGCCGATTTTATTACACCTAAAGCACGTGTGTGTGTGTGTGTGTGTGTGTGTGTGTGTGTGTGTGTGTGTGTGTGTGTGTGTGTGTGTGTGTGTGTGTGTATGTGTGTATGTGTATGTGTGTGTGTGCATGTCTACATGTCTACATTATTTGGCTTTCAGCTAGATGTGATGACAGCCTCTTATTATCCTCGGAATGACAAAGTTGTTACCATCCTTAGCTTCATCATGACCAGTCAACGGTATCACTATCAAAAGTAAAGAAGCCTGACGTTATAATGTCAAACAGTGCCACAATAGGTGGCGCTGACACCATGGACCAGAAGACGCGATGGTTCAGAGTGATGAGAGAAACAAGGTGCTGACTATTGACGGTTTTCTTCAAGATGGTTGACGTAAGTGTAATGGGTGCACAAATAATTTGGAAGACGCTGCCTACCAATACAAAAATTTGACGTCGGACATCCATCATCTATTTGGGAAAGCAGCTAACAGGAGCAGAGAAGTCAATAATTTCATTAGTAGCACTGGATCAAGGAAGGGCAACGAAATCTCCAACTGAGAAAAGGAGATGCGCACATTCTGTAGAAAACAAAGATTGAAAAGTCAAAATACGTGTCTTATGTGCACAAAAGTGCACCAAACCAGTGTACTCAGGTCATTCTGCTATTCTCTGTGGAACCTGGACAAATGTGTAATTAATATTATATTACAGAAATACAGGGTTTGTCAAAAGTCGCAGTACACACGGTTCTGTCAAAAACCGTGCGGGAATGGGGAAACCTGAATATTCCAGTTTGGTACGGGTGAGGTAGTCTCTTTTACGGTGTGTACCGAACGTGGGAACCATCTTGAGATCGACCATCTTTAGTTGAAGAAAGTTTTTTTTTCTCCTTTTTTTGGGGGGGGGGGGCGGAGGGCAAAGGGGTTGTGTGGTACATCATATAACTTTAAGCATTTCTGACAAGTTCATTCCTGTAAACAGATTAGAAGCAGCAGTTATGGTTCAAAAGTTAGAACACTTTTTTTGTTGCAGGTAACTGAAGATGGCTTTCAACAAAGAGGAGAGACCGAGGTCAGTTTGATGTCTGGAGAACGAAGTAGCCGGCCGAAGTGGCCGAGCTGTTCTAGGCGCTTCAGTCTGGAACCACGCGACCGCTACGGTCGTAGGTTCGAATCCTGCCTCGGGCATGGATGTGTGTGATGTCTTAAGGTTAGTTAGTTTTAAGTAGTTCTAAATTCTACGGGACGGATGACCTCAGCTGTAAAGTCCCGTAGTGCTCAGAGCCATTTGAACCATTTGAAGAACCGAGTTTCCGTGTCATAGCGGCAGATTTTAATAAACGGCGTTCACAAAGAGCTCGGATTCCACGCAACACTTCCCATTTCCGAGAAACTGGGACTGTGACTGACAAGGCACGGAGTGGTCGTCCTAAATTTCTAGTGACGAGACTACCGCAACAATCGTTTTGGCTTCCTTCGTGAAGAGCCGACGCTGTAGCACACGATGTTTGTCAGCAGACTGTAGAATCAGTCAATCAACGATCGTACGGACCCTTAATGTTTATCAACGGCACCCCATTCAAGCTTCAGCTACTCCAGCGCGTAGCAGAGGATGATTCAGACAAACGTAAGCGGCTTTGCACGTAGGCCCTAGAGTGAAGTTCAACCAGATCACTGCTTTGCAAAAAATATCTTGTTCAGTGATGAGACAAACTACTTTGTCAGTGATGAAGTCAGTCATCAAAACTACAGATACCGGAGCGACCAGGTAGTTTATAATGTAAAGGTTATGACGTGGTGTGAAACATGGGGTATCCGTGTAATTGGACCCATTTTCGTTGAGCAGAACCTAAATGCTCAACGCTACCTGGAAATGCTGCAAGAAGTGGTGTTTCCCTTAGTTCTGAATGAAGGTGGCAGCTTCCCTCTTACTTTCAAAAGGAAGGCGCTCCACCATACTATGGAGCAGCTGTTCGTCGGTGGTCAGATACTCAATTTCCTGGTCATTGGATGGCCGAGTGGTTCTGTGGAATGCCACGCGTATCAACTAATCTCACATCGCTTGACTTTTATCTTTACGGCGTAAATGCAGAGAAAACAAAAAACAGACACGTTCTTGACAGCGCATTGAAGAAGTGTGTGTCAGCATATCTCCGGAAATCCTGCGAGTCGAATGGATTCAGCACCTTCAGTTGTGCGTTGACCGAGAGGAGACCATGTTCAACACATTGAATGACTGTCCTTAATGGAGAACACTCCAGCCTGTGACTACAACCAAAACGTGTTGTAACTTTTGAACCACAGCTGCTGCTTCGAATATGTTTACATGAATGTACTCCTCGGAAAATGCTTATATTATTTGATGTATCACCATGACCCTCATTCCATTTAAAAAATGTCGTTTTCGAGATGGCGCCCATCTTCGGTACATATCGTAAAAGATGGACCACCGCACCCATACCTTCCTGGAATATTCAGGTTTCCCCTTCCCGGAAGGTTTTTGACGTAACAGAGTGTACCGAGTCTTTAAGACTCACACTGTACTTGGAGTGGAATAATAATAAACCATGTATCCTTAAAAAGCCACCACTAAAAGGATAAAAATTGTGTTTTTTAGATTATCAACTTCAAACAAATAAAATTATTTTAAGAGTGATAATACCTCAAACATGGTTCAGGTCACAGGTAGTCAAAATGGTGTCAATTTCTGTCAATTTAAACAATACAAGTTTGGGAGGACAGACTGGTAGGTAACGTTATACAGATATTCTGGTAAGGAGAGGGCTAAATATAGTTGACATCTGGCGACAAGCAGATATTCGAACAAGTGAACATCAACAAGGACCTGGCACACGGCAATAGCATAAACTCTGTGTATTCTAAAGTGAAAAAGTTGTAATTGCGAGCGAAGTTCTGCAACATCATGTATTGCCTTTGCCAATTTCAACAACTGATGAGAATGCAGACAGAACGGATATTTTTAAAATAACTGTAAGTACTCACAAAATATACTCGCTAAATATGTTCATACAACAGAATTACATATATAGGCAAAATATTTGTTCACACGCCAACCGAACTCCCAGTAACATCACTTAATTACAGACGACGAGCTATCGATATAAAGTAATTTTCAGGCAGATTCAAAAGGATGTACAAAATTTCACCTAGATATATTTCCTACACTATAAGTTGTGTTTTAATTCTGTGAAATATATTTGTTTTTACATGCATATACATACACACCTTCTGATTTCAAGAAGAATATAATAATTCCAGTTCCAGAGATTGCAGGTGCTGACAGATGTGAAAATTACCGAACTAACCGTTTAATAAGGGACGATTGCAAAGCGTCACCATGAATTCTTTACACACGAATGAAAAAACTGGTAGAAGCGGACCTCGGAGAATATCGGTTCGGATTCCGTAGAAATGTAGGAAAATGTGAGACAGTACTGACCATACGACTTACCTTCAAAGGTAGATTAAGGAAACGCAAACCTACGCTTATAGCATTTCTAGATTTAGAGAAAGCTTTTGACAGTGTTGACTGGAATACTGTCTTTCAAATTCTGAAGCTAGCAGGAATAAAATACAGGGATCAAAAGGCTATTTCCAATTTGCACAGAAAGCAAATGGCATTTATAAGAGTCGAGGGGCACGAAAGGGGAACAGTGGTTGAGAAGGGAGTGAGACAAGGTTGTAGCCTATCCCCGATGTTATTCAATCAGTATACTGAACAAGCAGTAAAGGAAAGTAAAGAAAAATTTGGAGTAGGAATTTAATATATAGGGAGAAGAAAAAAAAACCTTGAGGTTTCCCGATGACATTGTAATTCCGTCAGAGACAGCAGAGGACTTGGAACATCAGTTGAGCGCAATTGACAGTGTCTTGAAAGAAACATTATAACGTCCTTTCAGATCTTCGGTCTTGGCTAACACTCAGCGGTAGAGCAATGAGATTGTCATTTCTTATGTATAGGTATCGACGTTACAACCAGAACATTGATGAACTGAACTCGCGACTTGTGCGACATAATGACTTCACCAAATGTCGTAATTAAATCGTTTATACTCGATGATTTGTTAGTTGCTATTTAAATATTAATGATAAGTTCAAATTAGCTCCAGCGACACCAAATTCCCTATGGACTGGTTGTAATCTCAAATCTATAATCAGTCGTAACAGTGTTATTAATTCCTAACGTCAAGGAGTTTATGTATAAGCGCCGAGCGCTTTAGTCAAATAATATCGCAGCAGGTTACCTCTATAAGTAATATTGTAAAAATTGAATGATAAATGCTTGAATTGACACGATATACTGGTTTATTACACAATATAAGTCACTGCCTAACAGAGCCGTGAGGAAGAAGCTTTCCCAGGAGTTGGGCGGAATTATAAATTATATGCTTCGTAACTATCGCCAAGTTCCAGAGTCCATTAGTTATTACGAATGAAATGGTTTAGCTGTGTTCACTTCCTAAATAGTGTTAACTTCAGGTTATCTAATTAAAAGTCACTTCTGTCTAATATATGCAAGTCCTCTGTATGAATTCTAAATTACGTAATATTTGAAGTCAAAGTATGGTTTCACAGCGTCATAGTAGATCGCAATAATCAATTCTGAAAAAAAAAAAACAATCCAATTGCGCCTACATATACGAGCATTCGAAAGTATGACCTGCTTCGGCTAACAATCGTAACGTAGTGACAGTGGATTGAATTATCCTTAGCCATTACTCACGAATCTCAAAGAGTATTCACACGGAGTATTCTTTGGGAACGTTGAGTCTACTTTGCGAATTATAATTATAAAGATTTTGCGATTTACTATGATTTTGAATTTTGAGTTGGATTTTACTGGAATCCTATGTTTCTTTCGTATGCTAATAAATTACTAAGTATTAGATTCCTGATTCGGTTACTGATTAATATCCAAATAATAGCGTTAACTGGAAATTTGTTTGCTTTTTCATTTTTCATGGAATTTGTAACTTGTTTTGGTGAAATCTTTGGGAATTTTGGGGCTAATTTTTGATTTTCATTTCTCGTCCGAGGAAGTGGCATTACAACATCAATTAAAACAAAACGAGGGTAATGTAATGTAGTTGAATTAAATCTGGTGACGCTGAGGGAATTAGATTAGGAAATGAGACACTTGAAGTAGCAGAGGTGTTTTGCTATTTGGGCAGCAAAATCGCTGATGATGGTCGAAGTAAAGAGGATATAAAATGTAGACTGGCGATGGCATGGAAAGTGTTTCTGAAGAAGAGAAATTTGTTAACATCCAGTATAGATTTACGAGCCAGGAAGTCCTTTCTGAAAGTATCTGTATTGAGTGTAGCCATGTATGGAAGTGAAACCAGGGCGATAAACAGTTTACACCAAAAGAGAATAGAAGCTTTTGAAATATAGTGATAGAGAAGAATGCTGAAGATTGGATGGGTAGATCATGTAACTAATGAGGAGGTACTGAATAGAATTGGGGAGAAGAGAAGAAGGTATCGTTTTGGTAGGACGCGTTCTGATGCATCAAGGGATCGCCAATTTAGTATTGGAGGGAAGCGTGGAGGGCAAAAATCGTAGAGAGTGGCCAAGAGATGAATACACTAAACAGATTCAGAAGGATATAGGTTGCAGCAGGTACTGGTGGATGAAGAAGCTTGCCCAGGATAGAGTAGCATGGAGGGCTGCATCAAAAAAATCTCTGGACTGAAGACCACAACAACAGCAAGGCAAGTAACGTATGTTCAATATGCCCTCTTCCGGATGCACGGATCAACTCTAGTGTAGAAATCGTCAGACTGTTCTGCTCAAGAGCCAACATTCACTTTGTGGCGAATCACCTCCAGCTGCATACATATCTGTATCCCCATCAATAGAGAACCTACATAAATTACCCGCTGATAGTTGAAATTCGGCACCATTCGGAACACTTCGTGTCGACTACGCTGTTTCAGATGGCTGCCATCTTCAGCGACTCCAAATTTGTGAGACTGGAGTTGACTTCCGTGGAGTTGCTGTGTTGTATGTGTGACTGGATAGTTAACTGGTTAATAACAGCAACTGTAGTTATATTTAAGTG
The DNA here is from genome assembly GCF_023864345.2 of Schistocerca serialis cubense. Classification (NCBI taxonomy): domain Eukaryota; kingdom Metazoa; phylum Arthropoda; class Insecta; order Orthoptera; family Acrididae; genus Schistocerca; species Schistocerca serialis. The sequence continues at coordinate 547,409,047 of NC_064644.1, forward strand.
CGTTATGCAATATGAGACGCGATCACAAAATGTTTAAAAATGTTGTGAACGTCGTAGGTCTTCTACTCAGTGCGTTGTATCACAACTGCCTGAACTTAATTCCATATTCTTTGTTACAGATATGTACTGCATTTGAAGACGACCATCTCCATAATGCTCGTTCATGAATCCAAGATACTTCCGTGTCAAAATTTACACCTTAGCAGCTTACAGGTACAAGTAGCGCACGCCTTCGTGTTGTCAGTACTAGAAGACGCAAAATAAAACTCTCCCCTCTGACATAAGTACACACCCCTGAGAAAGCGGCTAACATTACTTATCTTCTAACATTCTGCGTTGTGTCTGTCTGTTCTATATCGTGTCTCCCTACCACTTTTGTGCAACCACGCTCTGAGGGTGTTTTTTAGGGAATTGACTAGTTTGAACCTGGGACCTGTTTTGCTGGTGAGGGGACGCCAGACCACACATGACATGTAGAGTTCAGAAGAGTTCAGTGAGACTAGCGATGATATAATCAAATACTTAATGACTTCAGCGTCAGCTCCACTGCACTCCCTGTAAAAGAATATTAATACTAACTAAATTTAGTGGAGGGGGTTCAAGGCTTTCCTATTTTTAGTTAGCTGGTAAAATAACGTCGAAAAAGCAATTAAGTTTACCATTGGAAATTTTATTCTACTCACAAAACATTGTTTATAAATTACACTATTGATAAAAGGAAATATTTCGATACAGGACGATAAAAACTCACTGTGTTCAACATAAATGTGAACGAATATTCCCTGAATGGGTTTCCAAGTTTTCCAAGTTCTATAATGGATCAAAGGATGACCTATGCCATATCACATCTATAATCTAGGTTTAAAATAAGTTTCACAAAAGAGAAAACTATCAAAATGATCTACAGTGACCCTCAATTACCTTTAATTACTTATTTAACTTGTCGTAAATTACAGTGGTGATGTGGCTTCTCAATAATTATATAACAGAAAAATCATCGCGTTTCAGATTTTTACTTCAAGTAGCGAATGTGAACACCATGAGATTTAATTGACGATCGACACTAGTATTACGTAAAAAGGGGATGTAACAGATGAGACTTCTGCAGTTCTGAGTGAAGCCTTATGCGCTCAAAAATGCGGCATCGCGTGCGTTCATTACCTTGTCGGTGTTTAGGCAGCGTCAGGGGGCTGTGGGCAGCACAGCTCCACACACTTTGCCGTTTCGGAAGCAACTCTCTCCTAACTTCTCCTTACTAGAATTTACCGAAGGTGGTTTAAAAAAAGCTATCTGGCTGTGTTTTCAACTGACCAATCAGGGTCTCAATGTTAACCTTAAGCTCCACCTATAAAAATTCTGTCTATCCAATGAGAAACGTTATACTTTTCGTGGTGGGGCAATGTTTTTAACGTTTGCAACGTAACAGAGACGCGAAAAAGTCTCTCGCAAAAACTTGCAGCTGTTGTGGCCCTTTTAGTGTTATCGTAAGATCTATACTGTTCTTCTGGATGGCTCTACCTTTTAACATGGGCTGGGGGGTGGTTTTGGCGGTCAGCTGGTGACGTGGGTGTCCGTCGCTTATCGTAGGGCCTCCTAGCCTACACGATTCTGCTCTCGGCTTCTCGTTTCTCCCCTCAGAACTGCGTCTGTTTCAAGGAGTGAAGGTATGACATGCATTTAGGCGTTCTTGTGTTAGTTTCTGGTATTCCATTTTCTCACTCGTTGATCGTATTACTTTGGTTAATCTAATGTCAGGATTTATTTGGAGCTATGTGACATACTGCCGGATTAGCTGTCATGTCAGGGTTTTCATGGAAGGTGTTGTATTTGCCTGACACCTTACATATCACCACCCTTCGACTTAATTTTTGCACTGAAGTTAGGCAATGATTGAATCGTAGCATAAGTCAGTCAAAAATTATTCATTTATCTAAAATTTGTTGCCTACTGTTCAACCCCATTATTGTGGTTCAATACTAGTTTGTATTATTAATTTTGTATTTTTATATTCTTCGACATTATTCTCAAAAATACGTTTATATTGACAAGACAAGAATATTTTAATGCTATTATAATTATTAATTTTTAAGTATTTTCTTTCTTTATTTAAGTGTGAAGTTTGTTTTTTAAGAAGTTTGTTATCGAAAGTTAGGAGTCTTTCACATCGATTTTTATAGCAATATTTTTTGTTTATAAATGTAGTAATTAAGTAAAATCTATTCCTAACACATTTTCTAAATATCATGTACAAGTAATATATTTTTGTTTCTAGACACTCATTTCAACATTGATACACTAACAAATAAGAATTATTTCCAAGAATTGCTTTGACAAAGAAATATACATACACAAGTATTGAGATATTATCCTAACAAATGGTACAAATGTTAAAAAAAAGGGAAAACATCAAAAAGATAATTTTTTATTCTTTGTTTTTATAAGGAGAAAATAAGTAAAATATAGTTATTCTTTTATTTTTATGAGGAAAAAATAAGTGGCATATAGTTTTAGTGTTTATTATGCCTTACTTTTGTTCTTTATATACTGTCCATTTCAGAACTAATGACTTATTTTTATCGGTAGTCTATTTTTTGCTTAAGTCCATAGTCAGTGACTGTTATTTTGTAGTTTATTAGCTGTCTGGTGTGCTTAACTTATTTAGTTTTTCACACGTTTCTTTTGCACAATTCCTACACCACATAATTTGATTTCACACATTCACACAATCCTATGAATGTTTAAGCATGAGGTTGGCGAATGTTTTTGCATGAAGGTGATGGACTTGAGCGAGATGGATGTGGGCAAGTATTTGATGTACAGCTTCATTCGTCGTTCCTTGTTGGCTTTGCAATGGTGTGTTGCTGTTGTGGAGGTCCCATAATGGAATGGTGCTGTGAGTACAGAATCTCGTGGTTTACTGGCTTTGTATGCGTGAAAGTCATCGTTGTGTGTCGCTGAAAGTGGTCGTTTTTCGTTGTGATACTTCGCAGACGAATAGATTACAATAGGATAGGGATTTGGGAAGGTATGTTGTCTATTCTTCACCCATCTTCTTTCTTGGTCTCAATCTTGCAAATCTTCAACTTCTGTTCTTCCTGCTTTTTCTCTGCTTCTTACTTGATTCTATGTTCTTCTCTTGGGAGGATATGGGAATATTTATTGATAACTAGTCGCTTTGAAGTTCTCCTCTTAGAAACAGTTTGATAAATTGTTTGGACATGTCACTTTTTCTTTGTGGAAGTTTTCTTCAGTTTCGTATTGCAGTGTGCTGTTTAATAGCAGTAGTGTGACTTTTACACATATTTTTTTTGTTAGTGGTGGCTTTCCCAAGCCGTCTTCTCGTCGGGTCGTTTTTTGCTCGCTCCATTGAGTTGGGGCGTCCCAGGGCCCTCTTGGCCTTCCGTGTTGTGTCCCAGCAGGGTTCCGCCACTCTGTGGTTCCGCTTAGCAGCAGATTTACTGTCCACTACGGATACTTTGTTGGTATCGCTGTCCTTTCCCTTCTCTCGATGCTTCTGCCTTGTAGGAATCGTGTCTTGCTAATTACGTCCTTTTCTTTCTTGATACTTCTCTCGTTGCAACTTGTGGGTCGTTGCATCTGGTTGTTGCTGGAGTTTTTACAATGGTTCTTACAAAAAATTTTAGTGATATTCATTAAACATATGTTTAGTACCTACATTGTTTTACGCCTTTTTTAAAAGCTTTACAAATTTTGGCACCCTTTCCATGTTACAATTCTAAGATATTTTGAGTCTTAACTTCTACAAGAATCGTCAAATTGGTTTTTTTATTTTTGTGTAGTGTCGTGGTGTATATCATTTTAGTATTTCATGCTGTTAGACAATCTATGCTTTATCCCTTCACCTTAATCTATGCTGCTATTGGTGTTATTTTTGTTTTTGTTTTTATTGAAACTACTTTTTTTCCCACCTTACTCTCTCTTCATTCTTCTTTCTCCTGACGATCTTATCTGCAACATAAACTTGAAATAGTTTGCTAATTATTTACTTGAACTTTTTGCAAATTTTTTGTCGATTTCTGTATGGAATTCTAACATGAGTTGAGGCGATTTCCCCTTTTGTGCATACCATTCTAATTCTTCATCCTCTTTATCTCGCATCATTCTTAATAATTTGTTTATAACTGGTATTTCTTCTAATTTTAGCTTTTGCTCAAAGAGAAGTGTGACAACCCTGAATGTTACGCTACCATTCCCCATATCTATTATCGCTCGTCTCTCATTTAAAAAATCTGCACCTATAATCAAATCTACAGTTACTTTAAGTATAATCATGAAGTTGGCTTCGATCTTTCGACCTTGGCACGAAAGAGATAACCTTGTTTGTCTCATAATTTCCGCAGCATTGTTTCTAATAGGACCTCTTACTTTAATCTTACGTGTTTTCAAAACTGGCAATTCCTCATTCACATTACACTGCATGAATAAATCTTCTGAGATTGTGGTCAGTTCACTTCCGCTATCAATTACAATATTGACTGGGATATGCTTTACCATGCCCTTCACAATTGGTTGAATTTGAAAGGGTTGTTTCTTCTTCTTCTTGCATCAACGAATCCTCCACTGAATCATACATGAGTCTTTTCAGGACTTTCCCTTGTGAATTCGAACTTTCTGTAGGATAAGCTTCGACTGCTACTTCTCTTTCTTTTATTTCCGCTTCTCTATTTCTTCCTTCATTTACGCTTTCTTCAACGTCCTCTACTTTTTTCTCATCCTCGTCTATCTTCTCCTTCTTCGTCGCTACTTCCACATAATCGCATTTAAATGCTCTAATTATCGCTTCATAACTTCCTTCATTATATACATTGGGTTGTGTGCCCACTAGTGACTTATTTTTAACTTCTGTCGACTGCGCATTATCCTCATTGAATTCGCTTTCCCTGGTTTCCATCTCAAATAGCTCTGCAATGCTCGACGATTCGTTGAGCATGCCTCTAGTAATTCAGCTTCCTCGTCAGTATTCTCCCAATCAATTTCGTCCCAACACGATATTGTTATTTTCTTGTCTTCGTTTTCATCTGGTCCCTGCGGTTTTGTTTCTTCCTTCTTCTCTTCTCGTGATAAGGTATTTACTTCTCTGTTCAAAGTGCTGCAATTATCCTGTGTCGGTGCGTCATTCTGTTTGGCATGGGCGCTTAGCTGTCAATTCGAACGTTTTTCGGGTTTGGTGGTCTTACTTCCACCTCTTCTATCTGTATTCTCTTTTCATGTTCAGCTAGTTGATATTGGTTTCTTTGTTGATAATTTGTCGGTCTATTGGTTCTCAAATACCCGTTCCAGTTGTCTTTATTCCCTCTGTAATAGTTGTTGCCGTTCTTGGGTGAATTATAGTTATTGCCATTTTCTCTTCTAAATCCATAACCGTTTTTTTGTTGAAATCTGTTGTCGTTTCTTGGTGCGAAGTTATAGCGTGGTTCGTAATTATTGTTTCTTCGTACTGTGCCTTGTGGATTCCACTGCTTTTTGCTTTCGTTTTCACGTGCGCTTCGTCTTTCTCTTGCGTCATCTTCCGAAAATATAAACTCTAGTTTCCTTAAAATTCCTTTAAATGCTTCGACGTCATTGCCTCCGCGACCCATTAATAATTGCTCGTATTTCAATGGTAACTTCATCGCGCATAATTTAATCAACTCTCCGTCACTGTATGGTACATCTAAGCATTGATTTTTCTTTGCCATTACTTCGAAAAATTTCACGGCAGTCTTCTCTTATGAAGTTTCAAAATATGGGTTCTGTAATAATTCGTACTTCACTCTGTTCTGTGCTTCGCTGGACCAATATCGTGAGGGAAACTTCTCTCTGAAATCTTCGTATGATTGGCATGTAGCATCAACATTCTGCATAATTTCTGCGCCTGTTCCTGACATGTGTGCACATATAAAGTCTAATTTGTGTGCTAGCGTCCAGTGTTCTGGTAATCCTACTTGGAATTGATCAATAAAAGTTCGTGGATGTAATGAGTTTTCTTCTCGAAAGTGTTGAAATTTTCTGACTGTGAGGAAATGATCGTTGTCGTACTTCGTCATAATCCCGTATGAAATTCGCGATTCTTCGCTACTTTTGTTTCTAATCATTTCTCCCGTCTTCCTTTCCGGTTGTGGTAGATTCAATGGATATTGTCCACTGTAACTTTCGCCTACCCTTGCGTAGTATCGTTGGAGTGGTACGCAATAATTTTCTTCCATCGGTTGTGAACGTGTAGCTGAATGAATTGCACTACTCTTCGCGACCTGGCTTTCCATTGTCACTTATGTTACTTTCCGCCTGTGATTGGAACCGCAAATGCGTAATATCTTCGTTAATTGTTTGTTTTTCCTGTGCTGTTACAGATACGGATGTGGTTTCAGACTCAGTGCTTGTTCGAGCCTGTTCACTAGGCTCTTCAATGGTTTGCAACAACTCTGTTCGCAATTTCTGAAATTGTCGCTTCGTTTGCGCTTCTATTTTGACTATGCGGTTATCATATGTTTTCAGCGCTGCTTTTGTGATACGTTTGTGTAACACATTATTTTCAACAATTTCACGCACTGTACCTGCTGCTTGTCTAGTAATTACGTTTATCTGTTTTTCTAGTTTCTTGACTTCTCCCTGGGTGTTGTTACATAATGTTTTGATCTCGTCCTGAGTGTCATTACGCAATGTTTGTACGTCCGCTTGTACCTTGTCAATGTCTGTTCTCAATTGATTGTGACTTGTTATTAAGTTTCCTATCACTTCACGAAATTCTTTTGCATCGTCTTCAGTATGACTTAGTGTAAATGATTTTTTTGTTTTGTTCTTTAATCTCACGCATTTGTCTCGTGGTATCTGCATTCTGAATTTGAATTTGGTTCGCTATTTCTTTATTTTGCCTCGTCACGGTTTCCGTAACTTGTTGTAATAATTGTGCCAGATTGGTGGGTCCTATTGCGTTTTCTTCCGACGTCCTAAGCTCTATGTTTTCGCCCAAGTGTTGGTTTGCAACCGATTGCATTGAACTGTGCGGTGACACGTTTCTGCTCGCATTCCTTGTACTTTGTGGTGAGGGAGCTCTGATTACTTGTACTATGGGTTCTACGTATTCAAGTTATAATCCTCATCGACTGTCTCTCTACTTTCCTGCTCCTCTGTCGTATGCTGACCTACGTTTTCTATGCCTTGGCGTACATTATCCTCGTTATGGTGCGTTATCTGTCCTATTTCTCACGATACTGCATCGTCGTACGGTCCTCTATTCTCTGTCCATCTTCATGCAGGGTCTCTACCTCAATTCGGTCAATGTCTCGATCTGCCATTGCTAATCTTTCCGAATCCCTAATTTTCTGTTTTAAAAGCAATTCACGCGCCCTACTTTGCGTCAACATGCGCTCATACGATCTCACGCGTTTCATAAACTTTATGTTCACACGACTTGACACTTATTATTCCCAAGACTGACAATCCATTCACTTACTTGTTGGGTCACAACCAACTTGTCCACGATATATCCGCCACCTGTGCGCTTGCATTGGAGAGAAAACTTAATTCTAACAATATTAAAATTCATAATTTTATTATGCTATTATCTCTGCTCGAATGTCTCACTATCTATTGAATACTTCCTTACTATCTATCGCTGCAGCTACTGTTTTCAACTATTTATGACTTTCGAAAAAACAATTTTATCACTAAAAATTTTTAACAGTATATTTTTCTGACCTAGTTGGGCATTTGGTCGACCATCAATCATGGTATTTTACCATCATGGCAGGGTCGCCATTCTCTAACATTCTGCTTGCTGTCTGTTTGTTCTAAGTTGTGTCTCCCTAAAACTTTCGCACAACGACGTTCTGAGCATGTTTTTTAGGGAATTGACTAATTTGAACCTGGGACCTGTTGCTGGTAAGGAGACGCCAGGCCACACGAGACATGTAAAGTTCAGAAGAGTTCAGTGAGACTAGCGATGATATAATCAAATACTTAATGATTTCAGCGTCAGCTCCACTGCACTCCCTGTAAAAGAATATTAATACTAACTAAATTTAGTGGAAGGGGTTCAAGGCTTTCCTATTTTTAGTTAGCTGGTAAAATAACGTCGAAAAAGCAATTAAGTTTACCACTGGAAATTTTATTCTACTCACAAAACATTGTTTATAAATTGTACTATTGATAAAAGGAAATATTTCAGTACAGGATGTTAAAAACCCACTGTGTTCAACAAAAATGTGAACGAGTATTCCCTGAATGGGTTTCCAAGTTTTCCAAGTTCTATAATGGATCAAAGGATGACCTATGCCATATTACATCTATAATCTCGGTTTAAATTAAGTTTCACAAAAGAGAAAACTATCAAAATGGTCTACAGTGACCCTCAATTACCTTTAATTACTTATTTAACTTGTCGTAAATTACAGTGGCTGATGTGGCTTCTCAATAATTGTATAACAGAAAAATCATCGCGTTTCAGATTTTTACTTCAAGTAGCAAATGTGAACACCATGAGATTTAATTGATGATCGACACTACTATTACGTAAAAAGTGGATGTAACAGATGAGACTTCTGCAGTTCTGAGTGTAGCCTTATGCGCTCAAAAATGCGGCATCGCGTGCGTTCATTACCTTGTCGGTGTTTAGGCAGCGTCAGGGGGCTGTGGGCAGCACAGCTCCACACACCTTGCCGTCTCGGAAGCAACTCTCTCCTAACTTCTCCTTACTAGAATTTACCGAAGTTGGTTTAAAAAAAGCTATCTGGCTGTGTTTTCAACTGACCAATCAGGGTCTCAATGTTAACCTTAAGCTCCTCCTACAAAAATTCTGTCTATCCAATGAGAAACGTTATACTTTTCGTGGTGGGGCAATGTTTTTAACGTTTGCAACGTAACAGAGACGCGAAAAAGTCTCACGTAAAAACTTGCAGCTGGTGTGGCGCTTTTAGTGCTATCGTAAGATCTATACTGTTCTTCTGGAGGGCTCTACCTTTTAACATTGGCTGGGGTGGGGGGGGGGGGGGGTGGTTTTGGCGGTCAGCTGGCGACGTGGGTTTCCGTCGCTTATCGTAGGGCCTCCTAGCCTACACGATTCTGCTCTCGGCTTCTCGTTTCTCCCCTCGGAACTGCGTCTGTTTCACGGTGTGAAGGTATGACATGCATTTAGGCGTTCTTGTGTTAGTCTGTGGTATTCCATTTGATCACTCGTTGATCGTATTACTTTGATTAATTTAATGTCATGATTTATTTGGAGCTATGGGACATACTGCCGGATTAGCTGTCATGTCAGGGTTTTCATGGAAGGTGTTGGATTTGCCTGACACCTTACAATCTCGCTGTTAATTTCATCAGTGTCATTTATAATTATGCACATTTTAGAATACTGCAATGTCCGTACATTTCTTTGTTTCTTACTGAACAGGAAAACTACTCCTATAAAAAGGTTGGCTGAGGTCTCTGGATACGGCTAGACAGTTGCTAGGTGTGTGTTATTATGAACTGCGCCTGAGAACTGCAGGCCGCACGAATAGTTGATTCGGGGAGTACGTGGCCTGCGGCCTGCTGTTTGACGACCACTTATTTAGACGGTACTTAAATTCATACCACACTCGATGACGAGTGTTTTGTGTCACTGAGTTCACTTCAGCAGTGCTATGTTTTCTTAGATAATTGAAATCTGCGGGAAGAGGTTGTATGTTAACTGCATTTTTAACGAATCCAACAAGAAACAATAGCTCGGTGGGAGATCAGGAGACCTTCGTGACCAGAAAATGAAGGTGTTAAGTCTCAGTCGATCTATGCAATGTCGAGGTGCAGACTCATTCAAGAAACGTCGAACATCCACATGCTATTGGCGTGCATGTCCACCCTATAGAAAACGTAATCTCTTTAGTCTTCATTCATCAGGAACAAGCTACATTCAAAGCTGACTCGAATGTATTTCTCATGGTCCTCCAATACATGCAATCGACCTGAGCTTTTACCTTTACACAGCCAGCCAGGTTCGTCAAATTATTTGTTCCATTTTCACAAAAATAGCAGCAAAAGAGTACAAGATAATATATTGGTTCAGGTAAATGGATGACATCCTTTGCTTAATACGTGAACCACAAACAAAAATTGAGAAAATACATACTGACATCAACAAGGCACATAAAAATATAAAATTCACAATTGAAAAAGAACGGAACAACCAAAATAACTTTCTGGATATAAGAATCAAAAAACAAAACAGGAAACATACGTTTGAAATTTACCGTAAACCCGCAGCTACGGACATTATCATTCCCCAATCCTCAAACCACCCACACGCACAAAAGCACTTCGACACATTATCCACAGACTCAACACAGTACCACTCACCAAAGAAAGCTACGAAAAAGAACTGGACATAATAATGGAGATAGCACAAAATAATGGTTACAATAATAACACAGTCACGAACAACAAAATTCAAACTAAAATAGAAGCAGAAAGCACCAGAACGCAGACAACAACACAACAGAACCAAACACAGGATAATCAGAAAAAGATGAAAGAAAACACAAGACGGTACACAATGACATATAAACACAAACTCACCCATAAAATCACCAACATTTTCAAAAGACAGGGAATAAACATAGCATACACAACAGACAATTCTATACAAAAATACATCCTAAAACTGACAAAAACAGACATATACAAAAAAGCAGGTATATATCAATTACAGGGCAACACTTGTGAAGGCAGATACATAGTACAAACAGGAAGAATGTTTGATGTCAGGTACAAAGAACACATGAGAGCCTGGAAAAATGGGCCAAACCACTGCACGTTTGCAGAACACCTCAGAGAAAATGACCACAAACCAACCACTAGAGTAAATGACATAAAAATAATTAGAATCAACAATAAAAAAACATCTAACAATGCAATAAAATTACCACATACAGAAAACCAAAGCAGAAAGGAAAATCCCGTTGAATGGCCAACTACAGATGCCAAACAATTCATTATTTTACACTAATAGTTTAAATAATAGAATAACACTCCCAAAAAGGATTATAGCGCCCAACATCTTTACACTCACTCATCCAGGAACCCCTCCACAGTATATTGAAAAGAAATGCAAACCAGCTGTCACCAAAGTTTTCAACCACTCGCTAACAGCTAGTACATACAAACCCCCCCACCCCCCAAAAAAAGAAAAGAAAAACTCGTAGACTCTCTCTCTCTCTCTCTCTCTCTCTCTCTCTCTCTCTCTCTCTCATACAAACACATACGGTATAACCAGCATCAATAGAAGTTAGTCTCAAACATATACTTCGGTAGGTTGGCAACAAATACGAAAACATGCCAAAGAGGAGGAAACACCTAATGGAGCCGCAATATTTATGTTGTGAAAAGCAGTGTCCGGCGAAATACTCGTACCGCGTGACAAAACAACAATATTACATCACAGGAAAGAGTGAGAAACATGGTCAACAGTGTGAGGAAGGCCAGAACACAAAGATGTGAATATAGAACAGTGGTAAAAGTGATAGTGCGACCTCCAGACCAGACGTGAGGAAACGCAGGTCAGTAAATCGTAAGTAATTACGTTTTACAAAAAATATCGCGACGTGAACTGTTTAATAATCTAAAACTAAGAAAACTGTATCTTCGTAGATCCCACTGATGATGCCTTAGAACAGGAAAAGGCGAAACGCTTATGGGATGGATAAATTAAATAACAGCAGGAAAAGGCTGTTTGATTTACAAAACAAGTATTTATATGCTTCTTTCGGAAGATGGCCACTCATGCAAACTTGTTAATGAAGGTTACGCAACCGATGCCACACACATCAAAAAAAGTTATGCATCACCACGGTTCCCAGAATTCCTGAAGATAGACGTTGACTGTGGATATTTTATCACAGACACAGTCCCTTTGACTGTTCAGAGATGTCACTAAACCCGCCCAAAGATGTAAACAACCATGCATGAGCTGCGCCAATTAGACGGAGGGGTCCAACAGTCGATCAATTCCATTCATTCCACCAGGGAGGAGTACACGGCTCGTGTTGTCTATTGTTCAACGATGCCTAGACAGTCAATACCGCGTACGGAATGTTACTTTATGTCAGGAAGGGGTCTCAAAAAGGGAAGTGTCCAGACGTCTCGGAGTGAACCAAAGCGATTTCGTTCAGATATGGAGGAAATACAAGAGACAAGAACTGTCGATGACATGCTTCGCTCTGGCCGCCCAAGGGATACTACTGCAGCGGATGACAGCTATCTACGGATTATGGCTCCGAGGAACCCTGACAGCAATGACACCATGTTGAATGATGATTTTCGTGCAACCACAGGACGTCGCATTACGACACAAACTGTGCGCAATAGGCTGCATGATGCGCAACTTCACTCCCGACATCCATGGCAAGGTCCATCTTCGCAATCACGACCCCATGCAGCGCGGTACAGATGGACCCAACAACATGCCAAATGGACCGCTCAGGATTGGCATCACGTTCTCTTCACCGGTGAGTGTCGCTTATGCCTTCAACCACACAACCGTCGGAGATGTGTTTGGAGGCAACCCGGTCAGGCTGAACGTCTTGGACACACTGTCCAGCGAGTGCACCAAGGTGGAGGTTCCCTGCTGTTTTGGGGTGGCATTATGTGGGGCCGACGAACGCCTCTGGTAGTCATGGAAGGCGCCATAACGGGTGTACGATACGTGAGTGCCATCCTCCGACCGATAGAGCAACCATATCGGCAGCAATTGGCGAAGCATTCGTCTTCATGGACGACAATTCGCGCCCCATCGTGCACGTCTTATGAATGAGTTCCTTCAAGATAACAACATCGCACGACTAGAGGGGCGAGCATGTTCTCCAGACAAGAACCCTAACAAACATGCCGGCCGGGGTTGCCGTGCGGTTCTAGGCGCTACAGTCTGGAACCGAGCCACCGCTACGGTCGCGGGTTCGAATCCTGCCTCGGGCATGGATTTGTGTGATGTCCTTCGGTTGGTTAGGTTTAATTAGTTCTAAGTTCTAGGCGACTGATGACCTCAGAAGTTAAATCGCATAGTGCTCAGAGCCATTTGAACCTATCAAACATGTCTGGGATAGATTGAAAAGGGCTGTTTATGGATGACGTTACCCACCAACCGCTCTGAGTGATCTACGCCGAATCGCCGTTGAGGAGTGGGACAACCTGGACCAAGAATGCCTTGATGAACTTGTGAATTGTACGCCACGACAAATACAGGCATGAATCAATGTAAGAGGACGTGCTACTAGGTACTAGAGGTACCCGTGTGTACAGCAGTCTGGACCACCACCACTGAAGGTCTCGCTGTATGGTGGTACAACATGCAATGTGTGGTTTTTCTGAGTAATAAAGAGGGCAGAAATGAAGTTTATGTTGGTTTCTATTCCAGTTTTCTGTACAGGTTCCGGAACTCTCGGAACCGTGGTGATGCAAAAGTTTTTTGATGTGTGTAGTTTTGTGTGTTAACAGTTGGTGACAAAAACCAACAACAACAGCGATAAGACGTAATTTACAAGTAAAGGTGACTAGCTATAGGTTACTTTTACAATTTAATCATTTACCTAGAAAATGTCCTCATGAAACTACGATACACTCAACCTTGACCTGTCTCTATATTGGATGTAAATCAGAGAATGTTATTTGCATGCTTCAGAAACAATCTCTTCATGTACAGAAGACGCATCACGGCTCACGTCTTTAGACTAAGTATCAAGAATAAAAATTCCATGTTACAGATACTCTTACTAATACATGCTTTGAAAATCAGATTAAATCACACAAAAGTAAAACACTTGTGTAAGTAAGAAGTAAAAAGAAATGACAGGGCGTATACTTTAGAAGACGCTTGTTACTCTATAGAGTAAACATTCCAAAGGATTGCAGTTAACGAATTACACACGAATTGCAGTAAAAATTTCACTTCACAGATCGGCAGCCGCAACATACTAATCGAAGGACTACGCCAAGACGAAGAACAAAGAATATCGAAGTGTTAAAATTATGTAAGCACAGTGAAAGGTAGCGCAATACACAAAATAATTTACAAATTCAAATTGAGGAGGCACAGGAATCTTAGAGTAAGTCGAAAGATGTACGTTTGGTGGAGCTCTTCGTGTTCCTGGGAGTTAATTCCTGGAAAGTGAAGAACATCTGAAGTAAATTTAGGTACTTTACCAATAGACACCGAAAATTTGTTTCTCGTACTTTCAGCTGTCATGGACAATACCAATAAGAAACCACAAAGAGATTTTCACTCTGCAGCGGAGTGTGCGCTGATATGAAACTTCCTGGCAGATTAAAACTGTGTGCCTGACCGAGACTCGAACTCGGGACCTTTGCCTTTCGCGGGCACACAATTTTAATCTGCCAGGAAGTTTAATACCAATAAGCTTTTATATGATACTTCTAGTTGCCACGAAAGTTTACTCATATATGGCGGCTCTGCATTTTTATCTTTGTACCTGGCAGTTTTCAGCCAAATATTACAGTCACTTGAAGCAACTTCCCGACCAATCTGTTCCTAATTTCCTAGACGTGCAGTCATTAATGAAAAACGTGAAGAATGAAAGTTATAAACTCGAATGGAAAGTTAATTATTTTAAAAATATTATTCGAATACCATTTATCAGCCAAATGAACTTAGCTAGGGCCAGTGAAGTGAAACGCAAACTGTCTAAGAATTTCTGGTCATACGAAAAAAGACACAATGAAATTACAAAATCGCAGAAGTTTCGCTGTGTTCCTATTTAAATGGCGACCTGTTAAAACAAAAACGCACTTCTGTGCATCTTTGACGGTTTCGTCACTTCATTGAATCATAATAAGTTGCTGCCTACTGCAATCCAGCATGCTGCAAATGAGAAAATAGAGTACTGTCAACAACAGCAGATTCGTCTCGGGTAATAAAGAAGGGGAGTCAGTGAGCTATATTGATAGTACTGCTCTCGCGACTGCAGTGTGACGCCAGCAACAGTAGTTCACTTACAAATGCCGACGTCAGAAGCAGGAGGTGAAAAGTGAATTAAGATGCTGAACGTCAGTTCGATCAGTACAGGAAGATGAAAACCTAATAATCATTGGAGATCGGAACGCTGTAATAGGGGAAGAAAGACAAGACGGATTCATGGGGAAATATGGAACTGATAGAAGTAAAGATAGAGGAGAATGTCTAATTTTATCAGGTAATACCGAATACAACAACTACATCTGCATGAATACGCCGGCACCCGTACTTCATTGTCTGATAGAAGGTTCATAAAACCACTCTCAGATTACTTCTTGTCTGTTCCACCCTCGAACTGCGCGTGGGAAAAATTAACACCTCGATCTATGAACGCGAATTGTAATTTCTCTTAGTTTATTATGACGATTATTTCTCGCTATGTAGAAGGCAGCCAACAAAATACTTTCCCATTCGGTGGAGAAATCTGCTGATTGAAATTTCCTGGGAAGATCACGAAGTAATGACAAATGCCTTGTTTTAATGCTTACCACTTCTGTCGTGTCGGCTATTGTCAGAGTCCAAGGAAGGAGAGATGTTGCTGTGACCGGTGGCAGGAATCTGTACAAGACACTTGAAAATTAATAAAACCCGTTGGATTGAACCTTGGTTGCTATTCAGTGCTTAGTCTCCCGCGGTTATCGCGATTATGCTGTCATCCTCTCTCAATGCGAGTGGCAGCAGCGGTGTGTGGATATTCGCACCTTTTATTCACTTTGGCCTGGCACTTATAGTTCCGGCTGTGTGGTGTGCGATCAGTTGGTCGGTTGGCGTGGAGCAGCGAGGAAATCTCCTCGGCGCGTAGTTTGGCCGAGGCCGTTGGCGGTGTCCACGTGCGGTCGGAGTGTGTGGTGCTGTTCCCATTGCTATGAGGTCCGTAGCTGACCTATCCTGGACACGAAAGGTGAGTGTTGACTTAATCTACCAGCAAATCACGACTGTTCACATTGTGTCGTTTGGATTTCGTTCTCGGCTGTTGGGACATTCCTGCGTGCAACAACGTGTGTTTTCAAGTTGGCAAATTTTAGCCACCCTCCCATGGAGTTTAACTGTACTTGCTTATTCTGAATTGAGGTGGACCAGCGTAATCTTCTGCCTTGTGGCCGTTAACGTTCCGGTTACCTGCCCTGGCCGTTGACGTAAATTCAGGCAGTGTATTTTTCCTCATCGTGTTGTCACTGTCCGTCACGGTGTGCAGTTTGACAGCTCAATGTATAGTTGGTTGTGGGCGCCAATACCTTCTATGTTTTTCCATTGAACTTCCGGTTGAGTGCTGGTCCGGTGGAGCGGCAGTTATCTTGTCGGTAGGTCCGTTGACTGTCTGTCGGTTGGGTTGTCGTCGGATCGAGAATGGTTAGCCTGACTGCCTGTCTCACCTAAGCGAGCGTCAGTGTTTGAATTACAGGCCGACCCTCGCAAACTTCTGAGCGCCTTTGGATGTACTGCCTTTTCTTATTTGTTATTGTTGTTTGTATTTGCATGGCATCCAGCCGATTTTTAAATTAAGGTTGTTTTGCCCTTAAGGCGTAAGATTGTCTGGGCCTTCACCTAATTTAAAGGTTTTAAGGTGAGGCCCTTGGCCTTCTTAAGAACTTTAATTTTGTTGGAGTCTTAAGTGATGGGCCTTAAGCCGATTTTTTAAATCTTAAGGTGTCAGATTGTTTGGCCCTTCAGCATAATTAAAGAACTGTTTTTAGATAAGGCCTTTTGCCTTCTAAAATTTTAATTTTCGTTTGATTCTTAAGAGGTGGGCTTTCAGACGATTTTTTAAAATTAAAGTTGTTTTGCTCTTAAAGTGTGAGACTGTTTGCGCCTTCAGCCTAATTGAAAGAACTGATTTGAGATGAGGCCTTCTGCCTTTTAAATTTCTGATTTTGGCTTGAGTATTAAGTTATTGCCTTTCAGCCGATTTCAAATTAAAGAGGCCTTGCCCTTAAGGCATGAGATTGTATGACGCATTCAGCCGGTAAATTAATGCTGTGTGTGTTTTTGTTTTTTTTTTTAAATATTCTTGGCTCTTGTAACGTTTGGTCAAATAAATAAAGTTGTATGTTCGAGTGTAACTGACAGCCGCTTATTTTGTCACCTTTCCACAATTTGAACTACCTGTCTCGTCCTGCGGGTTTATCAGGGCGTCTCAAATTCTCAAAAACTTCTTTTGATTCCTACGCTTCCTTTGTCTCCTACGTTCTAGTTCTTTGACAACTTCGCTAACTACTCGCAGAAGGCGGTACTAATATTCAGTACTGATGCTCCTGCCCGCATCTCGTGGTCGTGCGGTAGCGTTCTCGCTTCCCACGCCCGGGTTCCCGGGTTCGATTCCCGGCGGGGTCAGGGATTTTCTCTGCCTCGTGATGGCTGGGTGTTGTGTGCTGTCCTTAGGTTAGTTAGGTTTAAGTAGTTCTAAGTTCTAGGGAACTGATGACGATAGATGTTAAGTCCCATAGTGCTCAGAGCCATTTGAACCATTTGAACTGATGCTCCTGAAGACTGCGACGAAATTGGGCGACCGGTGATGGGCGGCTGGTTAAATCAGCGTCGACACCACCTTCCTGGAGGTGTGGCGCTGCCCACTCTTTCCATTCGCGAGCGGATCAGCGCCTTCTTGATGCAGTTTCGCAGCGCTGAGCTAGATGGTGTGCAATCGATGCTTTAGGGATGCCAAATTGCAGTGACTCTCTGTCGTGTACTTCGTGACAATACGAAACAAGCTTCCCTTCTTGGAACTTTTACCATCCTATCTGTGAGTACTATGTGGTAAGGATACTACACTGCGCAGCAAAATTCCAGAAAAGGACGGACAAACGTGGCGCAGGCAGTGTTTTTAGTAGTTGATTTGTTGCTTCTAACTGTTCTGCCAATAAAATCGCATTACTTGGTTCATTTTCCCCGCAATATTTTCTGATGATGTTTGCAACAATTCAAGATAATCGTAATTATAATCCCTAGGTGTTTAGTTGATTCGACATTTCTTTAAATTTATGTGATTTTTATTTAGTACACAGTTCAAGAACTACAACACTAGGACACAAACTTGGAAAAGACCTGGAAACAAGCGAAGATCCCAGCTGCATTACATCGTGGTCAGATTTAGATGTCAGATATTATATAGTAGGGCGAACTAAGCAGCAGATGTGGAGTTGGACGAAAATTTAGTAAAGTGAAGTGTTGGCTGAAATTTAATGGAATCGTCCGAAAGGATCAATGTGGAACGAAGTGAGACGCAGCGGTATTGAGTAATAATGACGTGCGTTTTAAGTCCTCTATGGCTGTAGGTGCCTCAGTAATGCGTACCACAATAACTCGTTCATTGGAAGGAGGTTGGATTGCTCTAAACAAGGCGGTAACAGTCCCGAAGGTAGCAACAGCGGATAAGCACGAGAAATGTCGCACAGGCAGCTTAACATCTCACTCATGCTAGTTGCTGACAAGAATAATATTCGGAACAACGGAAAACAAAGTTCAGGTTCTGTTTTGGGTTTAGGACTTACACAGGCACAAGAGAGACAGTTCTGATGATGCACTTGATAATCGAAGCATGCCTTTACCGACCTAGTAATAGCGTACAAAGATATTCGAAATTCTGCGGAAAGGTAAGGTACAGGTGTCAGGTATAGGAAAAGACGGATAATATGCAATAAAGACAAAAGCCATGAGCCAAAAACAAGAAGTTTTATGAATACCTTTTCTTTCGATGATATCCGAAGCAACAGACACCACGCATTCAGAAAATAAAGTTACTTAGATGGGCAGTTAGTCCGCCACCTTCAGTGTGGATACACACGTCCGACCTCTGAGGGATCCCAAAGTAGCCATCATGGAGAACACTCCCACCTATGCAACCTACCCGTAGTCCGCGAATTTGCGATAGGCATTGTGTTCAGGTAGCGGAGTGGTTAACACCACTGTCTAGGAAGTAACTGGCACGGTAGCTCTGCGTGTTCCGTCTGATGGCTGGCTTTCCTCTGTAGAAAAAAAAAAAAAAAGTTATGTGACATTCTCCCAGATCAAATGCCGAGAATAATGACGAACTTAACTGTTACGGCGTAAAGTCAGCGACGACAGGCCAGCCGGGAACGAAAGAGAAGAAACGGCTGTGCGAAGAGGTCAGCCAATCGCACGATGACCGGGCCTCCTTCCAGGACGACAACGCGACAGCACCGGCACCTACGTGAAGTGGACATCAGCGCCACGACCGACAGGTGGCGCGCCACTGCGATAGCAGCTTCAACATCAGCCACTTCGTTAGCCGACGCATCGCAGCCTTTATCATTAGCGAGCTCTGCGTAGTGCAGACTTGTGTTTCTCTATTCTTAAGAAGACTGATTAGTTTGTGTGTCGCCCTTTGTTTGTGGCACATCTGTGTGATCAAAGTTGAGTAATTTTATTTCTCTAATGCTTATTAATACGAGTTATTTGATTGTTTCTCTAAAGAATGGAGCATGCAGGATTCCTAGACACAACAAAAATGAAAAAAATATGTGAGCAGGAGATCCAGATTTCAAACCGGGTCCGGCACATATTTTTACTCGACGCCACTGGTTCCGCTTAGATTTCCGCCAATGCAGCTGTCATGAATAGCTCCTTACTTTTCCTTTCTCCCTCCCCTGCCCCACCTTCATTTTACATAAAAATAAGTTCTAGAACAAAGTGCCCAAATAGAAAAGGCTATTGGAGGGTATGCAGTCTTCCGCCCCTACTGATCAATCTATACTTAAAAGAAGCAAAGGCGGAAATAAAAGAGGTGTTTAACAGTGAGATAAAATCCAGAATGAGATTTTCACTCTGCAGCGGAGTGTGCGCTGATATGATTTTCAGTGAGATAAAAGTTGGGTTGAAAGAATGTCAATGATACTATTCGCTCGTGACATTGCTATCCTTGTGAAAGTGAGGAACAGTTGTAAAACATGTTCAATGAAAAGAACAATATAATGACGCACTCTACAGATAGAGAGTAAACCTAAGATAGACCAAAACAATGAAAAGTAGCAGAAATAAGATTCGCGATGAAGTTGACATCAAATTTGGGGATAATAAGAGAACGATGTGCGAGAATTCTGCACCATTGGAGGCAAAATAATACATGAGGGGCGAAGCAAGAGGGGCCTAAAGCTCACTAGCAAAGACAGAGAGATCATTCCTGACCAACAGCAGTGTACAGGTATCAAATACAGGTCACCATATCTACACCTACATCTACATGATTACTTTGCAATTCACATTTAAGTGCTTGGCAGAGGGTTCATCGAACCACAATAATACTATCTCTCTACCATTCCACTCCCGAACAGCGCGCGGGAAAAACGAACACCTAAACCTTTCTGTTCGAGCTCTGATTTCTCTTATTTTATTTTGATGATCATTCCTCCCTATGTAGGTTGGGCTCAACAAACTATTTTCGCATTCTGAAGAGAAAGTTGGTGACTGAAATTTCGTAAATAGATCTCGCCGCGACAAAAAACGTCTTTGCTGTAATGACTTCCATCCCAATTCGCGTATCATATCTGCCACACTCTCTCCCCTATTACGTGATAATACAAAACGAGCTGCCCTCTTTTGCACCCTTTCGATGTCCTCCGTCAATCCCACCTGGTAAGGATCCCACACCGCGCAGCAATATTCTAACAGAGGACGAACGAGTGTAGTGTAAGCTGTCTCTTTAGTGGACTTGTTGCATCTTCTAAGTGTCCTGCCAATCAAACGCAACCTTTGGCTCGCCTTCCCCACAATATTATCTATGTGGTCTTTCCAAGTGAAGTTGTTCGTAATTTTAACACCCAGGTACTTAGTTGAATTGACAGCCTTGAGAATTGTACTATTTATCGAGCAATCGGATTCCAACGGATTTCTTTTGGAACTCGTGTGGATCACCTCACACTTTTCGTAATTTAGCGTCAACTGCCACCTGCCACACCATACAGCAAACTTTTCTAAATCGCTTTGCAACTGATACTGGTCTTCGGATGACCTTACTAGACGGTAAATTACAGCATCATCTGCGAACAACCTAAGAGAACTGCTCAGATTGTCACCCAAGTCATTTATATAGATCAGGAACAGCAGAGGTCCCAGGACGCTTCCCTGGGGAACACCCGATGTCACTTCAGTTTTACTCGATGATTTGCCGTCTATTACTAACAACTGCGCCCTTCCTGACAGGAAATCACGAATGCAGTCGCACAACTGAGACGATACCCCATAGGTCTGCAGCTTGATTAGAAATCGCTTGTAAGGAACGGTGTCAAAACCTTTCCGGAAATCTAGAAATACGGAATCACCTTGAGATCCCCTGTCGATAGCGGCCATCACTTCGTGCGAATAAAGAGCTAGCTGCGTTGCACAAGAACGATGTTTTCTGAAACCATGCTGATTACGTATCAATAGATCGTTCCCTTCGAGGTGATTCATAATGTTTGAATACAGTACATGCTCCAAAACCCTACTGCAAACCGACCGTATGAGTGGGGTATTTATTTGTTACGAGACTCAAATTTTCTCTGAACTGTTCAGCAACTATATCATCGGAGTCTGGGGGTCGGTAGAAGGAGCCAATTATTATCATAGTTCGGCTGTTAAGTATAACCTCCACCCATACCAATTCGCATGGAGTATCTACTTCCACTTCACTACAAGATAAACCACTACTGACAGACACAAACACTCCACCACCAATTCTGCCTAATCTATCTTTCCTGAACACCGCCAGAGACTTCGTAAAAATTTCTGCAGAACTTATTTCAGGGTTTAGCCAGCTTTCTGTACCTATAACGATTTCAGCTTCTGTGCTTTCTATTAGCACTTGAAGCTCAGGGACTTTCCCAGCACTACTACAACAATTTACAACTACAATTCCGACTGTTCCTTGATCCAAGCACGTCCTGTATTTGCCACGCACCCTTTGAGATTGCAGCCCACCCCGTACTTTCCCGAGGCCTTCTAACCTAAAAAAACCGCCCAGTCCACGCCACACAGCCTCCGTTACCCGTGTAGCCGCTAGCTGAGTGTAGTGAACTCCTGACCTATTCAGCGGAACCCGAAACCCCACAACCCTATGGCGCAAGTCAAGGAATCAGCAGCCAACACGGTCGCTAAACAGTCTGAGCCTCTGATTCAGACCCTCCACCTGGCCCTGCACCAAAGGTCCGCAGTCGGTTCTGTCAACGATGCTGCAGATGGTGAGCTCTGCCTTTATCTCGTAAGCAAGACCGGCAGCCTTCACCAAATCAGATAGCCGCTGGAATCCAGAGAGAATTTCCTCAGATCCAAAGCGACACACGTCACCAGTGCCAACATATGCCACCACCTGCAGCTGGCTGCACCTGTGCTCTTCATGGCATCCGGAAGTACCCTTTCCACATCAGGAATGACTCCACCCGGAACGCACACGGAGTGCACACTGGATTTATTCCCCTCCTTAGCCGCCATATCCCTAAGGGACCCAATTACGCACCTAACATTGGAGCTCCCAACTACCAATAAGCCCACCCTCTGTGATTGCCCGGACCTTGAAGGCTGAGAATCATGCTCTGAAACAGGCAGGCAGCTGCATCTGGCTCGGCCAGAGACAGTGCCTGAAACCTATTTGTCAGACGCACCGGGGAGGCTTTCTGATCAGCGTCCAGGGACGTCTTTCGCTGTCTGCCACGCCTAGGAACGACCTCCCAATCAACCACAGGCGTAGGCTCAGCCCCACTGCGGGCAGCAACCGGGGCAACCACAGTGGCAGACCGATCTGGGGACAGGCGGGACGTGGTTGACATCCCCGTGGTACCCAAGTCCGGCTCCCCACAGTGGTGCCCATTGGCAACAGCCTCAAGCTGCGTGACCGAAATCAGCGCCGCCTGCAGCTGTGAGCGAAGGGATGCCAACTCAGCCCTCATCCAGTCCCTGTCCATTCTAATCGATGTTGAACAAAAGTTACTGAAACACGAGTCCGTGCCTAGATAATTCAAGTGAAACACGAAAAGAATGTATGAACTAACCTGTACAAATGCCTAACGACTGCGCTACAGTCTGCTTGAATTTACGATTACAATAACTAAAACTCGAAATTACACCTCCTATACCTGCCTATAAAGTAGAAGTTCCTCAGAATGTATGTCAGGTGCAGAGTAGTGAATGGAATGCGGTAAAAATGGAAGAGAAGAGAACAAAGGATCTGAGTGAAGGTCCTGAGGAAAGACGCGAAAAATTGGGTTACTGATAAGAAAAGAAATAATATTTTCCAGATAATCAGCGAGGAGAGGAACGTGTTCGAAAGGGGACAGTTCCGTGGTTCCTGAGGGAGCTGTAGAGGGTTAATACTGTAGTGGAAGACAGAGATTGGAACATATCGTACAAAAGTGGAAGGTGTTGGGTAAGAGTGCTACTCTGTGACAAACAGGTTGGCAAAGGAATTCGTGGCGGACGGCATGAAACCAGAGGACTGATGACACACAAAACTACCAGTAACAGCTGCCATGCTCACTGCTGAGTATGACAAACGCCTTACGTGTATGATCCAGTCCCTGGGGCTGTGTGCGTTGGTTCCACACACGTAGAGGCGGCTGCCTACGCCGTCCATCGGTTGGATCACCCGGATGTGGTTCCGGCAGTCGAAGTGCTGAAACACACAACAATCAGACATGTATACGTTGTAGGCTAAAACTCAGATGCCACTGACAATTGATATGTTGTCCCAGAAATAACTGAATCGATGAGTTGTAAAAGGGGTCATGTCCACTTTTATTTCAAATTACGTTTGCAAACTACTGATCTTTATATCTGTATGCATCGTTTGGTGCAACAAGGGGCCATGTCCAATCAACAGAACTGCTCGTTAGATAGATATTGAATTAGAAAAGGTGCCATGTGCAGATAAATTACCGTATAATAGACCTGTTCGAATAAATAAAAAGCTAGATGATGTTCTAATTATTCTACAACACATACTTGACGAGCAGAAGCCATTTGGTATTGGTAGCTGCCAGTGGCCAGGACATGATGGACGCGAAAAACATGAAGCATACCCGCCATTGTCTGCTTTGCTGAGGTTTGATTGTGACGTTTTGGGTGCGTTATACATAAGCCTTTATGCTAATAACATACTCTTCTGTTGCTATAATGAATGTGGATAATGTAGTATGATTGTCACAGATACTACTACAACGCCGCGCCAACACAAGGTTGGCAGCCCGTCGTCTGCAGAGCACAGCACACTCTAGCGGGCTGTGAAGCCCAACGGAACTGGAGTGTGCCTCGTCCACTTTTTAGTTATATTTCAACCTAGGCAGACGCATTTTCATAATCGGCCCTCAGCCAGTTCTGTTTGCATCGATTCTCTGAGGAGGGCCCCTCAAGCTTAGTCCCTGAGAATATGTTGTGTTAGTTACAGCCGTAGCTGCAGTCCTACAAACAACTGAAGCTAAGTAAATTTCATTGTACTATGTGTTTCTTGAATAATAATCCTTCTCTCTAACAGTGTGCCGTACCGCATATTATTGCAACCTGGACTCCTTAAGCTCCTATCAACTCGGCCTCCTACTTATTTGCATTTAGTAACGAGCTGAAAACACCCACGCGTTTTGTACCTCTACACAGTGAGACACTATAGATAATACAACCTGGCTGCCTCATCAACAATATAGTGCTCGAAAAAGGGTCATACTGTACATTCAAACTGGATTACTGACCACGATTGATGTCTAAAGTACGTTGTAGTGGTGTATATTCTTTCATCACACAGCTAGTTGCTACACAGTAACTTCACGACACCATACTTGAACCTCTCGTGAAGTAAAACAGTTTTTTTTTTGTATCTCCTGTATAATTTACTTCCTGGGACAAGAATCCTTTTCCAAATAACGGATTCAAATGTATTAATGACTGAGGCATTGAACTATAGATCCAAATTTCACAATGGACGCTGCTGGTTTACTACTTACAGTTTCTATCATAAATCTTTATTTGCAGCTTTTAACACATGTTTTGCGTGATTTCCAGAGGTTTTTGGGACTAAATGTGTACTCGTAGATCACACAGTTACCGAAATAACGCCGGCCGCTGTGGCCGAGCGGTTCTAGGCGCTTCAGTCCGGAACCGTACTGCTCCTACGGTCGCAGGTTCGAATCCTACCTCGGGCATGGATGTGCGTGATGTCCTTAGGTTAGTTAGGTTTAAGTAGTTCTAAGTTATAGGGGACTGATGACCTCAGCTGTTAAGTCCCATAGTGCTCAGAGCCATTTGAACCATTTGTTAAGTTCCATAGTGCTTAGAGAGAGCCGAAATAACGCGCCAGCAGTTTGTTGGCGCAGAACTGAGCCAGGGAGCATCGAGGATGTGCTTCGTGGAGTTCATAATAGGTGAGTTTAGTCAACAAGACATCAACGCGAATTCGTTATCTTGCCCCTCAAATCAATTCTGGCCTTGTGACACTAATAGTTATCGTACTCAAAAATGACATCAAGCATGAATTTTCATAGCCCACGGGTGTCATGGTATCTATAAAACAGGTGCCATGGAAAGCGTAATGGGGAGTATCTTAATACTGTACCAATCCGCCTGTGTCCTTGGCGCGGTTCATGATTCGAGCAGCCGTTCTCTTGGATGATCGCCTATCTGCACCCAGTCATCGACCTGGTGCAGCGTGAGTCATCCGACCAGGCGGTTAGATCCACTGTCCAATCCTGATGATCCCGTGACCACTGCAATCGTAATTCATCATGTAGTCGGGTCAACATGGCAAAAAGTAGGAGTCGTCCGCTGGAGAGTCCTATGTTGAACAACGAGCGCTGGACGGTGTGCTCCGAAACTATTGTGCCTGCCGCAGCACTGTACATGTCGTCAGATCTCCCACGGGTCGCCGCCTGTTCCGCTTTACAGAGAGCGCAAGTCTACGACCTCCACTTTTCTGTAGTGAGCTGTGGACGAAACAACTTCCCATAGTTACAGTAAATGTATTCGCAGTTGCGAATAAGGACTACCATCAGCTGTAGAACTGATGTTAGTTTGGGTGTGGCCGTGAGTCGTGCACGGATAGCCAAATGGTAAGGCGAGCGCTCGCGATATACGGAAAATCCGGGTTCGAGTCACGGTCTGGCACATGCATCGTAATCGGAATAACCCAGGCATTCCAATATCGTATCGTATGTGTTTCCTATGGATCTTCACGGTAGCAGCACATGAACAGCTTACGAAGTTGGCCAGTTCCGAGACTTTCCCATGTGTTGGGCCATATCAGTCTGCCTTTTGTCAACAAATTTCCCAGTAAGTCGCTAGAATGATTCCCTTTCGTTTCTGATCCGCTTATATACTTTCCCTACCGCGTCACATGCACGGACAGCTACTAGAAGGTATTCCCTCTGACAGTGGACACTGGTGATAATTAATTTGCTGATCTCTGCACATTTCTTCAGAGAGAAACAAAAAGCAGGATAACAGCAAAAATAAACGTGAGACAAGGTGATTACTGACATACAAAAATGTTTGACTTTTAAATGGCCGAACATAGGACTAGATGCATATACAGGGTGGTCCATTGATCGTGACTGGGCCAAATATCTCTCGAAATAAGCGTCAAACGGAAAAACTACAAGGAACGAAACTTGACTAGCTTTAAGGGGGAAACCAGATGGCGCTATGGTTGGCCAGCTAGATGGCGCTGCCATATGTCAACGGGTATCAACTGCGTTTTTTTAAAAATATGAACCCCCATTTTTATTACATATTCATGTAGTACGTAAATAAATATGAATGTTTTAGTTCGACCATTTTTTTCGCTTTGTGATAGATGGCGCTCTAATTGGCACAAACGTATAAGTATGTGGTATCACGTAACATTCCTCCAGTGCGGACGGTATTTGCTTCGTGATACATTACCCGTGTTAAAATGGACCGTTTACAAATTGGGGAAAAGGTCGATATCGTGTTGATGTATGGCTGTTGTGATCAAACTGCCCAACGGGCGTGTGCTATGTACGCTCCTCGGTATCCTGGACGACACCATCAAAGTGTCCGGACCGTTCGCCAGATAGTTACGTTATTTGAGGAAACAGGAAGTGTTCAGCCGCATGTGAAACGTCAACCACGACCTGCAACAAATGATGATGACCAAGAAGGTGTTTTGGCTGCTGTCGCGGATAATCTGCACATCAATATACATAAATGACCTTGTCGATGACATCGGAAGTTCACTGATGCTTTTTGCGGATGATGCTGTGGTGTATCGAGAGGTTGTAACAATGGAAAATTGTACTGAAATGCAGGAGGATTTGCAGCGAATTGACGCATGGTGCAGGGAATGGCAATTGAATCTCAATGTAGACAAGTGTAATGTGCTGCGAATACACAGAAAGATAGATCCTTTATCATTTAGCTACAAAATAGCAGGTCAGCAACCGGAAGCAGTTAATTCCATAAATTATCTGGGAGTACGCATTAGGAGTGATTTAAAATGGAATGATCATATAATGTTGATCGTCGGTAAAGCAGATGCCAGACTGAGATTCATTGCAAGAATCCTAAGGAAATGCAATCCGAAAACAAAGGAAGTAGGTTACAGTACGCTTGTTCACCCACTGCTTGAATACTGCTCAGCAGTGTGGGATCCGTACCAGATAGGGTTGATAGAAGATATAGAGAAGATCCAACGGAGAGCAGCGCGCTTCGGTACAGGATCATTTAGTAATCGCGAAAGCGTTACGGAGATGATAGATAAACTCCAGTGGAAGACTCTGCAGGAGAGACGCTCAGTAGCTCGGTACGGGCTTTTGTCAAAGTTTCGAGAACATACCTTCACCGAAGAGTCAAGCAGTATATTGCTCCCTCCTACGTATATCTCGCGAAGAGACCATGAGGATAAAATCAGAGAGATTAGAGCCCACACAGAAGTATACCGACAATCCTTCCTTCCACGAACAATACGAGACTGGAATAGAAGGGAGAACCGATGCAGGTACTCAGGGTAACCTCCGCCACACACCGTCAGGTGGCTTGCGGAGTATGGATATAGATGTAGATGTAGACTGTTTACTTTACACACAAATTGCGCGAGAATCGGGAATATCAAAAACGTCGGTGTTGAGAATGCTACATCAACATCGATTGCACCATTCCATATTTCTATTACAGCACCATCTATCACAAAGCGAAAAAAGTGGTCCAGCTGAAACATTCATATTTCGTTACGTGCTACACGAATATGTAATAAAAAATGGGGGTTCCTGTTTTAAAAAACGCAGTTGATGTCCGTTTGACCTGTGGCAGCGGCATCTAGCGGGCCAACCATAGCGCCATGTGGTTTCCCCCTTCACGCTAGACAAGTTTCTTTCTAGTTTTTTCAGTTGATGGTTATTTCGTGAGATATTTGGCCCGGTCACTATCAATGGACCACCCTGTACACACGATGCTTTCTTCCTTTTGGGCTAGCGCAGAGGCTTCGGAACAAAAACGCATATGCAAAATTAATAGGAAAGAACACAACGGAGCCGAAGTGCGTTCCCATACCCATCCGTTTACCTCACTGCTCAAGCACCGAGCGAGGTGGCGCAGTGGTTAGACACTGGACTCGCATTCGGGAGGACGACGGTTCAATCCCGCGTCCGGCCATTCTGATTTAGGTTTTCCGTGATTTCCCTAAATCACTCCAGGCAAATGCCGGGATGGTTCCTCTGAAAGGGCACGGCCGCCTTCCTTCCCCATCCTTCCCTAATCCGATGAGACAGATGACCACGCTGTCTGGTCTCCTTCCCCAAAACAACCAACCACTGCTCAAGCAGTCTGCTATGCACCGATTTTGTTGTCCGCAAGAAATGCACTACATTAAAAAAGTAACAGAAAAAGAAAACACAAAGAGGTCTAGGTGAAACAGCATCCAGCATCACACGTACTATACAAGTACAAGGTGTCCCTCATAAGAGACGCAAAGCACATTTTCTGCGGTGTTTCGCGAAATGTTTGCAATTTCGCCTTTGCCATATGCATCTAGGTTAGAGCCCAACAAATACTGCTCATTCCGTCGTTCATGTCGACGGAAAGCCAGACTTTTTAAAACGAAATTTTTGCACGCCCATTTTATAGAGCGCGTTCCCGTCGTTTTATTGACCCGTATTAACAGCGCTGCATGCATGGCGGTCGCAGTAATCGCGGAGCCAGCGCGGTGTTGTCGCTGCTGCACTATTGGTTATTCTTCATGTTTTACTGTCCCTGTTAATACATGTTGTTAAAACAAATATAGCGCTGGACTAATATGAGACTGCTCCAACGAAGTGCACGTAAAACTCCGCTTGAAAAACAATTTTGTTTGCGCCGGGAAAGAAGACGATGTTTTCTGTCGACACTGGGCATCGCATGAAAGACGCGAGTATCAGTGGTTGTTTTAGCTGACTCCAGCCAAACATTGCAAACAAATATCTGTGGACACACGAGAGACAATTCGTGTGACGACTCTCAGGAGTGACATCATGTACATGTTACATCTACATCCACACGAATACTCTGAAAATCACATTTAAGTGCCTGGCAGAGGATTCATCGAACCACCTTCACAACTCTCTATTATTCCAATATCGTAAAGCGCGGAAAGAATGAACACCTATATCTTTCCGTACGAGCTCTGATTTCCCTTATTTTATCGTGGTGATCGTTCCTCCCTATGCAGGTCGGTGTAAAAAAAAAAAAAAAAAAAAAAAAAAAAAAAAAAAAAAATTGCATTCGGAGGAGAAAGTTGGTGATTGGAATTTCGTGAGAAGATTCCGTCACAACGGAAAACGCCTTTCTCTTAATGGTTTCCAGTATCATTTCTGTGACACTCTGTCCCATATTTGGCGATAATACAAAACGTGCAGCCTTTCTTTGAACTTTTTGTATGTACTCCGACAGTCCTATCTGGTAAGGATCCCACACCGCGCAGCAGTATTCTAAAAGGGGACGGACAAGCGTAGTGTAGGCAGTCTCCTTAGTAGGTCTGTTACATTTTCTGAGTGTCCTGCCAATAAAACGCAGCAGGGGTTCCCGGGTTCGATTCCCGGTGGGGTCAGGGATTTTCTCTGCCTCGTGATGACTGGGTATTGTGTGATGTCCTTAGGTTAGTTAGGTTTAAGTAGTTCTAAGTTCTAGGGGACTGATGACTATAGATGTTAAGTCCCATAGTGCTCAGAGCCATTTGAGCCATTTGAATAAAACGCAGTCTTTGGTAAGCCTTCCCCACAACATTTTCTATGTGTTCCTTCCAATTTAAGTTGTTCGTAACTGTAATACATAGGTATTTAGTTGAATTTACGGCTTTTAGATTAGACTGATTTATCGAGTAACCGAAGTTTAACGAGTTCCTTTTAGCACTCATGTGGATGAGCTCACACTTTTCATTATTTAGGGTCACCTGCCACTTTTCGCACCATTCACATATTTTTTTCTAAATCGTTTTGCAGGTTGGCTTGATCTTCTGATGTTAGAAGTACAAAACAATGGGGGTATTATGTTTGCTAATTTCAGCAGGAAGTCACAGCAAGATTTCGATTTTCTTCTTAGGAAACGGAAAATTTATGTTTCTACGCAAGATACCTTTACTCGTAAAGCAATTTCTGCTGCGATTGGGGATGATAACAGGCGACTTCTGTACCAACCTCAGCTGTTTATTCAGCATTCATAAAATAAGCATTTCAGTGACTAATACTTAGGGGAGCCTCTTAGTTGTTACGTGAAGCTTAATCACCTTTCAGTACTTCATTTGTACGTCATTCTATAAAATAGTTGTTTACACAGATTCACTCTAAAGATATTGTAAATAAACATCCGCTGAGTCGACAAATTCGGGAAACTCATAGACCACCTCAATGCACTAGAAAGGAAATCGTGTTTTCCAAATTTTCATTTTTGACAAGCTCAATGTCCTTCATTTTAGTTTCTAGTAGTTTGTTGAGAAGCTCCTCCGGTCTCATCATTTTGTTCTGATATCAGGATCCTCAGTTGTTCTGCTATTAAACCATCACAGTCTGAATGATGGTCCAAAGCTTTCACCCGCAATTTTCATAAATTTTGTAGGCTTCTTCTTCTTGTTCTTTGTTTTCCTACTTGGAGACTTAGCTTATGCTTTAGAGTAATATCACAGATTTTTACTCCTCGCCAATTGAAGCTAATAGTTCCAGCTCAGAGCATTACATTTCGCATTTTTATTCAAGCAATCCTTAGACACTGTGTATCACATGACGTCTCCTTGTCTGTAATCAACCATAAATTTCAGCGTGCTCTGTTTGTGGTCAACAGACAGCACTGCACCGATATCGCCTTAAAACAGAACCTCCACACTCTACACAACGAAACAAACGTGGCCCCAGTTGCCTATCGTGTAGTAAACAACGGAACAGACTTCCACCGCAATGGTGAAGCAATGGCCTATGACGCATGTCCGCCAGGTCGAACAAATAAAGCATTCACAAATACGCGTAGATGATTGCGCTGTTGGAAAGGTAAGCGCATGCGCAAACAGAGAAAATTCATCTTGTGGAAGCGCTGCCTGCAGTACAGAAGCACCGGCTTCCGCCTGTCGTGGTGCGATGCGGCGGAGCTAATCGCAGGAAGCTGTGCTGACGACACGGACGGCCACACACGGCGCCGCCGTGCTCCAGTCATTATGGGGTCGGCTTCGCAGGCCTTCTAGTCACGGTATGCTGCAGCCGGGCCGGCGCGCATACATATGCAATCCCGCGTGGCTGCTTCAATGGCGGCGGCGAGTTGCGTCCGGCCATACTTAGCAATTAGCGTCTCTCACAGGCTCTCACACATGGTAAGCAGGTGCGCCTAAAAGCGGAAGTGGTTACACACACAGTAAGCACCTCTGCCACCGGCCACCGACCTATGGTGCAAGCACCGCAGGGAACCACTAACTTACGACACTTTGTCGCCGGCAACTTTGGTAAGGCACTTGCAATAACGGTTTCTACAGAACACTTCAGTTTTATAACTGGTGGTTATACGCTGAAGCGCCAAAGAAACTGGTATAGGCATATGCATTCAAGTAGGCAATATATAAACAGCCAGAATACGGCGCTGTGGTCGGCAACGCTTATATGAGACAACAAGTCTCTGACACACTTGTTAGATCAGTTACTGCTGCTACAATGGCAGGTTATCAAGATTTAAGTGAGTCTGAACATGGTGTTATAGTCGGCGCACGAGCGATGGGATACAGCATCTCCGAGATAAGGTGAAGTGGATATTTGCCCGTACCACCACTTCACGAAAGTACCGTGAATATCAGGAATCCGGTAAAACATTAAATGTCCGACATCGCTGCGGCCACAAAAGCGTCCTGCAAGAACGGGACCAACGACGACTGAAGAGAATCGTTCAACGTGACAAAAGTGTAACCCTTCCGCAAATTGCTGCAATTTTCATTGCTGCGCGATCAACAAGCGTCAGCATGCGAACCATTCAACGAAAGATCATCGATACGGGCTTTCGGATCCGAAGGCACACGTGTACCGTCGATGACTGCACGACACAAAGATTTACGCCTCTCCTGGGCCCGTCAGCACCGACATAGGATAGTTAATTACTGAAACCATGTTGCTTGGTCAGACGAGTCTCGCTTCAAATTGTATCGAGTGGATGGACGTGAACGGATGTGGAGACAACCTCATGAGTCCATGCACCCTGCATGTCAACAGGGGACAGTTCAAGCTAGTGAAGGCTCTGTAATTGTTTGGCATGTGTGCAGTTCGAGTGATATGGGACCCGAGATACGTCTAGATACTAATCTGGCAGGTGATACGTATGTAAGCATCCTGTCTGATCACCTGCATCCATTCATGTTCATTGTGCATTCCGACGAACTTGTGTAAGTCCTGGAGGACAATGCATTCACGTCCACTGTGCATTCCGATGGGATGTCCAGGAGAATAATGCGTCTAACACTATTCTGACAGGTGATACGTATGTAAGCATCCTGTCTGGTCAGTGCATCCACTCATGTCCATTATGCATTCCGACAAACTTGGACAATTCCAGCAGGACGACGAGACACTCCACACGTCCATAATTGCTACAGAGTGGCTACGGAAACACTCCTCTGAGTTTAAACACTCACACTGCCCACCAAATTCTCCAGATACGAACATTATTGAGCATATGGCTTGCAACGTGCTGTTCAGAAGAGATCTCCACTCTCTTTTACGGATTTATGGCCAGCCCTGCACGATTCATGGTATCAATTCCCTCCAGCACTACTTCAGATATTAGTCGAGTCCATGCCATGTGTTGCCGCACTTCTGAGTGCTCGCGCGGCCCTACACAGTATTATTCAGTTGTACAAGTTTCTTTGGCTCTTCTGTGTAATTAAAGTGTAGCTATCTACAAAGGTCCAGTGTAAGCTGTAATTATTAATTATTGTACAGCAGCATAACGTGGTAGACATTCTAATCTATCAACGCAGAATCAATTTACGCTGGAAAGAGAGTTGTTTCCAATTTTGTCCACCAGGTGTAAATGTGGCGCTGTGAATGCAAGACAGACCTATAGAAATATTTCCATATTCACTCGTCTCCAAAATTAAAGATACAAACGGAGATTTTGCATGGTTGCGTTTATTTTGCCACAAAACAGTATAAACAGACGATAGCAAAGCAGAAACAATGTAAAGAATGCAGAACTCAAACAGCTGCAACACCCATTACAGCATACAAGATGTTCTTCCTTTTTTTCAACTTAACAGATTTTCACACACATTGCGACAGCTGATTAAAGTGCTCACTACGGGGTGTGACTGCCTTTGGCAACAATACAGGCCTGTGAACGACGCAGCATGCTGTGGATAACGTCATCAATGTCATGTTTAGGCAATAACGCCCATGCTTCTATCGGAGCTGCTCACAAGTGCTCGGGAGTTATTGGTGGATGTTGGGGTCATGCAAGCCGTCTCCCTAGTGCATCCCAGACATGCTCAGTTGGATTCAAATTGGGAGATCTGGGAATCAGTCGAGAGTCACTCTCTGTACCATATCGGAACTCATCTGTGAAAAGAATATTGACCCACTCTTCGACCGTTCAGGTAGCATGTTGACGACTCCACTCTACACGTTTCTTCTGTGAAGACGCGTCAGATGCACCCATACAGCAGATCTCTGACAATAAATGCCAATCTGCCAGAGCATTCTGTATACCGTTTGCCTCGATACAAAACGTCGAGTCAATGCTACGAGTTGGTACGCAGTACTAAGCCCGTACCGTCGTCCCCTTACTGCCAAATAACGGTCCTCTCTCCCTGATGTCACACGTGGTGGCCCTTCCCTGGTCGTGTGGATACAGTTTCCGTCTCTATAAACTGTCGTCATATCCGAGAAACAACAGAACGATTCACACTAAGCGGTCGGTCCGTATCAGTTTGCCAGTGTGTTGCTTCCGTTCTTTCTATGGACCTCGAACGTAGAGTGTCTGGTTGCGCGTATTCTCTGCTCCATACTGCGCGCCCTCTGCGACTCTCGATGTGGGACTAACAGGCCAACACTAGCCAGTTCCATAGGTGCCCTGACGTCATCGTTGGCTTGATTTTCCGCTGAGCTAAATGCCACCTTCCGTGCATGGCACGATCGTAGGGACATCTGCTGACAGTTTATGTGATTATATCGCCAATTAAACACAAGACGGGGAAGTAGTGGTTTGTTGCCTTATTTTTGGAAACCAGTGTATTAGGAATGTGACATGGGCGGTGAAGGTCAAACAAGTGTTAAGGGCATAATGTTCATTCTGTCACTAATTGCCGCTTACATTTTTTTTTTTTCAGTCTGAGCTCTGGAGACGTCGACGAGATGTTGCATCCGTGAAACGACGTGACCAACAGTTGTACGCAGCAGTTTCGGCGAATTATGAGCAACGTGCTCTGTATACTGGCCTTCAGATGGTGTAGAAACCGAACGTGTCCATGGCAAATGTGTTCTTTTAGATAACCCGGAGCTGATTTCGCAGTCGATACATCCGAAAAACCTCTGGAGAAGTTGCATTAAGCAGATGTGTCAGTGGACGACATCACGTGTTGCCCCATGTTGCATGAAAACAGTGGTGTCCGCACAATTGCTATTTTCCAAAGCAGGAATTGCACGCTAAACAAGGAAGACTCGATAACGTGCAGACGTTACGGTACACCCGATAGACCCTATAGATGTACTCTCTTCATAGTAAAACGGACTGAGAATAAAGGTGCTTGTGAATCCACAGTGCAATTGTTCGTCACGCACAGTACGCGGTTTAACAGTACCCCTAACTCGGCAGTTCTGAGTATTAACTGCATCCTGTAATGTAAAATGTGTCTCGCCACTCCACGCCATATTGCACGGCCACATGTCGTCAACTCGATCCGTGCCAGAAACCGTAGAGCAAATTCAGAACGTTAGTGCGGAACATGAAGTTTCAGTAGCTACACCGTCTCAGTCTTGTACGAGTATCATTGTACAATAGACCGCAAAACCTTCTGTAGTGTTGTTCATGGAATGGACAATTCTCGTGACACTGCAGGAGCCGTAGCGCTCTACGGGGCACAACCTCCATGATCGGTTACAGCAACAGCAACCTCGTCAATAACTTCCACCAAGATAGGACGCATTCGTCTTTTCGAATTTCATTACCATTTTCTTTAAACCATTTAATGACGTCAGTGACACCCTCTCAATGCAGCACAGTAAATGCTGCCGTTCACATAGCTTCCTTAAAAACGCAAGGCCTCTGTTCTCAGTAAGCATTCTGTTCACTCACTTGCCAAATTACAGTGTTAATGTCATACCGTCATCAGAATAGTATACATCGCCAGATCAGCACCTGCCCGGCCAGAATTGGAATTAATTTTTTTCCAGCGTAAATCGGTCCCGCATTAACGCATTAGCATCTCCACCAAGGTTTCCTACCACATGATGGTTACAGCTCACAGGCACCTCCGCGATGAGCTGCACTTTAATTATAAGCACCGTTATGTACCGGATTGAGAAAGTAAGAAAGATGATTGCGATTTAATGCCCACTCGAGATCGTTATATCGCAAAACTGCGCTATCGTCCATGCTCATGCGTGGCGCGCGGATAGCTAAGACGCCTTCGAAACAGAACAGTTTCTGTTTGTTCCAACTTCGCCAACACGAAACTATTAGTTGCGTGTAGTTTGAGGTTACGTGTCGTGTCAAGAGCGTGTTAGCAAAGTCAGACGTGAAGTGGGGAAAGGAGCAAATTGTTCGCTTCTTGGACATCTATTATATGCGTGTGTGTTTGCGGGAATTCAATAAAGTTGACTACAACACAAAGCACCGTCGTGCTGCTGCATTTGATTCCGTCTTACGCGACCGGTACATGGATGGATTAATGATATATGAAATATAGCCAAAGTTCATTCCATTAGAAAACAAAAAAAAAAAATTATTTACGAGAAATACCAATTCGTAAAAAATGTGGCTGTGGACCAAAACCTGTGTACTGAATTTCATACTTACGAACAACTATGCCGCACAACATGGTAATGACTGAGTTACTGTGGCTATAGAACGTGATACTACAGTAGACACCATAGCAGGGCTTGAGTCTTTCAGCACTCGAGAAATTATTGCTTATCGGACATTTCAGATTTGTAAAGTGTACAACAGAGATATCGGTACATATTATTACATGTCTGCAATGCCGTTGGTAATTAGAACCAGGAATCATCGGAAAATAAACGAGTTCGAGTCTGTGTCGGAATGGGTGAAAGGTCCTCTTAATTGTAGCAAGATTAAAAAGAAAAATGTGGCTGTGGGCCACAAATCTGGTAAGCTCAAATTCTTTATCCAGTATTTACTTATATCATATCACAGCAATGCTTCACTTTCACAAGTTGTAGCCTTGACATCAGAATTAGAACACATTGGTCACTTTTTGATTTCGGAACACGAAATACATTCTGTAGAGACGAATACGAATCCCCACTTTCCAAAATAATGTTATATGTTTTTAATTTCATATCCGGAGAGAATGTTTCACACATTATAGTGTCAGTCTTCGTTATCACATATTAGCTTTGTTGAGAAGAAACAATAACTGTTCAGATCTATCCAGGTGGCGTCCTTAGGCGGCTGAGACAATTTCTAGGACCTTTCACCATCATTTATTTCAGCTAGGACTCTCTCTCTCTCTCTCTCTCTCTCTCTCTATCTCTTTCTTTTTTAACTGAATCAGGAATCGTAACACGTTTCTTTCTTCTTTTTTGTGCAGCGACTTCATGCTGAGCAGTATTTATTCTCTCATTACTCCTGCACCTACCGAAACATTCGTTCCATATACAATTCCTACTCACTAAAAGCGACGAAACACCTACAGCGTACATTGGTGTCATTGTATCTGCAGTCATATACAAACCTTTTCCACGAAATTGTGTTCAGAAAACTTGTTACACAACCTACTGTCGAGGTATAAACTTGCTGTTCGGCCGTCTAGGCCCACAGCCAGTCCTGGCTCAATCGTTGTTTGTTATTTTCATTGGCGAACGCAGTCGGTTCATTTGAAATAGGTCCCGCTATATACCTTGTGGCAGCTAAGCCAGTCCCCTTAGTGGGGCTAATTCTACCCCCTCCCGACCGCAAACCACGATTGGAAACATCGATGAGAGTGAGTGTTTACGTCAGGTCTAGTCACGAGCTCAGATAATCTAATATATAAGCCGACTACTCATTAAATAAGGAACACGCCTTCAGGTGTCGGGCTGGTACATATCCGCACACTATATCTATTTATCGCTTGCTCCTTTGTCCCGCATTTTTACGCGGGGTTGGCGTGGTTAAATCTGATTTGGCATGTTAAGTTGAAGCGGTGGCCGGATGCCCTTCCTGCTGCCCCCCCCCCCCCCCCCCCCCCCCCCCGGGACGGAATCAGAGTACCCCATCTGTCTGCGTCTAGTGAAAATCATGGAAAAGGGCGGATGTGTTTCAGATGTCTGTGAGTCGTGGAACTGAGGAGGGACGTGGGGACCAATCCGGTATTCACCTAGAAGGATGTGGAAAACCGCCTAAAAACCACATCCAGGCTGGCCGGCACACCAGCCCTCGTCGTTAATCCGTCGGACGGATTCGATCCGGGGCCGGCGCGCCTACCCGAGTCCAGGAAGCAACGCTTTAGCGCTCTAAGGCTAACCTGGCGGGTGTTACATATCCGCACACTAAGGTGACAAAAGTCACGGGACAGAAGTACGCACATGGACAGATGGCGGGAGTATTGCGTACATAAGGTATAAAGAGACAGTGAATTGGCGGAGCTGTCATTTCTACACAGGTGATTCAAGTGAATATACGTATTTCCGACCTGATTGGGGCCGTACGACGGGATTTAACGAACTTTGAAGGTGAAAAGGTGATTGGAGATAGACGTATGGCGCATTCTATTTCTGAAATCGTTAGGGAGTTCAATATTCCTAGATCCACAGTGTGAAGAGGATGCCGAGAATAGCGAATTTCAGGTATTACCTCTCCACACTGACAACGATCTTCTCTTAACGACAGAGAGCAGCTGCGTTTCCGTAGAGGTGTCAGTACTAAAATACGAGCAACACTCCATAAAATAACTGCAGAAATCAACGAAGGACGTAAAACAAACTTATCCGTTAGGACAGCGTTGTGAAATTTGGCGTTAATGGGTAATGGCAGCAGACGACCGACGCGAGTGCGTTTGCTAACAGCATGAGATCGCCTGCAGCGCCTCTTCTGGGCTCGTGGCCTTATCGGTTGGCCTAGGCGACGGTAAAACCGTGGCCTGGTCTTATGAGTGCCATTTTTCAGTTGGTAAGAGCTGATGGCAGGTTTCGAGTACGGTACAGACGGCACGAAGCCATGGACACAAGCTATCAACAAGGCACTGTGCAAGCTGGTGGTGTCTCTATAATGGTGTCGGTTGTGCTTACATGGAATGGACTGTGTGGGTCCCCTGGTCCAACTCAACCGATCATTGTCTGGAAATTGTTATGGTTTGGGCTACTTGGACACCATTTGCAGCCACTCATGGACGTCATGTTTCCAAACAGCGACGGAACTTTTGTGGAGAACAATGCGCCATGTCACCGCGCCACAGTCGTTCATGATTGGTTTGAAGAAGATTCAAGACAATTCAAGCGAATAATTTGGCCACCCAGATAGCCCGCTATGAAGCCAGTAGAATAGTTATGGGAGTTAATCGACAGACCAGATCGTGCACAGCATCCTCCATCCACAATACTTCTGCAATTATGGGTGCCTATAGTTGGAGTATGGCTCAATATTTCTGCAGGGGACTTTCAACGACTTGTCGAATCCATGTCACCTCCAATTGCTGCACTCCGCCTGCCAAAAGGAGGTCCGACACGATATTAGCAGGTATCCCACGACTTTTTTCATCTCTGTCTACCGAGTGAGGTGGCGCAGTGGTTATGACACTGGACTCGCATCCATGATTTCTCTGTCGCCTCAGACAAACGTCGGGATGGTTCCTTGGAAAGAGCACGGCCGTCTCCTTCCCTTCCCCGAATCAACCAATCAACCAAACATCTGCGTGTGTGCTACACATCTAACCAGGGGCACAATGTGACTTGCAGGTTGCCTATTTAACTGCTTCCAGGGGCAGTAAATATTTCGCTGTCCATATTACGTTTAGTTACTGACCGAATTAAAAATTTTCAAATGCTGTCATAATCTACTCATTAGGACGTTTACATGTAAAGGTTTAACACAATCAGTAAAGATTCAGAAACTGTGCGTATGTCTTGAGAGAACGTAACTCACTGTACGCAGATTATGCATCTATATTCGAACAGTATTTAATAATGAAGGAACTTAGCAACTATCAACATACTTTAAACGTAATTTCAGATATTTCTAAACATTTTATCGCTTGCATCCCCACAAATTGATGAAAAGAAAACGTTTTACCTTTTACCAAATGCTCTTTATTCGTGTGCTAAAACTGCAGCATCCTGAAGGACATTTTGATTTATTATTACTTCACCTCCAACTACAGTCGATGCCTTTTTTGTAGACAATGTCCACGTATACCACTGAAGATACGTACAAAATTGCATCATAGTAGGTTTTACATGCTCGACAGCAAATTTTAACATATAACCCCATTTGTTTTATACGACTATGTTCGATTCTCAGACAAATCCAGTTTGGGGAGTTTACTGGATCGAACTGTTTGCACGTCCACCTCGCCAGCTGCACGATCAGCACGGCGCATTGCTAAGCGAAGGGACCCGGATTCGACTCCCGGTCAGCTCGAAGATTTTCTCCGCTCGGGATCAGGGTGGTGTGTTGTCCTCACGTTAGTGTCGTCATGGCTGTCGTTATTACTGAGATGGCTGAATGGTGCATGTAGTAATACTGGTCTGGTTATGGCTTTATGTACTCTTACTTTATTGGAAAATGGCTCTGAGCACTATGGGACTTAACAGCGGAGATCGTCAGTCCCCTACAACTTAGAACTACTTAAACCTAACTAACCTAAGGACATCACACACATCCATGCCGGAGGCAGGATTCGAACCTGCGAGCGTAGCGGTCGCGCGGTTCCAGACTGAAGCGCCTGGAACCGCTCGGCCACACCGGCCGGCAATAAGTTGGGAAAAAAACGGTTTGCATTGAAGTGATTTCACGTAACTCAATTTCCACGAATTTCAACACCATCGTTCTGTCCATCTTAATGTACTTAATGATTTTGAAAATGATAACGCCTTGTCACAGGCATCAAAAATCGTTCATATGTTTACTACTCGTACATTGGCATTTTGGTAAACATTTAGACAAGAACATACTGCTTTGCTTCAAGGCGGATCCTACATCCTGTATTGTGCTTTTCAGGCAAACAGGGACCAATGGAAGAGTTTCAAGATAAAATGACATACTATTCTATTTTGTAGGCAACGGTCTTGCTGCAATGGCTACACCGGTTCCCGTGAGATCCGCGAAGTTAAGCGCTGTCGGGCGTGGTCGGCACTTGGATGGGTGACCATCCAGGCCGCCATGCGCTGTTGCCATTTTTCGGGGTGAAGTCAGCCTCGTGATGCCTATTGAGGAGCTACTAGACCGAATAGTAGCGGCTTCAGACAAGAATACTGTGGTGTCACCGCCAGACACCACACTTGCTAGGTGGTAGCTTAAATCGGCCGCGGTCCATTTAGTACATGTCGGACCCGCGTGTCGCCACTGTGATCGCAGACCTAGCGCCACCACCAAGGCAGGTCTCGTGATACGAGAGAGGACTCGCCCCAGTTGTACGAGAACCTAGCTACCGACCAGTTGTACGAGAACCTAGCTACCGACCAGATGTACGAAGCCTTTCTCTCTCATTAGCCGAGAGACAGAATAGCCATC
This sequence comes from Schistocerca serialis cubense, assembly GCF_023864345.2. Lineage (NCBI taxonomy): Eukaryota > Metazoa > Arthropoda > Insecta > Orthoptera > Acrididae > Schistocerca > Schistocerca serialis. Next base: position 547,450,352 of record NC_064644.1, read on the forward strand.
AGCTAAGTTAATGGCTACGAACTATCAAGGCGCCATTTGTATCAGTGCCTATAGCTTACGAGTATTCAAGAGAGATGTATGCCAAGGACTAATAAAAAGATAAGTAATAAGCATCTACATACTTTTCTTCTTATTCATTTATAAGTTCTCATGTTCCAGACTTCACGCCCGTCTGCGTTAGCCTTGCGTGCCCTATCGGCTACAGCGTTAGTCTAGCTTGCCTTTTCAGCCATCTCAACTTCACGGTGTCGGCCCAGCTACCGACACAACATTGGCGACGAGCAAAAGAGTTTGTATTAATTCGTTTGTGTCATGGCTTCGCCACATTCTCCGGATGTACTGTCCGAATTTTATCGCTTGCAGAATCAGCAGACGCAGGCGTTACTGGATGCCCTTGGACAGCTCGTCCAGGGTCAACGTACCATTCAAACCGATGCGGCCGCCGCCGCTTCTTCGCTACCGCTGCCACTAAACGCTGTTGCACCTCCCTTTCGACCATACGTGGCAGCCGATGAGACCTGGCACGAGTGGTCTCGCCAGTTCAACTTTCATCTAGCAGCCTACAGAATTCAAGGTAAAGAGCGGCAGCCGTTTTTGCTTTCTTGTGTCGGTGTGTCCACATACCGTGTGATAGTGAAATTGTTTCCCCGACGCGACGTAGCAACTCTGTCCTACGAGGAAATTTTGTCTGCATTAGATGCCTATTTCAAAGAAACAGTTAATGTGGTTGCAAAACGGTATACGTTCTTTCGTACAAAACGTACGGCCGGTCAAACTAATAGGGAGTGGGTAGCAACATTGCAAGGACTTACTAGGGACTGTGCCTTTGAATGTGACTGTGGTCTTTCTTATTCAGATACAATGGTGCGTGATGCAATTGCACAGAACGTTTCTGATGTTCGCATACGGGAGCAAATTTTGAAACTAGTTAATCCCTCCCTTCAACAAGTAATAGACATATTGGATAGACAGGACACACTTGACTGTGCTCAGGAATCTTTTGACACTTCGCCAGCCGTGTGTAACATTAACCGGCCCGCTGGACGCGCTGCGCGGCCCGGTAACCGGGCCTCGCGCACGTCCGCACAACTGCCATCGCACCAACAAACGCAGCTGCCGCCGCGCGCTAAGCCACGTGTGCCGCGCCAGCCCACAAATGTAGTGAAATCATGCCCGCGGTGTGCTACTAGACATTCGCGTGAACATTGCCCGTCACGCCAAGCTATTTGCTTTTTCTGCAATAAGAAAGGACATGTTCAAAGTGTTTGCCAGAAAAAGCTCAGATCAGACAATCACAATCATTCCAGGCCCTTTGCTTCGCGCCGGAATCGAACCAAGGACACTCAGGCTCGTGGACCTTCGCCTATGGACATTCATGTCGTTAATTCCGCTTCGTCCAGTGACACTTTCTCTAACAGTAACTGTGATCGTCCCACAAAAACTGTGCGTCGACGTCGCCGGAAATCACGTCAATTAGCAAGTGATTCTGTACCAGTGTCTGTTCCAATTGCACAAAACAGTCGCTCTTGTCGTCAGCAGGACAATAAACTTTTTGTGGACTTAGACTTTGAAGGCAAAGTGATACCATTCCAGCTCGATACCGGAGCTGCAGTTTCATTGCTCAATCATGACACGTACAAACAACTGGGCAAACCTCCGTTGCGTTCCGCAAATGTTAAGCTAACTACATATTCCGGACAGACAATTCCTGTGTTAGGACAGTGCAGCCTTCTTGCAACATACAAGGGACAAACAAAACTTGTGTCATTTTACGTTCTTCGTTCTTCTTCTGCAGTGAACTTGTTTGGTCTAGACTTGTTTCAGTTGTTTAACATGTCTATTGTAAATCAGGTCCTATCAGTGAATCAGACTGTGCCTACAGACAGTGTTTCTCGGCTGTGTGACGAATTTGCAGAAATTTTGCACCGGGCTTAGGTTGCGCTAAAAACTATGAAGCACATTTAGAACTGAAGGTAAACGCGCAACCGAAATTTTACAGGGCGCGCAATGTTCCCCACGCATTGCGTGATGAGGTCGCAAGAACGTTACACGATCTCGAATCACAGGGTGTAATTGAACGTGTGCAAGCTTCTCTCTGGGCCTCACCCTTAGTAATTTTGCCAAAACCTTCCGGAAAATTGAGACTTTGCGTGGACTTCAAGGCCACAGTGAATCCACAGCTAGTGACTGCTACTTTTCCTTTGCCCCGCCCGGAAGATCTTTTTGCTAAACTGTGCCCGGGAAAATATTTTTCGAAGTTGGACCTAGCCGATGCGTACTTGCAAATACCGGTGGACGACGAATCCCAGCGCGTATTGGTGGTTAACACGCATCTTGGATTGTACCGCTTCAAAAGACTGCCATTCGGGTGTGCATCCGCCCCTGCCTTGTTTCAGCAATATTTACAAACTATTTGTGCGTCGGTCCCTACTGCAGCAAACTATCTGGACGATATAGTGATCTCCGGACAGACAGAAGAAGATCATCTTGCGAACTTACGAACATTATTTCAGGTCTTGCGGCAAAATGGTCTTCGCTTGAGGAAGGACAAATGTGTGTTTTTTGCTCGTGACTTACCATACCTGGGACATGTCATTAATGCCCAAGGCATACATCCGAGTCCAGAGCACCTCCGTGCCATACAAGAATTGCCTTCCCCTCAAAATGTGAAACAGCTACAGAGTGTGTTGGGTAAAATTAATTATTATCATCGCTTTCTGCGCAATGCCTCTTCTATTTCAGCTCCGCTTCATCGCTTACGCCGTAAAGGTGTTCCGTTCGTCTGGACGACGAAATGTGAACGCGCCTTTCGCCAGTTGAAATCGGCGTTGCTTTCTAATACTTGCCTTACGCCATTCGATCCCCAGAAACCCCTTTTGTTGATGGTAGATGCATCGGATTTCGGGATCGGTGCTGTGCTTGCGCACAAAGTTGGCTCCCATGATCGCCCTATTGCCTTTGCGTCCAAATTGCTCTCGTCTGCGCAAAGAAATTTTTCACAGATAGAGAAAGAAGCTTTGGCTCTCGTGTTTGGTGTTACTAAGTTCCATGATTTCTTGTATGGTCGTCCCTTTACCATCATCACAGACCACAAACCTTTGACATCGCTTTTTCATCCGACCAAGCCTGTACCTCCACGTACAGCGCAGAAATTCATTCGCTGGTCTATTTTCCTCTCGCAGTACCGCTACGATATCTTGTATCGGTCCACTGCTAAGCACGGCAACGCCGATGCGTTGTCCCGTTTGCCTGTTGCTGAGGATAAAGCATTCGATTCTTCCGAACTTGCTTGCATGTTCATTGATTCGGAAACCGATGAAGTGGTCGAATCGTTACCGATTGATTTTCGTCGTGTCGCTACAGCCACAGCTGCTGACCCTGTCCTTGCTACTGTTTTACGTTTTGTTACTACGCAATGGCCTTTGTCAAAGTCTCGGATCGAGGATCCGTTGGTTCGCCGATTTTTTGCTCACAAGGAGAGACTTTTTGTTCGACGTGGTGTTTTGTTGTTGCGTTCTGATAATGATCAGTCCAGAGTCGTGGTCCCACGTTCGTTACAGTCCCCTGTTTTACGGCTTCTTCACCAAGGACATTGGGGTATAGTGCGAACGAAACAACTTGCTCGTCAGCACTGTATTTGGTTTGGAATCGATGCTGCGATTACGAATATGTGTTCTTCGTGCCCGGCGTGTGCCGAACAACAGTCCGCACCGCCGCGGAAAGTCTTTGCGTGGCCAAAAGCCACTTCCCCCTGGCAACGCTTGCACATTGATTTTGCTGGTCCATTCTGGAATGCTCGATGGTTGGTTCTGGTCGACGCCTTCAGTAATTTTCCTTTTGTTGTCCGGATGTCTTCCACGACGTCCTCCGCCACCATCCAGGCGTTGTCTGCTATCTTTTGCATTGAAGGTCTTCCGCAGACTATTGTTTCCGACAATGGCCCACAATTCATGTCCGCAGAATTTCAGTCATTCTGCCAGGCCAATGGTATTCAACATCTGACATCCGCGCCGTTTTCGCCTCAGTCCAACGGTGCCGCTGAACGATTGGTCCGGACTTTCAAGTCACAGATGTTGAAATTGAAAGAGTCGCATTCTCGGGAGGCCGCATTGTTGCTCTTTTTGTCTTCGTATCGCTCTCAGCCCCGAGATGGTCGCTCGCCGGCTGAGTTGCTCCACGGTCGTCCTCATCGCACCTTGATGTCTTTGCTGCATCCGCCGCATCAGGTTCCTGTGCAGCGGCAGACTCCTGCTTTTGCTCCAGGCGACGTTGTATTTTATCGCAACTATCGAGGTTCACGGCGTTGGCTCGCAGGGCGCATTCTTCGCTGCCTCGGCCGCGCGATGTATTTGGTTTTGGGGGCCTCTGGTGAGGTGCGTCGGCATCTCAATCAGCTGCGCCTCTGTCGTCGCTCGGGTTCTGCCGCTCCCCGTCTGCTTTCAGCGACGGTGCCGTCCGGTCAGCGCCCCGGGGACCCATCTACTGGCTCGCCTCATCCCCAGGTGTTACCGACGATGCCTTCCATTTTGCCCCATGGCGACGCGCCGCCGCCGCCGCAGCAGCAGCAGCAGCCGCCGCCGCCGCCGCTTGTTCTCCCGCCGGCGCCGCCCGCATTCGACGCTTCGTTGCAGCCGCCAAGCGCCTCCCAGGGTCACGCGCCGCCGATCGCTTCCCGTGACCAGCTGTCCTCCGCCATGGAACTCCCGCCCGCTCCGGACCACATGACGTCATCGCGCGTCGGCTACCCCGACGCAATGGAGGTTGACCCTTCGGTCCCTCCTGTCTCTTTACGGGCGCATACACCGCATGTTGACGTGCACCCTGGACTCGTTTTTCAGGCGTTTCCTAGCTCCCCTCGGACCGAATGGCCGGGTGCGGGTGGCACAGCCTCGCCTGTTGTTAGGCTCCCCACCTCATAGCATACGTCAACATGTGGTCCTCCCCACGGCGGGCGGAAGCCTTATCACACGACCGTTCGCCGATTTGCGGGGGAGGAATGTGGTGTCACCGCCAGACACCACACTTGCTAGGTGGTAGCTTAAATCGGCCGCGGTCCATTTAGTACATGTCGGACCCGCGTGTCGCCACTGTGATCGCAGACCTAGCGCCACCACCAAGGCAGGTCTCGTGATACGAGAGAGGACTCGCCCCAGTTGTACGAGAACCTAGCTACCGACCAGTTGTACGAGAACCTAGCTACCGACCAGATGTACGAAGCCTTTCTCTCTCATTAGCCGAGAGACAGAATAGCCATCAGCTAAGTTAATGGCTACGAACTAGCAAGGCGCCATTTGTATCAGTGCCTATAGCTTACGAGTATTCAAGAGAGATGTATTCCAAGGACTAATAAAAAGATAAGTAATAAGCATCTACATACTTTTCTTCTTATTCATTTATAAGTTCTCATGTTCCAGACTTCACGCCCGTCTGCGTTAGCCTTGCGTGCCCTATCGGCTGCAGCGTTAGTCTAGCTTGCCTTTTCAGCCATCTCAACTTCACGGTGTCGGCCCAGCTACCGACACAACAAATACCATCTTACGACCGCAAGAGCGGTGTGCTGACCCCATGCCCCTCCTATCCGAATTCTCCACTGAGGATGACACGGCGGTCGGATGGTACCGGTAGGCTACTCGTGGCCTGAAGACGGAGTGCTAGATTCTGTTTTGCGAAACATGAGTGTAAGTTCTGCGTGTGTTAAAAACATTGTTTGAAGCAAACGTGCAGCCTTTTGTCAAATATTATCTCATTTATGACTCTTGGGAAACTGCTGGTGATAAATATTTCTTCGAGGAGTTTCGCTTCTGTAATCTTAAGTTTTATAAGCTTCCAAACGTCTACTGTACACTAATACAGAGTTTTACATGTAAACAAATCCGTATCACTAGCAGAACTGCTATCTAAATTTAAGGGGTAGTCAAATGAAAACCAGCCATGTGCCAAAAAAGTTACTATACTTATTACTCTTCCTCTCCTGGCTCCACAAACCACAGTCGATTTTTGGCCTCGTCAGGTAGCCTCTTCCACGGCATTCTGTCTTCGGCATCTTCTTTCCTTGCTCTCAGTACCTGGAGATCCTTGGTAACCTGGTCTCCCTGTCTCATTTTCAGCCTGCCTAGGCGTCTTGTCCTTCCGGGTTATTCTCTGAGAGTTCTAAATGGTTCAAATGGCTCTGAGCACTATGGGAACTACTTAAACCTAACTAACCTATGGACATCAGACACATCCATGCCCGAAGCAGGATTCGAACCTGCGACCGTAGCAGTCGCGCGGTTCCGGACTGAAGCGCCTAGAACCGCTCGGCTCTGAGACTTCTCTCAGTAAAGATTTTTGCTCTCTTCTACATACGTGGCCAGCCCGTGTTCTTGTCTTGGCCTCCGCAACTATATCTGGTGTAGCTCACTGAGCTCCCTGTTCTTTTTTCTTCGGCGTTCTTCTCCCTCATAGATTTGTCCAAATATATTTCTCAGGATTTTGTTCTCAAAACCTTTTATCTTCCTCTCCCTGAGTTTATCTACTCTCCATATTTCCGCCCCATGTGGTAATACTGGTCTGGTTATGGCTTTATGTACTCTTACTTTGCTTTGTCTTGGAAGTGTTGGAGATGACAGTGGTTTGTTGAGTGAGTATGATGCTCTCGATGTAGCTTTGAACCTCGCCTCTATGTCTTGCTTCTCGTCGACTTGGTGGTTTACTTCTACCACGTCTTCTCATTTTGGATTTTATGTGAAGAAATGTGCGGAAAAACGAGACTACCCTCAAATGTAAAAACTTAGAGATAAGTGTTTCCATCTGTTTCTGGGTAAGGGAACTATCAAAATTGACATCGGTCTCAGCCCTATCCATCACGTAGGAGTGTGACTATTGATAGTTCCTGTACCCAGCAACAGATGGCAAGACATATCTCTAAGATTTTACATCTGAGGTTTAGCCAGTTTTTCCGCGCATGTTTTCATATGTTATTGATGTGCTTTTCAGAGAGAGAGATCAAGTTACATTACTGTTAAACAATCTTTGGTCTTATCGTGGCACAGTCTTTGCCTCTGCGCAGTCTGATACATTCTTAGTTGAAATGTGGTAGGTGACGTACGTATTCTGTAGTTCTGTATTGACTTGTATTTGAAGATAGCAAGGATGAATAACATGTATATACTAGAAAGCGAAATAAAATAAGTTTTGAATAATGTAATTATTTTTTGAAGGGGCGTTTGAGCTAAGACTGCAGTATTCCGCAGCTAGTTTGTCGGAATGATTGCTATCGGCCAATTAACTTGCTCATAACTCAAAGGAAGACCACCCCACATACCTAAGTCATGCATTAACGCATTAATTGATTAAATTGTTCGTTAAGCGTAGCAGTGATCAACCGTATGCTATGTTAGTTCTTTTCTTTTTTTTTTTTTTTTTTTTTTTGGAATATGTACCACATTCTAAAATCGTTGTCTCGGAATATCCTTTCATAGGATTAGATACTCTCCCCATCCCACTATTTATCATTACACATTATCACATTCCACAGTTTGAATATAGCTAGTAAATGTTAATTAGAAATAGAAATCCAGCTTAGCCGCTGCCTGCTGTTGTGTTTCCGAAAAATGTGAAACGATGTTTTCAAGGTGCGAGGTAAGAGGAAATTTTGATTGAGGCCAGATAATTGCTTTGCTTCAGTTGAACATTTAATGTAAAGCTTAGATGTATTTAGACCAGCTGCAGTTCAATTCCAAGTAGGTTCTGTTTAGTCAAACGTTAGCATACGAGTTCGATACAGTTTGTGGGCACATAGTTTTCATAATATGTAGACTTTTATAGAATGGGAGGTAAAGTTGGGCTAAATTTTATACAGAAAAAAATGTGATGGGGAGTTTACATGAAGGTTCTTTGGACTATGCTGCAGATGTTTCGCTGGGAAGCCCTTACATACCCTCCGTACAGTCCCGATCATCTCCCATGCGATTTCCAAATTTTTGGAGCCCTGAAGAAAGACATTTGTGGTTGTCCATTTGCTTTGTGCGAACAGGTACACGCCTGGGTACAACCATGGGTCTGCATAAAATCGCAAACAATTCATTGAATTGCGGTTAATAAACATGAACGAATCTGTGGCCTGAACATCCATAGGAAGAACTCCATAAAATCTGTATTTAAACCTATTTCATTAAGGGACTCTCAGTTTTGTGGCTTTTAGCCACATCATCAGGTGCATATATGAACAACAACATATGACTGAGCCCCTATACATAAAAGTAATACCAGAGTCATAAGAATCTAATTATGAGAATACACAGAAACGCAAATGCACTTAAAAACATAAAAACATGCCACACAGCTTGAGGAAGAGTGTAGAAGGCTCAACCTTTTTAGTAAAAATCGTGATGTCCATAGGGAGCATAGCCAATGAATAATTTATGGTATTAGACATCGATACCGTCCTACGGCGTTTCTAAGTTGGCAACGGAATTCCAAGTTTCCGTCTGACGCCGATACCAGTCGCGAGGACCCATTGGCGCGCGCCTGCTGAGCCACATCCCCAGCTGCTCTGTACCACGAGCGCCCTCTACCGCCACGATGCACGACAGCTGGCAGCAGCCACACAGCCCCGCTTGCACTGGGAGGTTCTTCACTGCGACACAATCATTCATGTGGTATCGATAGCTAGGATGCCACGGCGTAGCTGCCAGTTAAGTTGACACTACGACAACGACGACAGCGCCCTCTAGCAGACGCTGTTCAGCTCAATGAGCACCACTGAAGGGTCAGCCCATTTGATCAAGAGCAGACGGCCGGGACACTTCGCTTCAGCTTCGCACCAACGTACTAAGTTATGTACGCCTCTGTAAATATACATGCATCAGTAAACCACTTTTACTTTCTTGCAGTACCGACGTGTATTACCTTTTCCTGTTCCTACTCTACATCTACATCTGCATCTACATACATACTCCACAATCCACCGTAGGTGCGTGGCGGAGGGTACCTCGTACCACAAGTAGCATCTTCTCTCCCTGTTCCACTCCCAAACAGAACGAGGGAAAAATGACTGGCTAAATGCCTCTGTGCGAGCCCTAATCTCTCTTATCTTATCTTTGTGGTCTTTCCGCGAAATATAAGTTGGCGGCAGTAAAATTTTACTGCAGTCAGACTCAAATGCTGGTTCTCTAAATTTCCTCAGTAGCGATTCACGAAAAGAACGCCTCCTTTCCTCCAGAGACTCCCACCCGAGTTCCTGAAGCATTTCCGTAACACTCACGTGATGATAAAACCTACCAGTAACAAATCTAGCAGCCCAAGGACTCACTTCCTTCATTGGGTCAACCTTTCAGTTTTCAGGAGCAGACCTACGGGCCGCCTTCCAGGCATGATACAAGAGTTCATGCTTAAGTCAGGGAGCCTTATCCTTCCTGACATTGAAAGGTGGACATTCTTTCTTGCTGCATTATTTGTAATGGGTCTATGTTTCCGTGGAGATTAAGTAAATCTTCTGTTAACTGTGTTATCTTGTTTGCTAATTATTTCTGCTCCTGTCTAGCTTTCCTATGACGACAGTTGTCATAACACTATGTTGCCCACCTTTCTTTACCATCGTGTATAAAGTCATACACAAGGTAATTATTCATTGCCTATCTGCTCTACTGTCTATTTTTCATTCCTATAGGACAAACATACAAGTGCCATTTAAAATCATTTAATTTTGCATTCGATTAATTTTTTGTTGAAAGTGGTGTTTGTTAATCCATGAAGTTCAACAAACACCATAATCCATGAATTCCTACCCACTGTATGAGCCCCTGATATAGGTGCATTCCTGGCCACTTGTATTTTTCACAATTTGTTTCTTTTAGGTAATATATGAGGTGGTTGACAGTGGTGGAACCCTCTAGATACTTATTCTTTTTGCTGGTCCGTTCTGGACCGTGTTAATGGGAACCGGATTGTGCGGTCCGAAGCTATATTATGAAAAACCCCACTTCTTTCTCAACTAAAGCTAAGGGTTAACTGCCTCATTAAGCCTTTACACTAAAGAATATGGGATTTATTGAACTGTTGGCTCTCTCACATACGCGACCCGTTGTATTGGCTTCACCGAAATAAACAAGTGGTCCCCTAAAAGCCCTTCAATTTTTGCGTTGGAAACGCTGGAAATTTATTAAGCCTCAAGTTCTGATCTTCACTTCCCTTATTCAAGAACTTAATTTAAAGAGGTTCTGAAAAAGTGAATGTATGACCCTGTATATGGTTTAATATCAGGCACAATCCATATACAGGATCATGATTATGACTATACGAATTCCCCTCGCTATAGATAGCTTTGCCACCCTTGTGTCTGCCTGTGCTCCCACTTTACGCAGCGGGGAGGATCGAAAGAATCAGTTCTACCATCAACTTCTACCATCAACTGAGCAATGTTCTCATCAAGACACCAACTGAAGATAAACTCTTGTTACTAGGCGTCTTCAGAGTCAAAGTCGGAAGAGAGAATCGTTTTAGGGGAACATCACTGGTAATCAAGATGTTGGAAAGTAGCTGCAGTAGCGTAATACATAATCTGCAATGAAAGAAATCGATAATATACGACCACTGTCAGGAAGAACGACAAATATATCGAAGTGGGAGGATATAGGATCGTAACAACTAGTCGGAAATACCTTGAACCACATTTTTTCTAATAATAAGAAATTTTGCACTGAATATAATCCCATGAATCACTGGCTCTGTCCGTCCGATTCCCATGAATCAAAAACAATCCGGTAGTTATAAAATAATAATGGATCCCGCATGGCGACGAGTGCATTTCAACATTAAAGATAGTAAGGATCAGTTTGAGTACATGCTACGTTTCTTACGTTTCCTACGAGTACCCCAGTAGAACTAAAAACGTGTTGAAGACGAGATAATTAAGTTTCTTGTGTGGCTAATCCTCCTTAACTTGACATGTGAAACGCCCTGGAGATGTGTGTTGCCCGCGCTAAGGCACCCACCGCATCTAGATGGAGACGCAGCGGCAGTCAACCGGGTCACACGCAGCCAGTGATCTATCAGTGCGTAAGAAGGCTCCCGCCCTCGGTAAACGTGAAATGCGGTCTCCATTTCCGCCGTGCCCGGTGAACGCGATCGTGGCAGGGGGAGCTCGCAGAAGGCTCGCGTCGCGAATAGCTGCCGCCGCGGGCGCCGCACCGACACGACGAGACGAAAAGACGCCACATACCAATCATTCGCGCATCTCGCTCCAAGGAACAGGAAAATTTCTTTTTCTGTAAGACTCGCTGGTTGCGAGGCGGCGCAAGACGATTTTCCCACAGGTCGAAGCGTGCTCACCGCAAATATCGGCTGAAATTGAGTCTCAACCGATCCGCAGGCAGCGGGTAGCAGAGTCTAGTGTGCCGAATGATCATTCCGTCGGAGATAGTAACATGTTCGGCCGGTACCTTCAGTATCTAGTGGAATCCGGCAAATGCAAATTCAAAACTTTGGTATTAGCCACGTATCTTTTGACATAGCAGCAGTGCAAAAATTTAATCGAGAAAAGTAGGACAGGATTAATTGATAGGGAAGAATCTGCGTGGTTAAACAAACCGCTGGCAGGACTATAACACCGACAACTAGATGTGTGCAGCACATTGCAAATACACCATAGTGACAAAGCTGTATCTCTTCCCCTCCTGCAGGATTGTTTAAACACTCGAACTCTCATGTATAAACCGGTTTAAAACGTAACTTTACAAATGTGTTCTTTGTTAAACATTTGATGTTAAAAATGTAAAATCTTTGTTTCTGGAGAAGAAGCAAAAATGTAGTAAGCGATAAGCTTTCTTTCTCTCCATATTTTGTGAGGGGTATCATAGCGAAAAAAAATTAGAAAAGGTGTGAAACAATGTTTAAAGCTTGTTGGAAGTTGTTGGAAGTCGCTGTTCTCTTCACAAAGAGTTAATGAAAATGGCGTAAGTAATTTGTGCGCAGTGAGCTACACTCCGGCAGTACTTGCACACGGTTTCTTACATTAATATCTCACTTACTGCATTAAACCTAGAACGCAAGACCGTACATCTTAATGAGTAGATAATGACACAATTTCACTTTTTTAAATTCGGTCTATATGTATACAGGGTGGTCCATTGAGCGTGACCGGGCCGAATATCTCACGAAATGAGCGTCAAACAAAAAAACTACAAAGAACGAAACTTGTCTAGCTTGAAGGGGGAAACCAGATGGCGCTATGGTTGTCCCGCTAGATGGCGATGCCATAGGTCAAACGGATATCAAATGCGTTTTTTTAAATAGGAATCACCATTATTACTACATATTCGTGTAGTACGTAAAGAAATATGAATGTTGTAGTTGGACTACTTTTTTCGTTTTGTGATAGATGGTGCTGTAATAGTCACAAACATATGGCTCACAATTTTAGACGAACATTTGGTAACAGGTAGGTTTTTTAAAATCAGAATACAGAATGTAGGTACGTTTGAACATTTTATTTCGGTTGTTCCAACGTGATACATGTAGCTTTGTGAACTTATCATTGCTGAGAACGCATGCTGTTACAGCGTGATTATCTGTAAATACCACATAATACAATAAATGCTCAAAATGATGTCCGTCAACCTCAATGCATTTGGCAATGCGTGAAACAACATTCCTCTCAACAGCGAGTAGTTCGCCTTCCGTAATGTTCGCACATGCATTGACATTGCGCTGATGCATGTAGTCAGGTGTTGTCGGTGGATCACGATAGCAAATATCCTTCAACTTTCCCCACAAAAATAAATCCGGGGACGTCAGATCCGGTGAACCTATGGGCCATGGTATGGTGCTTCGACGACCAATCCACGTGTCATGAAATATGCTATTCAATACCGCTTCAACCGCACGCGAGCTATGTGCCGGACATCCATCATGTTGGAAGTACTCGTACATCGCCATTCTGTCATGCAGTGAAACATCTTGCAGTAACATCGGTAGAACATTACGTAGGAAACCAGCATACATTGCACCATTTAGATTGCCATCGATAAAATGGGGGCCAATTATCCCTCCTCCCATAATGCCGCACCATACATTAACCCGGCAAGGACGCTGATGTTCCACTTGTCGCAGCAATCGTGCATTTTCCGTTACCCAATAGTGCATATCATGCCGGTTTACGTTACCGCTGTTGGTGAATGACGCTTCGTCGCTAAATAGAACGCGTGCAAAAAATCTGTCATCATCCCGTAATGTCCCTTGTGCCCAGTGGCAGAACAGCACACGACATTTAAAGTCGTCACCATGCAATTCCTGGTGCATAGAAATATGATACGATTGCATCCTCAACACCGACGTTTTTGAAATCCCCTATTCTCTCGCAGTGTGTCTGCTACTGATGTGCTGATTAGTCGCGACAGCAGCCAAAACACCTACTTTGGCATAATCATTTGTTGCAGGTCGTGGTTGACGTTTCACATGTGGCTGAACACTTCTTGTTTCATTAAATGACGAAACTACCTGGCGAACGGTCCGGACACTTGGATTATGTCGTCCAGGATACCGAGCAGCATACATAACAAACGCCAGTTGGGCATTTTCAACACAATGGGCATACATCAACACGATATCAACCTTTCCCGCAAATGGTAAACGGTCCATTTTAACACGGGTAATGTAGCAAGAAGCAAATACCGTCCGCACTGGCGGAATGTTACGTGATACCACGTACTTATACGTTTGTGACTATTAGAGCGCCATCTATCACAAAGCGAAAAAAGTGGTCCATCTAAAACATTCATATTTTCTTATTTACTACACGAATATGTAATAAAAAATGGGGTTTCCTATTTAAAAAAACGCAGTTGATATCCGTTTGACCTATGGCAGCACGATCTAGCGGGCCAACCAAAGCGCCATATGGTTTCCCCCTTGAAGCTAGACAAGTTTCGTGCTTTGTAGTTTTTTGTTTGATGCTTATTTTGTGAGATATTTGGGCCTGTCACTGTCAATGGACCAGAGACCACACATCCCCAGCTGCGTGGTTTCATAGAAAATATACATCGAACATGGACTACTTCTGTTTGAAAATAGTTGGCTTAATGAAAATACTGTATGCAGTTGAGTTTAGTGAAAAATGTGCAATTGTCAAAAATCTCATGATTAATAGAAAAGTCCTGCACTAAACAAGAAAACGCGCATTCAATGTTTTTAAGCCTTATGTGCATTATTTATTTACTGTAAATATCCAAATTAACAGAAAACTATTTAATGAACTACGAAGTTACAACCAACTTAGGAAAACAATTTAGTCCATTTAAATCCATAAATTTCACGCACGGCATTCCATAATTCTGGTACCACCCTAAAGTTTACCGACATATGTCTCTTTCTTGGCATGGAAGTGGACAGACAGTCGACTAAGAGTCAAAAAAATAGTCAGCACAATAAGTATTGATTTTTAACTCTACGATATTACAAACCAAACCTTGAGTCATACTGCTTAAAACCTGATGTTATTGCATTATACGCAAACCAGACACAAACATCAGTTCTCCCAAAACAATAAAATTGTTATCTTAATACCGTATGCCACCTCCTCAAGGTTTAACAATAGCCTCAATAAAGGGAGCAAAGGATGCTTAGCGGATGATTTAGTGGGCCAGTTGAGGTAAGGTGTGGTCGTCTTTACGGGAGTATCCATAGCACAACCGCCATGAAGATCAGACGAAAGGGCAACTGCTGGCCATTGACAATTTTGAAATAAACGTTTTGGATCGTATTAATGTAAACCAGATTGTGCGGTCCGAAGCTACATTACGAAAAACCCCAAATTATTGCAGAACCACTTCTATCTGAACTACAACTAAGGGTTAATTGCCTCATTAAGCCTTTACACTGAAGAATCTGGGATTTTGGGAACTGCTGGCTGGCTCACACACGCGACCCTTTCTATTGGCTTCACTGAAATAAACAAGTGGGCACCTAAAAGCCCTTCAATTTTTGTACTTGGGAACGGTAGAAATTTAGGAGGGACTGAAGTTCTGATCTTTAGTTCCCTTATTCAAGAATTTAATTTAAGACAGGTCTGAAACAGTGTATGTATCACCCTGCATGTGGTTTAATATCAGTACTGATCCATATACAGGGTCATGATTATGACTATTCGAATTCCCCTCGCTAGAGGTAGCTTTGCCACCCTTGTGTCTGCCTGTGCCTCCACTTTACGCAGTGAGGACGATAGAAAGAATCAGTTCTGCTGTCAACGTCTACCGTCAACTGAGCAATGTTCTCATCAAGAGACTAACTCTTGTTACTAGGCGTCTTCAATGTCAGAGTCGGAAGAGAGGATCGTTTTTGGGGAAACATCATTGGTAATCTATGTTTTGGAAAGTGCAGTGAAAATTGATCGCTACTTCTAGATCTCTGTGCTGCGCGTGATTTTTTCATCACCAAGAAGCAATTACGCTTACCTAGTCGTTATAAGACCACATGGATGCATCCGCGCTCTCAACACTGGCATCATACTGACTATGTCATCACACGCCAGTGCGACGAGAAATACGGCCATATCACAAAAACAGATCGAAACTTCGATGACTGATGGACTGGTCACAAACTGATTATTAGCCACCTGCGGCTCTTCGTCCATCGTAATCCATGGTCCTACTTCCCAAACACTTCTAGCAGAAAATTCAAAGTCAACGGCCTGTAGAACGAAATTGTTTGCTTCTCTTGCAAGACAAACTTTTGAATCGACTTACCAACTCCCCAGTTGAAAGAACCGATGTTGAACAGGGATGGCCCACATTAAAAAACGCCATCAAGAAGACTGCAGAGGTTGTCATTGGTTTTTAGGCAAAAAAGACTAGTTTGATGACGGCAATGAAGCGATTAAGAAACTTATAAGTGTCAAGCATGATGCTTACCTATATCTTGTTCAAGATCCATTCTCCGTGGAAAAGGAAGCACTCAAGCAGAAATGTCAAACTCAAATAAGAATCGGGAACAACTGGTTGCAACAAAAAACGAAGGAAGTCCAAAATCTGTCAGACGCCAGGGATTGGCGGAGTTCTCATGCTGAAATAAAGTAAATATATGGGCGTGTTCGTTTCTCATCGGGAACCCCGAAAGCCGCCGACGGCGCAGCCATCCTAGCTGACAGTCAGCACATCTTGTATTGCTGGAAGGAGCATTTCAGCTCACTTTTAAAGCATAATTCTATTGCTGCTGACGATTTTGTCCAACATGTCCCACAACACCCATCACAACCTAGCATGGCAGACACATTTCATGAATTCAGCAAAGCTCTAGATGGTATGAAAGCAAGAAAGGCTCTAGGACCTGACAGCATCCTCATACAAAATTAATCATTCAAAGTCGTGGCTTAACTCTAAAAATCAGACACTTCTTCCAGTTTCTTCTAATGTGGGAAACCTGTATGGTGCCAGCTAACATGAAGAACTCTAAAATTGCCACTATCTTTAAAAAGGGTGACCGTAGCATATGTGTTAACTACTGTGGCATGTCCTTGCTCTGTGTTGCTTGTAAAACTTTTTATAGATTTCTGTTGAATCGCCTCCAGGTTCTTTCCGATACTGTAATTCCTGAATCTCCTTGCGGATTTTGCCCTTCCAGTGGAACTATAGATATGACCTACTGTGCACGAGAACTGTAGGAGAAGTGCTTTGCTATACCAGGATGAAAGATCTGACAAAGTACCTATTGCTAATGGACTCAAACAGGGATGTCTAGTCGCGCCAACGTTGTTTGCTCCGTACTTAGCAGCCATGCTTTATGAGAAATCGCCTGTGAGCAACGCAGGAGTAGAACACAAATACAGATCTGACCCAGGGCTATTTAATCAGTCCAGACTGCACTCTAAAAAGTTCACAAGTCTCACTCAGGTAACTGAAACACAGCACGCAGACGACACCGCTTTCCAGCTCACACAACCGCAGAGCTGCAAATGTATGTAAACTGTTTCAGTATTACATATAAACGGTTTCATCTGACCATTATCATCAAAAAACAAAGGTACTAGCACAGCTGGCTTCTGGAACTGCCTTCCCGGACCACATTATCTCTGTTGCTAGCACGCCTTTGAAACAAGCAGATCGCATCATTTATCTAGGAAGTGTACTATCAGCTAACTGCTAGTCGGACGTGGAGAACAGGATGCAAGACGCACTTGTTGCCTTTGGACGTATCCAAAATCGGGTCTCCCTGAATAAAGATCTAACACCATGCACCAGACAGATGATGTATCGAGCAAGTGTACTTTTTACCCCGCTCTATGGCTACGAAACATGGACACTACATCACCGTGATCTTAAGAAGCTAGAGCGCTTCAACGAACAGAAGCTTAGGTACATTACGAGCATCAAATAGAATGATTTCGTATCAAACACTACGGTTGCTGAGAAGGCCAAAATGTATAGTACAAAAGGCACAAAAAAAGTTCAGATGTGTGTGAAATCTTATGGGACTTAACTGCTAAGGTCATCAGTGCTTAAGCTTACACACTACTTGACCTAAATTATCCTAAGGACAAACACACACACCCACGACCGAGGTAGGACTCGAACCTCCGCCGGGACCAGCCGGACAGTCCATGACTGCAGCGCCCAAGACCGCTCGGCTAATCCCGCGCGGCACAGAAGACACAGTTATTGGTCACCAACTCAGATGGATTGGTCATGTCCAGCGGCTAGGAAACAACAAATATCACGTAGTGAGATGATCACAGGTAGAAGACCCCGTGCTGTTCCTCTGAAGCACTGTAAAGGCCAATTCAAGAAGAACCTAAAGAGTATAAACAATGGCCCAAGTAATTGGTGCGCCACAGTAGAAGATCGTAAACATTGGCGCACAACTACTTTGGTTGCTGTCTTACATTTTCAGCATGCATGTGGGAGGCAGGAATATGAGAAACATCAGAAATCCAAATTTCACCAAGCGCAAAAAATGGCTCTGAGCACTATGGTACTTAACATCTGAGGTCATCAGTCCCCTAGAACTTAGAACTACTTAAACCTAACTAACCTAAGGACATCACACACATCCATGCCCGAGACAGGATTCGAACCTGCGACCGTAGAGGTCGCGTGGTTCCAGACTGAAGAGCCTAGAACCGCTCGGCTACACCGGCCGGCTCACCACGCGCAGCCATGCCTTCCACCCTCTATTGTGTGTAACGTATGTGGCCGCATCTTTCATGCCAGGATTGGTCTGCTAAGCCATCACAGGCATCTCCATACGTGAACCATGCAGTAATGGAAATGCAGGAGAAAAATGAAAACTCGGATACGAGTATCAGCCGACGACGACGACGATCAGTAATAATATGCCTAGCTTTCTAAATATCGCTGAAATGCTGCTATAATCTGTTCGGATGTCGTTGAAGATGCTTCAGTGACTTCTCGCTGTTACTGTCAATAACCATGTCTCAAAATGCCTTGCTTGATGCGACTTCACCAAAATAATTCATTACCAAACTAATGCTTCAGTTGAATCTATACACTGCTAGCTCACTCCATTCTCTCACAGGATACATAACATTAACACGTACGCATCCACGACATGACATTATCGACCAGGAGATCCCATCAACGGCTGTTGACCACATAATGCTAGTATTTTATTTCACGACATTTCGTCAACTTGTGCACTGAAGAGGATGGGATATGGAATCTCAACGACATTTATATAAGTACTAAGACAGATAAATTGTTTCTCTGGTTTCGACCGAATTGCTGTTTGTGAAAATATTTAACGTGTATTATACAGTAAAAGACTATCAACGTATAAATTAATGTGAATTGTTGAGATTTAATGAGAAATTTGTACATCATACTTGCGACATGAAATTGCCGATTAAATGGTCCTGCATTATTAAATGGTCGTGCATTAATGTGCAAGAATTATCTACATTAAATTTACAAGTGTCTAAATTGTTATGTGCATTATCAAATGGTCGTGTATTAATGTGATAAAATTATTTTCATTAAATTTACAAGTATCTAAATTGTTATGTGCACTATTAAATGGTCGTGCATTAATGTGCTTAAATTATTTTCATTAAATTTACAGGTGTCTAAATTGTGATGAATTACATGTTGTAAGGTATGGGTTAGTATCAGTTAAACTCTGCCTTTAGTAAGTTGATGTGGATGTAACTATCACACTGTCCACGCAAAAAATTGTACTTAATTTTGTTCGATTTCACTGTCAACTTTAAATAGTGCAAATATACATTTAACTGAGAGGAGTTCCGTGTTTCACTGAAAATAAAATACATTCAGCCTGACAATTATTCTTTTTGGTAACTGTGTCTTACTTTCAGTGTCTTTTTACTTTTGTCAAACTTTAGATAAGGTCCACAGGGGAAATCTTTTGAGAGATAAATATTTACTGACAAATACCAAACAACATCCGTTTTCCAAAGATGTATTACTTGTTTGCTTACTTGAGATCTTCAGCAGTAGCCAATGATCGCCGTGGCTATACTACATGAAACGTTATTGGTAGAGCGTGGCAGTTGTCTTGAAAACGAAGAAACTACTTTCGAAACTGCAAATAATGCCAACTGCCACTTCAGTCCACTGCAGCATTGTACCATTCCCATTCATTAAGTCTTAAATTTTTGTCGAAATGATATGGTACTAGGATGTGCTGTGTCTGACAAGTAAACAATTTTATGCACGTCAACGGATGTTCACATAATGATATATTTCAGTAATGTGACGTAAATTTTGTTTAGACCGTTACTTTTCAGATAACGTGTGCTTCAGTACTCACAATAAATGAGTTTGCAACAGATAGTCCATTCACATTTTCTGCATATGGAAGGCCGTTAAACAGGCGATTTTCACAATACTCTACATATTACCGAGTAGTACACAGTCTCTCCTCCAACAAAATAAAGCTCATAACTGATCAGTGCACTGTTTCAGCGACTTCACTGTATACTCGTATTTTGTGGTGACGACTTATTCTTTCGTGAGCTTCGGTGCATGAATGGCAGTGCATGAATCGTCCAATGAATTTTAGTTTTAAATCTGCTTTTTTCGTATTTCCATTGATACTGGTAATTTTACTGCATCAGAGCTACGATGATGGCTTTCAGAAAACTTTTGCATTTCATTCATCTCTTCATAATGAAGCTGCAATTTCCAACTTCCTAACATAATTCTGTCCTCTACATAAAAGCTATTGTCTTTCACGACAAAGAAACTGCATCCCTTTCCTCCAAATTACCACTCTTCTCAATAATCAAATAATATGCTCTCATCCACCCATCGTTACATTACCAAGTCCCAGCGTCGATTGATTCCTTTCATACGTCACTTCTCCTTACCAAAACTTTGCGCATAAAAAGCTTTTCGTACCAGGCCAAGGAGTTTTCTTTACACATAAATTGCATAAAATCAAAGAAACATAAAGCGTTACAATATATTTGTAGATTACATTAAATGTTATTTGCAGTTAAGTACAATTAAGGTAAGGATTAATATGTAGTAATTACATGCAGTTTCATTATACACTGAAGCGTGAATGAACTTGGTATATGCGTGCATATTCAAATTCAGAGATCTGTAAACAGGCAGAATACGGCGCTGCAGTCGGCAACGCCTGTATAAGGTAAAAAGTGTCTGGCGCAGTTCTTAGATCGGTTACTGCTGCTACAATGGAAGGTTACGAAGATTTAAGTGAGTTTGCACGTGGTGTTATAGCCGACGCACGAGCGATGGGACGCCGCATCTCCGAGATAGCAATGAATTGGGGATTTTCACGAGTGTACTGTGAATATTAGGAATCCGGTAAATCATCCGACATCGCTGCGGCCGGAGAAAGATCCTGCAAGAACGGCACCAACGACGACTGAAGAGAATCGTCCAACGTGACAGAAATGCAACCTTTCCGAAAATTGCTGTAGATTTCAATGCTGGGCTATCGACCAGTATCAGCGTGTTAACCATCTAACGAAACATCATCGATATGGGTTTTCGGAGCCGAAGGCCCACTCGTGTGCCCTTAAAGACTGCACGACACAAAGCTTTACCATCGTATGGGCCTGTCAACACTGGACTGTTGATGACTGGAAACATGTAGCCTGGTCAAACGAGTATCGTTTCAAATTGTATCGAGCGGATGGACCTGTATAGGTATGGAGCCAACCTCGTGAATCCATGGACCCTGCATGTCAGCATGAGACTGTTCAAGTTGGTGGAGGCTCTGTAATGGTGTGAGACGTGTGCAGTTGGAGTGATATGGGACTCCTGATACGTCTAGGTACTACTCTGACAGGTGATACGTACGTAAGCATCCTGTCTGATCACTCACATCCATTGATGTCCATTGTGCATTCCGACGGACTTGGGTACGTCCAGGAGAACAATGCGACACCCCACACGTCCGGAATTGCTACAGAGTGGCTCCAGGAACACTCTTTTGAGTTTAAACACTTCCGCTGGCAACCAAACTCTCCAGACATGAACATTATTGATCATATCTGGGATGTATTGTTAAGTGCTTTTCAGAAGAGATCTCCACCCCTTCGTACTCTTACGGATTTAAGGACTGCCTTGCAGGATCCATACTGTCGATTCCCTCCAGTACTATCTAAGACGTTAGTCGAGGACATGCCACGTCTTGTTGCGGCACTTCAGCGTGCTCGCGGGGGCTCTACAAGATATTAGGCAGGTGTACAAGTTTCTTTTGCTCTACAGTGTAGATTTACAGGGTTATTACAAATGATTGAAGCGATTTCACAGCTCTAAAATAACTTTATTATTTGAGATATTTTCACAATGCTTTGCACACACATACAAAAACTCAAAAAGTTTTTTAGGCATTCACAAATGTTCGATATGTGCCCCTTTAGTGATTCGGCAGACATCAAGCCGATAATCAAGTTCCTCCCACACTCGGCGCAGCATGTCCCCATCAATGAGTTCGAAAGCATCGTTGATGCGAGCTCGCAGTTCTGGCACGTTTCTTGGTAGAGGAGGTTTAAACACTGAATCTTTCACATAACCCCACAGAAAGAAATCGCATGGGGTTAAATCGGGAGAGCGTGGAGGCCATGACATGAATTGCTGATCATGACTCCACCACGACCGATCCATCGGTTTTCCAATCTCCTGTTTAAGAAATGCCGAACATCATGATGGAAGTGCGGTGGAGCACCATCCTGTTGAAAGATGAAGTCGGCGCTGTCGGTCTCCAGTTGTGGCATGAGCCAATTTTCCAGCATGTCCAGATACACGTGTCCTGTAACGTTTTTTCGCAGAAGAAAAAGGGGCCGTAAACTTTAAACCGTCAGATTGCACAAAACACGTTAACTTTTGGTGAACTGCGAATTTGCTGCACGAATGCGTGAGGATTCTCTACCGCCCAGATTCGCACATTGTGTCTGTTCACTTCACCATTAAGAAAAAATGTTGCTTCATCACTGAAAACAAGTTTCGCACTGAACGCATCCTCTTCCATGAGCTGTTGCAACCGCGCCGAAATTTCAAAGCGTTTGACTTTGTCGTCGGGTGTCAGGGCTTGTAGCAATTGTAAACGGTAAGGCTTCTGGTTTAGCCTTTTCCGTAAGATTTTCCAAACCGTCGGCTGTGGTACGTTTAGCTCCCTGCTTGCTTTATTCGTCGACTTCCGCGGGCTACGCGTGAAACTTGCCCGCAGGCGTTCAACCGTTTCTTCGCTCACTGCAGGCCGACCCGTTGATTTCCCCTTACAGAGGCATCCAGAAGCTTTAAACTGCGCATACCATGGCCGAATGGAGTTAACAGTTGGTGGATCTTTGTTGAACTTCGTCCTGAAGTGTCGTTGCACTGTTATGACTGATGTGAGTGCATTTCAAGCCATTTTGTCTCACTGCGCTCTCGAGCGCTCTGGAGGCAGAAACCTGAAGTGCGGCTTCAGCCGCACAAAACTTTATGAGTTTTTCTACGTGTCTGTAGTGTGTCGTGACCATATGTCAATGAATGGAGCAACAGTGAATTTATGAAATCGCTTCAATCATTTGTAATAGCCCTGTTTTTCATAATGAATTTTCACTCTACACGAAGAGTGCTCTGATCTGAAACTTCCTGACCGATTAAATCTGTGTGCCAGACCGACGCGAGACAATCGGCTCTTTACCTTTCGCGGGTAAGGCTCTACTAATTGAAATATCCAAACAGGACTCACGATCCTACGTCACACCCTTACATTCGCCATTAGCTCATCTCCCACATTCCAAACTTCACATAAGCTCTCCTGCATACCTAGTGCGAACAGTTATTCCGGAAAGTAAGAGTTAATTTTCTTACGCGTTATTATTTCCTTAAGAGCGAAGAGAAATGTCAGTGGGATTCAAGAGTATTCATACACTACTGGCCATTAAAATTGCTACACCACGAAGATGACGTGCTACAGACGCGAAATTTAACCGCCAGGAAGAAGATGCTGTGATATGCAAATGAATAGCTTTTCGGAGCATTCACACAAGGTTGGCGCCGGTGGCGACACCTACAACGTGTTGACATGAGGAAAGTTTCCAACCGATTTCTCACACAGAAACAGCAGTTGACTGGCGTTGCCTGGAGAAACGTTGTTGTGATGCCTCGTGTAAGGAGGAGAAATGCGTACCATCACTTTGATAAAGGTCGGACTGTAGCCTATCGCGATCGCTGTTTATCATTTCGCGACATTGCTGCTTGCGTTGGTCAAGATCCAATGACTGTTAGCAGAATATGGAATCGGTGGGTTCAGGAAGGTGATACGGAACGCCGTGCTGGATCCCAACGGCCTCGTATCACTAGCAGTCGAGACGATAGGCATCTTATCCTCATGGGTGTAACGGATCATGCAGCCACGTCTCGATCCCTGACTCAACAGATGGGGACGTTTGCAAGACAACAACCATCTGCACGAACAGTTCGACAAAGTTTGCAGCAGCATGGACTATCAGCTCGGAGATCGTGGCTGCGGTTACCCTTGACGCTGCGTCACAGACAGGAGCGCCTGCGATGGTGTATTCAACGACGAACCTTGGTGCACGAATGGCCAAACGTCATTTTTTCGAATGAATCCTGTTTACAGCATCATGATGGTCTCATCGTGTTTGGTGATATCACGGTGAACGCACATTGAAAGCGTGTATTCCTCATCGCCATACTGGCGTATCACACGGCGTGATGGTATGGGGTGCCATTGGTTACATGTCTCGGTCACCTCTTGTTCGCATTGACGGCACTTTGATAGTGGACGTTACATTTCAGATGTGTTACGACCCGTGGCTCCACACGTCATTCGATCTCTGCGAACCCTACATTTCAGCAGGATAATGCACGACCGCATGTTGCAGGTCCTGTACGGGCCTTTGTGGATACAGAAAATTTTCGAATGCTGCCCTGGCCAGCACATTCTCCAGAAATCTCACCAATTGAAAACGTCTGGTCAATGGTGGCCGAGCAACTGGCTCGTCACAATAAGCCATTCACTACTCTTTATGAGCTGTGGTATCGTGTTGAAGCTGCATGGGCAGCTATACCTGTACACGCCATCCAAGCTCTGTTTGACTCAATGCCCAGGCGTATCAAGGCCGTTATTACGCCAGAGGTGGTTGTTCTGGGTACTGATTTCTCAGGATCTATGCACCCAAATTGCGTGAAAATGTAATCATCAGTTGTAGTATGACATATTTGTCCAATTAATACCCGTTTATCACCTGCATTTCTTCGTGGTGTAGCAATTTTAACGGCCAGTAGTGTACATTAGTTTGTCTTGACCGAAATATCGGCAGTACTTAAATACACTCCTGGAAATGGAAAAAAGAACACATTGACACCGGTGTGTCAGACCCACCATACTTGCTCCGGACACTGCGATAGGGCTGTACAAGCAATGATCACACGCACGGCACAGCGGACACACCAGGAACCGCAGTGTTGGCCGACGAATGGCGCTAGCTGCGCAGCATTTGTGCACCGCCGCCGTCAGTGTCAGCCAGTTTGCCGTGGCATACGGAGCTCCATCGCAGTCTTTAACACAGGTAGCATGCCGCGACAGCGTGGACGTGAACCGTATGTGCAGTTGACGGACTTTGAGCGAGGGCGTATAGTGGGCATGCGGGAGGCCGGGTGGACGTACCGCCGAATTGCTCAACACGTGGGGCGTGAGGTCTCCACAGTACATCGATGTTGTCGCCAGTGGTCGGCGGAAGGTGCACGTGCCCGTCGACCTGGGACCGGACCGCAGCGACGCACGGATGCACGCCAAGACCGTAGGATCCTACGCAGTGCCGTAGGGGACCGCACCGCCACTTCCCAGCAAATTAGGGACACTGTTGCTCCTGGGGTATCGGCGAGGACCATTCGCAACCGTCTCCATGAAGCTGGGCTACGGTCCCGCACACCGTTAGGCCGTCTTCCGCTCACGCCGCAACATCGTGCAGCCCGCATCCAGTGGTGTCGCGACAGGCGTGAATGGAGGGACGAATGGAGACGTGTCGTCTTCAGCGATGAGAGTCGCTTCTGCCTTGGTGCCAATGATGGTCGTATGCGTGTTTGGCGCCGTGCAGGTGAGCGCCACAATCAGGACTGCATACGACCGAGGCACACAGGGCCAACACCCGGCATCATGGTGTGGGGAGCGATCTCCTACACTGGCCGTACACCACTGGTGATCGTCGAGGGGACATTGAATAGTGCACGGTACATCCAAAACGTCATCGAACCCATCGTTCTACCATTCCTAGACCGGCAAGGGAACTTGCTGTTCCAACAGGACAATGCACGTCCGCATGTATCCCGTGCCACCCAACGTGCTCTAGAAGGTGTAAGTCAACTACCCTGGCCAGCAAGATCTCCGGATCTGTCCCCCATTGAGCATGTTTGGGACTGGATGAAGCGTCGTCTCACGCGGTCTGCACGTCCAGCACGAACGCTGGTCCAACTGAGGCGCCAGGTGGAAATGGCATGGCAAGCCGTTCCACAGGACTACATCCAGTATCTCTACGATCGTCTCCATGGGAGAATAGCAGCCTGCATTGCTGCGAAAGGTGGATATACACTGTACTAGTGCCGACATTGTGCATGCTCTGTTGCCTGTGTCTATGTGCCTGTGGTTCTGTCAGTGTGATCATGTGATGTATCTGACCCCAGGAATGTGTCAATAAAGTTTCCCCTTCCTGGGACAATGAATTCACGGTGTTCTTATTTGAATTTCCAGGAGTGTACATTACCATGAGGGGTGAGGTGCACGTACACACGTGGTTTCCGTTTTCAATTACGGAGTGGAATATAGTGTGTCCCGACATGTCAGGCCAATAGATGTTCAATGTGGTGCCCATCGTTTGCTGCACACAATTGCAATCTCTGGCGTAATAAATGTCGTACACGCCGCAGTACATCTGGTGTAATGTCGCCGCAGGCTGCCGCAATACGTTGTTTCATATCCCCTGGGGCTGTAGGCACATCACGGTACACATTCTCCTTTAACGTACCCCACAGAAAGAAGTCCAGAGGTGTAAGATCAGGAGAACGAGCTGGCCAATTTATGCGTCCTCCACGTCCTATGAAACGATCGTCGAACGTGTACCTCACCCCTCACGGTAATGTACATGTGGGTCAGTGAAAAAGACCAATAAATAGGTGTTAGCATATGGACGTAATGTGCTGTTCCAGTCTCTTCTGTACCTAAGGTCCATCACCGATCCCTTTGGAATCCCTACGTAATTCGGTACTCTCCGATACACACGATCGCACAGCGGAGGAGTGGTGCTCAAGCGTCAACTTTAGGTTACAATATCTCCGGATGTAATTAACATTTTACAATGGAACAAACGGCACTGATTACGTATTTGTTTATATGTTCAGATGTGCTAACAAAACTAACGGGGTTTCATTTAAAAAACTTAGGTTTGTGTTAAAAAGCATACTTCCGTGTATTTTTTTTAAAGTTTGTATTAACCAATTACACTAGCCCCTCTCCTCACGTTCGGTCTATGGAATCGATTCGTCAGTATTTGATGTGGTTTACGAAATACATCCAGCGGTAATGTTAGGTGACTTATCCTGTATATGTGATTAAAAGACCACGCCGTATTTACAAAGAACTTGTTAGTGTGTGCCCATTTATTGGTAGGGGGTTGCACCTTCTGTGGTCTGGATGCATGCAGTGATTCAGTGGGTAAGGGGCCATAAATTCGTTGTCTCCTTTTTTCTTGTCTGGCTGTTGCAAAGAGAAAGCGCACATGTTTTATATACCGTAACTTCCCATAAAGTGTAAGACATTTTTGTAAATATACACATAAAAAAAATTGCATCACCCCGATTCCCACAACTTCTGAAGACAGACGTTGACTTTGGATATTGTATCACAGACAAGTCTCTTTGGCCGTTCAGAGATGTCACTAAAGCCGCACAAAGAGGCAAACAACCATGCATGAGCAGCGCCTATAAGTTCCGGTCATTCCACCGGGAAGGAGGTACACAGCTCGTGTTGTCTGTAGTTCAACCACGCTTAGACGGTCAATACCGCGGTTCGATCGCGTCCGCATTGTTACTTTGTGCCAGGAATGGCTCTGAACAAGGGAAGTGTCCAGGCGTCTGGAAGTGAACCAAAGCGATGTTGTTCGAACATGGGGGAGATACAGAGAGACAGGAACTGTCGATGACAAGCCTCGCTCAGTCCACCGCTACCTACTCGGAGGAACCCTGATAGAAACGCCACCATGTTGAATAATGCCTTTCATGTTACGACGCAAACTGTGCTCAATAGGCTGCACAATGCGCAACTTCACTCCCGACGTCCATGGGGAGGTCCATCTTTGTGACCACGACACCATGCAGCACGGTACAGATGGGCCCTACAACATGCCGAATGGATCGCTCAGGTTTGACATCACGTTCTCTTCACCGATGAGTGTCACATATGCCTTCAACCAGACAATCGCCGGAGACATGTTTGGAGGCAACCCGGTCAGGCTGAACGCCTTAGACACTGTCCAGCCAGTGTAGCAAGATGGAGATTCCATGCTGTTTTGGAGTGGCATTATGGGAGGCCGACTTACGCCGCTGGTGGTCGTGAAAGACGCTGTAACGTTTGTACGATACGTGAATGCCATCCTCTCACCGATAGTGCAACCTTATCATTAGCATACTGGCGAGACATTCGTCTTCATGGACGACAATTTGCGCCCCATCGTGCACGTCTTGTGAATGAATTCCTTCAGGATAAGGATATCGGTCGACTAGAGTAGCCAGCATGTTCTCTAGACATGAACCCTATCAAACATGCCTGGGATGGATTGAAAAGGGCTGTTTATGGATGACTCTGAGGGACCTACTCAGAATCGCCGTGGAGGAGTGAGCCAATCTGGACCAACAATGGCTTGATGAACTTGTGGATAGTATGCCACGACGAATACAGACACCCATCAATGCAAGAGGTAGTGCTACTGGGTATTAGAAGTACCGGTGTGTGCAGCAATCTCGACAACCACCTCTGAAGGTCTCTCTGTATGGTGGTACAACATGCAATGTGTGGTTTTCATGAGCAATACAATGGGCGGAAATGATCTTTATATTGATCTCTATTCCAATTTTCTGTACAAGTCCCAGAACTCTCGGATCCGAGGTGATGCAAAACATTTCTTTATGTGTATATGTAAGTTGGAATTTAAATGCAGCATCAGACCGATAATCTTGTATCAATGTTTGGATCTTTCTTTCAGAGCCCATTAAGGAAGGATTTGTGCTGAATTTTTCGAGATCGTTTGACTACCTTCGAACAATGGTGTCGGTAGTGGCTTCAATGGCTGAATTAATATCGTGTCTCATGATATGAATATGCGGTTACCTGAAAATTACGTGAATATATAATTTTCATTTTTTGACGGTATCAATGTTTATTTCATTCACCTGTATTTTTTCTTCAGTTTCGCCGTCTTTGAACATTTCTCTCGGCCGTGCTGGAACTGCGTAATAATCATTTCTTTGACGTACTGAGATAAGTTTCGATAATAGTAGTAATATATATCCTGCCCGTCCTGGTAACAACAGTAAACACGAACACCACTAATGAACTCTGGTGGCTATTCTACCTGTCACAGAGAATTACAATTCTATAATCATTTAATTACATACCAACCGATGGTGTGTACGTGGCCAAAGTTACATTGACATCCAACCATGTCTTCTGCAAACTTCAATTTTCTGTTTAGGACGTGTATATTTCTATTTTTGGCGTGAACTTTGAATTGTTTACGTTATGTATAAGATGTTTGATTTTCTACTTAAGAAGACAACAAAAATTTTTAAAGCAAGTTACGTCCTAAGTAACCATCATTCAAGGTGTAAAGGGTATAAGCGAACGTATTTCTATTGGTGACTGAGGACGGTATACCGAATAAAATTATATCAGTATTTACGTCATTTTCAGACTAATAATTATATCTATTATAAGTCGTATGTTTTTAGGTTGGATAGAGCCTCAAGGTACACGTGACAAGAGCAAACCATTAATGGTTATTTTCCCCTGGGCAACAAGTTAGGTGTTGAAGTGTGGAGTTATGAATACAAAATGGTCAGTCTATACTGACAAGCATAGTCCACTTAGTGGTGCAGTTACGATTGTGCGGAATACATCAGATAGTAAATTATGTTGCGAGTTTACGGGAAAACTGTTGGACACAGAGAAAAATCAACTATCTCTCGTAAGTGGGTACATATAGTGAGGTACCACGTGTAAATATAACTGCACTTATATCCATTACACCCTGCATGTACATAAAGATACACCAGCAACTACGGAATTACGTGCTGTTTATCACATTAAAATCGCCAGAATTATGCAGCGGTTCATACGTCACAAATATTACGTTCGGAAACGTCGTATTACACGAAAAACATATTTGATAACGGGAAATACGCTGTGTGAAAAATTAATTGTATAAAAACTCGTCACTGCTAGCAGAAACCATAGTTATATAAGGCAAAAGTGGTACAGTTATGAGAATGTCATAAACTGACAAATATTTTTGGAAATACTTGGAAATTGTCAAAGCCGCGAGACAGAGACAAGAAATCTAAATCGAAGGGGGACTTTTCACGTAAGTGAGCGGAGAACTAGATAACAGGCACCATCAAAAGGCTGACATGCAGGAGCAGACGAAGAGGGGTGGTGACGGGAGGTGAGTGATGTCAAACGCCAGCTGCTCGTGCTGACAACGTCCTCCAAGGGAGGCCGTGGGCACAACTGCTGTAGTGAGGACTTGAGGCGCCGCGGCAACGCTGAGCTACGAAACCACTCAATTCCGATTTTATGGTAGCCCTACTGCAATTCAAAATTGTTCAGTATACGTTTCATTTAAACTTGCCATAACTGTGAATTCTATAAGCACACATGCTATTGAGGTTATGTTTTGCATTAATTGAGAAAGAAATTATGTATGAAGTGATACAAATGTATATTTCTGAATAGTGATGCGATGCACAAACACATTTTTAGCAGCACCCGTACTCCCTCTCTTAAACTATGAAATAATACAAATCGGTGCGTTATTAAAACCATTATCCTTAACCGTATTATAATACTGTCAGGCGAGTTTATTCAAATGCTGCCTGTCAGTCCGAAGTCGACGCCAGCGGCTGAAATAAACGTCTGCTTTAAAAATTTTTCATTTCCAGTCCGAACAATAAAACCACAAACACAGGTTGTAACGGGTATGAGTGCAAATATTTTTATTAGTGGTAGCTTCATACGTACACATGTCAGTATATTGGTTGTTTTTTTTTCTCTGCTTCGAACAATCTTCCCACATACATGTCACAAACCGTACGACCTGATGTATTATGCACGATCGGAGCTGCGCCACTAGGTGGACTATGCTGAGGTGAGAAAAGCTATGGGATAGCGACATGTACAAATACAAATGTTTGTAGTATCACGTAGTACACAAGGTTTAAAGGAGCAGTGCATTGGGTGAACTGTCATTCGTACTCAGGTGATTCGTGTGAAATGGTTTCCGACGTGGTTATGGCCACACCGCGGGAATTACCAGGCTCTGAACGCCATTGGTGGTTCAAGCTAGACTTTCCATTTCAGAAATCGTTAGGGTATTCAATATCCCGAGATTCACACTATCAAAGATGTGCCGAGAATTCCAAACTTTAGGAATTACTTCTAAACACGGAAAACGCCTACATCCTTCACTTAACGACCGAGAGCAGCGGTGTTTGCGTAGAGTTGTCAGTGATAACAGACAAGCAACACTGCTTGAACTAACCACAGAAATCAACGTGGAGCGTAGGACGAACGTAGCCTTTAGGACAGTGCGGCATAATTTGGTGTAAATGGTCTATGGCGGGAGACGATCGACGCGACTGTCTTTGCTAACAGCATATCATCGTCAGCGCCTCTCCTGGGTTCGTGACCATATCGGTTGGTCTCTTGACGACCGGAAAACCATGGTCTGGTCACATGAGTCCCGATATCAGTTGGCAAGAGCTGATGGTAAGGTTCGAGTGTGGCGCCGACCGCACGAAGCAATGGACCCAAGTCGCCAACAAGGCTCTGTGGAAGTCAGTGGTGGTGGCTGCATAGTGGTGTGGGCTGGGTTTGCATGGAATGGACTGGGTCCCCTGGTCAAAGTGAACCGTTCATTCACTGGAAATCATTATGTTCGAATACTTGGAGACCAAGTTCCCGAACAAACAAGGAATTTTTATGGATGACAATGCGTCATTGTCTGCAGTTGGTCTGAAGAAGATTCTGGACAATTCGAGTGCATGATCCCCCGTCGTGAATCCCATCGAACATTTATGGAGCATAGTTGTGAGGACAGTTTATACAAAATCCTGCACCGTCAACACTGTCGCAATTGTGGGCGGCTATAGGGGCAGCAATTCTCACTATCTATATAGCGGACTGCCAACGACTTTTTGCGTCCATGCCACGTCCAGTTGATGCATTTCACCGGGAAAAAGAAGGTCCGAGAAATTATTAGGAGTATCTAATGACCTTCGTCATTTCAGTGTTCACCTGTCAGTATAGACTAACTTTTTTGCACCATCACGTCCACGCCTAGGCTCCTGACCTACCACACACATAGAGTAAGCATTAATGTCTTGGTCTTGCCAAATGTTCTTGGATGTACTAACCTACATGCAAACGTACTACCCCTAAAAGATATAATTATTAGTCAGCTAGTGAAGTAAAAATTGATGTAATACTGTTCAGTGCATTGTCCTGAGCCACCAATAAAAAAGTTGCACTTACATGCAAGACACTCTTTACACTTTACACACAAGTGTGATGAAGAAATGGAAATTTACGTATGCATATACTGGGTAATGAAAAAGTCAGTATAAATTAGAAAACTTAATAAACCACGGAATAATGTAGATAGAGAGGTAGAAATTGGCACACATGCTTGGAATGACATGGGGTTTCATTCGAACAAAAAGAAAAAACACCCCATATTGCTAGACGCGTGAAAGATCTCTTGCTCGCATCGTTCGCTGATGATCATGTGCTCAGCTGCCACTTTCGTCATGCTTGGCCTCCCATGTCCCCAGACCTCAGTCCGTGCGATTATTGGCTTTGGGGTTACCTGAAGTCGCAGGTGTATCGTGATCGACGGACATCTCTAGAGATGCTGAAGGGCAACATCCGACGCCAATGCCTCACCATAACTCCGGACATGTTTTACAGTGCTTTCACAACATTATTCCTCAACTACAGCTATTGATGGGGAATGATGGTGAAGATATTGAGCATTTCCTGTTAAGACATCATCTTTGCTTTGTCTTACTTTGTTATGCTAATTGTGGTGTCACCGCCAGGCACCACACTTGCTAGGTGGTAGCTTTCAATTGGCCGCGGTCCATTTAGTACATGTCGGACCCACGTGTCGCCACTGTGTGATCGCAGACCGAGCGCCACCACAAGGCAGGTCTCGAGACACAGTTGTACGGACGCCTTTGCTAGCGACTACACAGACGAAGCATCGCTCATTACCCCAGTTGTACGACGACTTTGCTAGCGACTACACTGACGAAGCCTTTCTCTCATTTGACGAGAGACAGTTAGAATAGCCTTCAGCTAAGTCAAGGACTACAACCTAGCAAGGCGCTATCAACCATTTTAAGATAGAGTCTCACTTGTCTCATCAAGGAATGCTGTGTACAAACGAGGATTAAAAGTTAAGTATTAAAGCAGCTACGTACTTTTCTTGCTACCATTTATTACGTATCCTGTTTCAGATCCCTATCTATCCTACGTGAGATTACACGTGCCTTTCGGCTACTTCAGTGTGGCGTAGCTGTCTTGTTACGCCACAACAGTTGGCGACGAGTCAACGGAAAGGGTCTTGTTCTTTCTAATTGCTTACATTTACTTGTGTCATGGCTTCGCCACAATCTCCAGATGTACTGTCCGAATTTTATCGCTTGCAGAATCAGCAGACGCAGGCGTTATTGGATGCCCTTGGACAGCTCGTCCAGGGTCAAAGTGCACTGCAACACGATGCGGCAGCCGCCGCTTCACTGCTACCGCAGCCACAACATGCAGTTGCACCGCCGTTTCGCAAGTTTGCCCCAACCCAAGAGACATGGACTGAGTGGTCACGCCAATTTGGATTTCATCTCGCCGCCTACAGAATTCAAGGTAATGAGCGGCAGCCTCACTTATTATCCTGTGTTGGTGTGTCCACCTACCGTGTGATAGTGAAATTGTTTCCCCGACGCAACGTAGCAACTCTGTCCTACGAAGAAATTTTGTCGGCATTGGACGCCTATTTCAAAGAAACAGTTAATGTCATTGCAAAGAGGTATACTTTCTTTCGTACAAAACGTACGGCCAGTCAGAGTAATAGGGAGTGGGTTGCAACATTGCAAGGCCTTACAAGGGATTGTGCTTTTGAGTGTGAATGTGGACTCCCTTATTCAGATACAATGGTACGTGATGCAATAGCACAGAACGTTTCTGATGTTCGCATACGGGAACAGATTTTGAAACTAGTTAATCCCTCCCTTCAACAAGTGATAGACATATTGGATAGACAAGACAAGTTTGACTTTGCTCAGGAATCGTTTGCAACTTCGCCAGGCGTGTGTCACTTTAACCGGCCCGCTGGGCGCGCTGCGCGGCACAGTAAACTGCCTTCGCGCACGTCCGCACAGCTGCCGCCACGCTCTAAACCAGGTGTGCCGCGCTGGCACACAAATGCAGTGAAATCATGCCCGCGGTGGGCAACAAGACATTCGGGTGAAAATTGCCTGTCACGCCAAGCTATATGCTTTTTCTGTAATAAGAAAGGACATGTCCAAAGTGTTTGCCAGAAAAAGCTCAGATCAGACGATCACAGCCATTCCCGGCCCTTTGCTTCGCGCCAGAATCGAACCAAGAATACTCAGGCTCGTGGACCTTCGTCCATGGACATTCATGTAGTTAATTCCACCATCCAGTGCCACTTACTCTAACAGTGACTGTGTTCGTCCCACAAAAAGTGTGCGTCGACGTCGCCGGAAATCACGTCAATTAGCAAGTGATGCTGTACCTGTATCAGTTCAATTTGCACGAGACAGTCGCTCTTGTCGTCAACAAGACAATAAACTTTTTGTAGATTTGGACTTTAATGGCAAGGTCATACCATTCCAGCTCGATACCGGAGCTGCAGTTTCTTTGCTCAATCATGAAACGTACAAACAACTGGGCAAACCTCCGTTGCGTGCCGCAACGGTTAAGCTCACTACATATTCAGGACAGCAGATCCCTGTGTTAGGACAGTGCACTCTTCTTGCAACATACAAGGGACAAACAAAACTTGTGTCATTCTACGTTCTTCGTTCTTCTACTGCAGTGAACTTCTTTGATTTAGATTTGTTTCAATTGTTTAACATGTCTCTTGTAAATCAGGTCCTATAAGTGAATCAGACTGTGCCTTCAGACAGTGTTTCTCGTCTGTGTGAAGAATTTGCAGACATTTTTGCACCGGGCTTAGGTTGCGCTAAAAACTATGAAGCACATTTGGAACTGAAAGTCAATGCGCAACCGAAATTTCTCAGAGCGCGCAATGTTCCTCACGCATTGCGTGATGAGGTCGCAAGAACGTTAAAGGATTTCGAATCACAAGGTGTGAGTGACTGTGTGCAATGCCTCTTCCATTTCAGCTCCGCTTCATCGCTTACGCCGTAAGGGTGTTCCGTTCGTCTGGACGACGTAATGCGAACGCGCCTTTCGCCAGTTGAAATCGGCGTTGCTTTCAAATACTTGCCTTACGCGATTCGATCCCCAGAAACTCCTTTTGTTGATGGTCGATGCATCGGATTTCGGGATCGGTGCTGTGCTTGCACACAAAGTTGGCTCGCATGATCGCCCTATTGCCTTTGTGTCCACATTGCTCTCGTCTGCGCAAAGACATTATTCCTAGATCGAGAAAGAAGCTTTGGCTCTCGTCTTTGGTGTTACTAAGTTCCATGATTTCTTGTATGGTCGTCACTTTACCATCATCACAGACCACAAACCTTTGACGTTGCTTTTTCATCCGCACAAGCCTGTACCTCCGCGTACAGCGCAGAAATTCATTCGCAGGTCTATTTTCCTCTCGCAGTACCACTACGATATCTTGTATCGGTCCACTGCTAAGCACGGAAACGCCGATGCGTTGTCCCGTTTGCCTGTTGCTGAGGATAGAGCATTCGATTCTTCCGAACTTGCTTGCATGTTCATTGATTCGGAAACCGATGAAGTGGTCGAATCGTTTCCGAGTGATTTTCGTCGTGTAGCTACAGCCACAGCTACTGACCCTGTCCTTGCTACCGTTTTGCGTTTTGTTGCTACGCAATGGTCATTGTCAAAGTCTCGGATCGAGGATCCGTTGGTTCGCCGATTTTTTGCTCACAAGGAGCGACTTTTTGTTCGACGTGGTGTTTCGTTGTTGCGTTCTAATAATGATCAGTCCAGAGTCGTGGTCCCACGTTCGTTACAGTCCTCTGTCTTACGGCTTCTTCACCAAGGACATTGGGGTATAGTGCGAACGAAATAACTTGCTCGTCAGCACTGTACTTGGTTCGGAATCGATGCTGCGATTACGAATATGTGTTCTTCTTGCATGGCGTGTGCCGAACAACAATCTGCACCGCCGCGGAAAGTCTTTGCATGGCCAAAAGCCACTTCCCCTTGGCAACGCTTGCACATCGATTTTGCTGGTCCATTCTGGAATGCTCGATGGTTGGTTCTGGTAGATGCCTTCAGTAATTTTCCTTTCGTTGTCCAGATGCCTTCCACGACGTCAACTGCCACCATCCAAGCGTTATCTGCTATCTTTTGCATTGAAGGTCTTCCGCAGACTATTGTTTCCGACAATGGCCCACAATTCATGTCCGCAGAAGTTCAGTCTTTCTGCAAGGCCAATGGTATTCAACATCTGACATCCGCGCCGTTTTTGCCTCAGTCAAACGGTGCTGCTGAACGTTTGGTCCGGACTTTCAAGTCACAGATGTTGAAGTTGAAAGAGTCGCATTCTCGGGAGTACGCGTTGTTGCTCTTTTTGTCATCGTATCGCTCTCAGCCCCGAGATGGTCGCTCACCGGCTGAGTTGCTCCACGGTCGTCCTCATCGAACCTTGATGTCTTTGCTGCACCCGCCGCATCAGGTTCCTGTGCAGCGGCAGACTCCTGCTTTTGCTCCAGGCGTCGTTGTATTTTATCGCAACTATCGCGGTTCACGGCGTTGGCTCGCAGGGCGCATTCTTCGCTGCCTCGGCCGCGCGATGTATTTGGTTTTGGGGGCCTCTGGTGAGGTGCGTCGGCATCTCAATCAGCTGCGCCTCTGTCGTCGCACGGGTTCTGCCGCTCCCCGTCTGCTTTCAGCGACGGTGCCGTCCGGTCAGCGCCCTGGGGACCCATCTACTGGCTCGCCTCATCCCCATGTGTTACCGACGATGCCTTCCATTCTGCCCCATGGCGACGCGCCGCCGCAGCCACCGCCGCCGCCGCCTGTTCTCCCGCCGGCGCCGCCCGCATTCGACGCTTCGTTGCAGCCGCCAAGCGCCTCCTGGGGTCCCGCGCCGCCGATCGCTTCCCGTGATCAGCTGTCCTCCGCCATGGAACGCTTGCCCGCTCCGGACCACATGACGTCATCGCGCGTCGGATACCCGGACGCAATGGAAGTCGACCCTTCGGCCCCTCCTGTCTCATTACGGGCGCATACACCGCATGTTGACGTGCACCCTGGACTAGGTTTTCAGGCGTTTCCTAGCTCCCCTCGGACCGAATGGCCGGGTGCGTGTGGCACAGCCTCGCCTGTTGTTGGGCTCCCCACCTCATCGCATACGTCAACATGGGGTCCTCCCCACGGCGGGCGGAAGCCTTATAACACGACCGTTCGCCGATTTGCGGGGGAGGAATGTGGTGTCACCGCCAGACACCACACTCGCTGGGTGGTAGCTTTAAATCGGCCGCGGTCCATTTAGTACATGTCGGATCCGCGTGTCGCCACTGTGTGATCGCAGACCGAGCGCCACCACAAGGCAGGTCTCGAGACACGGACTAGCACTAGCCCCAGTTGTACGGACGACTTTGCTAGCGACTACACGGACGAAGCATCGCTTATTACCCCAGTTGTACGACGACTTTGCTAGCGACTACACTGACGAAGCCTTTCTCTCATTTGCCGAGAGACAGTTAGAATAGCCTTCAGCTAAGTCAATGGTTACGACCTAGCAAGGCGCCATTAACCATTTTAAGATAGAGTCTCACTTGTCTCATCAAGGAATGCTGTATACAAACGAGGATTAAAAGTTAAGTATTAAAGCAGCTACGTACTTTTCTTGCTACCATTCATTACGTATCCTGTTTCAGACCTCTATCTAGCCTACGTGAGATTACACGTGCCTTTCGGCTACTTCAGTGTGTCGTAGCTGTCTTGTTACGCCACAACACTAATTTTTGCTATTCTGATCAGATGAAGCGGCATCTGTTGGACATTTTTTGAACGTTTGTATTTTTTTGGTTCTAAGGAAACCCCATGTCATTCCAAGCATGTGTGTCAATTTGTACCTCTCTATCTATGTTATTCCGTGATTAATTGTTTTCAAATTATACTGAATTTTTGATCACCCGGTACAATAAAAATTATATTACGTAAGTTTTGGCTTTGACCTTCTCTGACCTCTTTTATTTAAATAATAATGTTTCATCGTATCAGTGATTAACTAACGTAGCATATGCTATGTGGAACATGTATGTCTATATATATCTTAGCAAGGGAATGGCCATCATGCCATCATCTGTGCGATATATTCTGGCGCTGGCAGCGCAAGGTACAGCAGTTAGTATACGTATACATAAGAACCTTGTGTCTCAGATGTCACTATTTGTGATCGTGCGAGGAAACCTGAACTAATTAATTGAAAAATTCACTTGTTACTTCACTTCCTGATTCCTATTTATTTATTCA
Organism: Schistocerca serialis cubense; assembly: GCF_023864345.2. Lineage (NCBI taxonomy): Eukaryota > Metazoa > Arthropoda > Insecta > Orthoptera > Acrididae > Schistocerca > Schistocerca serialis. Next base: position 547,488,764 of record NC_064644.1, read on the forward strand.
TGTATGAAACTGCACACATATTTAGGATTGAGTTGTCGAAACTCAGTTAACACCTGCAACCTATTTTCACGCCGGAGCTAACCCTGACGCCTGCGTCGTCACTGAGGGGAATCGCGCCGGCAGTTCACGTGGCGCTGCGGTTCCCTGGGTGGTAGGCAGCCAGGTACACCGAGGATCGTCACCGCAGCTCCGGCCTGGCGCGTCGCCACAGACCGCACGTGGCGCCGCCTCCCGCCTGCGGCGAGCCGCCGAACCACGCCCGCCCTAACCAAACGCCACGCCACCGCCCACCACCTCTCCTGTTGCGTCAGTCGCCGGACTCCGTTGTTGCTCAAGCGCAAACACATCGTAGCCTATACGGTTTGCCTCTACGTACAGTAATGTACACGCCCATCAGCATCTACATTTCTGCCTCACGAGCCAGAGGGGGTAAAGTGCAGGGGGGCCCACGATACAAAATTTTCTTTTCGTTATTACGAGGGTGACGCCGAAATAAATGCACACTATTTTTTTTAATCCGTCATTTATTCTACATATTTGAAACTTTTACAGTGTGTAGATACATTCTTTAGGAACAATATTTTCATTTCTCCACATAATTTCCATCCCTCTCAACTGCCTTACGTCATCTTGCAACCAACGCCTGTATACCCGCAGGGTAAAACTCTGGATCAACCTGTTGGACCCACTGTTTGGCTGCGTGCACAAGGGAATCATCATCTTCAAACCATGATCCACGAAGAGAGTCTTTCAGGTTCCCAAAGAGATGATAGTCACATGGAGCCAGGTCGGGGCTGTAAGGCGGGTGTTTCAGTGTTGGCCATCAGAGTTTTATGATCGCTTCCATGGTTTTCTGACTGACATGTAGCCGTGCATTGTCGTGCAACAGCAAAACATCTTGCTTTTGCCGATGTGGTCGAACACGACTCAGTCGAGCTTGAAGTTTCTTCAGTGTCGTCACATATGCATCAGAATTTATGGTGGTTCCACTTGGCATGATGTCCGCAAGCAAGAGTCCTTCGGAATCGAAAAACACCACAGCCATAACTTTTCCAGCAGAAGGTGTGGTTTTGAATTTTGTTTTCTTGGTTGAATTTGCATGATGCCACTTCATTGATTGCCTCTTGGTCTCTGGTGAAAAATGATGGAGCCATGTTTCATCACCTGTCACAGTTTTTCCAAGAAATTCATCTCCACCATTCTCTTACTGTTCTAAAAGTTGACTGCATACCGTTTTTCTTCTTTCTTTGTGAGCCACTGTCAACATCCTGGGAACCCACCTGGCACAAACCTTTTTTAACGCCAACACTTTCAGTATTCTGCAAGTACTTCCTTCCCCTATCCCACTGCAGCGTGACAATTCGTTCACTGTGATGCGTCCGTCAGCAGCCACCAATTCGTTAACTCTCTGTACATTGTCTGGAGTGTGTGCAGTACGAGGCCTGCCGTTGCGAGGACAATCCTCAATATTGCCGTGCCCGCTTTCATCACGTAACCTGGCTGCCCACCGACTAACTATACTGCGATCGACAGCAGCATCTCCATACTCCTTTTTAAACCTCTTGTGGATGTTTCCCACTGTCTCGTTTTCACAGCACAGGAATTCCATGACAGCACGTTGCTTCTGACGAACATCAAGTGTAGAAGCCATCTTGAAGACATGCCGTCACGGCGCCACTCACGAGAACAGGTTGAACTAAGTTTGAAAACAAGCGGGAAGGATGTATCTACACACTGTAAAACTTTCACACATACAGAACGAAAACTGCATTTTTACGAATGTGGTGAGCATTTCTTTTGGAGTGACCCTCGTATGAGGTTTAGCGTATGTTTATTCGAATGTAACTTAAAAAAATGCTTCTCTCCATCGAGTCCTTTTGCATTCCCCTCCACTGCCTTTCCCCTCTCCCTCTCACGTCTGCCCGGCCCCCCTCCACCTAATGAGTCCTCTCCCTCCATCGGTCCCCCCCCCACTCCTTTGTTTCCCGTCATCTGCCCAGATCCTCCCCCCATCTGCCTTTGGCTGTGGTGTGTCATCTTCATGCCAACTTTTTAGTGCAGTGTTTCAAGTGAGTGTGAAGTGTTGTGCGTCTTTTCCGAAGTGTTGCGAACGGAAATCATACTGTCACTGGGTGTGATTTTTATATCTCTTGCAAACAGAAACCAGACTGCCGCCGTGTTTTTTTAATTGTCTGTCCACTATTTTACCTGACTGCTTCCTGTGTATTTTATTAGCATCGCCACCCCATTGTTTTATGATTTAACTTCCACAATTTTCTGCCATTTTCCAATTTAAGTCACCGTTTTCATTGCCTACTTTTATTATTTATTATCTTCTTCTTATGTTTTAAAAATTCTGTAGGCTGAAGAGCGGCGTACTAAGCTGCTGCCAACCCGCCCCCTTCGTAGGGAATCGAAATTCAATTAAGAAAAAAATAATTAAAGATATGTTCCACATCTTTTCACAGCTTGCAGATTTCGACAAGTCAGTATTGTGGACTCGCCGTGAAAAACTTTGTTCTTGAAATGGGCCAACGGTAAAAAATCAGGGACTGAAAGATCAAGCGATCTTGCCGGCTATGGGATGTCGAAAGAATCGTGAAAGTAATCGTGTGGAAAGTGGTGTCTCAGTGTAGTCACTGAATTGGAAAATGGTGTCTCAGTATAGTCATTGAATTACGGGCTGTATAGGCTGCGTACCCCATCTTCCTGAGCAACATTACGCCCAGACCCCAGTGTCGCCGCAACTGCGGAATGAAGCAGTTGTTAATCATTGCTCACTGCCATGACGCTCTTGACTCCAAAAAATGTGGTCTAAAAATTTCAATAGACTGTCCAGTTGCAATCCAGACGACCACCTTTGTGCTACTCTGGGTCTTTTCGAAGATGAACTCTGCGTCTGTGTCCGAGTAACATGTGAAGCTCCGTTTACTGAGAAACCCATCCAGTTGAAAGCTTTCCTAATCAGACATATTGAAATCTGTCAGAAAGGCGCCATCCTGATTAATGCTGCCCAGTGATGTTCAGCAGAAATTGAGCCTACTCGTTTTAATTCCCGTCCGTTCAACCACCTGCTGCTAATATAAACTAAGCTTTAAATCCTGTTTCACAATCGTCTGTAAAGCCGTGCGAGGAATTTTTAATGTTCTGGAGTGCCAGTGGACATATTGTTGTCTTCGTTGGAGTCTCACGAACTCCTCGCTTATTTTCCAGCGTCCCTAATGCTCCAAACTCGTTACAGCACCGGTCTCACGCCGTTGTTTTACCAACTAAGATTTTTTCCTTGTATCTGGCACACTCAAATAGCCGCCTCTTTCACGGCGCATTGCACGTTGAACAGCCGTAATTTTCTGCATGTGACAGAACACCTTCGCTCCCTCAATACGCTCCTATGATTAGACGGCGTACATGTCGCGAGCACATCTATATCTTAGCAGGTTGGCTAACTCAGCCGGCCGGGGTGGCCGAGCGGTTCTAGGCGCTACAGTCTGGAACTGTGCGACTGCTACGGTCGCAGGTTCGAATCCTGCCTCGGGCATGGATGTGTGTGATGTCCTTAGGTTAGTTAGGTTTAAGTAGTTCTAAGTTCTAGGGGACTGATGACCTCAGCAGTTACGTCTCATAGTGCTCAGAGCCATTTGAACAACGAAAATTTCAACAATGTCTCGTGGGTCAAACCGCAGATGTGAAACCTCATTTGCCGACCGCTGTGACTGTGCGGTTCTAGGCGCTTCAGCCCGGAACCGCGATGCTGCTACGGTCGCAGGGCCGAATCCTGCCTCGGGCATGGATGTGTGTGTTGTCCTTAGGATAGTTAGGTTTAAGTAGTTCTAAGTGTAGGGGACTGATGACCTCAGATGTTAAGTCCCATAGTGCTTAGAGCCATTTGAACCATTCAAACCTCATTTGGCATGATTATACACTGACAGAAAAAAATCGCTACACGAAGAATTTGTGCGACATAAACGAATGTTGGTGGTGGTGTTTCTCCATCTGAAAGATGATTCTATCCAGATTTCGAGTCAGTCGCGTAAGACTAGTGCTAGCAGCGCCACTATGAGGTTGAAAATGAAGTTTGCTTTAAATAACCTCTGTAACGACCGTGAGCGTTAGCTGCTTCTTAGACAGAACATGGTGAGTTGATGTTAGTCAAGAATGTCTTTCAGACAACATTACCAACACTTCACTGAGTTTGATCGAGGCCGGATGATACGGCTACAAGAAGCTGTATGTGCCTTCTACGATACTGCAGAAAGGCTTGGCAGGAATGTAGCCACTGTACATGACTGCTGGCAGCGGTGGTCACGATAATGTATGGTCGCAAGAAGATCGGGTTGCCGACGGCCACGTGGCACTACCGGGAGGGAAGACCGTCGTGTTCGGCGTGTGGCTCTGGACATAGTGCTGCAATTGCTGCAGCAGTTTTAGCAGCCGTTGGCACGAAACTGACACTATTAAAAACCGATTACCTCAAGGACAGCTCAGAGCCAGAGCCCAGTAGCGTGCGTTCCACTGACTCCAAACCATCGCCATTTGTGACTTCAGTGGTGTCAAGCGAGAGCTCATTGAAGAGCAGGGTGGAGGTCTGTTGTGTTTTCTGATGAAAGCTGGTTCTGCCTCGGTGACAGTGATGGCCGTGTGTCGGTTAGATGGAGATCGTTCGAGGGTCTGCAAAACCCTTCTCTGCGTGCCGTACAGACATTACCGACACCTGGAGGTATCCTCTATGATGTGATTTGTATGACAGCAGGAGAACTCACGTGAGTATCCCACGCATCCTGACTGTAAATTTGACCCTCAGTGTGGGGATTGCACTTCTGCTGGCATTCATGAATAGCATTTCAGGGGATGTTTTCCAACAGAACAACGCCTGCCCTCTTACCACTGTAGAAACCCACCATGTTTTACAGAGTGTGACAGGTTGCCATAGTATACTCGATAACCAGAGCTGTCTCCAATGGAGAACATATGGTTCATCATCAGACAACAGCTCTAGTATAATCCACAAACAGTGTTAACCGTTCCTGTATTGGTGGACCAAGCGCAACAGGCATGGAACTCCATCTCACAAACTGACATTCGAAACCTGTACGATACAATGCATGCACGTTTGCAAGCTTGTATCCAACATTCTGGCTTTTACACTGTTTATTAACGTACCAGCATTTCACAATTACAATGACTGATCTCGCGCTTATATTAACCTGTTATCTTGCAATATTAATCACCTAAATACTTTACCTAAACAAATTTATTTCCAAACTTTCATTACTCTGCACTAATCAATTTTTGGTGTTGCGATTTTTTTTCCGTGATTGTACGTGTGTAGCGGTGTTCAGAAGTAATGTGCTTCCACAAATCACACATCCAAAGAACGTCCGCGAAGTAGGTCGTCTCATAACTGAATCGTCACGTAATAATAAGAGAAGCTATCTGGGGACACATTGAAAGTTTTCCACTACAAAATAATTCATTACGCTGGCGAGGATATGAAACATTTAGACGATAGGGTTAACATTCAAATTATAAAACCAACCTTATACAAAATATTTCACACAAAACTAGAATTTGCATTTCCGATGCAAAAAGATCCACATATGTATGTATATGATGAAGGAAATGTTAAACATGGGCCCAACAAAGTATGCACTTCCCTCAACCAGTTTCTGAAAAGCGCTCCTCCATCAGTCACTGAATTGCACGTTCATTCCAAGAACTGTGGACGACAGGAAAACAATCATATTGACTTGAGAACGTTATTGGCTCTGACCAACTGTAACCGGTTTGAGAAAATTGGACACTGTTTCCCTGTCGTGGGACATTCCTTCTTCCCTTGTGCAGGGATTTCAGCATAATCAAAAGTGAACTTAGAAAACATGACATGTTTTCTATGAGACACGAACTAGCAAACTGATAATAAATCTCAGCAAAAGTCGGAAATTTATTCAGGCAGAAACTTTTAATTGTTGGTTATTATTTAAGCCACTGCTGAACGAATTTACTAGAGCAAAAGCAGTATCAGCTACAGGAAGTACAGAGACGTGCTAAAAGCAACTTTAATCGAAGCTGATCCTTTTTTATGTGTAAAATTTTTATTTCTTACAATGCGAAACGAATCCTTATGTTCACACCAATATCACGCATCACTGATATTTTTCAGTAGACAGGGAAGAGTGATCTAAGTGTAATCACCTTTTCATTGGTTTTTATTGGCAAAAGTCATTGGATAGAGGTATGTACACATACAGACGGTGGTAGTATCGCACACACAAGGTATAAAAGGACAGAGGATTGGTGGAGCTGTCATTCGTACTCATGTGATCCATATGAAGAGATGTCCCTCTTAATTACGGTCGCGCAACGGGAATTAGCAGACTTTGAAGTTGGAGCTGGACGCACGGGTCATTCGATCTCCGAAATCGTTAGGGAATTCATAATTCAGAGGTCATCAGTGTCCAGAGTGCGCCTATAATAACAAATTTCAGGCAATACCTCTCACCACGGAAAGCACTGTGGCCGACAGCGTCCATTTAATGACCGAGTGCAGCGGCGTTTGGGTAGAGCTGTCAGTGACAACACACAAGCAACACTGCGTGAAATAGCCGCGGAAATCAATGTCGGCCGTATGAAGAACGTATCCCTTAGCACAGTGAGACGAAATTTGTCGATAATGGGCTATGACAGTAGACAAAAGACGCGAGAGTCTTTCCTAACACCACATCACCTTCAGCGCCACTCCTGGGCTCTTGGCCACATCAGTTGCACCCTAGACGACTGATTAACAGCGGCCTGGTCAGATCAGTCCCAATTTCAGCTGCTAAGAGCTGATGGTAGGGATCACGTGTGCCACAGACCCCAAAAAACATGAAACCAAGGTATCAACAAGGCACTGTGAAAGCTGCTGGTGACTGCATAATGGTGTGGGCCGTGTTTACATGGAATGGACTGAGTCCTCTGGTCCAACTGCACCCATCATTGACTGGAAATGGTTCTCTTCGGCTACTTGGAGACGATTTACAGCCATTCATGGACTTCATATTCTCATAGAATGATGCAACGCCATGTCACCGGGCGACAATTGTTCGTGGCAGGATTGAAGAACATTCTAGACTATGCGAGTGAATGATTTGGTCACCCAGATCGCCCGACATGAATTCCATCGAATATTTATGGGACATAATAGAGAGGTCAGTTCGTACACACAGAACTGCACCAGAAAAGTCTCGCAATTAAGGACTTCCACCCACTTATTGAGTTCATGCCAGGACTACCTGCTGCATTATGCAGGGAAAAACGTGGTCCGACACGATATTAGAAGGTATCCGATAACTTTGTTACCGCAGTGTACGTCTTAATGCAATTCCTACGTAGAGGGACTCAGCCTGATAGCCGCAAAGAGTCTTTTTTCTGCTCTCACAGTGGGCACTTTCCTCGCGGTATGCCAGAGTTTGTCTTCTGCATCTACATCGACATCCATCCAGTGCAAATCACTGTTTAGTGTCTGCAGATGGTTTTTACGACACTATTAAATCTAATGGGTTCCTCCGGGTCCAGTCGCATATTTAACGAGGGGGGAATAGCCGCTTAAATCCCTCTGTATGTATTATAATTAGTTGATGTCTTTACGGTATCTATGCGAACGATATACAGGCAACTAAAGAACATGACTACATTTTTCATTGGACTGTAGTACTTGGCTTTATGTAATTTTAAGTAGGGTTTCGCAACATAATTGACATCTGTGTTCAAGAATCTGCCAATTTAAGGTTGTCATTTCCTTGACGCTCCGCGTGAATCATACCGCGTGCTTACAATTAAACTGCGGTTACAAAGTTTCAACGTGGGCTGTAATGACTGCGGCAGCGAAACTTCGTGATATTGTAATGTGTTAATGTGGAATCGATTTACGCTGCAAAAAATACTTTCAATTTTGGCCACCAGCTGCATATCCTGCGCCGTGAATGCAATAAAGACTTATAGAAATGTTATCATATGTGATGCATTAGGAATGGGACGTGGACGGAAAAGTGAGAATGGCATAGTGGTGATTTTATTGTTAACCGCTGCTTAGACAATTTGTTCAACATGAACGCCAGAAACGTCGATGAGGTGCTGTACAGCGCCAGACTTGGACCTAGGGGCCAAACTTGGAACTAACTTTCCTTCAGGGTAAATCACATTCACATTAAAGCATTAGAATATCTACCGAGATGGGCTGCCATATGATAATTACAGCCCACTTTAGGCCTCTGTGAGTAGCTCCACTTGGTACAAACATGTGACCGATCGTGCTGCGCTACTTTGTGCGTGCTCAATAAGCCCAGTATGTATACACACACTTTAGCAGTATTCTCTGGCATGCGCAATCATTTGTAAGCAGTCTGCTTTGTAGAACTACTCCACTTTCCCGGTATCCTGCTAAGGGACTGAAGTCTGCCACATACAGGGGTTGGGCAAAACATGGACACAACGCATGCTTGAACATAAATGTAGATGCTAGCCAAGCCTGCACATTCTGCTACTGTATTTTACCATGAACGCAACCTGTGCAACGTCGTTATTACGTTGAAAGTGTAGTTGCATTATGTCGGAGATAAGCGAATTAGAACGTGCGCTAATTGTCGATGCTCGTACGGTGGGTGCGTCCTTATTAAGGTAACCGCAGTGTTTGGTGTTTCAAAACCAACTGTGCCGCACACATTTACCGCTTACAAGAAAAATGGAAAAGCATCACCCGCTACGTCACAACGCGAACAAAACTGCGTGTTGTGTCGTCGCCCCGGCGGTTGTTGAAGAAGATCGTGACAAAAAATATCAGGATGACAGCCGGAGGAGTCCGTGCAGAATTGAATCATGCACTCGCGAGCCAGTCCTGACAAAACTCTACCATCTGGTGAGCAAGATGTATGAGAGAGGCGAAATACCCTCAGACGTCAAGACGAATATAGTAATTCCAATCCCATAGAAAGCAGGTGATGACAGATGTGAAAATTACCGAACTATCAGTTTAATAAGTCACAGCTGCAAAATACTAACGCGAATTCTTTACAGACGAAAGGAAAAACTGGTAGAAGCCGACCTCGGGGAAAATCAGTTTGGATTTCGTAGAAATGTTGGAACACGTGAGGCAATACTAACCCTACGATTTATCTTAGAAAGTAAATTAAGGAAAAGCAAACCTACGTTTCTAGCATTTCTGGACTTAGAGAAAGCTTCTGACAATGTTGACTGGAATACTCTCTTTCAAATTCTAAAGGTGGCATGGGTAAAATACAGGGAGCGAAGGCTATTTACAATTTGTTCAGAAACCTGATGGCAGTTATGAGTCGAGGGACATGAAAAGGTAGCAGTAGTGGGAGAGGGAGTGAGACAGGATTGTAGCCTCTCCCCGATGTTATTCAATCTGTATATTGAGCAAGCAGTAATGGAAGCAAAAGAAAAATTTATGTAGGTATTAAAATCCGTGGAGAAGAAATAAAAACTTTAAGGTTCGCCGATGACGTTGTAATTCTGTCAGAGACAGCAAAGGACTTGAAAGAGCAGTTGAACGGAATGGACAGTGTCTTTAAAGGAGGGTATAAGATGATCATCAACATAAGCAAAACGATGACAATGGAATGCAGTCGAATTAAGTCGGGTGATGCTGAGGGAATTAGATTAGGAAATGACACACTTAAAGTAGTAAAGGCGTTTTGCTATTTGGGGAGCAAAATAACTGATGATGGTCGAAGTAGACAGGATATTAAATGTAGACTGGCAATGGCAAGTAAAGCGTTTCTGAAGAAGAAAAATTTGTTAACTTCGAGTATCGATTTAAGTGTCAGGAAGTCGTTTCTGAAAGTATTTGCATGGAGTGTAGCCATGTATGGAAGTGAAACATGGACGATAAATAGTTTGGACAAGAAGAGAATAGAAGCTTTCGTAATGTGGTGCTATAGAAGAATGCTGAAGATTAGATTGGTAGATCACATAACTAATGAGGAGGTATTGAATAGAATCGGGGAGGAGTTTGTGGCACAACTTGACAAGAAGAAGCGACCGGTTGGTAGGACATGTTCTGAGGCATCAAGGGATCATCAATTTAGTACTGGAGGGCAGCGTGGAGGGTAAAAATAGTATAGGAAGACCAAGAGATGAATACACTAAGCAGATTCAGAAGGATGTAGGTTGCAGTTAAGTACTGGGAGATGAAGAAGCTTGCACAGGATAGAGTAGCATGGAGAACTGCATCAAACCAGTCTTAGGACTGAAAACAACAACAACTCGCAAATCGTGTAATCACCAAAACAACAATAAGGTAACTTCATAATCAGGGAACTGCAGTGCGAGCTGGAATTCCAAAAGCAGTCGTCAGCGGTTCAAGTGCCCTATGAAGGAAAACCTTGTGCCGTAGCCATTATTTCGGGACTTTTCAGCAATGAAAGAATGTCAATTCGTCGGATGAGTTTTGTTTCACAACTTCTGGCCAAGTATACGCCGCAAGTGTGAATCATGGCCGGGATTCGTTGATGGTTTGGGCAGCCCCATGGCTACATTGTAAGATCTCATTACTGCCATTATGTGACCACCTTGGCTGATCAGATCGATCCCATGCTACAACATTTATCTCCCAATGGTGATGGCATTTTGCAAGACCACAGGACCCCTGTATACAGCTCACATCGTCAAGGAATAGTTTTGTGAGCAAGACGACGCACTCACGCATCTTCCCAGTCCATTACAGTCGCTATATCGCAACATTATTAACCGTTAGTGGTTTCCGTTGGAGAGTAACCAAAGTGTGTGAATTACTTAGGGACCAAACTGCTGAGGTCATCGGTCCCTAGACTTACAGACTACTTAAACTAACTTATGCTAAGAGCAACATACACAGCCATGCCCGAGGGAGGACTCGAACCTCCGGCGAGAGGGGCCGCGCAATCCGTGACATGGCGATTCCAACCACGAAGCCACTCCGTGCGGCAGAGAGTAACAGCTCACATCGTCAAGGATCAGTTTTGTGAAGAAGAGGGCGAATTTTTGTGTAGTCATGGCCACCAGAGTCACTAGGTCTCAATATTATCGACCGTTCGTGGGGAAAAATGGTATAAGACTGCCTTGAAAACCATACACGACCGGTATTTGTACATTCCCAGACGACTTTTCATGCCATAAGTGTTTATTCCTCTTCCATACAAGTGTGAAACATTGTAGAGTAACTGAATATGTGTTTCTGTATGTGCTTCTATTGGTTTTATTTCCCACTATCTCTAGGAGTAATGAGCTATTCGCATTTTACTCTTCTTTTACTGCATTAACAGTTTCAAACGTTGAAAGACATTTGCTTAACCGTGGATCACTTTCCACACAACGTATTCCCACATGCAACGACAGTCTCTCGTCAGCCTCAAAGATCTGTAATCACGTATCTGTCTCCTAGTACATGTCTGTGTGGAAAGTGCCAAAATATATCATGAAGTGTCATGCAAGCTTTCAGCTTGGCTGGCCATTAGGAGTGCTACGTGACTGAATTCGTTTTGGGAATCCCCGTGACACGCACGCAGTGGCATTTATTTTTATGACTGAAGCGCAGATTTTCCTCGTAGTGTAAATGCTTTGTCTCGTTCTAGTGAAAGGCGTACATTCATCGACGTCGTTCTCCATTACGATAAGATCGTTGCTTGTCTTGGACCTTTGCGTTACTTTTACGTCACTGTATTTTTCATTCAGCCATCCAACTTTACAAATGACTTGTCTCAATGCCCTTCTACTAGTGATATGATGTTTTAGAAATTAATAATAATACGGTGTAATTCCCTTAAATCTATAGTATCCGGTGGGTATAAAAAGCTTATGGTCTGTGGAATAATATTTTCACATAAAGAATTTAAATTGTACAAAAACGTTGATAGTTGTATATTATGTCTGAGTATATTTGCGATTTAAGAGTGTATTATCCTCCTCCCTGCCCTTTGTTAATGAATCTTTCCACATGTTTCACACATGCGTCTATGATCACTGGAGGACGACGTTTTCGAAACGTATCCAATTATTTTTGTTGTATTAAAACCTGAGGTGAAATAGCCTCTCATAAGCGGAGATCGTAAAAATATTAAATAAGAGTTCACCCAACCAGATAGATCTTTGTCCCTGTTGAACTTCGAGATACGAGCCATTGGAGACGGAGGCATCGAGGTAATTTCCGCGACAACACTAGCCTAAAGTTTTTTCAGATTAGCCGGCCGGGGTGGCCGAGCGATTCTAGGCGCTACAGTCTGGAACCTCGTGACCGCTACGGTAACAGGTTCGAATCCTGCCTCTGACATGAATGTATGTGACGTCCTTAGGTTAGTTAGGTTTGTTCTAAATTCTAGGGGACTGATGATCTCAGAAGTTAGGTCCCATAGTGAACAGAGCCATTTAAACCATTTTTTTAGATTATTAGGTAATGTAGGGCACACATGCCAAAGTCATTTGGGTTCTACAAATTGTACCTACAAGCTACAATTTGTTGAGATAGACAGTTAGTAGATCCATGATGTTTGCTTTGAGGATTGCAATTTCAGTTTCTCTCGCTTAACTCTGGTTAACTCACCTTTTTGATTCCTTTGCGCTCTGAGGAAATCCTTGCCACTCCAGTGCATGAAAGTTCCCAGTCATGTTGCATTTACTTACACGTGGGGCGGAACTGATATAAAGGGTTAGCATTTCAGGGCATAAAAGAAGATTCTTTTCCCATAATTATGAGGTCCCAGATTACAGTAATTGAAGCTCTTTCGTAGATTTATCTGAAGCCTATAGTCTATTAAAGCATGCATGAAATATGATGAAAGTGCTGCAGACCATAAAAGAAAAAAATATATAATTGCATACAGAGTTTTCCCTTCCTACATAACATTCAGGATGATCAGAAAGAGCCTGAAAAGCTCTTAAGAGTGTTGCAGCAGAGACTGTGATGATTCACAATCAGTAAGAAAAGAAATCGGTGCGTTGCGCCGTTTCAGCGATATCTAGTATTAAAGTTAGAAAACCAGGTTGTCACGTGCACAAATTCAAGCAGTGTGACAGAGACAGTGTCACCAAACGTGTTCTTCATTTGCTTTCCTCAAACCAAACAGACGTAACTGTAGATCAGCTTGCTCACATTTATCATTTCCGAGAAAGGCGCATTTTAACTGGTAATGATATTTGAATAATCGGTAGCTCATAGACGCACAGGTGTGTCAAAGTGATAGAATTTACGCGTGTGGGGAACGGATTGGCTAACTTCAGTGCTCAATAGCTCGGAAACAGCGGAACGAATTAGTTTCTTTATTAATTTATATAGCTCAGCACAGCCTCCCCCGCAACTCCCTTACAAGCTTTTCGGACTTACTCTGATCAACCCGTATATCCGTCAGTAACAAGTGAGTAAACAAGAGAATAATAATAAAAGTTATACAACTGTTCGCTAATAATGTAGTAATATTATAATACTAGTAATCCGTAACAATGATAGAAATCTTATAAAAAAAAATCTTGGCTTAGGAATGTCGTAAGTTGCTAACTACTAAGTAGTTTAGCGTTTAATACACTTGTAAGATGGCAAGAACTATGCCCATTACATGAAGTCATTAAAGATCACCTAACTCACGTTGAGCGAACAGTAGGGCTGAACAAAAATGACTGACAAGGCACAATGCATCTTGTACAGGGTATAGTATGGACGTATTGGAATAATTAATGTCGGGTGATGGTTTTAAAGTAATTCACACGACATGAAAACTTTGTGGAAACCCGTCGATTTACTGGAGGTTAGTTTATCCCAGAGAAGTATTCGAGTTGACCGTGACTGGCCGGGGAGTGGTGAAGGGAAGCGACCATAGGCAGCTTAGGGTGTCTCAAGCTCTGAGAAAGCGGTAATGGGGTGCGGCCTCCAGCTGCCTTAAGATGAGTGACAGTGAGTGGATGGTTGACCCCATGCTGGTGTACCGGGAAGCAGACGGAGAACTTGTACGCCTGTTGATAAATGTCCGTCGTCCCGTTTTCAGTGAAACATGCGAGAAAGCCACGCAAAGCTACGGTGGAGCAGTCAACAGAGGCCGAAATATGCGTGTTCATAACTATAACAACTTCACACTGAATTCACGGTCCCCAGAGTCTGAAGTAAATCAGGTGAAGAGTGGCAGAATGAAATACCCCGTCCTCCGATGGGAACATTGGACCAAGGAATTTGAAGTACTCTCCTGGTAGTCAGAATTCCGGAAACATTGATGTTTTGTGCAGACGGTAACCTTGATGGGTGGCCTGGGAGGAGCTAAATAGCAGAAGTTGAGAGGAAGGGAAATTTTGTGGGAAATTTGTTCACTTCCCAGAGCAGGCATTGGTCGGCGCTGGGAAGCGAGGCATAATTAAAGTGACTTGCGCTGCAATTGGCGCAAGTGATTTTTCTGGAGGGGAAACCAAGGCGAAGAGCAGACTGGGAGAAGTCTCCGTAGTGGTCTTCCGTTCCCAGCTTGCCTAGAGTGCGGACGTGGCGTTGTTTACTCAGCTTGCCTGAGACAGAGTGAGCATCTCTGATGTTTAGGACTTAGCAAACGGAAAGATTGAGGTTGGAGGTAGAAAGTTTTCGTTCAGCTATTAATGAGCAAGATAGCTAGAAGTGAATAGACGAGCGCAGCCTTGCAGCAACACTAGGTTGGCCGACGTCCGCATAACGACGTCGCCCCGCCACGCTGAATTCGATGATATTGCTCCCACTCTGTCCACTGATTAATTTGTTGGATCACGTCGGCAAAGTTTCCACGAGGGTTTCATGGGCCGTGTATTGTAGAATTCTTTATGCACTTCGCATTACGCTTGTGTCAGTCGATAGGAATTACATTTGATTTATCGCACTTTACTCCATGTAAACGCAATTTATTACCACTGCCTGTTAGGAGAGTCATGTAATGAGATGATTGAAGGTCGTGAGTTAAAATAAATCTGTGCTAATCGACTGCATCTGTTTTCAACCAAGTAGTTGAAATCCCAAGTCACTTTCTTAATTAATTTTATGTTCGACATTTGCATCTGGTGTTCAATAGCTGATTATATCATCAATGTGCACCTCTTTTTAATTAAAAGGGATCAATTCGGAATCAATTAATGTCAACATTGCCACCACAGTTCAATCAGGAGTCACAGGGCCTTATTACTTTCTTTGCGTTATCCTCATTGCGGCAGTTTTGCACTCTCTGTCGATCTGTTAGTCAATTACCTGGGGAGAACGCACACCAAAACCAGATAAGTGATGGGTGGGGTGTTACACACTTACCACCAGCCTTCTTTGCATGGCACGAGAAGGATTACAAACAATAACACTGACAAACTGAGTTAGTAGAGTGAATGGTAAACTGAGAGGAGAGTGAAGTGAAGAACAAATCAGTGGGATTGGGGTGCGCGACGGGCGGAAGAGTGGGTCGTCCGCCAGGGCGGCTGTTGTTCGCAAACCCTCTCACTACTGTGCGTTCGCCTTTTGTTCCCTGCGCCCGTCCTATTGGCGCGGGGTTAGTCGATTTATGGCCGCCTTGGGCCGCCCCAGCCGGAACTGATATTATTCTATTGAATAAGAAAACTTTATACGGGCCGCAGTAATTGCCGGAAACGGCAGCCCAAGTCGGCGAGTTGCCGCGGTTTCCGCCTCAGACTCGCCGTCGGGACTGCTTCCTCGCCGACATTTCCGATACGAATTCTGGTGTTTGTTTTTCGAGCGTGGTCGTAAAGATTCCAAGAACAAAGTCGGTACGATATCCTTGAGACGAAACAGCACTTATGTTCGGCTTTCCAGCAACGAAGCAAACAAGACGAGTTAACATCATAACGTCTCTTACATTTTCATGTCAAACCAGCACACACACAACAGACATAAATCGTAGCTAACAGTTTTTGCTGGGGAGGCGCCAAACGTGTACCAATATTGGAGGGCAGCGAAGACGGAAAGAAAGCACGAATTACACTGCACACCGACCGAAGCTCTTCAAGATGGAGCTAAACTATCCAGAAAAATCCTAGTTACAAAATTTAGAGGACTGATATTACTCGTGTTCCTGCGTACCGCTACGGTAGGGACCCTGTAGACAAAATGAGACTAATGACAACATTTCAGGACTCATTTTCCCCGTGCTCCATAGGCAATTGTAACGGAAAAATGACTAATACTTTGTTCAATACTAAGCACCCTCTGCTACGCACTGCACAGTGATTTCTAGTGTATATATACGGATGCAATGAAGATGTAGAGGTAGAAAGGTACAGAATACGATTTCCGTTGTGATAATCCTTCACGTTCCGCTTGATAAAATCATTTTTTTAAATCCGTTGTCTCAGTCTAAAAAACGGAGTGCATATACGATCGCTTTATTGTCTGTATTTACATCTGTCTGCCTGTCTGTCTGTCTGTCAGTCTCAATGACTGTTCAAACCTCTTTCTGTCGCCGGCCGAAGTGGCCGTGCGGTTCTATTCGCTGCAGTCTGGAACCACGACACAGATGCGGTCGTAGGTTCGAATCCTGCCTCGGGCATGGATGTGTGTGATGTCCTTAGGTTATATGGAATGGACGTATAAGTTCTAAATTTATGTCACACACTAATTTCCACTCTCCGTTGGCGTTACAATAAACTTTAGTTTCTAAGTCATTGGCCGGCCGGTGTGGCCGAGTGGTTATAGGCGCTTCAGTCTGGAACCGTGAGACCGCCACGGTGGCAGGTTCGAATCCTGCCTCGGGCAGGATTCCTTAGGTTAGTTAGGTTTAAGTAGTTCTAAGTTCTAGGGGACTGATGATCTCAGCTGTTAAGTCCCATAGCGCTCAGAGCCATTTGAACCATTCTAAGTCAATGCAATCAAGAGATACAGCCATTTACGTCACATGCTTTGATACCCGGAAACTCACTCATGATACCTTTCGCGTACTTTCAGCTGATCTACAACGATGAAATTTGTCAAGAAGTAATGTTTCACGGAACAAGTAATTCAAAAAATCCCAAAACTGTTAATCTGTAATTTCTTTATTCCACGTCACTTGTTATATTAAAACAATCGGTAGCTCTGCACTCAGGCCGACTGGGTCACAATTGTAAAAATCAGACATCAGGCACGTAATGACTTTATTGCTCATATTACGCCTTTTGGCACTTATCCATCATCACGTATCCAGAAGCGATTACTGCACGTAGATATGGCGTTTCAGGCTGTACGAGGAACAAAAATTCCCAGACTGCGTCATCTGAGCAATGAAGTCATTCCTTGCCTAATGTTTGACCTGTAACACTGCGACCCAGTCAGCATGAATCGAGAACTGCTGATTCTTATAATAATGGCCGTCTGCCTCCTGCATTACCTTACGTCAGATTTATATTATCGCAATTAAAACATTGCCTAAAATCTTGAAACCCCTGGGATAGATATCATGCCAATTTCAATGTTTGTAACAGGCAAGTATAGTAGACATACTAGATTCCCGGAATGTTCAAATGTGTGTGAAATCTTATGGGACTTAACTGCTAAGGTCATCAGTACCTAAGCTTACACACTACTTATCCGAAATTATCGTAAGAACAAACACACACACACCCATGCCCGAGGGAGGACTCGAACCTACGCCGGGATCAGCCGCACAGTCTGTGACTGCAGCGCCGAAGACCGCTCGGTTAATCCCGCGAGCCATCACGCAATGGATGAAGGTTTCTCGGTGCGCTAGGGCTCCTAGGGCTTGTAATTAACTTAATAAGGAACCCTCGGTGCGCTAGGGCTGCTCGCACCTGACCAATTTTTATTAACTGATTTTGTTTTTGAACTAAATTCTTTATGGTGTTGGTACATTATACCTGACCAGAGGGCATCAGATGCGATATTATCATGTAAACACATCTTTTCACAGTTATACGAGCTACCTCAAACCAATAGCAGGAGATGAGCTTCCCGACTAAAGAGGTAATCAATTTTTTATATATATTTTATGGCTCTATGCGAGACGATCCAAAACTAATCGTCCAAATTATTTCAGGAGGAGCAGACCATCAAAATAAAAATATTTACTTATAGTACATACGATGCCTGACGACATTTTTTCTGGTGCTAGGGTAATTTACACAGAAGGCAGTTTAGGTTTTTAATTGCAGCAATGGCACTCGTAGAAAATGCTTGAATACGTGTGTCATTTGTCCTGTATGCACGCAGTGCATCCACGAACCGCTGACTGTCGTGTCCGTTTGAAGATTCCTGGCACGTCCGCAACAGTACCAGCAGGGACGGTAGTTCTAGAGACTAGGCCTTCTTCTTTTTCCGCAACTGTCTCGAGCACCAGCTGCTCCGTATGCCCCCACAGGGAGATATTCAGAACCGTGAGTTCAGTTGACCTGGGTGGCCACACCATGGGGCCACCGTGGCCGATCCATCGGTTCCCGGAGATGGCTCTCAGATGATTCCTCAGGGCAATGCTGAAATAGGCTGGCGTCCATGGCGCTGGAAGTACATCCCTTGTCTGAGGTACATCCTCCAGCAGTGCTGGCAACGCATGTTCCACATCTACATCTACATCTACGTGACTACTCTGCAATTCACATTTAAGTGCTTGGCAGAGGGTTCATCGATCCACAATCATACTATCTCTCTACCATTCCACTCCCGAACAGCGCGCGGGAAAAACGAACACCTAAACCTTTCTGTTCGAGCTCTGATTTCTCTTATTTTATTTTGATGATCGTTCCTACCTATGTAGGTTGGGC
Organism: Schistocerca serialis cubense; assembly: GCF_023864345.2. Taxonomy (NCBI): domain Eukaryota; kingdom Metazoa; phylum Arthropoda; class Insecta; order Orthoptera; family Acrididae; genus Schistocerca; species Schistocerca serialis. Next base: position 547,507,487 of record NC_064644.1, read on the forward strand.
TCAACAAACTATTTTCGCCTTCGGAAGAGAAAGTTGGTGACTGAAATTTCGTAAATATATCTCGCCGTGACGAAAAACGTCTTTGTTTTAGTGACTTCCATCCCAACTCGCGTATCATATCTGCCACACTCTCTCCCCTATTACGTGATAATACAAAACGAGCTGCCCTTTTTTGCACCCTTTCGATGTCCTCCGTCACTCCCACCTGGTAAGGATCCCACACCGCGCACTACACCAGTACACCAGTGTTGTGTAAGCTGTCTCTTTAGTGGACTTGTTGCATCTTTTAAGTGTCCTGCCAATCAAACGCAACCTTTGGCTCGCCTTCCCCACAATATTATCTATGTGGTCTTTCCAACTGAAGTTGTTCGTGATTTTAACACCCAGGTACTTAGTTGAATTGACAGCTTTGAGAATTGTACTATTTATCGAGTAATCGAATTCCAACGGATTTCTTTTGGAACTCATGTGGATCACCTCACACACCATACAGCAATCTTTTCCAAATCGCTTTGCAACTGATACTGGTCTTCGGATGACCTTACTAGACGGTAAATTATACCATCATCTGCGAACAACCTAAGAGAACTGCTCAGATTGTCACCCAGGTCATTTATATAGATCAGGAACAGCAGAGGTCCCAGGACGCTTCCCTGGGGAACACCGGATGTCACTTCAGTTTTACTCGATGATTTGTCGTCTATTACTACGAACTGCGACCTTCCTGACAGGAAATCACGAATCCAGTCGCACAACTGAGACGATACCCCACAGGCCCGCAGCTTGATTAGAAGTCGCTTGTGAGGAACGGTGTCAAAAGCTTTCCGGAAATCTAGAAATACGGAATCAACTTGAGATCCCCTGTCGATAGCGGCCATTACTTCGTGCGAATAAAGAGCTAGCTGCGTTGCACAAGAACGATGTTTTCTGAAACCATGCTGATTACGTATCAATAGATCGTTCCCTTCAAGGTGATTCTTAATGTTTGAATACAGTACATGCTCCAAAACCCTACTGCAAACCGACGTCAATGATATAGGTCTGTAGTTAGATGGATTACTCCTACTACCCTTCTTAAACACTGGTGCGACCTGCGCAATTTTCCAATCTGTAGGTACTGATCTATCGGTGAGCGAGCGGTTGTATATGATTGCTAAGTAGGGAGCTATTGTATCAGCGTAATCTGAAAGGAACCTAATCGGTATACAATCTGGACCTGAAGACTTGCCCGTATCAAGCGATTTGAGTTGCTTCGCAACCTCTAAGGTATCTACTTCTAAGAAACTCTTGCTAGCAGCTGTTCGTGTTTCAAATTCTGGAGTATTCCATTCGTCTTCCCTGGTGAAGGAATTTCGGAAAACTGCGTTCGATAACTCCGATTTAGCGGCACAGACGTCGGTAACAGTACCATCGGCATTGCGCGTTGAAGGTATTGACTGCGTCTTGTCGCTTGTGTACTTTACATACGACCAGAATTTCTTCGGATTTTGTACCAAATTTCGAGACAATGTTTCGTTGTGGAACCAATTAAAGGCATCTCGCATTGAAGTCCGAGCCAGATTTCACGCGTCTGTAAATTTTAGCCAATCTTCGGGATTTCGCGTCCTTCTGAACTTCGCATGCTTTTTCCGTTGCCTCTGCAACAGCGTTCGGACCTGTTTTGTGTACCACAGGGGATCTGTTCCATCTCTTGCCAATTTATGAGGTATGAATCTCTCAATTCCTGTTGCTACTATATCTTTGAATTTGAGCCACATCTCGTCTACATTTTCATAGTCAGTTCGGAAGGAATGGAGATTGTCTCTTAGGAAGGCTTCTAGTGTCACTTTATCCGCTTTTTTAAATAAAACTATTTTGCGTTTGTTTCTGGTGGATTTGGAAGAAACGGTATTGAGCCTAGCTACAACGACCTTGTGATCACTAATCCCTGTATCAGTCATGATGCTCTCTATCAGCTCTGGATTGTTTGTGGCTTAGAGGTCAAGTGTGTTTTCGCAACCATTTACAATTCGCGTGGGTTCGTGGACTAACTGCTCGAAATAATTTTCGGAGAAAGCATTCAGGACAATTTCGGAAGATGTTTTTTGCCTACCACCGGTTTTGAACAAGTATTTTTGCCAACATATCGAAGGAAGGTTGAAGTCCCCACCAACTATAACCGTATGAGTGGGGTATTTATTTGTTACGAGACTCAAATTTTCTCTGAACTGTTCAGCAACTATATCATCGGAGACTGGGGGTCGGTAGAAGGAGCCAATTATTAACTTAGTTCGGCTGTTAAGTATAACCTCCACCCATACCAATTCGCACGGAGTATCTACTTCGACTTCACTACAAGATAAACCACTATTGACAGAGACAAACACTCCACCACCAATTCCGCCTAATCTATCTTTCCTGAACACCGCCAGAGACTTCATAAAAATTTCTGCAGAACTTATTTCAGGCTTTAGCCAGCTTTCTGTACCTATAACGATTTCAGATTCTGTGCTTTCTATTAGCGCTTGAAGCTCAGGGACTTCCCCAGCACTACTACAACAATTTACAACTACAATTCCGACTGTTCCTTGATCCAAGCACGTCCTGTATTTGCCACCCACCCTTTGAGATTGCAGCCCACCCCGTACTTTCCCGAGGCCTTCTAACCTAAAAAACCGCCTAGTCCACGCCACACAGCCTCCGCTACCCGTGTAGCCGCGAGCTGAGTGTAGTGAACTCCTGACCTATTCAGCGGAACCCGAAACCCCACCACCCTATGGCCCAAGTCAAGGAATCTGCAGCCAACACGGTCGCAAAACCGTCTGAGCCTCTGATTCAGACCCTCCACCCGGCTCTGCACCAAAGGTCCGCAGTCGGTTCTGTCAACGATGCTGCAGATGGTGAGCTCTGCCTTCATCTCGTAAGCAAGACCACCAGCCTTCACCAAATCAGATAGCCGCTGGAATCCAGAGAGAATTTCCTCAGATCCAAAGCGACACACGTCATTAGTGCCGACATGTGCCACCACCTGCAGCTGGCTGCACCCTGTGCTCTTCATGGCATCCGGAAGGACCCTTTCCACATCAGGAATGACTCCACCCGGAACGCACACGGAGTGCACCACTGGATTTCTTCCCCTCCTTAGCCGCCATATCCCAAAGGGGCCCCATTATGCGCCTAACATTGAAGCTCCCAACTACCAATAAGCCCACCCTCTGCGATTACCCGGACCTTGAAGGCTGAGAATCATCCTCTGAAACAGGGCAGGCAGCTGCATCTGGCTCGGCCAGACCTATTTGTCAGAGGCACCGGGGAGGCCTTCTGATCAGCGTCCGGGGACGTCTTTCGCTGCCTGCCACGCCTTGGAACGACCTCCCAATCAACCACATGATAGGGCTCAGCTCCACTGCGGGCAGCAACCGGGGCAACCACAGCGGCAGACCGATCTGGGGACAGACGGGACGAGGTTGACATCCCCGTGATACCCAAGTCCGGCTCCCCACAGTGGTGCCCATTGGCAACAGCCTCAAGCCGTGCGACCGAAGTCAGCGCCGCTTGCAGATGTGAGCGATGCGATGTTTCCATCAACTGAGACGGAATGAAAGAATGTGTGGTCTATACTGAGAATGCTGGTCCACACATTAAGACCGAACCACTGGTGATGAGCGTGTGGTAGAGTACCTCGGGAATTTGCGTGTGTGGAAACATATCAACTGTGGATGTTCAAATGTCAGTACACACAGTCGGCGACGCCGATGCCACAGCTTACGCCAGCATCGCTAACAAAATGTTCCCAAATATTGCCAATTGACTTCAGAGATCATATTATCTTATTTAATATATTTGTTGACAAAAGTAACTTTCGCATGATTTGCCAGTGCCAAGTAACATAGCTCAGTGAAATTACGACTCAACATGGAAGGAACTGGTACAATTCAGTAAACTGCAGTACATAATAGTACAAACGATATCTGAAGGGAATACGCAGTCAGACGAAAATAAATGGCACATCCATTCAAAGCCAATAATTACACTGGAGTCACATGGTTCATTTTAGTCTCCTGTACATTACAATAGGCAGGACATGTTGTGTACGTGGTGTTGATCTGAGATTCTGTTATTCTGCGCAACGGATTAATCTGAGATGTACTCTTTACCCTGTGGCTCCTGCAAGATGCAATTTCCATCCCCACACTACTACAGAAGTCAGACAGACGCTCCTAACGTTCTAAAGAGAAATGCCTGAAAAACTTTCAGCAATAAGTATCTTCTGGAGTCGTCTGCTGTAAGGAAATGACACAAAAATTTACAAAAATTTCTTACGTAACTAGTGGGATACTTGGAGTAGTGCTAGTTAGTCTAAGAAAAACAGGAAACTAACGAAAATTATTATTTATTTTGCAAAAATTCTGAGAAATAACAATGGCACTTTTAGTTATGAATTGAACAAGTTGTATCCTGGTTCTTTTCGGAGTGTGAAGTTACCTCTCAAGGATAGGATTCGCTAATGAAATATCTACACAAATTTTAATATTTTTATTGACTTGGCAGAATGGCTGAGAGGCGCGCCTACTCAACTCGAATAATTAGAATGTTGCAAGGTACGGTCGAGGCTGGCGCGTGTGAAATGCAGTGAAGCGTATGTTGTGGAGGAAATATGGGGCTCACAATAGCTGTAGCGAACAATACCATAATCTGCGATGACCGCTGTCTGCGCCGCTCGCTGCTGACAAATAAGATAACTCTCGTTCTATCTGGATTGACCTTCACCAATCAAACTCTCGCTACGACCAGATGAAGTCAAGGATTCTTATTCGCCCCTAGTCTAACTATTGGCGTGGTACACTGGTCAGATAACCAGTCCACCCCGATGCCACTCAAAAATTCGCTCGCAGACGTTTAACCATAACTCTGTTCATTCACACCGCACAATAAGTGTGTCTGCCAACACAGTGAACAACGCTTAATCGCAAGGACTCAGTATCGAGTCACACTTCGATTCGCTCTCGACAGAGGTGCTTTCCCAGTGAAGTACTGAGGAGGGACTTGTTCCTCGCCCGTCGAAGTGACCTCATGGCAATAAATTGTCAGTAGATAATTTATACTGGGATCTTTCCCATACCTGACATGATTGGGGACGACTGGTGGTTCGGTCGGTTGTCGCAGCGGACGACCTGCATTTGGTCTTCCGCCCGCTTCTGGCTTCTCTGCGTTGGTGCTGACTTATAATTCGTCCATGTTGTTTCACAGAGACTGGTTTTAGTATTGTGAGTTGCTGGTGGAATTGTTTTCCCTGATCTGTGTGTATCTTGTGGTTTTGAATGAGCAGTTTTTTAATGCTGTCTGCGTACTGGATTTGGTGAGTGGTTGTGAACGGAGATCATGTTAGTTGGGGGCGCAGCAGCAAACAGGTCCGTGAAACGCGGGGGCAAGCTGGGGCCACTCACGGCGTGCTGCCACTGCCGGATCGAGGAGGGGTAGCTGCGAGAGCGACGACTTCGTTGCATGCTGCACCCTGGACGTTTAAGTTGAGTGAAGAGTTAACTGCTAAGGCAACTTCGACTTTCCTGAGATCTCGCATTTGGTCGGCGGGTTGTTGCTCCCAGGGTCACTGAGCCTGGTGGCAACGAGAGGTTTCGAGGCAGTGAAATATTACAGCCGTCTTTCTCTATTTGTTATTCATCATTCAATTTAGTATTATTCTTACTAGTGAAGTGCAACCAGCGGTATTTTCTGCCTTGTGGCCGATAACGCCCCAGTTACCTGAACTGGAGGTTAGCGTACTTTTCTGGCAGGGTACTTTTCCTCGTCGTGTTGATGCTGTCCGACAAGGCGTGTAGTTCGACAGCCCCTTGTGTTCTACTGTGTATATTTTTTGGGAGGTATACCTTGGTTCTAGTGTTTCCTTCGGCCTTATGTGTTTTCTGAAGAAGTAGTGCTGTCTGCCTCTTTGCTCTTGCCTAAGAATATTCCATCGTTGTACCGGCGATCGGACGATAGGTGGATTGGTTAGTCGGTTGGTCGGCGCTAAATCTGCCCCTAGTTTGAGTTGCCATCCTGTTACTTGAGTACAAGTCTTGGATGCCTGTCCCACCTTACCTTATGTTTGAGTTGCCTTCCCAGGCCGACCCTTGGAACATTTGCTGAGAACTACTTGTCCTGATTCCTTAGATTGTGAAGTTTGTTTTAAGGATATTTGTAATTTCCTAATGATGGTTGGTGTGGCCTTCAGCCGAGCAATAATTTCACTTCTTCCGTGATAAGACCTTCAGCCGAGCAATAACTTCACTTCTTTCGTGATAAGGCCTTCAGCCGTGTTCCAGCAAGTTTTTTTAAGCAAACTTGTTTTAAAAGCAAGGTATTTATTTTAAAGGTGCTATTTCGAATTGTTCTTCTGACTTCTAATTCAGGCCTTCAGCCGTTTGTGATTTGAAGTTGTGTGTGGCCTTCAGCCGAGTGATAATTTCACTTCTTTTATAATAAGGCCTTAAGGCGTTTTACAATTTGTTTTAAAACGATGTATTTGTCTTAATATATGCTATTTGGAATTGTTCTTCTGACTTCTAATTCAGGCCTTCAACTGTTTGTTGTTTGAGGTTATTGTTGGTGGCCTTCGTCCCTAAAATTCTGGATTTTTTTCTGCGATAAGGCCTTCAGCCGTCATAGAGACAGTTGTGTTTTTTTAAGAGGTTGTTTTAAAAATTTAATTTCTTTAAATAAAGCTTACGTATTTGTTGTGCGACCGAGGGTAACTGATTATGGCCCCATCCACGATCGTAACCCCATCCTGCCTCATCCTGAAAAACTGTATAGGAGTTCTGTTCATTTATGGTCTAAGTTTCATTGAGTGATGTTTCTTGGCTGTGCCACATCAAGCGAAAGTTGTTTTCGTTGTTAAATTTTGCGCACCACTGTAGTCTCTGTTTGCACATCCATCATAGAATATGGGATTGTAAGAAGGTAGTGTTGCGAAATTTTAGAAACTTGTAGTTTATCCTCAGGGAGAAAATATACAATAAATTAAAATTGTAGAAAAAATTAAATTAATATTTCTCTGCGTAAAAGTTACACTAGCAGTTCCAGACGATAAAAGGTGAAGCACTAAACCAAAGATCAATATCTAGGAGTAAAATATAGGGTACAGATATTAAAGTTGACCGTCAAAGGAAGAAGTGTTTTGATATAGTATTAATCTAACACATTTTCAAATGATCGTAACGATTTCGTTTACTTTCTGTATTTGAAATTCAACCGATCAGTAAACAAATGGACTGTCTGGTCATGTTGCAAATTTGCCATAATAGACAACGTAATAACTCTAATACAACTTTCAACCGGGAAAATTTTACGGATCTTTAACGAAGTCAGACAGATTTTTTTACCTGGAAACCCAAGTATATCAGTAACTTAATGGACTATATAGCAAAACGGATATAAACACTAACATACTCTCTGCCTTTTAGAGGCGTGACCCAATAGAAATTGTGAAATACGGAATCAATAGTATATCATAGAAAACAGTGGATAACAATGGGCATTAATGTATGAAATAATTGGGAAAGAGAAGTCTCCAAAACAGTCAGAGGCAGCCCAGATGTGCAACCAGATTCACGTTATTGTTGGTTTTGTTCTTTATTGAGAAGAACTATAAAAAAAATCCAAGATCAAGTCCAAAAGCTTCCATATTATGTGAGAAATTAATAACTATAAAATATACCATATATATATTTGGCAGCTGGTTTCTTCGCAAATACAACACTTTCACATCAAAAAAGAGAAGCAAACAAATGGAACAACAGAATAAAGACTTTATTCTTCTTCCAGAATGGCAGCACCAACGAAATCTTACAATAATGATGATGCAGAAGAAATGTGCTGCGGCCAGGATTCGAACCCAGGTTTTCTTGCTTGCTAGGCAGAAATGCTAACCATTGCACCACCGCAGTACAATGGTCAACACAGCTGCTAGAACTACCCAAGTTGAGTGCCTCCCCAACACATACTTCAGTTCATATCTTTTGCTTGTTTTCCCTTGCACTGTCACTGACAGGGCTCTCCGACAGAGGAATAGCACCCCAGCGTTGAACGTAATAGGAAAGTCCAGTACCATATGATATCTTATAGATCTTACAATTAAATGTTTCCGTTAGACATTTCAGTCTCTTCATTATCTACGATAAGGATCGAAGCAGAAGAAATGCATTAAAATTTGTGCTACGGCTGGGACTTAAAGGTCTCAGGGAAACATTTAATTATATAATCTTAAAGCTCTCCTATGGTACAGGACTTTCCGTTACGTCCAACGCTGGGGAGCTATTCCAGTGTCGGAGGGCCCTGGTACTAGTGACAATGTGAGGGAAAACAAGCAGAAGTTATGAATTGAAGTTTGTGTTGGGAAGGGCACTCAACTTGGGTAGTTCGTGCAGCAATGTTGACCACCGTACTGCAGTGGTGCAATGGTTAGCATTTCTGCCTAGCAAGCAAGTATCCCTGGGTTCGAGTCCCGGCCGCAGCACAAATTCTAATACATTTCTTCTGCTTCGTTATCGTAGATAATGAAGAGACTTAAATGTCTCAGGGAAACATTTAATTATAAGATCTATAAGAAATCACACAATCCTGATATTTAAAACTGCTACGTCAGTACATGGAAAACGGAGTAACTCTTTAAGTATATTAAGAAGAGGAATGTGGTAAAATACGCAAAGCGGAAGTTCCTTGTGTAGTTGATCGCCACCAATTAAGATATCTACTTTCACATATTAATGTGCACTTCTTTCTTTCCTCGGATTGTAGTAAGGTTATACAGAATAAGCTGTCAACAGTGAGATGATATGCTCGTTCAACAATATAGAACTCTATATACCGACGGCAGAGGACTTGAAATACTATTTTATCTTAGTGGACTAAGCCTTGAGAAGAAGTCATAAGATGAACTTCAACAGTGGTAGATTGAGGATAAGGGAATGAAATCGAATCAAAGTATGGGGCAAGCTAAGTCAATTAGATTGTCAACTGAGGCAGTAAAAGTGTTAGAGATGTTTCGTTATTTTCGTAGCAAGTATCTGATGGTGGTGGAATAGAAAAGATATAAAATACGGACAGGCAATAGTAAGAAATCATTTCTGAAAAAAGGATATTTTTTAACATCGAATATTAATTTGAATGTTATGTTTCATCTTGAGGTAAGTGTCTGGAGTGTGGTCTTCTGCTGAAGTGGATCATGGACGAGGAACAGCTGAAACAGGAAGACAATACCCTTTTAAAATGTGGTCCTGGAGGGGAACGCTGAAGGTTAGTTGTGTGGATCGTATAAGAATATAATTGGAGAGAAAAGAGATTTATGGGGAACTTGACTACAAGAAGGGATCGTCTATAGGATGCATGCTGAAGCATCAAGGAATGGTTACATTTTTTTGCGCTGCTTTTATTTTTCATTAAGGGGCTCCGGAACGCTCTATACTTGCAATGTTAAAATAACGCTTATAAATTACATCTTTCCTCACAAAGTATTTGAGGTAGGAAGTTTAAATTTTTACAGATTATTTATTGGAATATGGGCTACAACTAAACACAGGGATTTTACAAAATTTTCGTTCAGTTATTAAAGATGATTTTTTTTCAATTGTAATGAAAGTTCACAACATTTTGTTGCAATTTTTTATTTATATATTCAAAAATATACAGTTTTTTGGAAAAAGGCTGAGTTAAATTATGCAGAAGGTACTGTGTAACATTTACTGAAAGTTTGAAACAAATATGTTTGGAAGATCCTTAGAAAACATGTAATTAGTATGAGAAAATAAAAGTTTTGGGAATCGAGCGCCAAAAATTGGATTAACTTTTTAGTGCATTCCAGGTCCATAGGATGGATTATCTTCATCCTCTGCAAACTCCTCCTCCAGCTTCCTCTTGTTCCTCCTCCTGTTTACTCTCGCTCGTATTTCTAGACTCTTTACAGCCCTGTCTGCAGCCCGAAGGCGTTCCTTGTCTAAAGCAAGCATCGCTCGTTGTTGTGTTCGTAGATTTTGCTACCGTTTTCTTCAGTTGCAGTTACTGCAACACTGTTCCAAAAGGTGGTCATGTATGAACACTTATCACATTTCAGTTGTATTTCACTAGCAAGTCCTACGTGTTTTATTATGGAGAGTTCCAGACCAACTTCACTACAATGAATACATCTTACACAGTTTGAAAAAATTCCTTTGAGAACCGACATATCAAATATTTCATTCACATCCGATTCGCCCATAAAACATTCATAGTTTTCACTCATTGAACCAAGCTTCTTCTGTGAAGTATTTTCTTTCCCACTTTGACTGCTATGGGCAGGTGTACTTGAGAGGTTAGGTTCACTCACTTGGTTATCGTCTTTATTGTTTACAGTAATAACACATACCTTTGGCTTTCCAACATTTCTCCTTTTCTTAAAAGCCTTCAGAGGATTTCTAATAACTTTACTTTACATCAAAACAGAGACTCAAGAAACAGAATTAATTACGAATATTTTCGAGATAACGACAGAGTAAATAAACATGAAACAATCGACAATCACACCAGCGATATATATTGAACCATCACAGGTTAGCCACAACACATACTTTATCTCACATAACTAAAATGTACCTGATGAACACGGACGTTAATAACAACACCATTTGACAGCAGTTTAACAGCACCACAGTGGGTCACGCCCATGTAGAACACATTTCAAAAAAAATTTAAAAATAGTTGTAGTCTTCGGAATTGAATAAATTATATATCTATTAAAAGCAGATTCAGAAAACGCAAAAAAGTAAAAATTGAACTTTTCATGATTTTGAGCCTTTCCTGAGCCCCTTAACTATAGTAAATATTTAAGAATAAAATTTACGAGTCAGTTAGACAAAAGTTTTTACTTCACTTTACCAGTGTCGACAAATTAATTTGCCATTTACAGAAGCTTAGCATTCGTTTAGCAAATGACAGTATCTGCTCTATATGTGCACAGATGTGATTCATTTGCTGTAAATTATCGATCTGTCCAGCTATGTTTACAATAATCATACGCAATATGCACATTTTTAGACATATCATGGCGTTATGCTTCTGTGAAGAATATACTGATAACTCGTAAATTAATACTAATCCGTCGTAACCTCTTAAAGTGACGACTTAATTTTATTCTTAAATCGTTAATTTGGTATGGAAGTGTGTTTCGGGGAAGAGGGGAGGGGAGATAAAACTATAGATAGATGTCAAGACTAGATCTCAATAACTAAAGTAACTATATTGAAATAAACGTAGGTTGCCGTAGTTATGCACAGATGAGAAGGCTCCCACCGGATACACTAGCGTGGAGAGCTGCACTGAAGACCGCGACATAACGCTAAAGAACCACGCGACACCTACGGTCGCAGGTTTGAATCCTGCCTCGGGCAAGGGTGTGTGTCATGTCCTTAGGTTAGTTAGCTTTAAGTAGTTCTAAGTTCTAGGTGACTGATGACCTCAGAAGTTAAGTCCCATAGTGTTCAGAGCCATTTGAACCAATAACGCTAAAGCCGTACGTAGTTTCCAGGGGCACCTTTAGTACTCGAAGCAGCACGTCAAAAATCAGTTTGCAGACAGACTTAAGTTTTTCTGATAATAAAAGTATTACAGAATTATTTATTTTAAGAATGTAGCCTTTCACACTATGTTTGACATTAGAATTAATTCTGAAATAAATATACCGTTGAACTGGTTTTGATAGTAGGTTTAATAAGCCGAAACGCTGCCAAATTCAACGACTTTTCATTACTATATTATTTTTTGGTGCTATAAGCTTGTTTTTGCTTCGTGGACATTATGACGCTATCTGCAAACATATAGAATTGTTAGTGCACCGAACCAAAGACAAGTCTAGAACCTTACGTTAAAGCGCATCCGATGATGCTCGAATGTCGCTAGTAGTTCACTCACAAGTGCTTTCAAGTGGGGGAGACGTCTGCAAAGTGATTTCGAGAAGAATGAACGTCGAATACGGCAACTTGGTACAAGTAATACGTGTGTATTAGAACTTTATGAACGGAAGCTGAGTGTTCTTGACATGTGAAGTAAAGGTTATTATAACAGGAAAGAACGTGATAAACCATTAAAAGAAATATTCAGCATGTCAAAAGAGAAGAAACTGAAATTAAAACTCTGCGGTCATAGTTCTGCCGTAAAACACACATCACTGTGATGTCGAAGTGGCGCTTACAGTAAGGACGTGTGTCTGACGTATATAAAGTGTACTTTACTGACAGACTTCAATTCAGCTGAGGTGTGGAACCTTAAGAGTTGGCGATAACTTTTCTTTTCTCAGAAGTGTGCTGCTGCGTTAATATCAGCTGCACAAGGTTGAGAAGAAATTAATAATCATCCTCGCTCATCCTCAGTTACTTTCGAAGCGATATTCGTCTTTTAAAAGAAGTTGCTTTCGAATGTCAAGCTTTTTCTCTCTCCCGTCTCCCCCTCCCCACCCCCACCCCACCCCCCATCAGTTCATACATTTCCCCCTCCCCTCCTCCCGCAATGACCGTTTTTTTTCACTTTTCATTACCACAGCATGTAATGTAGCGATCACAGAGAAAGTAAGAATTGCTGGTTCCATTTTAACGGTCGACGCCGTGATAGCTTGATGTCCGTGCGTGCAGCGGAGTCTACTAGCGTGTGCTTTGTGATGCGTGTGTGATGGTGCTACATCAGCCGATCGGATATCTGTTTAAACGAGCGGTTTTTAATACCAGTTCATTGACAACGACTGTTTCGCAAGTTATTTGTAGGCGGTAAATCAGACAATACTATCTTCGCCTCTTTTGTCTCCACTTGCATTTCACAGCCTTTAGCGAACGCATCTAGCAACAGTCTTTACTCCTGCATGGTGAAGTTTGTGAAAAATGAGTAAAGCTAAATTTGTGAAAACATATCCCTTCCATGGTAAGTGGTGGGGGATGGGAAGTTTTTTGTTACAATGTATAAGTGTATATGATTAATATGTAATGCTACTTTAGCCATATTAAAAACGAAAACATTGAACCCTTTTCTAGAACAGTCCATAAAACTTCGAATCGGAGGCAGCTGTTAGCAGTGAGTCGAGGAGGAAGAAACTAATCTTCAAAGTAAATTACAGTCATAGCAGTTACTTCTTATAAAGCCTGTACAAAAAATTTTCCATGAAACACAGCATCATTTCGTGTATAAGAAGTATTGAGGAAACACGCGAAACCACTTGACGATGGCACAGTTGATAAGGGGTGCCTTCTGGCACCTACTGAGTCCTTGTTTTGCACATTTGAAACCAAGTCAGAGATCATTACAGCCACCAGAGACACAGCTCTATCAACGAACTTCCAACATCTGTAGGTCTGTTAATCAATAGCACGAAAAACCAGTCCAAAGTTGCAAATTTTACTTCTTTATTCACTCGATGCCTAGTTTCAAGTGAACAAGAAAAGTAAATTTTGCAACTTTGGACTGGTTTTTCGTTCCACTGCTACCTCTATGAAGACCTTCTACAAGAAGAAAAGTGCAGTTCAATGGCGGAAAATATAAAAGGTTGACTGATAACAGATTTGAAATCCTGCTTGTTTGCCTCATTGAGTTTTGTAAGATTGATATTTTCGGATTTCGGTGTAAAAGGAGACTTACATACAATTTTAGCATTTAAAGATATTAAACGAGAATATTTTTAAAAAACATTCAAATCTTTTGTTTCTGACCATGATTTGTCTATTCAGAAATTTGCGTCTATTACTACTGATAGTGTTTCATGCATGAGTAGGTAAATATAAAGAATTTGTTACCTTGTCCGCGTATGACGAGTCTTTCCCGCCTTTCGTTAAGTGTTATTGTTTCGTGCATTTGCAAGTGCTTTGTGGACATATTTTGAGAATGGTATATGTTATGAGTATTGTCAGAAAAATTGTGAATTCAGTGTGCTCACGATCACTACAGAGAAGAATATTTAGAGTGCTACTAGAAGAATTGGACAGCCAGAATGGGGAAAAGCTATTGCACACCAGTGTTCGGTGACAAGTTAGAGTTATGGCTCTAAACAGATTTAGCCGACTTCTGTCAGCGATATAAGCTTTTTAGTTCGAAAGACAGGAAATTTATTTAAAACTCTATGATTTGAGCTGATTGTTGGTTCTCGCATTTGTGACTGATGTGACAATTAAACTAAATGAGTTAAAAAAAACTTCAAGGAACAAACCAAACTGTCATTACTCTTACGTCCTCTACAAAGTGTCTCGTACAAAAGCTTGACCTTTGGGTAGCACAGTTAAAAAGATTAAATGTGAAACACTTTTCTCAAATACCGTATTAACTGTTTGATCAGCGAGCATCATTAGATCAACAAGCTGCAAGAAAGTAGACGGCCGACCTGACAGCACTGAAAACAGAGTTTGAGAAACCGATCTTCAGATTTGAGGCCAATGGAACCTGTTCTACCCTTCATACCTCAACTTTTCTAAAAATTGGATGTGCAAAGTATTTCAAATAAAGTGATGATGATGTTTGGTTTATGGGGCGCTCAACTGCACGGTCATAAGCGACCGTACAAAGTCCCCATTTTCACACAATCCAATTTTTTTACACAGTCCAATATACCGCCATTCACAAATGATTGTGATGAAGAAATGATGAGGACAACACAAATATCCATTCCCTGGCAGAGAAAATCCCCAGCCCTTTCAAGTAAAATGAGTCATCTTTTCTCTTGCATGAGACTGAAGTTGAAGAGGAAGTAATTCGATTTCAAAATGACATTTCTTTAAAATCGGAATGCAATGAAGGTAACTTTTAGAAATTAGTGAGTGTAAAAACATAGTCTAACATTGTATAAGTGACATCGCATATATAGTCATTTTTGGATCGACTTATCTATGTGAAGCACAGTTTTCAACGATGAACCATAGTATGATCTAAGTGTAGAAATCAAGTGACTGATCCTCATCTTTTAGATTGTGTAAGGTTGGCTCTGACATATTATTCCCCAGAGTATAACAAACTTGTCAACGATATGAAAAGCCAACTATTTCACTAAACTACATTCATCATTTATGATGGAGTGTACTTCATTTTTTTTCACTTGTATAATATCTTGAAAATTTAGATGTAGGCCTACAACTTTTGGTAGAGGGAAAATTACGTGGCATATATTTTTTTGAGTTACAATAGGTGATTTACGCTATGGTGTTTTCTTGCCGTTGAACGTTTATGAATTTTTAAGTCAGTAGATCTCTAAATAGACAAAATTGCATGTACTAGTTCTCAATCTTACAAAGGTTCAGCACCCCTGTTCTAACCACACGCGAAGCTGCAGTCAACGTTTATGAGAGAGTGACCTGCAGTCGCAGCGGAAAGCAGGTGAGAAGCTAAAGATGCCCATACAGCTCCTGGTCGTCTCTCTTCCGTTCATGCCAATTGGCTAAAGTCTGTAACTATCGCTACGTTGTCCATAAGATTAAGCCAATAGCTGTGATCAGTATCCACCAACCAATTGCTTCAACTGAAAGCGACGTGATCTAATAAGAAGTCTGTGAAGCTCTGCTCGTGCATGCGAAGCTATTAGCCGCAAGTGGATCGTTCACGACCTGTCACAGAAAAGAATGTTTGCTATGCGCACACGAAAAGAAGAACCAAGGGAAGAGCCATGTCACGGCCGATGTGTCACTTACCATGAAAAGCGCCAGCGTTCGTTCTAAAATAGGACCATGTTGTCACCCATCAGATATCACTGTAACGGGTGTCCAGCAAACAGGCAAAATCCAAGAATTCCATTGGCTTAGTTACCGGTTGCAGTACTAGGGTCCACACGTGCGAGAGCAGTTATGCGAGATACACGTTTCGTGCGGAGGTCAGATGTCGCGTTGTTAACATCACACTACGCCATGTTTGCTACGTTGTTGCTCGGAATATTCGCGCTACGTGCTATGGCGAAACTATTTTTTATCATCGAAAATATCTCCTGTAATCGAATCCTCGATTATTTCCGAGAAGTTATGTTATTAAGCTGTATTTATTCCATTTCTTGTATCCTACTTTTTGGCTCTTTCATTTACTCTCGGTATGTAACATGCTAAGTTTCTTTTACCCCAGTTTGCTTGGGTTGGGATCTCCTGTCAACGTTTTATTCTCCGTGTTCGCCAATTAAATTTGTCTTGAAACTCGACCTTCTGCAAAAGACATTGCGTATCTTTTCTGTTCTTTCCCAGGCATGTTCGACTTATAAGTGTTATCTTGACTGAGTCTGGTTCTATAACATAAGTATACTGTTATTTTCTCTCTCATTCTGATTGCTTACCTGAAACTACATAAATTGAGAAGATTTAAGTGTAGAGATTCCCTTTCGTTTATGCATTTTTGTAGCCTGATATCACGTACTCGCTTGGAGAGATTAAAAAAAAAAGGATGAAAATCGGTGATGCGACAAACGTTTTACGTAGATTTCGTTACTGTGTACGAAAACGTCTGATGACAGGTGAGAGTTAAGTGAGAAAGGCTGGAGAACAGCGTATAAAATTAAAATCAAGAAAAGAAATCCACTGAAAACGTTCAATACGACGGCCAACGTAAATATATGAGAACCTATGCACCAGTGTTACTCTTGGGAAAACTGTCGAAAAGTAATAACTGTAAGAAAATTTTTCCGAGTCCTTGGTAGATGACATGCTGTCAAGTTGCAGAAACGCATAAAAAAAGTCAGCCTGTACCAATTCATTTTCACAATTAATATAGTCCATAATAAAAAGCGTATGTCCTGAAACCTAATATAGGAAGCCAACCACGAACATTGTACAATATATTTCACAGAAATAAAACGGACCCAGTGAAAGTGACAAGTAGGTAACGAAACACGTTTGGTAAAGAACAGAAAGTGCACTGTGTTCTGCAGAGAATACAAAAAAGTGTATGTCCTGAAACCTAAAATAGGAAGCCAATCACGAACATTGTACAATATATTTTACAGGATTAAAACGGACCCAGTGAAAGCGACAAGTAGGTAACGAAACACGTTTGGTAAAGAACGGAAAAAAGTACACTGTGTTTTGCAGAGAGTACAAAAATATACATTTATCATGCTAGTGGCAACAATGAATGAATTTCTGAAAATTCAATTTGCAAATGTAGAGACTCGCCCACAATTGCAGTTCATCCATGTGTTGGAGAT
The DNA here is from genome assembly GCF_023864345.2 of Schistocerca serialis cubense. Lineage (NCBI taxonomy): Eukaryota > Metazoa > Arthropoda > Insecta > Orthoptera > Acrididae > Schistocerca > Schistocerca serialis. The sequence goes on from NC_064644.1 coordinate 547,524,642, forward strand.
TTCAAGGCGCGTGAGAAGACACTCTAACGCCGTCAGAACTACTCTGGTCGCCTCCTGTGTGTTGTGGGTTCTACGTCGGAGACTGTCCTCCCGTCACACGCGTCCTCTTACGTAACAAGTGGCCAGCCGTTCGTGCCCGCTGCCTGTGCTAATGTGGGCGCAACGCCACCTGAGTTTAAGCGCGGAGCTACTTCAGAGCAATTATCTGCACAAAACCTGGATCAGTGAGCACAATACGTTTCTACGAAACAGTGCTGTGTTTTGTTAATGGGCGTTGCGTAATGTTCAATTTTTCCAACATATTGTATGTATCTCGCTGTTTTCCGTTGTTAACTTTCGTGTGATAGGTTGTACACATCACGTGGAAATCCTTAATGACCAAGTAGCCTACGGAGATGCATTCTCTTTATTTTAAACATTAGACTGCGCACCATACAAGGTGACCAGATTTGGTTTCTTCCGTATCACGACTGATGTTCTAACTGACGAAGTACCCTGTAAAATTCGTCGTACCTTGACAGAAGACGGTTATAAGAGATGTGAGATGGAGAGAATGTGAAATGGTACATTTTATATACTGAATACACTGCAGCTCTATGTCCGTCAAGGGTTTGGAGCAATTTTTTAAATTGTATGCCACTTCGGCTACTTGCGTGTTCCTTCCCCATTCGAATAAGCATACTGCAGAAAATGGACCTACAGTTTGACATCGATTCCGAACCACCTGTCGTTCCTACAGACTCCTTACATCGTTCAGAGGTGAAAACAGAATAAATATGCTGTTGCCCGAGGGCGATTCGAATCTGCGACCTTTCTTTTGGTAGCACATGTTTTACTCCTGCAAATTGAAAAAGTAGATACCGCTCTTCATTATACGATTTCGAAAAACTGACTTTTACGAGAAGTAGCGGACGCATACTGTGCCATACGATCATCTGTATACGACCATACAAGGCTATACCCTCGATGAAAACACACATTAGAAAAAGCTCACTGCGTGACACGACCGTTGTTTCTCGACTTCAGAGCAAAAACACTCTATACAGAATATTTCAAAATCGCGCAATCTTAAGTCATCTGGAGTTGTTAGGTGACTACAGGCGAAATTCCGAACCTTGATGCCTCACCATGAGTCCTACCAGCCTATGCCTTTTCGTGATCAAGATGTGAAATAAAACTATTTTCTCCGCCATTTCATTCAGTACCTCTATATCAAAAATAGTTCAAGTGGCTCTGAGCACTATGGGACTCAACATCTGAGGTCATCAGTCCCCTAGAACTTACAACTACTTAAACCTAACTATCCTAAGGACATCACACACATCCATGCCCGAGGCAGGATTCGAAACTGCGACCGTAGCAGTCACGTGGTTCCGGACTGAAGTGCCTAGAACCGCACCTCTTTATAAGTTATCCTGTTCACAGATCTAATCCTCGGTTTTCTTCTGCAACACTACATATAAAAAGCTTTTATTTTCCTATTGTGTGTACTTTTAATCATTCACGTTTGGTTTCCCTACAAAGCAGAGAACGCTCACAGACAAGAAAACGATATGATATCTTGGGAAACGATTCTCTTGTTGCTTCCATATGTATTTTGTATACTCTCTAATTATGTCATGGGCATTTACTTTTTTATCCAAATAGCGAAACTCGTATACTTATAAGTGTGTCATTTACTAATCTAATTTTCCTTACTTAATTTTACCGTACTCCATTACCCTTGTTTTACTTTTATTGATCTTCATTTTACATTCTCTTTTCAAGATACTGCCCAATGCGTTCGACTATTCTTCCAAATACTTTATCGTTTCTAAAATGATTGCAACGTTTCCGGCAAACATCAAGGTGTATATTGCTTCTATCAGATCTTATATAGGTTTCCCAACGCTGCCTTGGTTCCCTTCACTGCTCGCACGACGTGTACATTTTTCATGGGGAGTTCGCAAGAGCACGTTGTCACCTGGTTCACTCCCTTCGGAAATATTTCATCTCTTCTAGTCCTTTGACTTCCATAATTACAATCTGGTTTCTGAACACACTGTAGAAAAACTTTCGCTATGAGTTGAGATACTTAAAATATTCTATCAAATATTTTACGAAAAATACCTTTCGGCAAACTGTTTCGTAACTGTAATGTGACATGTAATACGCATTATTGATAGACACGATTGTTTTTATACTTATGCAAATTGAAAAAGTAGATACCGCTCTTCATTACACGATTTCGAAAAACTGACTTGTACGAGTCGTAGCGGACGCATACTGTGCCATACGATCATCTGACGAGCTCACAATGTTACGCTGTATACGACACGTAATCTAAAATTTGCATACCAGATAGCCGTTGCTGCGGAAGCATCACTTTAGAACTGCACTAGCTACCTGCCTCAGCTTCGCACAGGTAGTAATAGGTACCTACACCGGACCACTTGTCTGGCTAAGAAAAAGAAAACATCGTCCAAACTGTCCTTGAAGGCCCAACGGCACCGACCGGCCGCCGTGTCATCCTCAGACCTTAGGTGTCACCGGATGTGGATGCGGAGGCGCTTGTCAGTTACTTGTGACCTGTGCCGCTCCTTGTCGTCAAGTAGCTCCTCAATTGACCTCACAAGAGCTGAATGCACCTCACTTGCCAACAGCACTCGGCAGATACGAACAGTGACCCATTCAAGCGCTAGCCAAGCCCGGCAGCTCCTAACTTCGGTCATTTAATGTAACTTGTCTGGTTAACGCTAATAAATTATATGCACAAACCGAAAAGTGAAAACCGAATCAAAACCGCACACTACTTACTGACAGAAAAATGTGGTGGTGGGTTTCAACTTAGTAATACGTATAGATAGAGACGTTCTTTTCACAGTCACTTTTGAATATCAAGACAGACACAAGGAATATGTACTTAGAACTTAAGAACTCCGAATGAGTGCCGCGTTCTGCTGTGTTATGTCATGGGAGAGAATCGAGAAAAGAAGAGAATTGAATGGTATGAGATGCGATAAAGATGTTAAAAATTAAGTGGACTCACAAGATAACAAATTAGGGTTATCTCTATAGCTTCGGTGAAGAAAGTAACATACGAAAACACCGACAAGAAGAACGGACAGAATGATAAGACATCAGGGAACAGCTTCCTTTGTACTGGAGGGAATTGTAGAGAGAAAAAGCTACAGGCGAAGACAGAGATTGGAATATGTCCAACAAATAATTGAGGACGTGGTTTGCAAGTGCTACTCTAAGATACAGAGTATGGCATAGGAGAGGGGAAGAAAGTGCATGTTCGGTGATTACATAGTCCTGAGTAAGAAGTCAGGTCATTCATTCGTCATTAGCAATGGAGGAAATTTCATAATAGCAGCCACTTGTAACAAAACTGCCCGCTTTGCTTGTTAACGCACGAATCAGCAATATTCAGTGGAATTGTTTGAATTTAGGCTGTATTTGCTGAATTGCACTTGCGCAAAATTTCGAGCAATTTGACTTTAATTAATGGTGCCACGCTCCACCACAGTGGATGATGGAGTAGCATTTGTTTAAAGTAATATTTTGATTAACGGTGTTAAAATACTAATTGATGTTCACATGAATTTTATATGTGTGCTGATACAAATGTTTCAGTGAGTGCTACATTTTAATTAGAGCAGTGATTAAGGTGCGTCGTTTTGACCCCGTATTTTCAATACTGCGTTGTGATGTTATGGTTTCCATCTGTTGTGAACTGATCGCTGTACTAAATGAAACGCTCATTGATTAATGTTGTTATTGCTCTCTCGAAGGGGGTGTACTGTCTAACTGCGCTTCTGTCGCTTTCTGTCGTCTTGGTTCCATAATTCTTAAATTAACATCTTAGCAAAAACAGACATAATGTCTGATGGGATAGCAGCAATCACTGATTGTATAATGTTACCTATAATCCGTCTCGATTGCAAATTTTTTTTTTATTCATATGACCGGTTTCGGTTCATTCAGAACATCTTCAGATCTGATATTTCAGTTACAGGAGTAGCCCGTCCAAATATAGAAACTTTCACATGATGCGTCACGTGACGCAGCATGTGAAAGTTGCTCGATTTGGACGGGTTACTCCTGTAACTGAAATATCAGATCTGAAGATGTTCTGAATGAACCGAAACCTGTCATATGAATAAAAAATAATTTTGCAATCACGACGGATTATAAGTAACACTATAACATCTTAGGCCCAACATGGGGATGAGATCGATAGAAACTCTATTTTTATGGTCTCAATTGACACAAGCCTTTCACAGAACTGAACGATCACCTTTTTCGTAACGCCGTAAATGTCTCCCACTGCCAAACCGTAAGTTTTAAATTCGGCTCAAAGTATCACAACCTACCTCTCATGTTGCAAAAGAGTGACGCCCTGCTACGTCAACCTCGGGTTCGACGACGCTTCGAAAAATAAGATGTCGACACAAGCGAAATGAAAGCCAGAGCTCAGACATCCATGTGACTTGTTAGGTGGGTTAATGATATGACAATGGCACCAAATATCGCCACAATTATGCCCATCGCCTCCGTACACTTGTCACACAATGTGGAGTTGGTCACGCCCACTGTTACCCACATTTCACCCCGTCGTTTGACGTCTCTGAGTTGGATGCTAGAATCGAGACATGCAGCGCTGAAATCATATGATTGTCACATGAGTTTTCGAGGAAAACATTCCAAATACATCGCCGAGCAGAATCGACACGAAAAGGCCTCAGGGGATGGCACAAGGGGCGTCAAGGGAACCACCCCTTTCCATGGAGTGTTCACCCCCACACATTTTGTGGTCGAAACAGACAGTTCGCAGTCTGATAAGCAACAGCAAGACCTGATTGACAAACTCTGACGCTACTGGCACCCCCTCGAACGCTTCCACCTTCCCCGGTGGACATTCTGCTGCTAAATCTCCATTGAACGTGATCTGAGCTTCTTGGAGCGCCTTACGATAGCAATATCAGCTCTCGCGTATGGTTTGGAAGCACTAGGGACATTTCAAAACCATTCGACTAAATTTGAACGCGATCTGTGGCAGGGAAGGGTACGTATGCATTTTCATCCTTCTAAAACTGCAAATGGTCCTTCTGGGACCTCCAGTTCGGTGAAACTCTCATTGACACCTGCCGACTTTTATTGGGAATTTTAAAATTAATCGTGTACAAGAACAATCATAAAGAAGTCAGAGGCCCCTGCACGCAGGTAACTGGATTTTCCTGGATGTCAAAGAATTGCCTAGCTGCAGGCACCTAGGACTACTTTACAAGTTGTTTCTGTACATGATCACCTTTTTAATTGTCCCAGGGTAAGTGGTGGTTCCATTGACGCCATTTATGAGACCCCCGGAGGCTTTTTCGAGCCGATAGTGAGAGACGGAGTGTATAGAATGCTTTCCTTGGCCACTCCTGAGGAAATCGCTTGGTTTCAAGACTGGCCGTTGCGGTTCCGGACTCCGTCGCAGAGACGTCAAAAGAAGTGGTGAAATGGATGGTGTTAGGCAGAATTGAGGTGTTATTTGACGCCAATGAGATATCATTAACCCACCTTACAAATTACATGAACTTAAGAGCAGTGACTTTTCTTTTTTCGTCTGTGTTCAAAATGGTTCAAATGGCTCTGAGCACTATGGGACTTAATGTCTGAGGTCATCAGTCCCCTAGAGCTTAGAACAACTTAAACCCAACTAACCTAAGGACATCACACACATCCATGCCCGAGGCAGGATTCGAACATGCAACCGTAGCGGTCGCGGGGTTCCAGACTGTAGCGCCTAGAACCGCTCCGCCAAACCATCCGGCTTTTCGCGTGTGTTGATACCTTGCTATCTGAAGCCTCGTCGACCCCGAATGTGACGTCGCAGGGAGCCATGCTTTTCCATTAGAGAGGAAGGTTATACGTCCTTTTGAGCAAAATTTCAAACTTACGCGTCGCAGTTGGTGACAATTACTGGATTTCGAAACGTTGATCCTTCAGTTCTGTTGCACAGTGTATGCAAAGCTTTTCTTATTACATCTAAAATAAAGTCACGCAATTAATTTTTTGCTTGTTTGGAAACATTGCTATACAGTCCTTGTATACGTTAATATCTCCACAACACCGTTCTGTAGCACAACACTTTCATATGAAGCAACGTTCCACATTTCTAGGCGTTAGAATCGCCACAAATTTACCGTACGGAGCTCCAGGAATCCAGAAGACACACGTGAACACATCATCACTAGCCTGAAGCTTAATCTTTGGTGTGCCTAGTGTATGACTGAGTGTCAGGCCCGTTTTCCTTCGCAGAGAAAAGCATAACGGGAAAAAGTTACCTGCACATACTCGAACAAGTCCTGGCACCACAGATCAAAGATCCGCAGCCGTCCATAATGGTGCACCTACACATTAGAATTTGAACGTGCAGAATGAGCTGATCGGCAAATTCTCTGAGAAGTGGATGGGTCGTTATATCCCATTCCAAAATCTCTCGCTTTCCTAATGCCAAGCAATTAGAGGGCTATGCCAAGGATCGACAGTTCAGCACATATTTAACAACATATTACGATGTAATCAGTGTCGTACCCATCAGAACTTGTGGGACTCTCACAGTCAAAATGCTGCATTTTGACGACGACATGTACTTATGTCATATAGTATTGTATTTTGACAGATTGTAAGTAATGTACATTTATCTCCAATTTTTATAACTGAGCTTCTTTCTTAATGAAATATTTGCTGAATTATGTATATGCACCCTGTGCTTCACTTTTGTATTTTTGTGTTTAGGTGACTTTGCAGTGTTACTTGAAAATGGCCATAAGGCCGAAATTGCAATAGTAACAATAAATATTTTAAACAGTCAACGGCGACTATGATGTCTTTTAAGAAATATTATATGACTGTGAATCCCAACCATGAGAAGTTAATCACAAGTTAATTTCTTCTTTTCTGGATTATTTAAGAAGACAGTTGGTGAAACGTTTGCAACTCCTGCAATATTTAAACACTAAAAAGCACAGAAAAAATTTCAGAAACAAACTCTTTAAATTGTTTTTGCTATAGTCGTCCTGCAGTTTTTTTTTTTTTTCGATAGGCGAACTGAGGATATGAGTTGCTATGCAACAGAGTGAAGAGTACAACTTAACATCAAACCAGACCGAAAGAGCTACTAAGGAAGTTCTCAGCAAAGGCGAAACTATAGTGTGGAAAGATTGCGAAGAAGTTCTCCAGAGATGGGAAGACTATGTTAAACAACTATAAGACACAGAATACATATCTAAAACACTGGAATTCGATTCCATGGAAGATAAGGATGATGATGAATAAGAACCATCAGTCATAATGAAAGGAATAGAAAGTGCAGCAAACGCAATGAAAAAGTGGAAAGCAGTATGTACTCAGTATGGTACCTTGGGAAACTCTTAAGTGAACGAAGAAGCTGTAAGAGAGATATTGAGGTAAAGTAACAAAATACATGGCTGCGGCGAAAAAAATGATCTAATGGCTCTACGCACTATGGGACTTAACATCTGAGGTCATCAGTACCCTAGAATTAGAAGTACTTAAACCTGACTAACCTAAGGACATCACACACATCCATGCCCGAGGCAGGATTCGAACCTGCCACCGTAGCGGTCGCGCAGTTCCAGGCTGTAGCGCCTAGAACCGCTCGGCCACTCCGGCCGACACAGTCACTTGTGAGCGAGCGGTCTAACGTAACGGTGTCACTATGTTTTCGAAACAGGAACAACGGAGTTGGATCAAGATTGAATGTGCCAGACGTCGTACAGCACGACACGTCACCAAGGTCTTCAAGAGGCGAGCGGGGAATCGGCTTTGCCGTACAGAACAGTAGCACGTTGGGTAAAAGCCTTCAACGAAGGTCCGAAAACTGTGGCAGACATGCATCGCGCAGGTCGTCCTAGCGTCTCTGAAGAAGAAGTGCATGCTGTTGCCGCGTTAGTGGACAGTGCTCGACACCATACGATTAGCACATACGACTGTGCTTCGCATTCTGAAGGAACGTCTTGGCACGTGGAAAATTGCATCACGATGGGTTCCGCATGACTTGACGGAAATGTAGTTATGGATGCGTTACGACGCTGCTCAGACGCAATAGGAGCGCTATGAGAGCGAAAGAGAGGCTTCCTTACACCGTATCGTAACACTAGATGAGACATGGGCCACATCGTGTGAGCCAAAACTGGAACGCCAGTCCAACGAATGGCGTCATAATGGGTAGCCGCGGAAGTCGAAAGTGCGTCAGAGCCGCAGTATGGTGAAAGTTATGGTGATTCTCGTGTACGACTGTGATGGTGTTATCCTATCGCATTACGTTCCTCCACGGCAGACCGTCAATGCACAGTATACTGTTCGTTTTTGGATCATCACCTGCGACCAGCTTTGCGAAAGAAACGGCGACACTTTCTGCGCAACCGACCCATCATTTTTCACGACAATGCGCGGGCGCATACATCGCAAGCTGTGCCTGCTCTGTTCGGTCGATGTGACTGAGAAGTACTGTACCATCCACCACACTCCCCGGACTTAAGTCATTGCGATTTTTATTTGATTCCGAAGATGAAGGAACAACTTCGTGGCATTCACTTCAAAACTGTTCCAGAGTAGACTGCTCCATTGGCACCATCAACAGAACAGGCTCTGCTAACGGTATACTTCGCCTTCCACATCGCTGGTAACGGGTTCTACACAACGCAGTTGACTACTCTGAAGGACTAACAGGTGCAAACAAGTATCTCTTTTGTAACGGTTGTGAATAAATAGTTGCCACAATTTAAGTTCCAACCCTGGTATGTGGCTTGGGTTACGTTTAGGATTGGAAAAGCGGTCGACTTATATACTAGTCCTATTTTAACCAAAAAGCAGCAGTGACAGTGAGACGAGAAGGTACCAAGTAAACGGAATTGGGAAAAGGAGCAAGACGACACTGTTGTCTGCCTGCTACCCTTTTCAGTCTGTACTTAAAGAACACGATTAATTGCTACTCAGGACACTGTTCAGCAGCATTAATGCGCCCACCTGTCAAATATCTGAATGATCACTACTGCAGCGCGAACCCCTGAGAGACGAGCAGGAAGGGAGTCAATGAAATTCTGGCAGATACCGACAGGGATGTCGACTCCAGTCCAGCGGCCAGCTGCACTAGGTTTCTCAGTTGAGGATCCATGGCGTAAACAGCCGATAGAGGTGGTCCCACAGATTCTTAATTGGGTTTAAATCAGTGGAGTTAGGTGGCCAGGAAACCGCGGTAAACTTATCCTGGAGCTCTACAAATCAAGCTCGTACGCTTCGATCTGTGTGGCACGTCGCATCGTTCCGCTGGAAGATGCCAACGTGCCGAGGTAAAGCAAACCTTAAAGGAATTCCACTTCATGGCGTGTTGATACAGCAGTGAGTACGCAGAATGTGATGGAAACAACGGTCTTGGTCGCAATATTGATTTTACTGATGTGCGTTGCACCTTGTACAAGGTATCCTCTCATTAATTACATTAATTGCAACTATATTAGATATCTTGGTCCTAACCTGCAACAGAAAAGATTACAAATTTAACTTTTTCTAATTTTTTTTATTAAAGTTACCAGTTTAGTGTCGGAAGTGGCTTTTGGGTGCCACGATTAGGACATGGGCAAAAACAGACTGCCCTCGTCGTATATAGTAAAATATGATGGACAACTGGGGCACCTTGCACCGTCAAAGCATGACCCAGCTCTCAGTTCATGTGGCCTGGTACTGGCCCCCGTGCATTCTATGGTTCCACATTGCAATCCATATGCTCCTCCACCCACACTACTACTATGAGCGGTTACACGAAAACGTAATCATAGACGAAATGCGTTGGCGCAACCTTTAGCGATGCTACACCACTTACAGACACATTCCACGCTGTACGCCATTCTGTGTATAATAGTAATTACATTGTCCCCACACTGAAGAGCGACATATCCTCGTGTTATGATGCATACCTTAGTCAACTTATCACATTAGATAATTTTTGGATGATTCGAATTAGAACTTCTCTTATGCGACCTAGCATTAGCAATACTAGCTAGTCTGCGGAGTAGATTGTTTTGCAACTGTGTTATTACAAGTACTCTGCAGATGATCCGAAAAAATTCTCAATGGATTATGTCTGTGCATAACTCCACTAAGTATATTGTAATATGCTTGATATTTAACGAAATGTACTGAAGGCAATGTACTATAAAACAGCGTAAGTTTTCTATACTATTGCGTATATACATAATGTAAAGTTATCTAAAAATGCCTCAGGAGAACAAACTTAAAATTAAGCCACTTAACTTAACGAAATACACTGTAATAAATTCTTCATTTGTTTGGCCATAGTGCCACTGGTTGCTTTATAAGACTTGAGGGTATTTTTGTTCTGTCGTTGAAACTAGAAAAATGTGTGATTTTTTTCAACAGACGCGTTTCGCCATATTGAGGTAAAGCATCATCAGCGGTGTGTAATTAAGTTATTTACATTTTGATTTCCTTTTCAGATCGAAAAACAGTTCGTCAAGAATAGGTTGATTTGTACTTACGGTGATTTTTTCGGCTGATTTTTCGCTTACATCGGGAAATGCCGTCTGCTAGCACATCGTTGTTTTTCTGTGTTAGACACTGATAATTTTGGTCTAATTTTTAGATGTTATGCAGCGCTATGAATTTCTTACAACACACTTTTATGCACACCACTGTATTCTGTTTGTTTTTGTACTTCAAGCACGTGTTGTTGTTTGTGTTTTGCAGTGTTACCAGCATAACCTTTCCACTACTTAGACTTTGACAGAAAGTTTTTTAATTAGATTATTGTATGTGTGTAATTCTATAAAAAGAACGCCATAGACCAAGCAGCATTGAAAACGATACGAATATCATATAAATCAGTAAATACAGACACCTCCTCCCTTTCCAAGAAAATTACCACATACCAAAATCATTAACACAAAATAAACAGTTGCTCAATGACGAGATAAATATTGGACACCAGACTCTATATAAAATAACTGATGAAATTACATGAATAAGAAAAGAGCCCTTTCCATCCTTCACACCCTCCCACTCTCCCACAACCCCCCCCCCCCTCCCTCGCAGTTACATTTCACTTCTCGCTCCTAACCTTCTTCTCTAACTCAGAGAGAGAGAGAGAGAGAGAGAGAGAGAGAGAGAGAAACAAAACAATCCCTCCACCGCTATTCATTCTCTGCTCTTACACAGTACCTAAATACACAGAAACATAATTAAATAGAATTAGGCACATACAATAATCTTATTTTTTTAAATAAAATTTTGTAGGTCAAAGACAAAGTAGTGGAAAGGCTACGTTGGCAACACTGCAACGCTCCGGTCGCAGGTTCGAATCTTGCCTCGGGCATGGATGTGTGTGATATTCTTAGGTTAGTTAGGTTTAATTAGTTCTAAGTTCTAGGCGACTGATGACCTCAGAAGTTAAGTCGCATAGTGCCCAGAGCCATTTGAACCAACACTACTAAACAAACAATGACATACGTGTACAAAAACAAACAGAATACAGTTGTGTGCATAAAAGTTGTCAGAAATGCATAGCGCTGCAGGAAAGCTAAAAATTGGACCAAAATTATCAGTGCCTAACACAGAAAAACAACTATGTGCTAGCAGACGGCATTTCCCGATGTAAGCGAAAAATCAGCCGAAAAAATCACCGTAAGTACAAATCAACCTATTCTTAACGAACTGTTTTCCGATCTAAAAGGCAAATCAGAATGTAAATAATTTAATTACAGACCACTGATGATGCTTCACCTCAATAAAGCGCAACGCGTCTGTTGAAAACAATCACGTATTTTTCTAGTTGCGACGAAAGAACAAAAATACGCTCAAAACACTCTAATAAGCCTGAGTGTAAAATAATTTTACTTAAGGCACTATTATTAGGAAAGAGCAAACGTTTACTGTACTGCTGCCTGTATACAAAATGTAACGTTATCTAAAAGAGCTTCAAAACAACAACCGTAAAACTATGGAACTTCACTAACGGTGTAACAAGACCACCTACGGTGAAAAACGCACACTTGCTGCACGCACGTTGTGCCGTTGCGCTCAGTGTAGCATGTGAGACCGGAAAAACGAAGAACGGCGCCTCCAAAGCATGCACTGTGTGACGGAGTACGTAGAACACTGATCCTGCCTGGTGCCCACTGATCTGTGCTACGCAGACCTGTGAGGTAATGAAATTACGTCTTCTTCCGTTTTCTTACCCATACGGACCATAGCCATCGTAAAGCCATCCGCTATAATATTTCTACATATTAATTTATTTTAGTGATTCACGGATTATCAGGTGTTACGCTTGATGTGAGCACATACTTTCTTCGATTTATTTTATTCCATATGACGAGGGCAGTCCATTTTTGACGATGTCCTAATCGTGGCACTCAAAATCCACTTATCAACAGTATACCGGTTAGTTTATAAAAACATTTAAGTTTGAAATCTTTCCAGCTGCAATCTGGGTCAAGCCTTTCTAACATAGTTGTAATTAATGTATTTCATTTTCAAGATACTTTATATTAGGTGAAATATGCGTCATGAATAAATAAAGCGATAAAATCAATTTTCCAACCAAAACTGTTGTTTTCATCAAGAAAAACGAACTGCATATAGGGATAGATGCTTATTAGTGTCCATCCATTGCGCCTTCCAGAATCACGAAAACAATCAGGAAATGCCACTGAAACATTTCCCTGACCAGAACTGCTGTGGGATGTTTGCTTTCAGATGTTTCAAGCCGTAGAGTGCAACAACCGCCTGTCTGATGGGGCATAAAAGGTGATCCATCTGGAAAGGCTACCCGTCGACAAACCAGCAGCTGTAGCAGAGCGGTTCTAGGCGCTTCAGTCCGGAACTGCGCTGCTGCTATGGTCGCAGGTTGGAATCCTGCCTCGGGCATGGATGTGTGTGATGTCCTTAGGTTTAAGTAGTTCTAAGTTCTAGGGGACTGGTGACCTCCGATGTTGAGTCCCATAGTGCTCAGAGCCATTTGAACCATTTTGAAACCGTGGCCATTCAGTGGACTTTCAGTTGCGATACCGGCGCGTAAAATCCAGCATTCATGGCCGATGAACAGCAGTCAACATCGTTGCCTGAACCGTGTGCCTGCTGCGGTGGTCCATATGCAGCAGCTTTCGCTAATCGGTCGCTGAGAAGACTCTGTTGGTAGCCCCTTCACCTGGAGGTCACTTGCTCAACATTAGCACGTCTATTCGCGCATATACACCTTTGTAGCCGTTGTTCACCCCTGTCACCTGTGGTCTATGGTGCACCACAGTTGCTTCGGTGCCGATTTTCGATTTTTTTTTTCTTTATTGTGATTTCATGCCCCTGCCCCATATGGGCAGGGGAGGGCTGTCAGCAGCACAATCCGCCGCTCTTCAGCCGAGTGATATGACAACTAAAACAAGAATAAAATAATACATACATAAGGAGGTAAAAAAAGGGGAACATAAAACAGAGTAAGGGGAGAAAATGGAGGTAAAAATCACTGACATGTAGAAGTTCATTGGGGACAGTTAAAATAGTCACCAGAAAGTTTAAAAAACACAGTGTGCGATTCTTAAAACACAGAGAAGACACTGGATGCGCATGCACAGTTTAAAAGTTGGCCACAGTATTAAAAACACTCCGAAAACAACGCACTTAAAACCCACTTGGAGCACACACGACGAAGAGTAAAACTACCAGGCGGGACCTGCCGAGGGAAAGGGCAGAGAGGATGGAAAAGGAGGGGAGAGCATGGGGCAGCTGGGGAAGCGGCGGGATGAAGAGAGGAGGGGCAACCGTGGGTGCACGAAGAGGCAGGAGACACATGGGGCGGGAGAGGGAAAGGGAAGACAGGGCAGGAGGGAGCGCAGAGACACTGAAAGAAGGCACAAGAGAGGGACGGGGAGTAGGAGGGGAAATCCGCTCAGAAGGAGGGAGGGGGAGGAGAGGGAGCCCTGAGGAGGAGGCAGGAAGAGGGGGTTAGAGTTGGTAGGAAGGGTAGATGTCAGGGCGAAGCTCATCATCCGGGAGTGGTAGACGGTGGAAGTTGTGTTGGGAAAGGAGATGGAGGGTGTGGAGATGGAGAGAGGGAGGGACACAACGGTAAAGGCGCGGCAACTGGTTGGGAGTGGAGAGGAAGGGAGACACCAGGGGGTGAGGGGAATCAAGGCGGCGGACAATATATAGTGTGCGGATGTGTTCAAGGAAAACGAGAAGGTGGGGGAAGGGGATGAGGTCATAGAGGATACGCGTGGGGGACGGAAGGCGGATGCGGAAGGCGAGGCGGAGTGCATGGCGTTCGAGGATTTGGAGGGCTTTATAGAACCGGGGAGGGGCGGAAATCCAAGCGATGCTGGCATAACAAAGGATGGGGCGGATCATGGATTTGTAGGTGTGAAGGATGGTGGAAGGATGCAGACCCCACGTCGGGCCGGACAGGAGTTTCAGGAGGCGGAGGCGGTTGTGAGCTTTGTTTTGGATGGTAAGGAGATGGGGAGTCCAGGTGAGGTGGCGGTCGAGTGTGAGGCCAAGGTATTTGAGGGTAGGAGTGAGGTGGATAGGACGGCCGTAAATGGTGAGGTGGAAATCATGGAGGCGGAAGGAGCGGGTGGTGCGGCCTATGATGATCGCCTGGGTCTTGGAGGGAGCGATTTTCGATAGCGTCATGTCGCCATACACGGTACACTTTAACTACGTCGACACGCGAACAAACTACAAACTTATCGTTCCGGAAATGCTTTCAGTCTTTCCCGAAAGCCAATAATCAGCCCTTATGAAATCAGATAAATCGCTCCGTTTCCTCATTACGACAACGAGTGTACTGTTGCCAACTTTTCCCTGACAAGCTTCCTATACCCTCCACTGCTAGTGCTGCCACCTGCCGTCTGTGAATGGTTGTCGCACGTTGACGTCAAACACAAGCGCTTGTCACATTAATGTGAATGGACCATGTGGGTGACAATGGGGAAAAATTGTGATGTTTGAAGTTTGCAGACAACATCGACTTCCTAGTACCAGATGAAAAAGGTTTTTACAAGCTAACGGAGGTTATCTATGCCAGAGGACAGAGCTATGGAATTAAAATAAAGGTAAGCCAAAGAAGTGTAATGACACTAGAATGAAATAAAAGGATAATGAAAGCACAGAATGGAGTCCGCCCACCCCCCCCCCCCGACCAAAATTTTATAAGTCCCTCGAGATCCTCGAGCGCCATGCACTCTGCCTCGCCTTCCGTATATGCCTCTCGTCCCCCACACGGATCCTTTACGACCTGATTCCTTTCCCCCATCTGCTCCTATTCCTCGAACATATCCACGTACTCTACACCTCCAGCCACCTTGATCCCCCTCATCCACTGGTTAGCTCCTCTCCTCTCCAACCTCCACCCTCCTATCAACTCTGATCCACACCTCCCCCTCCATTCTTCTGTCCATTTCTTGGGCTCCCTCTTCCCCCCCCCCCCTCCCCTTCAAATGGCTCTGAGCACTATGCGACTTAACTTCTGAGGTCATCAGTCACCTAGAACTTAGAACTAATGAAACATAACTAACCTAAGGACATCACACACATCCATGCCCGAGGCAGGATTCGAACCCTCCCCTTCAATCCTGTTTTTTCTCCACCTACCATCTCTCTGCCTCCCTTCTCTCCCCCGAGTCCTTTTGCATTTCCCTCCTCTGCCTTTCCCCATTCCGTCTCGCGTCTACCCTGCCCCCCGCCCCTCCTCTCCCTCTGTCGGTCCCGCCCTTTCATTTTTCCTCTCCTCTCCCATTTTTCCCCTCATCTGTCCAGGTCCCCTTCCCCCCCCCCCCCATCTGCCCTTGACTGTGGTGTGTCATCTTCGTGTTGACTTTTTAGAGCATGGTTTCCCATGAGTGTTCAGTGTTGTGCATCTTTTCTGAAGTGTTGCGAACGAAAATCATACTGTTGCTCGGTGTGATTTTTATATCTCTTGCGAACAGAAACCAGACTGTCGCCGAGTTTTTTTAACTATCTGTCTACTATTTTGCCTGTCTGCTTCCTGTGTATTTTACTAGCATCGCCAACCCTTTGTTTCATATTTTAACTTTCCACATTTTTCCGCCGTTTTACAATTTGAGTCACCGTTTTTATTGCTTGGTTTTATTGTTTCTTATCTTCTTATTATGTTTTAAAAATTCTGTAGGCTGAAGAGCAGCGTAATAAGCTGCTGGCAGCCCGCCCCCTTCGGGGGGAATCGAAATTCAATAAAGGATAAAAAACTGAATGGAGAACCATTAGAGACTTGGAGCAGAATATCTGTGGCTGACATTCCGTCACACTACCACAAATTATTCTCATTCTTTCAATCGGGCCATTTTGACCATATAAGTTGCTCTAAGACTCTCATCACTTTCTTGGGCAGAAAATATGCAAGCAGCGGTGGAAACAGATTCAGCTTCCAATGAAATCTGTTACTTGCAATTTTACACAAAATCTATACAATATTGTTTTATAATTTAGCACTTCCGTCTTCGAACGTGTTTACTTCACTCATTTTATGTAAAGACGTCACAAATCGGTTCTCATTTACAATTTTTTAATGGTTCCATTTGCCTTCTATTTCCAGCTGGAAGCATGCAGATATTTCAGTGGCTTTTTTTTAATTTTTGCTTTACAATTATCTAGTGCTGTTAAAGTTGTTATTCACACAAGAGAGCGTTATCATTCTTGATTATAGAAGTAGCTCAGTCCTTGGGATCAAAAACATTTAAATTGATAAAATATGTAAACGTTAAGCTTAGCTTGTAGCTGCCATAAAATTAATTAGCTAACTTAATTAAATTCGTTTTAAAATTCATGGAAAATAGAAATACGTAGGGCTGTAGCTGATGGTCAACAGCTAAGCTGCATAACATCTTTCGCCTTTCATGTGTGCCATCAGAGAAAATAATCAGCAGTCTTTCTTAATATGATTTAAAATCGTTACTAAAGCACAAACCATTTTCAGAAGCACAACCCCATTTGGTATCAGACCAAGAAGCATCCGCGTATTCTTTACAGAAATATCACCCGTTACATAATATTCTACGTCAAGAAATACATGGCACTGATTCCCAGCAACATTTTGAATACTGTTAGTGGATTCTCTAGCAAAACAATAACTTTGTGGAGAAAGCTTTGTTTACTGATGAGTTCACTCTCACAAGTTACCGGAAGGTAAATTTGAGAAACACGCACCTCTGGTCAACGGTAAACGGTCACTGGCGTCGTGAGGTGTTCAACCAGCCGTACTGAAGTGTGAATGTATTATCTTGAACAGTCGGACAGCTGTGATTGGCGCATATTTCGTTGACGATACAATGAACTAGGAAAAGTACACATATGCTGTAACCATAGTTAATAGAAAATATTCGCATGAGAGCTCGGCACATGGCGTGGTTCCAACCCGATGGATTTCCTCCCCACGATATGTCAGGGGCAAGAGATCCATTAAACCGCATTTGTCAAACCGCCGAGTGGGAAGAGGGACTCGTATTCAGAACGATCCAGAACGAACTCATCACTTGACTCCATTAAATGTGTTCTTGATTTACGAGGAGCTTCCAACGGTTGTGGAGGGTATGAGGGAACGAAATACTGTTGCATGTAAATTTAATACCGGAGATATGTTGAGCACTGAATTGATCAGTGATGCTACGTGTACAATAGTACGTGTAAATGGTTTCCGCTTTCAATAAACCCTGCAGAAAATTCTCCAAGAAATGTGACGTAACATAATGATGTCTTCATTGCTCTTTCTTCACAATCTTTGGTTTCGTTTATTTCGATTATTATCTTGAGCTTCGATGCTTTACCATGGCGCAGATGACAAAACGTATGCAAAAAGAGGAAAGAAATAGTTAGATTTTCACTTAAACTAATAAATTTTATCCTACAATTTCTAATAATTTTCTGCTAACAGACAGATAAATAATGTTAGTTGCCACATCTAAATGCCAGATGAATAACTTTTGATCAATATAACGTCGTCTTTGGTACGAAATACTTCTAAACCCTTACAAAGTGTAACGCTAAAGTATGTCATTGTGGCTCAGTGCGGCCGTGAATGTTTGGCTGCAGTATGGTGTATGTTTCCGACTGGGGGACCACTAAAAGGTCGCAAAAGTCCCTATATGCGGTATATTCTGACTCCTTGACTTATTGTTAGATCTACAAAATGTAGAATAGTTCCCTTTTAAAGCAAAATTCAGTTAATGCCTGTGCCTCCGTTATGAATGAAGTAGCTAGAACACATTGCACTTTGTCTCTGTTAAAATCGATTACAAAAGTTTTTAACAGTTCCAAAGTAGTTTGAGATGCACGCTAGACGCTTCACCCTATATTATATACACAAATGCACATTATACTGCTTAGCAGTATTGATGTAACAGAAGAAAAATACAGAGTAGAAACTGCATTGTACTTACAGACTGTTTCATCCACCTAGTAGTCGGTAACCTCGCACTCCACGTAGGCCATGCAGACAGCCTCCCAGCCAGGAGGAGGAAGGTAAACGGCTTTCATCAACGAGCTACACTACTGGCAATTAAAATTTCTACACCACGAAGATGACGTGCTACAGACGCGAAATTTAACCTACAGGAAGAAGATGCTGTGATATGGAAATGATTAGCTTTTCAGAGCATTCACACAAGGTTGGCGCCGGTGGCGACACCTACCACGTGCTGACATGAGGAAAGTTTCCAACCGATTTCTCATACACAAACATTGGTGAAACATTGTTGTGATGCCTCGTGTAAAGTGGAGAAATGCATACTATCACGTTTCCGAGTTTGATAAAGATCGGATTGTGGCCTATAGCGATTGCGTTTTATCGTATCGCGACATTGCTACTCGCGTTGGTCGAGATCCAATTGTTAGCAGAATATGGAATCGGTGGGTTCGGGAGGGTAATACGGAACGCCGTGCTGGATCCCAACGGTCTCGTATCACTCACTAGCAGTCGAGATGACGGGCATCTTATCCGCATGGCTGTAACGGATCGTGCAGCCACGTCTCGATCCCTGAGTCAACAGATGGGGACGTTTGCGAGACAACAACTATCTGCACGAACAGTTCAATAACGTTTGCAGCAGCATGGACTATCAGCTCGGATAATATGTCTCTGGTTACCCTTGACGCTGCATCACAGACAGGAGCGCCTGCGATGGTGTACTCAACGACGAACCTGGGTGCATGAATGGCAGAACATTTTTTCGGATGAATCCAGGTTCTGTTTACTGTATCATGATGGTCGCATCCGTGTTTGGCCACATCGCGGTGAACGCACATTGGAAGCGTGTATTCGTCATCGCCATATTGGCGTATCACCCGGCGTGATGGTATGGGGTGCCATAGGTTACACGTCTCGGTCACCTCTTGTTCGCATTGACGGCACTTTGAACAGTGGACGTTACATTTCAGATGTGTTGTGACCAGTGGCTCTACCCTTCATTCGATCCCTGCGAAACCCTACATGTCAGCAGGATAATGCACGACCGCATGTTGCAGGTCCTGCACGGGCCTTTCTGGATACAGAAAATGTTCGACTGCTGCCTTGGCCAACACATTCTCCAGATCTCTCATGAACTGAAAACGTCTGGTCAATGGTGGCCGAGCAATTGGCTCGTCACAGTACGCCAGTCTCTACTCTTGATGAATTGTGGTATCGTGTTGAAGCTGACTCAAGCTCTGACTCAATGCCAAGGCGTATCAAGGCCGTTATTACGGCCAGAGGTGGTTGTTCTGTGTACTGATTTCTCAGGATCTATGCATCCAAACTGTGTGAAAATGTAATCACGTGTCAGTTCCTGTATAATATATTTGTCCAATGGATACCCGTATATCATCTGCATTTCTTTTTGGTGTAACGATTTTAATGGCCAGTAGTGTATTTCCTTGTATGGCCTGGGCTGTTAACCATGGAGCTACACGTCGCCGCAACAGTGTCTGGGGGCCCCAACCTCGCCGAAAGGCATTGTGTCTGTCGTAATAGAGAGAGCTGTCTGCAGGGCATTATTTTGGCATGCTAGGTCACGTGCCCCCCCCCCCCCCCCCCACCCCCCAGCGCCACGCTGATATCTATCCCCTAGTGATTATTTAGGCCACCGCCGTGCAGTACTTACTCAATTATTAGTACCTACGCCTCAAGTTGGCAGTACCGACAGTTCCGTCCGGCCGCATCAGCAGTTCAGTCCCAGCAGCACATGTTGGCAGTATCAGCTATTTCGTGTCAGTCCTCCACGCCGGCATACCCGACCTAGTTCGTCCGGGTCTTCAGCAGCAGAACGCCAGCAGTCATACGCCGCCAGCACGGCCTGCTAATGTCCCAGGTTTTCACGCCACTGCCTACCACGAGTCTATGTTTCGTAGTGTAGGCACACCACAAACAACATCACTGGAGACATATTTCTGTTGTACGAACTTATGTGAATGTTAATAAAATGGTATTTTGAGTTTCACGTTGTTAATTAAGTTATTCTTTTAAAGAGTCTTACATCACTCCTCAGTACGAGGATACTTCACATATCATCACAAATACATTAATTTTTGGAGGGGAAGCACTAAAAATACTTTTTCCAGATATCGATGGATATATCAGTGGCATAAATTAGCAACGAAACATAGGTAATACTACATTAAAGTATTCTAGTTCTCAAAATAGCGAGAGCTCGCAATAACTCTTTATGCTTTTGTATTCTGTTGTACTCTAATACACAAAATTAATAACTCGAATGATTTATGTAGGAAAAGGGGACTTGATAGGCTGAACGAATTTTGCTACCTACAAGTAGAACAGATAATGAAGGAAGCACCATTAAAAACGTAATAGCTAGAAACTTGATGTAGAAGTGCTTTCTATAAGTAGAAGCGTCTGCTAACGATCTAAGATATAAACCTCGAGACGAGAAAAAGTACTATAAACTGTGCCTGGAGAACGGCTCTGTTCAGCTACAGAACGTGTACGATAGGGAAGGCACATTAGAAGACTCTGAACTATGGCGTAACTGCAGAATATTGAAAATCATAAGGACTGATCATGACATGAGCGTAGTTGTGCAGAACAAATAAGCGAGATGTAATACGTAATATGGAACGCATCTAACTGTATAGCTAAGTGACTAACCAGGGGACCAGTAACCCAGACCGAGTGGCACGATGTCTATATAATACGTTTCACGAGCAATAAAATTTGATATTCAGTAATTATTGACCGAGTTTAAAAATATAAATGCTTTCACAATCGACTCATTAAGAAGAGTAATGTGGAGCTACAGATTTAACAAAGTAAGAAAAATATTACCGTTATAAACTGTAAATGTTTTTCTTGAGGTAGCATAACACATATCGCGCAAATTTCCGGTCTATATTCACCAAGTACTTGACAATGAAAGCAACTACCCAGTTCCTACAAACATTACACGTAATTTCAAAATTTTTTGAAACATTTTTTCTCGCTGATATCTCCCACAGTGTATGAGACGAATTAATATTAATCGCTTACTACATTTCTGCTGTTCATGCTTAGCATGATGTTTTTATTTATTACTTGTTAACTCCACTCGCAGCACAGCTTTCAGGCAGTATCCACTTATACCAGTGCTGTAATCTTTCTCTATTTTTCTTTTTTTTAAATTATAACGGGGCTCAAATACCTCACATATACTCCCGAGCACGCGTACACTCCCAACAAACGTTAAACATTATTACAAATTTTTCTAAACTATAGGTGAAAAATCCGAATCTAACAGTTATTAGGATCTTGCCACTTCACCAAAAAGGTTTTAAATGGTTAACATCAAATATTAATTGTAATCAAACGGTTTTAGGTGCTTTATACAAGCGAGTTCGATTCTTCAATGAATTGGGAGTGTATGGTTTACTGGTAATGCATCGACATAAGAGAACCGGTGGACTTATATTTCTACATGATTCATCTGGGAGACAATAGACAAAAACTAGCAGTATTACGTACTGTTATATCATTCTGAATGTTGTTAATAAAGGATGCAGCAGTTTTACTGAAGTGAGGATGTCTGTTAAGGGGTCTGCATGATTGACTGCTATGGTCTTGTTACATTTGTCAATATGGGATTGCTGCCTTAATGCTATGGACGGCTGAAAGCGAAGGGTAAACTAAAACCACTATATTTTACGAGGACACAAACCCCTAGTCTATGTCAATGATAAGGACACCTACTGACTAAAGTATTACGAATGTAAAATAACCTTCCATTCGGAACTCGGAAAATACGCACATACAAAAGCAGAATACGGCGCTGCGGTCGGCAACGCGTGTACAAGACAAGTGTCTGGTGCAGTTGTTAGATCAGTTACTGCTGCTACAAGGGCAGGTTATCAAGATTTAAGTGAGTTTCAACGTGGTGTTATAGTCGGCGCACGAGCGATGGGAAACAGCATCTGCGAGGTAGCGATGAAGTCGGGATTTTCCGGTACGACCACTTCACGAGTGTACCCGCGAATATCAAGAATCCGGTAAAACATCAACTCACCGACATCGCTACAGCTGGAAAAACATCCTGCGAAAACGTGACCAACGACGACTGAAGAGAATCGTTCAACGTGACTGAAGTGCAACTCTTCAGCAAATTGCTGCAGCTTTCAATGGTGGGTCAAAACAAGTGTCAGCATGCGAACCATTTAACGAAACATCATCGATATGGTCTTTCGAAGCAGAAGATCCACTCGCGTACCCCTGATGACTGCACGACACAAAGCTTTACGCCTCGCGTGGGCCTGTCAGCACCGACACTGGATTCTTGATGACTGGAAACATGTCACCTGGTCGGGCTTGCCTCGTTTCAAATTGTATCGAGCGGATGGACGTGTACGGGTATGGAGACAACCTCGTGAATCCATGGACCCTGCATGTCAGCAGGGACTGTTCAAGCTGGTGGAGGCTCTATAGTGGTTTGGGGAGTGTGTAGTTGGAGTGATATGGGACCTCTGATACGTCTAAATACGACTCTGATAGGTAACAGGCACGTAAGCATCTGTCTGATCACCTGCATCCATTCATGTCCATTGTGCATTCCGACGGACTTGGGCAATTCCACCAGGACCGTGCGTCACCCCAAACGTACAGAATTGCTACAGAGTGGCTCCATGAACACTCTTCTGAGTGGCTGGCCACCAAAATCCCCAGCCATGAACATTATTGAGCATACCTGGGATGTCTTGCAACGTGCTGTTCAGAAGAGATCTCCACTACTTCGTTCTCTTACGGATTTATGGACTTCCCTGCAGGATTCATGACTTCAGTTCCCTCCAGCGCTACTTCAGACATTAGTCGAGTCCATGCCACGTCGTGTTGCGACAGTTCTGCGTGCTCGGTGGGACATTCACGATATTAAGCAGGTGTACGAGTTTTTTTGGCTCTTTAGTGTACGTCCGAATCGTGTAAATACGTAATATCAAGAGCGTTATGGTTGATCTGAATTTGAATTTGGTAGTGTTGAGTGAAGCGCAATGGCAGAAACAACCGGAAACCATAAGGGGTGAGTTATAGATTTAAAATAAAATAGAGGCATTGCAGTAGTAGCTATATTATTAAAAAGCGAAGCGAAGATAAGTGTAAACTACTTTGAAAAACTTAGAAAGCAAATAGCACAGTCAAAAGAGACACAAATCTACGGTTCGTCATAGTAATACAATTATGTACATGTCTTACCTCTGATGATGGTTAACAGATCAAAAAATAATACCAAAATAAAATAAATCATTCGATAAAGACAGAGATTCAGGAACCAGGTTTTAAATTGTAAAACATTTCCAGGGGCATATGTGGACTCTGACCACAATGTATTGGTTATGAACTGTAGATTAAAACTGAAGAAACTGCATAAAGGTGAAAATTTAAGGAGATGGGATCTGGATAAACTGAAAGAACTAGAGGTTGTACAGAGTTTCAGGGAGAGCATAAGGGAACAATTGACAGGAATGGGGGAAAGAAATACAGTATAAGAAGAATGGGAAGCTTTGAGGGATGAAATAGTGAAGGTATCAGAGGATCATGTAGGTAAAAAGATGAGGGCTAGTAGAAATCCATGGGTAACAGAAGAGATACTGAATTTAATTGATGAAAGGAGAAAATTCAAAAATGCAATAAATGAAGCAGGCAAAAAGGAATACAAACGTCTCATAAATGAGATCGACAGGAAGTGCAAAATGGCTAAGCAGGGATGGCTAGAGAACAAATGTAAGGATGGAGATACTTATCTCACGACGGGTAAGATAGATACTGCCTACAGGAAAATTAAAGAGACCTTTGGGGAAAAGAGAGCCACGTGTATGAATATCAAGAGCTCAGATGGAATCCCAGTTCTCAGCAAAGAATGGAATGCAGA
Source organism: Schistocerca serialis cubense (assembly GCF_023864345.2). Lineage (NCBI taxonomy): Eukaryota > Metazoa > Arthropoda > Insecta > Orthoptera > Acrididae > Schistocerca > Schistocerca serialis. The sequence goes on from NC_064644.1 coordinate 547,549,040, forward strand.
AAGGTGGAAGGAGTATATAGAGTGTCTATACAAGGGCGATGTACCTGAGGACAATATTATGGAAATGGAAGAGGATGTAGATGCAGATGAAATGGGAAATACGATACTGCGTGAAGAGTTCGACAGAGCACTCAAAGACCTAAGTCGAAACAAGGCCTCGGGAGTAGACAACTTTCCATTAGAACTACTGATAACCTTGGGAGAACCACTCTGACAAAACTCTACCATCTGGTGAGCAAGATGTATGTGAGAGGCGAAATACCCTCAGACTTCAAGAAGAATATAATAATTCCAATCCCAAAGAAAGCAGGTGTTGACAGATGTGGAAATAACCCAACTATGAGTTTAATAAGTCACAGCTGCAAAATACTAACGCGAGTTCTGTACAGACGAATGGAAAAACTGATAGAAGCCAACCTCGGGGAAGATCAGTTCGGATTCCGTAGAAATGCTGGAAGACGTGAGGCAATACTGACCCTACGACTTATCTTAGAAAATAGATTAAAGAAAGGCAAACCTACGTTTCTAGTATTTGTAGACTTAGAGAAAGCTTTTGACAATGTTGACTGGAATACTCACTTTCAAATTCTGAAGGTATCAGGGCTAAATTACAGGGAGCGAAAGGCTATTTACAATTTGTAAAGAAACCAGATGGCAGTTATAAGAGTCAAGGGGCATGAAAGGGAAGCAGTAGTTGGGAAGGGAGTGAGACATGGTTGTAGCCTCTCCCCAATGCTATTCAATCTGTATATTGAGCAATCAGTGAAGGAAACAAAAGGAAAGTTCGGAGTAGGAATTAAAATCCATGGAGAAGAAATAAAAACATTCAGGTTCGTCGATAACATTGTAATTCTGTCAGAGACAGCCAAGGACTTGGAAGAGCAGTTGAACGGAATGGACAGTGTCTTGAAAGGAGGGTATAAGATGAACATCAACAAAAGCAAAACGAGGATAATGGAATGTAGTCGAATTAAGTCGGGTGATGCTGAGGGAATTAAATTAGGAAATGAGACACTTAAAGTAGTAAAGGAGTTTTGCTATTTGGAGAGCAAAATAACTGATGATGGTCGAAGTAGAAAGCATATTAAATGTAGACTGGCAATGGCAAGGAAAGCGTTTCTGAACAAGAGAAATTTGTTGACATCGAGTAGTGATTTAAGTGTCAGGAAGTCGTTTCTGAAAGTATTTGTATGGAGTGTAGCCATGTATGGAAGTGAAACGTGGACGATAAAGAATTTAGACAAGAAGAGAATAGAAGCTTTCGAAATGTGGTGCTACAGAGGAATGCTGAAGATTAGATGGGTAGATCACATAACTAATGAGGAGGTATTGAATAGAATTGGGGAGAAGAGGAGTTTGTGGCACAACTTGACTAGAAGAAGGGATCGGTTGGTAGGACATGTTCTGAGGCATCAAGGGATCATCAATTTAGTACAGGAGGGCGGGGTGGAGGGTACAAATCGTAGAGGGACACCAAGAGATGAAAACACTAAGCAGTATCAGAAGAATGTCGGCTGCAGTAGGTACTAGGAGATGAAGAAGTTTGCACAGGATAGAGTAGCATGGAGAGCTGCATCAAACCAGTCTAAGGTCTGAAGACCACAGCAACAACAACAATTCAATATATTTTGGGAAATAAAAATTTAACACTGGCCCGACGGCGAACGAAGTCATGAGAATGTAGTTGGAGAACAACGGTAAGAAACGAAAGGGGTAGCCACCTGGTAGAATATTACATGGACGACAGACTCACAACTGTTGTAACTCATCCTTGATACACTGCATATTGGCACTGGGGCGATGTTCACATACGAGATGGTCCCACAAATGTTCTTTTGGGGCAGATCTGGGCATTTTACTGGCCATAGGTGCACCTCAACATCATTCAGACAGTTCACACAGATGCATGCCATATATGGACAACCATTTTCACGTTGAAACATGACACCACGAAACTTTCGTATCAAAGGTAACACATGAGAACGCACGATGATGGTGAGTTACCATTCTGCTGTTAAATTTCTCTGAAACACTACGAGCTGTGACATGAGGTCGTGCCTGATGGTTCCCCACACCGTGACGCCAGTAGCGACAACGCTGTGCCTCTACAAAACATTCCGTATATTGGAACCTTCCCCAGGTAGCCGCCGTATTTTCCGACTGCAGTCATCCCGGATAGTGAAGAACCACAATTCATCACTGAACACAATGAGACGCTCTATGCTTCCAGGGTCACGGCACCACTCCATACGCAGCCGCTTGTTTTTTGTTAACGGCATCCTACACATACGACGGCAGTTGGTTCTCATGCTGCTTGTCTTCGACCAATGGTTCAGGATGACACAGAATGTGCCGGAGTGCCCATTACATGCTCTCGGCTGACAGGTTGGGATGTGCACGCGTTACGGTGTACTTGGTGCTCAAAACGGCGACCCTCGCTTGTGGTGGTCAGACGTGGTCAACTAGGACACGTTCCCATGAAGACCATTGTCGGGCCACTGTCACATGCGACTACCACACAAATCTAGAGATTGCACGACTCGGTCTGCCAGCCAAATGGAGACCCCCAGTGAGGTCCCTTTCCAACTTTGTCACGTGCTGGTAACGCTTTCGGATGCCAGTGTGCGGCATCTCCGTATGATTCATAGTCTCCGGCATGGTCATTAGGGTGGTTCAGGTGTTATCGTGTGGGGAGTAAATGTTGCAAGGTCCTACTGACCTAAAAAATCACTGAACACGCTGCATTACCGATCGTCGTTATTCTGACACTGTACTCCTTCGCCATGTTCGTATTTTCAGTGGTGTATTCTGTCCTGATGTCATAAAAATGGATGACAATGAGCAACCCCTACGAACAGCAATGTGAAGGAGCTCTTGGAACGAGAGGATAATCGGCGAATGGACTGGCCTGCCTGTCCTCCTGACATAAATCCCATGCAGCACGTATGGGATGCGTAGAGGAAATGTGTTGAAGTACATATACATGCACTAACAACTATCTAGCAGGTGTCAATCTCGCTGGACGAGGAATGGAACGCCCACTATACAGAATAGTATACCTTACCAACCTTGTGCCCAGCATGGGAACACGTTGTGGAACATGAATTGCCGTCCGTGGTGAGCACACATCCTATTAACAATAATTTCGTGCCTTTCGTAATGTCCAAGGGATCATCTTAAGTCGCGATAACTTCGGTTTTAATTATTATCTTCTTAAGTCGTGTTGACTTCAGTGTTATTATTGCCTTTGAATAAAAGTGTCTGTTCCGTTCGTGTCCTTCTTCTGTGAGGCCATGTATGTAATTTCCTTCATCCAATTCCATCTTAAGGGGGGACTTTCATGAAACTGGCCAAAAATGTCAATTTTCGATTAATTTACTATTTGTTAGCACAACTCATGGACAATTAGTTCCCAAAGTTTCAACGTTGAAATCGCATCAGAAGTGCCTGAAAATTAATTAAAAGTGTGACGCGGCCTTCCTGCCACGCCGACGTTTTGAAGCAGCACTTCAATACCAGCTCAACGAACAACGATTCTGTGTATTACTTTCAAACAAACATTTGCGGGATACATCTAGAAGGCCGTGATACATACCCTTTGGTTTTCTAGATCATCTTTGGCCGACGTGTGCCCATGACAAACCCCAAAATCAAAATGAGTCTCTAATTTCACTCACATGGATAGGATGTCCTAAAACATATTTGCATCTGCTACAGTTGTCAGAATTGAAACTATGATGCAGTTATTGTATTTAATGATGGGGACGTCGGTAGGATCAAGGTATTAGAAAGAATGGGCTTCAAGATAGGAAATTTTACTCAGTACATCCTGTGAAAAGTAAATTTACAGTGCGTCTCTGCAGATGAAAACTCAGTTGAAAACCTGGTAAAGGAAAGAAGACAGACAACAAGAAGCCAGAAGAGAAGCCTTGAAGGGAAAGGCGACTCACAGTACAAATGTGGTGCCTTCTGAAGAAGTGACATAAGGAAAAACATTAGGTTGAACTTTAAACTGCGTTTCCTGAAAAGTTTGTTTTTTGAAGTTTATGTACCTTTTCCTCAGATTCTATGAATTATAGAATTATGAAATTTTGTACACATATTTCTATAAACTTAGTAAACGTTGTCTCAAAACAAAATTTTGAAATTCTGATTTCAAGCTGAGATATGGGGCAAAGTGCTTGGAATTTTGCAGGACTTTACAATTGTACTTGTGGAATTATAATTAAAAAAAATCTCCTGTTGGATGTATTCCAAAGACCTCATGAGAGAGGTTTACAACATACAAAGAGATGAAACAGAGAAATTTTTGTAGAAATCTCTTGAATACTTTCTGAGGAAAGCGAACATACATTACTTTTTGAAAATAAAACTTCAAATTTCATTAAAAAAGTTAAATCTATAGAATCAAAAGATTTTATATGTAAATGTGTAACTTTCATGTAAAGCGTGGTACAAAATTTCGTTGCCATCTCTCCAAAACTGTGTATTTGGTGCATTTTTGAAATAGTGTATGTTTTTCATCAACAGCCCCCTTAAGTTATTTACTGTCACTCTTAATAAATGCATACGCATCTGTTAGACCGCAGAGTTGCAAAGTATGAGCAGATGATTTTCGCTGCATAGAAGTTTCAAACAAAGAACTATCGACAATACATGGTCGGGTTTGACATCATATATCTTATAACAGTTTTCACTTCTACAGACAGCTGAAGCACAGTGGGTAACGGTGAATAAACTGTGTACTGTGGCGCTCAACCGAATGGATGAGAACAGTTTTGAGCATGCAGTGGTCTTGGATCGTATATGCACGGCATATGGACTGTGATCATGCTGTGAACTGTGATATACATCTAAATGGACAGAGATGCTACGGCCTGTGTCAAAGAACGAGAAATCAGACACCTATTTGGCACGTCTGGCATCTGCAAGGACATAGTATTAAAGTTTCTAATCGAAAAAGTGATGGGATAAGGTTCAAAATATTGCCTCAAATGGACGAATAAGGGATCTAGAGTAATTATTTCCAAAATCTATGTCGCTAATTATCAGCATCGTGAACCACCATTAAAAAAAATTAAAAAAAGAGCGCATACACTAACAGCTCTCTCACAGCAAGTCAAAAAATTGATTATTTGACGTAAGAAAACTGTAAACGAATGATTCATGGTTCCAATCTATCTAATTTATCACGTACCGACTTGTTCCCAAACAAAAAATAGTAGACAGCCAATTTCTTCATTCCAAGAAGCTGTTGACTCCTTCTGAAACGATAGTTTTCAGGTACCAACAAAAGGATGAAAATGATTTTTCCCGAATTAGTTCGGAAACTTCCGAACAACTTTCAAAGACGAGTGGTTTTTAGACGTACTAAAACGATTTGTGACGAAATTGTGTTCTCCTCTTGTTGTTTTGGTAAAACCATAAGAAGCAGTTGTCACATCTACTAGTTAGTTTACAATACGTTATTTCTCTACAAAACATGACCTTGCCGTGTTCATATAGTTAGAGAGGCGTTGGATATGGTGTCAACACCCCAGCCTACCAGTTCTTCCGCGTCGCTTTCGCAGGTGAATCGATAGACCACCAGTTCTGCCTATTGGTGTTTATAGACGCACTCCAGTTTGATTATGTGCTACGTAAAACAATGCCGTAGTTCGGGACTCGGTCGTGGAGAGGTCCAAAACAATGCCCGCTCAGTGGGGCAGAGATTAATGCGCCGCTTTCCCAGCAGAGCGCAGCGCTGTCACGTCGAGGACTCTGCTGATTGGTGGGCGCTAAGAGCCATGCTGGCTTTCTCTCTCCACGGATCTCCCTGCGCCCGCTTCCCACTTTGCAAGTCTATTAACCTCCGGCTGGAGAGCGTCTGCTCTCTGTCGCTGACAGCGGGTGGGGGCGGGAACACCACCAGAGCACATCCCGCTCCCCCCCTCTCCGCCCCTCCCAGACGATGCCGGTGGCGTTAACAGGTGGTGGCCGCTGCCGCAAAGCCCACACCAGCGTGGCGTCATTGCTCTGCTGAAGCTGGAGAGGGCATGGTTAATTTTCACCTCGGAAAAGAAAATCAGGCTGTTATCGTGCTGTTACACTTCTCTATACATCAATTCGACACATGTTTCTCAACAATAGGTGACTTGGCGAATATATTGCTTGTGGAAGACCGCATTGTCGCTGCTCATGAAACACTCCATGGGGAAATTAATCCTATCATTATTTTGCAGAAGCTGTCACAAAATGATTTCTCCATCTGAGGAAAGAGAAAAACGTCCCTGCGTGCTACGTTTACAAAAACTAGAGATTCTTGGAGACAGTCTGAGGAAGCAGAATTAATGACTGTATAGAGTTGCAATGATGTGTGGTCTTATGTAGTATTAGTTCTATCAGGAAGAACATGTTCGTGTCAAACATGTAATGATTAATGTAATCGACACTTCAAACTAAAGCTGAGTCTGGATGGAAAAAATATTAAAAGTGGAACAAACCTGTCAGGCTTCTGATACAATAACATCACAAGTATGTGACCCTGAATTGACTATTAGCGTAAAATTCGCATTTCCTTTATCTCACTAAGTATTACACAGAAGCAATTACTGATATTCAACAATACAGGTAAATAAGGTCCCACAGTGTGTCTAGAATATTTGGAAAAATAATTTTTTGTTCCAGCATCTCAGTGACTTTATTTATTCTAAACCATTTTTGCTACTGGCTACCACCTTCATAGGACATAACAATGTACATCAATTCGTCAAAAATACATCTCTACTAAAGAAGTCAACATCAAGCATACAATGTGCCAAATATCACAATCATTGTTTCACTGAATTTCCAATTATGGTGATAATCTCTCACGTTTTATACTTGATGGTGCCATATTTGGCACAGCAAAAAGTATTATTTCATTATGATATCATAAAACCAAAATTAAGAGATAATATCGATTTCTATTATGTGGATACTGACTAGTTTATATAAGTATAAAATCAATGTTTTTTTGTAATGATATGAAATCAATGATAAACGAATTTGATAAAAGCGATTATCCAAAATATAATATTTATGGGCTGATCACTAATAAACAAAAAGGTTTAGGACAAATGAAAGATGAAAATTATAGGAAAATTATTTTAAGACACATTAGTTTAAAACTGAAAAATTATTCTTGTATAGTAAAGAACAAAGAATATTAAAGTGTATTGGGGTTAAATAGTCTGCAGTAAAAAGTGAAATTACTTTTGATGATTATAAAAATGTATAGACAGTGCAATAAAATAATATATAGAAAATGAATTTATTTAGATCTTACTAACATGACTTATATATTGCTGAAAGTGGTTTATGTGTTGCTATTGATGAAAGATAGATACCAGAAAGCGATACAGATACTTTAACTCAGGGCCATTAAAATGAAAAGAATTAAATGTAAACAGTTACAACTAAATATTTTAAAATATATAAAATGTAAATGATTAACGAATTTAACACCATAAACATATACAAAATGAATATTTAAAAACATCATAAAATAAAAAAAATTAATTATTATCAGGTTTCGCATCATATTTATGTGGTAACATTTGTTCTCATTTTGTTCATTATTCACGTGATTATCCCTGCTCTGGTTATTATTATTTTGATGATAATCACAGTTCCCAGTGGTCCTCATCTTCTACTCTTTCCAAAAATGACAAGACGCTTTTGTGATTACTTCCTATGTAACGTTTTGATTCCTCCATGAGCTTTTTCCATACTTCCCACACTATTTTGGACTCCGTGCATCTGTTTCTCAAGTGCATATTTTCCGATACCACATTTCGCAAAACTCTTCCATTGAGCTCCCGCCTCTGTTGTCATATAACCTGGCCATGACAAATTCCCGCCATAGGCAGCCCTGTTTTTGCTCCGACCGGTATTTCTCTATACATTACTGTTTAAATTCGCCAAATGACATTTGTTCTGTATCCAAATTTAAGCCTCATCTTTTCGCATCACCAGCTAATGCGGTAATAATCACATTGATCTTTTTCTGGTCCGCTATGTCATCAGAAAAATTCCTTTCACAGTTTTTCAAAATATCTAATGGATTCCATCCATTGTGCCAGTTTGCTAGATCAAATCGTTATTCAACCTCTAGCAATTTGCTACACATTAATCTGTCAGTTTTTCTCTTATTTTCCGTTAAAGGTCGTTCACTTTAACTTGAATTTAGGAAGTGTTCTGTTCACACTTCTTTTCGCATGTTGCCACTTGTTTACTCACTTCCTTTTTCGGAATCATTCACTGTTTGTCTCAAATTCGGGTTTTAGACCGGAAACCTTTTCATCAGCTTTTGTTACAAGCAGAGGTTCTACAGTGTCTTGAATCTTCGTTATCGAACCTATCGTTAATGTCATTAATCTGTCTTTGCATAGTGGTGACATTGTTATTGATAGTATCTATTTCAGTTTTTAAGTCCCCGATTGATTATTCACTACTCTTGAGTCTACTTTTTTTATCTGTTTACTGCTTTTAACAAATATGGTTCAAATGGCTCTGAGCACTATGTGACTTAACTGCTGAGGTCATCAGTCCCCTAGAACTTATAACTACTTAAACCTAACTGACCTAAGGATATCAAACACATCCATGCCTGAGGCAGGATTCGAACCTGCGACTGTAGCGACTGATTTTAACACTTTGTGTTTTAATTACACCTGCCTGTGTTTTAAGCTGATTGTTAGTATTACTACCCTGTGCTGCAGTTTGTGCAGACAACATTCTTAACAAATCGTTCATGTTTAGTGGTTTCTCGATATCTTGTTCTGAGTTCTCCTCAGATTCTACTTCTGGTGTTTCGCTCGGTTCACTTTAGATTTTCGATAAACTGAACATATCCATCGAGTCGTTAACATAACCACTGTCTTCATTTGTGCCGTCGTTCATACCTTGTTTTATTTGTGGCAAGGTCATCATCTGAATTTGATCCTTGATGTGTGTATGGTACTCAACGTAAGCCTGTCGCCGTCCCATGGCGTCGTCTGTGCTCTCGTCTAGTGAGCTACTGCCACCTAGTACACTATGTACTTTTTTGTTTCGCTCGTTCTGTATCCTTTTTAATTTTGTTAACACTTTACATTTTATCTTTGAAGACCTGTAAAGTTTTCTGTTAATTATTTTGCCCGATCTATTGCAAGTTCGCGCCGCTGGACATTCAGTGCTCGTCTTACAATTATTTTGCGTCCAATATTTATCTTACAATCTGTATTTTAGTAAGTAAAACTGACGAACGTCCTGTCATGTAGTACCACATATAACCCTAATGTGTATGTCACTCTTCCCTGACAACCAATCCTTCAATTCTGTGAAGGAAAAAGCCACACATAACACTCACTTGAAGTGAAACATGTTAATGTTACACTCTAGGAGGATTTTAAGATTGACTGCGCATGTGTGTAGAGGACAAAGGTATCGGACTATATTTCTGAATATGGTGAAATTAACAGAAAACAACCAAACATACTTTAACCTTGGGAGTTAATGGAAGCTACAAACACAAAAGTGAATGGAAAACCTGAACGGTCGCCAGCCCAATTAGGCACATTAATTTGGAAATATATGTTTAAGAAAATTGAATATTGGTTATTGAAGTTACTTTCGCTGATATTTCCCTCTGAATAGCAAATAGGATACAAACTGACACAGTGCACTCTGAACTGCGTGTAGCAGCAGTTACCAATAATGCACAAATCGGTAAATTATAAGAAGTAATTTTGCACCAAGCTCATACCAATGACAGCTACACTCAAGAGCATTACTTAATCAAATACTGAAACGTTACTGCATGAAGTGCAGAACTAAATTTGGACATGAGGGGCTTTTATTTTAACTGACATATAAAAATCAATAAAGATGAACACTGGGCTTAATTAACTTCAAAAAAGAAACCATTCGTGATAGAAATCAAAACCACACTATGTTTGAAAATTAGGTTAACTTATTTGCCTTTTTATCACCTGTGAAGCACGTATTTTAGACAATAATATTTACACAATCTTGCACTGTATCCCTACAAAAGCATACTTTGTAATAAACTAAGGATACTTTAGCGAAATCCTATCTAACTTCACTTTTGTGGGTTTAACTTGAACTTTTGCTACTCCTTTTACATGAGGCAAAAATAATTTTAAAGCACTTGAATGCAAGAATTGTTCATTTCAATCAGGATACTCGGTTTTAGCAGCACATAGGTGAGGACCCTGAATAGCTTCGTGATCAGGATAGAACATATGGTTCTGGACACAAATTTGCTTTTGTGATTATTATTCAAACCACACACAAATTAAGTTGTCCATTCCCATATACATTACTGAATGTGTGAAGTTAGTGAAGCAGTGGCGAAGATTGGTGGCAAGCGACATGGCGACTGACGGTACTCACAACTCTTGATGTTCGAATGCTCTATAAAATCTCTTCTTGGCGCCGGATTTTCACCATATTAGAGCCATTCCTTTTTGCCAAGAATACCCAAATGATAGCTAGTTCCAGATCAGAGGCGAATCCACCTATTTCTAATCGATATAAGTGTTGCAAGCTATCCCTATTTTATTTTGAAGAGTGCAATAGTTATTTCCTGGTAAATCTCAATTCCCTGGTAAATCTGTTTAACATTCAAACTACACAGTAGTCCAGTGTTTCGTTCCTTTAATATTTTGCTTATAATCAACCACAGTAGTTTTTTAAATGAAGGATAAAAAGAGAAATCCAGTTGAACAAATATTATAGCATTATCCTGGTTTCGATACCGACTAAGGGTGTCTTCATCAGAATAAGTTGTAGTTACACAGATTTACATTGCATGTGAAGATAATAAAACCATATGAGCTGAAATGCTCAAGTCAAATAAATTCATCGTTCAAAGCCAGAATTAAAACCACAACCATTATAAGCCACTAGCACTGACATTAGACTGAAAGGTGTCAGTCATAGTGGCTTACCACGCTTGCCGTTTTAATTCTGGCTTTACAAGATAACTTTAACTTATTTGTCTTGAACACTTTAACTCATATGGTTTTACAGGCAACGGGAATATGTTGAAATGTTTCCTATTAATATTATTCCCTGAAAATGTAATAAAATTTAGTTTGTTTGCGACTGACATGTGAGGCAGTTTAATGTCATATTCAGACAAACTAAGCTCGTCTTTGTGGTATTGTGTCGTACATATGTGCGCTAGTAGGGAGCTGAAAATAATTTTTTTTAGTGGCCGACTTGTGACCGAAGTAAGCTGCCGTCTCTAAAATGCAGGTCCATCGTGAATTTCCTCGGAGTCTCTTTGACGCCATATTGACGTAGAAATTCTGAAACTGTTTCTTTCTATTACTAATAACTTTCAAGAATAATGTTCAAGATTGAGTCTCACCTAATATTCTCCGTTAGTGGGCACCCTTTTATAATTTCTCTGTACTATATGGGATAGCTATTACAGCAGAAATAAAATATTCAACATACTCTTACATCCATCTCCATAGTAACACAGAGATAAAATTTAACCTTTTTCTTTTCTCTTAGCGCTGTCACTTGGCAATGTCTTTGATTTCTACACTCGTCACACAGTTCCACACACAAATGTACAAAGAAAATGTGATATTACATTGTGTAACTGTAATTTATTCTGATGAAGATACCCTTAGTTGCTTTGGAAACGAGATCGTTGCAATAAAATTTGTGCAACAGGTTCGCATCATTAAAATTTAAATCAGCTTGCTGGACATAAGCTATGTCCAAGACTGGAATCACAGTTTGTAGGCTTCCGTGTCTCTATCGATAAAAATAGAATCCTTGTTGTCAGTCTGTCTGTCTGTCTGTCCGACTGTAAAGAACGCCTTTTCTGAAGAATAGGTGAACCTACCAAGTTAAAATTTATATCTGATATGAAGGTCTGTGGTCCCTTAGAGATGTTATAATTTTAAACTTCTAAGTAACTTCGGTCAGAAGATCCGGCGATTTATGCAACATATTTTGATACTCGAAAACTCACACATCATAATCCATAGGTTGCTTCTCTTTGACCTAGAATGATGAAATTTGGCAAGAAGCAAGGTTTCAAAGTAAAAATTAAAGAAAAAAATTCGAAAACTGTTGATTGTAATTATATCACAGGAGAAAAATTCCTTTTTTATCCGTCTTTCTATTGGTCTTTTAAGACCCCTTTTTCTCTGGAGCAGGTCCGCGTACATAGTTCAAATATACATCACATACTGAAGTCCATGATCTCTTTGTGGTATAAAAAATTTAAGCTTCTAAGTCCTTGCAATCAAAAGACATGGTCATTTATGTCACATATTTTGATGTTCGCAAACTCACACCTCAAAACCCTTAGCACGCCTCCCCACTGACCTACAATCAAGAAATCCGGCAGAAAAAAAGGTTTCAAAGTAGAAGTCAGACAAAGTCCGAAACTTTTTAAACTATAATTATATTGTTATTTGTTTTTTTGGTCTTCAGACCAAGAACTGGATTGGCGTATCTCTCCATGCTACTCTATCCCACGGAAGCCTCTTCATCTCCGAGTAATTACTGCAATCTACATCCTTCTGAATCTCCGTAATGCATTCATCTCTTGGTCTCCCTCTACGATTTTTACCCTCCACGCTTGTCTCCATTACTAAATTGATGATCCCTTGATGCATCAAAACGTGTCTTAACAACAGATCCTTTCGTTTAGTCATGTTGTGCCACAAATTCTTCTTCTCCCGAATTCAATCCAGTACCTCCTCATTAGCTGTATCATCTACGTATCTAATCTTCAGCATTCTTCTGTAGTACCACATTTCGAAAGCTTCTATTCTCTTCTTGTCTAAACTATTTATCGTCCATGTTTCACTTCCATACATGGCTACACTCCATTCAAACACTTTCAGTGTCACTTTCCTGTCACTTAAATCTATACCCGATGTTAACAATTTTTTCTTCTTCAAAAACGCTTTTCTTGCCATCACCAGTCTACATTTTATATCCTCTCTGCTTCGTCCACCGTCAGTTACCTCGCTGCCGAAATAGCAAAACCCATCTACTACTTTAAGTGTCTGATTTCCTAAGCTAATTCCTTCAGCGTCACCTGATTTAATTCGACTACATCCTCGTTTTGCTTTTGTTGATGTTCATCTTATATCGTCCTTTCAGGACACTGTCCATTCCGTTGAACTACTCTTCCAAGTCCTTTGCTGTCTCTGATAGAATTACAATGTCATCAGCAAACCTCAGAGCTTTTATTTCTTCTCCCTGGATTTTAATTCATACTCAATTTTTTTCTGTTTCCTTTACTGCTTGCTCAATATACACATTGAACAACATCGGGGATAGGCTATAGCCCTGTCTCATTCTCTTCTCAACCACTGCTTCCCTTTCGTGCCCATCGACTCATATAACTGCCATCTGGTTTCTGTACAAATTGTAAGTAGCCTTTCGCTCTCTATATTTTATCCCTGCCACCTTCAGAATTTGAAAGAGAGTATTCCAGTCAACATTGTCAAAAGCTTTCTCTAAGTCTAAATCTCCTAAATCTCTTACTTACTGTTATATAATCTATCTGAAACCTATCTTCCACTTATACAACCTTCTTTCATGATTCTTAAACGAAGCCTTAGCTATAATTAAATTATGCTGTGTGCAAAATTCTATTAAATTTCCGTCTCCCTTAACTACCTCAATAATTTCCCTTATCATACATTGCTTCAATCTCTTCATCATCTGCGGAGTTAGTGGTGTACAAACGTGTACTACTGTGGCAAGCGTGGGCTTCGTTTCTATCTCGGCTACGATAATGCGTTCACTATGCTGTTCATAGTAGCTTATACGCGGTGCCACGTTTTTATTCATTACTAAACCTAGTCCTGAATTACGGCGATTTCATTTTATATTTATAACACTGTGTTCATCTGACCAGAGGTTGGGTTCCTCCTGCCATCGAAATTCACTAATTGCGACTTTATCCAATTTTAACATATCCATTTCCCTTTTTAAACTTTCTCTCCTACTTGCCTGCTTAAGGGCTCTGACATTCCATGCTCCGGTTCGCAGAATTCCAGTTTTGTTTCTCCTGATAACGACGTCTACCTGTGTAGTCTCTGTCCGGAGATCCGAATGGGGGACTGCTTCACTTCCAGGAAGAGGATGCCAACATCATTTAATAATACAGTAAAGCTGCATGTCCTCGAGAAAAATTGCGGCTGTAGTTTCCTTTTGCTTTCAGCCGTTCGCAGTACCAGCACATCAATGCTGTTTACGTTGATGTTACAAGGACGGTTAAGTCAATCATCCAGACTGTTGCCCCTGCAAGTACTGGAGAGGCTGCTGCCCCTCTTCTGGAACCACACGTTTGTCTGGCCCCTCAACAGATACCACTCCGTTGTGGTTGCACCAACAGTACGGCTGTGTGCATCGCTGAGGCACGGAAGCCTCCCCACCACCGGGAAGGTCCATGCCATGATTCATGGCGAGGGGAAGAGGGACGTAATTAAATAACATAAAAAGTAATTGTATCAATAAAGTATCTTTTGCTATTTGAACGTTCGTTATATTTTCCATCCATAAAAAGTGTAGTAACTGAACATTACTGCACGTAAACATAAAATGTAAATTATAGTCATGTTTTAGTAAGTAAATAGGAAATGTTTCAGTAAGTCTTCTCTTGCCACATTCATAAACCGAATTTCTCGGCTCACTTTTTTTTTATATGTCCAAGTTAGCCTGACGAAATACTGCACGGATTTTGATACGGCGTGGAATTACAATGCACTATGTCACGCCACTATCGCTTGAAATGGAATTCCAGTGACCAGTATCTATTCAGTATCGATATCAATAACAGGCAAAAACCGTTAGACTCTCGATGAATGAACAGTATATACACAGGATGATTATAATTAAAGTTAAACTTTCAAACCGCTGTAGAAATACAATCACTGGTCAGAATGATGTCAAATTGCCACAGAACATTATCGGAGAAGGGGGGAAACGTATGGCAGAAGAAAAATATATAGTTACAAAACGTAGCTATAAATGGCTCTATAATTTAATAGTGATGGAGCACAAATGACAAATCAATCACACAACAATGCCTAAGGTGTACGTCTGACGTTAAACAAACTGTAAGCCCTTCCTCCACGGCAAGGTCATATCACATCTGATAGGAAAAATCGGTCTTTAATTGTACTGAGGCCAAAAACCATATAAAAAGCATCATTAAGATCGGTTCTTAATTGTCTTGAGGCCAAAACGGCATAAAAATCATCAATCACATCAATTTTTAATTGGCCTGAGGCCAAAAACCGCATAAAAATCATCAAACAAAATCAAATCGGATTTTCAATTTCCGTGTCACTGGCGCAAAACATGTTCAGTATGCTGTCTACCGTTTTCTGCGACAAGTTGAAAACGAGAAACAGCATGTTCCACAACTGATCGAAGAGATTCCGGGGTCACGTTCAGAATGTGTTGCGCAATGTGTACCTTCAATGCAGCTAAGTTTGCAGTCGGAATACTGAACACAAAATCTTAGCCCCATAGCCAGAAGTCACACGGATTAAGATCAGCAGATCGGGACGGCCAGGCTATAGAGAAATGGCTCCTGATAATTCTAGCATTTCCGAAATGGCGCTTCAGTAGCTGGTTAACTGGATTTGCAATATGCGGAGGTGCGCCATCTTGCACAAAAATGATTCCATCCACACATTCACGCTGTTGGAGAGCTGGAATGACGTGGTTGAGCAAAAGACACTCATAGCGCTTACCGGTGACGGTACAGGTAACAGGACCGGAAGCACCTGTCTCTTAGAAAAAATATGGCCCTATGATGAGTGATGCAGTAAACCCGCACCACACAGTTAGCTTTTCAGGATGAAGTGGTACTGGATGATTTGCGTGTGGATTTTCCGTTGCCCATATTCGACAATCCTGTGTATTCACACACCGTTTCAGATGGAAGTGGGCTTCATCGGCCCACAAAATCTTCCACGGCCAATCATCGTCCACTTCCATGCGAGCAATAAATTCTAAATCGAAAGGCTCTCTTACTGTCAGGTCAACAGGAAGCAATCGTGCACATGGGTAATTTTGAATCGATAGCAAATAAGGATTTTTCGTAGGATTTTACGTACCGCGCTCACGGGTATGTCCAATGTTCGGGCATTGCACACCACCACTCGTCACCCTCTGCATTGCTGTGGCCACTGCTTCCACTGACGTCGAATCAATTCGTTTCCTCCCTCTACCAGTTTGCACATCAAAAGAACCCGTCTTTTAGAATTTCCGAATCATTTTCACCAGACCCACGGCAGTCATCGGACCAATACCTTTTTTTAAACCCTGCAGTGTTCGGAAATTCTGCAGAGCGACGTGTGCACAGTCTTCAGTCTTGTAATACAGGTTTATAGCAGAGCGCGATCCTGCGTTGGGACAGTCATGGCGAACGTCGCAGACTCGAAAGAAGGAAAAGCCGTGAACCTGGCGTGTTTATACCAACTTGAATGGGTCGTGCGCATCACAGGTGTTTTCATTTTCGTATTCTGACACATACAGCGGCATCTATTATTCAATTGTCACACTATTTTTTTCTTCTGCCATACGTTTTCCCACTTCTCTGACAATATTCCGTTGCAATCTGAGGTGAGTCTAACCAGTGATGTTATTTCTACAGCGTTTTGAAAGTTTAATTATAATCACTGCATATATGAATGATACTTTCCCGCCCGTAAATGGAACTGTTTACGATTAGAAATAACTGTTACTATCCTGTAATAAGTATGGTATTGCATCTCTCTATGCGAATGAGTCCTTTCCATAAAGTTTGATTTCATCTTTAAATCAAATTTGTCTTCTCTGTGGAGTGCGATAGAATGACAATAAATCAAATGACTTGGAACATGAGCTATCGGTGGCACATAGGACCTGACGCAATACACATACAATACTAAATGTAGGAGGCTCTTGATGTGTTCCAGCTCTTATCATCTACTGAAGATGGATTCTCTAGACACTAGGACGAAGGGATAAAATTGTAATGCATATTTGTTACTGAACGTCACCCAGTGATTCGCTTACCTCTGACTTCCCTTTCGATACACAATTGCCGACATGCGTGGGATCCAAACGAAGAGAATCTCTCTGGAAAACGAAAGAAAGGAAAAGAATTAGATTCCATCATAAACATCGACTGCGCATAGAAAATATTACAGTCAAACAACAACAGCATATCTTGCATGACGAAACGAGATGCCTCATTTCAATCTGGCGGGCATTCAGCAATTTAAGGTGTCATCGCCACAAATGTTTACTGCTATAATTCGTCTTCGTTAAAGGTTTCTTAACATTTGTACGCTCCCTTCAGAAACTATTACGACGAAATAAGACTTAAATTTACTTCAATAGTAAAGTAAAGTAATTTTCCAGTTACAATGAATAGTAATGATTTAGTAAGTAATACAAAACATGCGATGGTTTTGAAGAAATAAAAATCTTGTTAATGTAACAACAATATTTGACTGAAAATGACCGTTCCATAAATCCAGCAGTCATATTTTGAGATCCCTTCCACTCACAAACTCCTAAAAATGAAACACAAAATTAGTCCCAATAATCGTGTTTGCACGAATGGCGTTTGGCTTTAATTACTTCTATGGTGCTGCATGTGACAAGAGTCCACCTTTTGTACAGTCAACATTTTAAGGAAAATTCGGCTTTCTCCTCCTCATCACAAATACTCCTGTTTTCTTCATCACGAAATATTTTCAGGTCTATATTGGTCGTATTATGGGATACATATTGAAACTTCTGACGAGTTAAACTTGGGCGGATATTTTCAATGGCTGCTTCTTTTTAACAGTAATCCACAGTTTACGTCGTTTAATCTTGATGACTTCATCTTTTCCATGTTTCGATATCTCTGTGTCTCCTCTTTTCACTTCGCTCGATTTTTATTAAAAAATACTTCTCTCACCAGAGTCCATCTGATGTGCGTAAACGATCTCGTAGACTTTTTTCCTTCCACAACTAAAAGATTAGAATTTATCTTCGCTTCGGTAATATAAGTAGCTATTGTCGTAACCCCATGGGGCCAAAACAGACTAGAAGATGGCTTGTTTGATTCAGAGTCAGTAGTATACTGATATGTGCAGACCTGGTTCAATTATGACGTAATAAAGTAATGTTTGAAAACGAGAAAGACATTATAAGTCGTCGGTTGAGTTTATGAAGTCGTGAAATAAGATGACAATCATCGTATTACATTGCTAACAGACATCGCTCCTTTTAATTAAAAGCAAATTTCAAGAAATCAGTGTATAAGAAAACGGAAGTTACACAGCAATTGCCGAATTTTGTGTTATTATTTTACGAACGTGTAAAAATGAAATTAATGACACTTACTCCACAAATGTTACTGCTTACGAAATATGCGCAAAGTAAGTCTAAAACCATGGATGTACTAAAAAGTAGGGAGATGGCGCCATAGACGTACACTGTACGTTGTTTTGAAACCAGAATGGGCCGTCATCTTAAATAGGCCAAAACATTAGCAGACTACTGTTTGCGATTGCTTCTTGTTCATCTAAAATACTAAAAATTACAGTGGTTACATGATTAACATAGTGTCAGGAAGGCAATTTAGAACGTTATTCTGTTTTTAATGCGTAATTGTTCTAGTGGTATGACACACTTGGCCTCGTTAATGTACATGTTTCTTGTTCACATATTTCGAATACCAAGAAGAGTAGGAAGTGATGCGAAAAGCATGCTTCCGTAATCCATTTAATTTCACTTTTATTGTATTTGTATCAATAGCAAATGAAGCTGAAACTCCGAAAACAATGCTTTTTTGCTTACTTGGTACTGCTTCTTGTTCGTTGCATTTTCAGCTTTAAACAAGGGTTTTAATGTTCGTGTTGGGAAAAAACTTACCTACGTTTTCTTTGCTAGCCAATAAACCTGTGCGATGGGGAAAGAAGCAAGTCATGCTATTGTATGATTATATGATAGCGGAACAAACACTGGTAGCAGTTACTTCTGTAAAATATCTGGGAGTATGCGTGCGGAACGATTTGAAGTGGAATGATCATATAAAAATAATTGTTGGTAAGGCGAGTACCAGGTTGAGATTCATTGGGAGAGTCCTTAGAAAATGTAGTCCATCAACAAAGGAGGTGGCTTACAAAACACTCGTTCGACCTAGAGTATTGCTCATCAGTGTGGGATCCGTACCAGATCGGGTTGACGGAGGAGATAGAGAAGATCCAAAGAAGAGCGGCGCGTTTCGTCACAGGGTTATTTGGTAACCGTGAGAGCGTTACGGAGATGTTTAACAAACTCAAGTGGCAGACTCTGCAAGAGAGGCGCTCTGCATCGCGGTGTAGCTTGCTCGCCAGGTTTCGAGAGGGTGCGTTTCTGGATAAGGTATCGAATATATTGCTTCCCCCTACTTATACCTCCCGAGGAGATCACGAATGTAAAATTAGAGAGATTAGAGCGCGCACGGAGGCTTTCAGACAGTCGTTCTTCCCGCGAACCATACGCGACTGGAACAGGAAAGGGAGGTAATGACAGTGGCACGTAAAGTGCCCTCCGCCAAACACCGTTGGGTGGCTTGCGGAGTATAAATGTAGATGTAGATGTAGATGTCAACAAAGTAAACGGCTATCGAACGTGAAAGAAACAGAACTGCATGGAAGTATATCTCTTGGCAGAATGGAGTTATTTTATTAGATTTTCAGTGAATTAGTTTTACTGTAGTTTACATATCTTCTCACGTTGAAATCTTCCCTATGATACGTCATTCAGTATGTGACCAATAATGAAAATTTATAGAGTAAAGGAAAGACAAAAATTTTTAACTTATTTCAGCGTTGTGAAATACTGTAAATGTGATTAAGGAAATGTCTCAATCGCTTAGAACCCGTAACATGTATATTTTGCTTTAACACGTATGCAAGACTTTTTTTTAGTAATGATAGCTTTACTTGTGTAGCATATAGGCCTACCCTTCCGACACTAGCCTATTTCTTTCTTTTCCCGAAATATTTCTCGCCAGTAAATCGACGGTTTTTCTGGAATTACCAAATGTATCACACGTGGAATGTACGTCGATTGAGATCATCCGTTTATTTTACTACTGAATTTCACTATGAGGCTTTCAAAGAATATATGTCTATTCCTGGCTTTATGATATACCAACAGTTAGTTAGTTCTTAGTTTCATGTTCTATGGATCATTTGCATGATAAATCATAATGATGTGAAACGACTAATTTTATACGAACAGTAACTTTTTTTGTAAATTCCTTTCCATGCTAATCACTTACTAGTGTTTTCTATTTTTTAATTAAAGACGGACAGATGTTAATTCATAATTCCTATCCATCACCATTTGCACATTATAATAATAGATAGTCTTCTGCGCAATAGGAGTAATTGTCAAAGATAAACAATTTCAGTTTAGTTTCAAATTTTGCTTTGCTGTCTATCAGGTACGTTATGTCACTGGGCAAGTGATCAAAATTTCTGGTTGCAGAATTGTGATCCCGTGTTTGTACTACAGGCAACCGTACTGTGGCGTATTGAATGTAGTTTTTTTCTTCTGGTATTGTAATTATGTACATAACTGTTCCTGTTGAAGTGCAGTGCATTATTGACAACAAGCTTCATGAGGGAATAACTACACTTTGAAACGGACAGATTGTTACTCACAGGCCGAACAGCAGGCAAGCACGACGAAAAGAGTGTTGACGTAAGTTTCCAGTTTTCAGTCAAAGCCTTCTTCAGAAAGGAAGCAAATCACATACGCACATTCTTACAATCATACATGCAAAACTCCCTCACACATGACCGCTGTCTCCGCTTGTTCTAGCCAGAAACTTATTGAAAGAGGGAGGAAATGTGAACAATGAATAGTTGTGTGGCTCTGATGTCGGAGACTTTGCGACTTGGAAGGCAATGAAAAACAAAGGAAAGAAGTGAGTGAAGGAAGGCAAATTGAAAGTCAAATGAAAGAAATAAAACAACTGCAATAAAAGTAAACAGCGCAACCATAATTCACGTATACAAAAGAAAATGTTGCTTGAAGGGCTGTACTTAAGAATGAAATGTGATTCATTTAAACTTTAGATTACGATCTGGTAGATTAGTACACTCGTACAAAGTGTAAGCTGGCATTTTTGATAAAATAACTACATATTCACACAATAAAAGCACCCAACACTATGGAAACTGGAGACAGCCACGCCAGAGTGATGTCACGGGTGGTATAATCAAGGTGAACCATGGAGGTATGAATACACTGAACCTAATGTTTTGGGCGGATGTCGCTTCAAATTTCTGACGTATTGACAACTCCATACTTTTTTTTTTACCTCCATGCGTAAAACACACTTTTCCTTATGTGAACTATGTGAACGGTATAATGCAGTGTTTAGGCTTGACACAGATGACTTAGCGCTAAGGCCGCTGGCGTCATTTTAGTGCATTTTCAGGTTCGTTGTCTTACCCACTTCGTCATCTCATACGACTTTCCCCTTTATGCTCTACTCTACTATTCGGTTTACTTAAGTATTTCTAACTGTCCTTGGCTCATGTTCTTTCTACAAATCGATCGATGCTGGTCTCTCTATTTGTGAATCGTCCAATACCAGTTTTGGTCGAACTTGTGCGGTTCGCGATTTTTACTGAGGCGCTTGATTTTATTACTCTCTGTTTATCCTTCTAATATTTAAGGGGACATTACGAATACCGTTTGTACTAGCATATTTGCGCTCAGATAGATACCTATCCTGATATTTATTACTATTAATTTAAATATTAATTGATAAAATTATATATCTTGTTAATTAGGTACGATCTGGTGAAACAAATGACTGCATGAATACAAAATTTTGACGACAGTATCGAAAAATACAGAAATCTTATTTTGTTTGTGTGAATATTCAAACATTTATCTTGGAGTAAGATTGTCTCCGATCTTGCTCACAGCCACTACGACGTGAGAGTTGGTCGAGGTTGGTTATCTGTTGTTGAAGAAGCTAGACATATTTAACTCATACTCTTCAGAATTGTTATAGCCGAAAATGTTTGAGAACGAAGACTGTTATTTGTGAAAGTTTTCGTTTTCATATATTACTTAATTTTACAAGTTATCAAATGGAGGTAAACGGAATAAACTTACAAAACTAAAACTTTGAATAAGTAGAAAACTCGTACCTGAAAGGAATCTTAGAATAGACTCTTGATGTCGTAATAAGACGACTAACAAAGTATTTCATTCTCCTTTCGCTGCAGCCAAAATATCTCATTGCTAAAAAAATGTGGTTTTCACTCAAAGTGGAATGCTGAAAGCGCGCTTATGAAATACCGTCTCGGTTATGTGACTGGATTCGTGATTTCCTGTCAGAGAGGTCGCAGTTCGTAGCAACTGACGGAAAGTCATCGAGTAAAATAGATGTGATTTCTGACGTTCCCCAAGATAGTATTGTAGCCCGTTTGCTGTTCCTTATCTATATAAACGATTTTGGAGACAATCTGAGCAGCTGTCTTAGGTTGTTTGCAGATGATGCTATCGTTTATCGATTAGTAAAGTCATCAGAAAATCAAAACAAATCGCTGCACGATTTAGAAACGATATCTGTATGGTGCAAAAATTGGCAGTTGACGCTAATTAACGCAAAAGTGTAAGGTAATCTACATAAGTGCTAAAAGGCATCCGCTAAAATCGGTTACACGATAAATCTAAAGATCGTTAAGTTCAACTAAATACCTAGGAATTACAATTAGGAACAGCTTAAATTAGAAGGAACACATAGAAAATGTTGTGGGGAAGGCTAACCAAAAACTGCGTTTTATTGGTAGGACACTTAGAAAATGTGACAGATCTACTAAAGAGACTGCCTACACTACGCTTGTTCGTTAAAATACTGCTGCGCGGCGTTGGACAGTTACCAGGTAGGATTGACGGAGTACACCAAGAAAGTTCAAAGGAGGACAACACGTTTTGTATTATTGCGAAATAGGGGAGAGAGTGTCACTCAAGTGACACAGGATTTGGCGTGTATACCATTAAGAGAAAGGTGTTTTTCGTTGCGGCAACATCGTTTCACGAAATTTCAATCACCAATTATCTCCGTCGAATTCGAAAATATTTTGTAGACACCAACTGCCATAGGGAGAAAAAATCATCATAATAAAATGAGGGAAATCAGACCTCGGACGGGAAGATATAGGTGTTCGTTTTTTCCGCGCGCTATACGAGATTAGAATAACAGAGAATTATTGTGAAGCTGTTTCGATGACCTCTCTGCCAGGCATTTGAATGTGATTGGCAGTGTACCCTTATAGATGTAGATGTAGATTTAAATGTAGAAGCTTGCGGTGTATGATGGCTTTAGAAACTGATGCCTCATTTTCGAAGCAATCGCGTTCACTGTCGGGCAGTCAACTCAAATAGTGATCGGAGCAATGGCTCAAGGTCGATGTTTTATCTTTAAACAGCACCCAAAAACCTATATCCTTCAGTAACTCGGGAATCAAACTACTTTTTTCCATGGTCTTTTTATAGCACTGGACATCTGCTCCACTTATATTAGTTATCGTATCTTCATACAAACTACGTCACGTCGCAAAGCAAACTTTCTGTCCACGTATCTGTCACATAAATAAACGTTGCATATGAATTACAATGGACACGACAAACCACTCTCAGCATCGAAACTGACACTATGGACAAGACAAATCTGAAGCTATATCTGTTCTCCTGCAGGTATTAGACCCCCAGCACGATGGCAGAACGCCTGCAGAGTTAGGAAGGAAAAGAAGACAGCGACAAGTTGCTCTGTTCGCGAAATTCAGGGAACAGAGTTCAACTTCCAAAGAGGCAAGGAAGTTTGGGGTTAAGTATCCTGTCACGATGAGGTCTTCAGAGATTTAACAGAAGCTCGGATTGTGAGGAAAGACAGGGAAGGAAATCGGATGTGTGCTTCACAACGGAATCATTCTAGCATTTGCCTGAAGAGATTGAGTGAAATTACAAAAATAGGTAAATATTTTGCAGCGGAATCCAATGTCAGTCAAATAAGACTCAAGAGTTGCCTGGGCACATGTTTCTCAGAAGGTACAAACAAGGATATATTCAGCGTAGTAGTATGAAGACTATGAACTACGCATTCCGTACCCACTAATGGATTATGGTGGAAGCTGCGCTTCCCCAATCGTTGGAGTAACTGACAGATACATTTATCCTACAGAGACATTTTATAATTAATAGTACCGTGTAACGTGAAGTCACTAGTGGAACCAATGTGATCAACCATTTGTGACACATAACTGTACACGACTACTAAAAATAATTACACAATGTATTGTGGCAGGGTTATATTAACTGATGTAAAAATACATGCGGAAATTTTAACTAAATCGATAAATGGAAATCATTCAAAATAAGAGTCTCTTTATAGTATTTTAGTCTGTTTTGTACCCGAAGTACAGGAAATCACTGGATTCCATAATGGTACAGCGTAACGCGCACCGCGCTAGTTTGTGAGACATGGAGGTGAGACAAACCAGCATCGACTGTGGCTGGTGCACCGGGAGGCTAGTGTTTGCAAATACTGCGCTGTTCCCCACTTTCTGCCTGGGAAAAATAGGGTATGCAAATAAATAAGACGGTAACACACAGGCTTCACCAACAGGTAGCACACACGATTCCTTCCCTCAGGTAAGTGAAAGCTGCATAGACGGGAAGGGCATCTGGCGCGAAGTTAAGCAAAGCAAATCTGTCATGTGTTGAGTACAGTGGACTACACATTAGAGGCGATGAACCCGAAAAAGTTAATAGGGTTACCTTTTAATCGTGAAATTAAAACCATAGCGAAAATCGATCAAACTACGTCTGAAACTGTCTACCAAGTGGCAGACTAATGATGAAAGGATGGTCCACTTTGACACAGGTTATTTGGAAGACTTAGAAGAGAGACAGCGCTATCACGATAAAAAGCCCATAACTTTCGATACTGGAGGACCCTAACAACGTGAACGATACGTAATTAGTATTACGGAATGCAGTGTTAGTGACGACAAATGAAGAGCTGGTTTTCCGCCCAAAACACAGAAAGAAATCTAGTTCGATGAAGAATTTCGGGTAACTGTAGAGACCACATAAGCCAAGAGGCTACAACGGCTACTGCAACTTTCGGAAGATGCAAGAATAGCTTATTACGAGCGGAAGTCCCCGGACCGCGAGAGAAAAAAATCGGGGATGCGATAAAGGCTCTCAAGAACAACAAGGAACGAGGAGGCAATGGTATCACAGCTGAGATGCTCCTCTTGGAAGGTGAAACATTGGTGGATGCTTTGAAGCACTTAATATCTACCATTTGGATGGCAGTTATATTTCTGAATAGTGGAAGGGAGTAATTATATTTCCATATTAAAGAAGAATGATGCTCCACGTGTTACCGACTTTCAACAGATTTCTTTGATTGAACAGTGCTACTAAACCCAATAGGACCATTTTCGGAAGGAACTATAGGCCATTATCAAAGTGGCTTTGTCCCTGGACAGTGGGACCCTGACCACGTGTTCAGCTAGAGGCAGCTGATAGAAAAAAATTTACGAGTTAGACTGGGATTTACACCTCATATTCATTGATTTTTTACAAGTTTACCACACTGACCACTCCATACTATGGACATCATTGAAGAAATTTCACATTCTACCGAGATACATCCGACTAACCACTACCGTCACCATTCACTATTCGAAATAGCCTAACAGAATGACATCAATTGGCGCCAATGCTATTTAGCTTGAACTTGGAGAAAGTAAGAGGTGACACTAATCGAATCGGAGATGGTGCGAGCATATAGGAATAGCGACATTTGCCGACAATGTTGTGGATCGTGGTGACACCCTGCCTGGAGTAAGTATGCCCTGATACTTTCCCATTTATGCACAGAGCAAAAAAAAAAAAAACAAAAAAAAAAACAAAAAAAAAAACCCTGGGTTGGTGGTGAATAACGGTACAACCTACAACCAAATATCTCGTCGTATCACGGGGTGAAACTCTTCTTCCATCCATTGTTGTTGATGGGTAAACATCCCAACGAGTTAAAAAATTCAGGTACCTGGGTTCCATACTGACGACGACGAGGGTCACTCCAAAAGAAATGCACACTATTTTTGTAGAAATACGATTTTCATTCTGTATGTGTGAACGTTTTACAGTGCGTAGATACATTCTTCCCGTTTGTTTTCACACTTATTTTAGCCCGTTCCCCTGAGTGGTGCCGTCACAGCATGTCTTCAAGATGGCTGCTACACTTGATGTTCGTCATAAGCAACGTGCTGTCATAGAATTCCCGTGCTGTGAAAACGAGACAGTGGGAAACATCCACAAGAAGTTGAAAAAGGTGTATGGAGATGCTGCTGCCGACCGCAGTACAGTTAGTCGGTGGGCAAGTAGGTTACGTGATGAAAGCGGGCACGGCAATATTGAGGATTGTCCTCGCAGCGGCAGGCCTCGTACTGCACACACTCCAGGCAATGTGCAGAGTTAACGAATTGGTGACTGCTGACAGACGCATCACAGAAGACGAATTATCACGCTACGTTGGGATAGGGGAAGGAAGTGTTTGCAGAATACTGAAAGTGTTGGCGTTAAAAAGGGTTTGTGCCAGGTGGGTTCCCAGGATGTTGACAGTGGCTCACAAAGAAACAGACGCATCACAGTGGACGAATTATCACGCTACGTTGGGATAGGGGAAGGAAGTGTTTGCACAATACTGAAAGTGTTGGCGTTAAAAAGGGTTTGTGCCAGGTGGGTTCCCAGGATGTTGACAGTGGCTCACAAAGAAACAAGAAAAACGCTATGCAGCGAACTTTTGGAACGGTACGAAAATGGTGGAGATGAATTTCTTGGAAGAATTGTGACAGGTGATGAAACATGGCTCCATCATTTTTCATCAGAGACGAAGAGGCAATCAATGGAGTGGCATTATGCAAATTCACAAAAAAAAAAAAAAATTCAAAACCACACCTTCGGCTGGAAAATTTATGGATACGGTGTTTTTCGATTTCGAAGGACTCTTGCTTGTGGACATCATGCCAAGTGGAACCACCATAAATTCTGATGCATATGTGACGACTCTGAGGAAACTTGAAGCTCGACTGAGTCGTGTTCGACCACATATGGCAAAAGCAGGATGTTTTGCTGTTGCACGACAATGCACGGCCATATGTCAGTCAAAAAACCATGGAAGCGATCACAAAACTCGGATGGACAACACTGAAACACCCGCCTTACAGTCCTGACCTGGCTCCATGTGACTATGATCTCTTTGGGAAAGTGAAAGACTCTCTTCGTGGAACAAGGTTTGAAGATGATGACTCTCTTGTACACGCTGCCAAACAGTGGCTCCAACAGGTTGGTCCAGAATTTTACCGTGCGGGTATACAGGCGTTGGTTCCAAGATGGCGTAAGGCAGTTGAGAGGGATGGAAATTATGTGGAGAAATGAAAATATTGTTCCTAAAGGATGTATCTACACACTGTAAAACTTTCAAACATGTATAACAAAAGATGGATTCTAAAAATAAAATTGTGTGCATTTATTTTGTAGTGACCCTCGTAAAAGTGAACTGACGAAAGAGGTGCATCAACGAATAATAAACACCAGTCGCATCTGAAAAACTTATTCAAATCACGACTGATTTCACAGAAGAATAAGATCCAGCTGTACATAAGATCCGGTACTTTCATGTGGTTGCGAAACCAAGGGGATATCAGCAACAACTGAAGAAGCAATCAAAGGCTTCAAGAGGAAGATACTCTTAACGACCTATGGACGTATCTAGAATACCATGGAAGGTAAAGGGCAACGAAGAACGAAAGAAGCCTGTTTGAAAACACACACACTGGCCGACTGTTATGGCACAGGAGGCTACAGTGGTTTGGCCACATCCTTCGAGCTGATAGAGCCCTCCCAACCGAGTTCTCCATTCTCAGCCTACTGGAAAACGCCAAAAGGGACATCCAAGGACGCGATAAAAGAGTCGAGTATTAACAACCCTTAAAAAAAAGAAAAAGGGGAACTGATGGCCATGGAAGAGGAATCTAGAGAATGGCAACAGTGGATAACCATCTGCAGTAATCTGTTGTGTTGTGACTAACTAATCATCTTTTGTGCTTTTTGTAATGATTTCTTTCATAGCATCTAAAGAGCGCTGTTTTTTCTCTTTTTGTTGTGTTGGTATTTCTGTTGCTTTTCTGCTGCATGCCTTAAAGACCTGCAAATGCAATAAATGATGAAGTGATGAGCGATGAATCAGAAGAAGCTCTACGCAGACGTTTTGCGCAATGTCTGCAGTATGCCCATCGATTGCATTATGGTACATTTTTCAGTTCTGAGCGCACAGTGAGTATGTAAAGGTACCTAGAGCAGCAGAGTTTCCAGCCAAGTGTGTAGTGCGTGCTGCCGTTGCTGTGTGGTTTTGCCCTATTTCATGCCACCCACGTAACGACAATGGAGCAGGAACTTTGAAGCAGGACGTACACGTGCATGCGGTCAGGGAACAAAGACAGCGTCAATCGATGATTGTCTTCAGCAAATGGATCAGGCGATTTGAGAAAATCGGAGGTTCACAAATAGTGTGTTGAATGATTCGTTTCCCAAGCATTTTGGCTCAGACAAAGAGCTGCAGACCTGCGTACAGTTTTCGCTGGAAGCTGGTGCCAAGCTACGACAAATGTCGACGTCGAGTCGGCGACCGTGTAGAGAAGTAACTGGAAGGTGCAGATAAATGCTGCAAATAAAACTTTTTTTACTTTCACTGTGGTTTCAATTGTAGACCGATCAGACCTTGAAAAAAGTTCCTCGCATTAACACAGTGTAACTGAAGTCACCACAGAGACAGACAGAAAGTATATTTACAGATCACATGTTATAAA
Organism: Schistocerca serialis cubense; assembly: GCF_023864345.2. Taxonomy (NCBI): domain Eukaryota; kingdom Metazoa; phylum Arthropoda; class Insecta; order Orthoptera; family Acrididae; genus Schistocerca; species Schistocerca serialis. Next base: position 547,577,995 of record NC_064644.1, read on the forward strand.
CAAATGAGGCTAAAATACTGATCATCAGCCAAGCATATGTGAATCTACTGAACAGACCTGCATTATCGAACACATCGACCAAGCGAGGTGGCGTAGAATTTAGACTCTGGACTCGCAATCGGGAGGGCGGCGGTTCGAGACCACTACCTCCCAGGTCATCTAAACTCAGATGTTCTGTGGTTTCGTAATTAGCTTAAATCAAACTCTGCAATGTTTCCTTTCGACAGGACGCTACCTATTTTATTCCCTAGAATCTTAAATCGCAGCTTACGATGTGATTACAAAAAGCATGTCGTCGGCGGGATGGTAAATCCTAACCTTCCTTCTGTCTTCCCGAACACGTCAAGGCCGCTATCAGCCACGATTTCTACAGAAAAATGTGGGAAAACGCACAGCGCCGGCACTGAAAAGCATCGTGAAACCCAGCTTGCTCTTTTCTCAAATGATATACTGCGAATTATGGATGAAGGGCAACAGAAAGATTCCATATTTCTAGATTTCAGATAAGCATTCGACACTGTACACCACTGCAGACTATTGACGAAGGTACGAGCATACGGATTAACCTCCTAGATATGTGACTGGCTCGAAGGCATCTTCAGTAATAGAACCCAGCACGTTGTCGTCGACGGCGAGTGTTCTTCGGAGGCAGGGTAACATCAGGAGTGCCCCTAGCAAGTGCGATACAGCCGTTGCTACCTTTTACATACCTAAATGATCTGGCGAACAGGTTGGGCAGTAATCTGCGGCTGATCGCTGATGTTGCTGTGATGTACAGGAAGATATCGAAGATCAGTGACAGTAGGATGAAACAAGATGATCTACACCAAATATCTAATTGGTGTGATGAATGGAAGCTGGCTCTAATTGTAGAAATTGTAGAAAAATGTACGTTAATGCGGATGAATAGGAAAAGCAAACGTGTAATGTTCGAATATAGCATTAGTAGTGTCCTGCTTGAGACAGTCACGCCGTTTAAATACCTAGGAGCAAAGTTGCGAAGCGATAGTAAATGGAATGAGCGTGTGAGATTGTGGTAGGGAATGTGAATGGTCGACTTCGCTTTATTGAGAGTATTTTAGGAAAGTGTGGTTGATCTGTAAAAGAGATCGCATAGAGAACACTAGTGCGACCAATTCTTGTGTACTGCTCTAGTGTGTGGGATCCGCACCAGATAGGATTGATAGAAGGCATTGACGCAGTTCAGAGGCGAGCTGCTAGATTTGTTGCTGGTACGTTCGATGAGCATGCATGTCCCATGGATATGCTTCGAGAATCAAGTGGGAATCCCTTGAGGGAAGAGGACATTCATTTCGAAGAACACTACTGAGAAAGTTTAGAGAGCCCGCATTAGAAGCTGACTGCAGAACGATCCTACTGCAAGGAACGTATATTTTCGCATAGAAACCGCGAAGATAATATAAGAGAAATTACGACGCATACGGTGACATAGTCGTTTTTCCCTCACTCTAACTGCTGGTACAACAACGAAGGAAAAGACGCAGTAGTAAAGTCTACCCTCTGCACGCACCATTAGATGTAGATGTAGATAGGCTGTGATCTTTCATGAATACAAGAACAGTCTGAAATTCGACATGTCTATTACCAAAATGACTATAATCAACACAACGTTTCAGTTGTATGATGCCTATCTAAAAACTTCCAGGGTGAACAAAAATTGATTTTCAGTATTTCAGGTAATTATTGACCGAATTTAAACATTTATAATGCTATCATAGTCTACTCATTAATAGCTACAATCTTACGTTAGATGTTTAACACAGTGAACAAGTTAACTGTGTATACTTGTTGACGCAGGTTAACCCACAGCAGACGAACTATCCACACCATACTCATTAATTACACGGTTCATTAATGTGGCCACCGCCTATGTTGAACGTCAACGTGCTATAACTACTCACAGATGGCAAGTGGCAGCACTATTAGTGTAGGATACATAAAGAGTGTCGAGGGGAGACGGAAAACACTGCAGTCGTTGTCGCAAATCGAGTGATTTATCTGACTTCCAAAAGGATATGATCACTGGCTATCGGGGCAGAGGTGAAAGCATTTCGGAAACTGCTAAGTTTGTAAACAGTCAGCGTTCCCCCATGGTTAAAGTATACAGAAGATGGCAAAATAGCGCTGCTGAAAACTGGCGCCGAGGTAACAGTTGACCACAGAGTGACAGCTGCGCAGATGTGTACGGGCGAGTGGACGTGCAGCTGTTGAGCAGCTCACCACCCAGGCGAGCCTAGAGCCCACCAACAGTGTCTCATCGACGAGCTTTCAGCGAACGCTGCTGTGTACAGGCAATTGGTTCATACAGCCATGGTGACAACTATTAATCCGCGACGATGGCTGGAATTCGAACGCCAACTGCGTAACACGAGTGGCTCAGAAATATTCAGATGTGTGTAAAATCTTATTGGACTTAACTGCTAAGGTCATCAGTCCCTAAGCTTACACACTACTTAACCTAAATTACCCTAAGGACAAACACACACACCCATGCCCGAGGGAGGACTCGAACAAGAGTGGCGACAGATGATGTTTTCAGATAAATCACGTTTTAGGCTTCGTCGGAGTGATGTACGCGCGTGCGGTGTGAAACGTCTCAAAATACAATTACTGGAACCAGGAGGGAGCGTCATGATCTGCAGAATGTTCTCGTGGAACTCCCTGAGTGATCACGTCATTCTGTAAGGGGCAACGGGTCGACGGAAGTATGCATCTATCCTTGGGGACCATGTCCACCCCTACATGCAGTTTGTTTCTCCTTGGCACAGTAGCGTCTTCCAGCAGGACAATGCTGGGTGTCACGCAGCTTGCAGTGTACGTGTGTGGTTTGAAGGGCACCAGTTTACCGCACTCCCCCCGCCCACTGAACTCTCTGGGTTTAAACCCAATCGGGAATCTATGGAACTAACTCGGTCGGACCGTTCGCGCCGTGGATCATCAGCCCAGAAACCTAGCGCAGTTTCCCACGGCACAGGAGTTGGCATTGGCCCACATACCTGGTGGTATGTCTCAGAGCCTCAGTGAGTGTTCGTGCACGTCTCGCTTGCAGTCTGCGCTGAAAGACCTGGTTATTCACGATTTTGTCAGGTGGTCGCATTAACGTGACTGGAGGGTGTATTTGAGAAAGAGGGAACTTAGCAACATAGGAAAAGATTTGCACATAATTTCAAACTTTTTCTCGCTGACACCCTCCCCTCTTCCCCACGCACACACACAAAGTAGTGAAAGGTAAAAAGTTTGTCGCTTACTATATAGTCGATGTACACCAGCATCCCCATGCAAAATGTTTTAATTACTACTTCTAGAGAACTACCACTGTTAGTAGTACGTTTTGCAGATAGCATCCACACATTCCACTCGTTTATACGCAAATTTGTATTATTGTACAGCGCATGCTGTAGAATATTGATATGCGTGAAGATCTAACTTTTCATTACTGTATGGGTGAATAATCCAAAATTAATAAAATCAACATAACTAAGATTTTAAGTCTTGAATCTTAAAGATTTCACATGCTTAATGTCAAATATTTATCACATCATCTCATCTGCAAAGTAATCAGAGGTTTGAAGCTGTTTCATTCACGAAAGTTAGAACTGGTGGTTTATTTGTTAGACGACAGAGCACTGTGGAAACGTTGATCAGTCTCTATGGACACATGTCAAAAGAGGTCTGTTGTGCCTCATATGAGATGATTCATATTACAATTCCGAAAGCATTTAATTCAACACAAGGACGCTGACGTATCATCCCCGCCCAGCTCCTCCGCTCCCTCTCCCCCCTCCCCCCTCCCCACCCTCTCCAGCCCTTTCGTTTCGTAAAATGTACGTGACAAGAGTTCGTACGGAGTCATTTCTTCCACAATTTACGTCAGCAACGGGAAAGGAGGGAAAGGATTGACCTATCACCTCTTCGCCACACACCGAAGTATCTTGCATAGTGTGGGCGTATATGCAGATGTAGACGATCTTTCAGCTCCTGTTGGTGTTCTGTCTTTCAATCTGCGTTACCTCGCAGTTAACTGAATCTGCACTCTATGTTTCATTAAGGGGATTTCTTACACCATTAAGCACCAGTCCGACATCTACGGAACTTCGTGCAGATGTTTATTAGAAAAATATTAAATGAACAAACTCTCATTCCATTTGAACCGATAGCCATCATTAACATAGGTATAGATTATGAATCCACACCCAAGAATAAAGTTCTTGTATTCTTACTACCATGGAAGTAAACAACGTCCGAAGACCATCATAAGGTGTTTCTTGCCACGCTTGTAACATGTGCTCTGTCAGTTCATTAAGATAGGTGACTGGTCGCTCGTGTGCAATTACATGTCTTGCCATCGTATCTAACACATGCTCCACGGCTGAGAAATAAGGGTTAAGGGCAGGCCATTGAAGGATCGATACATTTCTCAGTGAGTCTGTGGTGTGAACTACGGTGTTCAGTCTTGGATTTTTTTGCTAGAACATGCCAGTCGGTCTTCCACGATCTTGGGTAGATCGTTTTTTCTCTATAAACCAGATGTTGGTAAAGGACAGAGAATTTAATATCGCAAGCTATATAGCTTTTGTGAATTATGAAAAGTCCTTCGACAGGCTGGTCAGATCTAAGTTAAGGGAAATTTTAGGAGAGTCTGAGCCTCCTCAGCATTTAATAATGTCAGTTCAAAATTTGTACGCTGATAAAAAAGATACGTTTCGGCCCAACCATCAATAGAGGAACGAGTAGAATCACACAAGGAGTCAGTCAAGGGTGTCCTTTATCGCCCATGCTGTTTAACGTGTATACGTATAGAGACATTTTCAATAAATGGCGAAAGAAAATGGAAGACTCCTACCAACAAAGATGTACAGCGCTTAAGTCATTTCCTTTCCAGATGACCAAGTTATATTCGCGTATCGGAAGACAATCTTCAAAGAACCATATGGTCCTTATACATAATAGCAAATCAGTATAATCTAAGCATATCCAGCCTTTTGTGGAAAAGATAACCTTAAAGCTAAAATAACATATTGGAACAAGATCACAGATTCAACTACCTGGGCTGTGATGTCTCTTATGCTTACGATAACGTTCCTGAAAAAAAGACTACAAAGGTACTTACTTACACATTTTAGGTACGATTAAGAGGACGCTCCCGAATAAAGCCAGGAAAGTGTGGATCTGAAGTGTGGGTTCTAACAAGGAAACAGTTACAGAGAATTGAAGCGGTTGAACTAAGACTTCTAACACCTTTGACATGATATAAAATATATCTATATGTACATGGATACTCTGCAAATCACATTTAAGGGCGTGGCAGAGGGCTCATCGAACTACCTTCAAAATTCTCTATTATTCGAGTCTCGTGTAGCGCGCGAAAATAATGAACACCTATATCTTTCCGTACGAACTCTGATTTCCCTTATTTTATCATGGTGATCGTTTCTCCCTATGTAGGTCGGTGTCAAGAAACTATCTTCCGATTCGGAGGAGAGAGTTGGTGATTGGAATTTCGTGAGAAGATTCCGCCGCGACGAAAAACGCCTTTGTTTTAATGGTGTCCACCCCAAATCCTGCAACATTTCAGTGACGCTCTCTACCCTATTTCGCGATAATACAAAACGTGCTGACCTTCTTTGAACTTTTTCGATGTACTCCCTCAATACCGCACAGCAGTATTACAAAAGACGACGGACAAGCGTAGTATAGGCAGTCTCAATAGTAGATCCGTTACATTTTCCAAGTGTCCTACCAATAAAACGCAGTGTTTGGTTAGCCTTCCCCACAACATTTTGTGTGGGTTCCCTCCAATTGAAGTTGTTCTTAAAATCTAACACAACGAAATAGTATTCACTAGTATCTACATCTGTATCTACATCTACATGGATAGATGCAAGTCACATTTAAGTGCCTGGCGGGGGGTTCATCGAACCACCTTCACAATTCTCTTTTGTTCCAATGTCGTATAGCGCGCAGGAAGAAAAAACACCTGTATCTTTCCGTTCGAGCTCTGATTTCCCTTATTTTATCTTGGTGATCGTTTCTCCCTATGTACGTCGGCGTCAACAAAATATTTTCCCATTCGGAGGAGAAAGTTGGTGACTGGCATTTCGTGAGAAGACTCTTCCCCAATAAAATGCGCCTTTGTTTTAATAATGTCCGTCCCAAATCCCGTATCAGGTAAGGATCCCACACAGTGCAGCAATATTCTAAAAGAGGACGGACAAGTGTAGTGGAGGCAGTTTCCTTAGTAGATCTGTCACATTTTCAAAGTGTCTTTGGTTAGCCTTCCTCACAACATTTTCTATGTGTTCCTTCCAATTTAACTTGTTCGTAATTGTGATTGTAATTCCTAGGTATTTAGGTGAATTTACGGCCTTTAGATTCTACTGATTTATCGTGTAACCGAAGGTTAACGAATTCCTTTTATCACTCATGTGGATGACCTAACACTTTTGTCCGCAGCTCGTGGTCGTGCGGTAGCGTTCTCGCTTCCCACGCCCGGGTTCCCGGGTTCGATTCCCGGCGGGGTCAGGGATTTTCTCTGCCTCGTGATGACTGGGTGTTGTGTGCTGTCGTTAGGTTAGTTAGGTTTAAGTAGTTCTAAGTTCTAGGGGACTGATGACCATAGATGTTAAGTCCCATAGTGCTCAGAGCCATTTGAACCACCTAACACTTTTCGTTATTTAGGGTCAACTGCCAATGTTAGCACCATGCAGATATCTTTTCTAAATCGTTTTGCTATTTGTTTTGATCTTCTGATCAGTTTATTAGTCTATAAACGACAGTGTCATCTGCAAACAATCTAAGACGGCTGCTCAGATTGTCTACAAATCGTTTATATAGATAAGAAACAGCAAAGGGCCTATAACACTACTTCGGGGAACGCCAGAAGATCACATGAAGAGCTGTGAGATAAGAGAGCGGCTCTCTGTTCTAGGAATAGTAGAAAAGATCCAAGAATACAGAAAGGAATGGCATGACCATGTACTACGTATGAATCAAAGCAAAATACCAAGGAAAATCTAGGAGTACAGACGCATGTGTAGAATAAGAATGGGAAGACCAAGAAGACGGTCCGATCAGGTTCAGATTGCTTGTTTTCCGAACAGGCAAACATGTCTAACACGAAAATGCACATGATGATGGTGACGTATATGCCAATTGGTAAACTGATTATGAATGGTATGATGCATATCTACTTTTAATAGCACATTCTGACCATCATTCAGCCTCCCTTCAACAATTACGGCACAAGTACCGTTGTCATACCTAACACTTCCTCACACCATGGTACCTGGTGTTGGGAGGGGTGAGGAAGGGGCGACGACAATTTCTGCTTCTTGTAAACTTCAACCGCCACAGACAGAATCGTGGTTAAGTACTCAACACCAAATAACGCAGGGCTGCGACGTAACATTGTTTCAAATTTATTAAGTGATTTTTATAGTGTTTTCAACGCTGATTTCGGGAGAAATAGTGAAAAAATTCCATCACGTACAGTTATTTCACAAACTGCTTGTCTAGTTTTACCTTTTTGCGATATTTCAGCATTCTATTGAGTTTGAATTTTGGTTTTTAGGCTCTCCAAAACTGTTATTTAGCCGTTTTTATGCTGGATATACATAAAACGAAGAGTAATTAGGAGAAACCAGCGGTATTTTCATGTCAGTCCCTCTCTGTCACGCTGTCCCTTCCCCCGCCATCACCAAGCAGTGAGTTTCAGCTATTGTCCTTCAGTTCACATTACCTCTTTACTCTGCGCTGTTCACGTGTTGTTGTTACTAGTGCTTTAAACTAGCGACTGTTTTCTTGTGTTGTGAAGTTGTTTAATGGACAGTGGAAAACGGCTACCAGAGAATGTATAAATTCTGCAGATTGCTTCTGCTACGTTTGTGGTAACTATACCGTTAAAAATCAACAAAGAAACATTTCCGATTTGCTGAAAAAGTATATTTCGCCTATTTTAACATAAAGTTGGGCGATCAAGATAAGCCTTGGGCCCCACACAAAGTTTTTTGAGTGTGTGTTGAACAACTGAGGCAATTGTTTCAACGTAAAAGCAGTCATTACGTTTTGGAATAACAATGGTTTGGAGGGAGCCTAAAAATCATAGTGATGACTGCTATTTTTGTTCTTGCAACGTACGAGGTATCAATTTGAAAAACAAAAAGCATATTTCTTACCCCAACATTCAATCAGCCATTCGCCCTTTTCCTCATGGACCTAAAGTACCAATACCCTCTCCTCCCGATTCTTGGGATAATGTAAATGATCACGAGCCATTGGCTCAGCACGGTGATAGTGAAGAAGAGAGTCATTGCTACGTTCCTGGCACAACTGACCCCTTTCCATTCTCACAATCTGAACTGAACGATTTAGTTAGAGACCTAGGCTCTGGCTATAAGCACTATGGGACTTAACTTCTGAGGTCATCAGTACCCAGAACTACTTAAACCTAACTAACCTAAGGACTTTACGCACATCCATGCCCAAGGCAGGATTAGAACCTACGACCATAGCAGCAACACGGTTCCAGACTGAAGCACCTAGAACCGCTCGGTCACAGTGGCCGGCTAGGGACCTATACTTTCCTAAAGAATCGGCAGAGGTCTTAGGATCTAGATTGAAAGATAAGCATATGTTGGCACCGATCAAGGGAAAAGGAGTTTGCATCTTTCTTCTCTCAAGAAGGTGACCTGGTGTTTTGCAGTGATGTTCCAGGACTTGTGGCACATTACAAAACAGGACACTCGGTTCACTTAAATGATTGTTACGGAAACCTTGAATTGGTTTTAAGCAAACTCTGCTATTCAGACCACAAATGGACACTATGTGGTGATTTAAAAGTGATTTCAATGCTGATTGGTCAACAACGTGGCTATACAAAGTTCGCTTGCTTTCTCTGTGAATGGAACAATAGAGACAGAAAGCAACTCTACATAAAAAAAAGCTTGGCCCTTGAGAAAACCCTTACAGGTAGGGGTTAAAAATGTTGAGAGGAAAAGCCTTGTGGATTCCAAAAACGCCTGCCGTGGTGGCCGAGCGGTTCTAGGCGCTTCAGTCCGGAATCGCAGTGCCACTACGGTCGCAGGTTCGAATCCTACCTCAGGCATGGATGTGTGTGATGTCCTTAGGTTAGTTAGGTTTAGGTAGTTCTAAGTCTAGGGGACTGGTGACCTCAGATGTTAAGCCCCATAGTGCTTAGAGCCATTTTTGATGCAAGTGAAGAGCAGGGCGAAAGATTCCACCAAGACATCAAAGAAATGGAAAGAAGATATCAAGGAAGATGGAATGTCAACATGATAGCGGACTACTGCTGGATCCCAAAAGGGTGTTACTTCCAACACTTCACATTATAGTTGGGGCTGATGAAACAATTTGTTAAGGCATTGCCAAAAGGAGGAGAGTGTTTCAGATATCTTTGTGGACAGTATACTGGTTTATCCGAGGTAAAACTAAACGAGGTAAAGCTAAAGGAATGAGTCTTTGTCGGCCAGATATTAGGAAACTAATGACGGATCGCAACTTTGTGGACAAAATGGAAACAAAAGAAAAGGTAGCATGGACATCTTTTAAATTAGTTGTTAGTGGTTTCGTAGGAGACATAAGAGATCCAAACTACAAGACAATCGTTGCAGACATGCTCGACAACTTTAAGAAGCTGGGCTGTAACATGAGCATTAAAGTTCATTTTCTCCACTCACATCTTGACTCCTTTCTGCAAACGTTGGTGGTGTAAGTGAAGTCGGCCGAGTGGTTCTAGGCACTTCAGTGCGGAACCGCGCTGTTAATACGGTCGCAGGTTCGAATCCTGCCTCAGGCATGAATGTGTGTTATGTCCTTAGGTTAGTTAGGTTTAGGTAGTTCTAAGTCTAGGGGACTGGTGGCCTCAGATGTTAAGTCCTATAGTGCTTAGAGCCATATTTGATGTAAGTGAAGGGCAGGGTGAAAGATTACACCAAGAAATCAAAGAAATGGAAAGAAGATATAAAGGAAGATGGAACGTCAACATGATAGCGGACGACTGCTGGATGATAAAAAGAGATGATCCTCAAAGAGTCCACAGCCGGGAAAGCAATAAAAGAAGATTCGACAGAAAGCGAAAGCGTTATTATAAGGACTTATGGGCTTAATGAGAAATGGAAGTGTACTGGAAATGTAGTTTAGAACAAGATTTATAAATAAAATAAAATTTTATAAAGTTGGAAAAAATGTGATAAAGTGCTTAAATTTTGTTATTATATCCAAAAATACTCCCTTTTTTGTAAGAAAATCTGACGTGATAGAAAAAAATCAATTGCATTTTTTAAATCAGCGCTGAAAAGTACATATAAATCAGTTATCAAATTTCAAACAAGTTTCAAAAAATCAATTCCCGACTGTCCCAATTTTGGAGATGACACTGCGCCTGTAACGTGTGCTCGTGAATTCGCTGTTGTCATCGGTGTACCCATTAGAGCTAGTCGAATTACTCTAGGACCGTCTCGTGCTGTTGTCCTTCTGGTCGGATCTGTGCCTACTCTTGTGTCTCATGATAGTAATTAGAACCCTCACAAATTCGAAAAAATGTCGATAAACTGCACGTGCACATCGTCTGAACATGCTATCCTTGCTTAAAAATTGTAGCAACGTCGAACAGTTCCAACATCAATGATTTACGCACGGTTTTCTTTACAATACTAAAAACCAGCTCGAAGAAGGATGGCACATGAGCCAAAATATGCATCAGGTGTGGAAATACACGGTGGCGCAAAAGACCTTAACAACCTCAAAAACGGCACAACTTATTCACTTCATTCTTTAAATTCTAAGTTGAGTATCTCTGCAAGTCACATTTACATATGTGTTCAATCCATTTGTTACAGGCAACCGCCACCAGAGAGTGGTAGCGTAGAAAATTGCAAGTACACTACATCAAAAGAGACGCATTGACCTTGAGTTTTCACAAAGGCAGCTGTAACTGCAGTTCAACGAATATCTCGCACACACTTTCATCGTGACTCATTCAGCAATCTCTCCGTTTATGCCTGGTACAAAGAGAAAGGCCGCAACTGCAGATGCAAAAATCCTGGTCGACCTCCTGTGTCTGAGGAAAATATTGATCCCGTTAGGACAGAAATCCAGCGAAGACCATGTAAATCGACATGTCGCGCTAGTCATGAGCTGCAGATCCCGCAAACAACTGTTTCCAAAACCCTAGTTAAATGCTTGCGCATGAAAGCATAAAGGTTTCAGCTGGTCCTGGTGCTCACTTTACGAGACTATACTGCGCAATACGACTTCTGTACCGAGATATTGGCAAGTATGAACAACAAGAACGACACATCAGAGTGGTTGTTTTCAGTGGCGAAGCAATTTTCACACTAATGGCAATCAATCCTGTTGGAAGAACATCCGCAACTGAGTATTATAGCAGAGACTGAAAAAACCGCTTCAGTTGTATATTACTTTATTTTCACACGACCGGTTTCGGACTATTATAAGGCCATCTTCAGTTGTCGTGGTCCCCGAGCGCCACGTGTACCAGGCGCCTGGTACGCGGCGCTTGGGGACCACGACAACTGAGGATGGGCATATAACTGTCCGAAACCGGTCTTGTGAAAATAAAGTAATTTACAACTGAAGCGGTATTTTCAACCTCTACTAACGGCAAAGTTAAGTGGCTCTATGTTTAGTTCTGTGGAACAGAAAAGCCCCATTTCCTGCAGAAAAGATGTATGAGATTAATCAAAGAACAGTGTGTACTCGGCAGTGAGGAAGATCTACAGCCTTTCTTTTCCATAGCAGAAACTGTAATTGGTAATAGCTACATCGACATGCTTTCTTTGGTGGCTTCTGCCTCAATCGGAAGGAGACTCCGATAACTTCGTCCCGCAACAATATGATGCACGACTTGGCTGTACAGCAGCGCCTAAACACACCTCTGACTGATCTATGTCTCGGCCGTGCAATTTCTGGTGATGACGTGTGGCGCATATGGCCACCACGAGCATCAGACTTAACCTCTTGTGATTTTCTAGAGGCGGTTTGGGAAAGACGAGGTGTTTGTCCCACCCCTGTTACAATCCTTGCCAGAGCTGCGGCAGCGTATCACAGCTACGGTCGAATCCATCGCACACAAGGCTTTATTTGACACATGGAGCAGATATCGAGCCCCTGTAACCAGTAAAACAGAACTATCAGGTATACTGCGTTAATGGGATAACCTTCGAAGAAAAGTGAATTGTACAGTTCCATATGCGACAATTTTTGTAAACATGGAGTTCTTTTGTGCTCACTATATACTGGAGCCTCCAGTAGCGTTCAGTCGTGATGTTCATCGTGTAACAGTTTTTATTTCACGCGCTGTAGGTTTGGTAAAACATACCGAATTCCTTCAGTGTTATTGAAAGGTACACTGCAGAACATGAAATGTAGAGATAACTTCTTCGCACCCTGGAGCACAGTATGTGTGGGGCAGCACGACTGGAGAGGCAGACAGTAAGTGTTGCTAAGTCCATGGGCGCGAGAAGGACGCACCACTCTGAGCGGCTGGGCGGGACCGGACCAGTTGATAGGAGAGAGCTGAGTGGTTTCCGGGCGACAGCAAAGACGCCAGCGGCAGCATGCTGGTCACGTCGACTCCGGCAAAGTGCCGCGCCAGCCACCCACACAAGTGGGGGTGGGCCGCGGTCAAGGCCACGCTCTCAGTGAGCTGTCAGCGCGATAAACTGCTGGTGCACGCCGAAATCAGCGGGAGTACGTAATGTAACAGCCTTGTATTACATACATACAGGAGTATGAGATACACCGTGAAATAGCGAATTACTCGATACGTCTAACGCTATATAAAACTACACTACTGACCATTAAAATTGCTACACCAAGAAGAAATGCAGATGATAAATGGGTAGTCATTGGACAAATATGTTACACTAGAACTGACATGAGCTTACATTTTCACGCAGTTTGGATGCATAGATCCTGAGAAATCAGTACCCAGAACAACCACCTTTAGCCTTAATAACGGCCTTGATACGCCTGGCCATCGAGTCAAACAGAGCTTGGGTGGCGTGTACAGGTACAGCTGCCCATACAGCTTCAACACGATACCACAGTTCATCAAGAGTAGTGACTGGCGTATTGCGGCGAGCCAGTTGCTTGACCACCATTGACCCGACGTTTTCAGTTGGTGAGACATCTGGAAGAATGTGCTGGCCAGGGCAGCATTCCAACATTTTAGTATCCAGAAAGGCCCGTACAGGACCTGCAACATGCGGTCGTGCATTACCCTGGTGAAATGTAAGGTTTCGCAGGGATCGAATGAAGGTAGAGCCACGGGTCGTAACACATCTGAAATGTAAAGCCCACTACTCGAAGTGCCGTCAATGCGAACAAGAGGTGACCGAGACGTGTAACCAATGGCACCCCATACCATCACGCCAGGTGATACGACAGTATAGCGATGACGATACACGGTTCCAATGTGCGTTCACCACGATGTCGCCAAACACGCATGCGACCATCATGATGCTGCAAACAGAACCTGGATTCATCCGAAGAAATGACGTTTTGCCATTCGTGCACCCAGGTTCGTCATTGAGTACACCATCGCAGGCGCTCCTGCCTGTGATGTAGCGTCAAGGGTAACCGCAGCCATGGTCTCCGAGCTGATAGTCAGTCCATGCTGCTGCAAACGTCGTCAAACTGTTCGTGCCGATGGTTGTTTTCTTGCAAACGTCCCCATCTATTGACTCAGGGATCGAGACGTGGCTGCACGATCCGTTGCAGCCATGCGGATAAGATGCCTGTCATCTCGACTGCTAGTCATACGAGACCGTTGGGCGTTCCGTATTACCCTCCTGAGCCCACCGATTCCAAATTCTGCTAACAGTCATTGGATCTCGACCAATGCGAGCAACAATGTCGCGATACGATAAACCGCAATCGCGATAGGCTACAATCCGACCTTTATCAAAGTCGTACACATGATGGTTCGCATTTTTTCTCCTTACACGAGACACCACAACAACGTTTCACCAGGCAACGACGGTCAACTGCTGTTTGTGTATGAGAAATCGGTTGGAAACTTTCCTCATGTCCGCACGTTGTAGGTGTCGCCACCGGCGCCAACCTTGTGTGAATGCTCTGAAAAGCTAATCATTTGCATATGACAGCATCTTCTTCCTATCGGTTAAATTTCGCGTCTGTAGCATGTCATCTTCGTGGCGTAGCAATTTTAATGGCCAGTAGTGTAAATTAAAAGTGAGATGCGTAAAGCCAGTGGCATGAATCATCACTAATGCGACTGGTGTAACTATTGCATTCCTCCATCTTACTTTAAGATCAACAGTAAATATTTGACAAACATAAGTATTCGGCAAGAATGTCGATCCTAAAAAGGTTCTTCCACAAATCACAGTGTACACCGTAAAAAATATGGAATCGGTGGGTTCAGGAGAGTAATACGGAACGCCGTGCTGGATTCCAACGGCCTCGTATCACTAGCAGTCTAGTAGTGTACTTTGAACCATATTCTCAGATGACAGAAGTCAAGGGATAACGACATGCACATATGCAGGCAGTATCGTGTACACGAGGTATAAAAGCACTGTGCATTGGCGGAGCTGTCAAATGTTCAAATCTTATGGGACTTAACTGCTAAGGTCATCAGTCCCTAAGCTTACACACTACTAGACCTAAATTATCCTAAGGACAAACACACACACCCATGCCCGAGGGAGGACTCGAACCTCCGCCGGGACCAGCCGCAGCGGAACTGTCACTTGTAATCAGGTGCTTCCTGTGGAAAAGTTTCCAACGTGATTATGGCCACACGACAGGATTTACCAGCCTTTGATCGCCGAATGGTAGCAGGAGCTAGACATATAGAGCATTCCTTTTCGTATATCGTTAGGGAATTCAATATTCCGCGATTCGCAGCGTCGAGAGTGTGCCAAGAATACCAAATCTCATGCATTACCTCTCACCACAGACAACGTAGTGTCCGACGATCCTCATTTAAGCACGGAGAACAGCGGCGTTCATGTAGAGTTGTGAGTCACAACAGACAAGCAACACTGCGTCAGATAACCGTAGAAATCAGTGAGGGCCGTACGACGAACGTATCCGTTGGGACAGCGACGCTACTGGGCTGATGATCATATTGGTTGGACCCTAGACGACTCGAAAACCGTGAACTGGTGAGATGAGTCCCGATTTCAGTTGGTACGAGTTGATGGTGAGGTTCTAGCGTGCTGCAGACCCCCACGAATTCATGAACTTAATTTATTAACAAGGCAGTGTGCAAGTTGGTGGTGGCTCCATAACTGCGTGGGCTGTTTTTAAATGAAATGAACTGGGTCCTATTCGGTGACCATTTGCAGCCATTCATGGACTTCATATTCGAAAACAACAATGAAATTTGTATGGATGAGAATGCGCCATGTCGCTGGGCTACAGTTGTTCGTGATTGGTGTGGAGAACATTCTAGACAGTTCGAGCAAATGATTTGGCCACCCAGATCGGTCGACAAGAATGCCATCGAACATTTATGGGACATAATCGAGAAGTCAGTTCGTGCAAAACATGCTCCATTGCAAACACTTTCTAATTATGGACGGCTATGTAGGTAGCATGGCTCAGTATTTCTGCAGGGCACTTCCAACGACTTCTCGAGTCCATGCCACGTCGAGTTTCTGCCGAACAAAAGGAGATGTGATACGGTATTACGAGATATCCGATGAGTTTTGTCACCTCAGTGTATGCTTATTGACGTATCACTGTTAGAACTACGTAGTTTAACAATTTGAAATTTCGTATTTACGAGTTTGTAATTAGCTACAACGAAGTTGTCAAATTTAAAAAAAGAAAAACAATACGACCATGAATATTGTAGTACAGTTATTTTCATATGGAATTAATGAATTGAATGTTGTGGAAAAACACTGTGTGAAGTTGTGACAAATTATTGAAATCCCTAAAACAATTCAGTGGATATTACTTTTTAAGATGGTTGAGAATACATCCAGATGTAGCATATAATATAATTTTAGGACAGAAAAGTGTGTAAATGGTAGTAATTAAATTAGTTAAAATCTTTAGTACTACTATGTATATTTGATAGTAATTTTAAAAATCAATATTTTTAAGAAGGAATCAAATATCTGATTGTGTTAAACATTTCCCTTTTTATTGTTAAATATTCTACAAAGTTTGAAGTTTCATCAATTTGTAATTCTTCATTAGAGCATTATATAGAATGTTGCTGATTCTTCTTGTCGTCAAAACAGCTATGATTTGGATTTTTGTTGTATTTCGTGGAGCACCATGTCTGAAGTTGTTAGCAAAATGAAACAGTCATTGTAGAAAACTATAAATTAATCTGCTACATCATGAAGCAATAAATTGGAACATATACACAACTAACACTCTAATCCTTACAGGAAAGATAAATATAAAAGTTGTTTTTGTTCTGACATCCACTTGCGTAATGGGATATCGTGATATGTCTTGGTGGATGTGTCAACTAAATCACTTGGCAATTTACTGTTGGGCAATCGGATAGTTATGTTACAGTCCCAACTCTTTCCCTCTCAGTGCAGCATGCTGCATACTCCATAACACAAACGTGATGCATCATCAAACGAGAAAACTGAACTATTTTGTGGTTTATAAAAGCAAATGCCCAAAAATGTCGACCTGGTATCTTCAGATATACAAATAAGAACTAAACATATCTTCTGGTAAACCTTCCGGGATGTAAGGTCGTGGTCCATGAAAAACAACCAAGGACACAAAGTTGCAGTTATGTTGCCAAGAAATAATACAAGAAATGAAAGGTAAATATCTACGATTGACTGTGGATACTGTACAGTCACTGACACTTCAGACAAGCTGCGTTGTTTGCATTAACGGTGCTTTAGATGGAACATTAGCACATACATAAAAGACTTTTATTAGGTTAATTCTCTAATAAAGGTCAAGATATATACGCTTTTCTATTACCTACTACAATATTAAATTTCAGATATAAGGCTAGGAAATATCATCAAATTGTTGCTGAGACATGGAACAAGGTTTAAAAGAGGGATAAAAGGTCTTTATTAATCATTTTACAAAAAGTCTGTTACACCTAATCTCGTAATCTGCAAAGAACAACCGAGCCATGTCCCACATTTCA
This sequence comes from Schistocerca serialis cubense, assembly GCF_023864345.2. Classification (NCBI taxonomy): domain Eukaryota; kingdom Metazoa; phylum Arthropoda; class Insecta; order Orthoptera; family Acrididae; genus Schistocerca; species Schistocerca serialis. The sequence continues at coordinate 547,595,168 of NC_064644.1, forward strand.
TAATGTCCAGGGGACCATCATAATTGTCTTTGCATAAAAGTATGAGTTATGTTCGTCTAGTTGGTATTTCTTCCAGCACCTTCCGTACTTTGCTGTAGCGGTTCTTTCCGCGTATGGTCCAAGTTATATTGACCTGTGTTATTTGGCTGTGGCACATAATGCGAAAGTGGCATTGGACCTTAAGTTCTGCACACTTTGCGCCAGGCTATGACAGTTATACTCATCATTAATATTTTAAAGACGATTAGGTAGTCTAATACTAACAGGCCACTGGTTTTACTCGAAGCGTATTTATGTTTATAATTCGGTGAATAATAGTTTAATTTTTACATCGCGAACTGAAATGAAAATATTCACTTTTTATTTTAGATATTTTTGCAGAGCCTGGAGCTCTTTCCCTATTTCTTTTGTTTAAAAAAAATATCTGCCTGAAGCTGATAACGAACTTTTACTCTTTATGTCATTATCTGGTTTCCTTAGCGGGAGAACATTACCACAATCTATCGTAACACTCACAACACTCCGTTTCGTTTATTTGTTATCCATTGCAATAGCAGCGCGCCAAGCCGCCAAGAAATGACACTCGTGAATAGAACATCGGATGAGGTCGAATAGTAACGTTCATATTGATTTCTATAATATGTTTTGCAATAGGGAGCGTATGTAGTGCTATAAAATCGACAACAGCTAAAACAGGACACCATTGTTGTGATTCTTCAATTTCCTGAGGATCTTGAAATGTATGAAACGGTACATTACAGTATAATTTATTTATGATCTATTGTAAAGTACATGTATTTACGGAAAAATGTCGTTTTCCTATATTAACAACAAATTGCTAGTTACTACCGAAAGATCTGATACAGTATGTGATCAAAAGTATCCTGACACCTGCCTTAAAATGACTTACAAGTTCGTGGCGCCCTCCAGTATGGCGCTGGCCCACCCTTAACCTTGATGACAGCTTCCACCCTCGCAGGCATACGTTCAATCAGGTGCTTGAAGGTTTCTTGGGAAATGGCATCCCATTCTCCATGGAGTACTGCTCTGAGGAAAGGTATCGATGTCGGTCGGTGAGGCCTGGCACGAAGCCGGCGTTCCAAAACATCCCAAAGGTGTTCTGCAGCATTCAGGTCAGGACTCTGTGCAGGTCAGTCCATTACAAGGATGTTATTGTCGTGTAACCTCTCCACCACAGGCCGTGCACTATGAACAGGTGCTCGATCGTGTTGAAAGATGCAGTCGCCATCCCTGAACTGCTCCTCAACGGTGGGAAGCAAGAAGGTGCTGTGATAGTGCCACGCAAAACGACAAGAGGTGCAATCCCCCTCCATGAAAACCACGACCACGCCATAATTCCACCACCTCCGAGTTTTACTGTTGGCACTACACACGCTGGCATATGACGTTCACCGGGCATTCTCCATATCCACATGCTGCCACAGGATCGCCACATTATGTACTATGATTCGTCACTCCACACAACGTTATCTCATTCAATCCTCCAATGATTACGCTCCTTACACCAACCGAGGCGTCGTTTGGCATTTACCGGTGTGATGTGTAGCTTGTGAGCAGCCGCTTGACCATGAGATCCAAGTTTTGTCACCTTCCGCCTAACTGCCGTAGTACTTGCAGTGGATGCTGATGCAGTTTGGAATTCCTGTGTGATGGTCTGGATAGATGTCTGCCTATTACACATTACGGTCCTCTTCAACTGTCGGAGGTCTCTGTCAGACGAGGTCGTCCTGTACACTTTTGTGCTGTACGTGTCCCTACACGTTTCCACTTCACTATCACATAGGAAACAGTGGACCAAGGGATGTTTAGGAGTGTGGAAATCTCGCTTACAGACGTTTGACACAAGTGACACCCAATCACCTGACCACGTTCCAAGTCCCTGAGTCCCGTGGAGCGCCCCATCCTGCCCTCTCACCATGTCTAATGACTACTGAGGTCGCTGATATCGAGTACCGGGCAGCAGGTGGCAGCACAATGCACTTAACATGAAAACATATGTTTTGGGGGTATCCGAATACTTTTGATCGATATTGTATTTTGCCGTATGACGTCTTATATTTGCCCAATCCAGAGTATTTCTGTTCGCTACATTTCCAGCCAAATCACTGAATGTGGAACGTGGGAAATGTGTATGGAATGTAATACCTACATTACTTAACGTACCAAATAAGCCACAATATTTGTCACTAAACGGAAATCCCCACAGACGTGATAATAAAACGTCAAAAGGAAGATAACTGTTGCATCAGCTACGCCACAAATGGCACGTATGTTAAACATATTCGCTTTTGAAACAAAATTATTTACATTACAACAGTATCCGTGTAATAGGAAGTCGACTGAAGTGTAAGATTGGGCCCCATTAAAAAAATTTACGTCTCAAGTAAAATGGCTTCCATAATAAGATCAGAGGCACAGGCTTCTCATGCATGAAATATGTGTTTATATTCTGTTTCGTAGTGAGATGCAAGTATACACATTTTCGAAAATATTTCTTCACGAAGTTGCAGCTTTTTTCAATGAATCAGTGAGATTCGCCTGTTCTCATATTTGTTTCACGTTAATTCACTTGTCTTGGTTATTTACTAACCGATGCAACGCAAAAATATAACAATTATTTCGTTAGTTAAATAGTAATGTAATTAAAAACAAACATTATCCTTCCTGCGCATATCTGTGTCTTCCTTCTCATCGTTTGGAGCGCTAGTTTAGTTCCAGTTTTCAAACGGCAACAATTATCGGAGCAGAGCGTGTCGCGACTGTTGCATCAGATGATTTTAATTTCAGGCCCCTTATTGCGGTATTCAAGGGAGACAGAGAAATGTATGATTACTGACATTTAGAGTTTAGGATTGAATGACTTTTAATTAAATACGAAGCCTCATTTTTAAGAAAGGAAGCCATCACAATCAGCAGATGATTCCCGAATGGCTAAACCAAACAAAACAAATATATTTTCAGCAGAGAGGTAAGAATGCTAACAATAACTGCATGATCCAGTGCATACACACCAAGCAACGCCACATACGAATCAGACAGTGCAAAACGTTTGAAATACCGATTCATCGAATTTCCTAGTATAATCGTAACTGTCAATTTTTCAAAATTTCGGGGCATTCATCCGCCACATACAGTACCACAGTGGATAAAGCAAACAGACGAACAATACACCCAAGCAGAAATGCAATGAAGACTAGCCAGCAACATCAACTATCACTTACAAGAAAGGCAAACTAGGTAAATAACAATCAAATCTAATGACTGCAACATAGTCCAGAGTGAAGTCTTATATGAGTTTCCCTCACCTGCAAGGTGAATGCCGAGGTGATACCATATCTCCTCAAAATCAGAAACCAAAATAAAAAATCTGAACCAGAATCTGAATCAAAATCAAAATGGAATAATAGATAATAAACAGACCATACTCCTCTCAGCCATTTAAAAATTAGTAGAGTGAAAACACAAAAACAAACCTATGGCTAAAAGACCACAAATTCATCAGCCATAACTCTCCCTTCAGAGCGATAAAAATGTTAAAAATTACCCAAATGGTTTTGATTACTCCAACGTGACATCTGTTTCATTGCACAGACATTTTAAAGTAATAATAATTATTTACATAATATCCTTACAATCACTATTTTACAGTATACGATGAGGTAAGTATTGTCGAAGTTATTCTGTGAGTTTCGATGCTTTTTATGAAGATTTCTACGCGGGCTACCGATCACATGGTTGATCCACAAAGATAACGTTTCCTCCAGCACATCGTGTTTCTATCTGGTGCACAAATTTATCTTTATGTTCACTCTTTTCTGTGTGTGTATCGTGGGATGAATGTGTGTGTGCATGTAGATGACAAGAATCCTTCCGTATGTCAAATCGACGCTTTTCCCAGGTGTGTAGAAAAGCCACTGCCATTAGTAGCAATGCATGACCCTCTTTGCTATTTACAACTTTTATCTACATCATTATCCGCATCCCATCTCTATCCTGAGTAACCTTCCCACTATGAATTAAAATGTTTCACCCTGTATGTGGTATCTAGTATCCGTACAGCGGTCTGTATTCTGCGTAATTGATTTCTTATGTGAACTGATTCGTGAAATAAATGTCAACTGGCTGTTAAATTGTCTTCGAAACATTACTTGAGCAATCTATCCAACTTTTAGACAGGCTCCCTCAGAGTAATCTTATTCAATTAGTTAGTGCTTTTTGATATTTTATTTGATGTTTATACAAAATTTTTACATTGAATCTAATGTAGTCCTGATCAGGGAAGTAACATCGCAGAGATTCAGTCTAAGTATAGTTGATTTATCCTTTTATTTTTAGTTTATGGGTTAATAGACTGAGACTTACTCCATGCAAGCAACCACTAGGATCGCTTTCAAACTAACCTTTCGGATAAGATGTGTAGTTGAAGTGCGAGTAGGTATCATACATAATGGCTACCATTTTGCCTAGGATCCAGGTTACAGTAGGAATTTTCTGTAAAGCCGCAAGATTTTAGGATGTTTAGCTACAAATTTTACTTTTCCGCAGATCTCACATAATTTCCGCATTGTGTTTGAGCAGCGCCGTTATCTGAGATGTTGATGTGCGTCATATATCATTTTTATATCTTTTGTATGAAGTGCATTTTTTTGTCTTTTAGGGGAGTTAAAGTGTTTTATGTAGTCTGGGACTTATTTTAAATTATTGTGCGTGATGAGAGATTTTGTGATAAGTCATAATAGAAAATCCAAAGAGACTCTGGTCGTATGTGAAGTATGCTAGCGGCAAGACACAACCAATGCCTTCTCTGCGCGATAGCAACGGAGATACTATTGAAGACAGTGCTGCCAAACTAGAGTTACTAAACGTAGCCTTCCGAAATGCATTCACAAAAGAAGATGAAGTAAATATTCCAGAATTCGAATCAGGAACAGCTGCCAACAAGAGTAACGTAGAAGTAGGTATCCTCGGAGTAGTGAAGCAACTTAAATAACTTAATAAAAGCAAGTCTTCTGGTCCATATAGTATACCAACTAGGTTCCTTAGACGGTATGCTGATGCAATAACTCCATATTTAACAATCATATACAACCGTTCGCTCGACGAAAGATCCGTACCCAAAGAATGGGAAGTTGCACCGGTCACACCAATATTCAAGAAACGTAGTAGGAGTAATCTACTAAATTACAGGCCCATATCATTAACTTCGATATGCAGCAGGATTTTGAAACATACACTCCTGGAAATTGAAATAAGAACACCGTGAATTCATTGTCCCAGGAAGGGGAAACTTTATTGACACATTCCTGGGGCCAGATACATCACATGATCACACTGACAGAACCACAGGCACGTAGACACAGGCAACAGAGCATGCACAATGTCGGCACTAGTACAGTGTATATGCACCTTTCGCGGCAATGCAGGCTGCTATTCTCCCATGGAGACGATCGTAGAGATGCTGGATGTAGTCCTGTGGAACGGCTTGCCATGCCATTTCCACCTGGCGCCTCAGTTGGACCAGCGTTCGTGCTGGACGTGCAGACCGCGTGAGACGACGCTTCATCCAGTCCCAAACATGCTCAATGGGGGACAGATCCGGAGATCTTGCTGGCCAGGGTAGTTGACTTACACCTTCTAGAGCACGTTGGGTGGCACGGGATACTGCGGGCGTGCATTGTCCTGTTGGAACAGCAAGTTCCCTTGCCGGTCTAGGAATGGTAGAACGATGGGTTCGATGACGGTTTGGATGTACCGTGCACTATTCAGTGTCCCCTCGACGATCACCAGTGGTGTACGGCCAGTGTAGGAGATCGCTCCCCACACCATGATGCCGGGTGTTGGCCCTGTGTGCCTCGGTCGTATGCAGTCCTGATTGTGGGGCTCACCTGCACGGCGCCAAACACGCATACGACCATCATTGGCACCAAGGCAGAAGCGACTCTCATCGCTGAAGACGACACGTCTCCATTCGTCCCTCCATTCACGCCTGTCGCGACACCACTGGAGGCGGGCTGCACGATGTTGGGGCGTGAGCGGAAGACGGCCTAACGGTGTGCGGGACCGTAGCCCAGCTTCATGGAGACGGTTGCGAATGGTCCTCGCCGATACCCCAGGAGCAACAGTGTCCCTAATTTGCTGGGAAGTGGCGGTGCGGTCCCCTACGGCACTGCGTAGGATCCTACGGTCTTGGCGTGCATCCGTGCGTCGCTGCGGTCCGGTCCCAGGTCGACGGGCACGTGCACCTTCCGCCGACCACTGGTGACAACATCGATGTACTGTGGAGACCTCACGCCCCACGTGTTGAGCAATTCGGCGGTACGTCCACCCGGCCTCCCGCATGCCCACTATACGCCCTCGCTCAAAGTCCGTCAACTGCACATACGGTTCACGTCCACGCTGTCGCGGCATGCTACCAGTGTTAAAGACTGCGATGGAGCTCCGTATGCCACGGCAAACTGGCTGACACTGACGGCGGCGGTGCACAAATGCTGCGCAGCTAGCGCCATTCGACGGCCAACACCGCGGTTCCTGGTGTGTCCGCTGTGCCGTGCGTGTGATCATTGCTTGTACAGCCCTCTCGCAGTGTCCGGAGCAAGTATGGTGGGTCTGACACACCGGTGTCAATGTGTTCTTCTTTCCATTTCCAGGAGTGTATTTTGTGTTCGAGCATTATGAATTACATCAAAGAAAACTGTCTAGTGACACACAGTCAACACGGATTTAGAAAACATCGTTTTTGTGAAACATAACTAGCTCTTTACTCGCATGAAGTGTTGGGTGCAAGGCATTTCAAATTGATTCCGTATTTCTAGATCTCCGGAAGGCTTTCGACGCTGTACCGCACAAGTGGTATGAAGTGAAAACGCATGCTTGTGGAATATCATCTTAGTTATGTGACTGGATTTGTAATTTCCTATCAGAGAGATCGCAGTTCGTAGTATTTAACGGAAAGTCATCGAGTAAAACAAAAGTGATCTCTAGTGTTCCCCAACGAAGCGTTATAGGCCCTTTGCGAGACGATCTGAGCAACCGTCTTAGGTTGTTTGCAGATGACGCTGTCGTTTTCGACTAGTAAAGTCACCGGAAGATCAAAACAAATTATAAAAAGATTTAGAAAAGATATCTGTACGGTGTGGAATTGGCAATTGACCCTAAATAACGAAAAGTGTGAGGTCACATACATGAGTGCTAAAAGGAATCTGTTTACCTTCGGTTACATGATAGATAAAACAGTCTGTAAATTCAACTAAATACATAGCAATTATAATTACAATTATGAACAACTTAAACTTAAATTGGAAGGAGCACATAAAAAATGTTGTGAGGAATGCTAACCAAAGACACTTAGAAAATGTAACGGATCTACCAAGGAGACTGCCTCCAATACGCTTTTCCGTCCTCTTTTACAATATTGCTGCACTGTTTGGGATCCTTACCAGATAGGATTGACGGAGTGCATCGAAAAAGTTCAAAGAAGGGCAGCACAATTTGTATTATCGTGAAATAGGGGAGATAGTGTCACTCAAATGATGCAGGATTTGGGATGGACATCGTTAAAGCAAAAGCGTTTTTCGTTGGGGAGTAATCTTCTCACGAAATTCCAATCACCAGCTTTTCCCTCCGAATGCGAAAATATTTTGTTGACGCTGACCTACATAGGGAGAAACGATCATCATGATAAAATAAGGGAGATCAGAGCTCGTATGGAAAGATATAGGTGTTCGTTCTTTTCGTGCGCCATACGACATTGGAACAATGGAAAATTGTGGAGGTGGTTCGATGAACTCTCTGCCAGGGACTTAAATGTGCCTTGCAGAGTATCCATGTAGATGTAAATGCAGATGTAGATACTAGTGAATACTATTTCGCTGTGTTAGATTTTGCGTGTGATGAATACTCGGTTTTGCAATGGTAACTAAGCCATTAACGTGGGAGTTTGTGATTTAATTTTGAGTTGGAAAATTGTTAGCATAAATATTACGTTAGCTTTTTGAGTTGATGTTGCACAAGGAGAAAGGAGGTAGAAACTGGGGAGTCGGTAGATACCGCACCAAAAAAGGAGGCTTCAAGCGTAGAATGACATGTACTAGAAAAGATTCTTCTCAGAGGGAAATATAAAATCAACCGAAAGCACGTAGGTCTACAGGCCGGCTGGGGTGGCCGAGCGGTTCTAGGCGCTACAGTCTGGAACCTTGTGACCGCTACGGTCGCAGGTTCGAATCCTGCCTCGGGCATGGATGTGTGTGATGTCCTTAGGTTAGTTAGGTTTAAGTAGTTCTAAGTTGTAGGGGAGTGATGACCTCAGAAGTTGAGTCCCATAGTGCTCAGAGCCATTTTGAACTTAGGTCTACAAATGAGCTGAGCGAGCGGTTGTATCAATCAGGAAACCTCTTTGGACATGATGTTGAGAACAGGGCGTGCTCGCGGAATACCTCATGAAAATACTTATGAAGATGCGGATTGGGGTTATAAGGATGACTCCGAAATCAGGCTTGGTCAGAGTAGTCTCGGTAGTAGGTGGAAGATGCCTAGAGACCTTCATGAAAGATCAACCCATGAAAAAATGCAAGATATTCATTATAAGAATTTCTTCTCATTAAGAAAGTTTGTTGTATTTCGGAATTCGTCGAATGCTCGGGCTTTTCCCAGACTAATTCCCATATTCTCTCCCACCAGCTCGACAGAAGCGTTATGTGTGGCTACGTGGAAACTGAGCCAGCGAGAAGAATGAGACTGGTTGCTAAAATGTGAGCTACGGTGCTTGCTTCTACGATGCTGTTCTGTCGGAGTACTACTCGTCAAAGACCGCTCAGGACCGAGTCAAGCATGCAGTTATGATGTTGCCGAATATGAGTCAGTCCTGGTTCGTGAGTCCCACGAAGCTCTCTGAGCATAAGCTTCATTGCAATCAGTGCTTACCCCATACAGTCCACCTGAGCTGCTACGGATTTGTGTATTGAAGTTACCCACACATCTCCTGTACCTCATTCTCTCTGGAAGATTTAAAGGTGGCGTGGAGATGCTCAACTAGCTATAACAGCAGCTCGAGTGTGACGCCGATGAGTGCACACAGAACAAATCGCTAGTCAGACAAAACCGTTAGGTAGCGCGGCGGCGAGGTAACGGTTTCCACCGCAGTAGAAATAGGCAACACGATCATACATGCCACGATGATCGATCCAAGGATCGCCAGCAGCCGTACTAAAAAAATTGTGATCACGGCAGTCTGTATACCAGTAACAGGCACAAGAGATACCAGGACCGTGATGGACGTGACAGAGTACCTGTTCCCGAAGTGGTGGGGTTACATCAGCTTATCCATGCAAGAACCAGCTGGAAAGCAGAGAGCAGCCACAGCTATGACCATTGACGACTGAGGAAGGTGTTGATGAACTGAAAACCAAAACAAAGACAGGCAGCACACGGTTTGTTGGCCAGAAAGAGCTAAGAAAGGCATTTTCGTAAGAGTCCATCGACAATGAGATTTCTGATGTCACCTATGTTGTTACGAGTTCTGTCAGGAATCTGTCAGTGCCGTAGATTCTCGACGCCGGTAGTCCTTTCTCTGTGATCAGTGAGAATGCGTATCAGAAATGGGAAGTGGCGGAAGCTTGGCCCACCGTGCTCTTGCGAGTGATGAAGGTAAAGGGAGAAATTTCGGGAATGAGCTTCGAAGTCAAAAGACAATGCCCCCCTTCTTGCAGCGGTGTACCGTAGGTCTCTAGAAGAACGTAGCGTTCCAAAGGATTGGAAAAGTGCACAGGTCATCCCCGTTTTCAAGAAGGGACGTCGAACAGATGTGCAGAACTATAGACCTATATCTCTAACGTCGATCAGATGTAGAATTTTGGAACACGTATTATGGTCGAGCATAATGACTTTTCTGGAGACCAGAAATCTACTCTGTAGGAATCATCATGGGTTTCGAAAAAGACCATCGTGTGAAACCCAGCTCGCGCTATTCGTCCACAAGACTCAGAGGGCCATAGACACGGGTTCACAGGTAGATGCCGTGTTTCTTGACTTCCGCAAGGCGTTCGATACTGTTCCCCACAGTCGTTTAATGAACAAAGTAAGAGCATATGGACTACCAGACCAATTGTGTGATTGGATTGAAGAGTTTCTGGATAACAGAACGCAGCATGTCATTCTCAATGGAGAGAAGTCTTCCGAAGTAAGAGTGATTTCAGGTGTGCCGCAGGGGAGTGTCGTAGGGCCGTTGCTATTCACAATATACATAAATGACCTTGTGGATAACATCGGAAGTTCATTGAAGCTTTTTACGAGTATCGAGAGGATCTAACAATGGAAAATTGTACTGAAGTGCAGGAGGATCTGCAACGAATTGACGCATGGTGCAGGGAATGGCAACTGAATCTCAATGTAGACAAGTGTAATGTGCTGCGAATACACAGAAAGAAAAATCCTTTATCATTTAGCTACAATATAGCAGGTCAGCAACTGGAAGCAGTTAATTCCATAAATTATCTGGGAGTAGGGATTAGGAGTGATTTAAAATGGAATGATCATATAAAGTAGATTGTCGGTAAAGCAGATGCCAGACTGAGATTCATTGGAAGAATCCTAAGGAAATGCAATCCGAAAACAAAGGAAGTAGGTTACAGTACACTTGTTCGCCCACTGCTTGAATATTGCTCACCAGTGTGGGATCCGTTCCAGATAGGGTTTATAGAAGAGATAGAGAAGATCCAAAGGAGAGCAGCGCGCTTCGTTACAGGATCATTTAGTAATCGTGAAAGCGTTACGGTGATGATAGATAAACTCCAGTGGAAGACTTTGCAGGAGAGACGCTCAGTAGTTCGGTACGGGCTTTTGTTGAAGTTTCGAGAACATACCTTCACCGAGGAGTCAAGCAGTATATTGCTCCCTCCTACGTATATCTCGCGAAGAGACTATGAGGACAAAATCAGAGAGATTAGAGCCCACACAGAGGCATACCGACAATCTTTCTTTCCACGAACAACATGAGACTGGAATAGAAGGGAGAACCGATAGAGGTACTCAAAGTACCCTCCACCACCCACCGTCAGGTGGCTTGCGGAGTATGGATATAGATGTAGATGTAGACTGTTTACTTTACACAGGTGTCCAAAGTTAATGCAACAAACCACTATTTTCCCGTTTTATAATCATATAGAAAGATGCCCGTACAATCGTGCTCTGCACAGAACGTGGCATTCCTGTCAATGGACAACCACGCCAACTATGACGTCAGGGCAACTGTCAAACAGGGTAATGTGCGCCGGATAGTCGCACATCCAAAATCGCTCTGTATACAGTCACAGACGTGGCAGTATGGCACAAAGAAGACATCTACCACACTCTCTGCGGTGGTGGAGCGTAAGAAGAATGGAAGCAGAACAGTCGCAAACTGATGCGCGCCTGTGGCTTAATGTGAATCGTTCTGTTGCTTCTCGGATGAGGCGACAATTTATAGAGACCGAAACAGTATGCCAAAGACCAGGGCAGGGCCCACTATGTGTGAAGTCAGAAAGACGGGACTGTTATTTGGCTCTATGGGCATGACGGTACCTCCTTAGTACCGCATAGCAACTGGCATCTAATATCGCAGCATGCACTGGAACTGCTGTATCGTAGCAACCGGTGAACGGAAGACTTCAGTAGAGTGGCCCTTACTGTCGGAGGCCTGTTCTATGTGTACCTCCGCGGGACTGCTACGGTCGCAGGTTCGAATCCTGCCTCGGGCATGGGTGTGTGTGATGTCCTTAGGTTAGTTAGGTTTAAGTAGTTCTAAGTTCTAGGGGACTTATGACCTAAGATGTTGAGTCCCATAGTGCTCAGAGCCATTTGAACCATTTTTTATGTGTACCTCCCTTGCGTCTTGACAGGAGGGAACGTATAGAGTGTAGTCGCTAACATACCATCTGGACAGTCGAACAGTGGGCCAATGTTCTTTTCAGAGATGAGTCCAGATTTGGTCTGTAGAGTGATTCTCGAAGCATTCGGATGTGGAGGGAACGTGAAACACGATTTCGGGACCAAATCATTGTGGAAAGAGTCTGATATCAACCAGGATCCGTAATGGTATGGGCAGGGATTACGTGGACCATTCGAACACCTTTTCATAAAATTGTACCAGTGAATCAGTTAGGTTTAACTGCTGTCAGGTATCGTGATAAGATCTTGGGACCTCATGTGCCGCTATTCCGAGGTGGTGTGGACTCAGACATCGTACTGATGGACGATAATGCTCGACCTCTCAGAGAACGGGTGGCTGAAGTTTTCTTGGGATCGGAAAATGTTCCACACTTGGCGTGGCCTGCTCGCTCTCCAGATTTGAATCCCATAGAGCGTGTCTGGGATACATTAGGGAGACAGGATGCATCACATTAGCATCCAAGACTTGCGAGCAGGTCTACAGGAAGAATGGGCGCTATTGCCTCAACATCATTCACAGAATGCCGGTTGTTGCCGCGCCTGTACTGTTGTCGGAGGCGGTCACATCCCACACTGAGTACATTAACCAGTTGTCAGAATGTGTGCGCAAATCTGTTAAGTTAGGAAAAATAAAGAACTCTTTTGTCTGCCGCTTTGCATATAGCAGTTATTTAAGTCCTATATTCTTCACATCGTTTCTACTATACAGGGCTATTACAAATGATTGAAGCGATTTCATAAATTCACTGTAGCTCCATTCATTGACATATGGTCACGACACACTACAGATACGTAGAAAAACTCATAAAGTTTTGTTTGGCTGAAGCCGCACTTCAGGTTTCTGCCGCCAAAGCGCTCGAGAGCGCAGTGAGACAAAATGGCGACAGGAACCGAGAAAGCGTATGTCGTGCTTGAAATGCACTCACATCAGTGTCATAACAGTGCAACGACACTTCAGGACGAAGTTCAACAAAGATCCACCAACTGCTAACTCCATTCGGCGATGGTATCCGCAGTTTAAAGCTTCTGGATGCCTCTGTAAGGGGAAATCAACGGGTCGGCCTGCAGTGAGCGAAGAAACGGTTGAACGCGTGCGGGCAAGTTTCACGCGTAGCCCGCGGAAGTCGACGAATAAAGCAAGCAGGGAGCTAAACGTACCACATCCGACGGTTTGGAAAATCTTATGGGAAAGGCTAAAGCAGAAGCCTTACCGTTTACAACTGCTGCAAGCCCTGACACCCGATGACAAAGTCAAACGCTTTGAATTTTCGGCGCGGTTGCAACAGCTCATGGAAGAGGATGCGTTCAGTGCGAAACTTGTTTTCAGTGATGAAGCAACATTTTTTCTTAATGGTGAACAGACACAATGTGCGAATCTGGGCGGTAGAGAATCCTCACGCATTCGTGCAGCAAATTCGCAATTCACCAAAAGTTAACGTGTTTTGTGCAATCTCACGGTTTAAAGTTTACGGCCCCTTTTTCTTCTGCGAAAAAAACGTTACAGGACACGTGTATCTGGACATGCTGGAAAATTGGCTCATCCCACAACTGGAGATCGACAGTGCCGACTTCATCTTTCAACAGGATGGTGCTCCACCGCACTTCCATCATGATGTTCAAGATTTCTTAAACAGGAGATTGGAAAACCGATGGATCGGTCGTGGTGGAGATCATGATCAGCAATTCATGTCATGGCCTCCACGCTCTCCCTACTTAACCCCATGCGATTTCTTTCTGTGGGGTTATGTGAAAGATTCAGTGTTTAAACCTACTCTACCAAGAGACGTGCCAGAACTGCGAGCTCGCATCAACGATGCTTTCGAACTCATTGATGGGGGCATGCTGCGCCGAGTGTGGGAGGAACTTGATTATCGGCTTGATGTCTGCCGAATCACCAAAGGGGCACATATCGAACATTTGTGAATGCCCAAAAAACTTTTTGTGTTTTTGTATGTGTGTGCAAAGCATTGTGAAAATATCTCAAATAATAAAGTTATTGTACAGCTGCGAAATCGCTTCAGTCATTTGTAATAACCCTGTACTATCGCTTGTTTATACTGTTTCGTGATAAAATAAAAACAAGAATGCAAAATTTCCGTTTGTTGCTTTAATTTTGGACACCAGTGAATATACTAGGATGCCTTTTTGTGAAAGACGGTAGGTCAATTTGGACTGTCGTATTTTCAAAATTATTATCGTTATAGGGTTTGCTTATCAATATTGTGACGGGGTATGTTTGAACTGAGAATGATTGCGTACTTCGAGGCTCAGAATTTACCTGCTCGGGTTAATCAGGGAGTTAGTCCATCCTTCATTTGACTGTTATTTCTTTGCATTGTTTCGTTGCTGATGTAAGCAGAGACAAGAGCGTTATTATGACGTGTTTCCAGAGGGCGATTGTTGTGGCGGATGGCAAGAAGTCGGCTAGCCGAAATATCGCCCTTTTTGGACCCGGCTGAATACCTGAGAAATTTTCGAGTGACAGATGTATTATAATTTTTATTTACTACTGGTTAAATTGAAATAATTTTATAGTTGAAATAATGTGTACAACGTAATGAAATGTTGTTACGTTGCGCAGGGATATTTTCATTGACTGATGTGTGTGTAACATGATGTCTCCAGTAGGTGGGGTTGGGGGTTCGGTTGTCTGGGGAGGAGACCAAACAGCGAGGTCATCGGTCTCATCGGATTGGGGAAGGATGGGGAAGGAAGTCGGCCGTGGCCTTTCAAAGGAACCATTCCAGTATTTGTCTGGAGCGATTTAGGGAAATCACGGAAAATCCAGTAGGTACAGGTAGGATTTTGATGTGGGGCAAATTTTTGATAAGAGGTGTGAGATTATGTGAATTAGCTGCGTGAAACATGAAGAAGCCATGGAGTGACAAGGAGTGCATGACCTGAGAAACAGGGTTAGCCCAGATATATCATTTACTCTTACTAGAACTACTTGGGCTTTTGCGTGAGTAGTTATGAGTCCTTAGGTCATGTGACGTAGTGATTAGTAATAGTAGTGGGATAGTAGGATGTGTAATACACTGTAGTCTCGGATTACTGTGGTTGTTAGAATTGTGAATAGTATGTGTGTATAAGTGAAATTACCACCAAAGTATCCATGTGAAAATGAATTTCTTGGTGATGTGTGGATGTGTGTGAGTACTCAATGTCAAAAATGACCTCTCGCTGTTTTATTTACGTTTATGGAAGGAGAGTCACACATCAGTCAGTCGCAATCCCATTATTTCTTATTGTGCTTTTTAATCTAGATTTCGGCTATAAATAGCCATCTTCAGTATCCTCCAGTTTATACACCTGTAAGAACATATGGCAACATCAACTGCCGCCAGTCTATTGAATTGCAACTAAAATGCACTGAAGATGGCTGTTTGTAGCCGAAATCTAAATATGCAAGCATAATAAAAAATAATGGGATTGTGACTGACTGCTGGGTGCCTTTGCTTCCATACAATATACGGCCGTTGTACAAAACAGTTCCCGATAGCGTCAAAATTGATTTACTTTGCGTGTTCAGAAAACGTAAATGACGGTAAATTTTAAAAACTCATTCTGCAGCCATGTTTCTGAAGTAAAGTGTCTGGGTCAAGATATTTTTATATTTCTTTTCAATTAATAATAGATTATTCTTAGATTACGTCAAAAACACGGCCTTTTGAAAGTTCTTCTTGGGGCTTTGAATCTTCGTATTGTCTTACTTGTATGTTATATTATTTATCTACTGTACGTGAGTCTAGTCATCGGCGAAAACAGCACGCCACTGTGTATTCCCATCACTCACACAGGAATTGTGTGACGGCAGTTAGCGACGGAGGAATTTTGGGCGTTCCGAGGTCCATTCAAAAATTCTGCCTAGGTCCTGCCAGTGACCTACTCTGACGGCCGTGAGGGAGCGCTCCGGCTCCCATTCTCTCCTGACGTCACAGGCAGCGGCTACCTGAGGTCTGGCTTGCAGCTCAGAGCACCCTGCGCCATAGATGATCGGCTATCCACTGACCGGCTGAGTGGCTGTTTGACATCGCGAGCAGTGCATAACCTTCCGAGAGCAGCTATGAAATATCGTGGGCAGTGCGTATACGCGACCCGCCGACCGCAGGGCTGACAAAAGGCGGGCTTGGCTCAGTACCAGTGAGTTGACAAAGAAGAAATTGGGGGAAGATACGAGGACTGGTACGCCCACGAAGTGAGCCATCTGCAGTGGAGGTCATTGTCACACCACTTGATGACAACAGAGCGCAACAAGAGTCACGGAAAGACCATAGCAGCCCTATCAAGTAGCAGGCACGGGTCCCTAACACTGAGTCGTGTACTGCGGTGCTGTTAAAGAGAGCCGGCCCAAGTGGCCGAGCGGTTCTAGGCGCTACAGTTTGGAACCGCGTGACCGCTACGGTCGCAGGTTCGAATCCTGTCTTGAGCATGGATGTGTGTGATGTCCTTAGGTTAGTTAGGTTTAAGCAGTTCTAATTTCTAGCGGACTGATGAGCTCAGAAGTTAAATACCATAGTGCTCAGAGCCATTTGAACCATTTTTTCAAGGAAAGAGTAAATGGAAGAAGAGGAACGAGAGTGCCACGCCCGTGGGGTGTGTCATCCACGGTGTTTGTCAGTGCCAGAATGGCTGGTATCATCACATAATGACAATGTGTCTACACCACTCTAGCTAACAACTGCAACATGACACTTTGCCTGGTGTCACACGACCTGAAGAAGAGAGAGCTAGTGTGAGTCGCCCGTGCTGGTTCCAAGGTGGAACCATTCGGTACGTGATGCCGCCGCGCACCTGCTGCACTTGCGTGCACTGCCGTGACCTGCTGTGCGCCGGAGTTCGCGGGACGATGCGGGGCAGTCGAGCGATTCTTCGGAGGAAAGTCCGAATCAGGAAGGATACTTCACTAGCAGGTGAACAATTGTTGTGTACATAGTTCCGCGTAGTCAGCGCGTACACAACTTTCCCGCTAGAGTGCGCCCCGCTAAGCACAACAGCGCAGGCGCAGCGCTCGTTCGTCTCCGCACTACGAGATGGCGCTGCCATAGAGACGGACCAAATTCTGATTCCGCCGATCCGCGTATTAATATGTAACGGAGCCAATGAGATTGCTGCTAACGTAGAACCTTTTCTCCTCGCGGATCACACACGCACAGTGATACATGAACGCACGAGGTATTATTACGAGTGTGCAGACCTCTGATTAGTCAGTCTGCATTTGTCTGTACCAGTCTATAGTCAAGTTTCAGTCTGCGCCCAATAAGATTACCATATTCCTGAACATAGCCATGAAGATAAATGTATAGACACTTCATCAGGTATCAGAGATATATGTGAGAATAAGATTAATGTGCCATTACCAAAGGACCTCCAGATTGTCAATTGTAAATAGCATCCAGAACCAAGTTAAGTAATTTTTATGCTTGTTATTATTTTAATAATTGTGTGTGAAAATTAATGAAGTTCTGTTTAAAGGTGGTCACCGTCAATCTGCTACTCTAAGCATGCAAGTGGCATTTCTATCGTCTGACCTAACGGCAGAAGATAAACACGCCACGAAAAGACCACGAGACATATTGCTGACACTCGCCTACTTCGTTAGAGCGACAAGTCAAATAATTTGATGGTGTGTGTACTGAAGGTCTTACAGTACGCACACCACAACAATCTTCACACACTACATCAAGGTCTCCCATTACCCTCCATATGTCCTTCACTGAAGGTCCACCTAATGTCACACTGCCCTTACTGTTTGTGTACACAAGCTAAATGCAAACTGCAACGAATATAAAAGAAAGCCTGTGCGTGTTCATCACACAACAAAACTCCTAATTCCTTTTCTGTGGTTGATTTCCCTGATATTTTGATTGTGTGTTTCGTGAACCTTGATTATTTCCACTAAACGAGGTTTTATTTGTGTGTTCATTTACTCGACTGTCTTTTAACTAATATTACATTTAATTGAGTGCTCTTGGTCCTTCATATCAAAGACTTAGCAAAATATTTTTTTTAAATATTTGATGTCATGGAGGAATTTAACATTCTTGCACCCAGCGATAATAAAGACCAATATACCTCTGTATCTAAATTGTATGCTAGATGGTGATTATGTTTATTTTATTCGTTGATGGCTTTGTTGCATTCTTTTGTTTTGTAATTTTTGTGCGTGTTGTTGTCTGGATTTGTGATATACTGGTTGTATAAATTGTGGCATTCCTATTTGGTCACTGTTTTGTGCGTTACTTTACCTTTGTTGCATTCTGCATATGATGAACCCATCTCCACCTAAGGTACCATCCATCAAAATTATGTAATTTCAAACGCAGTGGTACAAGTTAACTTTGCTCGGGCGTAATATGTCTGTTTTGAAACAAAGATAGAATATAGGTATGACGTGTTAATTTATAGAATAACTTCTTACGAAAAGCTTAGTACAAGTTTTCATTTCCCCTTTACATATTTCCTTTCTTAAAATATTTGTAAGATATTTTTCGATACCTCTTAGTAAAACAATGATGCATGGCAAAATCACTCCCTGCTTATTTTCTCTCTGGAAGCGTAAGGTGATGACATGTCCTAAATTGAGCCATTTCATTGTCTCTAATGAGTTATCATCAACCTGTACATACTGATTTGCATCTCTCCTGGTCAGTACAGCTGTGGTTTCCCTTCTAGGGACAAACATGAGACAGCCACAGTGGCTCAATTTGTTGTACGTTTCATACATTCATAGGTACATTAAATGCATATATGTAGTCCCATGTTCCATTACCATTTGTTTCTTCCGCTTCCATGTTGTAATTCTGTGTTTCCATTTTCCATTCCTTGTCTTGTCTACTAGAGTGTGTGAATATCTATATGTGGTACTTCCACGAACTGTGGTTATTGGACAGGGATTTCTTTAGTGGTAATGGTAGTTAAGCGAAATTTTGTGTAGAATCAAAATAGCTTAACCTGAACCAAAGACACTTTAGGGTAACCTGGTTAGCAGCTATTGTATGAGTTTGTACAGTAGCCGGAACTTATTTTCTCTGCCCATTTCGTATTCTGCCTGGGGAGTTTGGTCTAGTAGCGTAGAACAGCGCTGTTCGTTAGATTTTCGAAAGCTGGGGTTGCCTGCTCTAGTCATCTGCCATAAAGGGACTTTAGATGTTTGCAATGTGTAAGAATTTTGTTGAAGTTAATGCTAATTCGTTTACTAGGAATATTGCCATGGTAAACAACATCAGAGTATTTATTCTATTTCTGGAGTGCCATAATGCTTATTCATATTTCAGTTAATTAGCACGATTCCTTGTCCTACCGCTGGAGTGGGAGAGCGCGTTGTTCAACCTATGTCTTGTTTCAATTAGGGTGAATCTTAAGGTCTGAATGCGATGTGTTTGTGTGTGTGTGTATATTATCCGTTTGTCGTGTAAGAATTCTTTTTCCGTGGCATAATTTTAAATTCAATTCGTGAGTTCCTTGTTCCTTTATATTGTACAGCTAAACTAGATCACGTCCCTTTCCGTCTTATGGAGAGCCTTCAGCTCAATTTTCCTATTAATTCAAAAGTGCTATTTAAACTGAATTTCCAATAAAATGGGGTTTTTCTTTCATCCTGCATATTTTTGTATGTTTTTTACCTCCGGGATGGAGAATTTATATACAAGCTGCTGACCACGTGGATGATCGACAGAGATTACGTTATCTCCGGCATATAGGTTTCTATCTGGTGTACAAATTTATCTTTATAACATTTTCTCTCTGTTTGTGCATTGCGGGATGAATGTGCGTGTGTGTATGTAGATGAAACGAATCAATCGTCAGCAAACTGGTAGAGCACTTGCCCGCGAAAGGCAAAGGTCCCGAGTTCGAGTCTCGGTCGGGCACACAGTTTTAATCTGCCAGGAAGTTTCATATCAGCGCACACTCCGCTGCAGAGTGAAAAGCTCATTCCATAAATTAATTGTTTGACACTCAATCTATGCAAAGAAGCACTACACTCACTTTCAGTCTATTAGGATCGGTCGTGTAGTTGAAGTGCGAGTAGGTATAATTCACCAGAACAAAGAGGGAAGCAGCTACAAAAGCGTTTGAATATTTCCAAGGAAAGTATATTGAATGGCTTACGTTAATTAATCAAAATCATTCCCAAATTCCTTCGATAAGTACTAGCAGCCCCAGAATCTCTTTCTAGTTTTTCATTTCTACGTCGCCCCTCTCGATTGCGTAACTCTAAGCACAGATGTAACACTATCCCGTTGAATGGTATGAAACTATTTCGGATGAAACAAAAGTCACTCTTGGAAGAAAATATTTGATCAGGTAAACATCAGAAACTGAGGTACGTATTTATACAATAAAAACCCGTTTCGGTTTCCAGTTATTCCCTAATTTGTACCGCGAGAGGTTTCGAGGCCTCAGACTATGGGGGATCACATCCACGGCAAACAAACGCATGGAAGCGTACGACCAGCAACCACAGCTCGACGTGGAAGTGACTGCTCCGCTTGTTTGACGTGGGTATGATCCCCCATTACTGACTGGCCCCACCGCCACACACTTACGTCATCATAATATTTGATGGCACCTGAAGAAGAAACTTTAAACTTCAAAACCGCTCGTGGAATAAATTAGTAGCAAACGATTTTTATCTTTTAAATACCTTCGGAAAATTAAGAGTGGATTGATTAGGCAAAGACCGTCAACCTTCTTCTCCACTGAAGAACCAAAGAAATTGCCATAGGCATGCGTATTGAAATAAAGACACATGTAAACAGGCAGAATACGGCACTGCGGTCGGCAACTCTTATATGAGACAACAAGTGTCTGGTGCAGTTGTTAAGATCGGTTACTCATGCTACAATGGCAGGTCGTCAAGATTTAAGTGAGTCTGAACGTGGTGTTATAGTCGCAGCACGAGCGATGATGATGATGATGATGATGATGTTTGGTTCGTGGAGCGCTCAACTGCGCGGTTATCAGCGCCCGTACAAATGCCCAAACTTTGCTCAGTCCAATCTCGCCACTTTCATGAATAATGATGAAATGATGAGGACAACACACACGCCCAGTCATCTCGAGGCAAGCGCGAGCTATGGGACGCAACACCTCCGAGGTAGAGGTGAAGTGGGGATTTTACAGTACGACAATTTCACGAGTGTACCGTGAATATCAGAAAACCGGTAAAACATCAAACCTCCGACATCGCTGCGGATAGAGAACTATCCTGCAACTACGGGATCAACGGCGACTGAGGAGAATCGTTCAAAGTGACAGAAGTGCCACCTTTTCGGAAACTGCTGCAGATTGCAATGGTGTGCCATCAACAAGTGTCAGCGTGCGAACCATTCAACGAAACATCATCGATATGGGCGTTCGGATCCGAAGACGCATTCGTATACCCTTGATGACTGCACGACACAAACCCTTATTTCTTGCCTGGGCCCGTCAACAGCGAGATTGGCTGTTGATTACTGGAAACATGTTGCCTGATCGGACGAATCTCGTTTCCAATTGTATTGAGCGTATGGAGGTCTAGGGGTACGAAGACAACCTCATGAATCCACGGACCTTGCATGTAAGCAGGGAACTGTTCAAGCTGGTGGAGGATTTGTAATGGTGTGGGGCGTGTGCTTTTTGAGTGATGAGGGACCTCTAATACGGCTAGATACGACTCCGTGAGGTGACACGCACGTAAGCATCCTGTCTGATCACCTGCATCCACTAATGTCCATTGTACCTTCCGATGGACTTGGACAATTCCAGCAGGACAATGCGACACCACAAACGTCCCGAATTTCTACAGAATGGCTCTAGGAACACTTTTCTGAGTCTGAACACTTCCGCTGGCCACCAAACGCACCACACGTGAACATTATTGAGCATATCTGGGATACCTTGCAACGTGCTGTTCAGAAGAGATCTCCATCCCCCCGGTACTCTGACGGATTTATGAACAGCCCTGCAAGATTCATGGTGTCAGTTTCCTCCAGCGCTTCTTCAGACGTTAGTCGAGTCCATGTCATGACGTGTTGCGACACTACCTTGTCTTCGCGGGGGTCCTACACATTACTAGGCAAGTGTACCAGTTCCTCTGGCTCTTGTGGTATTGCTGTTGTCTACAAGTAACTCTGCGTTATAACAGTGACCTAAAAAAAAATTAAAGCCTGGAACTATTACTGCTAACTGGCGTGCGGAGCCTTAAATATGACCGACAGTTTTGTAATATGCTACGCTATATCGCGGTTAGAGTGCTGGCCGGCGCTGGCTACTGCTAATTGCACAATCTCCGGCGGCCCCGGCGAGTTACTGGCTGTGCGTTAACAGTGACATTAATTATCGACGGCGACGCATGGAATGCAGATAGCACATCTGGAGCACCGCTGGCTCCATCTGTAATGGCCAATGCGTATCATGGAAATGCTGCCGCCGTATTAATGAAAATATGGCGTGTTACTCCTTGCCGCATCGATTCCACCCTGATTGCTATTATCCGTGTGGATTCGCCTGGCTGGGCGCTTTATCCTTCCGTTCGATAGCGTCTCTGCGCTGGGCGCCATCTGGCTATAACACTGAATTAATTACAGACGCTGGCCCTGTTCAGAATCATGGCGAGTAATGAGACGGGCTAACGCGGTCTCCGACCAGTGCTCGCCTCCGCAGCACAATCGGTCACGTGAGAAAACACGCTGCTTATGCACCGATAAAGTTCGACACAACGACACCACAGCGGTATACAAAATTTCCTAAACCCTACGTCAATATCCGTATCGGCGGATGGTCACCACTTGCTGGTGCGTCCACAGCCTGTGATTCAGTGATTGGATTGTACATCTGAAGAGCTAACGGCGTCCAAGGCACGCTTCAATCAAATGCGGTGGCCGCTCATGAGACGTCACGTGTGTGGTCGTCCTCCGAAGACGTCGTTTTTGATCAACACTACCATGCGTGACGGATATTTTCAAATTTCCTGAAATTCTCTTCAGTCATATAGGGAAACGTTATAAACCGATATAGGCAATAAGACTGTTCACGATGTTCAGCCCGTAGTCAAAACACACATTAGTTCTTCCGTTTCGTGACAATTCATATTCTGTATCACAATGTCGCAAAGGCATCGTTGCAGTTTTCCTGTTTTGCCTTGATGTACGAATGTCACAAATGGAATAAAAACACACAGATAGGCCTGCTAAATCTATAATCTCCCATTAAAATAGTGGTTGACGGACCTACCCCTGTGAATTGAGACATATTCCAACAAATCATATCTCTTTACTTCTCCCATGCTGATTGGTCCAAATGGTAATGGCATAATTGTCAGGAAACAGTGCCTGATTACTTATTTCTGTTTCTGCTACTAGTCATTTTGATTTGTTTTATGATTAACTGAAACTGTTGCAACGCGATTCGATCATTCCTCCTCATTTTCAGACGTTTATACATACTGAAAACGTTTTCTTAATAGGCGGGTGTGATGGCCGAGCGGCTCTAGGCACTTCAATCCGGAACCGCGCTGCTGCTACGGTCGCACGTTCGAAACCTGCCTTGGGCATAGATGTGTGTGATGTTCTTAGGTTAGTTAGGTTTAAGTGGTTCTAAGTTCTCGTGGACTGACAACCTCAGATGTTGTCCCATTGTGCTCAGAGCCATTTCAACTTTTTTTTTTTTTTTACTTAATAACGTGTTACGACTGCTATTCGGGAAGTAAGTCCCGATCGATCGCGAAATGTATACCACTGTGAAAATCAAAGAGGCTTTATTTTTCAGTATTTAGCTACACCTTACAGATACT
The DNA here is from genome assembly GCF_023864345.2 of Schistocerca serialis cubense. Classification (NCBI taxonomy): domain Eukaryota; kingdom Metazoa; phylum Arthropoda; class Insecta; order Orthoptera; family Acrididae; genus Schistocerca; species Schistocerca serialis. Next base: position 547,618,884 of record NC_064644.1, read on the forward strand.
TCTCCACACAGTCGCCGCTACGACTTCAGACGTTTGTCGTAGAGTTGTACCAACTTTCCAATACCCTCGTCATAGAAGGCAGCCACCTGTGCTTTCCGCCAATTCTCTATACTCGTCTGCAGCTCGTTGTCCGTGTCAAAATGCTAACTTCACAGCCGGAGGTTCACGTGAGCAGAGACGAAACTCAGAACCAGCCAATTACGGTCTTTGTTGTGGGCAAGCAAACACTTCCCGCTGAAATTGCTGCAGAAGCATCTTCATTGCCCCTGCAGAGTGGGGCCGAGAATATTCACGTGAAGGACGAAACGTGTGACAGTTATGTTATGTGGATGCACACTTCAGGAGAAATCTCTCACCAGACTCTCATTCTTGGTGGGAGACTATTTTCTAGGCACCTTTAAGTTGTCACAGTGCGCTGAAAATTGAAAAGAGCGACGTACCGCGATCGACGGGCATTTTAGAGACACTATCCAACACATTTGTGCTAAACTTCATCGGATTTTCACAGTTGTTTCCATTTTGCGACTGATCGGAACTTTCTTGCCGAATAGCCCTCGTATTGTACATGAAATGTATTCGCAGTTGCGAATATCGACAATCAGTAGCTGTATAACAGAGAGACGACAATTTGTGTAGAACCTGTACTTGTACATCCTTTATGTATATTCCCGTTGAGGCGAGAAATTTTACTTGAAAGTCCCATGCCCAGTCCGGCGATGCAGTGGCTCTGTTATTCCGAATTCCGCGGTGGCCGAGCGGTTCTAGGCGCTTCAGTCCGGAACCGCGTGACTGCTACGGTCGCAGGTTCGAATCCTGCCTTGGGCATGGATGTGTGTGATGTCTTTAGGTTAGTTAGGTTTAAGTAGTTCTAAGTTCTAGGGGACTGATGACTTCACCTGTTAAGTCACATTGTGCTCAGAGTCATTTATTCCGAATTACAATTCAGTGTTCCTTCGGATATGCATGAAGGAACTTTGCATTATAATGCGTAATAACACAGGCACTGATATATCCTTCTTATGCACCGCATCGGGCAAGCGTCTTTCAACTAAAATTTCTCGCCTACACAGGAATATACAGGGTGAGTCACCTAACATTAACGCTGGATATATTTCGTAAACCACATCAAATACTGACGAATCGATTCCACAGACCGAACGTGAGGAGAGGGGCTAGTGTAACTGTTTAATACAAACCATAAAAAAATGCACGGAAGTATGTTTTTTACACAAACCTACGTTTTTTTTAAATGGAACCCCGTTAGTTTTGTTAGCACATCTGAACATATAAACAAATACGTAATCAGTGCCGTTTGTTGCATTGTAAAATGTTAATTACATCCGGAGATATTGTAACCTAAAGATGACGCTTGACTACCACTCCTCCGCTGTTCGATCGTGTGTATCGGAGAGCACCGAATTACGTGGGGATCCAAAGGGAACGGTGATGGACCTTAGGTACAGCAGAGACTGGAACAGCACATTACATCCACATGATAACACCTTTTTATTGGTCTTTTTCACTGAGGCACATGTACATTACCATGAGGGGTGAGGTACACGTACACACGTGGTTTCCGTTTTCAATTACGGAGTGGAATAGAGTGTGTCCCAACATGTCAGGCCAATAGATGTTCAATGTGGTGGCCATCATTTGCTGCACACAATTGCAATCTCTGGCGTAATGAATGTCGTACACGCCGCAGTACATCTGGTGTAATGTCGCCGCAGGCTGCCACAATACGTTGTTTCATATCCTCTGGAGTTGTAGGCACATCACGTTACACATTCTCCTTTAACGTACCCCACAGAAAGAAGTCCATAGGTGTATGATCAGGAGAAAGGGCTGTCCTATTTATGCGTCATCCACGTCCTATGAAACGCCCGTCGAACATCCTGTCAAAGGTCAGCCTAGTGTTAATTGCGGAATGTGCAGGTGCACCATCGTGCTGATACCACATACGTCGACGCGTTTCCAGTGCGACATTTTCGAGCAACGTTGGCAGATCATTCTGTAGAAACGCGATGTATGTTGCAGCTGTTTGGGCCCCTGCAATGAAGTGAGGACCAATGAGGTGGTCGCCAATGATTCCGCACCATACATTTACAGTCCACGGTCGCTGTCGCTCTACATGTCTGAGCCAGCGAGGATTGTCCACGGACTTGTAATGCATGTTCCGTAGATTCACTGCCCCGTGGTTTGTGAAACCCGCTTCATCGGTAAACAGGTAGAACTGCAACGCATTCTCTGTTAATGCCCATTGACAGAATTGCACTCGATGATTAAAGTCATCACCATGTAATTGCTGATCTAGCGACACATGAAACGGATGAAAGCGGTGACGATGCAGTATGCGCATGACACTACTTTGACTCAGTCCACCGGCTCTCGCAATGTCCCGTGTACTCATGTGTGGGTTCATGTCAACAGCAGCTAACACACCAACTGCACCCGCTTCTCCTGTGACGGGCGTGTTTCGGACCCGTTTACGTGCTACGACCATACCTGTTGCATACAGTTGGTGGTAGATGTTTTGCAATGTGCGGCACCTTGGATGCTCTCTGGCCGGGTACCGTTCTGCATACACCCTGCAGGCTTCAGCTGCATTTCGTCGACACTCGCCATAGATGAGTATCAACTCCGCCTTTTCAGAGTTCGAATACACCATGGTCACAGTTCCTACAACACTACACTATCACAGATGTCTGGTAACACGGTGTACTACAGTTGGTCTGCGAACACTGCGACAGCTAGACCAAACCACAACAGTGCACTACAGCCACACTCGTAAACACGGTCGTCATCGTAAACATGTCCCTGCAGATGCTGCTCACCGACCGTGGCCCGCGTTTGTTACAACACGCAACTGAAGGTCGGAGGTTTCAAGCGTCAACTTTAGATTACAATATCTCCGGATGTAATTAACGTTTTACAATGCAACAAACGGCACTGATTACGTATTTGTTTATATGTTCAGATGTGCTAACAAAACTAACGTGGTTCCATTTAAAAAAACGTATGTTTGTGTTAAAAAACATACTTCCGTGCATTTTTGTATGGTTTGTATTGAACAATTACACTAGCCCCTCTCCTCACGTTCGGTCTGTGGAATCGGTTCGTCAGTATTTGATGTGGTTTACGAAATATATCCAGCGGTAACGTTAGGTGACTCACCCTGTATATAATGTATTTACAGAAATAGTTTTAATGGATTTACTAGTACAGGTTGACCACACCTGGTTGACGACATGCTGAAATTTGAATGTGGACGTGAGCCGTGGTCGAATTGCCCACGACTTAGTTCCGCTTCGAGCGCCGAGCGGGAAGCTTATTGTTTATTACATTTGCCGCAGCGTCGCTTGTGTGAAGTTTTCCCCGTTAGTGTTGTTCTGTCTGCCGAGTGACTCGTAGCGCCTCCGCTCCGCTTTACTGTCTGTTTAGTGTTCGTCTACTTGCAGCGGCGTCGGCCGCTCCGCTAGAGCTACTGTGATTTCCACGTTCATTCCACGAAAAGGTGCTGTGAGCTTTACTTTCGACAAAGCAACGCGTCACGTGCACGCCGGGTCTCTACAAATCCACAACTGGCTTGTCGATACATGTCATGTGAACTCTGATCAGGTTGACACAGCTTATTTTGATGCAGACGAGTGTGTGTTTCATGTAAAATTTATGGCTCCCCTTCACGTTGAAAGATTACAGTCGCGACATGGTTCTCAAGTTCCGTTTAAGCAGCGCGATAATTCCGTTAGTATGGTGTCACTCGCAGATGCTGAAATTGACTATACCAGTGGACGAGTGTTCAACCTCCCGCCGGAAGTTGATGATACGTTTCTAAAAGATATATTGACTGCTTATGGAAAGGTGAAAAACGTCCCTCGTGAACGCTGGTCTACTTAACATGGAATATAGTGTTATAGTGGAATTCGGTTCCGCGGAAATGAGTGTCAAACGTAATATTCCATCGCATTTACAAGTGTGTGGTTACCGCGTCCGTGTCATGTATACTGTTGAAGAGGAAACCTGCTTCCTATGTAATGAAAATGGACACGTTCGGTCTAATTGTCGGCGGAAGGTTTTTGTATTAAAGCCGTCATTGGTGCACTGTCGCAAATTGACGGTTGCTGATCTTGTTCCTTCTACCACCGCCGTCGGCCCTACTTCTGTTTCGGATTATAATGAACAAAAATTAAATTCTGATAATCGCGTGAATGAATTTCCCCCTTTACCTCCGCCACAGGTTCAGAATAATATTGCCCCCAGGACAGAACCTGCAACGGTGACAAACAAGCGATGTCGCACTCAAGATGGTGACGGTGAGGATTTGGCTGTGCTCCACAGAATGCTTCCGCCTTAGTGAGTGGAACTGCGTCACATGACCATCGTTCTGAGGGGCAGGAAGCTGTGCCTATGACCCTCCCACACCTCCGTCTGCGGAGGCCACCATGGCACGCAGCCGACAGAAACAGCGTATACAGCCTGACCGCGCGGTGGCAAGTGAGATAAAAGGTTGCGATGACAGTGGCTCTGGTCCCCCGATGTCTGATTCATCTGTGGACTCCGCAATGGACCTTCACCTTAGCTGTCTACCTAATTCTGCTCGGACTTCCCGTACATCCCTATATAGCTATGATCAATGACCCAAACCTGCACGTTCCTTTCCTTAAATGTTAATCGTGTGGAATCAAAATTGCGATTGGCTTCGCTGCCTCAGTTCATTTATGATTCATGTGCGGACATGGTTTTCTTACAGGAGGTGTTGTTTAGTCAATTTTCGTTACCTGGTTTTCGTGTGATCTTTAATGTAGCCCCATTATTTTCTACGGGGACCGCCTTATTTTTTCGCGAAAGCATTCCTGTTACTGAGGTGAAAATGTTGGATTATGGCAGGGGCATAGGTTGTCAACTTTTTTATCTTACCTTGGTTCTTTATATGCTCCTTCTGGCACTGGCCGCGCAGTGGATCGTTCGCGATTTTATGGTTTAAATGGCTCTGAGCACTATGGGACTTAACATCTGAGGTCATCAGTCCCCTAGAACTTAGAACTACTTAAACCTAACTAATCTAAGGACATCACACATATCTACGTCCGAGGCAGGATTCGAACCTGCGACCGTAGCGGTCTTGGATACGGCACTTGCGCCTGAACACAGTGAAACGCTCTTAGCTGCATTCCAGCCTGAGGGTGTTTACATACTTATTGTGAGATCGCCTTCTCAAAAGTCTTCAGGGCTGGATGGACTTTCCGAGAAATTGTATGTGCGGTTTTGGCCGCTGTTGGGTTCCACCTTTACGTCTTTTTTGAGTGACGTATTACAGGGTCGAGTTGGGCCCCCACGTTCAGAGTGGAAAAAATGGTTTTAATCCCGAAACGCCCTGGACAGGCTTGCCCTGATAGACTGTGGCGACGGCAGTTAATAGTAGGATGTCGGATCTGATGGGGATGATTATTGCAAAACATCAAAGCTGCGTACCTGGTCGTACCATTCTTACCCCTATAGTCGAGTGTCGTGACGTGGTACGTCCGTCCCTGGCGCCCTTGCTTTTTTAGACTTTGATAACACATTTGATTGTGTTAATCGTGACTTATTGCTTCTTATTTGGAGGCAGTTGGTTTTACTGTTAACACACGGCGAGTGCTGGTATTTCAGCTTCGGTGGTTGTTAATGACCAACTGACGCCCCCGATAAATATCGGTCGCAGAGTGCCTCAAGGAAGCCCACTGTCAATGACTTTGTGTTGTCTCTGGAGCCGCTACTTCGGATGATAGCATCCCAGCTGAAAGGCTGGACGCTTTCCAGAGGGACTATAGCGGTTCGTGTATACGCAAATGACGTGATGGTTCTACTCTGCAATTCTGCGGAGATACCGCGACAGAAGGCTGTAATCGATGATTTTTGTCAGAATTCAGGTGCACTACTTAATGAAGGTAAATGCAGGCTTCTTACTTTGCGAGGTTTTGAAGACGCCGTTGTTCCATGGGCTATTGCGGTGCATCGGCACACGTCTCTCGGTGTCATCATTGATCGTTGTCCACTCCAAATGGCGACGTTCAAGTGGAAGTATGGTACGGAAAAAATTCAGGGAGAGATACTAAAACATGAAAGGCAGTCTCTTACTCTGCTCTAGAAAGTCCGAATACTGTATACATTTGTTTTATGTAAAACTTAATACGTGGCCCAATTTTATCCGCTGCCCTCGATGATGGTGAAGAAACTGCAGCAATTACCTGGTCGTTTCTTATGGAAGAGTCATATCTTTCGCTTACGGTATGGGGTGGTCACAAAGCCTCATTCCTTCGGGGGAGGGGGAGGTGGGGGGGAGGGGCGGCTGGGCGTGACTGACATACGAAGGATGACAGAGATGCTGTATGTACGGCGTACTGTTTTCATTATGACTCAAGAAACTCACATATTCACGTCTTGTTTATTTCTCTGTGTCCGTCCTGCTAGTGTTAAACCCCCTATTTATGTCGGTAGCATAGATTATAAGTTAAAACACATTCGTGACTTCTATCTTGCGGTGAGCTATTTAGGGGCTGGTATTTTATGGAGACCCGTCCTCACCATGAAATTCTTACAGAACTCGTAGGAAAGCAGTCCCTTGCCCGAACTTCGTTGAAACAGGATCGCCGCAAACAAAGTGGACTACAGTTTGGTGCAACATAAGTCCTCCCATTTTGCCGATGTGCGTAGCGTCCTCTTGGTATAAAGTAGTAAATAATTTGATTCCAACGAACGAGTGACGTTTCCGTATTGGGCTTAGCGACACGGATTTTTATAGTCGTTGTTCGTCTACGTCGCTCTGCTTGTGGAGTTCATATGGCAAATTGGTCTTGGATTAGGGCGCAATTGGCCTTCTTTATTCGATCTTCTGAGACTTTATACACTACGGACATCATATTGCATCCAGATTCTTCCTTCTTTCCACGGTCGGAAAACTATACCGTAATGTGGTTGCTGGGACACTTCGTTCATTATGTTGTAGAAGGAGAAGGGGAAGACCACATGGAACTTCATGCAGTACATTAACACGGCCCATTGGACTTGCTTGCGAATGCCTCGACATTGAGACCTCTTCGCCAAGATGTTGAATCTTGTTTTCTGTCGGGAAGGTGTTGATAATTTCATTGAATGATGCTATGTGTTTTCTTTGTTATGTATGTTTCCCATCTAATTTGCTTCAGCTTGTTCTCTCCTAGTTTACCTGCTCGTTTTGTTTTGCGTTTTCACTCGCTCCAGTTCTATTGTAAAACGTGTATAGGTGAAGTATATATACACATGAGCGTAGTGCAGTCCTTGAAATAAGCTTGGAATTTTTCTTAGTTTGCTGTTTTTAATATTATCTGATCTCGTTGCCTTTCTGTTTTAGATTTTAAAATAAAAAACTTAAATTTATATAAAAAACTATATAAAAATCGTTTATACATATCATGAGAACTTGGTGGTGGTTTTTCGGTTATGTTATCGTTTTTTTCCTTTCTCCTTTTATTATTGTTTTGTTATCGTAATTAACTTTTTCTCTCATTTGCAGCTTATATTACATGATTTGACTATGGTCTACTGAAGTTTCATGACAGCTCCAAGTAATCGGAAAATCCGCATAGAGTCCGAGTCAGCCACAAATTTTCCTTGCTGTCATTCCATTACACAGCTAATGGTTGTCCGCATTCGCAGTTGCGAATAGATTTAATGTATTTCATAACGGCTGGAATCGCCGCAGCGCCTGTTCCTTTGGACATGCATCATATATCGCAATAACATAGGCCCTACAATATTGTATCGTAATAATAAAATCTCTTAAGCTTCTTGTTAATTGTTCACCGCTGATGTGGCTACTGAGGTACGTGGAGTGAGGGGGTGAGGGTTGGCCAGAAATTGATGTCCAGTGATGACTTCTGCTGGTTTGGAGCTATATCGAGTTCTTTATTATTACTGACACCACTGCGGCTTTGGCGTCCCAAACCTTGGTTTCATCATTGGTACGCGGTTTTGGCGTCCCAAACCTTGGTTTCATCATTGGTACACCGGCGAAGCTGTTGTGAGACGTTGCACGAATGCCCTATTTGTTTTGGCACTGTTTTTCGACGCAATTCACTGCATACATGTAAACATACACACTTAATACAATGAGGTAGAAACCCATGCCTGGAACCGGTATCCACCGAGGCGACAGAGCATCACATTTATGGAAGACAAGGCCTGTCTACGCAGCAGCTAGCTCCATCTTCTTCACTGGTGGTCATGGCAAAAAATCGTGATAACTGGATAACAAGCAACATTTCTAGACGTTTCACCTACGATCTGTCAGCATAAAAAGCGACGTTTGCAGCCGAAGGAGTCGCTCTGTAGCCTCGCTGGATGACGCTTCTAGCCGGCAGCGGTGGCCGAGCGGTTCTAGGCGCTTCAGTCGAGAACCACGCGACTGCTACTGTCGCAGGTTCGAATGCTGCCTCGCTCATGGATGTGTGTGATGTCCTTAGGTTAGTTAGGTTTAAGTAGTTCTAAGTTCTAGGGGACTGATGACCTCAGATGTTAAGTCCCATAGTGCTCAGAGCGACTGGAACTGTTGTGGACTGGCAAAACACCCAATCCACTAGGAGGAAGCCGAAAGACACGCGTTTAAGCTCACGCAGGCTAGCGTGAGATCTGGAACAGGTCAGGCAAATGAGACTACCAAAAATAGAACGTAGCTGCTGGAATACTTAACTTTAATCCATAATTGGCGAACATCGCTCTTGACGGTACATGTTTTACAGCATCAATAGTAACTGGTAATGGCGCCTTGCTAGGTCGTAGCAAATGACGTAGCTGAAGGCTATGCTAACTATCGTCTCGGCAAATGAGAGCGTAATTTGTCAGTGAACCATCGCTAGCAAAGTCGGCTCTACAACTGGGGCGAGTGCTAGGAAGTGTCTCTAGACCTGCCGTGTGGCGGCGCTCGGTCTGCAATCACTGACAGTGGCGACACGCGGGTCCGACGTATACTAACGGACCGCGGCCGATTTAAAGGCTACCACCTAGCAAATGTGGTGTCTGGCGGTGACACCACAGGAACCATTTTTGATTACGCTTCTGGACACTGTTTCCTGTTCACCACTTGTTCCGCAAGACACCTTCTACAAAGCCTCGAAGATTGTCGCAACACTTCTGGGACACCCTGTATGTACAATTTGTAACTTTAATACCAATAACATAATCCCTCTTACTGAGTAGGTTATCACGCAGTTTAATTTTTTCAAGTTCGGCCATGAATTCTACGAAACACTGAAAAATGAAATTTTTTTTGCCACTGGGAGCAACTGGATAGGCAACCAGTAACTGGGACAGGGTCGGTTTCACCAATTAATCAGTACACATAAGCTATGGAGGGGCAGATGCAGACGTAACCAAGGGTAAACCTGGAACGGCAGAGTTACCATGGGCAAAACGTAAGTCTTGTACAGGAAAATGCCAAAAGAGATCATTAGTCTGTAACACAAGGTCTGATGGCAGAGTTAGGAGTTAGCACTGAAGGGCAGCCCACGTAAAATGTAGGTCATTAACAATTATCTGGTAACTGGCGTAGTGATGAGCTGTAGCGGGCATTCATGGCAAACACAGCATTTGCTGCACACTTCTTATCACTGTCAATATTGAGTGGACTACCTGACCCATTGTAGAGTCAGGGCATTCTAAACAAAATACCGAAGAGCTGGTAGTGACGTAGAGGTAGACGCAGTTTGGAATATTTTGGAGAAAATTTCCAATTTCAGCGTTTGTCTTACAATCAAGCGTAACTTTCCAAAAAACCCTGTATTGTTAGACCCAGACAAATACGGAATGTAATTTATTTTTTCTTTAGACTGTTTTGTTGTGGCCCGACACGCTTCCTCTCCTGTACAAATCTTTCACCTCAGAGCAGCACTTGCACCAACGTGCTGAGTAATTTCTTGTATATGTTCCATTCTTTAAATTCTCCTACACTTTTTACCGTCTACAGCCCTTTCAAGTAACATGAAAATTATTCCTTGATTTCTTAATTTCTCGTATATGTCCTAACATCCTGTCCCCTTTGCTTGTCTTCTCACTCTGGTTTCCTATATCATGCACCAACTATGATCAAGCTACCCTCAACTTCACGTTTAGTTGGAGAATCGCATTGGTTCATTAGGCCTGGTTATGTTGGAGATGGTTTTCACATGCCTTCCTCTGACCTTTGAGCTAACATCACTAGCCAGTTACTGACGTACAAATGGCTCTGAGTACTATTGGACTCAACTGCTGAGGTCATTAGTCCCCTTGAACTTAGAACTAGTTAAACCTAACTAACCTAAGGACATCACAAACATCCATGCCCGAGGTAGGGTTCGAACCTGCGACCGTAGCGGTCTTGCGGTTCCAGACTGCAGCGCCTTTAACCGCACGGCCACTTCGGCCGGCTACTGATGTACACTCCCGGCCACGATTCATATATGCAAATCATTCCCAAAGGGAGAAGAAAGCGTAAAGTGACAAAATTACAAAATCAACTGAGGAATTTTCCTCGATCATTTGGCTTTTGCAGTTAGACACCGAGAATTTGTAATATAAGACTGGAAATCTACCTGCCGCTGATCAGTATTCCAATGAATAATGGCCCGACATGAGAATATTCATATCAGCAAGCCAGATTGCTTCAAAGAACTAGTATACCCTATTTTCCTTTAATGAGTCTAAAATACTATATAATGACTGAATTTAATTATTTTCTGTCTTACCTCACAATGCGAGTGACTGATGTTGTTCAAGTTCAGTTTGAAGATGCGATCCCTGGAACAAAAATATGTGGTGTAAGTAATGTGTTATGCACAATACTGTGGACTGCAGGATAGAATATTATAGAATATGGAACATTTGTTAGACATTTCAGTTTCTCACATAACAAAGTAATCGCAACATGGCCATAATGAAGGGTAAAGGGATCCACTATTTTGCAGCTGTGGAATTCGTATTAGTGCCTGATCGAAAGGCATTGTGCTTTACATGATTATTAGCCCCGATTATTTATCATCGTCATCAGACCAGTATGTAAGAAAAAAAGGTGTGTATAACTGTGCATAGGTGCAGCGTACATTGATAAGGAAAATATCAGTAATAACATCTACGTATAAAGTGGGAACATGCGACCTCGCCGCTAAGGACATGGTTTTCCGCTACTAGAGGCACGGAACCGCAATAGTGGTCAGAACCAACTCACCCACAATCGTAACAAATAAGTCAGGAGGCTTGGTATACAAGTGTAAATTTTATTCCAGCAATAAATCTCGACTTCATATTTCTTCAACAAGTTTAACGCGGCATACCGGGTTGAGAAGAATAACCTAAAGAAGATAGTTGTTTCATCCGTAGGACAACCATGTCCATCAGTCACTATACGCAAAATTACAGGCATGAAACTTCTCCTATTGCTAGTCACTAAATCAAATGCGGATTTCACGACTCTCATACTAATCGATATCCCACTTCACGTCCAACCAACACGGGATGCCTGCATGACAGGGCGTATATTCACCAGGAAAACCTACGTCGTCTGTGTTGTCAAAACAAATACCAACCGGCGGCCACATCACAACACAACACCAGGTCTCCATTAAAGGCCGCCAGGGACCGCTACCCGTCCGCGGAGCCTGCAGAACAGCTTCACCAGAGCTCGCAGCTAGCCAGGAACTACGTGTACTTTGATACGACAGGCACGTGATCGCAAATGGTTCCGGCAGATACATCCGCCAAAGAGCTTTATAAGGCGGCCCACTGCCGGCAAAAGACAGTTCGACGCACATCTTGCAAGTAGTTAGAGCTGCCACGCCGGCAGCCATGGCTAGAATTCTCTTCTAGCTGGCCGATTTCTTGTAGCTGGACTTGGTATAGTGGACGAATCTCTTGACTTTGTAGAACTGTGTATTGTGTTCGCTCCCCGAGAAGAGTCAGGTCTTTTATATTATTATTATTATTATTTGTTATTTCACATATGTATCGATCCTCATTTGGGATGGAGTCTTGTTCTTTTGGAGATTGAATTACTGTATCGTTTTGGCGTCGAATAAATTGTTTTCGGACTTGTGGTTTTCGTATTTCTATTCTGATAGCACAGATACTTCTGAAGCCATATTCAAAGATAATGGCGAAGCTATTCCACAATGTTCAGTATTGATCAGATGAAAATCCGTACCGGTTACGCTATCAGGACGATAGGCACGCGAGTAGAGGGCACTCACCCCTGACAGTTTTATATGTCCTTTTTTTGCGAACAACAATATAGTGACCAGTACTCTGAATTTCCCCAACATGGGCTGACAGATTTGCTGCAAAGTGTAGCTCTCACGACATGTTTGTCTCCAGTGGTCACGGTGGTTTCAGTGAGATGGTGTTCAGCAGATTTTTACTTCACACTGTGAAGTTATTATTTTTCTTGGTAAATGTATTAGCAAAGGAAGGATAGTGACTTAACCACTACGGTCGCCATATTTAATTTCGCTTGATTACTTTTCTGAGAGAGCATAGAAGAAATTGTTTGCCAACAGCGTCCTACAACGCAAAATAGTAAACGAATTCTCGGAGCATACCGGCTATCCCAGAAACAGTGATTCTTCGACTTATTCAAAGTGCAACGATTGTGCCTAAAACAAGATACAAGGCATTTAGGACAGTAATATCATAAGCTGAAAACAGAACGACATTACATTGCCTTATAATTTGTTATAAATTTCAAAACTGCTTTCAGGTACTCGGTTGCAATGAAGCTTACACGTAGTGAACATCTATTGTATGTTGCCAGATATGCCAAAAAGAAAAAAATTAACTTGTGAATATGAGTCACTTCACGAAAGGTGTCAAGTGCATGACAATTTAATTTAATTTAGTTTAATATGGTCATGACTACAGCAAATGCTGTAGTATCAGAAACGGTATCATACGTCCACATCTACATCTACATACATACTCCGCAATCCACCATACGGTGCGTGGCGGAGGGTACCTCGTACCACAACTAGCATCTTCTCTCCCCGTTCCACTCCCAAACAGAACGAGGGAAAAATGACTGCCTATATGCCTCTGTACGAGCCCTAATCTCTCTTATCTTTGTGGTCTTTCAACTAAATGTAAGTTGGCGGCAGTAAAATTGTACTGCAGTCAGCCGCAAATGCTGGTTCTCTAAATTTACTCAGTAGCGATTCACGAAAAGAACGCCTCCTTTCCGCTAGGGACTCTCACCGGAGTTCCTGAAGCATTTCCGTAACACTCGCGTGATGATCAAACCTACCAGTAACAAATCTAGCAGCCCGCCTCTGAATTTCTTCTATGTCCTCCCTCAATCCGACCTGATAGGGATCTCAAACGCTCAAGCAGTACTCAAGAATAGGTCGTATTAGTGTTCTATATGCGGTCTCCTTTACTGATGAACCACATCTTCCCAAAATTCTACCAAGAACCGAAGACTACTATCCACCTTCCCCACAACTGTCATTACATGCTTGTCCCACTTCATATCGCTCTGCAAAGTTACGCCCAAACATTTAATCGACGTGACTGTGTCAAGAGCTACACTACTAATGGAGTATTGAAACATTACAGGATTCTTTTTCCTATTCATCTGCATTAATTTACATTTATCTATATTTAGAGTTAGCTGCCATTCTTTACACCAATCACAAATCCTGTCCAAGTCATCTTGTATCCTCCTACAGTCACTCAACGACGACACCTTCCCGTACACCACAGCATCATCAGCAAACAGCCGCACATTGCTATCCACCCTATCCAAAAGATCATTTATGAAGATAGAAAACAACAGCGGACCTACCACACATCCCTGAGGCACTCAAGATGATACCCTCACCTCCGATGAACACTCACCATCGAGGACAACGTACTGGGTTCTGTTACTTAAGAAGTCTTCGAGCCACTCACATACTTGGGAACCAATCCCATATGCTCGTATCTTAGTTAGGAGTCTGCTGTGGGGCACCGAGTCAAACGCTTTCCGGAAGTCAAGGAATATAGCATCCGTCTGATACCCTTCATCCATGGTTCGCAAGATATCATGTGAAAAAAGGGCGAGTTGCGCTTCGCAGGAGCGATAGTTTCTACAGCCTTGCTGATGCATGGACAGCAACTTCTCTGTCTCAAGGAAATTCATTATATTCGAACTAAGAATGTGTTCGAGAATCCTGCAACGAACTGATGTTAAGGATATTAGTCTGTAATTTTGAGGATCCGTCATTCTACCCTTCTCATATACAGGGGTCACCTGCGCTTTTTTCCAGTCGCTCGGGACTTTATGTTGGGCAAGAGATTCGCGATAAATGCTAGCTAAGTAAGGAGCCAATGTAGTAGGGTACTCTCTGTAAAACCGAACTGGATTCCTATCAGGACCTGTCGATTTATTTATTTTCAATAATAATATACATTGTCACCGTATCGCAGAGAATAAAGCACTGGATAGTGAACTTTTAATAATAATACACATTGTCACCGTATCGCAGAGAGTAAAGCACTGGATATTTAACTTTTCTCCCTTTCTGACAATAGTAACAATGGACGAAGAGAAAAAAATGGTTCAAATGGCTGTGAGCACTATGGGACTTAACATCTGAGGTCATCAGTCCTCTAGAACTTAGGACTACGCAAACCTAACGAACCTAAGGACATCACAACATCCATGCCCGAGGCAGGATTCGAACCTACGATCGTAACAGCAGCGCGGTTCAGGACTAAAGCGCCTAGAACTGCTTGGCCACAGCGGCCGGCTGTATGGAGGAAGATCTGAGCACCCCACACCAAGTATTGTAGGAAAGATTTATTCTTATAACACATTAGTTAGGATTAGTTTTCCCCATTATTCAAGACCGAACGAAGAAACGCTTTTCATTGACCAAGTGAGATGATGCAGTGGTAACATAGCGAACCCGCACTTGAGGAAACAGTGGTTTCAATCCCGGTCTGCTCCCACAGATTTAGGTTTTTGCCGTGCTTTCCTCAGATAAATGCCTGCATGACACATTTGAAAGGGCAGAAATTTCTTGCCTGCCTCTCCCCCATCCAGGCTCATGTTCTGTCTCCACTAACAAAGTCTTGTTTTCACTTTCTCATTTGAGCTGAATAAGCCAACTATTTTATTATGTACCGATAACTCGTTTCTGAACTAAGTTAATTTTCGTAAAACAAACATCTCATATACAAGGTCAACATTTTTTCCTCGTGAAGACACCAGTCTTTTATGCTGTCCTCTGCAGATGCACTTATGAGCCAAACTGTCTACAAAAAACAAATAGGCCATGCAATGAAAACAATGCCTAGTTCTCTGCACTTCTCACTCCTACCTAAATAGCAAATTATTTTCAGAAGCACTCTGTAAAAAATCCGCAGTGGAATGCTGTAACCGACAAATCAGTATAATAAAAAATGAAATATTTAATGTCACTTTTCCTGTTCGGCCTGGTAAAATGTTCCTGGTTTTCTTATATGACAAGCTGCGTGTTAACACGAGGTAAGAACTGAAGAAACTGCAAAAAGGAGGGAATTTTGGGAGATGGGACCTGGATAAACTGAAAGAACCAGAGGTTGTACAGAGTTTCAGGGAGACCATAGGAGAACAATTCACAGGAATGGGGGAAGAAATACAGTAGAAGAAGAATGGGTAGCTTTGAGGGATGAAATAGTGAAGGTAGCAGAGGATCAAATAGGTAAAAAGATGAGGGCTAGTAGAAATCCATGGGTAACAGAAGAGATACTGAATTTAATTGTTGAAAGGAGAAAATTCAAATATGCAGTAAATGAAACAGGCAAAAAGGAATACAAACGTCTCAAAAATGAGATCGACAGAAAGTGCAAAATGGCTAAGTAGGGATGGCTAGAGGACAAATGTAAGTATGTAGAGGCTTATCTCACTACGGGTAAGATAGATACTGCCTACAGGAAAATTAAAGAGACCTTTGGAGAAAAGAGAACCACTTGTATGAATATCAAGATCTCAGATGGAAACCCAGTTCTAAGCAAAGAAGGGAAAGCAGAAAGGTGAAAGGAGTATATAGAGGGTCTATACAAGGGCGATGTAATTGAGGACAATATTATGGAAATGGAAGAGGATGCAGATGAAGATGAAATGGGAGATATTATACTGCGTGAAGAGTTTGACAGAGCACTGAAAGACCTGAGTCGAAACAAGGCCCCCGGAGTAGACAACATTCCAGTAGAACTACTGACAGCCTTGGGAGAGCCAGTCCTGACCAAACTCTACCGTCTGGTGAGCAAGATGTATGAGACAGGCGAAATACCCTCAGACTTCAAGAAGAATATAATAATTCCAATCCCAAAGAAAGCAGGTGTTGACAGATGTGAAAATTACCGAACTATCAGTTTAATAAGTCACAGCTGCAAAGTACTAAAGCAAATTATTTACAGACGAATGGAAAAACTGGTAGAAGCCGAACTCGGGGAAGATCAGTTTGGATTACGTAGAAATGTTGGAACGCTTGAGGCAATACTGACCCTAAGACTTATCTAAGAAGAAAGATTAACGAAAGGCAAACCTACGTTTCTAGCATTTGTAGACTTAGAGAAAGCTGTTGACAATTTTGATTGGAATACTCTCTTTCAAATTCTGAAGGTGGCAGGGGTAAAATACAGGGAGCGAAAGGCTATTTACAATTTGTACAGAAAGTAGATGGCAGTCATAAGAGTCGTGGGGTATGAAAGGGAAGCAGTGGTTGGGAAGGGAGTGAGACAGGTTGTAGCCTATCCTCGATGTTATTGAATCTGTATATTGTGCAAGCAATAAAGGAAACAAAAGAAACGTTCGGAGTAGGTATTAAACTCCATCGAGAAGAAATAAAAACTTTGAGGTTCGCCGATGACATTGTAATTCTGTCAGAGACAGCAAGGGACTTGGAAGAGCAGTTGAACGGAATGGACAGTGTCTTGAAAGGAGGGTATAAGATGAACATCAACAAAAGCAAAACGAGGATAATGGAATGTAGTCGAATTAAGTCGGGTGATGCTGAGGGAATGAGATTAGGAAATGAGACACTTAAAGTAGTAAAGGAGTTTTGCTATTTGGGGAACAAAATAACTGATAATGGTCGAAGTAGAGAGGATATAAATTGTAGAAAGGCAATGGCAAGGAAAGCGTTTCTGAAGAAGAAAAATTTGTTAACACCGAGTGTAGAGTTAAATGTCAGGAAGTCGTTTCTTAAAGTATTTGTATGGAGTGTAGCCATATATGGAAGTGAAACGTGGACGATAAATAGTTTAGACAAGAAGAGAATAGAAGCTTTCGAAGATTGGTGCTACAGAAGAATGCTGAAGATTAGATGGGTAGATCACATAACTAATGAAGAGGAATTGAATAGAATTGGGGAGAAGAGGAGCTTGTGGCACAATTTAACTAGAAGAAGGGATCGGTTGGTAGGACATGTTCTGAGACATCGAGGGATCACCGGTTTAGTATTGGAGGACAGCGTGGAGGGTAAAAATCGTAGAGGGAGACCAAGAGATGAATCCACTAAGCAGATTCAGAAGTATGTAGGCCGCAGTAGGTACTGGAAGATGAAGAAGCTTGCACAGGATAGGGTAGCATGGAGAGCTGCATCAAAACCAGTCTCAGGACTGAAGACCACAACAACAACAAGAACTTTCAGTCTGTCACTATCGTTATAACTTACACTCTACTAAGTTCATAATCGGTTTATCAAACTTCCAGACAGCTACGCAGTAAATAAACTTTCTCCTTCATCATGACTCATTTTATGAGAGATATCAATTACGATCACGTATTGGCTGAGAATTTTGCAGCCAGTTTGTTTATTTAATTTATTTCTTTACTTGCAAGGTTCTGTGGGAACGTGTGAGTCACGAATACGTAGTCATGGAACAAAACACAGTTTTCAGAAAGGTTTTTAGGAACTTTTGTAAACCAAATAATAAAGAAAATTAAAAAAAGATTATGACAGAGTATACGAATACATAATGCATTACAAACAGAATTTCATGTCTATTGCGGACAGCCGTATGCCACAAACAAATCTCAAAACTTGTATTTGAATACTTGTGGATTATAGATCAATTTCTCCATTTCTTTTGGAAACCTGTCGAAAGCGAAACTACTGAATAGTGGACGTCTGTCTGTACAATACTTAAAGAAACCTTATCCAAGAGCATATCGTTATTCAGTCTAGTAGTTACTGAATAAAGTTGTAGTTTCTTCTGAATGAGCCAATATTATCAGCAACAAATCCTATTATATTATAATATAAAGATCGAAAAGTACTTCAACGATGTGCTTCAAATTGTTAATTCTCGAATGAATGTTGGGTTGTATATATATATATATATATATATATATATATATATTTATATATATATATATATATATATATATATATATATATATATATATACATATATATATATATATAAGGGGAACCGTCGATATCAAAAATCCCGAAAGTATTTGACCAATTGCTCAAGACTCTAATAAACCTTTGGCCCGAAATAGGATACCTATTTCCTTTATTTTAAAAAAAAAAAAATACCCCCAAACACAGGTTTGCTGTTAAAACTGACTGCGAGAAACTAGATGCTATGAAAATCTAACGATTAGACAAACTGTTTATCATTTATCTAGTCTTTCCCCATCTACATAATTTTAGACAGAAGTTCTGTACACAACCCTGTTATATTTTTTCTTCTTCGCCTTCATTCTTACAGAAAACAGGAAATTTGTTCCTTATGGCTTATGGACGTATGATTAGAATGTGTTCCTTATGGCTTATGGACGTATGATTAGAATGCTTATATAGAATCCGAATCACCTGAAACTTTGTAATCCGACCCATTCACATATCTGAACCATTTGATCCACTGTCGTTGAAGGTGCTATCCACACAGAACCAGCAGCTGAAGAGTCCTGTCTCGTACTCTATATACCCTTGACCCTAATAGATTTACACTTTCATTTTAAGCGACTTCAGTTCACAATCAAAGTTTTGTTTTAAATAACAATAACCAAGGCTGAAGCTCAGACAGAGGCGGGAAGGGGAGGTGGGCAGAGCCGGAAAGGTGAGAGAAAGGACATAGGAAGGTTGAAGGAGAAGACAGAGAGAGAGAGAGAGAGAGAGAGAGGGGGGGGGGGGGGGTAGGAGGAGGACGAGATGGACAGACAATAAGGGGGAACGAGATTAGGATCTATATCTAGCACCCATACATATGTAGCGACTGGAAGGACTGCCTAGTTCGCTAGTGGAACACATGTGCAGAGAAGGTCGAGTCAGAATTGCTAGACAGCTGAACGATTGTCTGCATAAAGTCCGCGAACTGACGTGGTAGATGTGTCTGCCTTTCTATCGAACTTATTTTTGTGAATGCACAGAATGGCTACAAAATATAACACCATGCGAGACAGTATAGCGACAGTACACAAAGTAAACAATCCCTCGCAAAATGGTGTCGGAGGCAGTGGAGAGTATTCTTGTAGTGAAGACGGCAGCATTCAGTTTCTCCACAATATCTTGGACACGCAAACTTCTAAGAAAGCGTTCGGCTTACTGTCAGTCCCAAGAATTTAAAATGGTCGACTTCACTGACTACTTTTACGAGAGGTACGTGTTATAAACTGTACTTACTGCGTTCCGTTCCAGTTAAGTGTTAATCGGGTTCTCTGAAATGAGCATGCTGATGTTACTGACTACCCAATTAGCTAAACCATTTTTATTACGTTCCGCGTCCGTGACAGTAACATTTGTGTCATCCACAAAGAGAAAAGTTTTGAGTATATGTCATTTTTCAGTGGCAGATTACTGAATTGCACTGTCGAGGGCACGTTAATGTGACCCCTTGTCAAAAGCCAAACTAAACACGTTTTGCAGCTTGGACCTCTGTGAGATGTGCAGGAAGGGAATCAGTAAGGTTATGGAAGGCGCCGACACGGATGTGGAGCCATGCTGAGTCCAGGGCCGCGGTCAGCTGCGCTAGGTTTTCTCAGTTCAGGAGGTTTCTCAGTTCAGGATACATGTCGCGAACAGCCCGATCGAGTTAGTCCCATATATTCACGATTGTGTTTTAAATACGACGAGTTTGCCGGCCAGGACAGTAAGGTAAACTCATCCTGTTGCATCTTCGAAGGACGCACGTACAACACGAGCTGCGTGAACGTTGCATTGTCCTGCTGCAGATGCCACGTGCCGAGAAAAGTCAGAATACATGTAGGGGTGGACATGGTCCTCCAGGACAGAAGCGTACTTATATTGATACATTGTACCTTCCATAATGACGAGGTCACCCCGTGGAATACCACAAACACATTCCCTAGACCATAGTGCTGTTGCAGGGTAATGGTTTTCCAGACATTCGCGCCGTTCACGACAACAGCGATCTGTCGGACAGAGCATAAAACGTGATTCATCTGAAGCGACCACGTGTCGCCACGTCCAGCTGCGTTACTGGCGTGCCGATTCCGGCTTTCTTCCGCAATGAACAGCAGTCAGCATCGATGCGTGATCCAGGTGCCTGCTGCGGAGTCCCATACGCAGCAGCGATCGCTGAACGGTCGTCGAGGAGACAGTGTCACGAGCCCCTTGGTTCATCTGGGCGGTCAGGGTCGGTCTAATGACCAACAGGTCGGTCTATTGGCCCACATATAGATTCGCAGCCGTCGTTCACACCTGTCATCTGTGGCATGTGGTACACCACAGTTGCCTCTGCGCCGATGTTGGGTAGGATATTTTACCATGCACGTATAGTTTAACCACGGCGGCAAGTGTACAGTGTAGAAAATTCTTCGTTTCGAAAATGCTTCCACCCTTAGCATAAAAGGCAATGATCATGTACTTGTAGACGTCAAATACGTCGCTCAGTTTCCACATTACAACAAAAACTGCACAGTTCTCCGCGTCTCCCCGTTATGCTTTATGTACCCTCCACTGCTAGTTCTGCCACCTTCCATCTGTGAGTGGTTACTGCACGTTGACGTCGAGCATAGGCGGTGGTCAGATTAATGTGATTGGACAACGTATAAAAGCAATTGGCCCAGTAGAGAACCTTCCATCAGCTCCCTCCCCCCCCCCCCCCCCCTCTTCCCGCTCTCCCTACCCCTCCTCACACTCCATTCCCCCAACATCACATGGCCCCAATAAGTTTTAAACCTCTTCCCTGTTTACTGAAACTGGAGAACAACGTTATACTAGTATTTTCAGACACGAAGTGCATCATTGATGATGTATTTGATCTCGCAATTTTCCAACTTATGCAAAAGTGTTGCCGGGTCCACACAGACAAATGCTTTCGTAAATCAAAGAAAATACCCACTGTCCTAAACTATCGTTTAGATCTGCTTGTACCTCGTATATAAAACAACAAAATCTATTCTCCTGCATCGAAACTAATAAGTGGTGCTTTGATCTTCATAATCGTACTTGAAATATCATCATAGCCACAGGAGTCATTACTCTTTAACGATTTAATAATTACTTTATTTACATCTTCGCTTGTTTCCCATAACTGCATGTGATATACACTGAACCACCAAAGAAACTGATATAGGCACGCGTATTTAAATACAGAGATATGTAAATAGGCAGATAGTGTCGGAAGTTCCATGCGGCTTTTCGCGGATGATGCTGTAGTACACAGAGAAGTTGCAGCTTAAGAAAATTGTAGCGAAATGCAGGAAGATCTGCAGCGGATAGGCACTTGGTGCAGGGAGTGGAAACTGACCCTTAACATAGACAAATGTAATGTATTGCGAATACATAGAAAGAAGGATCCTTTATTGTATGATTATATGATAGCGGAACAAACACTGGTAGCAGTTACTTCTGTAAAATATCTGGGAGTATGCGTGCGGAACGATTTGCAGTGGAATGATCATATAAAATTAATTGTTGGTGAGGCGGGTACCAGGTTGAGATTCATTGGGAGAGTCCTTAGAAAATGTAGTCAATCAAGAAAGGAGGTGGCTTACAAAACACTCGTTCGACCTATACTTGAGTATTGCTCATCAGTGTGGGATCCGTACGAGATCGTGTTGATGGAGGAGATAGAGAAGATCCAAAGAAGAGCGGCGCGTTTCGTCACAGGGTTATTTGGTAAGCGTGATAGCGTTACTGAGATGTTTAGCATACTCAAGTGGCAGACTCTGCAAGAGAGGCGCTCTGCATCGCGGTGTAGCTTGCTCGCCAGGTTTCGAGAGGGTGCGTTTCTGGATGAGGTATCGAATATATTGCTTCCCCCTACTTATACCTCCCGAGGAGATCACGAATGTAAAATTAGAGAGATTCGAGCGCCCACGGAGGCTTTCAGACAGTCGTTCTTCCCGCGAACCATACGCGACTGGAACAGAGAAGGGAGGTAATGACAGTGGCACGTAAAGTGCCCTCCGCCACACACCGTTGGGTAGCTTGCGGAGTATAAATGTAGATGTAGATGTAGATAATGTTATAAAACAACAAGTTGCTGGAGCAGCTGTTAGATCGGTTACTGCTGCTACAATGGCAGGTTATCAATATTTAAGAGTGTGAACGTGGTGTTATGGTCGGCGGCGCCCGAGCGATCTGAAACAGCATCACCGAGGTAGCGATGAAGAAGGGACTTTAGCGGGTGGCCATTTTACGAGTGGACTGTGAATAGCAGTAATCCGGTAAAACATCAAATCGCTACGACCGGAACTAGATCCTGCACAAACGGGACCAACGACGACGGAAGAGAATCGTTCAACGTGTCAGAAGTGCAAACATGTCGCACATCGCTGCAGATTTCAATGCTGGGTCATCAACATGTGTATGCGTGCGAACAATACAATGAAACATCATTGATATGGGCTTTTGGAGCCGAGGGTTTACTCGTGTACTCTTGATGACTGCACGACACGAAGCTTTACGTGTCGCCTGGGCCCGTCAACACCAACATTGGACTGCTGATAACTGGAAACATGTTACCTAATCGGAGGAGTCTCGTTTCTCATTGTAACAGGTATGGAGTTAACCTAATGAATCCATGGACACTTCTTGTCAGCACTGGATTATTCAAACTGGTGGAGGCTGCGTAATGGTGTTGTGCTTGTGCAGTTGGAGTGATATGGGACCTCTGATACGTCTAGATACGACTCTGACAGGTGACACATACGTAAGCATCCTGTCTGATCATCTGCATCCATTCATGTCCATTGTGTATTCCGACGGACTTGGGCAATTCCAGCAGGACAATGCGACGTCCCACACGTGCAGAACTGCTACAGAGTGGCTCCAGGAACACTATCCTGAGTTTAAACACTTCCGCTGTCCACCAAACTCCCCAGACGTGAACACTGTTTAGCGTGTGTGGGATGCCTTGCAGAAGAGATCTCCACCCCCTCGTGCTGTTACTGATGTATGGACGCTCCTGCAGGATTCATGGTGTCAATTTCCTCTAGCACTACTTCAGCCATTACTCGAGTCCATGCCACACTGTGTAGCGGCACTGCAGCGTCCTCGCGGGGACCCTACACGATATTAGGCAGGTGTACCAGTTTCTTTGGTCCAGTGTAGTTATCTCGAAGCACAAGCTTTCAAGAGTTAAACATATTTACATCTACCAATGAGATTTTGATTTTAGTTGCCGGCCATTGACAAGAAGTGACTACTAAATATTTTGCGCAAATCTAGTTGATATCAAACAGTTTCCCTTCCGCGCAAGAGGTGTAGTATAGTGAGTACTCACAATTTAGCCAATGCCTCTTTCACAGTACTAGCCACAGTATTAAATTTTCGTAAGAGCCTTCCATTTTCTTGGAGTAACACGTTTTTTTAGCGTGTTTGATGGCATTCCTCCGCACTTCCTAGCATTGTCTGTAGTGAAATTCTGTTACATGGCTTTAACTACCCTTCCTGCTATGACGGAGTTACCCTTTCCTCCTGCATGATTTTCTAATGTCTTTAATTGTTAAAATCAGGTACATATTAGTACTGGATGACTGCGTGAAATTTTGTTACCGAGAAATACCAATCGAAGAACCTTGTAAAGGTTCGAGCTGTGTACATTACAACTTCTTTCCCTGTTTCCCCTTCCAGACTGGATTTAACTGCCTGCTCAGCAAGTGGACTCATTTCTCTAAATCTATTGTTCGCTACTTTGGGATATCTCCTTGCCTAGTTTCCTTTCAGTATTTATCATCAATGATAAAATCCACTACAGCTGCAAAAATTATTTATTTCTAAAACTAGTGCACCACCCGGTTTCACTGTGCCCCATCATCAGTCGCATCTGCAAAATTATAAATCAATAATAACACGCATGCACAACGTAGCGTAAGAGAAGCTAAACAGAACCAACTGCAGTTCTTAGAAAAATCCGATATACGTACATTAAAATGTCAGGCCGTAGAGGACGCATAACTGAGAATAAAATATGTGAAAGTAGTGCATCCCTGGACATGACATAAAACAGGATATGTTCTTTAACCATAGGGCTGCCACAAACCCTCTCGCATAGGAGGACCTGCTTACGAGGACAAACGCTGTTAATTAAAAGAGCAGAAATACCGTCAAATATAAAGTTTACCGTCCCTACGTCTCAAATTCCCGTTACAAAACTTACAACGGTCTGCGCTCAAGGGCGCGCCACACGTCCATCCACATGAAAATGGATAAGCCGTCAAGCCGTCTATCACTATAGCTCCCTGTGCATCGTGTTCTGATACACCATTAGTAATTTCTCTCACATAGTGCCGTTTGACCGGTGAAAGACCTATGAAAATGTTATCTGTCATTGTGCTGGTGTGCCTCTGAACTCTAGCTGGGAAGTACACTGCCTGTACCAGGTAGTAAGACTGAAGTAAATCCATCACAGTTCTTTCTCAGGAGAATGAACCAGAAATACTGAAATACGAACCCAGACTATCATCTGGAGGGGGCAACCCTGCAGCCTCAGTTGCGACGGGGGGGGGGGGGGGTCAGTAGAGACACGTAATGAAATATTGTTTCCTCGAAAATTCTATCTCCCACACAAAATATTTAAGAAGAGATTTTGCTGTTAGATAGCCAAAACATCTGGTCTTTACAATGATTTGGTAAGTCAACTCTTCTGAATGAAACATTAAATTTGGCATAAATCGGGTCTTATCTCTTCTACAACGAGCTTTTTTGCACAGAAATCAGATAAATCTGATAGTACTTACTCTTCCAAAGGAAGCCTTAGTACTTCTTTACTACGTAAACGATGCTCTGAGATTGAAAGGGCGTCAGTATCAAGATATATTAGCAGTTCTTCTACTTTATCTTTAATTCCCGTAATATTTTGCTGAAATAGCTTACAGCGACTCCTGACTAGCTTTCCCCGTTTATTGAACTAACTTGCAGCGTTTAAGGAACCTTGCTCAAGCAGGCATACGCCCTACCTACCCACTTACTAAAACTTCTGTAGCCGTCCTACACATTATGAAACGAATTTTGGCTGGAGCGAGTCCAGGCATACTTCCTCTACTGTCACTTATAAGCCTCACCAATTATTCCTTCCCAGTTCTTCTCAGCTTTATACTGTGTGTAGTATAGCTCGACATACGGATAATCCCAGCTGTGAAATGCGTGCCTTGACAGCAGTTATTAGGGCGCTCTGGAATTCAATCTTAAACGGCCGAACAGATCTGTGGAGATGAAGCAGAAATAGCCATATGCTGTTCCAAGTGACGCACTGTATCAAAATCCCAGCCCCCAGCAAGACCATTTCCATCCACTCTTAAACTAAACTCCTAAGTCTTTTTTTTTTCACGTTAGTCAGCCCTACGGTTGGTTTTAAAAACTTGGTAACTTGGTACTCTTTAGCCAATGTCTCCTACAGCTGCGGGTGTACTCTGCTGCAATGACTGCTAACTACGGGCACGTCTCCTTAACTTTCATATCTAACATAGGCTTTGTAACATCATTGTGCGTCGCGCGTATTTCGCCTGCTCCTACCACTACCGGTTTCACTGCTGGAATCATTTTCCAAAATTTTTGAGAAATTACTCTGTTCTTGAATAGACTCTCACCCGATTTACAATAACACCCTCATCAAATAACCTTTTTGAATTTCGGAAGAGTGGCTCCACTGCGAAAGCCATTTGCACGTTCACTCACCAAATTTTTCAAGCAATAGATAATAAAATAGCACCGGTTGGTATTTCCTGCAATCTATCTAAGGCATTTGACTTTGTGGATCACAGTATTATCCCAGATAAATTGAAGTTTTATGTCATTGATGGTGCAGCTAACCAACAGATGCCACATCTAACCAAAACAACGCAAAATTTGTACTTAGTTATTCAACCAGAATAGGCTGTACACATTATTCTGAGTGAGGATAAATCGTGTATGCGATTTTCCAAGCCCCAATCGTAATTCCACGATTGTTGTTCATATATGTAAAAGATCTTCCGTCTAATATACAACAAGCAGGATTAGTTCTTTTTGCAGACACTCGTATTGTGCTCAATCCAAGCATACAACAGAAACAGAAGAAATGGTAAACAGTGTTCTCCAAAGTGTCATTAACTGGTTTTATGTTAATGCTCTCACTCTGGATTTTAAAAAGAAACACATTTTCAGTTCTGCACATCTAGGGGTACTACACAAAAGATAAGTGTAAAACACAGCGAGAAAATAGTAAACAGGGAGGAAACTTCAATATTTTTAGGTATCCATATCGGTAAGAATTTTAACTGGTAATTACACGTTAAAACTTGGAGAAAGATAAATCAGTAAATTGACATATTTTGCACCTTTTCATTCAGTAACGCCATAGGGGATAACGTTATGTGTTAACAAACATTTTCCGGCCGGAGTGGCCGAGCGGTTCTAGGCGCTACAGTCTTGAACCTCGCGACCGCTATGGTCGCAGGTTCGAATCCTGCATCGGGCGTGGATGTGTGTGATGTCCTTAGGTTAGTTAGGTTTAAGTAGTTCTAAGTTCTAGGGGACTGATGACCTCAGAAGTTTAGTCCCATAATGCTCAGAGCCATTTGAACGATTTTTGAACTAATCTTTGAGAAAGGAAGTCTTCATAGCTCAAAAGCATGCCGCAAGAATAATATGTGGTGCTCACCAACTGTTATCTTATACACATCCGTTTAAGGAGTAGAGCATTCTGCTACTGTTTCCTCTTCTATTCAGTTCTTCATTACGTATGTTGTAAATAATCCACTGCAGTTCAAAAGGAACAGTGATGTACATAATTACAATACCAGAACAAAATTACATTCTGTACTCCACATTAAGGTTGTCTCCAGCATGAATGGGGCTGCACAATGCTTTATCTAAAATTTCTGATAACTTATCGGGGGATAAAAAAGTCTGACAGACAGCAAAGTAAAGTTTGAAAACGAACCGAATAAGTTTTTCCCTGACAACTCCTTCTATTCCGTAGAAGAATTTGTGTTAATAGTTGAAGGGTAGAAATTACTAACACTCATCTGTACGCAAAAAAAAATTAATGTTCAGCACGCAGCCATATTTAAGAATTAATTCGTGATGTAAATGTAAAATGACTCGTTCCACATCATTACGATTTATCGTGCAAAATGGGACATGAAACTAATTAACTACTGGAGGCTGCTGTACTCATGACTATGACAGCTGGCTATCCCTGTTCTTAACATTCAAAATGAAACTATCGCACCTCCTAATGCGGTTACTGTCAAACGCAAGTTTCCGTCTGTCCATCCTCTACTTCCGCAGCCTCTCCTGTTGTTGCCTAGCACCCTCCAACTGTGCTTGAAGGGCACCTATTCTCACTTTCTGCTCCACTATTAATTTATTCTTACTACGTGTCCTGCAGCTCTAGGTCTAGGCCTCCCTAGATTCCTCGCTGACTTCACCTGCAAAACACCACCCGGTGAAACCACTTGCTACGTAAATCATTATGTATCCAACTCAGAAACGTTCGACAATTCTCCCACTTCTGCTTCACGGTTCACTGTATCTTTAAATAAATACAATGATACAACAGGAAACTTGAGACACAGAAACAAATACGCTGTAAATACCAGCAAACTACCTCATCTCGCTAAAAACACGGAATATTGTAGCCTTCATCTGTTACAGGGCGACAAATGTAAACCACGTGAGCACTAGCTGCATGCCCCAGAAACCGCCAGTTTGTTCCACTGCCTGTGCGGTTGAGCATAACCATGTTCTACTTACGCAGAATCGGATACAAAAATAAATGCTTGAAAAACTTACCCAAAATACCACACTTAAAATAACGGGAGCTTTCTGAACAGCGATCAATAGATGATTAGTACAATTCCATAACAAGAACTACTGCTAGGTATCCGGTAGTCCATAGCTGTCATTCAATTCACAGGACGTTTTACAATGTAGCTGGGCAGATACGGGGGTAATTGAGATCTAGAAACTGTTTATTACAATATTTTGGTGAACGTGGCACGAAAATTTCTTTGTCGTCCATGAGCATCACTTCCTTAACCTTAAAATAATGTCCGTCGTTTTCAGTTTCTAGTGTACAGAGGCGCTACCAACGAATATTTTCTTATGCATAATCCTTGTGGACGAATTTCCTCACTCTGAACTCCGAATTATAGTTTAACAATAAAATCTCCTCACGTACAGACTTTATTTTGATACGTGAATAAAGAGAAGGGAATTAAAGACTGATGTCTCGTCGACAGCATGGTTAATAGCGACGCACCCCAAAATAGTCAAGGATGTTGCAGAAGTCAACAACAGATTTGGTTAAGAAATTTAAGAAAACAACGGAAAAATTAAAAACAGTGATGGACGGATATCTGGTAATGCTATATGGTTTTAAAAAATCTGGAATAATCATCAAATGCAGTTTTGCTAGAGATAAATTAGAACATCGTGTGACGAAGAACGGCTGCTTTGGCTACAGGTCTTCGTCAGTTAATCACCTACTCGTACATATAGCATACTGATGCAGTTATCCTAAAGACACAGTTTTACGAGTTATGTTCACAGACCTATTTGTAGAACTGAAATGTTTTACTCTTCTGCAGGTACTATGTTCCATAAATTTCAAATCTGAGCAGATTAGCAGTCGTCATCTGTACATAATTATATCAATTATAATTCCAACGCAAAAGGATATAAAACAGCGGATTTCTTTTCTAAGTAAAGCCGTTATTTTGTTTGCTTCGTTTAAATGAGATGGACTAACTATTGTATCCACTATTTCTGAAAGCTTCACACAGTCCTTGCCATTTATTTCATTTAGTACTTCTGAGAGCACTGCTCGTTAGTCTAACCATAAATTATTTTCAGAGTCACCTTTTTTTCAGATCTTCTCCTCCATTCACTTGACGCTTTGTTAACTCATTAACTTTTACGCAGCAAGATTCTACCCTTCTCTTCATCACACAATGGTGAGTTTTATATTTTATAAACCTCTTTCGTAGACTAAAGCCGTCAAAACCACTTTATTTGGCATCGACGTCTGTACGACCTAACTGGCTCTCATACTACCCATTTCATGTATTAACTACATGAGACTGCTCCCCTATTTATCAGAAGTAATTATGTTCTAAGCCATTTTTACGTTTCAGAATATACCGCTGTACTGTTCTTTGTCCACTTATGATTGTGCAGTGTTCTCCTTTGTCTTAAAGATTTCATTTATGATGTATCAGCTAATGAAATTAACACATTTCACGGAAATTTACAAACATTATCATAAACACTGAAACAAAATAATGTTTAGTTGCCAAATAAACGAATTAACTATACTGAAACATTATTTTCTTCTACATGGTGGACGTAGCCTTCCTTACAGTCGTTTGAGGCAGTAATCCTTCATGCCCCACTGTGGCGGTTTTGCGTATCATCAACGTGGTCAAATGCAATGAATATGGATGATACGATACTCTATGGTATTCTGCGGTTTGAATTCACTCTGTTATTTAGCAGTTGCATTGATTTGATTTTGTAAATGATACTGACAATATTATACACATGTATAATGCATTATTCATACTACAACTTCTCCCGGATAATTATTTTGTTCAAATTTCACAAGAATTCCACCTGACGTAGTGTAATAATGTTGACTGTAAGTTGTGTTCATATCACTAAAATTACAGACCGTACTTCAGAGCCTTTATAATTTTTGTCTTCCATGGATTTAATTATTCTAAGCAAATTGATCATGAAAAGGAACCACAGAATACCACCCGCACACAACACTGACGTATGCTACCAGAAATATTTTTCTCCGTGATTCGTGCGTAGTTTAATTTTGGCCTCATACATCAGCAATGAAACCTTGTTCAACAATAAATACCATCAGTACTGTTCTTAGAAAATGCAGTCTGATTCGATTAATTTTTTCTTTTATAAATAGAGTTCAGTACCAGCGGTGCACATTTATTTCTTACACATCGAAATATTGTTTGCAGTTTCAAGGAATTTTAATTTGCCGCTGAGACAAAAATTAAGATGGCGGCCAACAGAAGATAGAGGATTTCTTTTTTAATTAAGATTTTCATTTGCTCAAAAAATAATTAATCATTTAATTGATGCCACCAGAAAAATTTATTAATACTGTTTTGCAAATTAGTTTAACACAAACCCTTGATATTTCGACCAGAAGTACGGACGAAGTTGCTATATAATCGCAACTAACAATGGCTGCGCTTCTTGCAGCCATGATAAGACAATTAATACAAAATTTTAATTAAAAGAGGAAGCGATATTTCAATAATTAATCACAAACAGTTTTAGCGCATTTGGCTCTATTTGTTTTTTACCAGTAAATGAACATAAAAGTACAATAATTTTTCGTTAAACGTGTTTCATTCAACAGACCTCAAATCGATTCGCGTCTTGCGTCGGCGACGTACATCAGAAGAAGACGACAAAAGGGTACAAAACAAAAGAAAAGAGTGACACAGATTAGGAAAGAATGTGAGACACATATTGTCTCTGTTTTACATAATTATCATATTTTTAAGGAATAATTACATAACTGAATGAATATTATTGAGTTCCGTAATTTTCCACACGTTCATATTCCACCCGTAATAAAAAATATATATATCGTGGATGTTATACCACATCTAATATGTAGTTAAGCATCACGAGCCCAAACTCCTTTTCAGATGATGATTCACAGTATG
This sequence comes from Schistocerca serialis cubense, assembly GCF_023864345.2. Classification (NCBI taxonomy): domain Eukaryota; kingdom Metazoa; phylum Arthropoda; class Insecta; order Orthoptera; family Acrididae; genus Schistocerca; species Schistocerca serialis. Next base: position 547,649,995 of record NC_064644.1, read on the forward strand.
TTAACAATTCATTAAATTATGTGTATAAAATGGATCACAAATCATTACAGGTCTATGATACTTAACACATAGCTCTATCTGCTACGGTTCGCAAACATGTAGCCTATGTATTAATACTTGACAACCGCAATTTTTTAAGTATTTTGGATACGGAGTAATATAGATTTGAATGTGAGAAGCACATTTTTACAGGACCTGTAATTTCAAGCTTAGCATTCTTTTATTCTCCTATTTCAAAAGGATTCCTTTGCAATCGTGCTGATGGTCACTTCACTATGTACAAAGTACTTAGGGCACGGGTCCTAAGTCTTTTTAGGCTTTAGATATACTACACGCAGTTTAGTCCATTTAGACATCGATCGACTAAAAATTTCATAAGGGGGTAAGCTTATAAGAACACGCAGCCAAAAATTAACCATTTTAATTACACAGATTTCATAAAAGGCAGTTTTCTCTCCATCAAAATTTGTAGGCCGATTTCTCAATTTTCAGGATACTGTACTCGTGAAAATATTAAGATATATATCATGATAAATGTTGAAAAAAGTTTATTGAGATCCTGGCTTTGGATATTATTGGCAAGTTTATTATAATCTGGTGAATAATTTGTCAGCGCGAGCCTTAGACAGTCTGAAACATTAGTTTCAGGGGCTTTAGTTTTACATCTGGATTTGAGTATGTTCATCGACGACAACAGTGACTCACGTACGGCCAAACTTTGAAGAAACATTCCTCACACACAAATAAAGAAAAGATGTTATGTGGACATGTGTCTGGAAACGCTTAATTTCCATGTTAGAGCTCATTTTAGTTTCGTCAGTATGTACTGTACTTCCTCGATTCACCACCAGTTGGCCCAATTGAAGGAAGGTAATGTTGACTTCGATGCTTGTGTTGACATGCGACTCATTGCTCTGTGGACGTTTGGGCAGGCATTGTTGGTGATGTCTTGATTGGGCCCCATGTTCTTCCACCTACACTCAATGGAGCACGTTATCATGATTTCATACGGGATACTCTACCTGTGCTGCTGGAACATGTGCCTTTACAAGTACGACACAACATGTGGTTCATGCACGATGGAGCTCCTGCACATTTCAGTCGAAGTGTTCGTACGCTTCTCAACAACAGATTCGGTGACCGATGGATTGGTAGAGGCGGACCAATTCCATGGCCTCCACGCTCTCCTCACCTCAATCATCTTGACTTTCATTTATGGGGGCATTTGAAAGCTCTTGTCTACGCAACCCCAGTACCAAATGTAGAGACTCTTCGTGCTCGTATTGTGGACGGCTGTGACACAATACGCCATTCTCCAGAGCTGCATCAGCGCATCAGGGATTCCATGGGACGGAGGGTGGATGCATGTATCCTGGCTAACGGAGGACATTTTGAACATTTCCTGTAACAAAGTGTTTGAAGTCACGCTGGTACGTTCTGTTGCTGTGTGTTTGCATTCCATGATTAATGTGATTTGAAGAGCAGTAATAAAATGAGCTCTAACATGGAAAGTAAGCATTTCCGGACACATGTCCACATAACATATTTTCTTTCTTTGTGTGTGAGGAATGCCGTCCGAAGTGGCCGTGCGGTTAAAGGCGCTGCAGTCTGGAACCACAAGACCGCTACGGTCGCAGGTTCGAATCCTGCCTCGGGCATGGATGTTTGTGATGTCCTTAGGTTAGTTAGGTTTAACTAGTTCTAAGTTCTAGGGGACTAATGACCTCAGCAGTTGAGTCCCATAGTGCTCAGAGCCATTTGAGCCATTTGTGTGAGGAATGTTTCCTGAAAGTTTGGCCGTACCTTTTTGTAACACCCTGTATAAGCTGATCCAGAAAACGAAAATCGTACGATGCCACTTTTGCAGCATTAGGATAATGTAACCCGTCAAACCGTCTTCAGCCCAAAAAAAGCGCATCACTTGTTTATATCGCCTCAACTTACCACAGATTTTTATGTGATAGAAGAATGAAGAGTTTGTTAAGTTGTTTGTATAGATTTCTTATACTTTGTGTTAGTATGTTGTAGATACGTGACACCTGATGGTCGAGAAAAGCTGTTTCCTTTCAACTCAGCGAGTTTGCAACGCTCAGCCGATTGCTGAATAGCAGCGTGCGGCAAAGATAAGAATTACGATGCAGCTGGCCACTAAGAACGTCTGCCGGCGACTGCAGAGAAGAAACACTTTTTTTTTAAGAGAGAATTAGCTTGATATGTTTGTTGGAAGAAAATTGTTCTTGGATTGTCCTTTTAGAATCTCACTGTTGTTCGAGTAGTGAGCCTTAAGAGAGATTATCTCAAGAGTGATAAAGTCGCCTCACACATACGATTCGAGAATTACTTTGAATGGGGATAGAACTTAAGTATGTTCAAATCAGTTCGTTTACGAAGATAGTTTGGGAAGATTATCGGCTGGTGTAGAAAATGACTATTTCTCCGATTTTCGTAGAGTGTAGACTCGCCAGGTATAGGAAAAGCTCCGATTTCTGAAGAGTGAGATTAGTACCTCGTAGTTGCGTTTAATGGTGCGTCGTGCTCCTTAATAGCGATGGTAAGCGAACCGTATTTTAATACTTTTGTGGGATTTTTCATTGGATGGTGTATGTGAGGGGACGTGTTCACACGAAGTCGTTTAGTTATTTTGTTGTTGAGGATTAATGCACGCGCTAAGGGATAGTAGCGTTGCATTGTACTATTTTGGTTGTCTAGGTGTACGCAAGCACTAAGGAGTAAGGACTTAGCGATATTTGGATTAGGGTCTATTGAGTGACTTCGGCGTGAGCGTCGTAATACAGTAAATTCCAGAAATCCCGTTGGATGCACTGAATGTGTAGTTTGCATTAAAGAGAATGGTCGTCCTACGTAAATTTATTGCGAAACAATCGGAAGTTTATGGAGAATGTGATAGCTTTTCCCTTTGGCCCTAAACGACAAATCAAGAACCGCTTAAAAGAGAACACGCTAATTCTCTCTGAAAGAGTTCACTGAGTGCTGTGTTTTAAGTTTTAAATGTTAGCGGGTCGCGGAAATCAACGCCTGAAGTGGTTGAGCTTTGTCTGATTATCTGAATTTCATATAGCTGAAAAAGGGCAGGGACACTCGGGTTTTTTGTTTCATTTTTCAATTACATTCCGCTTAGCGGTGTTCTGAATAGAGCAGCAGCACTCGCGAAATAAAACGCTGACTTGTACCTGTAACAGATTTAACTGCGGGAAATGAAGAAAATCGTTTTTAAACTGAAACAGTCGGTACCTGACTTGTCCTTTATCCACAAACTAGTAAAAAAATAATCTAAGGCTTATTTGAATATATCTTTTCGGAATAAAGCAATACTGTTAAAAGCAAAGTTCAAAGAAGTTAAAGAGAAGGAATAGCATTTATCAGTGAACGACTCGCAACGAAAAGAAAGATAAATAACCTTTAGACAGGGAAAGTAAGTTTGTATGCTATAGAAAAATAATTAATTATAAATAGAATAGTTAGTGCTTTTAATTCTGAAAGGATGAGATTGAAGAAATATTTTATTACGATAAAATTTCAATAGAATCAAGGATATTGTTGTAGCAAGGCGCCACTTATAAAAGTTATCGTTGATTGACCACGATATATAAACAATATAAAATTATATCTTTAACTTGTGAACGTATCCTCTGATTTATGTAAAAATTTGCAAGGCTCACACTGATTGAGTGTACATACGATTATTCGTTGAAGTTTTAAAGGAGAAGCAACTACAAGAGACAACGGATCTATATGAGGTGTTCATCAGTTACATACGAAAGGTATCGTTTCTGATATGTACGTTGTTGAGAAAGTGTTTAGTTGTGTTGTCAGAGTACAAAGTGGAAGCTTCAGTAACGGTTACTGTTATTGGTAAAATAGACACATCATTCCTACACCCCGTATAGTCTCACATTTAGTATTTTTATGGTGACTGATACCAGATTTGGTGAACCCTGACAGCCAGATGCGTTGTTATAATTAATATCCACATAGTTACCACAGACACCTTTACACTACGAAGAGCGTTAATGTGTTCATACTTTCATACATAGTGATGTCGTAGCTAGTTGTAGTACGACTTATCACAACTGTCACATCAGCTACAAATGCAAGTAATTTTTCTTTCTGTAAGACACAAATGATTTTATCACAGGCAGAAGTTCTCTAAATCTGTTTGGAATCATATATCTACACATCATCGATCTTCGGTCTGCAATAGCTGGTCTCCATAACGACTATCCAATTCTAGTAACAGTAGTGTAAATTTCCTTCTCTGTAGCGAGTGTGAGAGAATACAATTTACAGTTTCTCTGACAATACACACAACTCATTCCACTTTCAAAAGACGCCCATAAAGCACTACAATGATACTTATAGAAAGGCAGAGAGATTCGTCATTCGCACACAAGGTAACAAATTTTGTTTCTGACTATCATGAAGGTGCTCTGTCAGCAGTTTCTGAAGTGGCAAATCATGTTCGGAAACTAAGGATGTGAATGCATTTTAAAGATCCTCTCCTGGTGCAGTATCTTTCAAGGTCGTAATTGTTAGCAAATCTTCTTTTACACTGCAATGCGAAAAATCAATCTTGCAAAAAATCGTAACTTGAGGTCTGTCGTCTCCCTCCACTGTCTCGTACAACTACAATGAGAAACACAAGATATAGATTGTAATTCTGTTATCAGCTGAACTTTTAAATTTTCCGTCATTAATGCCACTTTTCTCGCTATAGTAGGTCTTTACAGGGGCCAGTCTCTGATGGGTGATACTGTCTCTGACTTGTTTTTAAATATGGGTAGCAATGACTCACTAGCTGCTAGAAAGCACTCGTTAACAACTGATCCACCGATGTATGGGTTTGCATGTTTTATCAGGATTTCTGATACACGAAATGATGCTATATTTGATGAAAGAAAAAATGTTTTTGTACGGGCTTTACAAAAAAACAGCAGCTTTCATTTTAATTTACTCTTAACATTAGACAGTTTCTTCCTTCTCAACTCACTACCAACAGCTGCTTGCACTTCGAAGTCTCTGTGAATTGTTCTAAAATGACGTTCAATATTTCCCTATTTAGGTACGGATAAAGTAGCCTATCGTATCAAAGGTATACACTATGTGAACAAATGTATCCGGACAACTGGCTGAAAATGACTTAAAGTTCGTGGCGCCCTCTATCGGTAAAACTGGAATTCAATATCGAGTTGGCCCACCCTTAGCCTTGATTACAGCTTCCACTCTCGCAGGCATACAATCAATCAGGTGCTGGAAGGTTTCTTGGGGAATGGCTGCCCATTCTTCAAGGATTTCTGCACTGAGGAGAGGTATCGATGTCGGTCGGTGAGGTCTGGCACGAAATCGGCATTCCAAAACATCCCAAAGGTGTTCTACAGGATTCAGGTCAGGACTCTGTGCAGGACAGTCCGTTACAGGGACGTCATTGTCGTGTAACCACTCCGCCACATGCCGTCCATTATGAACAGGTGCTTGATCATGTTGAAAGATGCAATCACCATCCCCGAATTGCTCTTCAACAGTGGGAAGCAAGAAGGTGCTTAAAACATCAATGTAGGCCTGTGCTGTGATAGTGCCAAGCAAAACAACAAAGGGTGCAAATCCCCTCCATGAAAAACACGACCACCCCATAACACCACCCCTTCGAATTTTACTGTTGGCACTACACACGCTGCCAGCTGACGTTCACCGGGCATTCTCCATACCGTCACCCTGCCATTGGATCGCCACATTGTGTACCGTGATTCTTCACTCCACACAACGTTTCTCCACTGCTCAATCGCTCAATGTTTACCCTCCTTACACCAAGCGAGGCGTCGTTTGGCATTTACCGGCGTGATGTGTGGCTTCAGAGCAGCCGCTAAACCATGAAATGCAAGTTTTCTCACGTCCCTGCTAACTGTCGTAGTACTTGCAGTGGATGCAGATGCAGTTTGCAATTCCTGTGTGATGATCTGTATAGACGTCTGCCTATTACACATTACGACCCTCTTCAAGTGTCGGCGATCTCTGTCGGTCAACAGACGAGGTCGGCCTGTACGCTTTTGTGTTGTACGTGTCCCTTCACGTTTCCACTTCACTATCACATCGGTAACAGTAGACCTAGTGATGATTAGGAGTGTAGGAATCTCGCATACAGACGTATGACACAAGCAACACCCAATCACCTAACCACATATGAAGTCCGTGAGTTCCGCGGAGCTCCCCATTCTGCACTCTCGCGATGCCTAATAACTACTGAGGTTGCTGATATGTAGTACCTGGCAGTAGGTGGCAACACAATGCACCTAAGATGAAAAACGTAAGTTTTCGGGGGTGTCCTGATACTTTTGATCACATACTGTACGCCTATGTTTATGCATGTAGCAAAAAAAAAAAAAGTGAGAGCTGTAAACTGGCGCGTGGATTTCCTTGTTCTGATCGGTCAGACTTCGCACTGTAATGCTTTGGTGAGTTTCGTTGCCTCCTGTACAGCGTGCGTTTGACTGTGGTAGACTCAATTTTCACTGAGCTGTGCTATCGCTGTATTGCGTATTGTTGCGATATTTTGATCCCAAATGTTTCGAAAATGTTTAATGGGGCTGTTACTTGAAATGATACTACAAACAGTAATCTAAGTTTCGGTAGCACAAGGCATTAAACTGACCATTACTCTGTCACGCACATTTTTATTTCAAGGAAGCTCGAACATAGAGTCAGGAAGAATTCCACGCTCACAGTTGGTAAAATCGTTGTTTATTAATACACGACCGGTTTGACGGCTGTAAGCCGCATCATCAGATGAACAATGTTAAAAGATCATGGGTTTACCCATCGATCCTAGTCAAAAGTTACTATTCGCAGAATATCGTCAATGTTACGGCGAGCGAAAGGTAAAGATGGTGTACCCATGACATTGACGACATTCTCTGATTAGTGACTTTTGTCTAGGAGCAATGGGTATGCTTATGATCTATTGACATTGTTCACCTGATGACGCGCCTTAAAGCCGCGAAACCGGTTGTGTTTTAATAAACAACGATTTTACCAGCTGTGAGAAGAATTATTCCTGACAGCGTGCCTTTAAACAGCTGCGGTTGCCCGGAATATAAAATTGTTCGAACACAGAGCTTTGTATTGCCTACTGGAAGCGGAGCTTGTTCGCCACGCACACCGCACATCCTACCTCATCCTTCAGCAAGGCCCTGAGCTATCGTCTCGCTCACCGCAACCTGCACTCACAGTGCGCTGAGTTACAGTTCCTGAGTGCTATCCTCACATTGCAGGAGAAAAGACTGTTACCTGGCGCGAGCGTTACAGGTGAAGAAACGAATATGAAGACGAAAGAGGAGGAGAGAGTTTTGTCAGATTTACCGCCTACAAATACCGTGAGAAACACTCATTGTCAACACACTGATATTTTAAAAAAACAGCTCATTTAAACCCGTTCCGGTCAAAGGTCTTGAATGATCGATTCTTAAGGCTATGTCGATCGTCTGGTTGGTCGCGATCGACGGGTAGAGCACCCCTGACTTAGAGCGCTATATTGCGTTAGAGAGGACGTGCAATGTCTGTATCACAGACCGAGTGGAGCTGTGGCGGCATTTCGTTTCTGAAGTTGCAGCAGTCCATGTTCACTCACAGTGCACGTGCAAATATCAGAATCATTTCCGAAAAGCGATCCTTCAGCACCACTGTACACAAATTTCTGCTGCACACTGTAACCTTGACGCTTAAATGTCGTCGGATACGATCACAATTGGAAGTGTGCGGCGCTTCTGTAGAGATTTGCTTCCGGAATAGGCTGCGGAGTCAGCCATTCAAAAATGTGTGTGAAATCTTATGGGACTTAACTGGTAAGGTCATCAGTCCCGAAGCTTACACACTACTTAACCTAAATTATCTTAAGAACAAACACACACACCCATGCCCGAGGGAGCACTCGAACTTCCGCCGGGGCCAGCCGCACAGTCCATGATTGCAGCGCCGTAGACCGCTCGGCTAATCCCGCGCGGCGGAGTCAGCCATTAAGATAATGCTTATGCATGAGCAGATATTTCCAGCGTGTCATTTGTACATTACGAATGTTTTCACCACATTTTCTGTTAAAAGAATTTCGCTTCCAAATAGCTTTCCAATACTGCGCTAGAAAATAAAGTAACTACACTCCTGGAAATTGAAATAAGAACACCGTGAATTCATTGTCCCAGGAAGGGGAAACTTTATTGACACATTCCTGGGGTCAGATACATCACATGATCACACTGACAGAACCACAGGCACATAGACACAGGCAACAGAGCATGCACAATGTCGGCACTAGTACAGTGTATATCCACCTTTCGCAGCAATGCAGGCTACTATTCTCCCATGGAGACGATCGTAGAGATGCTGGATGTAGTCCTGTGGAACGGCTTGCCATGCCATTTCCACCTGGCGCCTCAGTTGGACCAGCGTTCGTGCTGGACGTGCAGACCGCGTGAGACGACGCTTCATCCAGTCCCAAACATGCTCAATGGGGGACAGATCCGGAGATCTTGCTGGCCAGGGTAGTTGACTTACACCTTCTAGAGCACGTTGGGTGGCACGGGATACATGCGAACGTGCATTGTCCTGTTGGAACAGCAAGTTCCCTTGCTGGTCTAGGAATGGTAGAACGATGGGTTCGATGACGGTTTGGATGTACCGTGCACTATTCAGTGTCCCCTCGACGATCACCAGTGGTGTACGGCCAGTGTAGGAGATCGCTCCCCACACCATGATGCCGGGTGTTGGCCCTGTGTGCCTCGGTCGTATGCAGTCCTGATTGTGGCGCTCACCTGCACGGCGCCAAACACGCATACAACCATCATTGGCACCAAGGCAGAAGCGACTCTCATCGCTGAAGACGACACGTCTCCATTCGTCCCTCCATTCACGCCTGTCGCGACACCACTGCAGGCGGGCTGCACGATGTTTGGGCGTGAGCGGAAGACGGCCTAACGGTGTGCGGGACCGTAGCCCAGCTTCATGGAGACGGTTGCGAATGGTCCTCGCCGATACCCCAGGAGCAACAGTGTCCCTAATTTGCTGGGAAGTGGCGGTGCGGTCCCCTACGGCACTGCGTAGGATCCTACGGTCTTGGCGTGCATCCGTGCGTCGCTGCGGTCCGGTCCCAGGTCGACGGGCACGTGCACCTTCCGCCGACCACTGGCGACAACATCGATGTACTGTGGAGACCTCACGCCCCACGTGTTGAGCAATTCGGCGGTACGTCCACCCGGCCTCCCGCATGCCCACTATACGCCCTCGCTCAAAGTCCGTCAACTGCACATACGGTTCACGTCCACGCTGTCGCGGCATGCTACCAGTGTTAAAGACTGCGATGGAGCTCCGTATGCCACGGCAGACTGGCTGACACTGACGGCGGCGGTGCACAAATGCTGCGCAGCTAGCGCCATTCGACGGCCAACACCGCGGTTCCTAGTGTGTCCGCTGTGCCGTGCGTGTGATCAGTGCTTGTACAGCCCTCTCGCAGTGTCCGGAGCAAGTATGGTGGGTCTGACACACCGGTGTCAATGTGTTCTTTTTTCCATTTCCAGGAGTGTATGTGGTCAGGCTTATAGAAACACATAATGTTTCCGACCGACTTGTTTTATTCGGTGATTACTTCAATTTTAAATCATATGTAAAACACAGAAATCATAAAAAAAATTTGAAGAAAATTACTATATTGAAAATGTCAAGGACCTGTTATTAACAGTTTTTTGCGGAGCACTGTTTTGGAAGCACTGCCATAGAGAACTATACAAAAATCGCATTATATGACTAGTTGATTACTTGAGGTAGATACCTGAAGCAGCCAAGTCAAGCCCACTGCAACTATCAGGTATCTTCTTTCACTCAATATAATATTGTGTGTAATTTAGTGACAGTGAAGCAGGAACATCGATTATTATACCACTCTCCTTCCATTCGCATAAACTTTGATAACTGATGCTACTATTTTCTCTTATAGTAGATTCCCAATTGTTCTCACAAGACTGACTGTTCAAAATACCTGACCAAAGCAAAGTTGCTGACAGTGTCTTGTAGTCAACCTGTGTCGTTCGAGTAGGGGTCAGACAACAGGGTAGCTACAATGAGGAGACGAAAACTGTACAGAAACTTATGAATGTTAAAATGTACATCACTACATAAACAAAATAATTCCTAAATCATCGCTACGACTGGAAAAAAGCTTTTCATTACTAGTAATGGCCGCTGAAATACTTAGTTCCTCAGAAAAAGTAAGTGTAAGAACACAAAGGAAACCAGTAGCCCATTACGAGTAGAAGTCACATGTGCACTGTGAACGATGGAGTCTTTCCCACACGATTTTACAGAAATTATTCATTATCAGTAGTTTATTTTTACAGGACCTTTATCTTTATACGACAGCATCATGGTGAAGTATCCATTATCTCACTAATGTTGTTAGCTATTGTGATATTTGCATTTAAGAGGGACGCCATGGGAAATTCGAAATGTTTGCAATGAAAAACCGCGATCTATATGATTTCGCTTTTGGTGCATATTACACACATCTATATTAAGTTTATCTAAGACATCGATTTTTTATTTTGGATTTGGGAGGAAGTCTCTATGTGACTCCAATTTCGAGAAAATGAATTTTATGTATTGTGTTCACTTCTGATTGAACGCTCATAACAATGAAATATCCATATCAAAATACGTATCTCCTACGCTATCTCCTAAGCCGTTAGAAATATCGAAACGAGATTTTGACATTTTCGCAAATGGTCGACGTATAGAAATTTCTTATCTACATCGATATAGCCAAAGCTACAGAATATTTTTTATTTATTTTTTCCAATCCAGTATCTTAATTTTTAAAAAGTCATCGACAGCTACTAAAAAGAAAAGCTGCTAGTACGAAAGTAAACATGAAATTACTTCTCTTGTGTTACTGCTAACTGACACAATGATATTTACCGTAAGGTGTGGGCCTCTCTGGTCGTCTATTGCTTGTTTCATAAGGCACACTGTTTCAAGGTTTATTGCAATAGCTACTTCAAGGTGAGTCTGTGAAAATTATACTGTATTTTGACAAAAGAAGAAAATTTAATTTTGTCAGTAAGATAAATGTAGCTGGTACTCATAACTGATGATGCTTCTTCAAATGAGGAAAGGTTAACATTTCAGACAAAAAAAAATCACCGATTGTGTTCCAATTCTGACTGAATCTTGTATCTCGCTCTATTTTGAATAGAGGACGACAGGAATGGAACCTTAGCTAAGGATTTTGTTCCTTTTCGACACCTGAGATATATGAAAATTATTTGCAGCACATAGTATACCATATTCTTGTTCCCATCCCCATTCGGAATGAAGTGGTGAACTTCTTCACGTTAGTTATCTTTATATGTATCAAAGAAAGATTACAATCTACTTTAACTTTAACAAGTAGTCTCAAGTGGTTCACAAGGTAATGATTATCATAAACAGATTAGCAGGCATCAAATTTGTAATTTCTAACAAAACAATACAGCAGTTTTGCTGTAGAGTAGAACTGATACAATAAAACATTTCATAACTCTCGAGCTGTGAACACACTGACGACTTCCATGATCTTGTCAATTATTCGCCAAATCAGTATCACTTATGAATTAGAAGATATATGTAGTACAGACATTCATTCCCTCACTCTGTACAAATATAGTAACGGAAAGGCTGAAAGGTATTTGCTGTGCTTTTCATATGTCAATAATAACTGAAGTGTACAAACAATCCTTGGTAAGTTTCAGTCGCAGTCATCACTGTTATAGATACGCTGGGATATTGAATTCCCCAGGAATTGCATAAGAATTTGTTATTTATTTTCATGTGACTTGTTACACTTTTTTCAGATGCGTATGTTCAGTGACATGTTTCGAGTAATGCATATGGTACATCAATCTAATGCCACGTAAAATTTTTCTTCAGTACGGATCGTGTAGCTGTTTTTGTATTTGTGTAACACACCTATCATCTGAGTTTTAAAATTAATATTACAGTAATTATGGAAACTTACATTGTTTTACAACCATCAGGCCTAAAATAAAGTGTTTGTTACAATGCAATACTTGCCAAAAACCCCTTCAAAAAGAAATAAAAACCAACATAACTAAATTGTTGCATGTTAAATTGTAAAGGTTTCATATGCTTAATGTCAAATATTTAGCACATTAACTCATATGTAAAGGTGTCAGAGATTTGATACTTTTTATATACGGGATCTCGATTCTTCAAAGAATCGGGGTAGCGACTGTTACTTCCTCTAAATAATCCGTTAATTGTAATGCAGCGCAAAAGGAACAAATTTAAGGGGTTTCTTATCAAATATGTAATGTATTCATAAAGTGAGTAAATAATCCTTCATATAGTTGGTCATAACAAAGGTGAGAAGAAGTACAATACTGAGGGTGAATCCTAATTTTGACCTGCATAGCTCAATCAGTAGAGCACTTCACCGAAAACCATAGAGGGTCCAGGTTCGAGTCCAAATTTGCTAAATCATCTCAAGTTCTCTATGAATGGTTTGCAAGTTGATACAAGTCAGGTCTTCGGGTGTGCACAGAAGTAAAGCGGGCTACGTGTGCAGGGAGGAGGAAGGGGGGAGGGCAGAGTGATACAGCTTGACCCAAAGCGGAAAATATCCCCTTGTTATATTACGCGCCTGTCGGCGAGCCGGAATGAACGGAACATTCTTTGCCCGCTTTCGGCGCGCCGATTGGCGACGCGCTGCGTCAACAGAATCTACGTGCGCTCCCTGCAGTTTTTCTCAACGACTTTACAAAAATAATTCTGTAAAAGATTTACTTTATACGCTAATTATAGCTTTATGTTTCAGCTTTATGGTAAAGTCATCATTTTAAGGAAAGCTAGTTTTTCACGCATCTCATTGTTTATGACACATCTCCTGAACTATTTGTCGTACAGTGACATCATTTTGGAGGTTCTTTGAATGGTGCATGTGCATACTGTCTCCATAATGTCTTGTAGACATGTTAGTAGGGAAGTGATGGATTGAAACGTCATGGCCAATGCTGAAGTTTTACTACGTGAACAAAGACAATGTACTGAGCTACAATCTTTTCCCCTTTCATTATTTTTTACGTGGAGTCAGCGAGGAAAGTTTAGAAAAGGTTTGAAATGTGGATAAAGTTTTTTGAGGTCTACACTAAGTGCAGCTGCCTGTCACCTAAGCTGCACCTCCCCCGCCCTCCCCCCCCCCCCCCCTCCCAGTGCCCTTGCCTCGTGGGGCACCAGTGGATTAGCAGACAATATGCCACTCTGTTCGGTTTATTTCTGCCTCCTGGAAGAAGGTGTTCAAGTGATTTGGGTGTGCCCATGAATTATCGTCTTGAAAGACAAACCTCTTGCCAAAAAGTTGGCTGCAGGGCTGGACTTTAGGAATTTATGAGTATATTCCAATATTGCACATTTTCTTAGTACTGCAAGAGCTGTAGTTTCACTGCAGTTAACATCGTGCAGTAATATGAATGAAAAGTGAACATGAACTTGAGTTTTAAGAATTAGTCTCATTTTTTCGTAGAGTCTTTATTTTGTAACGTAGTCGAAATCAGACAATTTGTTGAGAAGACAGAAGTCGCACTCAGGTTTATGGGAAAAATCATGAGCAAGAGTAACTCTGACTCGTGAGTTGTTTATTTATTTATTTATTATTTATTGATTTATTTAACCTGGCAAGATTAGGGCCATCAGGCCCTCTCTTACATCTAACCAGGCATTCTTCTTATTTTACATTCATACGTTTTAGTAGGCATGTTAAACTACATCTAGTACAAAAAGTGAAATAAACAATTAGAAAGGTACACCTGGAAAAATACATACATATGGAGTTTATATTCGTAGATCATAAGTACTGTTATAATAAGACATTATTGAAGAGACAGATTTTAGATAGGAGTGCTGGCAGCAGGGAGTATGAGGGAGACTCATGGTGAAGGGAGGAGAAGAATACAGAGACATGATGAAACATAGACTGGCTAATAGAGATATATGAAGGGGAAGGCATCTCAGGAGCAAGATAGGAGACGCTAGCTTTGCTATTTGACAGATGAGAGGATTGGCCTGGTACATTAATTTTGTGGAGAACTTTATGAGGATGATAGTAGGAAATGCTTCAACTTCTTCTTAAAAGCAGCAGGAGATTGAATTTTGCGCAAGGTAAGGGGCAGTTTGTTCCAGAGGCGGACAGCGGCAACTGAGAGGGAGTTTGCAAAAGTTTTTGTTTGTGAGTGGGCACAGTTAGGATACCAAATAAGAGTGACCTCGTGTTTCGATTATGATAGCATGACAGATTTTTAATCTCTGAAGCAAGGTACTGGGGTGCTAGTGCGACGAGGAGTCTGTGAAGTAGACATAGAGTGTGGTAGTCACGCAATTTGTCCGGTCGCAGCCACTTTAGCTCGGAGTATGAAGCACTAACATGATCATGTAGGCGAATGTTGCAGGTGTAACGCACACAGGCATTCATGGTTAGCTCTAGCCGTCTTTTGTTTTCACTACTCGTGCCTTGTTGAATCACATCACAATAGTGGAGGTTCGGTAGAACGAGTGCTTGCACGAGCTGGCGTTTCAAGTCCTGTGGAAATATGTTCCGAAACTTTTTGAGAGCATAGAGACAAGCAGACGTCTTTCAGCACACTGCGACTGTATTCTCCGCCCAGTTGAGATGCTCATACAAAGTTACACCCAAGTTCTTCACTGTTTTCTGATATGGTATTGGAGTACCGTCGAGCAGAATAGGAGGTAGCCGTTCGCGGAAATCTGAACTTATTAATTTCTGTTGGGCTATTAAGATTACTTGCGTCTTTTTTGCATTTAGTTTAAGCCCCAGGCTTTTCGCCCATGTCACTACCGAAGACAGATCATCATTCATCTGAGCGATTGCAGTGTTTACGTCTTCAGGTCTGACGCTTAGGTAGAGCTGGAGGTCGTCGGCATAGAAATGATATTTACAGGAGGACAGAATCGACGAAATATCGTTGACATATAAAGAAAACAAAAGTGGTCCTAAGACTGATCCTTGTGGCACTCCCGAGGAAACATGTTTCCAGGAAGATTTTTCATTTACGCAGACAACACATTGCTGTCTGTCTTTTAAGTAGCTTTCAAACCATCTCATTGCACTATCAGAGAAATTAAGCTGTTGCATTTTTCTGAGCAATATGTCAAAGTTAACAGTGTCAAAAGCTTTGCTTAAGTCCAGTAGCGTCAATATTGTTGCCTTTCAATTGTCGATGGCACATTTCAGGTCATGTGTTACTTTAATTAGAGCAGTGTTTGTGCTGTGATGTTTACGGAAACCGGATTGAAATTTGTCATATAGGCTGAATTCATGCAAGTGTTCAGTGATTTGGTCATGAACAACATATTCGAGTGCTTTGGAAACAGCAGGCAGTATGCTGATTGGTCGGTAACCACTAGGCAGTTGCGGGTTTTCGATCTTAGGGATGGGTCGAATTATGCTTCTTTTCCATGCAGTGGGGTATATTCCATTCACGAGGGAAAAATTAAATATGTCAGTTAAGACAGGTGCTAAGATATCGGCAACATTCTTAATCATGGTTATACCGATACTGTCGTTGCCTATTGCATCAGAAGAGATTCTCATTATTGCTTTTCTTGCCGTATTTGTTGTTACATGTTTTAGATGGAAGCTATCGTTGTTAGTTATCCTGTTTGAGGATTCTTGTGGACGGTAATTATCAGCCGTGCTGGTATTCAGAGGTGCAGAGAAGAATTCATTTAATTCGTTAGCTGACACATGAAAAGTAGTTTCCGATTTTGCCTTTCCGACCCCCAAGCTACGGAGATTCTTCCATAGAGTCGTGGGCGTCAGATCGCTGCATACAAGGGAGCGAGCGTGCCTGATTTTAGCATTGCGAATGCATTGTTTCACTCTGTTCCGTAGCTTTCTGTATTCTTCGAAACGCTCGGGTTTCGGATTCGCCTTGAAACCTATTAGTCATCATTTGACGTAATTCAGCTGTCAGCCATGGAGCAGGAGATTTTCTTACACGGATTGTGCGCACAGGTGCATGTTTGTCATAGAGGGCAGTGAGTTTATCACCAAGTTCATTAATTTTCCCGTCGATTGTAGGTTCTCTGATTATTTGATGCCATGAGATTTCTGAGCAATCGGCTGTTAGAGCGTCAAGGTCAATACGTTTCATGTTCCTATAAGTTATGTAACGCGATTTGATCCTTGGGGGCTGCACAGAGTAGGCCATGAATATTACATCATGTGCTGAGAGGCCAGGGGCCGATGTTTGACCAACATCTCTTACTTTGTCAGTCTGTTTCGTTGCGATTACGTCTATAAGAGTATGACTGTGAGCCGCATGGTGTGTAGGTTGTAATGGAAGAATGTTCATGCTATTGCAACTAAACAGTCTTCTTAGGTTTATTGCGGAGGGAGTGTCTCTTAGCAGGTCTACGTTCAAGTCACCCATTACGATGACATGTTCGTATTGACACTGGAGTGAATGTAATTCCGACTGGAAGGAACTCATTCAGTTTATTTTTGGCGGCTTGTACACGACGCCAGTCAAGAATTTCCGACTTTGTATATTTATTTCAATGAACATGAATTCAGCCCCTTTTTCTTCAGCAGGATTTGACGTACATAAGACTTTCGCTTTGAGATCTGTTCGTATATACGCGCCGACCCCGCCACCTCGCTTTTTTGATCTGTCTGCCCTAAGAAATGTGTACCCTGGGAGATGAATAGATGCAGAGGATATGTGTGGTTTCAACCACGTTTCGGATAAGAGGATTACGTGGTAGTTTAGTTGGTTGAAGAGGAGGCTAAGCTCTTCGTAATGTGCAGGTAAAGACTGGATGTTGCAGTGAGCTGCTAAAAGCTCTGACGCGTTCCGCTGAGCAGCCTGGAATAGGGTGGCAGACTGGTTTGTCCCTTTGTTAGGCACTACCTGCCGCGAGGGGCACTGGCCGGTGCTTCCGCCAAGTGACATAACACAGGGGTGTCCGAGATTTTGCGCGCCCTGTTTGTGACTCCGCGAGTGCCGAAAGAATGGCGACTGCAAGAGATTTCCTGAGGTTGCGGGAGTATAGAAAATGGATTAGTGGTATTCGGTGCAAGGAGAATATGACCAATAATAGTGACGGCCGTATGTCACTGTGTATCCTATGTCGTAAGAGGAGAAATGTAATTAGCGTATTTGAAACAGGTTAGGGTGGAAATAAGGGAAAGGGGAGTGATCCAAGAGGCCAATGCTGCCAGCAGAGAGAAGTAAGCTTAATAATTAATAGATTATCGTAGGAAGCTAGAATTAAATTGAAATTTACTAAAGTGATACTGGTAGTGATTATCGTAGGAAGCTACAATTAGATTGAAATTTGCTAAAGTGATACTGATGGTGATTTTTGTTATGAACAATTTAAACCGAAGAGATGGGTGGTTAATGAACTAAAGGAGAGACTAATAATTGCAATAGAACTATTACAGAATGGAAGAGAATAAACTGAGAAAATGAAAAAAGTATTAGCAGTAACTAAAATTAAGTAATGGTTAGAGCTACAGACACAAAAAAATAATGAAAAGTTTATACAGTTACAAAAACAATTAGTTGGAGGTACAAATATGGGTATAATTCAAAAGTTAATACAGTTACAAGACTATATCTGAGTACAGGGCTGTTACAATTTGCAAATGGTGCTAAGTTTGCACTTTTGGCTCGAATAGCTTCACTTAATACTATTCAGTTCTGTCATGTTTGTGACTGTCTTCTTTCCAGCTGCTGTCTTAATGATTACTCTGCCATCCTGAGTCCACACATTCTGAAGACCGAAATGGGATATGGCACTGTTTAAAATCTTTAGCCGTTCGTGTGTCACATCTTCCCTTACTGTAAGCCCTGTCCTTGCTAACTTCTTCTTCTGGGTAAAGATCTCTGCCCTTTTCCGGTACGAGAGAAATTTAATTATTATTGGACGAGGTTTGGTAGTACCTGGTAGTTTTCGTCCCACCTGCTGGCTCCTGTCAATGTCTGCCTTGGTCACTTCAGCACCTAATTTTTCACGCGCAACCTCTATAAGCAGGTTGTCTGTGTCTTCTTCCTTATTTTCTGCTACTCCAAACAGTCGTAGACTATTTCGCCTTTGGTACTGTTCTAGCTCGTCTGTTGCGGCAGATAGTTTCACTTCTAACTCTCGTGTCTTTTTCTCGTATTCAGACACCGACTTTTTTAGTGCTGTAATTTCGGCAATATTGGCCTCAACAGTTTCACGCATTTTGGCCAATACTGCTGCCGTTACAGTATCTGATATAGTGCCTGCTATCAGATCGAGATTGTTTTTAT
Organism: Schistocerca serialis cubense; assembly: GCF_023864345.2. Taxonomy (NCBI): domain Eukaryota; kingdom Metazoa; phylum Arthropoda; class Insecta; order Orthoptera; family Acrididae; genus Schistocerca; species Schistocerca serialis. Next base: position 547,668,363 of record NC_064644.1, read on the forward strand.
CGCGAAGCGCAGCGTTTACCTCAGAGCGGACCAGCTCCGCTATACCGGGAGCCGCGGCCGCACCTTCCGCCAAGAGCAGACCCGCCGCACCTGCGGCTTCCCCGCTGCTGGACGCGCTACTGTTCGCTCTTCTGTTTACCATTTTCTCGAAGATATTGGCGGAGCACAGAAAAAAATAGCACTACTGCACAGAACACTGTTGTTTACACGATTTCCACTTGTACTAGACAGCACCACCTGCTAGAACACCTTCGAAATCAACTAAATTTCGCGAGCCGAACTTAACACGTGTTACACTGCAGCCGCCATGATCCACCTGGTCGTCATCTGGTAGATTTATGTGGTGATGCAACTTAAAATCACTCCAAACAACCACTCCTGGATACCTGACAGCTGTTTCATAATGCAGCATGTGATAGCCCACCACTCTACCCAAAAAATATCGAGGCATGCGTTACATTACAGTTATTCCTGGTGAGTATGTTCCATGCTAAGATCTTCAGGTCTCAAAGTGTGTGCAGAATACAGTGACCGGTAGATGTGAAGACGGCATATCGTGCCTGTGCAGAGTGGTAGTGGTGGGGGCGCAGGTAGGCGCTTTAGGGGAAATGACGAGCGCTGGAGGGGAAGTGGGGAAGTGCCGTTCTGAACTCAAGCCTACACTCACATTTTTTTGTAATTATTAAGGGAGGCCCTGATCACACCCACACTTGCATGATGACCATTCAAAAATATCTGTTACCTTTGCTTTGGTTAGTATCTAAAAAGAATTCCGCCAAAAATGCAGCGATTTGTTTTCGCCTGAGTTGTCAACCACTTCTAACTTTCACAGAAGTTTCACGAGTGGCGAATTTTGATTAAAACCTGCATATTTATCTTGTTGCCATGTTAAAATTTGCTTATTTTCCAAAACTCAGCAAGTTTACACTTTTACATCTCACTGACATGTTGTGCAGATGCAATTGCGAGAGAATTCTGAAAAGTGCTGTATTAAATTTATTAAATGAGGAACTGCGGAAAAGTAAGGTCAACATCTCAGTACAAAATGAACGTGTAATGACTACACTTACGTTGATGTTGTTCCAAAACCCAAAGCATTTCTCGTTTAACAAACTACCGATGGCCCTTAAAAATTACATTCTTTCACCCAAAAAGTCCGTAGTTAGTGGAATGACGTGGTAGATAACGAAGTTTTGCATAATAACCATACGTAAAAATACTCTCCTCTTTGTGAGCTATCATTTGTCGAAATCTCGTTTCTATATCTCAAACCGTTTATGAAATATGAGGAATGTTGTGGATATTTCACTCTGGCTTTATCACTGACGCGACGCGATTCCGAATGAGTGTGTTACGTCAGATCGATTTTCTCGAGAGTGGTGACAGCAAAGTCTAAAGAAAAATTTATTATGTTAGCTAAATTTTGTAAGCTGCAACATATTATGTATGTAATATGCACCAAACGGAAAATCATAGAGACCTCTATTTTTCATTACAAGCCTTTTCGAATTTCCACATAAATATCACAAAAACTATGACCATTAACAAAATGATGGGCAAGTCATCATGAACCTGACATATAAAGTAAAGCAAAATGGCTCTGAGCACTATGGGACTTAACATCTGTGGTCATCAGTCCCCTAGAACTTAGAACTACTTAAACCTAACTAACCTAAAGACATCACACAACACCCAGTAATCAGGAGGCAGAGAAAATCCCTGACCCCGCCGGGAATCGAACCCGGGAACCCGGGCGCGGGAAGCGAGAACGCTACCACACTACCACGAGCTGCGGACTAAAGTGAAGCAAAAATAATTTTTTTTTTACTTAATAGTTTCTGTAAAATTGTTTGAGAAAGACTTCAGGACGTAAGCTTCGATTCTGTCTTCGCCGATCGGCAGAAAAGTAGCAAACGCTCGTCAGCCTCCCCTTGTGAACAAACGAATGAACTCCCTGAAGGCTTTGGAAGACAACTGGTCACTGCCCATCGCACGCCGAATACTGCGTGGATTCTACTACGTTGTGTAACTACGTAACCTTCTCTTACGTCAATGCGCATTCCGCGAACCGCCTCAGGAAGCTAACCGCGTTATCTACGAGTACAAGGTCATTAAAACACAGGGTGAACCCGAACTACACCGACAATATTTCTAAAGTTGTTCTGCGGCATTTTTTCAGCAGTTCAGGTAGCTCGATAAACAGTAAGACACCTTTTAAAAAATAGTTCAAATGGCTCTGAGCACTATGGGACTTAACTTCTGAGGTCATCAGTCCCCTAGAACTTAGAACTACTTTCACCTAACTAACCTAAGGACATCACACACATCCATGCCCAGGGCAGGACTGTAGCTGTTATATCCTAGCCAGTAATGCCAACCGAGCTCGCTGCCAAAAGGTTGGCAGCATCAAAGTCCGGACGCCGTCCGCATAAGCAGCGCCAGCGATACAGGAAATCGCCGCAAGTCTGCGCGCGCCACCGCTGGCTTCTGGGCTTCTTAAGCGCTGGAGTCGCGAGCGCTAGGACAGTTCTGTATTCGCCGCTCAGTTGTATACTCGCCACCGAATTGTGTACTTGCTAGTCAGTTGTGTGTTCATCGCAGCAGAGTTGTTGTTTGTCGTCAGCCGACGCTGACCTAGCCGCTCCGACTCGAACTAGACAGATCTCTGTAGACACGGAGTTCACTATTGTGTTTCTGTATCTTCGTCAATAAAGATAAGTACCGACTTTTATTTAATCAGAGTGTTTGGGTTTTCATCTTTCTGTTTACTGTTCCAGCGGACCGGTCGGCCCGCTATTAAAAGTGTGGCGGTGACTTCGTAAGCCGTTTCTACAGCGAATTAATTGTCGCTACGAACACCGCCACAAAACTGGCGACGAGGATGGGATCCGAACTCGTGTGCAGGGCTGGTTCAACTTGTTCTTGTTATACTAATTATAGCGATAAAATTTTGGGGGGCTGGTTTAATTTGTGTTCACTATGTCTGCCGAATTACAACAGTTGATCTTGTTACAGAGTCAGCAAATACAAAGTCTGGTGGAAGCAATCGCCAAACAAGCGGCTAATCCTCCAACACAAAAGGAACAAGCACAGGCAGCACCACATTTCCGTGCTTTTGATGCATCAAGAAAAGAATGGCGAGAATATTTCGCGCAGTTGCAGGCGCACATGACAGTCTACAAAATCACATGTACTGAGCGGCAGCTTTATTTAATTTCCACTGCAGGCGTGGAAGTCTATCGACTACTTTGTAAGTTGTTCCCGGAATCCCAGCCAGAAGCTTTAGACTATGACGTTGTTGTTAACAAGCTTGCTGATTATTTAGAGTCGCGAGTTCATGTGGCAGCAGCCAGATTCAAGTTCTTCAGATTAAAGAAACTGCCACATCAATCTAATAAACAGTGGTTAACAGATTTACGGGGCCTCACCCGTCAGTGCCGATTTACTTGTGTGTGTGTGGAGCTTCCTACAGTGATGTCATGTTACGAGACGCTATTACTCAAAACATTGCAGATTCTCGTATTCGTGCTGCTATCTTAAAGTTGCCTGACCCGTCATTAGAGACTGTGATGAACATCATTGAAGCCCAAGATACTTTTGACTATGCTGAGTGTGAGTTAGATCAGCCATGTATTTCTCAAATTGCCTGTGCTAAGCAAGTTATGTCACGCCCGCGGCCCCACCGGCAGAGTCCGACTGTAAACACTAGCCGGCCGCGTCATGTTAAACACATTCGTCAGCCGCGTGTGCAAAATGATAGAGTTAAGTCTTGCCCTAAGTGTGTTCCTGCTCATCCTCGTGAACGTTGCCCGTTAAGAAACGCGGTTTGTCACTTTTGTCAAAGGAAAGGACACATCCAGACTGTTTGTTTGCGTAAACGCAAGAACAATTCTAGTGCTGCCCAGCCCATGGATATTTATGTTCTTCCAAGCCAGCCCGCCCAGAAGGTCGCGTTTAAAGACTCTTCCACGGTTCGTGTGGGTAATAAACTTGTTCGCAATAAGCCACCCACCCAGCCCTCTGCTATGCAACCCAAGCGTAATTCAAACGCTGTAAAAAGTAATGTACAGACTGCAAGTGAAGCGGGAGTTGTTCCACCCGCCCAACCCACGAGTTGTCGTAAGCAGCGAACACGCGCTAAACGCGCTGATTTTGTGTCTTCCGCCTCCACTGCACCGATCCAGAGACAGTGTAATAAACTATTTGTGAAGCTACGCATCCAGGATAAGCCCTTCAATTTTCAATTAGACACTGGTGCGTCTGTGACTCTCATAAATAGTGCTACGTATGCGGCTATCGGCCGCCCTAAACTTTCAGCGGCAAAACATTCTTTGGCTACTTATAGTGGAGAACAAATTCCTGTGTTAGGTGTATGTAGCGTGCCAGCCACATTCCGTGGCAATACAAAAACAGTTTCATTCACAGTGCTCCGCGCTACAGACAGTGTAAACATTTTCGGATTAGACTGTTTTGACTTGTTTGGCCTGTCTATCCAAGACAATGTGTTGCAAATTAATTCTGTTGTTGTTCCTCAAGACAGCATAACCGATTTGTGTAAACGATACAGTGACATATTTAAAGACGAACTAGGTTGTGCTGCGAACTTTGCCGCTCATATTACGTTAAAAGATAATGCTCAGCCTCGATTTTGTCGTGCTCGTCCAGTGCCTCACGCCCTCCAGGCACCTGTAAAAGATGAACTTCGTCGTTGGCAAAACAACGGTGTTATTCAACCCGTTTCAGCGAGCCAGTGGGCTTCTTCCTTAGTTATTATAAAGAAACCGTCTGGCAAGTTACGTTTGTGTGCTGATTTTAAGTCGACAGTTAATCCTCAGACTGTCATTGATTCTTTTCCTTTGCCTCGACCGGACGAGCTGATGGATAAGTTAGGGGAAGCTCGTTTCTTTTCCAAAATTGATCTCCGTGAAGCATATTTGCAATTGCCCCTCGACGAGCAATCACAACAGTATTTTGTCATAAACACGTGGTTGGGGTTGTTCCGTTTTCTGCGTTTGCCTTTTGGTTGTGCGTCAGCTCCAGCTGTTTTTCAGCGTTTTTTGTCACAACTTCTGGCTAATGTGCCATCGTGTTGCAACTATTTAGACGATATTGTGGTGTCCGGTCGGACGCCTGCTGAACATTTCCGTAATTTGGAGTGTTTGTTTAAAGTGTTGTCTCAGGCAGGCCTACGTTGCAACATCGATAAATGTTCATTTATCCTTACGGAGATGGAGTATCTGGGACATGTTATTAATGCTCAAGGCATTCACCCCTCCCAGTCACATTTTGCAGCTATTCGTGATTTTCCCGCCCCTCGCAATCTGCATGAATTGCAAGCAGTTCTTGGCAAATTGACATATTATATTACGTTTATACCTAATGCATCACAGCTTGCTGCACCGTTGCATCGTCTCCGCCGTAAGAATGTTCCGTTTGTGTGGTCAGCTGATTGCCAATCAGCCTTTCAGCAGCTTAAAGAGGCTTTATTGAATGATCGTTGTCTGGTCCATTACGACCCTACCAAGCCTCTGGTGTTAGCTTGTGATGCCTCTTCTTTCGGCCTCGGTGCTGTGTTGTCTCACCGAGTCGGTAACACCGAACGTCCTATTGCGTTCGCATCTAAATTGCTAAACAAAGCTCAGTGTAATTATAGCCAATTGGACAAGGAAGCGTTGGCTATTGTGTTCGGTGTCACAAAATTCCATCACTACCTCTATGGTAGACCATTCTATTTAGTAACAGATCACAAGCCCCTGACGTCACTGTTTCATCCGTCTAAACCAGTTCCTCAGCGGACAGCTCAGAGACTACAACGTTGGGCTCTTTTGTTATCACAATACCGGTATGAGATACTGTATCGCCCTACAGCTCAGCATGCAAACGCTGACGCGCTTTCTAGATTGCCGATTGCTGCGGATGATGTCTTCGATTCCTCTGACGACTCTTGCCATCAGATTGACGCCGATGAGCATCAATCCCTCCGGGATTTTCCGATTGATTATCGTCAGGTGGCACGTGAGACAGCTACGGATCCTCATCTGAGTTCACTATTACGTTTTGTTCAACGTGGTTGGCCGTCCAAGGCAAAGGACATATCGGATCCTGTGGTTCGTCGCTATTATCCGCAACGTCATCTGTTGTCTGTTTCGCACGGAGTTTTGCTGTTACGCACCGAGAATGACCAGCTTCGTGTAGTGGTTCCCCAAGTGCTCCAATCCAAGGTCCTCGACTTGTTGCATCAAAGTCATTGGGGAGTGGTCCGCACCAAGCAGCTTGCCCGTCGTCATTGTACATGGATCGGCATTGATAAGCAGATTACGCAGATGTCTACAGATTGTTCGACGTGTGCCGAACACCAAGCTGCTCCGCCTCAACGCTATTTTGAGTGGGCACGCCCTGCCGGTCCCTGGCAGCGAGTACATATTGATTTCGTTGGTGCATATTGGAATTCTCGTTGGCTCATCGTGATAGATGCATTTAGTAATTTTCCGTTTGTTGTGCCCATGCAATCTACAACGTCTGCACAAACTATACAGGCGTTGACTTCCATTTTTTGTATTGAGGGTCTTCCAGAAGTTTTAGTGTCTGACAACGGTCCACAATTTACCTCTGCTGAATTTGAAAGTTTTTGTTCTGCCAATGGCATTCGCCCTGTTCTTACTCCGCCGTTCCACCCTCAATCGAATGGTGCAGCGGAACGTTTTGTACGCACATTCAAGGATCATATGGACCGCCTTCGTGCTACGCACTCTCGTCAGCAGGCCCTCATCACGTTCCTGTCGTCGTACCGGCCCACGCCACGCGACGGCCCTTCGCCTGCTGAGCTTCTCCACGGCCGTCGTCATCGCACCCTACTACGGTTGTTGCACCCCCCCCCCCCCTCCCCCCGATCGACCCGCCGCTTCTGAGCATCGCACGCGTTTTCAGCGCAACGACGCCGTTTTTTTCAGAGTTTATCACGGTCGCCGTCGTTGGGAACGTGGTACCGTGATACGTGTCCAGGGTCGCGGTTTTTATACTGTTCAAGGTGCTACTGGGGTGCACAGGAGGCATCAGAACCAGTTGCGCCGCGCTGGCCGCCCGGATTCTGCCGCTCGTTCTTTGTCCACAGATTTGGTCCGCGGCGGGTTCCAGCCGCGCCTTCCGACTTCGCTGCCGCCCCCAGGGCAGCAGCAGCAGCCGTCGCCGCTACCACGCCGACAGCCCGTCCCGTTGATGCCTCCCGCGCAGCTTCATCCGGGAGCGCCCCAGGTGGTCGCTCCGGCGCCTGCGGTCCCTCTTCAGTCGCCACCGCCTTTGGAGCTGATGGACGTCGACCCCTCAGCCGGGCCGCCTTCCCAAGCGGTGGCTGTGCAGCCTGTCCTGCAGCCGCTTTCCTTGGGCACCCCCAAGGAGTCTGACACCGCAGCGCCTTGTCCAGCGCCCACTCAGCAGCCGTCGACGCAGCGTCAGGAGACGCTGCCTCTCTTCGTGGGTCCCGACGCCCCGTCGCGTCCAGTACCAGAAGCTGCGTCCGTGGTCACAGGCGTGCACCCTGACCTCGGTTTTCAGTCGGTGTTTCCCGAGGCCCCGCGCAGCCAATGCTGGGGTGCGGACCGGGGACTGCCACCGACAACAGTCTCCGCCCCGGTCTCTTCTGCTACGCCTGCGGCCAGACCCCTCCCCCGCCGTCGACGCTCGCCACGTCATTATTCAACGACGGTGCGGCGATTTGGGGGGGAGGAGTGTTATATCCTAGCCAGTAATGCCAACCGAACCCGCTGCCAAAAGGTTGGCAGCATCAAAGTCCGGACGCCGTCCGCATAAGCAGCGCCAGCGATACAGGAAATCGCCGCAAGTCTGCGCGCGCCACCGCTGGCTTCTGGGCTTCTTAAGCGCTGGAGTCGCGAGCGCTAGGACAGTTCTGTATTCGCCGCTCAGTTGTATACTCGCCACCGAATTGTGTACTTGCTAGTCAGTTGTGTGTTCATCGCAGCAGAGTTGTTGTTTGTCGTCAGCCGACGCTGACCTAGCCGCTCCGACTCGAACTAGACAGATCTCTGTAGACACGGAGTTCACTATTGTGTTTCTGTATCTTCGTCAATAAAGATAAGTACCGACTTTTATTTAATCAGAGTGTTTGGGTTTTCATCTTTCTGTTTACTGTTCCAGCGGACCGGTCGGCCCGCTATTAAAAGTGTGGCGGTGACTTCGTAAGCCGTTTCTACAGCGAATTGTTTGTCGCTACGAACACCGCCACAAACGTAGCAGTCCTTAGGAATAAACATTCACCGTTTTTAAAAATAATTCCATTGAAGAATCAACACTTTTCTTTTAGTGCTTATGCTATAGCAAATTACTATGCAATTTTTTTTACCTAGTTGTTAGTAAAAAAAAGCCTGTTATAACCGAGAGCGAAAAAATACCGAAAAATACCGGTTATTCAGAACTAACGAACTAGTATCGGTCTTAACTGGGCAGTTCCTCCCATCGCTGCTGTGGCTACTGCTTGTAGTACAGGCAGCGAAAGAAGATCCGCGGCAGCTGCCAGCGCTGTTGCCAGCTCTCAGCTGCAAAACTCAAAAGGCTGCAGGTGCAAACAATAGCCTACAGAGTTGCCACAGCAATGCGGCCTTGCCACAGACACATAAATGTTGTGTTACGTGACTGGTTGACATATATGCGGCAATCAGCTGCCCTGAGTCCACTGCAAATATCAGTGATCTCTCACACTGACTCAGCTACAGAAGGCACTCCCAACACAATTGGTACCGTCGTTTACTGTATGTGGCCATTATAGAGAGGCCCATATTAATGGTGCAATAACATTTGGACGTCAGGACATCTAGTTACATCGCCTGAACAGATAATGGAAATCTGCCGTTGCTCATGTACTCGGATGCATACTGAATCGGTAAATGGGGGACATTATAATTGCACATGATGAGTGGGCTTCGGGTCGCTGAGTATTCTACAAATGGCTCTGAGCACTACGGGACTCAACATCTGAGGTCGTCAGTCCCCTAGAACTTAAACCTACTTAAACCTAGCTAACCTAAGGACATCAAACACATCGATGCCCGTGGCAGGATTCGAACCTGCGACCGTAGCGATCGCGCGGCTCCAGACTGAAGCGCCTAGAACCGCTCGGCAACACCAGCCGGCTGGATATTCTAGCTAAACAACCTGTGGTATTGTCCAAAGATCGCTACGCCGCACCATAGTCACTGACATATGTTATTAGCACAGGCATTAGTGATATATTGCTGCAATTCGCAACGACGAATGGGAGAGGCTACAGAAGACAAGTCCTTTCGCTCAGCACAGCAGTGCCCTCGCGTGGACGTCAATTTAGAGCCAAGAATGGAAGCACTCTACCTCAGTTCGTAATCTGACCTGAGCTGAAGCAGTCAACTTTGCCTGGTAGGACTAGAGAGTTATTCAGGTGTCAGATGGAAATGTGCTTTTGTAAACGCTGGACATTGTACTTGAAGAGAAGTGATGCTTTCATAGTCAGTGACAGTCGTATACATCATGCAATCCTGTGGCAAAAAACTGTATCAGGTTAAGCAAATCTTTCTATTATTCCTATTGAGAAATGAACTAATATTTCATATGTTGCAGTTCCAACAAACCATATCCCAGAGCAATCAAAAAACCCACACTTATGGCCAGACGACTGTAGTTTGGTCTGCTCATAATACCATCGTGTTCTGTTTTGCACTCTACTGGCTCTCATTCGGCGCGAATGCGTTACGAATTGAACCAGTCGTGCTGTGATTGTTCTTTTAGCGCGTGAACAAATCCCTGCATACGTATAATTCTGTGTCGAATATTTCAGCTACTTTTGCGAGCAAGTTACTGGGTTTTCCTAGGCAAGAAAGCAGTCCAGTCGCAACCTCTTCTGATTTATTGTACACACATATTTTCTTATAGCAGGTGACAATGCGGAACTGTTACTATGGCTTACTGTAAGTGAAGAACTATGGCAGCGACCTAGGTTCCGATATTTATGCCGTACTCTATTTCTTGAATGTGGACCAGTGTCTGACCAGTAAAGCCGCCTCCTGCCGCTCTCAGTTCCTTAAAGAGTCGGACTCCAATGTGAAAAACAGCTCATGAACAGCAAATATTTAGTGAGCGATAAACAGTTCTTCTTACGTCACTTTGTGGTCTGTCATCGAGAAATGTTTCTACAAGGCTTGAAATTATGTTTAAGGTTTGATAGAAGTAATTAAGTGCTCGCTTCTCAAGTACTATATGAATATAGTCTGGGTAATTTGCGCGTGGTCCCGGCGGGGGTTCGAGTCCTCCCTCGGGCATGGGTGTGTGTGTTTGTCCTTAGGATAATTTAGGTTACGTAGTGTGTAAGCTTAGGGACTGATGACCTTAGCAGTTAAGTCCCATAAGATTTCACACACATTTGAACATTTTAATTTGCGTGACCAGAGCTCCGCTATCTTTAACATACGCAAAATTTGTAATTTTAATACCCGACATAAGCTCAACTATACTAAACGTACATTATACCTCATCGTTAGTAGATTATGAAAGCACTTTAAATCTTTAAATTCGGCGAACAATTATAGGAAGTACTGAAAATGAAATATTTGTGGCCGCTGGTAACCATGAGGTTGACAGTGCGCAGTTGGGATAGGTGGACGGTTTTATCCATTTAGTAATATAAAAAGATCGCCACTGGACGACCAGTTTGCTATCAGCTGCTGAACACTACTTTTTGTAGGAATAGTAGAATTAGTGCAAGTCGGAATTGGTCATTAAAATTTGGAGAGTTTCTGCAAAATGAGCCAATACGTATATGAGCCTCAACTCTATACACTATTTTATGTACGCAATGCGGCATAATTTAGCTGAATGACGCAGAGGACGACGAAAAAACACCCACAGCAGTTTAAGGCAACAACTGGGGCTGTAAAATTACATGCGAAGTGGATCCATGTTTTTCTTACAAATTTTATGTCAACCTGCCCTCTGCAATATTTCATGTCCGTTACCTGCCTCATGTCTCACTGGCGGTAATAATTGCTGATTTATTATGGGGATGTTGACATTTTTAGTAGCCGGAGATACTCACTTGAAAAGAGTGAGAACAACGTTTAGTTCAAATTGACGGATAAATGAGAAGCGGAGTGAAGGAATATTACTTCTTAAAACAAAGGCGACTTGAGAAATGCTTCTTCCGTACGCCAGACCTCGACAACATGTAATCAATACGGTACCAGCGCATTTGCAGGGCCGTTTCCGGATTACAAAGACGTACCTATTGAGCAGATTTATGTCATCGGCATTGAACAGCCCGTTTAAACTTAGATAATATGTGAGCCCCAGGCACACAAGGGAAGTGCATGGCGTGTGTTAATTCTGCCCCAAGTTACCCGCTATTTCCGGATAAATTTCGATTATATCTCTGCCTAAATGAATTGAGGGTGTCAGGCGGCAAGAGTCACCACACTAATACAAACTTAATACACATAATGAATCGTCGCTGGATTTCCGCGGTATTTTCATAGTGCTTTACACAATGGTGCGGGATAATTGGAAGCTCTTTCAGAAACTGGGTCATGCGACGAACTACAGCACTGTACATAATACACGCTACGAGTAGAAATCGGCAGAGCTGACGTCAGAAAATATTTTCGGAAACCATTCATCGCTCTTGACAAAGGCGTGTTTGCTGCAGAGCAGTTTCCGCCGCGAACACAAACGAACGCCGAACACCGATGATCAGCCCCCGGCTTTGATTAAGCCTGGCTTTCAAAACAAAGCGCTACTTGGCGTGTTGCTTGATCCAGAGATCAAGGGGAGAGCCTCACTAAATTCCGCGCCCAGTGTTTACTGGTCCAGCATTCCGCGCAGAACGAGCCCCGTAAAATGATCATCTTTCGGTGATATCTCACCTGCGGATTACTGCGAATAAGCTATTAATTCAGTAAATGTTACGCGATGCTTTTGAAAGATAATGGCATTTATCACTTTCAGTAAATTATAATTTTACTGCATTCTTATTAAGTTAATTTAGCTGTCATTGCACATGACCAGGCGCGATGAAAAAGTTTCCAATTGATGACGCTGCTGAAGCGTATATCCAGCGTAGCTTGACACTGATGCAAATACACAGGGTGTTCGGAAACTTATGTCACAAACTTCTAGGACTAGCAGAGGGGAATGAGCACGTAATATTTTGAGTACGAATCCATGTCTGGAAACGTACCGTTTCCGTGCTTCAACCGTTTGAAAACATATTTGCTAGGTAGGGATGCAACTAGGTAGTCACTGTTGCCGGCCGGAGTGGCCGAGCGGTTCTAAGCGCTACAGTCTGGAACCACGCGACCGCTACGGTCGCAGGTTCGAATCCTACCTCGGGCATGGATGTGTGTGATGTGTTTAGATTAATTAGGTTTAAGTAGTTCTTAGTTCTAGGGAACTGATGACCACAGCAGTTAAGTCCCATAGTGCTCAGAGCCATTTTTGAAGTCACTGTTGGGCGTGATTACGTCGGATCAGCTAATATCATTTGACGTCTGTCCTACCTGTCTGACCTGGTTCGAACCTCATCCACCTGCCTGTGAGTATTAGAGCGACATGGCTGATTGCGCGTTTGCAAGATACACCGACTTGACCCTACAGAACAGCGAACCTCACTGCAATGGAAAGAGCTAGTCGCCATCTTAGTTAAGATCGAAAGTGGAATTAATTTTAATACCATCAGCTGCTGATGGGCGTTGATATATATCAACGGGGACAGGTGAAAATGTGTGCCCCGGTTGGGACTCGAACCCAGGATCTCCTGCTTACATGGCGGCCGCTCTATCCTTCTGAGCCACCGAGGGCATAGAGGATAGTGCGACTGCAGGGACTATCTCGCCCACACCTCCAGCGAGACCTACATTCTCACCTTGTATGTCACATATACTACATTCGTAGTGTCCCACCCCAACACACTCATTACTCGTGGAAGACATTCTTACGAAGTCCCGTAAGTGTTCGGGGAATATGTGTACATCCGCGCAGAAGGAAAAGGTCATGGCCGTTATTGTCAGAATGATATATATGGATATGGTGTCTGTTCTTTCGGACATGTCCGAAAGAACAGACACCATATTCATATATAAGTTTGTTAAGATCTTTCTATACGCCGTCCGACTCCATCGCATAGACTTTCCGCCACAATTACGCAACGACTTCGAGAATGGGTGCCTTCACCGCCAGAAGGCGTGAGAGCGGTGCTCCAAGAAGACGCCCCACATCCCAGCTGGAAGAGGGTGTCCTGCATCACGTTTAAGAGAACCCGTCGAGGAGGAGACGAGCAATATCTTTGGCTATTCATGAGTAGAATTCTACAACAAGTGATGTACTTGTCACACCTAGTCAATTACTCGTTAAAGTAGTCACGTTACCAGCATTTCAAACGATTGTAACATGGAAACGGAACGTTTCCAGACATGGTTACCAGTTCAAAATATTATCTGATCACTCCACTCTACAAGTTCTAGGAGTTAGCAACGGATATTTCCGAACACCATGTACACTACTGGCCATTCCAATTCCTACACCAAGAAGAAATGCACAAGATAAACGGGTATTCAATGGACGAATATATTACACTAGAACTGACATGTGATTGCATTTTCACGCAATTTGGGTGCATAGATCCTGAGAAATCAGTACCCAGAACAACCACATCTGACCGTAATAACAGCCTTGATACGCCTGCGCATTGAGTTAAACAGAGCTTGGATGACGTGTACAGGTACAGCTGTCCATACAACTTCAACACGATACCACAGTTCTTCAAGAGCAGTGACTGGCGCATTGTGACCAGACGTTTTCAATTGATGAGAGATCTGGACAATGTGCTAGCCAGGGCAGCAGTCGAGCATTTTCTGTATCCAGAAAGGCCCATACAGGACTTGCAACATGGGGTCGTGCATTATCCTGCTGAAATGTACGATTTCGTAGGGATCGAATGAAGGGTAGAGCCACGGGTCGTAATACATCTGGAATGTAGCGTCCACTGTTCAAAGTGCCGTCAATGCGAAATTGAGGTGACCGAGACGTGTAACCAATGGCACCCCATACCATCACGCCGGTTGATACGCCACTATGGCGATGACGAATACACGATTCCAATGTGAGTTCATCGCGATGTCGCCAAACACAGATGCGACCATCATGATGCTGTAAACAGTACCTGGACTCATCCGAAAAAATGACGTTTGGCCATTCGTGCACCCTGGTTCGTCGTTGAGTACACCATCGCAGGCGCTCCTTTCTCTGATGCAGCGTCAAGGGTAACAGCAGCCATGGTCTCCGAACTGATAGTCCATGCTGTTGCAAACGTCGTAGAACTGTTCGTGCAGATGGTTGTTGTCTTGTAAACGTCCCCATCTGTTGACGCAGGGATCGAGACGTGGCTGCACGATCCGTTACAGCCATGCGGATAAGATGCCTGTCATCTCGACTGCTATTGATATGAGGGGGTTGGGATCCATCACGGCATTCCGTATTACCCTCGTGAACCCACCGATTCCATATTCAGCTAACAGTCATTGGATCTCGTCCTACGCGAGCAGCAATGTTGCGATAGGATAAACCGCAATCGCGTTAGGCTACAATCCGACCTTTATCAAAGTCGGAAACGTGATGGTACGCATTTCGCCTCCTTACACGAGGCATCACAACAACGTTTTACCAGGCAACTGTAAGGGATGCGTGATCCCACGAACATAGATGATAGTATCCGACGCCCAGGTCGATAGTAGACATGAGTCGATTGTCAAGCGCTGCAGGAGGCAGTAAGACTAGTGTTGAGTGAGCAGTAGTGCTGGAGAGACAGGCAAGAATGGTGGTCGAGTGAGTTGTAAACGGTAAAATTCACCGGAGTATGACGAGTGAGCATGTCCCCCTGATCGTCGTGGAGTTGACCCTCACTAATACCGATTCGCGAGTGATATGAAACAGAAAGTGACAAGTGCCGAATTACGTGTTTCGCGTCAATCGCGTCGGCCCGCAACAACCATGGATTTCAGTGAGGATTGTTGTGAATGTTAACCATCAGCATTGCGTGTGACGAAGTACTGAAAATCAGCAGCCAATAGAAAGATATAACTGTAATTAGACGTGTAAGGCGAAGGTAGCAACTGCCTCAGAATTTGTGTGTTCGTAGAAAATGCAATACAGTTAGTACATCGCAACCTTTGTGGTCCTTAATAATAGACAAACTTTCAATCATTCCACAATTCAGTCTCAGAACAGCCGCACTCGGTTGAAATATCCCCGAAACCATAGCGGAAAAACCGATAGCCTTTCATCCATTAAGCACACGGTCATATAATCATAATAATTAACTGTTTGCCGGCTTCGATAAATTACACAAAATCCACTAAAGGAATTTAAAAGGGGGTGTTTCATCTTGGCTCCCGTGAAAAGGACAGTGCAATCTTCAAATCCGAACAATGGTTTATTAAGCACTATTTTTGGTTTCAGTGGAAAGACATTGGCATTTATCGGACGATTTTAGTGCAAAAGTAATTTGGTATTGTCGTTACCGCGACTAAAATTACAGTATTCCAACTAGAAACAGTGTAATATAACATTTATGGTGAAATTAGAAAACGCGGGAACGAAGCACATTATTTAGACAATACAGTGCAAAAGTGACTGAGGAACAGTAAACAATTTCTTTTTAAAATTTCAAGTGACAAAAGCAGTGTTAATAAACAATGTATTGAAGTATGGACACGAAAACCTGCATGAAGTACTGTAAAACTCATACAATAAGAAAAGGCGCGTTTGTGCGTAACCGCGAGTGAACCAGCCAAAATTCCGTTACAAAAGTATCAGGAGCATGTTTTCAAGTGACTTTGTATCTTACATTATCTTTTGAACAGTGTGAATAGCTCAATTTGATATGGACCCATAAACTGTTACAGCATTTGCTAGTGTTGACTGGCGTAATTGTTGGATGACGTCACATACTCTCTGTAAGCGGCTAGCCAAATCATCTGATGCAGTGAAGAAGGTCCACACGCCGCGACAGCAAGGGTTTGGATAGCGGAGATGTACCACACTGACCGGTGACTACAGCGGAGCAAAGTGGCTGAAGTAGAAACAACGACGACGCGGAGTTCGACATCTAGTGGCGAACCTCCGAAGTATAAGACGTCTGCGCCACCTACCCGCCGATCAACGAAATACATGTGACTCTTGAAATTTACCCGGTGTATCGAATATTCCATAAGATTTCGGGATTGCACCCGGATCTCATCGACTTCTTTCCACGATATTTCGGCTGACAACCTTACAGCCATCTTCAGGCGAGTGTTTGACACTGGAGTTTGCTAGTGCAAGTCGCTCTATTTATACGTGAAAGTGCTGCAGGCGCGCATGCGCAAGTTACCGTAGCATGCGCGCCACCTGTCGATTCCAAGGCCCTTTACAGTATTACTGCATCTATGGAGCGCAAACGAATGCGTGAAAAAAGTCAAACATGCACGCAGATGTGTCCAAAACAATAAAATGCAAAATTTCAATACTGAAATTAAAATTACTTGTCGCTCGACATTTTAGAAGCCATAAAAAGTTTTCTTTTGGTTGAAATTAAAGAAATCAACGGGTCTCAGGCCTTATTCAATAAAAAACCGCCATCACGATTAATGAGATTTTCCGCTAAACGTATTTCCACGGATTCCTTCAAATTGAATCCCAGAAGGATCTTGATGGGGCCAAGATTTTCGTGGCCGAATAATCCATAGTATGTCCTGTGGAAATACAATGTTCGGCTATGGCCGACTTACTGGGCTGTAAAAGGCGAGTGTGGCGTTCATGTTCAACGCAGCGGTCGTGTACTGTGCGTGTGGTTTGACCAATGTAGGCTTTCCCACACTCGCAAGGTATTTTATAAATACCAGCCTTCCGTAATCTCAGATCATCCTTGGCTGAGCCCATAAGAGCACGAGTCTTTGTAGGTGGCCGGAACATTGCTTTCACACGACGTTTCTTTAAAATTCTGCCTGCTTTCGATGAAATGTTCCCGACATATGGGAGAAATGCTCTGGACTTAAACACCTCCTTATCCTCTTGATCTTGTGGGTGGTCACATGAACGCCACACTCGCCTTTTACAGCCCAGTAAGTCGGCCATAGCCGAACATTGTATTTCCACAGGACATACTATGGATTATTCGGCCACGAAAATCTTAGCCCCATCAAGATCCTTCTGGGATTCAGTTGTGAAGGAATCCGTGGAAATACGTTTAGCGGAAAATCTCGTTATTCGTGATGGCGGCTTTTTATTGAATAAGGCCTGGGACCCGTTGATTTCTTTAATTTCAACCAAAAGAAAACTTTTTATGGCTTCTGACATGTCGAGCGACAAGTAATTTTAATTTTAATATTGAAATTTTGCATTTTATTGTTTTGGACACGTCTGTGTGCATGTTTTACTTTTTTCACGCATTCGTTTGCGCTCCATAGATGCAGTAATATTGTACAGGGCCTTGGAATCGACAGGTGGCGGGCATGCTACGGTAACTTACGTATGCGCGCCTGCGGCACTTTTATGTATAAATAGAGCGACTTGCACTAGCAATCTCCAGTGTCAAACACTCGCCTGAAGATGGCTGTAAGGTTGTCAGCCGAAATGTCGTGGAAAGAAGTCGATGAGATCCGGCTGCAATCCCGAAATCTTGTGGAATAAACGAAATACATGATAGCAGCTCCATCCCATCGCCAACCACCGTACTACGAGACTGCGTCAGCGAGATTCGCCGCGAGTTTCGCTTTGCACACGGCACTACACACCAGCTACAGCAACGCATCGCCTGACAGCCGCCGCACCGGAGGAGCCAACACCAACACGTCTAAAGTGCGCGTCATTTATGACGGCGGCCGAGTTTAGGTTTGTTCTGCGCATCTCACGTCACAAAACACAGTCAGCCAATGAACAGGGAACGACGTTGCCAAAGCTGGATTGCAGTGCAGAGCACGGACGAGTGCCTTCAGTTTTAGAAACCTTCAGTCATAAATAAAGTAACTGAGCAAAAGCAGTGTCTTGATAGCAGACTTTCTTTAATAGAAGGTTTGGAAAAAGCATTCTTTATACCAATTGCTTCATATTCTATTAATTAATTAAACCAAGCAAGCAATAAGCCTCCTAATTCAGGCGATAGCAAGAAAAGGTGTTTGTATCATTCTCACAAACCGCTTTTTCGCAATAAAGAACAATGGTGATTGTTTATTTCCTATTGTACTTCGACGAAACGTGAATAATTCATAGTCATACCAACAGTGTTTGTCGGTATTTTGCATGATGTGTTGGGAGATATATTGAATGACGAGCTGCGTTAGCGTAATGGTTAAAGTGTAGGGCTGCCAAGACAAAGGTTCTGAGTTCAAGCCTTGTTCAGTACTAAATATTTTCTTTATTTAAAAACAATATCAAAGTGTCTTACTGCATGAATTTTATTCGTTTGAATGTAATTTTGTGAAATTTCTAGTGACAACTAAAATCGACTATACGGAAAGTATACGCTATGGACTTTTACCTCTGCAAACTCTTCAAAATTTCGTGCAATGGTTTACTACATATAATGCTGCACAATAACTGCGTTGGACTTCGGAACAAAATTAAGTAATAAATGGGGGGGGGGGGGGGGGGGAGTTATCAGTCAAGAAGATGTGTAAAAATCAAATTTTTGGGCCAAATAGTTTTTGTGAAATCGAATGACAAAGTGTGTCAAAGCAATCGAAACAGCATGTGTCTGCACAGGCGAGGAGTGCAATGATGACAAAATCGCGCACATCGCGGAATGCGGGGAGCACGTCTCTGTCACAGCGAAAGGTTTAATGCGGCCGTGATGGCTTTACTTCATAAACTGCGCGCTCCCCCCCTAAACGTAAGTTTGGGAACTATACTATGGCGCTTCTTCTCTTGGCGCGTACAACTGGCAACGCAGCAATCACCCGCGTCTGGGCGGGCATGCGCGAACCGCCAAGATAAATGAATTGAACCATAGTAGCGCGACTTCAAATGTCAAAACATCGCGACTTCGACGAGCACCGAGGGGTGAGTGAAGACGATTTGCTGGCGCAACACTAATTAATATTGCACTATCTTCAGAGCGCGGGAGGAACTTCAAATTAAATTAGTCAATTGCAGAAAATATAAAAACAATAATTTTTTAACATTTCTTTGCGAATTTGCTCTGAAGCATGGTATGCTAATATGTTCGTGTTTTCATGCTGTACAGCACAGAATAGTGTCTCATTTGCATTATTTTTTGTAAACTACATGTTTATATGTCTTCTAAGTTGTGTGTGTGTAACTTCGAGATTTTGTGTATAAATGCAGTCATTGATGTTTGATGTGGATAGGCTTCTGTAATTTGTGGAGTGGTCTATTTTGCCAGTCTGGGTTAACCGAATACAGTGAAGTATTATTTCGTTATTAGCTAATTAGTGAGTGTTTGGGCTACAAGGAGGTTATTTTCTTTTTCTTTCCTGTGCATAGCGAATAGTTGAGGATGGATCCTGAACTGAAAGAAAAGGTTGTGGAGGAGGTAGTTAGAAAAATGGAGATAGGGCAGGAGGACAAGGATGTGTCAGGAATTGGTAGTAGTGGAATGTCAATGGACAGCTCATTGGGTTATTCAACCGTTTACCCTGAGACACTGGTAAAACCAATTAGAAAGGAACTGAGTCTAGAGGATGGAGAATTGCAGTCAGTAATAATTAAGATGCTCCAAGGAATCAACAAGCAGTTAGAAGAGATCTCCAAAGGAAATGAAGAAATCAAGAAAGAAAACAAAGAAATCAAAAAAAGTATAGCAAAGATGTCCCAAGAAAACCAAGAAAGCTTAAGAAAAGGACTGCAGTAATTCAAGAAACAGATGAGAATAACTCTTCAGGAGAGAGATGACAAGCTACAGCTGAAGATAGATCAACTCCAAGAAGAGATGAACGATATGAAGATAGAGATAATTGGAAAAGCTGAGGGAGATGTCAAATCTGAATTGGAAGAGAGAATGCAGAAAATTGAAACACAACAACACCAGCAGATTAAAGATGTGGTACAAGTACAGCAGCAGTGCCAAGTCAATATTGGTAAATTGGGAAATAGGCAAGTGAAATTGGAGGAGGCTGTGGAGCATATGTTCACAAATGAGATCAAACAGCTGCAGGAGGGAGCCCAACAGCTAGAAACTAAAACGGAAGAGATTGATAGGAAGATAAATAGTGCCACATTAACAGTAGGGGAGGGCAAGTTCATTACACTAGTAAACGCTGATAATAAGTATACCCAGACCAACATGGGGCAAAAATATAAACCCAAAGGGGCATTGCATCCAGTGATATTTACTAAGTGATTACGAGGAGTTTTCCCAGCACACTTACGAATGCAGATAAAATTCAGTTCGCAATAGACAGAATGGAAGGTGAAGCTTTCACCTGGGGAGTTAGGAAGAAAGAAGAAGTTACCAGCTACAGTCAATTTGAGGAAGAGTTTTTAAAGAAATACTGGTCCAAAAGTCGCCAATTTGCAACATTTGAAGATTTACTGCAGCGCAAGTCCCTTAATACCTGAAGAGGTACCTTGAGAGAATTGGCTGAGCATCTATGGGAGTTGAATGAAACATTGGAGCAGCCATTGAATGACGACATAATGATATCAGCAATTAAAATGAGATTAAGCCGTAGGATGCAAGAAAATTATCTGGAAGCCTGATTAAAGGTAAAGATACTTTAATGGAAGTATTGGAGCAATTAGAGACTATTCGTGCACAATAAAACAACCAGATGCATGATCAGAACCAAGGTGGAAGTAATGACCATCAAAGTCAGTTTAATGGCCCACCAATTTACAGAGGTAGAGGTGGCGGTAATGGACATAGGAACCATGCCAATGGTCGACAGTTTCACCACAATCATGGGAGAGATGATGATGATAATGACAGTAATTATGAGAGGGGAGAAGGTAGACGAAGGGATTATGAGGTGCGAATTGAAGAAAGTTAGGTGTAGGGAGCCAGCAACTCTTTTGCTGGTATACCAAGTGTCGACTGGTACGCTCTCAGCTGGGTGAGACTTTATTTCTTATTTCAAGTTTCACTCCTCTACCATCTTTCTCTATCCTTAGGTTAAGAAAGTTAGTGTGTAGTAGTTAGGATTGGTAGTGGTCATCCTAGTAATTCAATCACGTACCATCTAGCAGATTTATAGTTGACTTAAAATAAGGATAATTAGCTACTGTTGATGTGGAGTGTGAGATGTCAAAGAATCAATAAGTTAAAAATCAGTTTAGTGTCAGTACATTACAAAATTAATAGTGCCAGAAGTAATAAAATGAGAACCAGATCAGAAAGCCAATGTTTATAAAATGTGATGGGAAACTAATTGGTCAAACAAGAGTTCGTGTAATCTTATAGAATTGTTTTATGAGGCATGAAAAGGTCAAGCAGTTGTACGAAAATTGAAGTAATGTATCAGCTTATAATTAGGATGGCATATAAAGAAACAAATACATGAGGAGATAGTTGTTCGAGTAAGTGATGCAAAATATGATGTGCGGAGAGGCCAAGGAGCCTGGAGTAGTATTTTTTATGTAGTTATTGCAGCGAATATGGAGGGTTGATGTAGTTTGAAGATGTATATTTATTTGCAGTTGAAGTTGCTGTTAAGTTGTGGGAGTTACGTGTAATGAAGTGTATTGAGTATGAGATGTTTGAAGTATTGAATTATATGGAGGATTGAAGTAGGTTGAAGATATATATTTATTTGCAGTTGAAGTTGGTGTTAAGTTGAGGGAGTTATGTGTAATGAAATGTGTCGAGTATGAGATGTTTGAAGTAGTGAAGTATCTCATTTAGCACATGAGCAACATCTGTTTGCAAGTTATTTGTAGGTATACATGTTTATCTGAAGTATGCTGAATAAAACAGAAAGTGTAACTCATGAATAATGAGTAATTCATGTATCCAATTAGCTATCAGAGTCAAGTATGGTTGTACTTCCATCGAGCTTTAGAAGCAGAATTCTGACACTGTGTAATAAATAAGAAATATCCATATGGTGGATTTCAATTAATGTGAATATAACAGGAAATATTATACCCCTCATCTGAGCTTTAGTGATAACAATTCACATATGGCAGTAATGTTTGGCAAAATGAAATGATCAGTAATTTAAAATTTTCACTGGGTGACCACAGTAATTATGGCGATGCAAATAGTTATGTAAGACATATTTAGTGGTATAATGGAGCATATAATGTTATTGAATTAATTTATAGAGGTATAATGGATTGCAAAATAATTACATAAGTCAAGATGTAAATGCTATATTTTGTTTTGATATTCAATTTCGCTTGTGTTAATGACTCAAAATGAATAAGTTGTGAATTTCTTCCTTAACTTTAATATGTGTTGACCAAGTGAGTTATAAGTTGGAGTGATAGTAGTATGGACAGAATGTACCCCGCTGAAAGGACGGCATACCAAAGGGGTAGCTGGCATTCAACTAATTTATTTTTTTGTCTTTGCTGTAGTAAGTAATAACAAATATGCAGTTAAGAGCTCGTACAAACCTTTGAAAGTGAAGATTTTTGATAATTGAATGTAAGACAAGTTTTGCCGGCCGTGGTGGTCTCGCGGTTCTAGGCGCGCAGTCCGGAACCGTGCGACTGCTACGGTCGCAGGTTCGAATGCTGCCTCGGGCATGGATGTGTGTGATGTCCTTAGGTTAGTTAGGTTTAAGTAGTTCTAAGTTCTAGGGGACTAATGACCACAGCAGTTGAGTCCCATAGTGCTCAGAGCCATTTGAACCGTAAGACAAGTTTTATAAAAATATTTACCATGCTATGTTATGTAAGATATATTGATGTTGTATAATGTTTCTGTAGGGGCAGTTTGCTACCGGAGTCAGTAGGCTATTATTTGTGATACGATGTAATTTTCAGTATTCGAACCAGAACTAATGTTCTCATTTTCATTTATATACTATGTGATAATGTTTTCCTATTATTCTTTTTCGTCTGTGGCTACAAAGAAGGTTTTTAGGGCGGGGATGTAAGGGATCCGTGATCCCACGAACATAGATGATAGCATCCGATGCCCAGGTCGATAGTAGACATGAGTCGATTGTCAAGCGCTGCAGGAGGCAGTGAGACTAGTGTTGAGTGAGGAGTAGTGATGGAGAGTGTCGAGCGAGCAGTAGTGCTGGAGAGACAGGTAAGAATGGTGGTCGAGTGAGTTGTAAACGGTAAGATTCACCGGAATATGACGAGTGAGCACGTCCCCCTGATCTTCGTGGGGTTGACCCTCACTAATACCGATTCGCGAGTGATATGAAACAGAAAGTGACAAGTGCCGAATTACGTGTTTCGCGTCAACCGCGTCGGCCCGCAACAACCATGGATTGCAGTGAGGATTGTTGTGAATGTTAACCATCAGCATTGCGTGTGACGAAGTACTGAAAATCAGCAACCAATAGAAAGATATAACTGTAATTAGACGTGTAAGGCGAAGGTAGCAACTGCCTCAGAATTTGTGTGTTCGTAGAAAATGCAATACAGTTAGTACATCGCAACCTTTATGGTCCTTAATAATAGACAAACTTTCAATCATTCCACTATTCAGTCTTAGAACAGCCGCACTCGGTTGAAATATCCCCGAAGCCACAGCGGAAAAACCGATAGCCTTTCATCCATTAAGCGCACGGTCATATAATCATAATAATTAACTGTTTGGCGGCTTCGATAAATTACACAAAATCCAGCAAAGGTGTTTCACAACCCCGGTCAAATGCTGTTTGTGTATGAGAAATCGGTTGGAAACTTTCCTCATGTCAGCACGTTGCAGGTGTCGCCACCGGCGCCAACCTTGTGTGAATGCTCTTAAAAGCTAATCATTTGCATATGACAGCATCTTCTTCCTGTCGGTTAAATTTCGCCTCTGTAGCACATCATCTTCGTGGTGTAGCAATTTTAATGGCCAGTAGTTTATAAGCTCCGACATGTAGGCAAGGGATCAGTGTGTCATTCGTATCTTTCCAACATGTGTGTGGTAAATGCGGACACTTGATTTGTGGGGACGTTATTACCAAATACATCCTAACAGGAGCAAAGTGCTGCTATCCTTTTATTGCGTGAGGAAGGACAAACACCGGCATACGTCCATAGGAGAAAGAAGAATGAGTATAACGCCGCAAGTCTGCCGGTAACAGCCGATGCGGAACTGTGCGCCAAGTTCCATGAAGACCGCCAGCCAATTACGCCAGTTCATATGGGAGATACTCGAGCACTTATCGAATTTTCCCATGCGATGATCACGCCTTCGATCCCTCAGAAGAAGCCTAGAAGGATCGACGGTTCTTGTCAGACGAGTATGTGCAGCGAGCAGCGACGGACTTCTTCACATAGCAGGACACGCTGTTTCATAAGATGTTTTACCACGTGTTTTTACAGGTGTCTTGAACCTGGCGCATCGGTATGATGACTGGCTCAACGCTCACGGCAATTTTGCCTGAATGACACACCGAACGTGGATTGTACGGCCATCGAAACGAAATTTTTAGACGTCTCCTTATATTTGAACTCAGTGATCGAGATAGAGCATTCGCATGCCAGTAAAACCCAAATAACAATACCACCATGATCAACAAACAATGTGACATATTTGATTTTACAGCGAAATGGAGACTAACGTCTCGGGTGATGTTGCATCACTGTAATGCTTACAGCCAATTTGGGGATGAACGAAGATAGTAACACCTCCAGCAAAATTAGTAGAACTGGAGAGCTGTGGTGCGTTTTTCGCCTCAAAAGCCCACTGAGCGAAACGACCTTCTGGAACTACACTCATGCCCATAAATGAAGGATAACTGCAGAATGTGGTACCACACAACGTGGTAATACACAAAACTGGCGCTACTAGCTTAGGCACATAGGGAGAACACACGACACAGATCTGTAAGTCCACAGTATTGGTGATAAGTTGCGAAAACCGTCCTGAAACACATGTGCTACAAAACGACACAGTTTCCTGCGCATGTACCCCGACATCAGTATGGGATATGATCACCATGCACACGTACACAGGCCTCACAACAGATGGTATACTCTGGATCAGGTGGTACAGCAGTTGCTGGGGTATAGCCTTCCATTCTTGCACCAGTGCCTGTCGGAGCTCCTGAAGTTTCGTAGGGGTTTGAATACGTGCAGCGATACGTCGACCAAGAGCATCCCAGACGTGCTAGATGGGGTTTACGTCTGGAGAACAGGAGGCCATTCCATTCGCCTGATCCGTTTCAAGGTATTCCTCCACATTGGCAACTCGGTGGGGCCGTGCGTTATCATCCATCAGGAGGAAGATAGGACCCCTGACAAGGCGGACATACTGGTGCAAAATGACGTCCCGATACACCTGTCCTGTTACAGTTCCTCTGTCAAAAACATGCAGGGGTGTACGTGAACCAATCCTAATCCCACCCCACACCATCAAACCACGACCTCCAAAGAGTTTCCTTTCAAGGATATTAAGGAGTTGGTATCTGGTTCCTGGTTCACGTCAGATGAAAACCTGGCGTGAATCACTGGAATCGTCCGTGAACATAACCTGGCACCACTGTTACAATGTACTGTGTTCTTGACACCAGGCTTTACGTGCTCTCCTGTGACCAGGGGTCAGTGGAATGCACCTTGCAGGTCTACAGGCGAATAAACGATGTCTGTTCAGTCGTCTGTAGACTGCGTGTCTGGAGACAACTGTTCCAGTGGCTGCAGTAAGGTCCTGAGTAAGGCTACCTGCAGTACTCCCTGGCCGTCTGTGGGCACTAATGGTGAGATATCGGTCCTCTTGGGGTTTTGTACACTGTGGACGTCCGGTACTGTAGTGCCTGGACACGTTTCATGTCTGCTGGAACCGTTGGCATAATCTTGAGATCACAGTTTATGGCACTCGGAGGGCCCATGCTACGACCTGCTGTGTTTGACCATCCTCAAGTCGCCCTAGTATTCTACCCCTCATAACGTCATCAATATGTGTCCTTTGAGCCATTTTCAACACATAGTCACCTTTAGCAAGTCTGGAAACGTCTGCACACTTACTCGCTACACCGTACTCTGACATGCACCAACGCACCTTTGCGAATGGTCGTACCCCGAGGTGATTTAAACCGGCAAACCGCCCAACAGAGGGTTGTTCCAGCATGTATCAGCATTATCCTTAATTTATTAGCATGACTGTAGAATAAAAACAGGACTCACAGCGATAATAATTTTAGATTCTATGTGTCCTGCGAGCATGCGTCGAACTAACGTACATTGTGAGGCGGCAGCTTTCATCAGTTAAGGATGCCGATCCGTCTATTGTCTTAGTCGACATCTAACTAAGCGAGTACACTTGCTTGATCCATGGAAACATCTATTGACAAGCCGAAACAAGACGACCACAGGCCAACCGGAGATCGAATGTTACTAGTGAAGTTGCAGGCACGTGATACGGTAAGGGAAGTATATAAGCAGAGCAGAGACGAATGGGGGCTCTTTCTAGTCACTATATGAGCCACTGACATAAGCGACTTTGACAGAAGGCAGACTGTTATGGCCCGGTGGGCATTTAGGGAACGGCGAAGCTGTTCGGCTACTCGTGTGCAAGTCGCTAGTATCTGTGGGTAGCGGTTGAAGGGCGGTGAAATTACCAGTAGACGACAAAGATATTGGAAGTCCACCCCTCGTCAAACAGTCTGTGCTGTCCCTGTGGCAGATCTGACGACGGAGTACAGTATTGATGTAGGCTCACGTGCCATGGAGCATTCCGTTCAACACACGATGTTGAACATGAGACTCCGCATCAGTCGATACCTACCTGTGACCACCATGATCCAACGACACCGCCAATTACGACAGCAGCGGGCGCGGTATTATCGATATTGTACCGAGTATTACACTATGCCGCATTTGAAAATTTCTGGAGCGACGCTTTATGATTGTAAGATGATATTGAAGGTATTTTTTTCATTCTTGATTTTTCTGTATCAGGTCAGATTTTGAAAAAAATCACGTCTGAACTTTTAGCTTTTTAACGGGGAACTTTTTTAATTGAATAAAAATAAGTTATTTATTTTGTAACTTTGCATTAGAGTAGACAGTGGTGTACGTTCACTTAGAAATGCTAACAATTATTACAAAAATACTAAACATGTATGACAGTTTAACTTTCCTTAGCTGATTTTATTATACCAAGTTCTTTCTGACATGGAGCGAAAATTCTCTTCCTCGATTGTCTCCCTCCATCAGTCTATCCTTGGATTCCAACTTCCCTGGTATCTCTTTTCCATTTCCTTGATGTCGTGGTGGGACCGTTATCCTTGCTCTTCACTGACATCGGCAAGGTTTGCAAAGAAAAAATAAATATGTGAATGCAGAAAATCAAGCTTACTCTCATGAAACTCTGCAATATCGTCTTAAACGTGGTTTTATAATTCGGAAGTCTGTAGTTGCCCACAAAGCTGGATACTACTTCTTTAAACGAAACCCAAACCCTTTTTTTCCAATGGGTTCGATGTACTTTCAAATACATTGTCTTTCATTAAACGTTTGATTTGCGGCCCTACAAAGATCAGTTCCTGAAGTTTGTTGTAAGATACGTTTGGAAATATTGTTACTAACTAGTAGATTTTGAAAGTGCTTTAATGAACTGTCTCATTAGTTCAAGCTTGATGTAAATAGGAGGTAACAGTGTCATGTTTAGCTGAATAGTTGATTCATTTATCAAATTATGTGAACTGAATTCGGCTGTTTTGCTTTCGCTGCAAGTAATTACCTTCCAGTGAATGTCTTAGGCTCGGCTGCCTCTCTCACAAATGAAACACGGCATTTGTTTGCGTTTAGATTCTTGACCAAGTAATATGCCAACTATTCTCAAATCCCCACATAATGGCCAAGAATCTTCTTTATAGTACACGTATCCCAAGAAATCTTTGAGATTTTCATACATCTCCGTGTGGTGTGCTGAATGGGCGACAGATATTGAACCAAACAAAAATCCATTATGTGGAAGTACACCTTTCAGGCTACGCTTTGGCAACTCTATAAACAACCTCCACTCACTTGCATAATAAGATATATTAAATAAATTCAATAAACCCTCTTATTAATCCCTTTCATCTGTTCCTGTGCCAAGAGAATAATGCTCCGAGTGGTTTAAGATGTTTTGCTTGCAGTCTTGACCCAAGTAATCTGGCGTCATTTTTTGTCAGATTCTAGTCATGAGTAAAATCATTTTACTTAGTTTTGAATAAATATCTCTGCTACATAATCTTCTTCCTGCTTATTATCTTCATCCTCATCGAATTCATTTTCTGAGTTGCTTTCACGTTGAAAATTTTCATCAGTATGAGTGGAGAAATGCAGTACGCCTATCTGGTCGTAAGCCAGAAGCAGCGTTATGTTTTATCCCTACTTTTAAACAAGTTTACTATCTGCCTTGACCATTTCTTTAATGACCTGTTTAGGTTGAACAAGAATCATTTTTAGATGTTTAGAAAACAGTAACATAGCTAATTAGCAACTACTCTACGAAATACAAAATGTTGCTATACCATACCAGCATCAGATACCAAATGCAACAATCAGCTCCTTTGTTAGTGGTCATAAACATTAAATCATTCATAATGATTGAATTCACTCTGCTCATTCAAGATTTGATTTGGTTTTTGCTTTCGTGAGTGTAAATTTGAAGTGTAGAGTATTTATACTTAGCTATTTTAATGCTGGGTACAGATATGACGAAGGCTCATGTGAAGCCGAAATCGAACATTTACAAAAGTTAAAGTAGTCACAGATAATAAATCCTTCAAAACCAGTGATACCGAATTTATTATCCAACAACACTACGTCAATTTTTTCAAACTTCTTACTTTTTGAATCATGACCTTCAACGTTATCTATATAAAACTGAGAGTAATATACGTGATTTTGCGGCTCCCGCCAATCCATGGGATTTTCAAAACGCACTGATATCCTCTTCGCATTTTTTCACAGTCCCAGTTACTCAACACATGCAGGGCATACGTTAGGGCGGTGTCCAGCTTGTGTCTTGATCACCAACAGTTATACCAAAGTTTGCACAAAACTATTAATGTCCTGCCTTTACTTAGGAATTACGTAGCTGCCACAGATATTATAGAATACACTTGGTTACTCAAATACTTTCGAGGACCCATTACAGTATAAATAAAACCTCACAACACTAAACCATGTCAAGAATGAACTCAAGCCTTTCGCGCAAAAGAAAGACGGATGCGACAAGTATGAGCAACAAAATTTTTCATTACTTGCAGTAGGTTTCAGTGAAATATGAGTTTACTCGATCTCAGAAAAAAATAAATGTGATAAATATTGTAAATGTGATAAATATGATAAATGTGATAAAGAAATTTATAACATATCTGAAATCATAGTAAAAAAGTACTTCAGGAACAGCGACAATTATGCAATCATAAAAAATCATCTTGCATTGTGCTCGCCTTGTCAGCTGAACCACGTTTCTTCTTACGCCAGATCGATGGTCGTCGCACACGCCGCAGTAATCGAAACGCGCAGTTTGTGACAGGATGACAGTATTACGCAGTGGACGATATTCACCTAGTCTTCAGTTGGACCTGTGCTGGAAAACGAAAGCCCATAACTGCTCCGTGTATGTGAACTTTACGGTCTACAACTTGAATACATTTTTACTTGATCTTTTATCAAAAATTGATGGCTTCTTGCAGCAGGATAACTGTCCTTTTCATAAGAACAGAATCGTACTGCAGTGGTTTGTAGAGCAGTGTGTGGAACTCATGTTGATCTCTTGGCCACCAATGCGCCTGATGTGGATCGAATAGTAGATATCTGTAAGATCGACGCCCGTAAGATGCTGCGTCGTAAGCTATGGGAGCTGCATGATCTGTCCGTAAATATCTGGTGCCACATAGCGCCGGAAACCTACTAACGACTTGTCGATTCCATCCCGTGTTCCATCACTGTTGTGTAGTGTTCCTAGGGTGGACCAACACGCTTCTATGCGGGTGATCAGAGTGTTTGGCTTATTAGTGAATTACACGGTAGGAAATACCGCGACAATCTGGCTGCAGTATTTCCTACAGCGTAATTTACGAAAACAGCTGCGGCGTTCTCTAACCAAAATGGATAAAATAATTATCAGTGTATATTTTTCTTCTAGTTTCGTTCCTCGGTGTTTGCCCCACAGTGCAGAAGGATCCGTTCATTTGGTACTTTGGCTCCACACGACGCGGTCTTAGGGTTGATTAGGATGGAGACCATTTTGAGTTCTTGCCTCCGTTTCTATGTAGGCCGTTTACCATCGACTTGCAATGAAAACAGCATTTTGCCATTGTTTCTTGACCAGAGTCGGTGCAGAGTCTTATCACAAAGCACACTGGTCACTGGCTGCCATTTAAGGCATGCATTACTAACAAGGTTTATGATTTGGAGGAGTAATGAGCCTTCTTGAATGTGGCATTGCATTTGTTGACAGGCATCCGACCTTATTTATTTGGTAGCGTAGTCCGGAATGTTCAAGGTGGTTCTTCCATGTTTGGACTTCTCCTTGAAGGTCGTTCATTTCTTCACCGAACATTAGGACATCGGCAGCATACAGCAGTGCCAAAGATGTTAATTTGTGAAGACCGCCTGCGACAGTCTCCATTACCACAATGAAGAGCAGCGGAGAAAGAGCAGATCCATAGAAGCCACCCATAGAAACTGGAAAGTTATCTAATACCGCAGTAGCAGATTTTACTCGACTTTCAGGACTGTGGCGGACCAGCCACACCCATTCAATTAATTTTTCAGCCACTTTACGGTCTTGGAAAGGAAAACACATGACGTAATCGGTCAAAAGCCTTCAGCAGGTTCAGGAAAATGAAGACGCTTAAAAATCTCACCGTATTTCTCAATAAGCAAGGCAGTTGCATCGGTAGCAACAGTGGTGCCACAATCTTTCACAAAATAATTAAGAACCATGTGTATTCTGCTATCTATGATGTGTTGTACGATATTTATTGTAACGTATGTGACAGGATACGTAGAGAACGATTGCTGGAACATCCAGCGAAGGTGCCCTTCTGTTTCGTAATTGGGACTATATGTCTACTTGGATGGCATTTTTTTTCTCCTCAGTGATCCTGTTGAGAAAGTATGTCAGCCATTTAGTTGCGTCCCAGGACCTTGATTTTCACAGGTCTGCTGGTCCGATCACATTCCCAATTATCATGTTCCCTAGGGCTTATGGAATATAACGCTTGGCGCTCGATATGACGAGTTCTTGAAAGGATGCCAATTATACTGGGGAATATGGGAAATCTGCAGTACAGATTAATTCGAAGTACTGCCGCCTATGCCCTGCTATCTTCTGTCGATCAACGATAAGTTTACCATCTTCTTCATTCATGGCGTAGAATTCGTCTATGTGTGTCGTAAGTCCGTGCCGTTTCTTTGCTAGGCGATAGGTATTACGTTTGCCAGCTTTCGTTCCATACTGTCAGGTAACAATAACACCTACATATCAAAGTGGTGGGAATGCGGGTGAAAAAGAAGCGTAGTCCACGGCGTATGAATCCCCAGAATTACTTAATCCAGTATTTGAGAGTGAGACTACTTAGCGACTTACAACAGACTTTACACCAAATTTCAAGTCTTTACGAATTTTTTTCTCGTAGACAATCCTTACAAAATTATGAAAGTCAAAGATGTTTATCGCTTTCTAATTTTCCGCTCTTCAAACAGTAAAAGTACCGCACGACGTGTATCGTTATAACTTATTCGTCCTTTACTACCGACTGTCGTCGATACACATTTTGTAGACAGTATGCACATATACCGCTGGATGTTAGTGCATAATTACACCGTGGTGTAACTCCTAGTACAGGCGATATGACGCCATAAACAATGAGATGCGTGAAATACTGCAGCATCAGAAATGACGTTTTGCTTTATTACTTAGTTGCCACTAACCCAATTCGCAACACATTCTAAAAACTGTATCCACATAAGCCACTGAGTGTACCCATAAAACTATATCGTTGTATGACACATTATTGAGGAGATACCGACGTCATAAGCGTTAAGCAGCAGGTCAGACGCCGCGTGATACTGGTGTTGACGCACACCTGTAAGTAAATACCTGGATAATGCCAGGCTTCTCCGCTAGTCTGTCGATAATTGGTTTGGCTGTTGGCTGAACAAAAACAGATCGAAGTATTTTGAAAGTATTTCACAGTTTCAGCTACTGTTTAAGATAATCCTACGACACCCATCTCGAAAGCAAGTTCTTGGTGCTTGATAGCACTTTAATTTATTTTCAAAAAGCTTGCAGTGATAGCTTCTTTCATAGTTATTTCCCATTCCTGTAAGATGGCACTTTCCGAATGTTCTTTCAATTATCGTTAGAATTCTTGGCGCTACTCTTCGCGGCTATATACACTCCTGGAAATTGAAATAAGAACACCGTGAATTCATTGTCCCAGGAAGGGGAAACTTTATTGACACATTCCTGGGGTCAGATACATCACATGATCACACTGACAGACCCACAGGCACATAGACACAGGCAACAGAGCATGCACAATGTCGGCACTAGTACAGTGTATATCCACCTTTCGCAGCAATGCCAGCAATGCAGGCTGCTATTCTCCCACGGAGACGATCGTAGAGATGCTGGATGTAGTCCTGTGGAACGGCTTGCCATGCCATTTCCACCTGGCGCCTCAGTTGGACCAGCGTTCGTGCTGGACGTGCAGACCGCGTGAGACGACGCTTCATCCAGTCCCAAACATGCTCAATGGGGGACAGATCCGGAGATCTTGCTGGCCAGGGTAGTTGACTTACACCTTCTAGAGCACGTTGGGTGGCACGGGATACATGCGGACGTGCATTGTCCTGTTGGAACAGCAAGTTCCCTTGCCGGTCTAGGAATGGTAGAACGATGGGTTCGATGACGGTTTGGATGTACCGTGCACTATTCAGTGTCCCCTCGACGATCACCAGTGGTGTACGGCCAGTGTAGGAGATCGCTCCCCACACCATGATGCCGGGTGTTGGCCCTGTGTGCCTCGGTCGTATGCAGTCCTGATTGTGGCGCTCACCTGCACGGCGCCAAACACGCATACGACCATCATTGGCACCAAGGCAGAAGCGACTCTCATCGCTGAAGACGACACGTCTCCATTCGTCCCTCCATTCACGCCTGTCGCGACACCACTGGAGGCGGGCTGCACGATGTTGGGGCGTGAGCGGAAGACGGCCTAACGGTGTGCGGGACCGTAGCCCAGCTTCATGGAGACGGTTGCGAATGATCCTCGCCGATACCCCAGGAGCAACAGTGTCCCTAATTTGCTGGGAAGTGGCGGTGCGGTCCCCTACGGCACTGCGTAGGATCCTACGGTCTTGGCGTGCATCCGTGCGTCGCTGCGGTCCGGTCCCAGGTCGACGGGCACGTGCACCTTCCGCCGACCACTGGCGACAACATAGATGTACTGTGGAGACCTCACGCCCCACGTGTTGAGCAATTCGGCGGTACGTCCACCCGGCCTCCCGCATGCCCCCTGTACGCCCTCGCTCAAAGTCCGTCAACTGCACATACGGTTCACGTCCACGCTGTCGCGGCATGCTACCAGTGTTAAAGACTGCGATGGAGCTCCGTATGCCACGGCAAACTGGCTGACACTGACGGCGGCGGTGCACAAATGCTGCGCAGCTAGCGCCATTCGACGGCCAACACCGCGGTTCCTGGTGTGTCCGCTGTGCCGTGCGTGTGATCATTGCTTGTACAGCCCTCTCGCAGTGTCCGGAGCAAGTATGGTGGGTCTGACACACCGGTGTCAATGTGTTCTTTTTTCCATTTCCAGGAGTGTAAATTGCTCGTAGTGCTTACTCTTTTTAGACGTTTTGCATGTTATCAACCTCATTGTTCTTTCTATTAATGTTTATTTGAGTCACACTTTCGTGTACAGTACCAATAGAACAATGGTTTAGACGAAGTATTAGCGTCCGATATTCTGTAAAGAACAGCTTTTACAGCGTTCAGCGTTGGACAAAATTAGCGGTCCGCTGTGCTTGAAATTGTCCATGGAACAAGAGATCAATCATGCCGTTAGTCTCTTTCAGTTCATCGTTCCGCTACGGGCCCCAATTTCCTTACTGAATACGGTTAAAACTGCCGACAGATGACTGAGGCCGTATTAAATAAATACGTTAACATTTACTGACAGTGGAGCAGAACGGCAAATAACAGCGAATAATCTGACTCAACAAGTTACTATGTCAACCAATTATCTCTCCGCTACACTGGCGGGCTCAGCGCGGCTGGTACAAGTGAAGCTGGTCGGAACTGAATGGGAATGGGGTGGGTGCGATGTTGAGAGGGGAGAGGAGAGAGGCGGAGGGAGGACCCGGAAACCTCTCCCAACAAAAGGGCAGACCGTCGACAACGGGCAGGCACAATCGATGCACTCGTGTCGGCTGCTGCGAGACGTAATCGCAGGCAGAGCCAGCTAGCGATTCGCGCTCGGCCGGTCGCAGAAGGACAAGCAGGCACTGATTATGCAACTACGCACACAGTCCCCTCTCAGCGCATTGAAATACCACTGCATGCCGATACCTGTCCGCTGTAGACAGCAGTATCACAGTCAAGAGAGACGACAAAATTCAGCAAATACATTTTACTTGGTTAACAATACGTATCTTTGCAATAAATACAATAATTATAGAGTTGGATATAAAATTTTCAGTATTATAAACACTTGTTGTTTTAATAAGTATCCACATTCCATAGCTTAAGACGTAGAATAACCACATCCCTGGACACATCACGTTACACCGTCGAGCACTTGAGGCGTAGCACGTTTCCATCTCGCCTACATCAATTAATACAAGTTTTCTGCAGAGATGATTCATGGCTATCTGGCAACAGATGTACGATCCGCTCCACTAGCTAGCTGCTAGTAGTTACGGTTGTGACCGAAATGTTCAAATGGCTCTGAGCACTATGGGACTTAACATCTGAGGTCATCAGTCCCCTAGAACTTACAACTACTTAAACCTAACTAACCTAAGGACATCACCACACATCCATGCCCAAGGCAGGATTCGAACCTGCGACCGTAGCAGCAGCGCAGTTCCGGACTGAAGGGCCTAGACCCGCTCGCCCACAGCGGCCGGCTTCACCCAAAGATGTGAGCATATTACAGAGCAGATCCAAAAACTATATAAATAAATGTTTTGAATACTTTACCCTTTACGAACGTTACGACTTTTTATTAATTATTTCTTATTTAATATGTTTAGTTATTAACGTGAATGTAGGTGTGAATACGAAGTAATGTACTAAACGAATATTGTTAGGTCTGTTAATCGAATGTAAGCTAGTCTGAGAACTATGGCTGTACAGAGAGGATGAATCATGCTATCAAGGGAAATTTGTAAAGTGCAGCTAGCCAGTTTATGTAACTGGCAAAACAAGAAACATTTTACGATAATTTAGTTACTGAAACAGGGAGTTATTTTTATATTTGTGGGTAACCTAAATTTGTTCATTTAATAAACTGTTCCTGAAGGCTATTAATTTGTGACTGGTCAGCCGTTAAAGATACGGAACCGCGAAAGTTAATGCTAATATCGGATTGGCTGTAACGTTTTTCAGTCAGTGAGGATAGAGGACGTTCGCACGAATTTTGTGCGCGTATTATGTTCGGACATAAGTGTTACTAGCTCTGAAAAGTTGTGATGACTTTGCGGTATTGTGTGTTTAACTAGACTACGGAGTGCTACGAAGGGAACACGAACGTGTCTGAAAGACGAGCACGCGAAATTCCAGTCGTTATGTGTAAACATCGGTTCTCTAGTTAACTACACTCCGCGCAGTGTATTGTGCAAGTCTGGACTGAGAACTAAACGTTCAAAGAGATCGGTTTGGTTAATATTAGAGCGACCACTGTGTCACAGCCCATCCGTCTTGTAATCTATTTGCTAACTGCTTCTGTTGGGTACGGTAAGCTGTCTATTACGAGTGACTGTGACTGCATGTAAGAGGTGAGACTGTAAGGATCAGCATTGGTTTGGTGGCGTTTTCAAATCAAACAAATAAAAATATACTGAAGTTTTCACCGAAATACCATTGTTTGATATCAGTCTTAACCGGATGCCAGAGAGCTTCTGATGCACCCTGTAGAGGCATGCAGCGCGGCTAGATTCCGCTACAGCTTGCTCTAACTGAAGGGCATTCGCATCCTCTGACACATCAGACGAGTGGACTGGACTGCAGAAGAAGAAATCACCGCAAGGTGAGTGGGCTATTTTCCGTACGTGGAACCACAATAGATGGCGCCATTGCACACTCCCTGTAGCCTTGACAGCGGCTTCAATTCGGCGAGCTGGATTGTTTCTTCAGGTATGCAGTATTCAGACGAAGTCCCTCGTGGATGGATCGAAATCTGTTCTGTTAACGAGCGGCAGAGCAAAGTGCGTTCTCAGAAGTGATCTGCACAGAGTTATCAGCTGTTGGCGCTCTGCGGGACTCGACACCATTAGCCGCACCTCCAGCCTTCAGCGGCTTTGTCACCCAGGGCTCCGTTCTCGGACTCGCCTCGAGTTGCCGCAGGCGCTTTGAATCTGATCCTGCTCAGGAGGCGACCCTTGCTGGCAACTCTCTGGCGCGTTGCGCCGCCACTGAAGAGGTTTCCTGGAACCACTCCGCTAATATGGAGTTGCAACAGACGCCGGCGCTACTGTTCCGATGAAACACAACAAATTATGTAAACTGTAACTATAAGGGGCGGATCAAAAAGTTTCCGTTCTAAGGGCACACTAAACCCTCGCTTACATGCCACTGGTCAAACAAGATGATTAAGCTGTCCCTACTGCAGTCGTTTTACGCAACCTACAATGTTTTATCCGGCCTCCAACAGCCACGTGCGAGATTTCCATATTATCTTGCTCGCTTTGTGTAAACTACCACAGCTACAGACAAAAGTAAATACAATGTTGTTAAATTCTCTACTAATATACGTTTTCGAACGGGCCACGGTTTTCAAGTTATTCAATAAAAAAGTACAAAAGTGACTTCAAACTCACCTCCATCCCCACACACATTCCTCAAAAGTCTGAATTTCTAGTATGTTCTTCGTGACCCCCCTCCCCTCCTTGCACTGCACAGAAATTACTGACTAACTATTCCCGCCGGCCGGAGTGGCTGAGCGGTTCTAGGCGCTACAGTCTGGAACCGCGCGACCGCTACGGTCGCAGGTTCGAATCCTGCCTCGGGCATGGATGTGTGTGATGTCCTTAGGTTAGTTAGGTTTAAGTAGTTCTAAGTTCTAGGGGACTGATGACCTCAGACGTTATAAGTTCTAGGGGACTGATGGCCTCAGACGTTAAGTCCCATAGTGCTCAGAGCCATTTGAACAATTTGAACTAACTATTCCCGATATTGGACTTTCCTGGGTCTGTATTGAATGGACTATTACGCCACCAGCATAGTCGGCTACTTCGATAACATTATTAAATGAAGCGTACCCGAGAGTGTAAAGAAAGAAAAACGACTTTTGTATACGTTACGCTGAAACTAATTATGACGACTATTTGATCCAAACTTAACCCTTGCATGCAGAGTAGTTGCTCAGTCAGAAGGCCTGACGAATACGAAGATGTACTTGTTTACTTTATGCTCTTACAATTTACTAAATTCTTAGCTGAAATTTACACAGACGCCAATTTTACAATTTGCGAGTGATCGACTAAGCCGGTGGCATATTAAGACCAATCAGTGAATACCGAAAAAGGTCGAATGTGGAAAATAAACCGTGCAGTAGTGACGATTCGTACAGTGATAGGACGAAGTGCTGTGAACAAAGTACTAAAATTCCTCACCGATGGGGGTTAAATATGGGAGAGGAACTGTGTTTGAAGGGCACTTTTGTATTTTTTCTTGAAACACTCGAAAACTACAGCCTCTATAGAAAAAGTATTCCAGTACAAAATTTAACTACATTAAATTTCCTGTAAAAAGGTTGTCGTTGTTTTCTGTAGGACGAAAACAGGTAGCGAACGAGAGAGCATGAAAATCTCGCGCGTAGTTTCTGTAGGCCAGATTAACACTGCGCGTTGCACAAAATAAAATCTGTAGGGGCAGCTGAACAGCCCTGTGTACCCGCATCGGGGTCGCGCTGATTTGCATGTATGTTGCAGCAACGCACTCAAACAGAAATTTCTTACGTGATACATCGTCGTTCGTCGTAACAGCCACTTTCAGAAGTTAGTTTACAAATATTTGTAGTGAGTTGCGATTGTAGGATTGTTATCATCCATAAAGCTCGGACAAAATAATCTATGCTACTAAAGTTCTCACCCTGTGCTATCTACATGTTTCGAGTGGCAGCAAAAATTTGATTTCGGTATTTCATATATTATTGACCCGACTACTCGTAAAAACTTAAAATTCTATTATAATCTGCTCATTAGGGGTGTAATCTCCGTGACATGTTTGACACAATAAGTATAACATTAAAGTTAAGAACCGTGTACATAGCTCGCAGTAGTGTACCAAGACTGTACTCAGTCAGGATATGAGAACGACAGCACTTTGCGACTTCCAACATACTTTACCCATAATTCCAAATCTTTTCGAAATTCTTCTCGCCGAGTCACCGCACAAAATTAAGAGAGAAAAGGTCCTACTACATTTTCGCTGTACATGCAGAAAAACTTCAGTATCTGTCTTGATGTTTTAATTTATTACTTTTTCACTACGACGAGGGAGTCTCAAAAAATAGCCGGAAATATTTGTTTAGTGGAAAATATTGCTCACCTTTATTCAATTTCCGTTACAGACCTTCAAAGTAATTTCCTTCTGACACAATACAACGATTCCACCGTTCAGCTCAATTCCAAAACACTCCCTGAAGCCCCTTTTTATAGTCTGTTGAGTGCTCCCGAAATTTGATTGTTTAGCTCTCGATCACTGTGGAAATAACGGCCCCAAAGCTCTTTTTTCACTTCAAGGAATAGGTGGAAGTCACACGGCGCTAGATCCTGTGAGGTGGATGAGACATCACCGCAGCGCCTAATCAGTGATTGGTTCTTGAGTCTTCATGGCGCGATGAGCCAGTGCATTATCCTGATGTAGGATCCATCCCATTTGAGCGAGATATGGTCTTTTATGTTGCAGTTTTACTCCATTCACTACGTCACAATAGAAGTTCGCAGTATGAGTAAGTTCCTGATCCACCATGTGATCGTACACAGCGCCTTGCTTATCAAAGAAAAGATACATGACTCTTCCTGCACATGGCCTTTTTGGGTATGGGACATAGAA
The DNA here is from genome assembly GCF_023864345.2 of Schistocerca serialis cubense. Classification (NCBI taxonomy): domain Eukaryota; kingdom Metazoa; phylum Arthropoda; class Insecta; order Orthoptera; family Acrididae; genus Schistocerca; species Schistocerca serialis. The sequence continues at coordinate 547,707,730 of NC_064644.1, forward strand.
GTATGTTTCCACTGGGCACAGTCCTGTTTGTCTCTAGGTCATAATGATGAATCCAGGATTCGTCACATGTGTTCACTTCGTCCAAATAAACTGGTTCTCGCTGAAACCTTCCCTTCCACTGTTGACACACCGTCACACAGTAAGCCTTTTCTTCGTCACTGATCACAGAAGGCACTCATTTCTATACCCTACGTCATTTCGTACAATGTCTTCAGGTAATCTGTATGATGTATTCACAACATCTGCGATCTTTCCTAACGATAAATGACGGGCTTCCCGCAACATGACATCAGTTTTGTTGGCATTGTTTCCATTCTTCCAAGCTGAGGCCTCCCAGGGTGTTGAGCATCTGCAAGTTCATTTTCACCTTCCCGAAATCCTTGATGCCACTCAAGAACTTGCGTTTTCCCATGGCTTGCTCTTTGTGGCTTGCTCAACATTTCCAGTGTTTTTGATTGAGTTCTGTCAAGGAGAATGCAAAATCTAACTGACGTGCGCTGCTGCAACTTGAGATCCATGTTGGGTAAAGGTACGTTTACACTGGGATACATGTATCGCTACATGTATGAGCGACATGTCAATTTGACATGTCGCTATACATCACCTCATACAAAAATTCACGGAACTTGTATGCGGACCCTCGAGCTCATACATGTCGCGTATACATTTTGTATATCGCTTTTTGGCCATATACGCGACATGTATGAGCGACATTTGAAGAACTCGCGCATGCGCAGTACTATCATTTCCTGTCGTCTTGTCGCCTGCCGCTTATTTTGACGATTAGCGCATGCGTAGTACCAGTCTCTTTGGCGACTGTTTGAGTTTTGGAGGTGCCGACTATCGTTTCGACGTTAATGTATCTGCATAGAACATCAAAAAGTGCCATATGCAACATTATTCTTCGTGTTTGCGAGGCTATTGTGCAAGTTTTATGCCAAGAAGTGAAGGTAAAAGTTTTATATATATCAGAGTATGTAATACATTCTATAACTTTTCATGCATCTGGCACGTACATCAATTTTTTGCTATTATTCCGGCGGCCTCGCGTGATAATGTTGGCAACGGATGCCGACAATCGTGTGTGAGACGTTGGCATTAGCAATCGCGCGACAATGCAAATGTTTTGTAATGAAATCTTCGTTTTACGAGGAATCCCCAGTGGCTAAAAAACGGAGTGTTACTGCCAACTGATCCTCTGGTGGAATCGCTTCCCGAATGTTTGTGTTGGTTTTGGGCACAAGAGGAGCCACAAGTGATAACAAACCGTGGAAATCCTCCATACTAATCCTAACATAATTTCTAAAATATGCGCCATCCTCTAGCGTTAATTCGCGAGAAACTCTCTGTGCCACCATCTACGCTTCCTCCGCCTTTTCTTCCTATCATCTTCCAAAAGAGCAAGTGTATCAGCACATAAAAATATGAAAACTTCCAAATCGTCGTCGGAAGCTATCGCACAGTGATACATATCAACCAGTGTAAACGCACGCTCATACATGTATGAGGTTGATACTTTTCAACTCATAGAAATCGCGATACATGTCGCAAAGTCGCATATACATGTATCTCATACATGTGCCGATACAAATCGCAGTGTAAACGCACCTTTGACACTTTCCCTACTTCCCTCCAACAGCGTACCACCAGGCGCCTGACGCGTATGGTATTACGTCACTCAAGGTCAGACCTCTCCAGTGCTGCCAACGTTTATCTAAAGCGAGGGAGCATTAAAATGCAAACAATAACAATCCTAGGGTAAGTCAATTATTATCCGCAATTTAGTTATATTTTTGTTTATTTTGGTAGTGCTGTCGTTTCACGTTGATAATGCATGCTTTGTTTATTTGTTGTTATGTCTTTGCAATTTTCAAGCTGCTAGGTTAGTTTCGTTAGCGCTGTCATGCTGTTAATCACGGCTGCTCCGCTGTCTATTTGCAGCAAAGAACAGCAACGTACAGTTATCCGTTTTTTGTGGTCGGAAAGCATATCAGGGGCCGAAATTCATTGAAGACTTTCGGTACAGTACGGGAACAGTGTTTTGCCACAACGGAGTATCTACGGATGGATCAAAAATGTCCGAAATGGCTGCACAAGTGTTACGCACGATGAAGCAGCCGAACGACCGTTTACCGCTAATAATGAATAAACCATTGAGCGTTTACGTGAAATGATTCTCTTGGACAGGCGATTAACTATTGACGAAGTGACACATTGTCTGCAAATTAGTCACGGTTCTGCATACGATACCATCCACAACAGACTTGGGTTTCATAAAGTTTGTGCAAGATGGGTCCTAAAACAACTCACACATTTGTATAAACAAACGCGCTTGGACATCTGCAAAAAACATATGGATCGCTATGGTAACGAAGTGGACAACTTCATAGACACGATCATTACTGGTGACGAAACGTGGATCCATCATTACGAACCGGAGAGTAAACGGCAGAGTATGGAATGGAAACATCCAAATTCGCCATGCAAGAAAAAGTTCAAGACCCAACAGTCCGCAGGAAAACTGATGCTTACGGGTTTTTGGGATGCACAAGGTCCAGTACTGGAACATTATGGGGAAAGGGGCACAACAATAAACAATGTACGTTACAGTGAGATGCTTACTGCCAGGCTACAGCCTGCAATTCGAAGCAAACCCCGAGGATTGCTGCCATCAAATTTGAAGTACTGGATCATCCTCCATATAGTCCCGATCTTGCCCCTTCTGACTATCACTTGTTTGGTCCACTCAAACAGGCATTAAGGGGGCGTCGATTTGCCTAGGACGAAGCAGTGAAGCATTCCTGGTTCCCAGCTCAACCGAGAACCTTCTTTTATGAGGGCGTCAGGAAGCTTGTACAACGAAGGACCAAATGCGTTGAAACGCAAGGAGACTATGTATAAAAATGATGCTCTTGTAAGTTTCTATTTGATTACAATAAAATTTTATAACTACTTTGCGGATTATACTTGACTTACCCTCGTAATTCCGGTTATTCTTCGACACCCCCTTGTAATTCCACTCGCGACACATTTTGCAGACAGTAACCATATACCTCGTGAGTCCAAAGAGTTTCGAGATTGTATTAACAAAACAAATTAAGATAGTGGTTTCAGTGCTTCAGGTGTTCTACATAGTCTTCTCTTTCCCCCTCCCCCTCCCCCCCCCCCCCTCGTTCTCGTCCTCCACCCGCCACGAGTTCGACGCACAGACCGTTCATATATATGTAGGTATAACTATCAGAAAATTTCTTCGGATGTTGTTCAACTCATGCACCACATTTGTACCTTCGTTGGTCTTGGCAAACCATCAGAGACACATTCTGCACTTTGTCGTTCTTTCGTAGATTCGTAATGATGAAACTAAGACTCGTCACCCTTGACAATCGCAGTTGTTAGTTCAGGCTGCTACAGCAGTTAGAGTGGTGACGTTGCGCTTACGCCAGGAACAAAATCAGCCTTCGAACTCTTTGTGTGGATGGTCTATACTACTTAATGTACCCGCAAAATTAATTCGTCGTAGAACACACATTTCAGTACGTATGATGTCATAAGCAATGTGATGCTGAAAAACTATTTTATCTTAAAACAGAGCTTAAATTACCAAGACTATATTTTTGTGTCGTCATTGCCACTTGTACCATAGGAAAGCCAGGGAGAGGATGTTGTTTGGCGGCTGCTATCCTCTTTCCACAACAAAACTGCACATATGTATTAACAGGGTTCTTTATTCACATGAACAAGAAGCTACTTATCTTTAAGAAAGTCGGTATGGTACAAGCTATTCTGTAATAGTCCCCATTAGCCTCACTGCAGGTAAGTACAAGTCTTGCTATAAACACTACACTTTTGTAGCCAGTGACGTGAACTGACAGAAGCTAACTAGGACTGTAGCTGCGAGAGACTGCGACAGACATCATGATAGTCTGGGCCGTCCAGTCCGTGGTCACGATCTAAATACTGGCAGTTGAGAGGGCGTTGGCGGAGCGTTGCTTGTGAGTCAGTCTTTGGCCTCTGACCTGGTAGGTGCACTTGATTCAGCGCCTATTATCAGTCTCCTTGCAACCTCATTGCCGACTGGTGTGCTACCAACACCTTAAACCAGCACAATATTCACACAGCACTTGATAATGAAAACACTTCGTGACTTCCAACAAACTTTCGACATAATTACAAACCTCCTAGATGTCGGATGCTGTTTTATATGTGAATGCTCGATCCTTTGACGAATGGGTGTTGAAGGGGAGCTAACTAAATCTAAACTAAACACCGTCCATAAAGGCCTCTGAAATACGAGTGGTACCAATAGACCGCCATAACATACTCATCCCATAGGCGTCACTGAATGTGGATATGGAGAGGCAAGTGGTCAGCACACCTCTCTCCCAGATGTTGTCATCTTTCGTGACTGGAGCCGCTACTTCTAAGACAGGTAGCTCCTCAGATGGTCTCGCAAGGGCTGAGTGCACCCCGCTTGCCAACAGCACTCATCTCTCGTCATAAGGGCGGTTTCCCATCCAAAGCGCTCGCCAAGCCCAACACAGCTTAACTTTGGTGATCTGAGAGGAACCAGTGAACCGGTGTTACGACTATGGTAAAGCCTTCGGGGAGGGCTCTGGCGGGAAGGGGGGGGGGGGAGGCGGACTACTAATATTATCATAAGCACCTAGTGTCCATAATGAAATTTTCACTCTGCAGCGGAGTGTGCGATGGTTTTGAAACTTCCTGGCAGATTAAAACTGTGTGTTCTACCAACTGAGATACCCAAGCACGACTCACGACCTGTCCTTACAATTTAGCTTCCGCCAGTACCTCGTGTCCTAGGAGACGTCTCGGTCCGGCACAGAGTTTTAATCTGCCAGTAAGTTTACCTCGTGTCCATGGTTCGTTGTCAAAACTTGCCCCTAACCCAGTGACATTTCGTTTTATTTATTTCATCTGCACCTGCATAGACATAATGCAAGGCACATGGAACTGCATGGAACACTTAACATTGTACCAGGTGGTAGAGTTTCTTCCTCCCCCATTCGCATATAGAGTGTGGGAAGAATGACTGCTTAGACGATTCTGTGTGTGCTCAGTTAATCTTGAGTGCAGTATATCACCTGGCGCAATATGTAGGAGACTGAAGGACATTTCTACACACCTTACTTAATACTTTATTAGCAGGCATCCGTTGGTCAGTTGATATCTATATTCATGAGTGCCAACACACCTCTGTAGTGTGCACTTGTTACATTGGAGTGCTGAAAGTAATGCATCCGAATTTCTTATGTGAAAACTCTAAATTTGTTTAAAGATAAAAGTTATTAACATTCTACGTCCTTATTCGTCACGTCTACATACTTACTTCTCAACGGAGTTACCTTGGCGACGAACACATTTCTCCGAACGAGAGAACAGTTCCCTGGTACTATCGCTCTAGAATGTTTCACTTCGATAACGGAGCCATAACCTTAACCGACCGCGTACACTGCTTCATCACTATCACTGTTAAGTCCTCGAAGGTGTTCTTTAAGCATTGGAAACAGATGAAAGTCACCTGGGACCAATTCAGGACCGAATGGAAAATGATCGATTACAGTGATCGCCGAAGGGTCAGACTGTTTTGCAGATATTGCAGCGCTCTTGTTTGCTCCGTGTTTTCATGCTGAAGGACAGAGTGTTCCAAGTGCGGACGAATTCTTCGGATTCGTGCTTTCAGTTCTCTGACGATCTCGTAGTACCATGCAGAGTCTATGGTGGGGCCTTTAAGCACGAATTCCAAATGCACCACTAAGTTAACTTTCCGAAACACTGTGAACTAATGACATTGTCTTCAACTTTTCTGGCTTCTGTGATCCTCTGTGGCGGAACTCCATTGATGCTCTCCTGTTTTCGGGGTTTAACCCCCTTCACAATGCCGTAAAGGAACACCTCACTCGTGCTCAAAACGCATAAGAAATTGTTGGCATGTGTCCAACTCCTCTGTTTCATGTCACGGGTGAGTGAGCACTCGAGGCACCCACCTTGTACACAATTGTCTGTACCGCAGTTCTGCAATGATAGCCTGTACACGCTCTCTTGGTATGCCACAATTACATCAGAGCTGTGCCTGTGTTATCCGACGATTTTCTCCGATGCGTTCGTCCAATCGATTCCGATGAGTCTGGTCGGCAACTGTACGCAGTCATCCACTCTGAGCTCTGATCTTACAGATTAGGTTAGCACCACCATTTCAGTCATTTCGAACACTAACAACGCAATGTCGCTCACTACTGATCTCGATACAATCATAAGCGTATATTCTTCCATGAATCTGAATTGGACGCATGTTTCCTGGGGTTAAAATCTCGATTACAATACGCTGTCTCTCAGGTACCGACCTACACTGGGTGAGAAAAAATGTTCGGACACCTGGCTGAAAATGAGTTACAAGTTTTTGGCGCCCTCCATCGGTAATGTTAGAATTCAATATGGTGTTGGCCCACCATTAATTAGTCTTGGTGACAGCTTCCACTCTCGCAGGCATACGTTCAATCAGGTGCTGGAAGGTTTCTTAGGGAATGGCAGATTATTCTTCACGGAGTGCTGCACTGAGGAAAGGTATCGATGTCGATCGGTGAGGCCTCCCACGAAGTCGCCGTTTCAAAACATCCGAAAGGTGTTCTGTAGGATTCAGGTCAGGAATCTGCTCAGACCAGTCCATTACGGGGATGTTATGGTCGTGTAACCACTCCACCACAGGCCGTGTATTATGAACAGGTGCTCGATAATGTTGAAAGATGCAATCGCCATCCCCGAATTACTCTTCATCGGTGGGGAGAAAGAAGGTGCTTAAAACATCAATGTAGGCCTGTGCTGTGATAGTGTCACGCTAAACAACAAGCGGTGCAAGCCCCTCCACGAAACACACGATCACACCATAACACCACCGTCTCCGAATTTTACTGTTGGCGCTACACACGCTGGTAGATGACGTTCTCCGGCGTTCGCCGTACCCACACCCTGCCATCGGATCGCCACATTGTGTAGCGTGATTCGTCACTCCAGACAACGTTTTTCCACTGTTCAATCGTCCAATGTTTACGCCACTTACATCACGCGAGGCGTCGTTTGGCATTTACCGGCGTGATGTGTGGCCTATGAGCCGCCGCTCGACCATGAAATACAAGTTTTCTCACCTCCCGCCAAACTGTCATAGTACTTGCAGTGTTACCTGATGCAGTTTGGAATTCTTGTGTAATGGTCTGCCTATTACACATTACGACCCTGTTCAACTGTCGGGGGCCTCTGTCAGTCAACAGGCGAGATCGGCCAGTACTCTTTTGTGCTGTACGTGTTCCTTCACGTTTCCACTTCACTATCAAATCGGAAACTGTGGACCTAGAGATGTTTAGGAGTGTGGAAATCTCGTGTATAGACGTATGACACAAGTGACACCCAATCACCTGATCACGTTCGAAGTCTGTGAGTTCCGCGGAGCGCCCCATTCTGCTCTCTCACGATGTCTAATAACTACTGAGGTCGCTGATGTGTAGTACCTGGCAGTAGTTGGCAGCACAACGCACCTAATATGAAAAACTTTTCTTTTTGGGGGTGTTCGGATACTTTTTATCGCATAGCACGCTTACCTTACACACCGCCATGTTAGATGCGGTGTCATCTAGCGCCAAAGGGTTGACGCTAGCGTAAGCGAAGAGGGAAAGTTCACCGATTAGTACATGTGACATGTAATACTTCAATCGATATTGATAATAGAATAAAAATTCGGAAGACTGCTTTTTACCACGTTCTCGTACTTCTGCCGACGTCTCTCTACCCAATACAACAACAAATGCTCAATACAGTCAAAAAAATTCCCAATCTGATCGCACTTACATTAATAAAAGTTTGATTTGTAAGCGTCAAGTATGTTCTCCAAGACCTCTGTCTCTCCAGTATTGTTGTTCTGCTGCCATATTAAATCACTCAGGCTTTCAACAAGCGTGAATTCGTAGTGGTTGACTGGTTTGTACTAAAAGGACACCATCCTGAATCTACATTCTACTGCCATATTAAATCACTCAGGCTTGCAACAAGCGTGAATTCTTAGTGGTTGCCTGGATAGTAGTAAAAGGACACCATCCTGAATCTACTAGCAGAATATGGAGTTACCGTATCTATTGTCATGTCACATTAGAAAGATCGTTGGATTATTTCGTACGCTACATATACGACATTAGGAGCAAAACTTAACCGATAACTGTAGTGATGCTCCATCTAATAAGAAGACGGCACTCACGACTGCGTAAGATATTAATTACAAGGACATTAGTAATAAGCATCAATAGAACACAATGTCAACGTAAATAATGCGGTGACAATAGCATAATCAGAAGATTAGTATACATAATTGCTTTATCATTATGTACAAACATGTATTAAAACATTTAGAATAATAAACTGATCACCTTGCACGCATTTACTCAAGGGACTCGGGATATTCGCAGTACCTTCGCAATACATATATTCAGTTATGAAATTTGTTCTTAGTAGCCCATGCCAGTTCAAAAATAACATCGAAGTGCATAGCTACAACACTAGAAGAATGGATGATCTTCACTATTCTGAATAAAATCTCACTTTGGCATAGAAAGGGATGAATTATGCTGTCACAAAAATCTTTGTTGATTTGCCCAGTAGTATTGAAAGTCTGCCAGATAGCGAACCAACATTTAAAAGCAAATTATAAGGATTTCTGAATGATAACTCCTTCTACTTAATAGATGAATTCTTAGATATGAAGTGGTAACTGTAATAAAAAAAAACTTAAAAAATTAAAAAAATAAAAATAAAGGTAATGAACAATCAAAAAGAATTAATTAATTATTTTGTGTAAAGAAAACTTATGTTAAAGTGACACGTTCCACATCATTTAGAAATGTCGTATTCATGATCTATGGAACAGGGATTAATGTCTGTATGTATGAGTGTTAAGTCCTACAGTCCGTAATAGCTGTAGTTACCGAGGTCCACTAGAGATTCACACAAAGGGTTTCGCAACTTTTAATTGAACATTGTGGTACATATCTGCACAGGTTAGCAATCAAAGCTGTTATCGGCAAAGGTCTTGTAAAAGAGATAAACACTTGAAACATTCTCCAGTGAAATTTAGAGAACACGAAAAGAAAAGAGAATCTATTTACGAAAAGAAAACCTTAGTGACTAATAGCGGGGTCTATTAGTTACACAGAAATTGTAAATGGTGAGAACTATGACGCCACTTCAGATACTTGTGGGGATACAGAGCCTCCGAGCTCCTCTCCCCCCCCCCCCCCCCCCCCCATACACACACCACCGTAACTGATCAAAATTTGCCAGATGAATATGAGGAGCAAGTAAGTCATCTCTGCTGGACTTCTGAACGCCTATTTGGATATTATTCACCATTTGTGAGATCTCCTGGATAACCAAATTACTGCCTATTAGCGTCGTCCGGCATTTCTGATGAATCGGGAAAACAGAGTTGCCGCCAGTCTAAGTGGAAAGGAAAATTATAGGAAACGGCTTTGAAGTAATCACATTATCGGCGCGATCCTGGCACGCGATATTTACCAGAACACGAACTCAGATACAAACATCATTCGCAAACTTTAAACACGACAGTTCCCGAGAAACCAAGTAAATGGTCTTGGCAAATCAAATGGCACAGACATTAGCTGAGCGGCAGACTGAGGGAATCAGTGACCTTAGATGTGTCGCGAAAAACGCCAGCGGAAGGGAAAATGCATATAAGCGCTGTCTAAAGGTTTCGGCAGCTTGAAACCTGGGAAAGGATCTGGAAGAATAGTGAGAACAGAGAGAGATTGTAAGAATTGTCAAACAACACAGGCGAGTGTTACAGCTGTTAAATTACTTTCCCAACGTGACCAAACGCCGACTAGGTGGTCTAGCAAAACATAGAAACGGGAGCTCATTGATCTATTTTACACTGCCCTACCGAGAGCAGACTAGTTGTCGGATATTAATCAGCCTATGACGATCTACTTATCATTAAAATTGCTAGGAGAGGAAGAACAGCAAAAACTATATTTTACAATTATGATGTACAGACAGTATAATAGGAAAATTACACGATTAAATTTTTACTTCAATTAGGGGTATATTAGTTGATTAAAAATGTGTCACATATTCCTGCGCCGGATACCGAATGTAAAAAATTATAACAAAAGCTTTATACTGGGAAGCACCAAAGAAACAGTTACGGGCATGTGTATTCGAACACAGAGATATGTAAACTGGCAGAGTACGGCGCTCCGGTCGGCAACGTCTATATAAGACAACAAGTGCCTGGCTCAGTTGTTAGTTCAGTTACTGCTGCTACAACGGCAGGGTATCAGGATTTATGGCTGTTTGAACGTAGTGTTATAGTCGGCGCACGAGAGATAGGGTACAGCATCTCCGACATAGCGATGAATTGGGGATTTTCCCGTACGACAACTTCACTAGTGTACCGTGAACATCATGAATCCGGTAAAACATCAAATCTCCGACATCGTTGCGTACGGAAAAAGATTCTGCAAGAACGGGACCAACGACGACTGAGGAGAACTGCTCTACGTGACGGAAGCGCAACCCTTTCGCAAACTGCTGCAGATTTCTCTGCTGGTTCATCAATAAGTGCCAGCGCGGTAATCATTCAACGAAACACCATCAATATGCGATATCGGAGCCGAAGGCCCACCCGTGTACCCTTGACTACACGACACAAACCTTTAAGTCTAGCTTGAGGCCGAACTGGAAACATGTCGCCTGGTCGGACGAGTCTCAATTACAGTTGTATCGAGCGGATGAACGTGTACGGGTATGGAGAGAATCTCATTAATCCATGGTCTCTGCATGACAGCAGAGGACTCTTAGCTGATGGAGGCTCTGTAATGGTGTGGGGCGTATACAGTTGCAATGATATGGGACCCCTGATACGTCTAGATACGACTCTCACAGGTGACACGTACGTAAGCAGCCTGAATGATCACCTGCATCCATTCATGTCCATTGCGCATTCCGACGGATTTGGTCAATTCCAGCAGTACAATGCGACACCCCACACGTCCAGAACTGCTACAGGGTGTCTCTAGGAACATTCTTCTAAGTTTAAACACTTTTTCTGGCCATCAGACTCCCCGGGATTAAGATTATTAAATATATCTGGGATTCTTTGCAACAAAACATTAGTTGAGTCCATACCACGTCATGTTGCGGCACTTCTGCGTGCAGGTAGGGGCCCTACACGATATTAGGCAGGTGTACCAGCTTCTTTGCCTCTTCAGTGTAACTGTACAATACGAGGAAATCAAAAAGTTTTGGGGGACTGATGACCTTAGCTGTTTAGTCCCCTTAAACATCCCAACAACCACCACCATCAAAAAGTTTCCGTTAGAAAGATGGGCAGTCCAGAATTGGTATAGAAGTCAGGGAAAATCACCGTCAGCATTTAGACAATCATCCCACGTACGCACAAGGTTTAAGATACCCATTTGATAAAACACCGTTTCCTGCTTCGGAAAGAAGTGAGTAACTGTCTGGTAAACATCCTCAACTTACAGAAACCGTCGACCCTTCAACGGTCTGCCTAAGGGACGGAAGGCCTGATAATCTCATGAGAGGATACCACGACTATAGGACGGGTGCTCGAGCGTCTCCCACTTGGGTTGGAATAACTTTCTCGTCACGACATGTGCGATAGGGGACGTGCGTCACCATGAAGCAGCAGCAACCCTTGCGGCCACCATTCCACAAACGTGGTGACTGACAGACATGATGCCTCCTCCGATGGGTATCTACCAGTGTTTCTCCTTCAGCAACCAAGAAAAGAATAGCAGTACATTGGCCCTGTTAAGACACGTTTGGTAAAAACGCCGCCAAACATCACGTTTCTGCATTTACAGCACACGCGTCCTCAAACAAATAAATTCCATAGTAATTCCTTGCTTCATGCCAGAGATAAGAAATGTGGGATACCTCCTAATATCGTATTGGAGCTTCTTTTACATGGCGTAGAGCAACAGTTCGACGTGTCATGGACTTAACAAAACTATCTCGAACAGTCCAGAATCGTTTACAAACTAATAGTGAACATTTATGGTCTGCAGAAATGTCAGGTTGTCATCCATGAATATTCCATCGATGTTTGGGAGCATGAAGTCCATGAATGGCTGCAAATGGTCCCCAAGTAGTCTACCATTACCACTTCCAGTCAATGATCATTTCGGTTGGGCAAAACGATCCAGCCCATTCCATGTAAACAAAGCATATGGCTATCCCATGACTTCTGTCACCTCAGTGTATACCTTCACCGGAGCTGCGCTACCTTACATGTCCGCTGCAGCAAACAGAAACTTTTTGATCGCCCCTTGTATGTTCGGAAACCACTACCTGTTCAGATATGGGCTGATTTACTTATGACGATTGACGTGTAGTGTTAGGTAGGGTGAGTGTCTTATTGTTCAGAAGGTATAGTAAATTATCACTATAGCCTCGTGTGGGCAGTATTAGCTAGGGTGAATGTCTTATAGTTCAGATGGTATAGTAAATTATTACTACAGTCATGTGTGGGCAGTATTTGGTAGGGTGGGTGTCTCATTGTTCAGGTGGTATAGTAAATTATCACTACAGCCATGTGTGGGCAGTATTAGGTAGGGTCAGTGTCTTATTGTTCAGGTGGTATAGTAAAAATCACTATGGTCACGTGGGTGCAGTATTAGGTAGGGGGCATATCTTATTGTTCAGGTGGTATAGTAAATTATCACTACAGCCGCATGTGGGCAGTATTAGGTAGCGTGAGTCTCTTATTGTTCAGGTGGTACAGTAAAAATCACTATGGTCGCGTGGGGGCAGTATTAGGTAGAGTGTGTCTCTTATTGTTCAGGTGGTGTAGTAAATTATCACTGTAGTCACGTGTGGGCAGTATTAGGTAGAATGAGTGTCTTATTCTTCAGGTGGTATAGTAAATTATCACTATAATCACATGTGGGCAGTATTAGGTAGGGCGCATCTCTTATTGTTCAGATGGTATAGTAAATTGTCACCATAGTCACGTGTGGGCAGTATTAGGTAGGGTGAGTGTCTTATTGTTCAGGTGGTGTAGTAAATTACCACTATAGTCACGTGTGGGCAGTATTAGGTAGGGTGACTGTCTTATTGTTCAGGTGGTTTAGTAAGTTTTCACTATAGTCACGTGTGGGTAGTATTAGGTAGGGTGTGTCTCTCATTGTTCAGGTTTTATAGGAAATTATCGCTATAATCATGTGTGGGCAGTATTAACTAGGGTGTATCTCTTATTGTCTAGGTGGTATAGTAAATTATCACTTTAGTCTCTTGTGGGTAGTATTAGGTTGGATGAGTGTCTTATTGTTCAGGTGGTATAGTAAATTATCACTATAGTAATGTGTGGGCAGTATTAGGGAGAGTGAGTGTCTTTTTGTTCAGGTGGTATAGTAAATTATCACAATATTCACATGTGGGTAGTATTAGGTAGGGTGTGTCTCTCATTGTTCAGGTTTTATAGGAAATTATCGCTATAATCACGTGTGGGCAGTATTAGGTAGGGTGAGTGTCTCATTGTTCAGGCAGTATGGTAAATTATCACTATAGTCACGTATGTGCAGTATAAGGTAGGGTGCATCACTTATTGTTCAGATGGTATAGTAAATTATCGCTATAGTCACTTGTGGGCAGTATTAGGTAGTGTGAGTGTCTTATTGTTCAGGTGGTATAGTAAATTGTAACTATAGTCACGTGTGGGCAGTACTAGGTAGGGTGAGTGTCTTATTGTTCAGGTGGTATAGTAAATTATCACTATAGTAATGTGTGGGCAGTATTAACTGGGGTGTGTCTCTTATTATTCAGGTGGTATAGTAAATTATCACTATAGTCACGTGTGGGCAGTATTAGGTAGAGTGAGTGTCTTATTTTTCAGGTGGTTTAGTAAATTATCACTATATTCACATGTGGGTAGTATTAGGTAGGGTGTGTCCCTCATTGTTATGGAGTTATAGGAAATTATCACTATAATCACGTGTGCACAGTGTTAGGTAGGGTGAGTGTCTTATTGTTCAGGTGGTATATGAAATTATGACTATAGTCAAGTGTGGGCAGTATTAGGTAGGGTGAGTGCCTTATTGTTCAGGTGGTATAGTAAATTATCAGTATAGTCACGTGTGTGCAGTATTAGGTACGGTGTGTCACTTATTGTTCAGATGGTATAGTAAATGATCACTATAGTCAGTACTAGGTAGGGGGAGTGTCTTATTGTTAAGGTGGTATAGTAAATTATCACTATAGTCATATGTGAGCAGTAATAGGTAGGGTGTGTCTCCCATTGTTCAGGTGGTATAGTAAATTATCACTATAGTCACGTCTGGACAGTATTAGGTAGGGTGCGTCTCTTATTGTTCAGATGATATAGTAAATTATCACTATAGTCATGTGTGGGCAGTATTATGTGGGGTGAGTGCTTTATTGTTCAGGTGGTATAGTAAATTATCACTATAGTCATGTGTGGGCAGTTATAGTTAAGGTGAGTATCTCTTATTGTTTAGGTGGTATATTAAATTATCACTATAGTCACATGTGGGCAGTATTAGGTAGGGTGGGTGTCTCATTGTTCAGGTGGTATAGTAAATTATCACTATAGTCACGTGTGTGCAGTATTAGGTAGGGTGCGTCACTTATTATTCAGATGGTATAGTAAATTATCACTATAGTCACATGTGGGCAGTACTATGTAGGGTGAGTGTCTTATTGTTAAGGTGGTATAGTAAATTATCACTATAGTCACATGTGGGCAGTATTAACTAGGGTATGTCTCTTATTGTTCAGGTTGTACAGTAAATTGTCACTATAGTCACGTGTGGGCAGTATTAGGTAGAGTGAGTGTCTTATTGTTCAGGTGGTATAGTAAATTATCACTATAGTCACATGTGGGCAGTAGTAAATTACCACTATAGTCACATGTGGGCAGTATTAGGTACAGTGAGTTTCTTATTGTGCAGGTGGTTTAGTAAATTATCACTATAGTCACGTGTGGGTAGTATTAGCTAGGGTGAGTGTCTTATTGTTCAGGTGGTATAGTAAATTATCACTATAGTCATGTGTGGGCAGTACTAGGTAGGGTGAGTGTCTTATTGTTCAGGTGGTTTAGTAAATTATCACTATAGTTAGGTGTGGGTAGTATTAGGTAGGGTGTGTCTCTCATTGTTCAGGTTTTATAGGAAATTATCGCTAGAATCACGTGTGGGCAGTATTAGGTGGGGTGAGTGTCTTATTGTTCAGGTGGTATAGTAAATTATCACTGTAGTCACGTGTGGGCAGTATTAGGTAGGGTGAGTGTCTTATTGTTCAGATGGTATAGTAAATTACCACTATAGTCAAGTGTGGGCTGTATTAGGTAGGGTGAGTGTCTTATTGTTCAGATGGTATAGTAAATTACCACTATAGTCAAGTGTGAGCAGTATTAGGTAGTGTGAGTGTCTTATTGTTCAGGTGGTTTAGTAAATTATCACTATAGTCACATGTGGGCAGTAATAGGTAGGGTGTGTCTTCCATTGTTCAGGTGGTATGGTAAATTATCACTATAGTCACGTGTGGGCAGTAGTAAATTACCACTATAGTCACGTGTGGGCAGTATTAGGTAGTGTGAGTGTCTTATTGTTCAGGTGGTTTAGTAAATTATCACTATAGTCACATGTGGGCAGTAATAGGTAGGGTGTGTCTCCCATTGTTCTGGTGGTATAGTAAATTATCACTATAATCACATGTGGGCAGTATTAGGTAGGGTGAGTGTCTTGTTGTTCAGGTGGTATGGTAAATTGTCACTATAGTCACCTGTGGGCAGTATTAGGTAGGGTGGGTGTCTCTTATGGTTCAGATGGTATAGTAAATTATCGCTATAGTCACGTGTTGGCAGGTGCAAATCCTCGAGTGATCAGCGAGGTGAGGTGTCACAGTTGCATCAGTACCAATGCATGGACGATGATTCACGCTGACAGACTGGTGGGACCATACACTTTGTCAAACAGATTAACATGTGATATGTGTCATCGATATCTGCACGATGAACTACCAGCGCTATTCCAGAATGTTAGAATTGCAGGAGGAGAACGATAGCTGCTTAAATACCTAGGGACACCGCCAGTTTTCTATGAACTGTGCGGCAGTACCTCACTGCACCGTTTCATGTTCAATACATCATTGGAGGATGTCCGGTTGTATGTCATACCCATTCACAGAGTGTATATGCGTTTGGCATTTAGCTACGGGGACATTCAAGGACGTTGCTGTATGTCCAATGACCGACAACACACAGATGTTGCAGGAATGTGTGACCAATGGAAGCGACCGAATCCGAATGGAACGAAGTGTATTGGGAAATATGTGAAGAAGGTCTCAAGGATGTGTCTGGATGCACGGTAACAACAGGCAGCACTGCCTATGTTATGAACGCACAAATCTACAATCGTCCAGTCATAACTTTCGCTTCTTTGAAAGCTCTGTGAGATGGCTGATCGGAACTAGAACACATGCAGTATTTGTTCACTTTATTACAAGAACGATAAAAATGTATACTTAACTTTATACTGTCCACTGCCACAGGAATGTGTCGAATATTGACAACAGTTTTTGAGCACTAAAGCATCATTTGATAAACATAATTACAAACTCTTCTCTTGAAGTACAAAATCAACGTTTATAAAAGCAAATTTCCTTCTGCGACTTAAATAGCACTGGTCTTCTAGCTAGATGGTGTTGATTGCTTCATCGATGGTCATGGACTGGGCAGAGCACATCCCTGTTCAGTTCTATATCGACCTCCGAGTGATGGCACTGCTATGCTGTGAGAGAGGGCGCGTGTTCAGTAGCTCACCCCATTCGTCGTTGCGGACTGCCGCGAGGAAAAGCTGATGTTTGTGTTATCGATCCACGTTACCGTCTTTGCTGTGGGATTACGATGGATGATACCACAGCCAATAACGTCTAGTTCTGTGTAAGAATCAGATGGAAATGAGAGGGCAGGTTAGTCCATTTCTCAGCGGTCTCTCGTTTCTGGACATATCATTGTAGGAATTTCCTTGTGTCTAGACTGGTACTACCTACTGTAGCAATGTGTGACACCTTTCCAGACGTCTTGTTCCAGAGCTACTACCTCTGGCTGCAGCACTGGCTCTAACCCGGCTGGGTATCGAGTAGAATTTGCGGGGATGCTACTGCTACGTTATTCTGTACTGCCTCAGCTTTGTGACAGTGGCCATCAACCGCAGTGGCTGGCGAAATGGCGTAACGTGCCCGCGTCTCTGCACCACACGATCAGATGTTTCTCAGTTCGTGAGAGATCAGGAGACTATGCTGGCCACGGTAACAGTCGAATAACTCTATCGAGAAATATAAGGACAACACACACAACATGTGATAATGAGTTACCTTGTTGAACGATAACATTACGTATACTTCGATCACAGAGTTGGGCCACCGATCCCAAGAGTGTGAAACGGCTGCTACCTAAACAGCTACTATGAGAATCACAGGTAATCTTCGTGTGTATCCAAAGCCACCCCATACCTTCGCAACAAGCGCCGGGCTCCTTTAACTATCACGGATGCAATCTGGCAACGTTTATTCTCCACCGAGCACCCAAACACGGATGCGTCCACTCTCATGCTGTACATAGAACACCAACTGATCTGGAAATACAAAATGGTTCCATTAATTTCTCTAGCAGTTGTCACCGCGACTCTTTCTGCAGCAGTGTCAAGGGGAGCTGCCAACAGTTATCTCCAAACTCGGAGTCAGTGCTTCTCCAGACGCCGTCGTTCGTGTGCATCTTTGTCTCCATGCAAACATGTCCTTTTCCTGGGTTGAGGTAAGTGATGTTGGTGTACGCCATACATGGCCAATAAAGCGATATGTACCTCCTCTCGGACGCTAGACGCATGGGACCGCTGGCATCCTGCATAGCTTTGGGTGTAGCCATCTGAAACCACAGATTCCATATTCGCATGACAGTCGTGGGAATTGGACAAACATCAGCAGTAACAGCGAGCAACTGTACACAGCATACTCGAGAGGTCACATCGCTACAACTGTCGAATTCCGAGAAGTGGTGATACCGTTTATCCATATCACACGAAAGAGAACACGATCTTTCCAGGTACAGGCAATACAGAATTTCGATTTCTGAATGAGAAAAGCGTTACGTAATCTTTTCTTTTACGCAGAATGTAGAAGCCATTACGCCTGTTTAAAGTCAAAGAAATAGTATCGACGGCAATTGAGAGATATATACCAAATAAACTAATAAGAGATGGTACTGAACCCCCACGATACGCGACATACTTCAGAACACTGCTGCAGAAGCAAGGAAGGCACATATTAAATTTTAAAGAACACAGAATCTCCTAGATTGGCGATGTTATGCTGAACCTCTAAATCTATTGTGGAGTTCAATGAGAAATTTATTTAACAGTTTCCGCAACGAAACACTGACTCGAAATTTGGCAAAAAATCCGAAGAGATTATAGCGGTATGTGAAGTACTCCAGGAGCAAGACCCAATCAATACTTTCATTGCGCAGTGCACCCCCCAGTGGTGACAACGACGATAAAGCGGAGTTACTAAACACATCTTTCCGAAATTCTTTCACCGAACAAGACGGAGTAAATTTTCGTGAATTCGAAATAAGAACAGCAGGTAGATATCCTCGGCGGAACGAAGCAGATTAAATCACTTAATAAAGGCAAATCCTTTGATCCAGACTGTACACCAATTAGCTTCTCGTTTCTTTTCACAGTACCTAGATATAATAACTCCTTACCAATTAAGTGCAACACCTTGCTCGACGAAAGATTCTGATAAGTTGTACGTGTCACAACAATACCCGAGAAAGAATAATCCATTGAATTACAAACCTTTATCATCAACGTCGATTCACAGTAACATTTTGAAATATATATTTTATTCGAACATTATGAATTATTTTACAGAAGTCGATTTATTGACATTCATCACGGATTTAGAAAATATAGTTCGTGTGACACACAACTAGTTTTTTATTTGCACGAAGTAATGGGTGCTATCGGCAGGAGACCTCAAACTGATGCCACATATCTAGATTTGCAGAAGGCTTTCGACGCCGTTCTTCACAAGCGACTTGCCTATGGAATATCGTCTCCGTTGTGCGACTGAATTAGAGATTTCCTGTCAGAAACGCACATTTCTTATTATTACACAGAAAGTCATCGAGTCAAACAGAAGTGATATCTGGTGTTCCCCAAAGAAGTGTTATAGACCCTCTGCTGTTCCTAATCTATATAAATCTATAAAAAAAATCTATATAAATGACAATCTGAGCAGCCCACATACATAGTCTGCAGATGATGCGGTCATTTACGTTTTGTCATATCATCAGATGATGAAAACTAACTGTAAAATGATTTAGACAAATGTTTGCGTGGTACACAATGGGCATTTGACTCTAAATAATGAAATCATCCACATAAGTAGAGAAAGAATTCCTTTAAATTTCGGTTACACGATAAATTACAAAAACCTAAAAGCTGTGAATTCAACTAAATTCTAAGCGACCAGAATTTGAAGAATCCAAATTTTAATGATCTTATAGCTAATACTGTGGGAAAGGCTAAGCAAATACTGCGATTTATGGGCAGGACACATAAAAGGATCAACAGGTCTACTAGAGACACTACCTACACTACGTTTGTCCGCTCTCTTCTGGAGTACTGCTGCTTAATATGGGATCCACATCAGACAGAATTCACGGGGGACATCGAATAAGTTCAAAGAGCGGCAGCTTATTGTGTATTATTGAGAAATACGGAATGGAATGTCACGGATATGACAAAAGAGTTGGGGTGGCAATCATTAAGATAGAGCCACCAGGATATTTTCACGAGATTTCAGTCAACAACTTTCTTCTCCGAATGAGAAGACATATTGTTGGCGCCAAGCTACACAGGGAGAGATGAACAATGAATAAAATAAAGTAGACCTCGCACGGAAAGACGTAAGTCTTTGTTTTCCCTCGCGCTATTAGAGTGTGGAACGGTAAAGAAACGTCTTGAAGGTTGTTCGATGAACCCTCTGCCAGGCACTTCATCGTTGGTTATGCATGTAGATGTAGCTACTTTGTGTGGTTACGCTGAAACGATAATCATTTGCATATACAAACATGCCAATTTCACGTTTGTTGCATACTACCTCCACAGCGTTGAAATTTTAACTGTCATTAGTGAATCCCCTTGCACGTGATATGTGTGCAGCACCGCCAGCGAGGTTTCTTACGTTACTCTCAAGATATTCCAAGAAGTGGATTCGACTTTTTGACACCATAATTACGGTGCTGTAGATTGGACTGCCAGGTGTCACACACACATCAGTTACTCACCTCCCTGGGTCCTCGTCTGCAAGTAATGGACAAAAAAATTCGTAATTGCTTGTGATGCACTAGAGCCATAAAAATGGTGCAGATGTTTAAACGACATCATAGCGTAGCAGGTAAGATATCCGGCTGCTATGCCAAAAGGTGTGAGTTCGATTCCAAATGGGTCCACTTTCTTCAACATCTCTATCAAAGCCACTGTGATCATTGTTTTTTCTTCAATAAATTGGTTTAAAGATTTTTTCCCATTTTATTTTTCTCGTTTGTTTCGTGTCAATATATGCCTTTCCTTCGTTTTATATTGAGAACGATGTTATTGCAGCCGTTGTTTCTATTACTTATTTTGCACGAATTTAGTTTTACTTATAAAACTTGCTTTCGTTTAAATATACATCTGCGTTATTCTGTACATGATACGAAAATAATTAACTTTTTAAATGTCTGTGTGAGGATTACCATAAAAATGTATATCATCTAACGAAAAATAAATTTTTGACGTCAGTACACAACTACTATCAATAGAACATCCCGTCTTCTGTTTCCTATTCGGTACATACAAACGTTTAAAAATTACGATAGAAAAATAAATATACTGAAAATCGCATGAAAAAAAATTCCTAACGAAAAATGGATTAAAGGACGTAAAAAATGAGTGCAAATCAGTAAATTTGAACGATGATTAAAGTGACACAGGAAAGGATTACAACTGAAAAACATTATACTTTAGCCAGTTAAACAAGTAAAGATAATGATAACACACAACCTTCACGAAATCAGCGAAACTGCTTAAACGCTACACTACGACGCTATTTTAAAATCGAGTCTCCTTCCAGCGCTACAGTGCATGACAAGAAATCCTGCCATTCCCCCCCCCCCCTTTTTTTTTTTCTTCAATTACTTGCGAACGAGATGCCACAATGTTAAATGGCTGTAAGATGTCATAGCTGGGACCCTAACTTACATAACACTACCGGACGAGTGATTTTAAAAAGTCTATCCCGTCCCATGGGAACCTCTCCTAGTTAGAGGAGAAAATACTAGTAACTGTCGGAATAGTGATAAATGACGTTTGTATTAGCGCTGTGCCATAGCGCAGCGACAAGCTACCACCCAGTGCCAGCACTTCTATAACACTAATGAAGGTGTAAAGTTCAGAATAACTAATTTGTGTTCCTTGATGTTTGCAGGTATCTACTGGGTCATTCTACTCGTTCGTAGTATTTTATCCCCTTTCTCCTTATTTTTCAAGAGGTCATCGCTCATCGTTACTGCAAACTGTAACAAAAGAGTCTCGCGTTTAGAAAGCAATGAAAGTGAAAAATGGTTCAAATGGCTCTGAGCACTATGGGACTTAACATCTATGGTCATCAGTCCCCTAGAACTTAGAACTACTTAAACCTAACTAACCTAAGGACATCACACAACACCCAGTCATCACGAGGCAGAGAAAATCCCTGACCCCGCCGGGAATCGAACCCGGGCGCGGGAAGCGAGAACGCTACCGCACGACCACGAGCTGCGGAATGAAAGTGAGAAATAACTTTAAGTTCATTACTACTGCTAATAGCAGACGAGATACTTGGAGCAGGATCCATCTCAATCTTGTATCGCAGTCCACCTCACCTGAAGGATAAAGTATCAGAACTAGGAAGAGAGACGATAAGAAATGCAATTCTCACAGAATCAAAGCGGTAAGTAATATGTCTAAAATACTAACAGTCACAAGGAATAAAATGAAGGAAACGTTTTAAGATGTCAGGGAGCAAGTTACGTTATAGTACGGGAAGCTGAAGAGGGCAAAACCAGTAGCAAAATTACAGTTTAACATCCCATCGACAGCGCAGTCATTAAAGTCGGGGCATAAGTTTGGGTTTCGCGAGGGTGTGGATGGAAATCGTGCGAGTCCTTTTCAAAGGAACCTTCCTTGAATTTTCCTGGAATGATTCATAGGAATCACGGATAACTTATACGTGGATGGCCGAGTGAGGATTTGAACCGTTGTCCTCCCTAATGCGAGTCTAGTGTGTTGACCAGTGCGGTAAAGAAAAGAAGTAGGGGAAAACAGAGACTGTAATATCGTCACCTCATTATTGAGGATGTTGCGTGGAAAGGTGATAAATGTACTCTTCGAGGAAATAGGTGGAGGGGGCGATCTAGAAGTTTCCTTTTGACGGGATTGCTGCAACGTTCGTGCAACATAGCGCCACTCCGATGTGGGCATACACGGTGGTCGGAACCTGTCTGAAATTCTTGTAAGAAGATTTCAGGACACACTGAACTGAGAAATGACTGCGCAAATTCTCAGCAATTTACCACTGCAGTCAGTCAATCAGGTCGCTGCTGGTGCAGTTTCAAGCAGCCTGCCACATACAATTAGTGTCAGTTATTCTCATAGCGGTAGAAGATAGCACGCGAGACTCCTCAGAGCTTTTCGATACAGTCAACCAGGGTAACTTTAACCAGGCAGGGTATCTTTGTACTACTTACCGCTTTCGTTTCAAATGGTCCTGCGCCACCTACCTGGCCGATGTGGCCGAGCGGTTCTAGGCGCTTCAGCCCGGAGCCGCGCTGCTGCTATGGTCGCACGTTCAAATCCTGCCTCGGGCTTGGATGAGAGTGATGTCTTTAGGTTAGTTAGGTTTAAGTAGTTCTAAGTCTAGGGGACTGCTGACCTCAGATGTTAAGTCCCATAGTGCTTAGAGCCATTTGAGCCATCCACCTACCTGCATTATTTTGCACTAAAAGTAGCTGTTTTATAACCTCTGTTATTTATAGTTAAAACTTCAGTTGTCTTTCCAACTTCCACAAGCTCTCAGGGTGTTGATTATCCTTTATTTACGTTGTCTACGAAAAGAGCTTTTGGCCACACAGATTTAAGTTGAACAATGCCAGGTCGGTCCAAATATGTCGGCATTTAAAAGTAAACCTGCAATACTGAATGAACGCTGCTTACTTCTCCTTAACACCAGATTTCCTTTCGGCACCATCTAAATCTACCCAGAGCGTTAGATACAGGAAAAATCTTTTGTTTTTTTAAGACTGAAGTTATCCCCAGTGACAGCGTAACTTTATAGCAGTATTAACACTGAAATTTTACTGGGATAGAGCATATTTAACATACATTTTCACTTTCACAAGTACTCAGTAACTGTAAACGTAAAATTTTACAACGTCTCTTGCTATGTGTAATTTATTTTGTGTCCAGTATTTTAGCCGGCCGAAGTGGCCGTGCGGTTAAAGGCGCTGCAGTCTGGAACCGCAAGACCGCTACGGTCGCAGGTTCGAATCCTGCCTCGAGCATGGATGTTTGTGATGTCCTTAGGGTAGTTAGGTTTAACTACTTTTAAGTTCTAAGGGACTAATGACCTCAGCAGTTGAGTCCCATAGTGCTCAGAGCCATTTGAACCATTTTTTTGTCCAGTATTTTCAAAAACGTGTTGAAATGTGTGTGAAGTCTTAGGGGACTTAACTGCTAAGGTCATCCGGCCCTAAGCTTACACACTACTTAACCTAAATTCTCCCAAGGACAAACACACACGCCCATCCCCGAGGGAGACCTCGAACCTCCGCCGGGACCAGCCGCACGGTCCATGACTGCAGCGCCTTAGACCGCTCGGGTAATTCCGCGCTGTATTTTCTAAAAGTGGTACAAATCGACCGCGCTTCACTGAACTTACTACCTTCCCATGTACACTGAACCGCGATAGAAACTAGTATAGGCATGCGTATTGAAATACAGAGATATATAAACGGGCAGAATACGGCACTGCGGTCGGCAACGCCTATGTAAGACAAGTGTCTGGTGCAGTTGTTAGATCGGCAACTGCTGCTACAATGGTAGGTTATGAACATTTAAGTGACTTTGAACGTGGTGCTTTAGTCGGAGCGCGAGCGATAAGACACAACATATCCGAGGTAGCGGTAAAGTGGGGATTTTCCCGTACGACCATCTCAAGAGTGTACCGTGAATATCAGGAATCCGGTAAAACGTCAAATCTCCGACATCGCTGCGGTCGGAAAAAGATCCTGCAAGAACGGGACCAACGACGACTGAAGAGCATCGTTCAGCATGACAGAAATGCAACCCTTCCGCAAATTTCTGCAGATTTCATTGCTGGACCATCAATAAATGTCACCGTGCGAACCATTCAACGAAACAACATCGATTTGGGATTTCGAAGCCGAAGGCGCACTCGTGTACCGTTGATGACTGCACGACACACAGCTATACGCATCGCCTCGCCGTGAACACCGACACTGGACTGTTGATAACTCGATACATGTTGCCAGGTCGGACGAGACTCGTTTCAAACTCCATCAGATGGACGTGTACAGGTGTGGAGATATCATGAATCCACAGACCCTGCATGTCAACAGGGAACTGTTCAAGCAGGTGGAGGCCATGTAATGGTGTTGGGCGTATGCAGTTGGTGACACGTACGTAAGCGTTCTGTGTGATGACCTGGTCCATTGTGCATTCCAACGGAATTTGGCAATTCCAACAGCACAACGCGACACCCCACACACCCGGAATTGCTACATAGTGGGTCCAGGAACATTCGTCTGAGTTTAAACACTTCCCAGATATGAACATTATCGAGCATATCTGCGATGCCTTGCAACGTGTTGTTTAGAAGAGATGTCCACCACCTCGTCCTCTTACGAATTTATGGAAAGCCCTGCAGGATTCATGGTGCCAATTTCCTCCAGCACTACTTCAGACATTAATCGAGTCCATGCCACGTCCTGTTGCGGCACTTCTGCAAGTTCGCGGTGGCCGTACACGATATCGAGAAGGTGTACCTGTTTCTTCGGCTCTTCAGTGTATAATTTTTGTATCGCTCTGAGGTTCGGTTTTAGGAAACCAAACGAAGAGCACGTTTGGCGCACCGTTCATGGCGGGTCGCCTGAATTTGTGCACGCAGTGACCTCATTGGCTAACTACAACGCTAGATAACTCGGAAACCGCGCGACGTATCGAACTCTTTTCTCAATAATTATTTCTCAGCACAACCTTCCCTGCAACAGACTTACAAGCTTTTTGAGACTGTTTCTATGCTCCTCGTATAAGCACCGAGATATTGGCAAAGGATTACTGGGGCATTCGTGTCTTTCCAACGTGCATGCGGAAAATGCGGAAACGTGAACTATGGCCACGGCATTAGGAAATGCATCCAAAAGGGCACCGACGTTCTGTTGGTCTTTCCTTGGCTGCCGAAGAACGAACATCGGTAGACATCCATCTTTGAATGAACAATGTGTATGGGGCAGCACGTCACTCTAAAACAACCGATGTGGAATACTGAGTCAAGTTTCTTGGTGGACGCAAATGTCGAAATGCAGAAGTTACGCCAACCCAAGTTCGAGACACTCGGACACTCGCCCTACAGTCCTCACCTCTCCACATCCGATTATCACGTCCTTTAAAAAATACCTTGAAGAGTCGACGATTGCTGTCAGACGAGGCTGTACAGCAGACACTAACGGACTTCTCTATGCAGCAGGACACGGTGATTTACCAAAAAAGTACCTTAAACGTACTGCGTCGACGGGATGAGTGCATCTATGCACACGGTGATTTTACCTGATTGGCATATCGATTCTGAACTCTATGGCTTTCGAACGTAAATTGTTTGATCGTTCCTTATAGAACGGAAGTAAATAGAGTTTGTGGCGACTGTATTGCAGTGTTGGACGTAAGACTGAATACGCATTGTGCGGTACTAATGCGTTCCCACCGGACAGTAAGAACGTACAAGAAAAAATATTAGTCCGTTAATTAAGACTGAGTTACTGTAATTTCAAAAGGAAGAGTTAGATCGTCATCCCACAATTAGTTGCAAGAAATAGTCAAATATAAGTGTGTTTTGTCACAAATATAGTGTATGGTACAGAACCAGGGAAATTGTGTGTGGGAAACTGGTACACAAATTCGATTAGTAATTCTGAAACTAGGTAAGAAATCCGTTGCCTCCTATGCCAAGACGGGCCGTTTGTCGGTATCAGACGACGCAAATGAAGGGCTAGAGCTGAAGTAGACTCTTTAGGGCAGAATATCTTCACCTCTTCACTGAATTTATTTATCAATGCGAATTAAAGTCCTCGCTAAGCAATAAACTGAAAAATTAATTTCAGTTATTATTTAGAGTTTATTACGTTACTTATTATTGCAGTGAAAATTTGTTAGTAGTGGTTGGATATCTACTTTGATCGTAGAGTTTGGGGAAGAACGAGACTGTAAGAACACATTTGTAACACTATATTATTTATTGTGTTGTATATCACGCAGTCATCACATAGTTATCAGGGAGACAGGCAATTATTTCAAATCAGATTCCAGTGAAGGGTTTCACATTTTATACAGAGGTGAAATGACGTGTACAGAAGAAACGTTCATGTAACGCACAGGAAAACGGCTTTGTTGAACTCCTGCCCGCGCTATGATGACACCGAATGCCGCCCAACGGCACAGTTTCCTCCATAATGGACCACTTCTGGACTCTGTTTACGTTGAGAAAGCGCAAAGAATACGTGGTGAAGAGGCCATCACTGTGTTACATTGTCCTTTGGAGAGAGAGAGATGACGACCTGGTGAGAACATGATCTGATGGTACGAGTAACAGGTGAGCCGTGAGAGGCTCGTGTTCCCGCCATAATGTATTTTACACCCTGGTTTTAACGTACTTCCACCTCATTACGTTAATTTAAATTACTGGCGCCACTGAGTTGCTGCCTTGCCTGACCGTGACCGGCGCTAGCAGCGCGTATCGATATATCGCCTCTCGTAGTATCTTTGCTCGTCTGCAATTACTTCCCAGTCGTTGTCTGTCGTAAGCCAGTTCGCGTCTGGAGTTCCGGTCTGCCAGTCAGTTGGAACGCGTCTGGAGCGCAGTCCGGACCTGCCAGTCTGGGAGTTGCAATGCGGCGCTAGTGCAGTCGGGTTGGAGCTGTGAGGTCTGCGTCGACATGGCTCTCCCGACCATTGCCACCACACATCCCTTGCGCCGGGCCACGGTCTTGGTGGATCGTCAGTCGGCCGTCCTACCGGATGACGCGTTTTGGTTCGCCGAACGTTCATGAGTCGGCTGTGTGTGTGTGTGTGCATCGACTCCCGATTTGTCTTTGTGGGAGCTTAGTTACTGTCGGATATTGTTCAGCTCTTGGTGCTAGTTTTTGTCAGGTTGTGTGTGTAGTGGCCGTTATTTTCACTGACGACTATTTGAGATGTTGTCGGCATTCTGAGGGCAGTTGGTCGGTTGCTGCGGACCAGTGAAGTTATCTCCACGAGGTGCAGTCGTCTGGGTCCGTTGGCGGTCCCTGCACAGTGTCGGAGCGTGTGTGGAGCTGTCTGATCGCTACGAGCTTCATGGTTCACTGACCCAGGACGTCAAAGTTGAGTAGTGGTTTCAACTACCCAAGCCACGTCCATTCATGTTGTGTGGTTCGTTTCGGTGGTTCGCTGTTACGGAGGTTTTGCTGTGAGCAACACCGAGCGTTTCTATTACTGAAATTTAGCCGCCATGCGGTGCAATTAACTATATTGGTTGACTAAAATTCAAGTGCACCAGCGGAATTTTCTGGCTTGTGGCCGTTAGTGTTCTGGTTACCTGCCCTGGCCACTGACGTAAATTTAGGCAGTGCTCCTTTTGGGTGAAGTTTATTACCGTATTTCAAATTCAAGTGTACCAGCGGTATTTTCTGCCTTGTGGCCGTTAGTGTTCCGGTTACCCGCCCTGGCCACTAACTTAATTTCAGGCAGCGTCCTTTCCTCACCTGTTGTCGCTGTCCAACATGGTGTGTAGTTTTGACAGCTTAATACATATTTCATTGTGGATAATCACGTTCGTAACGTTTTGTGTTTGAGTTGTCATGCATCGATTGGTGGCAAGCAAGTCGTTTTGTCGGTCAGTCCGTGGCTGTCCCCTGTTCTGTTTATAATCTATCATAGCCAATGATTTAAAAAATTCTTGCTTTACTGGATTTTATGTATTTTTTAATTTAGGAAAATCAATTGTGGGCCTTCACCCACTTAAACCCTTATTCTAAAAAAACATTGCAGCCTTCTGCCTTTGAAAGGTTATGGTAATTTATTTTAAAATCTTGAAAATTTTATTGTTGGCCTGCAGCCATTTGTACTGCATCTTGTTTATGTTTGTCTATTCACCCTTGCCTTGAGGCTCTCAGCCTTGCTGTGTATGTATATGTTAATTATTTTATGGGCAATTTTAATTGCATGTTTCTACCACTTGAGATTTATCTCGCTGCTTTGAGATTTCTTGTTTGAAGGCCTTCAGCTGTGAAATAATTACCTTTTTGAAACTCGTAGTTCTAAAGGTTCGGCTATGTGCCACTTTGGTTTAAAGCTATTATTAAATTACAATAAATTACAATTTTGAATGAACCTGACAGACACCTTATTTGGTCCTTTCCACAATCCTGAGCACCTGTTCTGCCCAGCGGGTTTAGCGGGCGTTTCAACAGTGAACTATGTAAAGAGAGGCCAAAATGGAAGTCTTTTCAGAATTCCGCATTCAGAATCTGTTTAATTCATTTGGGAGTCAACTAACAGAAGAACAGCGAATGTGTTAATATTTTCAGAAATCTGGAGAATATTTTCATCAGTTCATGAAGTATTGAGTGGGGAGACGACAATCAGGAAAGACAGTCACATCCCCTGGCCTCCATTACCGCTCGATTTCTATTTTACTGAGTTTTATTTGCGGGGCGAGTTGAAGAATGAGGTGCACTCAGATTATCAGCAAGCACTTGAACATCTGAAGCAGAAGATTCATTGCTGTTGCCTCTTGGGCAGAACTGTTGCGCCTGAATCACGGTTTAATAAATCGGCCGTAGTGGTGCATCGATATCAGTGGCGGTAATTTCAAGGGAAATTATGAGACGCAACTTTATATTAATAGAACAGAAGTGCAGTATCATTAAATGTGCACAGACAATAACTGCAGGTTGCAATCACCATGATCACCAAACTTAATTCACATTCCCTATCGACAGCTCTCGCCTTGCACGACATGTACTGTTTCGTCTTTGTATACGAGTACAGTTTCCTCCTGTTCTGGTCGTTCCATCATCTAGTGCGCTATGCCTGTATTCGGTAGCAAATGTTACTCGAAACTGTTCCTCCGGTTGATAGGGGCTACGGTTATAAATAAGGGCAACGGTTAGAAACCTTCCATCACCTAATAGTTCTAATGCCTCCTCCTTCGTAGTTTCTCTCTTCTCATAATTACTTTATGTTATTATTCAATTCCAGTTTTATACCTATATCTTCCAACGTTGAGGTCCATTTCGATATAGTGCCAAACTCGAGACGTGTGCATTTAGGAACCACTTCCGCAACATGACGCCAGCATTTGAGACCAGCAGAGCTCTTTTGTTGAAGAAAGCTTCCGTCTCTTGCTGATTTGTACTTAAAATATTATATTTGCACTAGTAATTCTGTGTAAGTTTGTTTGAGTGAAAAGATAATCTTTTTCAGATATTGAGCAACTCTTTTTTCCAAATATTTTAAACTTGCGAAGTGGTTTTTCTTATTTGGATTATCCTTCGTCGAAATTATATTGGGTCTGTTTATCCTCAATCTATGCACTTTAATAATTATCCTGTCCTTATTTGAGTCTATTCCGTCTGTTCCTAATTTTCGGGAAGAACAAAATTGGTTCAAATGGTTCTAAGCACTATGGGACTTAACATCTGAGGTCCTCAGTCACCTAGACTCAGAACTACTTAAACCTAACTAACCTAAGGATATCACACACATCCATGCCCGAGGCAGGATTCCAACCTGCGGCCGTAGCAGCCGCGTGGTTCCCGACTGAAGCGACTAGAACCGCTCGGCCACCGCGGCCGGCTCGGGAAAATCACTGGCTAATCTTAGTAAGGGAATCTGTTCCCAATGTGTATTTTATTACTCTTTTGGACACGTATTTTGAAGTAGAGTTTGAAGAACGACGACTTTTTAGCAGCCTGTTACTCTAAAATAGTAATTGCTACGCACTGCTAGCTATTTCGAGCGTTGTTCAATCTCAGAAACATAATAGGTGAAGTTCATCTTCGCAAGGAATAAGGAAGGGATAACACATGCTATGGCGTACAGTTATACGTAGCATGGTCGACAATGTAAACGATGTCGCAACGTGTACCCGCAAACCATATAGCAGTGGAGGTCACATACATAGACACACGATATGCGTAACTGTACATCGCATTTGATACCTGTTATTTATTCCGTACTAGATGATGTATCCACCCTTGCCGCCCATAATTAGCCTGTACCGTTAAATAAGTTACTATTTTAAAACAACAGACCGGTGAAAATAATGTCGTCTTTCAAATTTATCGGCGATGAGGACTTGTCGCTTGAAGCAGTCAAAGTTAAACTAGTGCGGTCACAATCTGTAAACCTAACTTACACCTCGTCTTTCTTGATATTTCGCTTTTATTATTCTTCACTCGGTTCTTATACATGTTACATATCTCAGAAGTTTATCCCAGCTGTACCTAGATATCGAACCCAGTATTTTTTCTAAGGTTTTCCACCCACACCTGCTATGAAACTATCTTGTTTTCCCTCACCCTTCGGTCTATTACTACGTGGAACTGTTTATCTAGCACGTTTACATTTTCTTAAGCCTGCCTGTGTGTACTACTGACCTGCAGCACTTTTTCAAAAGCAGATGCAGTTTGCAGAGGCCGCTTCCAGACTGTGTTCCCTGGGCTGCTAGAGGGGCGAGATTCGTTCGCCTCGGTGACGCGCCGAGGAATGCTTGACAGGCGGGGCCACGAGCGGAAGCTCACTCAGACGGGACGAACTTGCCAGGCCGCAGACGTAATTGGATTCCTCCGCTGTCATATTACCGGTAATGGACTCAAACTATCGGTTCCCGCCCAGACCCATTTATCTTCGTTACGGACTTTGATGCCATGTTTCGAGAACCGTAATCAAAATGTATCAAGCGCAGCACCCCTCGGTCACCCGCAGCCTGTCAGTCGTGCCAACACATTGCCTCTGATCACGAACAGCCACGGTGGGAGCAGCTGATAATCACATGCCCACTTACACGTACAGCGTGTATTGTGTTTCGACAAAGCTAAGTGTGGTGCACTCATCCATTGTAGGAACTAAGCTACATTATATAAAGGTATACGCGGAAAGTTTTTCTGCGTACGATTTCTCTGTATAATAACAATAATCGATTACTTAAATGAGTAAACGGACGAGGCGCGCTCGCTTGGTTTGAAGGTTGTTCGTCCATTGGCGTAACGCAATTGCAACGGATCTGGAACGCAACCGCAAAGCAAATGTTGGATGAGAGTTGAATTGACCATTATTCTTCGTCCATAGATAGAACAGTTTCGGGACTGGCGATGAACTTAAAAGTGCACTTTTTCGTCAGTTTGCACCACAGTGCAACCCACACAGTTAGTATGTTCTTTTTCTGTACTGGTGTTTGAGGAAGCTGCAAATATAGCGAAAATTTAATTTAATTCTTTCATTCACGATGGTCGGACACGGAAATCATTCGTATTAGTGCGAAAACTTGAACAAGAAGTAAATTCCAAGCGAATATATAGGACGTCGAAAAACTTGTTCACGGAGCTGGCTGAAATAGTCATCCAACCATTACAAAAAAGGAAACAAACTGGAGAAAAAGTATCTCAGTTATAATGTCTAAACGAAATACTGGCGAAAACGTGAAGCATAACAATTTGTTATGAAATACAGGGGACAGGCAAAATAATGTGATCAGTGGCAGTCATCAAAAAATGGTGCAAATGGCTCTGAGAACTATGGGACTTAACATCTGAGGTCATCAGTCCCCTTGTCTTAGAACTACTTAAACCTAACTAACCTAAGGACATCAAGCACATCCATGCCCGAATCTGGATTCGAACCTGCGACCGTAGCTGCAGCGTGGTTCCGGACTGAAGCGCCTAGAACCGCTCGGTCACAGCGGCCGGCGGTAGTCGTCAGATGGTTGTGTTTGACGGTCAACAACACAGGTAAGGTACGTATCGCGGTGTACTGTGCCTGTTCAGTACACCCTAGGCTACAGTGCAGGTTGTTTACGAGTAGTGCACACTTCGCATTTGTTTTCAGAGGCTGAGGTCGACGTGCAATAAAAGACCTAACAGAGTGACAAAGAGGGCACATTGTGTGGGCCCGATTAGCTGGAGCATCAGGAACCAGGACAGCCAACTTACTGAATGTTGCAAGAGCAGCTGTTTCAACAGTCATGACAGCCTACACAAAACATGGAAAGACATAATCGTATAAACGTAATAGTGAGCCCAAATCAAAGACAAAAGACAGAGATATTCGTACGCTAACACGAACTGTGTCAAAACAACACAAAACTATGGAGACTAAAGTGACTGCAGAGCTCAATAGCTATCTTCGAGACCCCGTATCTGCCGACACTGTCCGCCGACAACTCCATAAAGCGAATATTCACGGACAAGCTGCCATACTGAAACCATTAGTGACGACAACCAATACAAAGGAGCGTAAAACATGGTGGCAGGATCATAAATCATAGACGGCTGATCAGTGGAAACACGCCATATGGTCCGACGAGTAAACATTTCCTTTATTTCCAACGTCGGGCCGGGGACGCCAAAAGGAGCCTACAATCCTGACTTCTTGATTCCAAAGGTTAAGCATGGAGGTGGAAGTGTGATGGTTCGGCCAGCCATACAATGGTATTCTGCTGGTCCTATCATTACTGTCAAAGGCCGTGTTACAGCCAGCGATTATGTGAACATTTTAGGTGATCGGTTGCACCCAATGATTCAAATTTTGTTTGCCAACGATTATGGCATATTTCAGAGCGATAATGCACCCATTCACACAGCTAGGACAGTAAAATCGTGTATGAGGAGCATCCGATTGAATTGTCTCCGGACTTGAACATTATCGAACTCTTGTGGGTGGTGTTGGAGTGCAGACTCCGGAGCAGATTTCCGCCTTCCTCGTCACTACAGGAGTTAGTAGAGGTTCTAATCGAAGAGTGGCATAACATTCCACTGGAGACTATTCAAGCATTATATGCCAGTGTTCCAAGAAGAGTCGCAACTGTATTACTGGACAATGCGGGTCCAACCCTTATTAATAAACATTTCCAAGTGAGTAGAAGTGGTCACGTTATTTTTCCTATCCCCTGTACATCCACATACGTATAAATTTTAACCCATCGCATCTATTGCAGTACTACTGAATGTCAACCTTTTTTTATTATAAAGAAATTAAAAATGTCGATGCGAGTTCTCAGAATCAAACACCTGGGTTTCGAGTATCACATTGCCACCAAATGACTGATGATTACTGGTAATCCTGAGAGTAATAGGCACTGTGGGTTGTACCTTCTATAACTGAGCTTACACGGTCATGCATGAGGTGATGTATACGAAGTTGTCTGCTGGCATGATGACAAGATGGAAGATTCCAAAATGCAGTCAACCAATGCATCCCGAACCGACGACACTGTTTATCAGTACACTTTAAAAAACAAAAAAGAAAGGAAAGTAGAATGGTTTCCTCGGATTGCCTGGGGAAATTAAAATACTTCGATCCAAGGAAACACACAACAGGAAATATACGTAGTGCAACTGGTTGCAGTTGTCAATAACGGATCTATTTGCATGGTTCACTAAGTTCTAGACAATGTGAAGAAAGATCCAGACGCAGACCATCCAGACCACACAAGATAAAACACACGTTACATCTACCATCCCATATCACAAAAGATTACAAATATGCCAGCAGTCCATTAGCTCAGATTGAAATATATTGCATTTCAAACTAACAGAATGTATTGCGACCATACTAATAAAAATATCTTTCGGAAATATGACTGGATTACTCCTCGGTCCTGTTCGCTGGGAGTAATACGCTATTTTCTTCAATTTTAGTTATTCACATCTTTGTTTCAAACGTTCGCCGTTTTTTTTTACTGTCGCATTTCAAAAACCTGTGTAGTTACTCCGTGTGCAATATCATATAGATTAAGAAAGTTGATTGTTTTTTTATTTGAGATAAGGTTTGAGGACTTTACGACTTCCGTCATGCACACACATAATTCTGGGAAGAGCCATTTTGACTTCTCGAATGAAATGCTTAATGATGACAGAATTTCTTAAAAAAAGTCTCAAAATATTGTCTAAGAATCAGTAAATAATATGCAAAAGTATTTAGGTTGAAAGCCTCATTAGTTTAAAAAAAATCGAAAAAGTTGCTTTTATTATAGACTGACTGAGGAGAATGGCCCCTAAAGTCTACAAACAATTAAAAATATTGTAACTCATTTCCTTTCTGTTCACGTCATGTCAGTATTTACCGAAGCGCAACTATCGCTGATAGGTGCCAATCGCTGGGAAAATACAGAAAGAGCTTCAATAAATTCAGATAAAACAGCTATTTATCATTGACGTGAACAAAATTTTAAAAAGCAGCACAGGTCATTCGCCTTTTCAAACAAAAACAAAAGACAATACTTAATGCTGTAGGTACGAAAATTCGTATTTAGCTAAATAAACAGACAAATTTTGAAAATACTTCATTTTTAGAAACATACTTTTTATTCATGT
Organism: Schistocerca serialis cubense; assembly: GCF_023864345.2. NCBI lineage: Eukaryota > Metazoa > Arthropoda > Insecta > Orthoptera > Acrididae > Schistocerca > Schistocerca serialis. The sequence continues at coordinate 547,742,744 of NC_064644.1, forward strand.
CCCCTTGAAATAAGGTACGTTATTTGTTTTTACAGTAACTGGCAAGCCTTGTCATGGTTCATGTATCACCGAAAAGGTTGGAAAAGTAGGTAAATTAAATCACACAAAAATTTGCCGTAAATTTCAGAGGCTTGTCTAATCACTTGTCCCACATTAAGTGAGGCTAGTTTTTGTGGACTAGCAAGACAGCCAATCCACTTTGACAGGAAGCCGAAAGGCATGCGTTTAAGCTCACGCAGGCTGGCGTGAGGTCTGGAACAGAACAAGGTCTTGAGACTAGCAAAAAAGGTACGTAGCTTCTGGAATACTTAACTTTAATCCATAATTGGTGAAGATCGGTCTGACGGTACATGCATCACAAGATAAATAGCAAATGATAATGGCGCCTTGCTAGGTCGTAGCAAATGACGTAGCTGAAGGCTATGCTAACTATCGTCTCGGCAAATGAGAGCGTATTTTGTCAGTGAACCATCGCTGTACAACTGGGGCGAGTGCTAGGAAGTCTATCTAGACCTGCCGTGTGGCGGCGCTCGGTCTGCAATCACTGATAGTGGCGACACTTGGGTCCGACGTATACTAACGGACCGCGGCCGATTTAAAGGCTACCACCTAGCAAGTGTAGTGTCTGGCGGTGACACCACACTAGTTTCATCTGAATGAAAAACACCTACTGAACGAAAAACAGTCGACTGACCTATCTGTCGTTAAGAATAACCAGTCGTCTTATCTCTAGACTTACCGACAGAGTGTTTCGAGTGGGATGCCGAATACACTCCCCCCCCCCCCCCTCTCCACTCCCCTCCTACCCACTGGCTACGCCATCATTATTCAACAGCACAGGAAATATATTGTCCCGGAGAAATATACTCTCTTATATTATCTCTAGCCACTACCACTGGTTCATCTGAAAGGGCCTGCAAATTTCACACGCAGAACAAGGGACATAGGAAGAATACATACTGAATAGCGCATTATCAAATGTCGCAAATGTAGTTGTGCGATATTCTGTATATTCCATTTTTAATTCTCGTTTCAATGAAATGAGAAATGGAAGAGACAAATTTCATATTTCCAAATGTAAGAGTGTCATTTCATCAGTAATGCATTGTTTGGCAACACAGAAGCTTTAATGGCGCAACAATAGTGAAACTAGGTTTTTGCAACATTATCTAGAAATGGAGCGTGAACAGTTTCCATGTACTGAGACATAAAAGTCGTACATGAAACTGCAGTACTTTAAATTAAACTTGGTATTATGTAACAGTGGATCGCAGTTTAGTTTCTTCCTAATATAACAATTTCCTAATCTGATAGTTTCTTACCAAATCACTAGTAGGGGAGCCGCCAACTCAGTGGTAAAGCGATGTGGGAAACTAGTGACCTGTTTTATTGAAGAAGGTCATCATCCAACGGTATAGAAACTTTCTGAACATATGTGGAGTCATCACCACATTATTCCGAACACTGAACAAAATATGGAAATAAGAGAAATGTTTTTTGTGGGATGTATCTCCCACTGTACATAAAAAAAAGAAATGGCTGGACGTCGCTTCAGTACTGAAGCAAAATTTAAGCTTTTCATACGGAGAGTTATAATATCGAACGAGTGCTCTTGACGCATTGTGGTTTGGAGTTTATGAGGGAGAATTTAATTGACACTGCAGCAGGTAGATGGGTCCAGAGCCTCATAATCAAATAAAAATCGGAGAACTTTCTGAATGGTCGAACAGTAATAGTATTTGCTCATCACCAACTAAAAGTAATCAGCAGGTTTGCTGCTACTCAGACCTGGAATTCTACTGGTGTTCTGCTCTCCATTGACTCAAGAAAAAGATGTGTGTCTATATGTCTTTGGAAGCAGATACGGTCACATGCTGTCTGCTCCCATAACCCAGCACGACAGACAAAGTCAAATGTCACCACCGCATATATTTTCTTTTTCTCCATTTAAACGTCACCTCCCTCATGCTTCAAACCAATATCTAGTGCTACTTGCACGGCGTTTATATACGTTTGTGAGGTTAAGGATTTGTGCAATAACAACAAAGACCTGTGACAGCGAATAACAAGTTTTTTATTCAGGCATAAATTCTGACAATAGTAATACTGCTTTACATTCACATATCTTTTTGTACAATACCCGAAATAGCACTGCCTTTAAATTCATAGTTCTTGTTAGAGTTAAATTTTTTTTAACATCCTCATTCACAGTTCTTGGTTTTGTAAATAACAGTATTGGCTGAAAAAGTTTTTTACTTTACACTGGAGTACAGATTACATATATTGCAGAGGTACAATTTTTCTTACGCTAATACTAATACTGTTACTAGTGAAATTCCATCCAAACAGTAGTCTTAATTTATAAGTTAAAGTGAGTGGCCCTAAACATTTTCCACCTGAAGCAGCTGCAATAATTAAATAAAACAATGAAGTGGGGGGACTCTAAAATGTTCACCTGAAACAGCTGCACTAAAACGAACAATGTCGAATTCACACTTAAAACAAGTATAACTTGGACAGCTAGCGGTAGTTGAAACTTAAAAGCTATTCTATTTCTACATGCACTCACACTGTCACACACGCACATGAAATGCAAAAAAGCGAGATATTGTAAAACTATTTTTTCTCGATTTATAATTTTTTAACTTTTTTGGTGTTTTTTTTTTTACAATTTTGAAACTTTTTACCTATACTTTGTGCAACTTTATACATTTTTTATAGTTTTTTATATTTTTAAAAACTTTTCCATCACAGTGTGCTTATAAATATATTCATGCTACTTATTAAAAAACAGCTGATGTATTTACATGCTGGCATACATTTTTACAAGGGTTCCCAAACTCAAATGCACTCACATGCATACACACACATGCACATTAGCAATCACCATGCATCACACATTTACAATATTTACACTATGATAAAAGAGCCATACCATTCCGTACAATCTCTCACTCATTCACACCACTGGAATGAACTGCCCCCTCTTGCACTATAAGTACATAGTGCGAGTATGGGATGGTTTCAGCCCTGTCATCACAAATGGCTCTTTTGTCATCATAAGGTATAAATCTGGATTTAGATTGCAACACAGTGTACACCTCATGACCTTGTGATTGAATACTAGCTTCCCATACTACATGTGGAGGTTGCAGAGAAGCACCGTGAACACCACCGTACAGGCACTGCAGGTACTCTTTGACCATGATGATAGGTGATGCCGTACATTGCACACCCTTAGCCCACTAATGGGTGGTCACATTTATTGTAAAATATGCAATCATTTTGGATCTTAGATCCACAGACCTTACCATTGGCAATCCATCTGCCTCATTTTTCATTAAGCTGATATCCTTCTTGTTCTGAGGAGCAATACTGTAGGAATTATCAGCTGCATATCCAGATGTTCGAATTCATTAATGTGACACCTCATTACTTCATATGGATCGCATTCTTCACCCAATAGATCAAGCTTCTGTATCCATATAAAGCATCTTTGCTTTCAGGAAATGAGTTTTAGCAAACTTATAGTGGAACAGATACACGTCGATTTTGGAGATGTCCACTAAACACACACCCAAATAGATTGGTTTCATAAACTCTATTGAAACCTTCGACATCTCCACAGCAACAAAATTGTCATGAAAATAGTGACCATCTTAAAATTTGGTCTGGCGATGCAACTTCATACACCCTAGCACCCATCCCATTTGGCCGTAATCATATTATGGAATTCGTTTCTAACATTCTGCATGGTTTCACCAAAAATGGAATCATTCATTAATTTATAAAAATAATTTTCCAAATCATTAGTCGCACCTGCGCTCTTTCTGGTATTTAAACCAATATAATCCTTCAGCCAGGGGGACTGATTGAAAATGACACACTGAGTGATTCTACCTAGCCCCATAACTAAACTGAGACACTGTGAAGATTATAATGATGAATTATATTCCTCTGCATGTGGGTAGCAGAGGTCATCAGTTTAGGGATAGTGCTTCCTCATAGAATTTGTTGCTCTGGACATAATGGCAAGTTGCCTTTCATTTCATGCATGCTAACAGGGTATATGAGGTTTGCCTCCACCTCACACCCTACATCAGCCGCCAGACCCCATTCTAATTCGTTTCTGAACACCCATTGAAACCAACCAACTTGCAGTGGCTGCATCATGGCGTGTCCATAGAAGTTACTCACATCCAAATATAGACGATAAATAGGATCGAGGGATACGTGGAACCCCACAGCTATATGTGGGTTATTTCTCTTGGTTTATCTATGGACACACTGGCAAATTCCTCCATGAAAACCGCACTCAAAGAAAAGATGCATATCAGCATCAGTCAGAAGTTTGATGCTGTGACTCGTTTTCTTGAGCATTGCATCCCAGTACAATCCAGGTGCTATGTAATAAAAGATGGGGTCCAGAGAGTACATGACCATGCATTCACTCTGGAACTTTTCAAACACCCACAAGCAAGCAAAATTCAGTGTGCATGCATAGTCTTGCGTATTCACATGAACTGGGAATGTTGAATCCCTGCCAGACGTTCACAGCATGCCCATAATCTGCACTGGTTATGGCATCGCGTGTGAGAGTACTATGAAGTGCAGATACGTTGGGTAGCCTCGTTTCGTCGAGTTTCCCCTTACTACCCAGTCACTCATAAGAGAAAAATTCTTTCCTAGTCATACCTTAAAACTTTTTTTCAATGGGGTGTGCAGATTGGGTGATATGTCTACCCTCCCGAGGTAGTGTGTCACCAAGTTTCTGCAGTGAAGCCTCCATGAAATGTAAGAAGGAAAGGCAGCGGAACATAATCTTTGGTGTCATTCATTTCGAGAATGAAATATACTTCTCTATGCTCTCATCTCTATGCTCTCAGGGAGGACTCTGATCTAATGTTTCTTCATACCGAAATTAGCTAACTGCTCAACTAAACAGTGAGCATCATAGCCACTTAAGTTATGGAAGAAAACCTATAGGTATCCTGGTAACTTATATTTCAAATTGTATGTATTGTGAGCTGCACCACATAATCTCACCATAAGATTACAATGATCTCTATGTGGAGCATAAACTTTTCTAACAGCGGTCCACAAATCTGGAGTTAACTGCGTAATTTTATAATTGTTTTCCTCTGCCGATTTGGTCATGGAGATGTTGGTGCTGTAAAGCTTACCAACATCCCATGAGAGTTTTTAAAGTTCAGTGAGCAACCAAACTGTAGGATTATCCCCTGCATAAGATTCATACTGGTTAAGTCTTAAATCATTTGAGCATATAAGTTAGTACAATGCCACATACGATATGTGTTTCTGCATGAAAGTGATATGTGAGACTAATGGGTTCCCTTGACAGTGGGTGACAGGGGCAAGGAGACATTTGAAGTCTGCATATACAACAAACAGACATCACTCTTGGCAGTGAGTAATGTTGAGTTTAATGAACTTGTTTTCTTCTGAAGGCATTCTGGTCCCTTGAATCCACAGGCCTCCAGGTGCCTTTTCAAATACATTTCTTCCAAAAAGGCATTTAGACACATGAAAAAATATACCATTTACCATTGTATTTATTCAGTTGAAGTGAAAGAGGTGGAACATGTCTTTGTTTCATTCATAATGCTGATTATCTCCTCCAGTGATGGTGGATTCATGATAACACTCATGATTAATGTGCTCCCAGATATAGTGCCATTAACATCCCAGATGTAGTGCAAGGTTTTGTCTTCAGCAGCACCTTGCTGTTTGCGATGGTGAGTCAATTCGTAGCAGAGCACTGCTTTACAGAATGAGATTTTCACACTGCAGCGGAGTGTGCACTGATATGAAAATTCCTGGCAGATTAAAACTGTGTACCAGATCGAGACTCGAACTCGGGGCATTTGCCATTCGCGGTCAAGTGCTGTTCCAACTGAGCTACCTAAGCACGACTCACACCCCGTTCTCACAGCTTTAGTTCCACCAGTACCTCATCTCCTACCTTCCAAACTTTACAGAAGCTCTCCTGCAAACCTTGCAGAACTAGCACTCGTGAAAGAAAGGATACTGCGGAGACATGGCTTAGCCATAGCCTGGGGGATGTTTCCAGAGTAAAATTTTCACTCTGCAGCTGAGTGTGCACTGATATGAAACTTCCTGGCAGATTAAAACTGTGTGCCGGACCGAGACTCGAACTCGGGACCGAGTTCAAGTCTCTGCCGGCACACAGTTTTAATCTGGCAGGAAGTTTCATACTGCTTTACATTTAAGGGCATTAAATCTCAGATGATCTATGGCCTTGAGGAGTTCCCCCCAGCACTGGAAGGCATGCTTCTAGAAACCTGACTGGATCCCGATACCCCCCCCCCCCCCAGCTGAATTCCCAATTCTAGTGAAAGAGATACGCCCCTCAAGGGCCCTAGCAGCCAACAAGTATTCTAGAGGCGTTATGACGTCACTGATCTAATGTCTCTCACTATCAGGATGGGAGGGAGCACTACCACTAGCCAAAGGTTCATTATAATTAACAATATCGTTAATAAATAATAATAATGTCGTGTGACGAGGGCCTCCAGTCGGGTAGACCATTCGCCTGGTGCAAGTCTTTCGATTTGACGCCACTTCGGCTACTTGCGCGTCGATGGGGATGAAATAATGATGATTAGGATAACACAACACCCAGTCCATGAGCTGAGTAAACGTCCGACCCAGCCGGGAATCGAAACCGGGCCATTTGGATTGACATTCTGTCACGCCGACCACTCAGCTTCTGGGGGCGGACAACAATATCATTAATACTATGTCTAGCAAATGAATCCAGAGACAGCATTCAACCAGTGGATAATCGCGTTAGGGGGAGGCGCTTACTGGGGTAAGGGGTATGTGTGGATGCACACATACGTTTCGTTAGCGGTGAGGGTGAACAGTCAAAGCCTGTGTAGGGGAAGGTGGTGGTGGCGAGATCCTTTGGGAACAACCATGTTGTAGTGATGATGTCTGCTGATGCTGCTCCTGCTGGAGCCTTCACCGCAGCCAGCCTCAAAGAGGGGAACGGTGGTGGATGTTCTTCTTCCTCTGACTTAACCATCCATGGATGACAGAGGCTATTTGATTGTGCGGGGGCTGGCACTGCAGCTGCTACAGCTGATTTTGCTGCCTCTCTCGCAGCCATGAGCAGTGCTTTGCAAGGCGGTGCATGCTGCCCAGAGACAAGTTTCACTCCCACCCCTACAACCCTCACAATAGGCACCCGTGTCACACCTAGCTTTCAAGATGCTAGTGGCGACTGTGGTGCATATGTAACAAATGAATAACGAAAAAAATTAGTACAACACTCAAGATTTCTTAAAAAATATATGCTGTAAACAACAACATTCCAAAATAATAACTATATCCTGTAACGACAACAGTTGCATTATAATAACCTTTTGCACTCTGGGTCCAAGGATTGAGCATTTCAGTAGGGCTTTCTGGTAGTTGTCCCACCCAATCCAGTACTTTCTCCTTCTCATCCAAAAGAACGAGATGGCACTGCATTTCCGTTTCCTCAGTAGCGACCATCTCATGTACCCACGTTGGTATTTCACCCTCACCTTTAAGCCATCTATCCAGCTCACTGATGCTGCATACAGCAACATCAATGAGATATTGAACGTAATTATTTCTTGAAAGTGTTAGAAACATACAAAGAAAATCATATTGAAAATCGTATTCTCTAACACTCTGAAATATAAACAGAAAACTGTGTTCTGTAGCGCACTGAAATACAAACGTAAAACCACATTCGCTAGTCACTGAAATTGCTTAAATATGAAACACGCGCACTGACTTTGAAAATCGTATTCTGCTGCTTACAGGACTGAAATCGTGCTCGTGCCTTTCGGTCTCGACACATATGCCTACTTCATCGTCCATAGCAACACCTAGGAAAGCAAAGAACATGTCTCAGCAACTGAATACAACGTGTTACGAAATATACGTTCCCCAGCCTTCAATATCAGAACCACAGCACGTTACGTGAAAAAAGATATATTTTCCTTACACCTACATGTTGCAAAAGAAAAAAATAAATAAATGCATTTATTTTCTTGCTGCTCCAACTCAATTTTTGCTGGAGACTATTGCTGCAATAGTCCCTCAACCTGCAGTTGAGAATCTAGATCGTATAACATCTGGGGGAGCAAGGCTGCAACGACAAGAAACGAAAAGCAGGACTGTAATATCAGCTACGGAATAAAAATTCGTCACACACTGCAATTACAGCAGCAAACGTTCAAAAGGCCGTAGTACAGAGGTATGCCTTTACCGACTACGACCTGAACAGTTGCTGCGAGGGATATTAAAATTAAGGGGCTCACAGATACATTGAATGAATGGAACAATTGACTTACATGTCAGGCGTTGCTAATGCTACCGCTTTTCATGCTGTTGTTGGAATTTGAGCACTTCATGATTCCAGAAAAAAACTGACGCAGACAGACACAAGCAAGCACACAACTGACGGTGGCAAAATAAGAGGAGCTGCAGGTTTATAAACCTCTGCCCCATCCATCCACCCTTATACCTAGGGACCAAATAGAGGAGCAGCATTCCTCTCCACCTACTGACGAATACTGGTCTAGGCACACAGGATAAGTTGGTGCTAGTCTGCCAGCCATGGATTTCACGCGCTTTTGTATGTTCATTCTTGCACACTCTGGAAAGCCCCACTGATCCGTTCTTCGTGCTGGACGCACTCGTCGATCCGGCTGGAGAGCCCACTTCCGGTCGCCAGATCACTCTGTGGCGAGCTGCGGCTGCTGACAGATGTGATGCTTCGCGGGTCCCGGGTTATGACAATGCCTCATGTAGCAAACTACTGTACTAATGGATTTAACAATATTTTTATGGGCTGTAGGACCTCTTTAGAGTTTTGATGCGATGTATTTGCGCTCCTTTGTATTAGCTTCCGTTTGTAAGAAATATCCCCCTGCGATGTATTTTTCGAGTTCATTTGCATTAATTTATTATTACGCAATGTATGTCTCTTCGACGAGCACCTAGGACGACTGCTTTGCTCGCATATGGCGAGGGGAAGAGGGAACCAGAACTAAACTTTTGAGAGGGCCGCCACGCAGTCCACCGTGCCTGGACGTGGCTTGATGCGCCACGAGTTCCAGCACAGGTATACAACACTTTCCAACTATACTGCGCTGTTTCGTGTGTGAGTATATTTGAAACAAACCGTTTAAAGCAATGTTTGCAAGTGTATTGAGGCGTCAAACACTTTACCTAATTTGTTTGTTGTACAAATATTCTAAAGCAGTGTCGATCTGTGCAAGTGTATATGTAGCTTGTGAAACGCATCCCTGCAAATTGTTGAACGATTTATTTATGATACATCTTGAAGCATACTACTGTGCAACGATCATTTTGAAAGTGTATTTAGAGGGATATTCAACTGGATTCAATAACTCAAGCAGTAGCTCACGTTCAAAGACAAGGGAAGGCTGGGGTATTTCCCACAAAAGTGCGTGTAGTGGAAGAAGAGTGGAAGGTTTCACAAGTGTGCCAGAACCCGTCGCGATCTTTTCAGAGTCTGTGTTCAAAAGTGCGATATTTCTCAGAATAAAAAGTGAAAATACATCGGAAATACTTTAAATATTCTTGTTATCCTGTGTCACTTGCAAAGTTCTCTCTCTCTCTCTCTCTCTCTCTCTCTCTTTGCGCTGTGTTATATATAGTTCCTGTGACCAGAATGATTGTATCAGAATGACGATGCACCCTGTCATAAAGCAGTACCTGAGAGGCAATGGTTTGTGGACGATGACATTCAACATGACATAGCAACTACTATCAGTTTCCGGCCTTTAAAGAAAGTACAGTGGTGTGGAGATCTGTGTCATCCAGTGACAATGACTCAGAGTAACCTATATAAATCTTATCTATTGCTCGAAATATGTGTACATTCAAAGGATAGGCTGGCAGCAAATTTTCTCTCTACCGAATTTATGTAGTACTTGGCCCGTACGCATATGGCTATACAGTCACAGAAATTGGCGCTGTTAGATTAACTCTTTATTACACTGTGGCTCTATATTTTTCAGCCAGAAAAGTTTCGATTACTAATGTAATAACGGTAATTAGAACTTTGAGCTACTTACCCATGAAAAGTAAATTTTGCTCCATTGCTGTTACTAATCTATAGATGTGTGAAAACTGGGAAAATAAGTGTAATATTGAAGTTTCGGTCTTAACTGAAAATGTAGACAAACAGTGTTATACAAGGTGTACAACTTTGCTTCCGCCGTTTGCCGTTAGGTGGCGACAACGGTAAGTAGCGGTCGGAAGAAACAGTCGCAGACGTCAGGCAGTTAGCTTGGATCTCGGTCAACATAACCCCATTCAAACATTAGTCGATTTGTGTCTGCATAATAAAGTTGTTCTTGATTGAAAATGTTAGTTTAGGAGTCTAACTCTCGTCATTTGCGGGAGATGTTACTGTTTTGTTTCAATATGAAGAAAAGAGCAACTGAGTCTCATCGAATGCACTCAAGTACGTATGGAAAGCACGCTATTAGTGAAAGAACGTGTCGTGAGTGGTTTCAACGCTTCAAGAATCGTGATTTTTAACGTCGTCGACCGGCATAATGGTGGAAGAGAGAATGTTTTCGAAGATGCAGAATTGTAAACATTCCTGAGTGAAGACTCGTGTCAAACTAAAGAATAATTAGCACGATTAGTGGGAGTGACACAGCAAGGCATTTCAAAACGTCTCAAGGCTATGGGCATGATTCAGAAAGAAGGAACTTGGGTCCAGTGTGAGCCGAAACCAAGAGACGTTGAGCAACGTTCGTGTGTTGTGAACAGTTGCTTCAGAGGCAAAAACGCAAGGGATTTCTGCATCGCATTGTGACCGGGACGAAAAATTGGTTCATAACGATAGCTCTAAAAGCAAAAAATCATGGGGATATCCGGGCCATGCTTCCACGTCGACGGCCAAAACGAATACTCACGGCTCCAAGATCATGCTCTGCATTTGGTGGGACCAGCTCGGCGTCGTGTCCTATGAGGTGTTAAAACCAAGTGAAACAATCACAGGTGCTCGTTATCGAACGCAATTAATGCGTTTGAACAGAGCATTAAAAGACAAACGGCCACAATACAGTGAGAGGCACGATAAAGTGATTTTGCAACACGACAACGCTCGACCCCAAGTTGCAAAAGAGGTCAAAACATACTTGGAAACATTAAAATGGGAAGTTCTACCCGCCGTATTCTCCAGACATTGCTCCCTCTGACTATCACCTGTTTAGGACAATGGCGCATGGCCTGGCTGACCAACACTTCCGATCTCATGAAGAAGTTACAAATTGGATCGATTCGTGGATCGCTTAAAAAGATGAACCATTTTTTCGACACGGGATTCGTACACTGCCCGAAAGATGGGAGAAAGTAGTGGCCAGTGATGGAAAATACTTTGAATGATACATGTGTAACCAATTTGTTTCATTAAGGCTTGGTTCTAGGCGCGCAGTCCGGAACCGCGCGACTGCTACGGTCGCAGGTTCGAATCCTACCTCTGGCATGGATGTGTGTGATGTCCTTAGGTTAGTTAGGTTTAAGTAGTTCTAAGTTCTAGGGGACTGATGACCACAGATGTTAAGTCCCATAGTGCTCAGAGCCATTTCATTAAGGCTTCAAATGTTGGGGAAAAAAAGACGGAAGCAAAGTTGTACACCTTGTACATAACTCACATGATAATTTCACTCTGAAGTTGGTGATGTGAGCAGTATACTACACTCACATCAAGCATGTAGTGTCTGATCAAAGTGAGCGAGGTTGCACAGTGGTTAGCAAGCTGGACACGTTTCGGAGGGAATATGCATTTGACCATCAAGACGTCGGTTTAGGTTTTCTGTGTTTTCATTAATCGCTCTAGGCAAATGAAAGGGTACGGCCAATTTCCTTCCCCATCCTTGAAACACTCCGAGCTTGTGCTCTGCTCTAATGACCTCGATGTCGATGGGATGTTAGCCCCTTCCCTTTCTTCCTGTAATCTAGTATCTGATCAAAAGTAACTGGAGACCCATGTCAACAGAGGGATTGCCCACCAGATGTCGAGAGTGAGGGCTGTTGTCAGCGGGGAAGCAGTAACGGCTGAATGGGTCATTCAGTAGAGCTCAGTGACTTGTAATGTGTACCAGTCTGCGGATGTCATCTGAGTAACAAACTGGTGAGGGGAATTCCAACTCCCCCAAAGCTGCCTGAGTCGACTTTTGGTGATGTGGCTGTGAACTGGAAATGCGAAGGAACAACCACTACTAAGCCAAGATCAAGTAGACCTCACAAATCGATGGACAGGGACTGAAGCACTGCCAAGAATCATTGTAAACTATCAGATGAAATGACGGAAAGAAACCACCCTTCATCTCTAAAGTGCAACCTACTAGTTCAGGGACCGTGCTTTGGGATTTAAAAAGAATGGTGTAGTATAATCAAGGATCTCCTAATAACCCTCACATTTATGTAGTCAACACTAAGCAATGTGTGAAGTGGTATACATCTACATCTACGTTTATACTCCGAAAGCCACCCGACGGTGTGTGGCGGAGGGCACTTTACGTGCCACTGTCATTACCTTCCTTTACTGTTCCAGTTGCGTATGGTTCGCGGGAAGAACGACTGTCTGAAAGCCTCCGTGCGCGCTCGAGTCTCTCTAATTTTACATTCGTGATCTCCTCGGGAGGTATAAGTAGGGGGAAGCAATATATTCGATACCTCATCCAGAAACGCACCCTCTCGAAACCTGTACAGCAAGCTACACCGTGATGCAGAGTGCCTCTCTTGCAGAGTCTGCCACTTGAGTTTGCTAAATATCTCCTAACGCTATCACAATTACCAAATAACCCTGTGACGAAACGCGCCGCTCTTCTTCGGATCTGCTCTGTCAAGCCGACCTGGTACGGGTCCCACACTGATGAGCAATACTCAAGTATAGGTCGAAGGAGTGTTTTGTAAGCCAACTCCTTTCTTGATTGACTACATTTTCTAAGGACTCTCACAATGAATCTCAACCTTGGTACGTTTTGGTAATGATGGTTGTCTGTATCAGTATGACAATGGACCTTATTATAAAGGCCCATGTGTTGAGGCAATGGACTGCCTTCCCTGGTTTCAGATCTTCAGGAACAATGCGTCTAGAGAGTGACAGTTCATGACTAGAGACAAGTTACTTGGAGTGATAAATTACGCTGTACCTCATGGTAAGTCCGTTGGAAGAGTTTTGGTTTTGGGAATGCCTGGAGAACGTTACTGGCTATGACGTTTAAGAACGGAGCATATGGTGTTACGCAACGCGTGGTTATGGTGTGGTCCACTTATTTAGCTTAAAAAAAAGACAATGTCCAAGGATATGAAGTCATTTTACATCACTGGGTACTGAATAGAGTAAAAGAACGTTTTGGTAAGGATGATTGTCTGTATAAGCATGACAATGGACCCATGTGTTGCGGCAATGGACTGCCTTCCTTGGTTTCAGATCTTCAGGAAGAATGGGTTGCCATTCTTCAAGAGACATTTACAAACCTCACAGGAAGTGTCAACAGTAAACTTCAAGCAGTCGTAAGGGCGAAGGGTGGACATATGCCGTACCAATGCCCTCTAATATGTATCTGGGTACTTTGGATCAGATACTGTATTCCTGTAGAAGGTCTCGGCTAGAAGAAGCAATCAAAAATTTTTAAAAATGAACGGTCCTTTAATTTTCCGAAGCATCCAATTAAAACTGGAATGTTCGGAACATGCAGTGTCCGCAGCAGGATGTCCACGTGGCTCAGCCCATCCCCGTGCACTGGGTCACTGCTTCCAGCTCAGTTAGCGACACACTAGCAGACACACGCGCCGCAGCCGCCGCCACCGCCGCCGCTGTCCGCCCTCTGCTTTCAGGTCGCGCCGCGAGATTGCGCTGTCGTCGCGCGCACAGCACTCATTTGTCGAGCAGCGGGCCGCGGGATTAGCGGGCCGGCTACGTATGAACGTGGGCGGCGCGGGCGCGGATTACACCCGCCAGCCGCCCCTGCGCGCCGCGGCACGCAACAGGCCGCGCTCTCGCAGCGCCGGCCTCTCGCAGCCGCACTCCACTGGGAGGCGGCGTTAATGCATCCACACAAGGCGGGCAGAGTCTGGCTCGCCGACTGAGAGAGCCAGTGTCGTCCTATTACCCTAAAGGTTCCGAATGTAATCCTCCGCCTGAGGATTGCTCATATGGTTCAAATGGCTCTGAGCACTATGGGACTTAACTTCTGAGGTCATCAGTCCCCTAGAACTTAGAACTGCTTACACCTAACTAACCTAAGGGCATCACACACATCCATGCCCGAGGCAGGATTAGAACCTGCGACCGTAGCAGTCGCGCGGTTCCGGACTGTAGAGCCTAGATCCGCTCGGCCACCGCGGCCGGCTGACTATTGTTCGCCAGCGCTTATCGCTTCTTGCACCTCTGACAACGAGCTGTATTAGCATATGGAACCGCTTCCAGTCTATATAGCTCGGTCAAGGAAGACCTGAAATTCGCTAATGGGGGAAAAATTCGCATACTCGCAAATACAGTCGTAGGAGGGGGTGCCGTGAACAACTCTCTAAAATTCCCAACCTGTGGGATAAGAATACTGCGGTGGGTGACGTTTAAGGATTGATTTTTACTATTTTTTCTCGAATAACTCGTAAACCACGGCTCTAGCGATAATGCTTCCCAGTACAATATCAAATATATATATATATATATATATATATATATATATATATATATATATATATATATATATATATATATATATACTGGGTGATCAAAAAGTCGGTATAAATTTGAAAATTTAATAAACCACGGAATAATAATGTAGATAGAGAGGTAAAAATTGACACACATGCTTGGAATGACATGGGGTTTTATTAGAAAAAAAAAAAAACAAAGTTCACAAAACGTCCGGCAGATGGATCTGGACAGCAGCTAACTGCTACCGTGACGGGTGAGAGGTACGCCGATATGTTACAGAATCGCGTCGTACCCAGCCTGACTGATAAACATCTGCTGGAACGTACGATGTTACTGCAGGATGGCGCTCCACCCCATATTGCTAGACGCGTGAAAGATCTCTTGCGCGCGTCGTTTGGTGATGATCTTGTGCCCAGCCGCCACTTTCGTCATGATTGGCCTCCCAGGTCCCCAGACCTCAGTCCGTGCGATTATTGGCTTTGGAGTTACCGGAAGTCGCAAGTGTATCGTGATCGACCGACATCTCTAGGGATGCTGAAAGACAACATCTGACGCCAATGCCTCACCATAACTCCGGACATGCTTTACAGTGCTGTTCACAACATTATTCCTCGACTACAGCTATTGTTGAGGAATGACGGTGGACATATTGAGCATTTCCTGTAGAGAACATCATCTTTGCTTTGTCTTACTTTGTTATGATAATTATTGCTATTCTGATCAGATGAAGCGCCATCTGTCAGACATTTTTTAAACTTTTGTGTTTTTTTGGTTCTAATAAAACCCCATGTCATTCCAAGTACGTGTGTCAATTTGTACCTCTCTATCTACATTATTCCGTGATTTATTCAGTTTTTCAAATTTATACTGACTTTTTTATATTGCCTGTTGGCTTCTGTCTCGGATTCTTCGTCAGACGTCCGTCTGATGGTTTTCGTGACGTTTCGATAGCATGTGTGTCTGGCGTTGTTAAAGTTTCACCATCCACTGCTGGTGGTGGACTGGAGCCGAGTTCGCTGCCGCAGGTTATATGTACCTGGCGCAACAACGTTCAAGGGCTTCTCCGCGGTCATTTGTGTATTTCCGTTGGACAAGCGGGTGTGACAGTTCTTCTCTACAGCCAAACTTCCGTGTCGGCAAATTTTAGTACGTGGTCGGTCTCTCCCGTGCTGCAGCGAACGACCGTCGCAGGTAGCAAGAGAACCGCACCGGAATTGACTGCGGAGAAGCCCTCGGACGTTGGCGCGCTAGGTACACGTAGTTTGCGGCCTCGAGCTCGGCTCCAGTCCACCACCAGCAGTGGAGGGTGAAGCTTTGACAATGACAGCCAAACGTCAGAAGAATCATCAGACGGGCTTCTGCCGAAGAATCCGAGACAGAGGCTAACAGGCAGTTTGTCAACAAGTGGCCACGAGGGTATATTAATATTTTTTTAGAACTAAAATTTCCTGCGTTGCAGGGGATGGAAAAATAGAAAATTATTAAAAAATAGTGTTTTGATGGTATGAAATTAATGTTTATTGTTACATTAAGCGGGTTAACACTACATATAAATGACTGTGCCATATCTAAGTACAGTTCAGCCACATTGAGGGATACATTGTGTTCTGGGGATGTGATTGGCGGCAATGGGAGAGAGCAGGGATGCAGGGTAGAAGTGTGAGGGAAGCCAGGTCACCAGAATCAGGTCACTTCCACCATTTGTGTCTGTAAAATGAAGACCGAGCAAGTGAGTCCCCACTCTCTCTACACCACTATGGCCGGCCAGTGTGGCCGTGCGGTTCTAAGCGCTTCAGTTTGGAACTGCGTGACCGCTACGGTCGCAGGTTCGAATCCTGCCTCGCGCATGGATGTGTGTGATGTCCTTGGTTAGTTAGGTTTAAGTAATTCTAAGTTCTAGGGGACTGATGACCTCAGATGTTAAGTCCCATAGTGCTCAGAGCCATTTGAACCATTTTTTACACCACTATGTCGCAGGTAACAGCTACACGCGGTTTCACAATCAAACTGACCCTTCTGCAGCACTGCTTGTAAATTGCTAATGATGCAGTGTGTAGACACACATGGAGGATTTGTTTCAAAAAACGTTGTGCGCAGACACGTCTGGGAAGTGTTTATTTGTCACGAAATGCGTTAACACTAAATGGAATACATACATTAGTTATTACAAAACTACAAATATGAAGAGTCTCTACGTAAATCTCCGCACACCACCTTGCACCGCTAGTAGAAAAATTGATTGTTAGCTTTCCTGTGCGACTGTTGTGGTTTTCTTCTGGGAAAGGTCAGATCGACCGCCCCCTCCCTGTACGAGAACTGCTGACACTTCAGTTTAAACAAGAATAATCGATTGTACCTTCTCCAGTATTTCGTTCCCAGTTCTCTTGTGTGAGTAAAAAAGAACAACAAGTTCTCTGTGCTCACGTTTAAATAGTGGAGTTACTTTCAGTTTGTTGAGTACTTATTATTAACTGAGTATTTATTACAGTGGTTTTTGTGAGTTTTTGTACAAAATACGTTCCTATAAACAATTAGTGAGAAGTGTTTGATCTGTGAGAGTGATGTTGTCAGTGACCTATGCAACGTTAGTGAGAAAGGAAAACGTGGACTGGTAAATACCAGCCGCAAATCTGATAGGTCCAGAAAGAAAAAACGCAATATTGTCCTTGCATCTAGAAGAAAAGAGTATACCAGAGATAAGTCAGCTAAAATATTTCTAAGAAAGGGTGTTTCAGGCGAAGAGCCTTCAACGTTTTCTTTCAGCTGAAGGAAAATTTTATTTGAAAAATAGTTGTCTGTTTTGTTCAGTTGCTATTGATAATGAATTTTTTGATCAACAGAGGAAAAGAAAATCCAAAAACTTTGCTGAAAGGTTTACAGTATTCGATCCTTCACTTACGATAATACAATTACAGTTCGAGAAGAAGAGACGTAGGATGAATGGGGAGACAGTATCTGAGGATGTATATGCCATGTCGGGTATCTACCTGTTGCAGACGCAAGTATCCACTAGGACTGCTATAAAAATTTCTTGATAGGTCCAGCACGTAAATGTAGGAAAAGTGGATGCCCTGAGGATGAAGGAATTACCGCATCAATGGAGGAAATTTTCAACTACAAATGACGCATGGCAGTTCATCGCAGACGAGTTGTTGGAGCAAGTTTCGGGACTATTACCTCATATTAGGAGAGTCATGGCAGGGACAGAGTGACAGAAAAGTATGGGGCACGTACTGTTTCCGGCACAATTCGTGCCAGGAGAACTGTTGTGTACTTTCGTAATTCAGGTGAAAAAAAATGTGAATGAAGCATGGTATTCTTCGAACTACCATTATAATCTTAGAAGAAACTGTGCCAATGACGTATGACAGTTCTGTTTTCCACCTTGTGAAAAATTCTGTAGTGGGTCTGAAGAAATGGTACCTCTTACACTCCGTGTTTTCGTGGACTGCATTTCAGTGAAGCAATCGAGAAAAAGCTTACCTCTATGTCCCACGCCCTCATTGCTGCCATTCATCCTCGATCATTCATATCAGCTACACTAAACGCTGTCGCTCTCATCATTTACAGGCAGCTTGGATCGCAAAAGCTGTCCACTTGCTTGATGGACTGGTTTAAGTGGACCATAATATGAAGCACAACAGCTGGAGTTATCTGTTGGCTAGCACACTCAAGAACCTGCACCAGACGAAACATTTTATCAGCACATTCTCGACTGTGTCAATTTCAACGACTACACTATCGACGGCTGGAATCCTTTTCACAGCATGGGTGGGGGGGGGGTGTATGAAACGCTCAGCTCTCCCACCATCGGAAGAGATCCAGGAGCTTAAATCGTCTCCCTCTGCCACACACGTAGACCACCTAGCCGTTACGGAACTTCAGGTATATGAACATCAGACAAACAGTGCATTACGCCACACTGCTATCCTTGACTTGGACATGATTAGTCACGTTCCATCTGACATATTAACACCAACCAAGGCAGATATGCTGAGGATGTGTGGTAGGTGGCTCCATTGCTTGCAGCCGTATGTGTTCTACTACCCAATCTGCAAGATGACGGCCATGTTGATACGGTTACTGTTTTCTGAAACGTACTCGTTCAGTATAAGATGTTATTTTATAATAACTAATGTCAGTTTGCTGTTACTTCCAAGATTAATGGGAGTTAAACATCAATTTTACACCAATAAATCATTGTTTTTAGTAATTTACGCATCACCACAGCCTCAGCTCTCCCACCATCGGAAGAGGTCCAGGAGCTTAAATCGGCTCCCTCTGCCAGAGACTTGGGCCAACTACGTAATTTCCGTCCCTGCAACGCGTGAAGTGTTATTTCTAGAGAAAAAAAATGAATAGGACTTTTTTTTTTTTGTAGGAAACATAATGCAGTTTAATTTTGCATTGGGAATCATTTTCGCTAGGAGCCGCACGTTTCGAATTATTCAAGAGAAACGTTGAAAAAAATGTGACCTTTAAACTATAACACCCCCCCCCCCCCCCAGGTCCCCAACGCTCGCGCCCCACAGATGGTGCATTTCAGTATGTTGTTCATGACACTTCCCCAACCACTTTAAAAAAATTTGCGACCACACGAATTTTTTCCCGTAATTTTCCTTCGTTGACTGCACTATGAGAGTGACCAGATGGCACAGGCAGGCCGTACCCAGCTGAAATCATTTATGACTAGCTCCCGTAGACCTTCCATACTGAGGATAATGTTGACTGTTACGACGCACACGTTGATCCATGCAGTCCTAGACGTTTTACATGTGATTAATATAGCGAGGTTAAGTGGGCCAGTTGGTATGTGGTAGGGTGCCTTGGTCTTTGTCCAACCAGCAATGCATGCGTCTGTAAAGACGACTGTTATTTTGGAAAATGGGAGTGACTACAGCACATTCGTGTGATGAATGCACAGGATTTGGTCGCATGGAAGGTTGAAATAAACATCCTGCTTCATGTTTACGGTGATGACCTGAATGAGTGGAGCCACGGTACGAGAAAAACCCCAAAAAACAGAACTTCCGGCGTAACTGCACTCTCCACACGCTATGTGTTAAACGCCTCATTGTCAGTCTGTGCACTTGGCGCATTGTGTTATTTGGAAAGAGGCAAAATAGCTACTCTTAGGAGCACGCTACCCGCTCCAGTCAGTTAGCGTACAATTTCTATGTTGTTTTACCCACCGAATGCGCAGCGTTATGTACCAGCTGTGAGACACTGTATTTTACGAGATACTCTGACTCAAAATATCTACTGCATGCATTTCCATTCGAAATGGTCTTTTGGAAACTGGTTGAGATAAACATGCATTCACTGGCATCATCAATTCCGGTCAGAACTGAAACCGACTGTCATTGAGAATTCGTGCCACTTGTCTCTAGCACCTTTGGTTAGTGTATTTTTACTGGCGTTTTATATGGGTGCAAGTGGTGCAGTATTCCTTGTAGTCACGCTGAATAGCCTGTGTTGATACACCAACAAATACGACTGCTTCACTCAATAGCTAGTCATAGGTACGACCAAACATGACAGCTCACTTCCGCCATCTTTCTGCGTCGGCCCATCTTACTGCACTGACTCGATACACACCATCTAACAGCCATGACTTATATCGGCGATGGAGGATCTCATGACCACCTGGTAGAGGTCCTACTCCTTCTACGGTTCTCCAAAGTGACCAGTGTACTGTTTCAAGAGGGTTACTAACATCTTGTCCACAGAGCTTATTTTAGACACTATGTTGGTATTAATCGTATCAGAGGCGTCACGCATATAATACTTACTTTAGCGAAAAGTACAAAGACGTTAATGATGACAAGTTCAGTCTCTTGTCTCGGTTCCCATTAAAATGTATCAGGCATTGTTCTACTGTAACTGAACGCACTGCAAAGTCGGTAAGCGCTACGGACCAGTGGAGACAAAACTGTGTCAGTCGTGATTGTTGTTTCAGCAACACGTACTGATACAGTGATGTGCACCTAAATCTGATAGTTGTCACATCACGTATAATCTAATTTTATATTTTTCGTGCAAGTAAAACACATTACAAACTGTAAAATCGCGGAAGAAGACATTTCCACGGGGTGGTTATAATTAAACTTTCACTACTTAAGGCTGTCTCCCTGACGAGTGACCGTGGGACAAAAAAACTTTGCGAAAGCATTTGTAAGGACATGTGAAAGAGAAATAACTAGTAAACCATTTAAAGAAACACATTTTAATTTTCACTTGAGAGGGTAACATTTTAATTGCGCACCATGTTTACGTTCCAGGTTACAAACGTTGATCAATGTGACGATCATCTCCATCCATGACGGCCTGGAACCGCACAAGAGATACCACTTCACCATTGTTCGCAGCACTTTTCGAAAGGTGGGCCTTGGAGCGTTCAGCTGTCGTGACAGAGCCGGTCCACTGCTCCAAGATCGCAAAATGCGTTCTTCGTTCTCAGGCACAGCAAGAATAATTTCGTCAGCAACGTTTAGCGCAATTGGCTGTCGGCCTCTCCTGAGAGCAATTCTCAAATCGCCAGCTGGTTCGAACCTCAAAAATTCAAATGGCCCTAAGCACAATGGGACTTAACATCTGTGGCCACGCGGTTAAAGGCGCTTCAGTCTGGGACCACGCGACCGCTACGGTCGCAGGTTCGAATCCTGCTTCGGGCATGGATGTGTGTGATGTCCTTAGGCTAGTTAGGTTTAAGTAGTTCTAAGTTCTAGGGGACTGATGACCTCAGATGTTAAGTCCCATAGTGCTCAGAGCCATTTGAACCATTTTGAACTTAACATCTGAGGTCATCAGTCCCCTAGACTTATAACTACTTAAACCTAACTAACCTAAGGACGTCACACACTTCCATGCCCGAGGCAGGATTCGAACCTGCGACCGTAGCAGCCGCGTGATTTCGAGCTGAAGCGCCTAGAACCGCTGGACCACAGCCGCCAGCCTTTCTAAACTCCGAATCATGTTGTTCAACCTCTGTGCGGAACGAGGATCTCTCCATATTTCTTTGATGCGCCGATACCCACGAACAACAGTAGCAGCTCTATTGCCGTTGTTCTGATACAACAGCATTAGTAGTGAAGCCCTTGCTCACCTTGCCCAGACCAATGTTGAGTGCCTGCAACTGTTATTCACACCGATGCTTGTGTTTTGACCCTACGTCGCCGTACCAGTACCGGCGTCTAAGACAAGATATGACATTAACACCATTAACAACACAAATCCTGCACCGTATAGTCTGAACGTCATTCCTATAAAGCTGGGCACCCATAAGGTAAATGGTTTTCCGTCTACATTGGCTCAAGTAGCGAAAATTTAATAAGAACCACCCTCTGCATTGTTAATGTTCTGTGGGACAGGAGAGTTGGCTGTGTCAATAAATAACATTCACATGGAATACTTTAATTATTCCAAAACAGCCGCAGCAAACCCACGCAACAAGTAATAACAACCCATTTAAAAATGTTTATTACAGCCATGGAGCTCTTCTTATACAATGGACAACAAGAATATAAGCAAGTAATTATGTTACAACTATCAGAACAACGCCAGATGTGAATTTAGTACAACGCAGTGTAAAAGAATTAGGTACTGCGTGCCTTTCAGAAGTAGTGCCGCGCATCCGTTGACCATTTAAATTGGAAATTTGTGGGAAGGACTATGGGAGCAAACTGCTGAGGTCATCGGTCCCAAGGCTTACACACTACTTAATTTAACTTAAACTAACTTACGCTAAGGACAACACACACACCCATGCCCGAGGGAGGACTCGAATCTCCGACGGGAAAAGCCGTGTCAACCGTGAAGACGGCTACCCCGCGCGACTTGACCATTGGACTTTACGCTTTACCTGACATATTTCCGATGCAGGCACACTAAGGCTAGAGTACGGTAAGCAGCATCAGATAGAGGTGGATCGCAGAAGCAACGTAGAAACGAAGAGGCCTGCAGATGATAGATTAGCTGAATAAAATCCGACTTCTGATTGTAGATTGCAACATCGCATCATTCACATTCTTGTTTCCAATCACTCAGATACAGTGGAAAGAAAAAATTCGATACGATAGAAGAAAAATGACTTGTCACGAAACATATACAGTGAAGAGCCAGAGAAATTGGTGCTCCTGCATAAAATCGTGTTGGGCCCCGGCGAGCATGCAGAAGTGTCACAACACGACGTGGCATTGCTCGACTAATGTCTGAACTAGTGCTGGAGGGCATTGAAACCATGAATCCTGCAGGGCTGTCCATAAATCCGTAAGAGTACGAACATGTGCAGATCACTTCCGAACAGCACGTTACAAGGTATCCGAGATGTCCTCAGTAATATTCATGTCGTGGAGTTTGGTGACATTCGGAATTGTTTAAACTCAGAAGACTATTCCTGGAGCCACTCTGTAGCAATTCTGTACGAGTGGGGTGTCGCAGTGTCCTGCTGGAATTGCTCAAATTCGTCGGAATGCACAATGGACACGAATGGATGCAGGTGATCAGACAGGATGCTTACGTAAGTGCCACCTGTCAGAGTTGTATCTAGGCGTATCAGACGTCCGATATCACTCCAATTGCACACGCACAACACCAATACAGCGCCTCCACCAGCTTGAACAGTCCCCTGCCGACAAGCAGGGTCCATGGATTCATGAGGCTGTCTCCATACTCGTACACGTCCATCCGCTGGATCTGAAACGAGACTCCTCCGATTAGGCAGCGTGTTTCCAGGCATGAACAGTCCAATGGCGATGTTGACGGGCCGAGGCGAGGTGTAAAGCTTTGTGTCGTGCAGTCATCAAAGGTACACGAGTGGGGCTTCGGTTCCGAAAGCCCATATCGATGACGTTTCGTTGTATGGTTCTCACTCTGACACTTGTTGATAGCCCAGCATTGAAATCTCCAGCAATTTGGGGATAGGTTGCACTTCTGTCACATTGAACGATTCTCTTCAGTCGTCATTGGTCTCATTCATATATCATTTTTTTTCAGGTCGATAGGATGTCGGATATTTGATATTTTAGCGGGTTCCTGGTACTCATGGTATGCCCGTGAAATGGTCGTACTGGAAAATCCCCACTTCATCGCTACGTCGGAGTTACTGTATCCCATCGGTCGTGCGCCGACTATAACACTACGTTTAAACTTACTTAAATCTTGATAACCTGCCACTGTAGCAGCAGTATTCGATCTAACAACTGGGCCAGACACTTGTCGTCGTATGTAGGAGCTGCTGACCGCAGCGCCATATTCTATATGTTTACATACCTCTGTATTTGAATACGCATGTATATACCAGTTTCAGTGCCGCTTCAGTATATATTTCCGATGCAGCCACACCAATGCTAGACTTCGGTAAGCAGCATCAAATAGATGTGGATCGGAGGAGCAATGTAGAAATGAAGAGGCCTGTACATGTTACAGTAGTTGCATCAAAACCTTTTTCAGGCTGTAGACCGCAACGTCACATCATTGACATTCTTGTTTCCAATTACTCGACAATTCGATTCGACTGAAGAAAAGTGATTTGTCACGAACCATATATACAGACTGTTGGGTGAAGCTGACATCTTGCATGTTTCATACCACCTTGAATGTATACTTAACATGCTTCCTGACTCAGACGTCTGTGTCTGCAGGACTTTTCACCAGCTGAAACTTCAGCGAATGAACAGCTTTCCCAGTAACTCATATCTGCCATCATTGCAATTCCGCTGCGCTCGTGAGTGTTTCCGCTGAACTCGCTCTGCTTCCATGTACGGCCGCTAACTCAGGAACGGGTGCGCGTCTTTTAAAACCTGAGCACCGGCCGCTGGCCCCATTCTGCGAACGCCCGAGTCGTAAAAATCCCAAATCTAGTGCTCGCTGAGTGCTGGTCCGGTCGCGCTCCACCTTTGGAACGGGTAAAGCTACGTCCTGGTGGGCACCTTCCTAAAAGGCTTTCGCTTTAGCGCCAGATATTTAGGCCGCGCTACGGCGGCACCGCCCCCATCGAGCGCCGTTTCGCGTTTGCTGTTGCGGAGAGCTTACCCAGGTCCGCGCTAGGTACCTGTCGTATCCAAACAGTACAAAACAGTAACCGAAATACTAGCAAGCTTACCGCAGAAAACGACTGATTAATATCTAGAAACAATCCATCTTGGAAACTCCTCTATAAGTAACTTACTATTATGTTGCAATGACTTAGGAAGGTAGGGCGGCTTAGTTGAGTTGTTTCTACCTCTAACTGAACATTAGTAAGAACTACTATCAATAGAAACACGTAAATTTACTTCCAAACGTCAGTAAACGGATCATGCAATCCTAATTTCATTGATATTTATAGAAGCAAAACTAAAGCATCGAAAATTATCTGTGTTGTATATTTCACTATTATTCTAAAGTGTTTTTAAGTTCTTTTCCCTTTTTCTTTTAAAGCAAAATGTGAAGCGGTGTGTTGACATTGACTCGGTTAGAAATGTCTTCACAACGAAAATACGGTTACGTTACTCTTAATTAGAGAGAAAATAATATATCACAAAAATCCCAAGTCATCAACAGATACCAAAATCGCACAGAAAGTGTGAATTGGATTGAATTGTTTGGGGGAAGGAGACCAGACAGCGAGGTCATCGGTCACATCGGATTAGGCAAGGACGGGGAAGGAAGTCGGCCTTGCCCTTTCAAAGGAACCATCCCGGCATCTGCCTGGAGCGATTTAGGGAAATCACGGAAAACCGAAATCAGGATGGCCGGACGCGGGATTGAACCGTCGTCTTCCCGAATGCGAGTCCAGTGTGCTAGCCACTGCGCCACCTCGCTCGGTCAGAAGCTTCGTGGCAGTATAACTTGCTGACTGACTATTTGAAAGCCACCGGCATCCAAATTTAATTTAGAAGTTGAAGTTTTCATTCTCAAATGGAATCAGCCCGGTTAGTAATTAGGTGCGCAATTTTGTGTTTTAATTTGCGTACAGAACTCCATTTGTACATCACATTTTCAGTATTGCTGTCTTGCCCACCTTCTACCACAGCTCTACTGGCACTGTTGTACAAAGCATTGGTTGTATTGTTTGTCATTTTGGGTTTTTCCTTTATTTTAAGTTCATCTGTCTATATGCTACAGTTCTCACATTGTTATATGATGTCCTCTGCAATTCCGTTGCTCAGCTGTTGCTGTACTTATTGTATGACGTATAGCTGGCATCTAATTCCACGCTTACATAGTGTGATTAAATGGGTTAATGTTCTTGATGAATCGCTAGTAAATAAAATGAATTCTTGAGAATATTCTTTCAAAATAAATCACGGTTCATTAGTGGTAGCAGAGCGTGGTTAGCGTTCTTGCGGACTTTTGCTACTATTCTTTGAGTGACTGCGGACTTGAGAAAATACCACCCGTTAATTCTTCTGGATTGATAGGGACAATTCAAATTTTGAAAAAGCTACAGACAGTACTCAGAATTGCTACTACACTGTTACAGGGCTCTACTCGACGTCTTCTTATTGTTATAGGTTTTTCGCAAGCCGGTTTCTTTGTAATTGAAGTGCAATTACGAACATCCAATTGTTGTAATCTGTTTGTGAACTCAGTTTGAAATTCCAGTTTTATGAGCTCTACCAATCACATCTATGTTTCTTATACCAAAACAGTGGCCATTTAGAAGTACCAGAAATTTAATTCCTTGGTATTTTTCACGATCCCTATGTAGTACTCAAATTATCTGGCATCATTACTCCCGACGTCTGTACTTCTGTTTCCGCCAGTCTTCAGCAGATACTGCACTGTACTACACTGAAGAGCCAGAGAAACTGGTATAGGCATGCATATTCAAATACAGATATATGTAAACATGCAGAAGACAGCGATGCAGCCGACAACCCCTATGTAAGACAACAAGTGTCTGGCGCAGTTGTTATATCGGTTACTGCTGCTACAATGGCATGTTATCAAGATTTAGGAGAGTCTGAACGTGATGTTACAGTCAGCGCGCGAGCGATGGAACAGTGTCTCCGAGGTAGCACGGAAGTCGGGATTTTCCCGCACGATCATTTCACGGGTGTGCTGTGAGTATCAGGAATCCTGTAAAACCTCAAATCTCCGACATTGCTGCGGCCACAAAAAAGATCCTGTAAGACCGGGACCAAAAGACAACTGAAGACAGTCGTTCAACTTGACAGAAGTGTAACCCTTCCGCAAATTGTACAGATTCCAATGCTGGGCCATCAAAAAGGGTCATCATACGAAGCATTCAACAAAACATTATTGATATGGGCTTTCGGATCCGAAGGCCCACTCGTGTACCATTGATGATTGTACGACGCAAAGCTTTACGCTTAGCCTGGGTCCGTCAATACCGACACTGGAATGTTGACGACTGGAAACATGCTGCCTGGTCTGACGAGTCTCGTTTCAAATTGTATCGAGCGGATGGATGTTTACGGGTGTGGAGACCTCATGAATCCATGGACCCTGAACGTCAATAGGGAACTGCTCAAGCTGGTAGAGGCTCTGTAATGGTGTGGGGCGTGTGCAGTTGTAGTGATATGGGACCGCTGATACGTCTAGATACGACTGTGACATGTGACACGTACGTAAGCACCCTATCTCACCACCTGCATCCACTCACGTCCATTGTGCATTCAGACGTACTTGGGCAATTCTAGCTGGACAGTGCGACATCCCACACGTTCAGAATTGCTACAGAGTGGCTCTAGAAACACTCTTCTATGTTTAAACACTTCCACTGACCACGAAATTTGCCTGACATGAATACTATTGAACGTATCTTGGGTGCCTTGCAACGTGCTCTTCAGAAGAGATCTCCACCCTCTCTTCCTCTTACGAGTTTATGGACAGCCCTGCAGTATTGATGGTGTCAGTTTCCTCCAGCACTACTTCAGACGTTAGTCGAGTCCGTGGCACGTCGTGTCACAACTATTCTGACTTCTTTGATCTCTTCCTGTCTTGGGTAAATATTTTCGTCTCTTCTTTTCAGTAACCTGTGTTGTAATTTCAATATTTGATACATTTATTTATATCTTCTATTGCTCCTCGCTGAAGCGAATTCCGCTACACAAACAAGATGCGGAGTATGTCTTATGAACACACGAACATGTCCGTTTTTGTCATCAGGTTTTCTGCTCACTCCTTTCAATTTCTGCTCTGTTCAACAGCTCTTCACATCGTAATTCATCTCTGCTAATAAATTTCAAACACTTTTACTTTCTTCGTCACAGGGTTTAACAAGATCTAAGTTTCTTCATTACATTTCAGTGCGTCTGTTTGATATACACCAAAAATAACTTCCTCGATTCCTTGTAAGTGTGTGACAAAGAAGTGTTCAAATGATTCAAATGGCTCTGAGCACTATGCGACTTAACTTCTGAGGTCATCAGTAGCCTAGAACGTAGAACTAATTAAACCTAACTAACCTAAGGACATCACACACATCCATCCTCGAGGCAGGATTCGAACCTGCGACCGGAGCGGTCGTTCGGCTCCAGACTGTAGCGCCTAGAACCGCAAGGCCACACCGGCCGGCAAATAAGTGTTCCTTTATTACAGAAAAGATATTTCTCCGCTATTAGTCTGCTATTGATGCTTGCGATTAATCTTACATTTTCCGTGTTCTTGCTTCCTTGTTAACAGAGTTCTTTCAGTTATTATACCACACAGTCCCCAGGTCTTACATTCAACGGATCGCTACTGTCCTGTCTTCTACTCCTTATAACTTATAGCCATGCTTCTTTTAGGCTTAAATGAAGCTTTGTTTTAAGTAGTGTTCTTGCTTCCTTGTTAACAGAGTTCTTTCAGTTATTATACCACACAGTCCCCAGCTCTTACATGCAACGGATCGCTACTGTCCTGTCTTCTACTCCTTATAACTTATAGCCATGCTTCTTTTATGCTTAAATGAAGCTTTGTTTTAAGTAGAAAGTCCCTTTTTTCAAAACTTGGTCTAACCCTCATTTGTCTCGAGTGGAATAGCCATTTCCCCCACGATTCTGAAAACAAGTGTTAACTCCTTCCCTTCTTAAAGCCTTCTCAGAATAAGCTTGTCGTTCTGCGCTTTCTACTTGATACACCCCATTCGCCCATTTCTTCGATTTCCTCTTAGGTTTCGAAATACATTGTATTTATAACAACGCCTTTAAAGTATATTGGTTTTTCAGCATTATGTCAATATTAAGTGAAATTTCTGACTTGTCATTACTATTATAAAAGTCAAATCGACCTTCAGTCACAGAGACACAAGTGTTATTACTTTCATTCCCTTGAGAAACTTTGATACTGCTTTACCTTCGTCGGTATTATCCAAACAAATTTTCTATGTCTCGACATTTGGACGTGTATGAGTTACGAACAAGCTATAACTGTTCAACAATAGTAACAGAAAATACATGAAATCAACGATAAAATATTTCATACACACTGCCGCAAAAAATTAGTACGCCTTCAAAGATGGCGCCAGTTTTGATGTGATTATGGGATATGCCGCCTGGGGGATAGTAGATGTACTGACAATGGTTTCGACGTCGTCTGCCAACACATAGCGTAGTGCCATAGCTAGCAGAGCGCCATCTGTGGCTAACCTTTGATCGGGAATACCTACAGCCAGCACGCTCAGTGTGGTGCAAAAGTATGAAGCAAGCAGGCAACCATGCAGCGGAGACGCACTCATGCTTCCTGCAGCCAAATGAGCGAGTTTGAAAGGGGTCACATTGTGCCCTTTCGAGTGGCGGGGAGCTCCTTATGGTGAGCTGCCACACAAGTTGGTCGTGCTGCGCCAGTTGTGAAAAGATGCTGGTATCAGTGGTCACGTGAACAGTCTCACACTCGCAGAGAAGATTTTGTGGACGTCCACACGGGACTGAGGTCCCCCCCCCCCCCCCCGCCCTCCCCCCCCCCCCCACAAGATCGTTGTATTCTAAGGGCAGCAGTGGCACAATGTACAGCTACCAGGCAAAAGGGCACACCTTTTACCAGTCTTACGTCACAGCATCGACGTGCACGTCTCGACTGGTGCCGTCAGAGGAATACTTGGAAGGTAGAGGGGCGCGCCGTGGTCTTCAGCGATGGAAGCAGATTCTGACTGCGTGCAACTGGTGGTCGTTTGCGAGTACGATGCCGCCCTGGTGAGCACTTTCTCGTAGAGTGTATTCGTCCAAGACAGATTGGCCGTACCCTAGGCCTCTTGGTCTGCGGTGCGACAGGCTACAATATCGTTCA
Organism: Schistocerca serialis cubense; assembly: GCF_023864345.2. Taxonomy (NCBI): domain Eukaryota; kingdom Metazoa; phylum Arthropoda; class Insecta; order Orthoptera; family Acrididae; genus Schistocerca; species Schistocerca serialis. The sequence goes on from NC_064644.1 coordinate 547,772,691, forward strand.
CCTTTGGTGTTTCTGGAGGGGACGTGAACCAGCACACGGCACGACCGGAATGTTATTAGACCCGTTCTTCCGCCGTTCTTGCAACAGGAAGGTGATGTGTCGTTCCAACAGGATAATGCTAGCCCGCACACTGTCCGTGAAACTCAACGTGCTCTGCAAAACGTGGAGCAACTTTTTTGGCCAACACCAACCCGGAATTGTCTCTAATTGAGCACGTATGAGATATGATTGGACGAGAAGTGATACATGCGGCTCGTCAACCACCAATTCCTACAGAACTTCGTGAACGGGTCGATCCTGCGTGGATCCCAGGACAGTATTCGCCATATGTACGATCAACTGGATGCGTCTGCATTACCGCCGCTATAGGGTACAACACGTTCTAATATGGGCGTTTCTGCATGGCTCGATACCTAGTACCTCAAAGCTGCTGCTACTGTTATTGATGTGAAATGTAATCACTTTATGTACACCTTATGAGTGACGCAACAATATTTCTTGAGTGAATAGGAAACCACTAAAAATGTGTACTAGTTTTCTCCGAGAGTGTATAGTTACACAGACCATATACTTATGAATCTTAAACAATAGTTACATTAATATACTTCGAATATGTTGTTCAGACTGTTTCGAAAACCAGTTTTGCATCGCTCATAGATTCGTCATCCGCTGTGTCCACCAGCTTTTTAATTGTCTATGTTCTTCACATGACACCAGAATAGCACGCAACATGTTAGGCCGTACGATAACCACTTACGGATTGACCACCACCTAGCCACCACAAATTTCATCCGATCGCAGTCACACTGAGCAGTTGTACGGAAGGAACCACACGGTAATCAACAAAAAAATGGTTGAAATGGCTCTGAGCACTATGGGACGCAACTGCTGAGGTCATTAGTCCCCTAGAACTTAGAACTACTTATACCTAACTAACCTAAGGACATCACACACATCCATGCCCGAGGCAGGATTCGAACCTGCGACCGTAGCGGTCGCGCGGTTCCAGACTGTAGCGCCAGAACCGCTCGACCACCAGCGGCCGGCTGGTAATCAACAGACGGGCCATCGTCATACCGAGAATGAAAGTGGTACACTACAATATGCTACATGTCACGTGTTCAGGGATAGGCAAAAAAATGTGAATACCTCTACTTACTTGGGAATCGTCTTTTAAAAAGGGAATAGACCCTCATTTGCCTGTAATACAGCTGCGATTCTTCTTGGAATTCTGGTATATAATGACTGTATAGCCTCCAGTGGAATGTTATGCCACTCTTCGATCAGAACTTCTTCTGACTCCTATAGAGGCGAGGGAAGCAGAAATCTGGTAAGGGGTCCATAGTGTTCCATAGTGTTCAAGTCTGGGGACTGTGCTGGCTAGGGAAAACGCTGAAGTTCAGTTGCATGCCCCTCATACCACGATTGTACAGTCCTGGCTGTGTGAATGGGTGTATTGTCGTCCTGAAATATGCCCTCATTGTAGGTGAACTACATTTGAACCATGGGGTGCAGCAGATTACCTAAAATGTTCACATAATCGTTGGCTCTAACACGGCCTTTGAGAGTAATGATGGGACCGGCAGAATACCATGATATGGCTACCCACGCCATCGCACTTGTACCTCCATGCTTAAACGTTGCAATCAAGTAATCAGAATTGTAGGTTTCTTTTGGCGTTCTCCAGACGAAAACCCGAGCCGATGTTGGAAATAACGTAAACTTTGACTCGTCGGACCATATGACATGTTTCCACTAACTAGAAGCCCAGGTTTTATATCTCTGACACCATCTTTTACTCTTCTTTGAGTTGGTTGTCGTCACTAATGGTTTCGGTGTAGCAGCTCGTTCATGAATAGTCGCTTTATGGAGTGTCGATAGATACGGTGTCTCGAAGATGGCTATTGAGCTCTACATTCACTTTAGTTGCCATAGTTTTATGTTGTTTTGACACAATTCCCGTCAGAATACGAGGATCTCTGTCATTTAGTTTTGATTTACGCCCACTATTACGTTTACACGATGACGTCTTTCCATATTTTGTGTAGGCTTTACAGCCGTCGAAATAGTTGCTCTTGAGACATTCAATAAGTTGGCTATCGTGATTACTGATGCTGCAGCTAGTCGGGTCCCCACAATCCGCCCTCTTTGGAACTCTATTAGGTCTTTCAATGTACTTCGATCTTGGCCTCTGAATGAAAATACGAAGTGTGCACTGCTGGCAAAGAACTTGCACTGATGCTTAGGTCCGTAGTGAACTCGCACGGTCCAGCGCGGTACGTGCCTTACCTGCGTTGTTGACTGCAAAACAGAACCATTCCATTACCACCACTGGTCACATTATTTTGCCTATCCCCTGTAATTACCCAAAGTTAACGACTGGGCGTATGGCTAAACTGAGTCTCTACTTTCTATTCAAGTGTCTAAAAGCTCAGCATGGTGGGAGCAAGGAGGAAAGATCCATAGAGGCGCTAATCAAGCTCGTATTCTACAAGAGAGGCGAAGGGAATCACACTTGTGCTCTACACCACGTTGTGTTGTGGTCTTCAGTCCTGAGACTGGTTTGATGCAGCTCTCCATGCTACTCTACCCTGTGCAAGCTTCTTCATCTCCCAGTACCTACTGCAATCTACATCCTTCTGAATCTGCTTAGTGGATTTATCTCTTGGTCTCTCTCTACGATTTTTACCCTCCACACTGCCCTCCAATACTAAATTGGTGATCCCTTGATGCCTCAGAACATGTCCTACCAACCGATCCCGTCTTCTGGTCAAGTTGTGCCACAAACTTCTCTTCTCCCCAATCCTATTCAATACTTCCTCATTAGTTATGTGATCTACTCATCTAATCTTCAGCATTCTTCTGTAGCACCACATTTCGAATGCTTCTATTCTCTTCTTGTCTAAACTATTTATCGTCCATGTTTCACTTCCATACATGGCTACACTCCATACAAATGCTTTCAGAAATGACTTTCTGACACTTAAATCTATACTCGATGTTAACAAATTTTTCTTCTTCAGAAAAGCTTTCCTTGCCATTGCCAGTCTACATTTTATATCCTCTCTACTTCGACCATCATCAGTTATTTTGCTCCCCAAATAGCAAAACTCCTCTACACCACAACCATTGGAATTCACCGAGTCGATTTACGGAAACTAGGGACAGACGAAACTTAGATGGCTGGACGACGATTTTACTTCCAGTTCTGAAGACAACTGGTAAAGTTGCACTGAACATCCGAAATGTGGAGTCGAATGGACAACAACAGCGCGTTACGCTCATGACATCTCAGTGGTGTTTGCTTTGTTGTTGTCGTGGACGATGGGTTTACAAGTTCTGTAATGCCGTACATGTGCTATTAGTGCGCTGTTTTGCAGGTTACAGTTCCCGGACGCGTTCAAGCACGTAGGGCGCAGACAGCTCCAGTAGCGGAGAACGGGGCATGAAGTTTAATGTCGAGGCTTTAGCGACTGCTACGAGGAACAGGCAAAGCTCGTCGCACGGCAGAACAAGGGGGATCAAGAGCGATCACTGCACAACGGGCGAGGCGTCCTAGCTAACTGCAGGACGGAATAAAAGGTGTCTGCAATGTCATTGTATTCAACGCGCTGCTGGCGCAAGAGACGCAGTTTCCCAACAGAGTGCACACAGGGATGTATAGCAGTTTTTCATATAGCCGGAAATGCAGACAATTTACATCAGTGCAGTTTACCGTACAGTCGGCCAATGTGAGGGTGGATCACGCCAAAAAAATGAAAAGTTCCGGAAAAGATGCGTTCTTGGCTACTGTGAATGCCAGAGCCAGTATCCCTAATATACACCTACATGATTTCTCTGCAGAGAGTTCACAGATCCACTTTCGGATTGTCGATCGTTCCCTTGTCGAACAGCACGTGGGCCGGCCGAAGTGGCCGTGCGGTTAAAGGCGCTGCAATCTGGAACCGCAAGACCGCTATGGTCGCAGGTTCGAATCCTGCCTCGGGCATGGATGTTTGTGATGTCCTTAGGTTAGTTAGGTTTAACTAGTTCTAAGTTCTAGGGGACTAATGACATCAGCAGTTGAGTCCCATAGTGCTCGGAACCATTTGAACCATTTGAACAGCACGTGGAAAAAGTTAATGCCTTTGTCTTTCCCTACGAGCTTTGATACCTCTTATTTATCAGGATGGCATTTTCTCCCTACGTGCGTGGGGGTCAAACACATATTTTTTCGTTCGGAGAGAAAGTTGGTGATTCAAACTTCGTGAAAATATGTCGCCGAAAAGAAAGAATGCCACACCAACTCGCCTGTGATATCCGTGATACTCTATCCCCTGTTTCATGATAATACGAAACGAGCTGCCTTCTGTGAACTATTACGGTGCCCTCCAATCCTACCTGTGGAGGAACCCGTACCACTTAGCTGTATACCAGAAGAGGACAGCCAAGTGTGTCTTTAATATATTCCTTGCATTTTCTGTGTCACCTACCACTAAAGCGAAGTCTGTTGTTGGCGTCCACTTGAATATTTTCTATGACATAGTTCCAATTTCAGATGTCTGTAAAAGTAATTCCTAGATATTTAGTTGAATCGTCAACTTTAAAACATGCGTAACTTATCGTGTAATCGAAATTTAAACGAATTTTTTTGGTGCTCACGTGAAGAACACACTCATTTTATTGTTCATTATCAATTATTATTTTTGCACCACACAGAAGTCTTGTGGAAATCATTTTATAATTGTGTATAAATTCTTACGACGAAAAACTATGCATACTCGCGAATTCGGGGGACATGCAGTAAATAGGCAAAATAATGTGAACAGTGTTAGTAATGGGATGGTTCTGTTTGACGGTCAACAATGCAGGTAAGACACGTGTCGAGCTGAACTTTGCGTGTTCTGTACGGACTAGGCATCAGTGCAGGTTGTTTACGTACAGTGCACACTTCGTATTTCCATTCGGAGGCCGAGGTCGACGTGCAATGAAAGACCTAAGAGAGTTCCAAAGAGAGCAGATTGTGGGGCCCGATTAGCTGGAGCATCAGTTACCAAGACAGGCACAGTAATGAATGGTTCAATAGCAACTGTTTCATCAGTCATGACAACATACGCAAAACATGGAATGACATCATCGTGTTAACGTAATAGTGGGTGCCGTACGCTAACACGAAATATGTCAAAACAACACTTAACTACGGAGGCTAGGGTGACTGCAGAGCTCAATTGCCATCTTCAAGACCCCGTATCTGTCGACACTGTTCGCCGAGGACTCCATAAAGTGAATATGGACGAGCTGCTATACCGAAACAATCAGTGACTACAATCAACTCAAAGAAGTGTAAGGAGGATAAATCCTGTACGGCTGATCAGTGGCAATGCATCATATAGTCCCACGAGTCAACGTTTCTATTATTTCAAACATCGGGCTGGGTTTACGCTGGATAACATTAAAAGGAACCTACAATCCTGATTGCTTGATTCCAGACGGTTAAAGATGGAGGTGGAAGTGTGGGCAGTCCTATCATAGTACTCTGCCGGTCCCATCAATACTCTCAAAGGCTGTGTTACAGCCAACGATTATGCGAACATTTTAGGTGAACCCTATGATTCAAATGTTGTACCCCAACAACGAAGCCATAATGTACCCATTCACACAGCCAGGACAGTACAATCGTGGTATGAGGAGCATGCAATTGAACTGCAGCGTCTTCCCCGGCCAGCACAGTCCCCGGACTTGAACATTATCGAACCCCAGCGGGCGATATTGGAGCGGAGACTCCGGAGCAGATTTCCGCCTAACTCGTCAATACAGGAGTCAGAAGAGCTTCTGATCCGACAGTGGCATAACATTCCAGTGGAGACTATACAATCATTATACGCCAGTATTCCAAGAAGAATTGCAGCTGTATTACGAGCAAAAGGGGGTCAAATCCATTATTAATAAACCATTTCCAAGTATGTACAGGTGTTCACATTATTTTTGTCTGTCCCCTGTACGATGAATCTTGCGAGTGTAGCCAACTGGGTGTCGTCGAGCGGCAATAAGAAAATAAGTAAATATATTGAGATCCCCGAAATGACTTTACTAGACGTTAAACAATAGTAGCATCCGTATACAATATAAGAGGGGTGCGCAGATTGTCTACTAAATCGTTTATGTAGATTAATAACAGCAGAGGCTGTATAACATTTCCTTGAGTAACTCCAGGTATGACTTCTGTTTCACTGGATACTGGAAATTTAGAAATGTAGAATCACCTTAATGTGCCATGTCTATAGCATTTATAAATTCGTGTGAGTAGTGAGCCAGTTGTGTTTCACAATGATAGTCTCTCAATGCGTGTTCTTTTAGAAAAGATAGTTCTATTCAAGGAATTTCATACTTTCCGAAATTAATGTTCCAAACTGCTGCTGCAAATAGTACGTAAAAAATATTTGAAACATTCTTCTACAATCTTTTTATTCTTAGCGATGTATCGCTATGCACTAAAAAGCTACAGGGGTTTGTAATCGGTATATTCATTTTGTACTTCCAATTTATCGACAGCTGTTCGAAACTTTTCAGGATTGTAACTGACACCAGGAATGGCTTTCAATGTCCTAGCTAGAAATATTGTCTTTACTGACAGCGGCCTCGAAGCTTGCAAATACCACCAAAAGGTCTTTGACAGGTTTATGCCCTCTAGATAAATTGTCATTCATTCGACGTCCGTCCAAAATAACGAAAACAGTCTGTGTCGAACCAGTGTGGCCTGCTGAAAGATCAGATGTTTCAAAGCACAGTCAACATTCTTGGCGTTTGCTGACCAGTACAGCTGTATGTGCTCCCAGTACTTCAGTGACACTACAGCCGATCACGCTACGACCATTCTACTGAGCAGGCCATAGCCAAACTCGTTATTCCTATTTTTCTGGGCTGTATGTTATCAGTGACTGCGACTTTTTGTTCTACGCAGAGCATCAAGCGTTCGACATCAAAAAGTGCACGGAAAGTACACCAACTTCCCCTTACCATCCAGAAAGCAACCAAGAAGCTAACAACACTCGGAAGAGTTCATAAGATAATCAGACAAAAACTTAATGTCTCCCACGAGGCATCGGGCTAATAGCATGCAACACCGCATGTAGCCGTCATAATGGACTAATTTCGGTGAGGTAGTGTGTCCAAAAATTTCTTCCGGTACGCCAAATCGACAACTTGGTCATTCGATGCCTTAAAGCTAACAGATTTCTGCAATGTTAATTGCCACGTTTCACCAGCTGTTCCAAATCGACGCAGATTTTGTCTATGGGATTAAGACCGGTGGCTTAAGGTGCAATAGGCTGCCTACGTTCTGGACAGACCATGTAGCCCAGTCATTAAACTCAAGAAATGTCCAATAGGGGAAAAAATCGCGCAGCCGCAAATTTTTGTACAGTGGTAAGAGGGAGTGCCATGAACGACATACTAAATCTTGCCGACGGGGTATGAGCATCGGAGTGAGGGGGCATTTCAAGGTCACTGTCTCACGTTTTTCTTGAATATCTCGAAATCTGTAGCTTCCAGCTAAAATACTTCCCAGCACAAAATTAAATTACAGTAAATTTCTTACAAAAATATTCTTAGTCACCTTTATCTCACGTACCAGTAATTTCAGAGGATGGAAAAATCTCTATTATTACAAAAAGTTTTGATGGTGTAGAATCAATGTTTATTGTTAATTAAAATCGATTAAGAACAAATATTAAATATATTGAAAACGTATACCACACCTGTGGTGTCACCGCCAGACACCACACTTGCTAGGTGGTAGCTTAAATCGGCCGCGGTCCATTTAGTACATGTCGGACCCGCGTGTCGCCACTGTGTGATCGCAGACTGAGCGCCACCACAAGGCAGGTCTCGAGATACGGACGAGCACTCGCCCCAGTTGTACGGACGACATTGCTAGCGACTACACGGACGAAGCATTGCTCATTAGCCGAGCAGATAGTTAGCATGCATTGCTCAATAGCCGAGCAGACAGTTAGAATAGCCTTCAGCTAAGTCCATGGCTACGACCTAGCAAGGCGCCATTTGTAACATTGCATGTACCTCAAGATAGAGTCTCACTTGTATCACCAAGAACGTTGTAAACCAATGAAGATATAAAAGTTAAGTGTTCTAGTAGCTACATTCTTTTCTTTATAACATTAATAAGTATCCTGTTTCAGACCTCTATCTAGCCTCCTTGAAATACACGTGCCTTTCGGCTACTTCAGTGTGGCGTAGCAGTTTTGTTACGCCACAACAACACCTAAGCGCTCTGTAACTATAATCGTATTAAGGGATAGATTGCCCTGTGGTATTTATGACATGCTGGAGGGGAGGGGGAAGGGAGGACAGACGCGTGTGTGGAGGCATCTTCGTAGGTCTGACAACTGAACATCGAGCAGGCGATTCCCCACTCTATCCACCCCAGTACGTCGCTAAAATCGATACAGGGTTTTTGGCAACTACTATTTATGAATGACTGACGGCGCAATGTGCAGTGATAAACGGGGGGAGGGGGGGGGGGCGGTTCATTTTTCACATAGAGTGATAGCACCACATTATATACAGACTTGAGTCACTAATAGTACCAACACATATGGACAGATTCTACGTAACACCTATGGATTGATTCTACTTCCACCCCGTTACAAGCGCTGCTCGCTTTTCAGTTTACTGACAGCGTATGACAGACTATACCACCCCAGCATTTCCTGTCAAGTTTTGTCATGATAGCAGACAGCCCAGTTCTGTCATTAGAGAAGTCCTAATAACTTCACTGGGCTCGTGCTTATATACTGGAGTTAATTTCAGTTTATTAAGTCATACTTATTTGCAGTTGGTATGTCAGATTATTTTGCAGTAGAAATTCAGCTGTTTTAGTTGCCAGCTGTTTACCATACTGAGCAGCCTATCTCAAGTATAACATGGCGACAACATGTATCCGGTATTATTGGTTTTATTGTCTCCACTATCAGTGTCAGGAATACATTTCGCAGCATGACGGGTGTGAAATCCATCACCTTAACATCTCTATCCCAACATCTGAAGATGTACAGAGGCTTAAAATGGCTATCTCTGTAGCAGAAGTAGTTCACCTAAGTGTTACGGAATTCCATATATTTCAGTACACGTCAAGCAGTCTACTATAGCAGAATTTAGTATTCTAGATTTGAACATGAACAGGCCTATACCATCGGACACGCTGACATACATCTTGAAAATTGTACTTGGATTTCCGCTCAGCGCAGCTCACTCTACAAGTGTCAGCAATTCATAAAGTGACCTAATTCCCCCCCACCCTGCCCCCCAAGTTCACATCCGTCTGATCCGGATCTTGGTATATTTTTCATGACACTCTTTCCTCCATCAGTAGAAAGATTTGCGACTACTCAAATTTCTCCTCGTTTCTCCTTCGTTTACTGGAAAAATAAACGTATATGTCAGCCCTGTGAAAACGATGGATGTCATATTGAAGAACAGGGATGTTCACATCATATTCATCATGAAGATGTAGAAGAAATAGCAACACTTGGTAACCGAGGAAGCCGAAATAAACATTCTGGCTAATGTTCAAGGTAAATTGAATGTGGAGGCTAAGGTCCTGCTACGAAATAGACCCCGAAAATGTCACAGAACTATCACGTGAACTATACCCTACAAACAATGCGGGCTATCATCTCATTGTGCCCAGTACCTGTAGGCTAGTATTTTACTCCAACCATTTCTCTAACACCTTGATACGAAGCTGCAAGTCGTACACCATTGTAGACAAACTGAACAGACGGTGTTGATAGGCCCACAAATAACGCAATTCAGTTGTCATATATTTACTGGAGAACGTGAGTATCTTACGCTGTATTGTTTTTGTAGGAACGTAGCTAATCGATACTGCTGGAGCCGGTGTCTTGAAGATTCCTGGGGCGCTGCGAGTGGCACTTTGAATATAGCTACCAGTAAAGAACCTTTCATCGAGTAATGAAGACCCGGGCACCAGTCTCCTAATTCAAGGTTACTTGCAGTCACTAGTCGGTGGCGAACGCTGCACCGAGTTGTTTATAGCTAGCTCTGGCGGCAAACAATCAGCGTACATAGACGCAAGCCCTTGCCATTAATCTGCTTATAGCTAGCCGCGTGAGGTACAAGTTGTCAACAGCATAGAAGTTCTTTTGTACAAGTTGAGTACAATATATTTATTTAAAGTGCGCCGGTCTCAACGAATCTTTCTGTTGCCTGTATGGATTCCTACAGTGACAGATTCTTTGGGCACTTTCCACGCACTCATCATTAGCAGTGTCCGCCACCGGTAACTGAGTGGTCAGCGCAACAGAATGTCAATCCTAAGGGCCTGGGTTCGATTCCCGGCTGGGTCGGAGATTTTCTCCACTCAGGGACTGGTTGTTGTGTTGTCCTAATCATCATTTCATCCCCATCGACGTGCAAGTCGCCGCAGTGGCGTCAAATCGAAAGACTTGCACCCGACGAATGGTCTACCCGACGGGAGGCCTTAGTCACACATCTCCATCATTAGCAGTGAAGACGTAGCATTTGGCTCCACAGAACGTAGCGTTCACCGACTCGTACACGTAACAGTCTTTACAAAACCATATTCTGTAAGTAACCCGGATAGGATTTTGTGTGGTCGCTTCTTCTTCCCAGTACTTCGGACTGTAGAAGGCTGTCGGAAGTACAGAAGTTATGCGAATGAAAACAACTGTTGTGTACAGAGCAGTGGGAACACTAACAAGCTGCCATGGAGATGTATACAAAATTGCATAATTTTATTGGTTAGAGTATCTATACAAAGCATCCGTGCCAAGCCCACAATAACTGTTTGAGAGCTTCTTTTGCCTCATTGGTACAAGTATCAGGAAGTGGGGGGAAAGCTTAACATTAGTTGCAGAACAAAAAATTTGCGTATTTTTGCAAGTGGCCTTTTCATCAGCGATGTACCTCGAGACGACACATTTTTACGTTCGTGTGGAGCGCGCCACGGGTGATGCTTGTGAAAACTTAAAGTTAGATGTAGAACTGGGTTCGAAACTAAGTACGAATTGTGACTTACCTGACAAATCGGTCTGGACTACGTTCAGTCCAAATACGATAACTCGCTTCTGCCACTCTGTGACGTCTCCACGTCCTAGTGCGCTGATTCCACACAACTGACTAGCGTCATGCGCACCACTTCACTACCAGGATTTCCTATAGCAGCTGCAGCCGACCTCCGTCGATCTGCTGTCGTTGACTTCTCTGACATACGATATTTCTCTCGTTATCTACTGTATATGCCTCACTGCTCGTTATATCCGTACCTCGGACGGAGCAGCCACAAACATCTTCACTGTAACTGTGACTAAATTTCGGGTTTTCATGGTAATTAATATTAACTTTTCACTCAGTCGATCACCATTCATTTGTCACTGCGTTACCGAAGACACGAGAGTTAATAACTTTTTTGAATGTTTCTTATTAGTCATTAATAACACTTAATTATGGAAATCACTTTAGTTTTTTATTGATAATTAATGATCATGAATGGTTGCGTTTTGTATAGAGGGAAAATGAGGGTTCATCCAACAATTACTCTCAGCAATTACGGCAACTAAAATGTCCGTGATTTTTATAGTTCGTCACCCACAGATATTATAGCAAGGACTATAATATACTACTATACTTCGATACAGTTATTCAAACTTCGTACACTTTTATTCTCACAAAGCTAAGTGTCCAATTCCGTTCTCATATTCAATTTAACGTCCCTTCGTATAGTTCACAGATGCAATTATCAGTTATTCGACATGTAATAGAATAAAATACGGAGCGCTACTTTCCTCGCGCACACAGTTCTTCAGATATTCTTAGTCCGTGACCTTTCGGCAAAAGTCTGTCCCGTATAAATTAAATATAGCGAATTTTTTTGCAATTTAACAAGAGTGCCCTGATCCCTTCCCTAGCATAGGAAATGATCGCTATATCGCACGCCGCAGCTACGTAGACTAATTCAGAGCGCAGAAAACAAGACAAAGGAACTAACAATACCCGCGCAAAGCTTACATATAAGAATTTAGAAACAAAAGTAGCCGCATTAAACCCTCCTTGATTTCCCTGAAGCGCTACTTTGCTGCTGGCGTTATTCTGATGAGAGATTCTATATAGATAATTTTAATTAAAACCTTTACAAAGCTATTAACTATTAGCGATATTATCGATCACCTCTCCCCTATATGAAAATGTTCTCAATTACAAGAGCGGTTATAAAGTGCAGCGTTCCAAAGCGATCTCTGTGCTCTTTTAACGTAGTGACGCATATTTATCCGATGAGCTTAAATGGATGCGTCGTGTAAAACTATGAAAAGGCTAAAGGCGCATCGCACAGAACCTGTAAGGTTAAGGAGTGAAGTCATCCGATGCCAGACAATAGCTAGACGCTATCTATACATACAGGATGGATCCAGCTACTGTTAGAAAGTCATTATGTTTTGTACCACAATACGTAGAAACCACATAGGTCGTTAATTATTAATAATCGTATGGAACGACAAGTAACTGTCGAAAAGTTGTGAACATTACGACACATTCTAATTAGGAAACCGAAACAAAATTTTCGTCGAGTTCCGTTTGTAAAGTTTTTTCTATCTCAAACAAAAGTCATACCCCTTCAGTAGAAAACCCTTCAAACAAAATTCCCGGGAATACCTTTACAGAGGTCCCTCACAGTGTTTTGTGTCATCTACCACTGACAAATTTGTGTTTTCCACCATCAGCTGACGGGGAGTTAGTTTCCTCCCGAAATATTGCCGTGCGCATATGGAACCTGTGTCGCGGGGCGGCCTATACTGACTGGCGCTGTACTTCTCGGTTTCTGCGACGGCTATAAAAGCATCGAACAGATATCCCAACAACGGGTGCAGTCGCACATCCGATCTGCAATCTTCTGCCAATGCATTGTTTTTCTCATACCTGTCGCACCTTCCTGAAACAATGAAGCCACAATCTAGGCTATCTCTTTCTAGCTTTAACTTCCTGTACGTAGATAATGACCGTGATTTGTAGCATTGCAACGCGACACGGAAACGAAACCTCCATCCATGCTCCATATGCCATCTTATCGTGTGTGACAGAGGGAACTTCTAGTACCACTATTTTCATAACATTCCTCTTATCCATATATTTCATTAGCCAATGGTGCGCTAAATTCACAACAGTCGATAGGTCTCCGCATGAGCTCAAATTTATCTCATTTTCTTCGCTGCGGTCGTTTCGCGAGACGTATGAGAGAAGACGTAACATGTTTGCCGATTCTTCTTCAGATATCCGCTCTCGCACTTATAGTAATAAACCTATCCGTGGTACACATAGCCTGTCTTGTATCGTCCGGGAGTTTGTTGACATCCCCATTATGCTCTCGTGTCGAGTAAACGATCCCGCGCCGAAACGCGTCACCGTTTAGTGGGTCTTTTCTACCTCTTCTTTTAATCCAGCTTGGCAAGGATTTCAGAGTAATGAACAACATTCAAGACTTGGTCGAACGAGTGTTTTGTAAGTAACTTCTTTCAGGGATGAATTACGTCTCCTTATGGTGCTCCCAATGAATTTCAGCCTCGTATCTGTTTTGTCTACTGTATGTTTTATGTGATCATTCCACTTCAGGTCGCTCCAGCTGAAACGATTATTATTGTTTCTAATAATACGAGGCCTGTTCAGAAAGTAAGCTCCGATTGATTGCCAAATTGAAACCACAGTGAACATCAGAAATATTTTACTTCTAACAATTAGCTACACCTTTCAGCTACTTCTCTACGTAGTCGCCGTTCTGACTTAGACTTTTGTCATAGCGTTGAACCAACTTTTCAATAGCCTCATCATAGAAGGCAGCCGCCAGTGGTTTCCGCCAATTCTCCACGCTGGCCTACACCTCGTTGTCTGTGTCAAAATGTTGTCTTCAAAGACAGCGGTTCATGTGACCAGAGATGAAACTCAGGGGGAGACAATTGCGGACTGTATTGTGGGTAATCTAACATTTCCATTTGAAAACGATGCAGGAGCATCTTCATTGCCCCTGCAGAATGCGGCTGAGAATTGTCTTGAAGAAGAAACAGCACGACAGCTATGTAATGTTAGCTGCATAGCTTCAGGCGAAATTTCTCACCAGGCCCTCGTACTTGGCGGCAGACACTATTTTCTAGACATCTTTACGCACTCACTGCGAGCTCAGAAATCAGAAGAGCGACGTGATGCTAACTGGGGTTATACTAGAGACACTACCCAACACATCTGTGCAAAGCTTTATCGGATTTTCATAGTCGTTTCCATTTCGCGACCGATCGGAGCTTACTTTCTGAACGCCCCTCGTATTTTGCCAACAGTGTAATCGAACATTTGTGGATCTCTCGGCTTATTTATGAGTAGTGCTCTACATGTATTGATATTCAAGATCAACTGTTACTTGCCACTTTTAACTAATCGGCGATCCTCTGCATGTCTTGCTGCAGACAGTGTTTTGACGTTTTGAATGGTGTGCTCCAAAATTCTTGTGCCTGCACCATCACTGACCTCACTCGTAAAATCTGCCACAGATCGCCTCCTTTCTTGCTTTACAGATTAGGAAAGCCTCTGACATCCACTTTCTATGATGAGTTGAGGACAAGAATACGAAATAGGTTTCCAGATATATGAGTGGCTCACAGAATTTCTAAGTAGTAGAATCAAGTACATCCTCCTCGACGACGAGTGTTCGTCAGACGTAAATGATCTGACGGGTAATCCGAGCAACAGGCTGTGGTTGCTTGCTGGTGACGCTATGGTATGCGTGATGACGTCGTCGTCGACAGACAGAATTTCTAGTCGGTATTACTAATGTCAACTTCCTCTAAATAGAGAAAAAGTTAATGCAAGTGAACAGGAAAAACATTCCTGTAAAGTTCGAACAGATCGTCAGTAGCTGCTGTTTGACACGGACACATCGATTAAATGTCTAGGCGCAACGTTACAGAACGACATTAAATGGGGCAAGCACGTAAGTACGGCAGTAGGGTGGATCAGTGATCGACTTCGGTTCATTGGGAGAAGTTTGGGGAAATGTGTCTCATCTGCGAAGAAGGCTGCATATAGAACGCAAGTGTGAGAAATACTTGAGTGCTGCTTGAGTGTTTGGGATTTCCATCGAGCTGGAGTAAATACAAGGCAGCAGTTAAGGTACGGGCTGCTAGTTTTGTTAATGGCAGGTACGATAAACACTCGAGTGTTACGGAGATGCTTCGGGAACAAAAGTGAGAATCTCCAGAGGGAAGACGACGTTCTTCTAGCGAAACACTATCGAAAAAATTTAGATAACCAGCATTTGAAGCTGACTGCGGAAGCATTCTACTGTCATCAACGTACATTTCGCATACGGACCACGAAGGTAATATGAGAGAAATCAGAGCTCGCACTGAAGCCTATAGACAGTCCTTTATCCCCCACTTGCGAGTGGAACAGGACAGGAAATGACTAGTACTAGTGCAGTATAATCTGTGTCATGCACAATACGGTCGCTTGGGGAGTATGTGTGCAGATGTAGCTAAAGATGTAGATGTAGACGTACAACAGCTTCTCGCTCTTTCTCTGTTTCACCGCCACTCATCCATTTTTTGTAGATGCTTCCGACAGTAACACGCGAGTAGATGCCCAGCTTTGCGTTTCCGATATTACTGTTCCCTCTTGTCTCGTCAAAACAAACTTCCCTTCGTCAACATTGCTTACGTCCGCGGAATTCGCCATTTGCAGCCCGTGTCGAAGCTAGACTATGTTCCTATTCGTCCGTCCCCCGCTCATATACCGAATGGCTATAATTAAAGTGCAATTACTCATAGAGGTCCGGTGTGGGCTGTAGCTACATGGCTTCGAAACTCGGTAAATATGCTAATGCGTTAATAAGAAACCGATTTACGCTCGAGAAAGACGTTACTTCCAATTTTGATCCTCAGTTGCAAATCTGGTGCTGCGAATGAAAGAAAGACGTACTGAAATATTTCCATATGTAATTTATTAGGAATGTGACGTGGGCAGGAAAGATCAAACAACTGCGAAAGGCAAAACGTTGATTTTAATAACTACCGTTGTTTACACAATTTGTTCAATATGAGCACAGGAGACGTCGACGAAACCAATATCCGTAAAACGAGATGGTCAACAGTTGCTCGCAGCAGTTCCGGTGCAATCTGAGCAACGTGTTCCTGTATGCTGGCCTTCAGATCAGACCAAATGCGACCCTGGTAAACGCTTTCTTTTAAATATCCCCGGAGCCAAAAGTTACTTGGATTCATATCAGGTGATCTTGCAGGCCATGCATCTAGAGACCATCCAAATATATAACACGTTCGTGAAGGTTGCATTAAGTATGAATTTCACTGGACGAAACCCAATCTTGCAAGAAAACAATAGTTCCCAAGCAGTTATGCTCTTCCAAAGCAGGAATCACATGTTGTACTAGGAGGTCTCAATGACGTGCAGACGTCTCGATACACCTGACATGCCCTCATTATTGTCTTCAAAGAGGAACGGACCGAGAATAAAGGTCCTTTGAGTATACACCACACAGTCATATACGGCGAGAACAATGGCTGTTTATGCACAAAACGCGGTTTAACACTACCAAAAAGCCGCACTTCTGGGTATTCAATGCACCGGATATTGTAAAATGTGCCTCGTCACTCCATAGAATATTGCCTGGCCACATATCATTAACTTCGATCCGTGCCGGAAATACAGGGTGAAAAGTATTTAAACCGACAAACTGTGGAAGGTTATAGGCGACATCAAAACAAATATTTTTCCTAATGTCATTTTTTCCTATGAGAGGTATTTAAACCGGTAGAGGAAGATTTCTCTTGCGGCAAATTAATTAAACCAACAAACACTTTTCCATCTTTTTATGACCAAGAGACAACACATTAACATAACCCAATTTCAGTTACAGTAGATTCTCAAAAATGCCTCCATTGACACGTAAACAAAGGTTACACTGTCGGATCATGTTCTGTCTGACACGGGCAAAAACCCCAGCTGTATCCTAAATTCTTCCTGCTGCTGCTACTATCCGAGCAACCAGGTCCTCTTCTGATGCAACAGGATTTGCGTAAATAATGTTGCGCATCTCTCCGCACACAAAAAAGTCCAGAGGGAACATATCTGTGTATCGAGCAGGCCATGGTACAGGACCATCTCTGCCAATCCACGTTTCTGGGAACCGTCGGTCCAGAAATTGACGCACACAACGACTGAAATGTGCCGGCGCCCCGTCATATTGGAACCACATGTGTTTTCTTGTAGGGAGCGGGACGTCTTCCAGCAATTCTGGCAATGCTCTGCCGAGAAAATTGTAATAGCGCCTACCATTTGCTGGCCTAGGTAGCAGATACGGCCCAATGAAACAGTCCCCAACAACACTAAGCCACACATTCACGAAGAACCGCACTTGATGAGTGCTAGTAACTGTGTCATGTGGGTTATCCACACTCCAAACATGCGAATTGTGCATGTTGAAGACTCCATCACGCCCGAACGTTGCTTCATCGGTAAACAACACAAAGGATGGAAACGTAGGATGCATTTCACACTGTTCCGCGTATCACTGCGAAAACTGTGATCTGGGTGGATAATCAACTGGTTCCAGTTTGTTGACACGCTGTAAGTGAAATGGACGTAACAATTGCTCTCGGACTGTTCTTACATTCATCTGATTCATCCCCATGTCACATGCAATTGCACGAGTGCTGATTGAAGGATCCTGCTCCACATGCTGCAAGACAGCTTCCTCAAATTGCAGCGTCCTTACCGTGCGCCGGCGTCCCTGTCCAGGTAATCTGCTAAAAGACTCGGTCTCATGCAGACGTTGATACACAGCAGCAAAGGTCGTCCGATGCGGGATACGGCAATTGGATATTGTTGTTGATAAACTCGCTGTGCAGCTCGTCCGCTGTAGTGCACTACGTAGTACGCACCAACCCTATCAGTGTACTCACTCCAGATGTATCGCTCCATTAGTAAACAGAGACAATGCACTACTAGACTTGTGGACAGCAGTAGCCTACAACTGAAGAGCGCAATACGCCCTCTAACAACTGAAGAGCGTAATACGGCCTCCACCGGTTTGAATAATCCTCATAGGGAAAAATGACATCAGGGAAAAATATTTGTTTTGATGTCCTCTACAATCTCCCAGAGTTTGTCGGTTTAAATACTTTTCACCCTGTAGAAGAGAAAATTTGTAACATTGCTGCGGATGTTTATGTTCCAGCTGCTGCACTGTCTAGATGTTGTACGGGTACCAGCGTACAATAGACCATATAACTTTCTGCAGTGCTGGCCACGGGACGGACATTTCTCGTGACACTACACGAGCACTAGCGCTATCAGGGCCACGCGCTGCTTGGTCAGTTCAGTCAACAGCAGACTCGTTAACAACGTCCACCGGAATAAGGCGCCTTTCTCTTTCGGGTGCCTAAACAACCTCACCCGTGTTTTCGAATTTCATTATATCAATGTAATTGCTGCCGTTCTCATAAAACAGTTTCACTAACAGTTTCACAGTCTCAATAGCCATACTGGTTCAAATGGTTCAAATGGCTCTGAGCACTATGGGACTTAACATCTATGGTCATCAGTCCCCTAGAACTTAGAACTACTTAAACCTAACTAACCTAAGGACAGCATACAACACCCAGCCATCACGAGGCAGAGAAAATCCCTGACCCCGCCGGGAATTGAACCCGGGAACCCGGGCGTGGGAAGCGAGAACGCCACCGCACGACCACGAGATGCGGGCGGCCATACTGTTCAATCATGTTACAGCTTGTCAAATTACAGCGTGAGAATCATACCGTCGTAAAGGCAGTGTAGAGTGTCACATTTGCACCTAGTGGACAAAACTGGAATTACACTACTGGCCAAGAAAATTGCTAGACCAAGAAGAATTGCAGATGATAAACGGGTTTCACTGGACAGATATATTATACTAGAACTGACATGTGATTACATTTTCACGCAGTTTGGGTGCATAGATCTTGAGAAATCAGCACCTAGAACAACCACCTCTGGCCGTAATAACGGCCTTGATACGCCTGGGCATTGAGTCAGACAGAGCTTGGATGGCGTGTACATGTACAGCCGCCCATGCAGCTTCAACACGATACCACAGTTCATCAAGAGTAGTGACTGGCGTATTGTGACGAGCCAGTTGCTCGGCCACCATTGACCAGACTTTTCAATTGGTGAGAGATCTGGAGAATGTGCTGGCCAAGGCAGCAGTCGAACATTTTCTGTATCCAGAAAGGCCCGTACAGGACCTGCAACATGCGTTCGTGCATTAACCTGCTGAAATGTAGGGTTTCGCAGAGATCGAATGAAGGGTAGAGTCACGGGTCTTAACACATCTGAAATGTAGCGTCCACTGTTCAAAGTGCCGTCAATGCGAACAAGAGGTGGCACCCCATACCATCACGCTGCGTGATACGCCAGTATGGCGATGACGAATACACGCTTTCAATGTGCGTTCACCGCGATGTCGTCAAACACGGATGAGACCATCATGATGCTGTAAACAGACCCTGGATTCATCCGAAAAATTGACGTTTTGCCATTCGTGCACCCAGGTTCGTCGTTGAGTACACCATCGCAGGCGCGCTGTCTGTGATGCAGCGTCAGGGATAACCGCAGCCATGGTCTCCGAGCTGATAGTCCATGCTGCTGCAAACGTCGTCGAACTGTTCGTGCAGATGGTTGTTGTCTTGCAAACGCCCCCATCTGTTGACTCAGGAATCGAGATGTGGCTCCACGATCCGTTACAGCTATGCGGATAAAATATCTTTCATCTCGACTGCTAGTGAAACGAGGCCGTTGGGATCCAGCACGGCGTTCTGTATTACCCTCCTGAACCCACCGGTTCCATATTCTGCTAAGAACCATTGGAACTCGACCAACGCCAGCAGCAATGTCGCGATACGATAAACCGCAATTGCGATAGGCTACAATCCGCCCTTTATCAAAGCCGGAAACGTGATGATACGCATTTCTCCTCCTTACACGAGGCATCACAACAAAGTTTCACCAGGCAACGCCGGTCAACTGGTGTTTGTGTATGAGAAATCGGTTGGAAACTTTCCCCATGCCAGCACGTTGTAGGTGTCGCCACCGGCGCCAGCCTTGTGTGAATGCTCTGAAAAGCTAATCATTTGCATATCACAGCACCTTCTTCCTGTCGGTTAAATTTTGCGTCTGTAGCACGTCATCTTCGTGGCGTAGCATTTTTAATGGTCAGTAGTGTAATTTGTGTTTCCAACGTTAATCGGCTCCGCATTAACGCATTATCATAACTATCACGTTTCGCTGCCTTGCGAGAAGACCCACATTGGACTTTGGTCAGTTTCGGCCCTTAATTTATAACCCTACGATACGTTCCTTATCGCGTCAAGTGCCCACATAGTCGTGTGTCTGTTACGTATGGTCGTAGAATGGTCTGCTTATTATTAGAGGCGGAGTAGAGGAATACCTGATGTATGACGCGAAGGCCAAGCTAAGAAATTTACCCCCTCAGTGTTACAACGAATTCAAAAGAAACGCCCACTGAGGAAATAGAATTGGAAACCGAACATCAGATTGCAGACTACGGAAGAGAAAGAAAAGTGCGCCTGGTTATCAATAGACCAACGCTTCGTCTTTGTAGTTGAATGACGCCTTACTCACAACGCGAAAACATGCGAAAGCCAATCGCAACGACAAAAAGGTCAGTCGATGCACGAGGAGTGTTCTCTACAATACGAGGCTGCAAACCATACCAGCTGCCCAGCGAGCCCGCTATCTACAAGTATTTGCAATTTCATTTCGTGCCCTGCACAAAAACTGTTCGACCGGAAGGTGTGGACGGACGCAACGTGCGCCTGCGGTTAACCTTAAACGGTGCGTTTTCCAATTTCATTAAAAGACTCCGATTCGTTTGTTTGGGTTCTGACGCTCAAATTAATTTGCGGTTAGACTGAATTTGCGATTCCCACTGTCGATAAAAATTCCCCTCCTGTCAGCAAAATGTTAAAATGCATTCTGTGCTGTCGACGCAACAACAGGCCTTTTTTCTGCAGTTTTGTTATGATAAAAACAAAGGCAGTTAAACATACTTGACGTTATCTGACATTAAAAAACTGCCGATTAACGTTTGTCAGTCATAGAGGATTTTCAGACATAGTTCTGATTTGTGAATGGTGAGCAACTGACAGGACAGACGCGTCTTTCCCGCTACAGAAGCTAACGAACTCCTGCTGGCCTTCCAAATATTGTTTCCCGTGTCTCGGTTTGCCAGTAGTTGCACATCACTATTTCTACATCACTAATTAGCTGAAAAGACCAAATATTACACAGGTATTGCATTCAAACTCGCACCATACTATAAAGCTAAGGCTTCAGGGAGCCTATACAACCATTTTTCTCCTTTTATTATTTCATAATTTTACCTAACATATTTAGTAATAAATTTGAATACGTTCAAACATTTCATGTGTCCGAACGTAAATCTTTCAACGTACCTGAAAACATCTTTCCTTTTTGCAGCTATTTGAATTTTACCAGTTGAGTGGTAAAGTCGGCGACGAAGAATGATTGAGAGCTGACGTGACGTAATGGTTGGGATGTTGATTTTTCGCTCGTAAGTACACGGATAAAACTTTTAAATTAATTTGTGCTCCTTATAAAAGTGAACTGCACAAAGACAGTGATTAATACTGAGTGAACTGTGAACTGTCCGCTGCGCTTTTGTACGTGGATGATCTAAGACAGTTTTCTAGAGCGCGATGAACGCAAAAAGAGGTCACTGGTGAAACAATGCGTGTGTGCAGTATCAGATTTGAACGTTTCTAGGGCTCTGCTTCGATGTGAATAAGCACTGAACTGTGTTCTCTCACTGAAATGAAACTTCCTCGTGGCTACAATGGAGTAGGACGTACTACAGCCAAATAGTCAGTGCCGGTACTTCAAATTGTGCACGCTTCGGGACTGCAGTCCCACGACATCCGGCTCATGATGACAGCCGTGACAGAACAGGAGTCTTGTTATTACCAGAAACTGTTGTGCAGCGTATCTGGAGACAGTACGTTCATCGCATAATTGTCAAATACTAGCATCAAGCGTCACCTTCTCCACACTACCTCGGAATACTGCAACAACATGAGGTGCTGGCAAAGCGGAGTTTTTTTGAAACGCAGTGCCAAATAGCAATAGAACTGAGTTTAAAAAGTTCTGTATTCCTTCTCTTTAAAATTAAATGTCGTCGCAGTGGTAACATTGTGTTAGATGGACAGCATTGTTGCTACAACAGATCAAAGTACGAAAGGCGTTGAATGAGTAAGCACTACGTCTTGTAATGTTATTGGATTTCAGCTACTTTGCTTGTGAGATATTTGTCATTAAAGAAAATGACAGCCAACGAGCTGTAGTTCGTACAGATGCTAAGCATCACAGCGCGAGAGTAAAGAGACGAAAAAATTTTTATTTAAGGTGCGCCTATATCAAAACGCGAGTCCAGCGTTTAAATACTCTAAGTAAACACTATGTCCCGCTGGGCGCAGATATGTAAAATCATTGCCGCAGCGCTTGATAGCGAGGAGTTGCGAAACAGAAGAAAGGACACTCTACCTTTAGTTAATAAATATTCTAGAGACTTCATTATCCCTTGTACTTTTGGTCGCCGACATGTTAAAACGTACTACATAGCATTGCTACAAGTTGTATTTTTATTTTGTGTAAAAACTATGTGAAACGACGAACAAACATTTCGGTAACTGGTGGGAGGATACAATGTACTTACGCACATGCAAGGACATTTAATTTTTAAGAAGGAACGGACTGACAAAGCAGCGATTATTCGACTGCGCCATCCACAAAATATATATCAGATGTAAGTCATGCATTTATTGTGTATTTGTCAGTGTTTAGAAGTTTCATGCTAATTTGTTCAAAACATATTAATATTTACGATGCAGTAATTTTCTTATTCCTTTCTTTCACTAACCAAAAATGATGTTCAAATTGTATATGAGCTTTGTTAGAGGTTCGCTCTTTATCGCGGTGTCTCGATTGTATTTGCGAGACCACTAATGTGTTCAGCTTCCGATCTATTAATCTTTCTCTTTCAAAATTCCACTAATTTGCTCTCATTTCCATTTTTATATTCAAATAGGTCCCTTAGGTATTTTCATCGAAGATTCTGATTGCGTGAAGGCAATCCGGGTCAAAAGGTACATTATTTGCGCAATCAATTCCTACGTCTCCTGAACACAATCGCGAACCGACGCATCGGTTATCAATTAATAATCTCTCTCTCTTTTCAAGTCGTACTGAAAAACGGCCACACAGGATAGCCGTAAGTACGCAATCTAACGTTAGGTTGCATTTAGTCAGTAAATATTACCAACCAACAGTTAAAGCATCACTATTGTTATTTACTACTATTTCTTATACAGAAGAAGCAAGTTCCTAACACCAGAGTCTTCAGACAACAAGTGACCCATCGGGACCATCCGACCGTCGTGTCATCCTCAGTTGAGGATGCGGATAGGAGGGGCGTGTGGTCAGCACGCCGCTCTCCCGGTCGTTATGACGGTTTTCCTTGATCGGAGCCGCTACTATTCGGTCGAGTAGCTCCTCAATTGGCATCACGAGGCTGAGTGCACTCGAAAAATGGCAACTGCGCATGGCGGCCTGGATGGTCACCCATCCAAGTGCCGGACACGCCCGACAGCGCTTAACTTCGGTGATCTCACGGGAACCGGTGTGTCCACTGTGGCAATGTGTTCAATGAGTAACGCAACACTGTTTTCTTCTCGGCGATTTCGACTGAAAATATGCGAATTTTATTGTGGGACACTGTGGGATATTTCCGCTTCAGACTCTATAGTTTCATGAAGTTCCGATAGGTTGCGGTGCTATACGTAACCTTCAAACCGTCGTCTGTAAGGGAGGTGTCTTCCGAACAGAGAGCTTTCTTTGGTGGAGAACCAGAGCATCTCTAATATTCATAGGTTCTTGCAGAAGGCCTACGGAAATCTGGCAATGAACAAAAGCACGGTGATACGTTGGGAGAAGTGTCTATCATCATCGAACAAAAGCACGGAGATACGCTGGGCGAAGCGTCCTTCATCATCGCATTAAGGTCGCGCAAACCTGTCCGTCTATCATCATCGCAACAAGGTCGCACAAACCTGTGCGATCTCCCGTGGGCAGGCCGGCCGCACGGAGATGTGACTCCTGCATGTTGGAACGTGCAGACAGCCTCATCCGATGTGATCGTCCACCAGATGGGATACTCAAAGACAAGGCCTGTGCCCACTGGTTGCCTCGACGCCTAACAGACGACTGTAAAAAGCAACGAAGAAACATCCATACGGAATTGGTTGCACGTTACGAGACTGATCGTGACGATTTTTTGTCGAACACTGTAACAGGCGATGAAACATGGATTCATCACTTCCACCCGGAAATTTGGTGGTAGGGTCTTATGGGACCAAACTCCTGAGGTCATCGGTCCCTAAGCCTACAAACTACTTAATCTAACTTAAGTTAATTTACGCTATGGATGACACTCATACCCATGCTCGAGGAGGACTAGAACCTCCCAGGGGAGGGGGGGGGGAGAGCCGCACGGACCGTGATAAGGCACCTCAGACCGCGCGGCCACCCGGAAACAAAAGGCAGTTCATGGAGCGACGGTACAACTCCTCTCCTCCGACGAAAAAGTTCAAAGCCGCACACTCAGCTGGTAAACTCATGGCGACGGTCTTCTGCGACTACAAACCGATTATTCTGTGTGATGTCCTCAGTCGTGGAGCAACGATCAACTCTGAATTGTAATGCGCTACCCTCAGGAAACTGATTAAACGACTTCGGCGTGTTCGTTGCCACAAAAAGGCAAACGATCTTCTCCTTGTCCATGACAACGCAAGGCCTCACACGAATCTGCACACGCTAAAGGAGCTCAAAAAGTTCATCGTACTACTGTTCCTTGTTCACCCTACAGCCCGGATCTCGCGTCTTACGACTTCCATCTGGTTGGTCCAACGAAGGATGCACTCTGTTAAAAAAAAAAATGGTTCAAATGGCTCTGAGCACTATGGGACTTAACAAAAAAATGGCTCTGAGCACTATGCGACTTAACTTCTGCGGTCATCAGTGGCCTAGAACTTAGAACTAATTAAACCTAACTAACCTAAGGACATCACACACATCCATGCCCGAGGCAGGATCCGAACCTGCGATCGTAGCGGTCGCTCGGCTTCGGACTGTGGCGCCTAGAACCTCACGGCCACTCCGGCCGGCGGTACTTAACATCGGAGGTCATCAGTCCCCTACAACTTAGAACTATTAAAACCTAACCAACCTAAGGACATCACACACATCCGTGCCCGAGGCAGGATTCGAACCTGCGACCGTAGCGGTCGCGCGGTTCCACACTAAAGCGCCTAGAACCGCTCGGCCACCCCGGCTGGCGCTCAGTTACATTTTTTTTGCATCACGCTCAAATCTGTATGCGCTGTAACTGTTCGTTGCACATTTTTGACATGTTCTTCTCATCTTCGAATAAAGAATTATTGACTAGGTTGGGAAGATTTGAAGATGGGCCTCGGCGCGAAACTAGTCATCGAATGAATAAAAAAATAAAATTTCGAATTTTGGACTGGTTTTTCCTTGTACTGAGAAGTCATGTTTTGGCTTATCAGTGTAGTTGAATAAATACAGTCTAGGTATGACAAGAGATATTCGAAATTTAATTTCTAGAATGTTTTCACATTTCTCACATAAACAGTATCTGAGTTCTACGATGAGCATTTCTTGACAAGAAACAAATCAAATTATTTTAATTCATATCAAGAAATGTACCAACATACTTGAAAGAATGAGAGCATGTTTTATGAGGCTTAATTCAGTCAAACAGAAAACTGCATGTAAACTGATGTCAGTTGCATTTACAATCTGCACTTTAAATCTTTCACACGTATGTGTTTTTTGATAATGGAAACTGAATTATGTCCCGAATGAATTACTAGTGCACAGCTGTTTTAATTTCCGAATCCTACACACATTGCCTATGACGGTCAAAGATTAACCTATTAACAGAAGACCGTTTTACATTATGCATCCAGACTCGGTCCCGACTACATACGCTTCTTTTCCTACACTGACAAATTCTTTGATGGGTTTAGCATTCAGTTCACCTTTAATTAATACAACCTCTTTTTTGTTCACTATTGGAATATAGCATTCATTACTTGCCGGAAAACTGAGATTATCAGACCTTGTGTGGAAGTCATTCCTCATATTTGGAGTTGTAATGTGATATATTAAGCTGTCAGTGCTGTGTAGCACAGTTTTACATGATTTTCCAGAAATATGTTGGTACATATCCGTATTGAAAATTGATGAGAAGAATTTTCGAAATATCCCATACAGTTATTCCTACAACAACTGTTTATCGAAGACTACATTAAGCCTGTTCAGTTCAACAACAGCCAAAGTTTCAATAAAAATAACACTCGTTTGAAAATTTGTTTGGCAGCAATGATACAACTGTCAAATATTTACCTTCTCAGGACGACTGTAGTCTTATATTTCGCATCTGCTGCATATTTTGCTTGGTTTTCCCAAATACAGTATTATTAATCAGTTTGAAAAAGTCCTTTTCCAGGTCATTGTCTGGACTCACGAATTTTTGTACATTAATCTCAATGAATTACTTCATACAGGGAGCTCGCCTAAATGATAAATCCGATGAATCTTTTTTCAAAGCAGTTGATACGGTAAACATTGTTTCAGATTTATTTGGTAAATAAGAAACAAGATCGAAAATAATTGCTCTAGTGGACACTATTACCTTACTGCCCCTTTCAACAAACTAGAGTTGTTTGATAACAGTAATAAGCTGCAATTCCGCTTTAATAATTTTGAACAGAGCATCCAATGCCAACCAGTACAGTGCAGTAGGATCCAGTTCACAGGGCTTAAGGTATTGACCTTGAAAGTTTTCGAATATTTATCAGCAAGAAGTAGCGCGTCAATTTTCAAATATCAATGGAATGGTCTCCAAATGTTTTACACTCAGGTACACAACATACACTGCAATCTCTATTGTACTCTGTTTCTATTAGCGTTTCTCTCTTGATGATTTAAAATTTTCAGCTGTCGAGAAATGAGCTTCCAATATATACGTTACATTGATCACGTATTCATATACAGAACTATCCTTCTGATTTACTGGATGAAACTGAAGCATCAGAGAAAGATGTCCTCATTATCTTGAGCTCATCTGATTCCATGTATGATGCACAAATTTTGAACGAGCACGTCAAGAAATTTTGTGAATCTGTAATTTATATTGCAGTACCAACATTGGTGCAATATTGCAATACTTTTCATAAGAGCTTTATATTTTTCTGAATTATATGGCAGGCCGGAGTGGCCGTGTGGTTCTAGGCGCTACAGTCTGGAACCGAGTGACCGCTACGGTCGCAGGTTCGAATCCTGCCTCGGGCATGGATGTGTGTGATGTCCTTAGGTTAGTTATGTTTAATTAGTTCTAAGTTCTAGGCGACTGATGACCTCAGAAGTTAAGTCGCATAGTGCTTAGAGCCATTTGAACCATTTTCTATATTATATGGATGAAGAGAAACACAACCTTGATTTAATTTAACTTATTCATCATCATATGTCACGTTTTGTTTGCATACGTTAGTGAACAATAAATGCTCCCAATAATTGCTCAGATTGTGGAATACGATGGGGACTATATAATGAGGTCTGCAGTTCACAGTACAAATGGTGTTTGCTGTGTCTCAATACGAACTGGTAAAATGGAAACACTGTGTTCAATATTGCTTTCTTCAAACGGTTTTATGTCAAACGGTTGCTGTCAAACATAACAGCCCTCTCCCGAGCGAAACCCTAACTTCCAGAGAAGTGAACACCTAACTTTAAGAGGCTTGTTGATTAGACCATCTCTGTTCTCAAAAATGTGAAAACATACTTCGAAGAAATACTTAGGCTCATTAAACGGAAACCATTTGTCTATCACACTGGTATATATTCGACTTTTAAATGCAGGCTTTACAGCAAGCCATGTGAGATCATTAATGACATATAATTTTATACGTATGTTTAGCAACCCGTTAACCCACTATTCCTAATGCAATAATTACAATAATATTACTACGTTAGTCACATAGTCGATGATGTCCATTAAGTTCAACGTTCCAAGAACCTTTGACCTTTTGTCTTCTTCAACTGCTGCAGATCCTCAGCTGCCCAAAGGAGGGGCACTAGACTGCGGTCGCTCGCAGATTATCTGCTGTGGTCCATTTTGACGTTTTATTTGCGTTACGGAAATGTGCAGTCGGTGTGATACAACATGTGAAATATCTCGCCAAAATCCAGAATTTGTAGTAAGATTTGTGTTGCTAAAATGCTGAAAATATGGCATCGCTGCAATAAATGCTACAGATATTGGTTTATTAAGGAAATACAGTCCGTAAACTTTTTTTGAGAGCCTTGATACCGTAGTTACGATCAGTAAGTGACGCAGACTTCCTTGAAAGTTCGTTCTTGTACACAAGTGGAACATAGCTACAGTTATAGGAAAGATAAAAGGTAATATATTATGCGATAAAGTCAATGATATTCTTATAGTGTATAACACGATGCATTACTCTTCTTCCTCACAGAACGGTTGTTGATCAGGTGATGCAAGCTTGTTTTTGTACATCGAGCAACATAGGCTGACTTAGACGTAAGAGGAACTGTCGGTTACTACCTCATTGTCTACCTAGAAAGTTATTTTATCCACATAGTGTTTTGCAATGTTATCCAACAACGATACAGACAATTTAGACGTGTAAATCACGCTGTAGCACGTAATGTGAGGGTTCACAGTCACGTTTTAGGTATCCAGTGTAACTTAACCTATAAGTTACACAAAAACGTACTTTTCCAATGATTAAATATCACTGATAGCTGACACAGACATTTGAGACGCAGAACTTCAGCAAGTTACTTCAGTATTGTGAAGACTTTTTACGCATATTTGATAAATAAGACAGACTTCCAGACATGGAAATAACAGTCCCATTTGAGATAAATATGGTGTGTGCTGCTGACGAAACGTAAGTATTGTTGATAAATAATAGAGAAATCTTAGACGTGGAAATAAAATACTGTAAGTCACACCTGTATCGTCAATACCTTCATATTCTTTTGACGTTGAGTGTTCGCTTGCATGTTTGCGCGCACGCCACATTATTTCGATGCAGAGAAACAACAACCAACACACTGACGTGTGTACATATTAAGGTACCACATATAGAAATATTTGCACGTACACCTATTACATCCCACAATGAAGCGCCAAAGAAACTGGTATAGACATTCGTATTCTCAAATACAGAGAGATGTAAACAAGCAGAATACGGCGCTGCTGCCGGCAACGCCTATATAAGATAACAAGTGTCTGGCGCAGTTGGTATATCGGTCACGACTGCTACAATGACAGGTTATCAAGATTTAAGTGAAATTGAACGTGGTGTCATAGTCGGCGCATGAGCGACGGGACAAAGCATCTCCGAGGTTCAGAAGAGATCTCACTCCCTCGCACTTTTACGGATTTATGGACAACCGTGCAGGATTCAGTGTGTGTGTGTGTGTGTGTGTGTGTGTGTGTGTGTGTGTGTGTGGCCGGCCGCTGGTGGCCGAGCGGTTCTGGCGCTACAGTCTGGAACCGCGCGACCGCTACGGTCGCAGGTTCGAATCCTGCCACGGGCATGGATGTGTGTGTTGTCCTTAGGTTAGGTTAGGTTTAAGTAGTTCTAAGTTCTAGGGGACTTATGACCTCGGCAGTTGAGTCCCATAGTGCCCAGAGCCATTTGAACCATTTTTGTGTGTGTGTGTGTGTGTGTGTGTGTGTCCGCGTACGTAAGTGCAGGTTCTCTGTATCGAACAGTCTTCCCATAAACATGTCACATAATTTACTACGTGACGTTTTCTGCACGCTTGTTAACTTTCCAGGCTAATGTAAGCATTAATGTCTTACTTTTGCACATGTACTTGGAGGTACCACATAACCTAAAAACATGTCACTTGTTTTGCCTCGTCAGTGTAAGTGTTCGAAATGTTGCTGAATGATTACTTATGCTATGTAGAAAAGTACTATCTGTATTGAAATATGTGGGAGAGATAGCACTGTGAACAATGAGAAACGAGCCATTATTCTACGCAAATGCCGTAAATAGTGATGTAATGCTGATCAGGACACTCGTCCTCAGTCACCACCAGAAATATCTTCACTGATACCTGTTAAACAGAACTGTGTCTGGTTGCTGCTCCCCTGCATTAGGTGACTCACACATATGACGAGTTGGCTGCGGTACCAGGTACAGTATCGGGTGAGTATTGTATTATCTATTGAACCGGGGACCTACAAACGACGGAGAGGCTTCGCCCCGCCGTAGCCCTCGGTGATTCACAACCCCACAACAGGCCACAGCAGTCCAACCACCCCACCGCCGCCCCATACCGAACCCAGAGTTACTGTACGGTTCGGCCCCAAGTGGACCACTCCGGGAACGTCTCATACCAGACGAGTGTAACTCCAAATGTTTGCATGGTAGAATAATTAAGATGTACGTGTAGCTGGAGACAGTGTTTGCACAGCAATCGCTGACATACTGTAAGTGAGGCGGAATAAGGGGAGACAGCCAGCATTCGCCGAGGCTGATGGAAAACCGCCTTAGAAACCATCCAGAGGCTGGCCGGCACACCGAATCTCGACACTAATTCCCCGGGAGGATTCGTGCCGGGGACCAGCACGCCTTCCCTCTCGGAAAACAGCGCGTTAGATCGCGCAGTTAGCCGGGCGGACAGGTACAGTATGGTACTTATACACGTCGAAAAAGTGTTCCAGAAGCCTTACAGCTATAATAATCGCACTTTCTCGGAATTTTACTGTAATTGATAAGATGATGTACTACGTCTGTCTTGTAGTATATGTCACCGGACTTGGATGATGATCTCCACGACGCTGTAGCGCCTACTAGAACATTCTGTGACGAAATGTACTGGTCTTCTTTGAACCTTCTCTATTTTCTCCATCACTACCAGCTGACGAGCAGTACTCAAGCACCGGTCAGACGACGGTTTTATAACTTACCAACATCGCAGATGGACTGCACTTCCTGAGAATACTTTCACTGAACCTCAGTGTGGTATCTGTCGTTTCCGCGATGAGGTTTGTGCGTGCATTCCACTGATTGCCACGCTGTAAGCACACACCTGCGTATCTTATGTAAGTTCCTGCTTCCAGCGACTGTTCTGCAGTCGGTTGGTGATAGAATAATGGCTCGTTTCTCATTGTTCACAGTGCTATCTCTCCCACATATTTCAATACAGATAGTACTTTTCTACATAGCATAAGTAATCATTCAGCAACATTTCGAACACTTACACTGGCGAGGCAAAACATTACTAGCACCAGTTTAACAGCTTGTTGGTCCATCTTTAGAATGCAAAAAATGCTTCAAATGGCTCTGACCACTATGGGACTTAACATCTGAGGCCATCAGCCCCCTAGAACTTAGAACTACTTAAACCTAACTAACCTAAGAACATCACACAAATCCATGTCCGAGGCAGGATTCGACCCTGCGACCGTAGCGGTCGCGCGGTTCCAGAATGAAGCGCCTAGAACCGCTCGGCCACAACGGCCGGCTTCAGAATGCAATACTGCAGTGAATGGTAAAGAGTCACAATACGTACTTTAGTAAACGGGGAATCGACATCAGAAATTCAACGCTTGTGGTACAGTGGTTGGAGAAAAATCTGGAAAAACCGCCAGAAATGCATACTTAAACATAAATGCAGGTGCTAACAAGCCTGGAGGTGGCGCTATTGTATTTGACCACAAACGGCACCTGTGTAATGTGCTCAGTACGTTGCAGTGTTAGTCGGGGTCAGAACAGTGTTCTGTGTAGTAAATGGAAATGCCATGTGGCTAGAGCCTCCCGTCGGATTGATCGTTCGTCTGGTGCGTGTCTTTCCGAGTTGATGCCACTTCGGCGACTTGCGTGTCGATGGGATGAAATGATGATCCTAAGGACAACACCCATTCCCTGAGCGGAGAAAATCTCCGACCCAGCAGGGAATAGAACCCTGGCTGTTAGGCATGACATTCCATCGCTCTGACCACTCAGCTACCAGGGGCGGACATCTGTATAGTGGTCAGTGCTCTGTGTCAGATTTAAGTGAGTTCGCACGTGAGAAAATTGTTGTTGATCGAGCAGTTTGTGCTTCCGCAACCAAGGAAGCCAAAGTGATTGGTGTTTAATGAGGCGCCGCATCGAAGATTTATACCGCATACAGGCGAAACGGAATAACATTATCCAGTAAGTCACGACGCGGAGGAATGTGTGTATTTTGAGTGGACGCGATGGACGGTCATTGAAGAAAACTGTGACGTAATATCAGAGGACGACAGCTGCTAGAGTCACTGCAGAACTGAACGTCGCACTCGCGGACCCCGGCAACACAAAGACAACATGAAGAGAGCTCTATGGACTGGAAATTTCAGTGCGAGTTGAAATTCCATGAACACTCGTGATTGACGTACGCGCCCGCGACAGGAGAATCTGGTGCCGAAGGCATAAAATGCGGTCTACGAAGCAATGGAAGAAATTCATTTACTCGGGTATTTGTTCCACAGTGTTGCCAACATCTGGCCGAGCTTACGTCCCACGAAAGAAACATGGCGGTGATGATTTGGGCACCCATATCGTGGTATTCCATGAGCCGCATGAGTACTCCGCAAAGTCGCATTGCTGCCACGAAAAAAAAGTAAAACTCTACCCGGAGAGGCCATAAAGGCTAAACGGTACCGACCGACCGCCGTGTCATCCACAGACCGCTGGTTCTAGGCGCTACAGTCTGGAACTGCGCGACCGCTACGGTCGCAGGTTCGAATCCTGCCTTGGCCATGGATGTATGTGATGTCCTTAGGTTAGTTAGGTTTAAGTAGTTCTAAGTTCTAGGGGACTGATGACCTCAGAAGTTAAGTTCCATAGTGCTCAGAGCCATTTGAACCATTTTTTCACCAAAATACTTATAATTAGTTCTAGTGGTTAACAATAGGAATGAAAAATTTTTCTCTACTACTGTTATCAATGTAAAAACCAATTTGTGCTCACTACAGGGGTCTAGAGTAAAACGTTTATAAAGTTGTTCAGACTCTTGCCAATGAGTCATGAGTACTGTCAAGTAATGGAAACAGAATTGAGTTTAGAGAGTTTCTTTGATGTGATAATACTGACACAAAAAGTGTGTCTCCACAGTCCGGTGAACAGTATCACAGAACAAAGAACACATAACAAAATAAGAAAGGAAAATCTGCATTTCAATCTCGATAACCAGATATTCGGTGATCTGAAACTCTTAATAATTTGAAATTTTTTCCAGATCCCTGAAATATTCGACACACTGAAAAACAATTACATGTATTTTGGTCTCCTCGATAATTTGAAGTTGTAGTGATCAGCACATCACGCCAAAACTTTATAATTTGAACTTCGGGCTCCCTGATTCTTTATAATTAGATGTCCCCTACTTCTGTAATTCCCAGAATAGACTCAGACGATGTGTCATTTGTTTCTCCGATACATACCGCATTTACTTTGCAGTCTGCTTTCATACTGTGTTGTATTCAATTTGTGTTTCTTGAAATTGTACAGCGTCGTAAGTGCAAGAAGAGACAGGTGTTCTCCAGTTACTGAAAAAAAGCTTTTATTGAATCTGAGGAGAGTGGTATTTCGAAAAAAGATTTTACAAATAGTTCGCTATTTTACCATCTAAACAGTTGCGATAATTTTAAACAATAAATATCGAGTCACCGAAAGTGCCTCAGCCACAGGAAGAAGAAGGTGACGTGAGGGCGTATTTGTGAAGTGTTTGTCGGCAGCTCGTTGTCGTGCGGTAGCGTTCTCGCTACCGACGCCCGGGTTCCCGGTTCGATCCCGGCGGGGTCAGGGATTTTCTCTGCCTCGTAATGACTGGGTGTTGTGTGTTGTCCTTAGGTTAGTTAGGTTTAAGTCGTTCTAAGTTCTAGGGGACTGATGACCATAGATGTTAAGTCCCATAGTGCTCAGAGCCATTTGAACCATTTTTTTGTGAAGTGTTTACTGAAGTGGGTAAATCAGTGTAAAAAATAAAACGTTCCCATGTTTGGTTTCACGGGTACATGTTGCAGGAAAAATCCAAGTCTTTTGCCCAGTCACTAGGTATTGAAGGATTTGTGGCAAGTGAGAGGTGGCTCTCAAATTCTAAAGAAACGTCAAGCCATCACGTTAAAAATTAGTCTGCGGAGAGATTTCCAGCATTGACAGTTTCCGTTGTCTTGAATAGATTAATGAACTAAAACACCCCTTTTGAATAGCTGCGTCGGACGGAACATATTCAACACAGTCAAAACCGGGGCTTTTTTTATAAATGTCTTCCTGATCTCACTGTAGCATTCAGGAGGAAAACTGAGCAATGACAGAATAACTGCCCTTCAACACAGTCAAAACCGGGGCTTTTTTTATAAATGTCTTCCTGATCTCACTGTAGCATTCAGGAGGAAAACTGAGCAATGACAGAATAACTGCCCTTCTAGCTTTTAACATGGACGGATTTTAGAAG
The DNA here is from genome assembly GCF_023864345.2 of Schistocerca serialis cubense. Taxonomy (NCBI): domain Eukaryota; kingdom Metazoa; phylum Arthropoda; class Insecta; order Orthoptera; family Acrididae; genus Schistocerca; species Schistocerca serialis. The sequence goes on from NC_064644.1 coordinate 547,807,410, forward strand.
CTGAAACTATTCACATTAGTGAAATCTGCGAAACCAGCCTGTTTCCGGGAAGTAATATTGCTTCCTATTACTTATCACTTAAGCAAAATGTCTTGGAGAACGACATAATCGTTTACTGACTGGCTGTCCTCGGCAAACAGCGATATGAAAAAGGAGAAACGCAAAATTCTACTGTTTTTGGACAACGAAAATCCCCACAATTAGGTGCGGGAACTCATTTTTTCCCACCAAACACGACATCAAGATTGCAAGCATTGGGCCACAGCATTATACAAAATTTTACAAATCTCTACCGCAAATAAATTGTTTCACTTGTGCTGGACAGCACTGGAAACCGTAAGAAGGCGAACCACAGTCGAACCCAGGTTCTTAGTCGAAGGACGCTGGGGCGAGGGGGGACAAGGGCTAAGCCACAGAAATGTTATATCGCCAAATTATAAACAGTAAAAGAAGGTGTTTTCTTAATCTATTGTAATACCAACTACAATAGCGGGAGTGTTAAGCCTGAAAGGTATGGTGCACAGAATTTGTTTGTTTCTTTTTTTAATATTTGAGAAGAATTCTCTGTAGTTCTGGGAGAGGGTGGGGAGGGGGAAATTTGGAAGGGAGCGCTGAAGCACCATAATTTTATCGATGGCAATCTAAATGGTGCAATGTATGCTGATTTCCTACGTAATATTCTACCGATGTTACTACAAGATGTTTCACCATATGACAGAATGGCGAAGTACTTCCAACATGATGGATGTCCAGCACATAGCTCGCGTGAGTTTGAAGCAGTATTGAATAGCATATTTCGTGACAGGTGGATTGATCGTCGAAGCATCATACCATGGCCCTCACGTTCATCAGATCTGACGTGCCCGGATTTCTTTCTGTGGGGAAAGTTGAAGGATATTTGGCATCGTGATCCACCGACAACGCCTGACCACATGCGTCAGCGCATTGTCAATGCATGTGCGAACATTACGGAAGGCGAGCTAGTCGCAGTGGAAAGGAATGTCGTTACACGTATTGCCAAATGCATTGAGATTGACGGACATCATTTTGAGCATTTATTGCATTAATGTACCGTTTACAGGTACTCACACTGTAACAGCATGCGTCCTCAGAAACTACAAGTTCACAAAGGTACATATATCACATTGGAACAACCGAAATAAAATGTTCAAACGTAGCTACGTTCTGTATTTTAATTTAAAAAACCTACCTGTTACCAACTGTTGGTCTAAAATTGTGACCCATATGTTTGTGACTATTACAGCGCCATCTATCACGAAGCGAAAAAAGTGGTCCAACTAAAACATCCATATTTCTTTACGCACTACACGAATAGGTAATAAAAAATGGGGGTTCCTAATTAAAAAAAACAGTTGATATCGGTTTGCCCTGTGGCAGCGCCATCTAGTGGACCAACCATAGCGCCATCTGGTTTCCCCCTTCAAGCTAGACAAGTTTCGTTCTTTGTAGTTTTTTAGTTTGACGCTTATTTCGTAAGATATTTGGCCCGGTCACGATCAGTGGGTTACCCTGTATACTACAAAGTACCTCAGTCAGACTTCCGCTTTTTGGAATTTTTTCTTCCGTCTCTCTCGACAACTTGAACTACTATTGTTTTTAACTCCGGAAATTTCAGCCTTTTTCTTGTTTCAAATTATCGAGAGTCGGCTCTACATTCTAATCACTTTTCATTTACATGTGTCAAACATGGTAGATGTGTCAAAAACTGCTGCAAACTGTCAGCTAACGAGACTTATTTCGCAATCTAGATTGAAGCGTTGATGTCGAATGTCTATGGATGTATATAGAAATACCGTTCAGGTTAGTGTACCTCGGTGCTGTAACGCTGGCTCACCCTATTCAAAGTCGAACAGGTAGCACCAGCGCAAAAAGAGATGTACTAAAATAGCCTGCACGCGATTGGAATTTCTTATAGCTTCTTCATTACCCCGCCGTGAAAGCATTTTAATTGAACGAAGAGGTTACGCTGACGGTGAATGCTTTGAAGTCTAGCTTCTGTCGTAACAAAGGACGCAGAGCCTTCTAGTGGAGAACTAGGGCGCATGCGCAAACAGCCGCCTCCCCTAGACTACAGCTACGAAATTTATCGTTCATTAATATGGACGGAACTGGATCACAACGAAACCCGAATTCTCATGAATACGTTATTTCATAATAAAAGGCTTACCACATATCCGTAGACATGAGAATTTTAACGAGTTCATTAATATACAGCGTGTAGACCTTAAAATAACAGAACATTGCTTAGGGGTACGAGCTATCTCACATGAAGTTGGAGTACGTTCCGTAATTTGGCGTTTATATTCATCTCGTTCTGCAGATCTCTGCTCGTTTTCCTGCTTAATGAGGAAGCATCGTACTTTTCTTTTTTTTGTTCCGAATGGACTCATACCTTTTAATCAAAAATTATTGCAGCGCTAAGAAACGCTAATGCACCTCGCGCTGTTAAGCACTCTGCAAGAAGCCGTCTGTTTGGTGCAAATTTTGATCGCTTTTACGGGAGGCCTTATCGCTTCGCCTCCATTTCCTCTGCCCAGGCAGAGGTTTGTAACTATTACCCGGTCCGCAGTTCTCGACTAATACATAAACGTCTCTTATTAAGTCGACTTTGTTGAGTTACTTTTTGTGACAGTGCATCCGATTGATGAAGACGGTTGGACGAATGGTCGATTTCCTTACGACGTTACTTCTTTACTCACGTTTGCAGTGAAGTGTCAGTTTCTTTATCATCAACGACCTGGCGTGTGCAGTATATTTCGAACGGTTAATTATACTACTCTCTGCAGAGTATTTGGTGCTTTGGTTACATGTGGTGAGTCAAAACAGTGTCTGCCGAAACGGGAGACAAAGGGGATGAGTCCATACTACGTTGAGGCATAATGGGCGTGTTGGAAGTACAGACTGGTAGACAATATTCACTTCTCGCATACGACATGTCTACAAAAGATAACTGGGATTTTTGAGGCGTGAAAGAATTTTAACCTACGGGAACGCGCGACCTCTGAGGTCTCCTTTGTTTTCATTTTCGGTTGCTGTCCGTTCTCGCGCTGGCAGCGAGAGGGAAAGAAGTCTGCCGACGCCCTCTGCCGGTTGTCTAATGACTTTCCTTTCTGCGTCCAGCGTTTAATCGACGTGCGTGTGTGTGTTTGTTATTGCCACAAAGACTTGTCTGAACTGATGGCCGTTCCCAGGTAATCCCGTTACTATCTCTTCCCTCCATAGCCATTTCTTGTCAGAGCTGATGCGATATATCTGTGAGGTAATATGTGACATTTATCAAATAGTGTTCAATAGTTGTACTGAAACTTATAATCATGTAAGAAATTTCGAATTCTGTATGGTCACTGCGAGTTCCATAGTCATGTTATTTTTTATAGGTGAAAATGACACAGTGTAACCTGTACAATTTGATTAATTCCAATCATCTCGAAGAAGTTCATCGTTTTCTGCTATAGGAAAAAGAAGATGGTCCTGATCTGGCTCTGAGTGTCGAAGACGAAGATGGAGAAGAACATGTTGAGGAACGAGAAAGAGATTCAGAAACAGACCAGACAGAGGATTCGTATGGTCAAGAGGATTCCATGCGGAATCATCCACATGATGGAGACAGCAATTATTTTGCCGCATTCAAGAAAAATAGTGATAAAATTACTACGGCTGGAAAAGGCAGGAAACCCTGTTGCGACGGAAAAGAGGAAAACAAAATACTTTTAGTGGTACAATTGGTGCTGTCATAGATTCTGCTCGTGAAGCAAGAACTTTTCTACAAGCGTGAGAGCCATTTTTTGATGTTTCAGTCATACATGTTATTGTGAAATACACAAATCATTTCATTGAACAATATCAGCACGCGAAATACCAGAAAGAAAGAGACGCTCATTTTATAGGTGTGGCTGATCAAGGCTCTAATCGGGTTGTTACAACGGGGCAGACGACTTCGAGCACACCATCCCAACACGCTAGATTTACGGGATACCAAAAGCCATGGTGTTGAAATTTTCGGGATGGTGATAAGCAGGAAGCGTTTCCCGTATCCACTGATATGTTAACGGTTTGATGACAGATTGGCAAGAAGAACTACGGTAATGCACATGTGCAATAGTATAATGTCAATCAACAGCTCCGCCATTACACCAATGATGCAAGTGAAGCAGAAAAAAGATGAAATTGTAAGTGATCAACTGTCATATAAAAGCCTGTCACACTATTTTCGTAAAACATTACTGATGCAAATCTATCTGCGTCCTATATAGGCTGTGATATACATAGCCAACCACAAAGAAGAAAACCAGCAGAAGACATCACTAACTTCGATTGCTAGCCACACATTGCCCCCCTCCTTCCCCCAAAATGTCACACCAGCAGCTACAGTAAAAAACAATGGACAAAGAGTTCTAAATTAATCTAGTTTAAGACTGTTTACTTTTAAGTAACATTTTTCTATATATATGTATGTATAAACGCCTGAAGATGAACAGAACACATTCGAAACGCGTTGCAGTACGTTAGATAAAGCATAAAGTAAAAAGTGACTGGTAGCAGAAACTTGAAATAAATAATAGTTCTGCATAGTTTTTAACTTCATCTAGCGACTCCTGAGTTACACGCATTCGCTGCTGTTATAGTTCTCAAGTCCCCTATTGGAACTATTTTTGCTTTCACAAGTTTCATGGTCAAAGCAACCGAAAAAATTACACGGCATGAGCCAAATGATAGATCAACATCATCATCGACTTCTCTGATTGAGATTCAGCGGTTCACTTTTGGTATTATTTCATCGGTTTCCGATGTGCTGGTGCCCGCCCGCCTTCATCAACGGCTTCTCAGCTTTCTTCGAAACGCACCGAGCGATCTGGTGCAGCGGTCGCCACACTCGCGTTCAGGAGGGCGGTGGTTCAAATCATTGTCCGACTATATATACATTTAACTTTTCCGTGATTGCCGTAAATCGGTCCAGGCGAACGCCAGAAAGGTTCCTTTGAAAAGGACTCTACCGATTTCCTTTCCCATCTTTTCGTAATCCGTGCTTATGCTGCGTCTCTAACGAACGCGCTTTAGATGGGACGTTAAACTTTAATCTCGCTCCTTCCTTATTTCTTTTATACCACTCGTAGACACTTGTTCTACTCACATCAGACTCACCAAAAGCAATATTTAGAATCCCTGGAACTTTGATGCCCTTCATTCCGTTCCAATGGCATTTTATACAAACCAAACCTCTGATGCAACCAAAACACATGTAACCGCTTTGACGGCTGACAACAGACGAAATATCCGATGTGGCTATCTTATGCAGATACTTACTTTCACATACGTTTACCAACATAATAACGAAAAAAATCATGCGGATTAATTTAATATAATATGCGAAATTACTAACATCCCATTAGTTTATTAACATGCCTTACACAACAAATGGTAAAGATATTTCTAGGTAACTCGACTAAATCAAAACATTTTTCGTCACATTTGGTGAATGCTCTGCATCGGCGCAGTGCGGGAGATTTGATTTACCCAGAATGATTTTGTATGCGTGTCTTGTGGGGTACTTAGTGTAACAATAAGTCTACCTACACCCACTCCAGTAGCTAGCGACGTGCTAGTAAGGTCAGTCAGTCAGTCGTGGTCTTCAGTCCTGAGATTGGTTTGATGCAGCTCTCCATGCTAATCTATCCTGTGCAAGCTCCTTCATCTCCCAGTACCTACTGCAACCTACATCCTTCTGAATCTGCTTAGTGTATTCATCTCTTGGTCTCCCTCTACGATTTTTACCCTCCACGCTGCCCTCCAATACTAAGTTGGTGATCCCTTGATGCCTCAGGACACGTACTACCAACCGATCCCTTCTTCTAGTCAAGTTGTGCAACAAACTTCTCTTCTCCCCAATCCTATTCAATACCTCCTCATTAGTTACGTGATCTACCCACCTAATCTTCAACATTCTTCTGTAGCACCACATTTCGAAAGCTTCTATGCTCTTCTTGCCCAAACTATTTATTGTCCATGTTTCACTTCCATACATGGCTACTCTCCATACAAATACTTTCAGAAACGACTTCCTGAAACTCGATGTTAACAAATTTCTCTTCTTCAGAAACGCTTTCCTTGCCATTTTATATCCTCTCTACTTCGACCATCATCAGTTATTTTGTTCCCCAAATAGCAAAACTCTTTTACTACTTTGTGTCATTTCCTAATCTAATTCCCTGAGCATCACCCGACTTCACTCCATTACATTCCATTATCCTCGTTTTACTTTTGTTGATGTTCATCTTATATCCTCCTTTCAAGACACTGTCCATTCCGTTCAACTGCTCTTCCAAGTCCTTTGCTGTCTCCGACAGAATTACAATGTCATCGGCGAACCTCAATGTTTTTATTTCTTCTCCATGGATTTTAATACCTACTGCGAACTTTTCTTTTGTTTCCTAGTAAGGTACGTGTACCAAATGAGGCCCATCTAACGTTCAGGAATTTCGTATTCAGTCTGTGTAAGTGGTAAGATTCCGAGATCGTACGTGCAACATCCTACAACTGTATTCAGTTCAAAAATAAATGAACACTGAAAGTTTATTTATTTAATATCATCACTTTAAAGAAAATGTTTAACTGTTGCTAGTGGGCCTTGTTAAGAGACCTTGTTCCTAATATGGCTTGTATCCACATCTTGTTCATATTAACGTTCTGGGGCATGTAAATGGCGGAAAACTGTTTGAATACACTGCAAGAGTTGTAATGAAATTTTATTTTGGAAATAAGTGGAATGAGATGATACATAGACTTCCATAATTACTTGTTTTTACAAAACGCTTCACACAGAGCTGTTGGTACTTGCTGCTTATTAACTCTTCAATTATTGAATTTAATCAGCAATCAAAATTGTTTCCTTATCGTAATAGGGACAATAATACTAATCATTACATTTTCAATGAACACATGAATAATGATTCGTAAAACTAGTTTGGCTCATTTAAATCATTTTTTACAGGTGGGGCACAGGAAACTTCGCACTTTGTCTTTGGGTGTCAACCCTACACAATCTTAATGCACACATTTCATACTTTTAACCTCTTATAACACTTTCTTAGAGGCAGAGCTGCTGCTTGCTTAGCGAGGCCCGTATTTTGCATTTTCTCTTCTGATTATTCTTTACTGACAGTGAAATTATTTTGTGACGTGTCTCTTCTTCAGATCGAGTGCTTTGGTTGGTACCATCTTTCTTTTGATTCTGCGTGAACAGTGCCTTACGTAAGACTTGCGCCCTGTAATTTAATTCCTTCTTCCGTGGTGTTTGGATTTCTTTCTTCAGCTTTGGGATTTGCAAAATTCCCTTGAAAGAACAATCGAGATCTTCAGCTGCATCACTATCTTCAAGACTGAAGTCACTTGAAAAATCCTTTACTGAATATACCTCGTTTTCTGATGAAGTGTAATCAATAGCCTGGTGTCTGTTTTTTCGGCAAGCCTTTGGGACTGATTGAGTCTCTGGCAGTTTCCCTGTTTAAGGAGCGATTGTCATTTCCTCTTCTAGGTCAGAACGCTCTGATAGACGAGAGGGAGCCAATGCAGTGTCTGGAATAGCTTCTAGGTCAAAAGGATAAATCCCTGTTGCAGACTAGTCATTTACTGGGAATGCTGTTTTTGGCTACACCTTGCTGAAGATTTTTCCAAACACATGTCTATTAATTGTTCTGTTTTCTTCCCTTTCATGTGCAGACCACTACAGCTAAACTTCGTCATCTCAGTAAGACTCAAACGGCTTGAATACCGATTTATTCATATGTTGCATCCCATGTGTTGTGTTGCTGGGCACGCAGTAAAGTATGATATTGTGCTATTCAGCAACGTAGCAAATTTCAGGTTCTAAATGTGACGATGCTCCATCAAATATCGAAATAACATCCTTTGCAGGCTTGTATTTGGCAAGTTGATGTATCCTTTTGATGAATGTCGCAGCATTCACTGAGCCCTTATCTAGCATTTCTACTGTTGTCCCAGGTGGAAAATACTCTTCCCATTCTGGCTTGCTTCGCTTTCCTTTGAAAAGTGTCATAGGAGGAATAATCTGTCCAATTGCATTCCCACATGAGACAATGGTAAGATATTCCCCATGGTTCAAATGGATCTGAGCACTATGGGACTTAACATCTATGGTGATCAGTCCCCTAGAACTTAGAACTACTTAAACCTAACTAACCTAAGGACATCACACAACACCCAGTCATCACGAAGCAGAGAAAATCCCGGACCCCGCCGGGAATCGAACCCGGGAACCCGGGTGCGGGAAGAGAGAATGCTACCTCACGACCACGAGCTGCGGACATTTTCCCCATGTTATGGGGCAACAAAGTGCAAGCGTTTCTCACCTTTCTCCGTTAAAAGTTCAGGAGACTTGTGAATTGCGACACGACATCCCTTTTCGTACATATTGTAGATAGGACGGGGTTTGTCAAATAACTCCAATGCGGACAAGACCGTTTTGGCTCTGAGTGCTATGGGACGAAACATATGGGGTCATCAGTCCCCTAGACTTAGAAATTCTTAAAGCTAACTAACCTAAGGACATCACACGCATCCATGCCCGAGGCAGGATTCGAACCTGCCACCGTAGCAGCAGCGCGGTTCCGGACTGAAGCGCCCACAACCACTTAGTCACAACGGCCGGCTCAAGACCGTTCTCAGTTTCTGAAAATGATCATTTACAGAAATCATGTTTAGCTTTGCAGCTGCTCCTGGATTCAAGTGCTGTGCCTTCCTTCTTGCAGTATATGGGTGTCTTTGTAGGAGGAGCTAGAGCCAGTTGCGTCCAGCCAACGTCTTCGTATCATTATAAGGATTCTACACACTATTCTTCTAGCAATATACATACACACATTTTCTGAGCACTTTTGCAGTAATTGGGTACCCAACTTCGGCAAGTCGAAAAATTCTTTGGCAATGTTCTCTTTCCTGAGCTTCGTCCAAACACGTTTTTCGTCCCCAAATTTTGGTTGTTATACCAGAACTTATATGGTTGTATAATGTACATCGAGGAATCCTGTATAGTTTCCAAGCGGCTCTAAGAGGCATCCCTTTAGCAACAGCTTTAGCATCGCTAATTCACACGCAATATTGAAGTGACCTCATTTTAGGGGTATTGTGATATGGTCATGTTCTAGTTCTAATCGTTCTAAGAATATTGTTGATTAATCAACTAAGTAAATTTGAAGATTGGTTTGGTCAAAATTAGAGCATCCCCTTAATTAAAAAAAAAACATTCAAATGGCTTCAAGCACTATGGGACTAAACATCTGATGTCATCAGTCCCCTAGAACTTTGAACTACTTAAACCTAACTAACCTAAGGACATCACACACATCCATGCCCGAGACAGGATTCGAACCTGCCACCGTAGCGGTCGCGCGGTTCCAGACTGAAGCGCCTAGAACCGCTCGGCCACACCGGCCGGCCCCTCCTTCATTGTTTTAGTCATTTATATATAGTTTTGTTTAGGAAAGTTTTCTAGCCCAACCTTAAAAGATCTGTGTTCTTACCCTTAATCAGTTCCTCAGCTGCTTGGAAGTAATGAGAGTTCTGATGGGAATTGTATGGACATTTTTACTATTTAAGCAAAGCTTTACCTGAGTATATTTACCTACTCATATTCAAATTTCAAGTTTTATGGGTCTTGTTCCGATTAAAGAAATTTATTTGTTATTTGTCCAAGTTACCTGGCCTTGTAAGGCAGTCTCCTGTATTATTATGATTGTGATTTTGTAATGCTTTTGATTGTAACAAAATATGTAGCAACTACAACGGATTACTATTGTGATTTTGGTGTGTCACTACCATCACACATTTCAACTGTGTTCCTTTAAAAAAATCCCTACGCACAATATTTGTGCCAATTGGTAGCACTTTAGAATCCGCAACTGATTCCTTCCGCTGATTTCATGCGTGTTTTTTAGAAACACCCACTGCAATGTTCGGCCGCTCCTGCCGTCAGAACATAAGATCTGCCAGATATTGGTTTAACCTTCGCTGTTCGTTCACGTTTGCATTTCAGAGTGACATCGATAACAATAGAATTAGACAGCTTTATAACAGAATGAGATTTTCACTCTGCAGCGGAGTGTGCGCTGATATGAAACTTCCTGGCAGATTAAAATTGTGTGCCCGACCGAGACTCGAACTCGGGACCTTTGCCTTTCGCGGGCAAGTGCTCTACCAACTGAGCTGCCGAAGCACGACCCACGACCGGTACTCACAGCTTTACTTCTGCCAGTACCTCGTCTCCTACCTTCCAAACTTTACAGAAGCTCTCCTGCGAACCATGCAGAACTGCAAAGTTTGGAAGGTAGGAGACGAGGTACTGGCAGAAGTAAAGCTGTGAGTACCGGTCGTGAGCCGTGCTTCTGTAGCTCAGTTGGTAGAGCACTTGCCCGCGAAAGGCAAAGGTCCCGAGTTCGAGTCTGGGTCGGGCACACAGTTTTAATCTTCCAGGAAGTTTCATATCAGCGCACACTCCGCTGCAGAGTGAAAATCTCATTCTGGAAACATCCCCCAGGCTGTGGCTAAGCCATGCCTCCGCAATATCCTTTCTTTCAGGAGTGCTAGTTCTGCATGGTTCGCAGGAGAGCTTCTGTAAAGTTTGGAAGGTAGGAGACGAGGTACTGGCAGAAGTAAAGCTGTGAGTACCGGTCGTGAGTCGTGCTTCGGTAGCTCAGTTGGTAGAGCACTTGCCCGCGAAAGGCAAAGGTCCCGAGTTCGAGTCTCGGTCGGGCACACAGTTTTAATCTGCCAGGAAGTTTCAGCTTTATAACAGTTGAAGCGCACCTGATGGCTTTGGTATTCGGGTGACATCCGGTAATTAGTCGACGTTCCAAGTCATTGAGCTCTCCTCACCAATCCATTCTTCTGCTACTGCTACCCTACCGACAACACAATACTTGAATTCGTATTCAAATGCAGAGATATGTAGACAGGCAGGATAAGGCGCTGCTGTTGGCAACGCCCATTTAAGACAACAAGCGTCTGGAGCAGTTGTTAGATCGGTTACTAATGCTACAATTGCACGTTATCGAGTTATAAGTAAGTTTGAACGAGGAGTTACAGTCGACGCACGAGCGATGGGTCACAGTGTCTCCAAGCTAGCGACGAAGTGGGGATTTTATCGTACGACCACTTCACGAGTGCACCGTGAATACCAGGAACCCGGTAAAACATCAAATCCCCGTGATCACTGCGACCTTTTTGATCCTGCAAGAACGAGATCAACGACGACTGAAGGGAATCGTTTACGATGACAGAAGTGTAGCCCTTCTGCAAATTGCTGCAGATTTCAGAGCTGGACCAACAGCAAGTTTCAGTGTGCGAACCACTCAACGAAACATCATCCATATGGGCTTTTGGAGACCATGGTCCACTCGTGTACCCTTGACGACTGTACGATACAAAGCTTTACGTCTCGCCTGGGCCCGTCAACACTGACATTGGACTGTTGATGACTAGCAACATGTCGCCTGGTCGGCCGAGTCTTGTTTCAAATTGTATCGAGCGGATGGACGTATAGGGGTACGGAGACAATCTCATGAATCCACAGACCTAGCAAGTCAGCATCCATTAAAGTCCACTGTGCTTTCCAACAGACTTGGGTAATTCCAGCAATACAATGCGACACCCTATGCGTCCAGAATTGCTATAGAGTGGCTCCAGAAACTTTCTTCTAAGTTTAAATACTTCCGCTGGCCACCAAACTCCCCACACATGAACATTACTGAGCATATCTGGGATACCTTGCAGCGTGCTATCCAAGAGAGATCTCCATCCCGTCGTATTCTTAAGGATTTATGGACAACCTTGCAGGATTCATGCGGTCAGTTCCCGCCAGCACTACTTCAGATATTGAGTCCATGCCACGTCGTTTTGCGGCATTTCTGCGAGCTCGCGGGGCCCTACACGATATTAGGCAGGTGTACCAGTTTCCTTGGCACTTCATGTAAATAACTACTTGTTAGCTCATTTGCCACAGAACGGAGCAAACATTTGCTGTGAACTACATGCACAAATTAAAGAAATTTTGCATCACCTCGGTTCTGAGACTTCCGGAACCTGTACAGAAAATTGGAATAGAGATAAACATAAACATCATTTATATACTTTTTATTGCTCGTGAAAGATTGCATTTTGCACCACCATAAAGCGAGATCTTCAGAAGTCGTGGTCCAAATTGCTCTACACACCAGTACCTCTAATACCCAGTAGCATGTCTTCTTGCATTGATGCAAGTCTGTATTCGTCGTGGCATACTATCCGCAAGTTAATCAAGGCACTGTCGGTCCAGATTGTCCCACTCCTCAACGACGATTCGGTGTAAATCCCTCAGTGTGGATGGTGGGTCACGTCGTCCATAAACAGCCCTTTTCAATCTGTTCCAGGTATGTTCGATGGGGTTCATGTCTGGAGAACATACTGGCCAGTCTAGTCGGGCGATGTGCACGATGGGGGCCTTCCATGAAGACGAATGTTTCGCCAACATGCTGCCCATATTTTTGCACTATTGGTCGGAGGATAGCATGCACGTATCGTACAGCTGTTACGGCGTCTTCCATGACCACCAGCGGCGTACGTCGGCCCCACATAATGCCACCCCAAAACAGCAGGGAACCTCCACCTTGCTGTTCTCGCTGGACAGTGTGTCTAAGGTGTTCAGCCTGACCGGGTTTCCTCCAAACACGTCTCTAACAATTGTCTGGTTGTGAGCATATGCGACACTCATCGGTGAAGAGAACTTGATGCCAACCCTGAGCGGTCGATTCGGCATGTTGTTGGGCCCATCTCTACCACGCTGCATGGTGTCGTGGTTGCAAAGATGGACCTCGCCATGGACGTTGGGAGTGAAGTTGCGCATCATGTAGCCTATTGCGCACAGTTTGAGTAGTAACACGACATCCTGCGGCTGCACGAAAAGCATTATTCACCATGGTGGCGCTGCTGTCAGCGTTCCTTCTCACCATAATCTGTAGGTTGCGGTGATCCACTGCAGTAGTAGCCCTTGGACGGACTGAGCGAGGCATGTCATCGACTGTTCGTGTCACTCTGTATCTTCTCCAAGTCCGAACAACATCGGTTTGGTTCAATCCGAGACGCCTGGACACTTCCCTTGTTGAGAGCCCATCCTGGGACAAAGTAACAATGCGGACACGATCCAGCCGCGGTACTGACCGTCTAGGTACCGTTGAACTACAGACAACACGAGCCGTGTACCTCATTCTTGGTGCAATGACTCGAACTGACCGGCTGTTGGACATCCACCGTCTAATAGGTGCTGCTCATGCATGGCTGTTTACATCTTTGGTCGGGTTTAGTGACACCTGTGAGCAGTCAAAGGGACTGTGTCTGTGATACAACATCCACAGCCAAGGTCTATCTTCAGGAGTTCTGGGAATCAGGGTGATTAAAAACTTATATACGCGTGTGTGTAATTTTTCTTGATTATAATATAATATGTGGAAAAAAAGGCATCTCTCGTTGTAGGATGGACCGTAAGGGAGAAGGGCATTAGCACGACTATAGCTTTTGTTTTTCTATTGGCTTCGTATGTAAGGCAGAGCGACCTCGGACGCTGCAGGAGGAAGATCGGTAACCGGCCTTTCCCGGGCAACGGGCTAGACTTTGGCGGGTAATGACCGATGTGGCCATAAATATGGCAGGCGAGTTAGGTCAGGCCTGAAACAGGCGCCGCGCCATCCGCTGCAAACGAATACGTATGTGGCCGGCAAGCGGAGCGAATGCTGCTGGCTTCCCCAGCCTAGCTTCGGCGCCGCGGAGAGCGCCTTTATGGCGCATTTTTACATAAAAGCTGTTTGTTTTGAGTCTTTTTACGAGCCTCGCAGGCGCATATATTATAGAACGTCTTTCCGTCACGCGCGGTGAAACTGAAAGTGCCCATTACGGTAAGAGCCGCCAGCGGTGAAAGCACCCTCCCCTCCCCCCCTCCCGCCGACTCCCACCATCTCTCCCCCCTCCCCCCCCCCCCCCCCTCCTTACCGACTATAAACCGTGGAGGCTGCCTGCACGCCCATGTGCTGTTTCACGCGCTCCGCCATATTCACATCTGACCCACTTTTTTTCCGTCGCGGGCAAAGACCTTTCTCTCATTCATCTCGTTCCCAGAATCTGCGTGTCAGCTGCGTACGCTGAGCAAAATGAAAACATGTTGTCCTCTGCAGGTTGGTGCAACAGGTTGATCACACTGCAGCATTAGTTTATATTAAGCACGTATGCTTCGCTCTGCCAAGAGATGCAATACCGGAAACTAGACATGTATTTACAGTGTCCCGATACCCTCCATCAGTACGTCCAAGTACCGGTAGAATCATCGACTGTACAAATCGCTGGCGTCCATTCGACGCGCGCAATGTAAGCATTTCTTACCCACAAGAGTTTCCGTATTTGCCAACTCGATCACGTAAGAATTTCAGTGCCTTTACTTCCCATGTTGTTTACTTTTCTTCCAGTGCCAATCCAGGTCTTCTACATACATATTTTAGTTTTCTGCTGAACATTTTTTTTTTCATCTTCGTGCTGACGAACGTTCCCAGTTCTTCTTCATCTTCTCACCAGGTAATCTTTTCTTCTATCGACCTTGTTCGTGATTTCTTATTTCTTCTGCCTTAAAAGCTAAACTTATTATTTTGTTCACGGCAATGTTTATATCTGTTGTTTCCGACTGTTTGATGTTGTTTCCTTTTAGTTTCTTTCTTGATTCTGTAATCAATTTTAATGATGGTTTCTTTTTCCAGAAAGCCACTGATATTTGTTTTGTTAGCCACTTCTCATACATTCGGCATAGGCGTCGACGTTGTGAATTGTAGAGCGCAACGAATTCAGAATCGTTCTCTTTTCATTTTCCTTTTTCTAGTCTTCCACACTTAGGCTGTCAGTTCGAAAACGAGTTTATACGACGAGTTCTCATAAAACTTTAACTATTTCCCGAAAAAGAATACAGTTAAATAATCACTTATTTATTTCTGTGTAGATAAATGCTTGCAGTCGTTGGACATACACTATGTGATCAAAAGTATCCGTACACCTGGCTGATAATGACTTACAATTTTGTGACGCTTTCCATCGGTAATGCTGAAATAAAATATGGTGTTGGCCCACCCATAACCTTTACGACAGCTTCCACTCTCGTAACCATACGTTCAGTCAGGTGCTGCAAGGCTTATTCGGGAACGGTAGCCCTTTCTCCACGGAGTGCTGCACTGAGGAGAGGTATCGATGTCGGTCGGTGAGGCTTGGCACGAAGCCGGGGTTCCAAAACATCGCAAAGGTGTCCTGTAGGATTCGGGTCAGGACACCGTGCAGGCCAGTGCATTACAGGGATGTTACTGCCGTGTAGCCACTACGCCACAGACCGTGCATTAGGAACTGGTGCTCGATAGTGTTTAAAGATGCAGTCGCCATTCCCCAATTGATTTTCAAACAATGGGAAGCACGAAGGTGCTTAAAACCGCAATGTAGGCCTATGCTGTGATGCTGCCACAGAAAACAACAAGGAATGCAAGCCCCTCCATGGAAAACACAACCACATTATAACACCACAGCCTCCGACTATTACTATTGGCACTACTCACGCTACCAGATGGCGTTCACCTGGCATTCACCATACCCACATCCTACCATCGGATCGTCACATTGTGTACCGTGATTCGTCACTCCACACAATAAACCATGAAACTGTCATAGTACTTGCAGTGCATCCTGATGCAGTTTGGAATTCCTGTGTGTGGTCTGGGTAGATGTCTGTCTATCACACATTACGACCCTCTTCAACTGTTGATGATCTCTGTCAGTCAGCAGGCGAAGTAGGCCTGTCGGCCGGAGTGGCGGTGCGGTTCTAGACGCTACAGTCTGGAGCCGAGCGACCGCTCCGGTCGCAGGTTCGAATCCTGCCTCGGGCATGGATGTGTGATGTCCTTAGGTTAGTTAGGTTTAAGTAGTTCTAAGTTGTAGGTGACTGATGACCTCAGAAGCTAAGTCGCATAGTGCTCAGAGCCATTTGAACCATTTTGAGGTAGGCCTGTACGCTTTTGTGCTGTAGGTGACCCTTCACGTTTCCACTTCACTATCACATCGGAAACAGTGTACCTAGGGATGTTTAGGAGTGTGGGAATCTCTCGTAAAAACGTATGACAAGTAACACCCAATCACTTGATCACGTTCTAAGTCCGTGATTTCCGCGGATCGCCCCATTCTGCTCTCTCACGATGTCTAATGGGTATTGACTACTGAGGTCGCTGATATGGAGTACCTGGCAGTAGGTGGCAGCACAATGCACCTAATTTGTAAGACGTATGTTTTTGGGGTGTCCGGATACTTTTGATTACATAGTGTACCTCCATGCTATCGATGTGTTGCACAACTGTTTTGACTTCCCTGGCGACTTGCTAAGTTGATGGTTCGCGGGAATGTCAGTGCGTACTAGTAACTTAGGCATGTACTTGCAAACTAACAGACAGCTAATCATGAAACTTCATTTGTTCTAGGTGATAATTGTTGTGGCGTAGCAAGACAGCCACGCCACGGAAGTAGCCGAAAGGCGCGCGTTTAGTTCACGCAGGCAAGAGATAGGTCTGTAACAGGATACGTAATGAATGCTATAAAGAAAAGTACGTAGCTTCTGGAATACTTAACTTTAATCCATCCTTGGTACATCGCTATTGACGATATAAGTGAGACTCCATAGATACATGCAATGTTACTAATGGCGCCTTGCTAGGTCGTAGCCATTGACTTAGCTGAAGGCTATTCTAACTATCTGCTCGGCAAAGGAGCGAGGCTTCGTCAGTATAGTCGCTAGCAAAGTCGTCCGTACAACTGGTGCGAGTGCTAGTCAGTCTCTCGAGACCTGCCTTGTGGTGGCGCTCGGTCTGCGATCCCTGACAGTGGCGACACGCGGGTCCGACATGTACTAATGGACCGTGGCCGATTTAAAGCTACCACCTAGCAAGTGTGGTGTCTGGCGGTGACACCACAATAATCAAGACTTTATGACTGCCTCTCGTGTCTGTTAACCGTAGCTTCATTAATGTTCTGCATTCCTGTTACGATCTTATGTCTGTGACTCAAACTAAAGTTTATGTCAGTTTCCAGGAATACAATGTTATTTTATTTATTGTGCTTTCCCGTTGCGCTCATTACAAATGTCGAAAATGAGTAATCTTCTCTTTGGATTGCTAATATATTCTTTACACAAACGATGGCTGGGTGGGGAAGGGAGGGGGGCAGGAGGAGGAGACAAACAATTCCGACCAATGTAAAGGCTCTGTAGAGGACGTCTAGAGAAACAGTTTCAGGACAGACACAGAATAATGGAAAACAAAATTGAAGATTTGATATTTTGGCTTTACCAAAGCTAATGGCGTCAGAGAACCTTCGCTTGATAGCGGAAATGCTGGAAAATGCACGAAATTCTAAGGAAAATTGGTGTAAACTACATAAGAAGACAGAAAATATGTAATATGTTGTGGACTGGCAAGACAGCCAATTCACTATGACAAGAAGCCAAAAGGCACGCGTTTAAACTCACGCAGGCTGACGTGAGGTCTGGAAAATGACAAGGAATTGAGACTAGCAAAAAACGTACGTAGCTTCTGGAATACTTAACTTCAATCCATAATTGGTGAACATCGGTCTGACGGTATATGCATCACAAGATAAATAGCAAATGATAATGGCGCCTTGCTAGGTCGTAGCAAATGACGTAGCTGAAGGCTACGCTAACTATCGTCTCGGCAAATGAGAGCGTATTTTGTCAGTGAACCATCGCTAGCAAAATCGGCTGTACAACTGGGGCGAGTGCTAGGAAGTCCCTCTAGACTTGCTGTGTGGCGGCGCTCGGTCTGCAATCACTGATAGTGGCGACACGCGGGTCCGACGTGTACTACCGGACCGCGGCCGATTTAAAGGCTACCACCTAGCAAGTGTGGTGTCTGGCGGTGACACCACATAATATACACAAAAATGAAAAATAAGAGAAATAGAACGCTAAGAACAAAATGTCTGATTGAAAAGTGTGTAATAAAGGTATACAGTCTCGTAAACTGACATACGGTTGGGAGAGCGACATGCTGACCAAATGCCCTTCCATATCCACATCCTGTGGACTCAGGATGACACGGCGGCCGATCGGTACTGTTGAGCCTTCATGGACTGCTCGCCGGAGTTTAGTTTTGTTTAGTTTTCTAGTGAGAACAGGATACAGCTATTCACCCTATTGTTCAAACGAAACACCTAAGAATCAATGACGGGTATAAAACACAAGTCCACGCCTTTCGCAACACCACCGTTCAAGACCACACGCCTGTCACGCCACCAGCGTTTGCGGTCAGTCTAGGTAGACACTCTAGCTTGGTGCCAAAGCTTTAGTTGGCAACAGCAGTTTGCGCCTAAACCTCCGATACTCCGTGTCGTGGATGGGTGGCGTTGCTAGACAAGCTTCTCTGCCTCGTGATCACTGAGTGTTGTGTGATGTCCTTAGGTTAGATAGGTTTAAGTAGTTCTAAGTTCTAGGGGACTGATGACCATAGATCTTAAGTCCCATAGTGCTCAGAGCCATTTGAACCATTTTTAGCTAGACAAGCACTGCTATCCTGAAATTCTTCTTCGACACAACATCTCCAAGTTTGTTGGTACTCCTATTTTACATTCTGTATATTGCGACACCTATCTTTATTGCTTCTCATATTACAACCATTTTGATCGTTGCATCTGTTCTCTCCCTAATTATCCATCTTACACGTACGACTAGTCTATTCAGTTTGCAATCCTGTTTTAAGCGCACGCTAGCGTAAAAACATTGCGACATTTCGTTTGGGGTATAGTTCTGCAATTTTCTGTTTCTAGAGATGCACGTTGCCCTCACAATTACGTTTAGTTAATCTCTTTTTTTGCTGCTAGTACAAAGCCCTCCGTTCTGCTAAAAGAAGTAAAGCTACAGGGCGGTGGACGTTTCGGGTTGTGACGAAACAAGCGCTGTATCAACCGAGAGATACAAAATGGCTCAAATGGCTCTGAGCACTATGGGACTTAACATATGAGGTCATCAGTCCCCTAGACTTAGAACTACTTAAACCTAACAAACCTAAGGACATCACACTCTTCCATGCCAGAGGCAGGATTCGAACCTGCGACCGTAGCAGCAGCGCGGTTCCGGGCTGAAGCGCCTAGAACCGCTCGGCCACAGTGGCCGGTAGCACACAAGTATTGTACCATAAATTAAGAATGGAATTAAATGTTAAAGTTGCTATTCCAAACTTGTCAGCATGTGCTTTAGCACATAAATATTTAAAATGTCAAATCTCAGATTGATGAGATGAAAATTTTACCCTAAACACATCGCTTTAAAAAAGGAAAAAAAATTGAGCTAAATAATAAAGCTAGGAACCGAAAATCGGACATAATGTGCAGATGTATGCTGAAGTTAACTGGTACAAGTCTCAATGTGATTAAACCAATATTTTGATCAGAATCCACGTTTTTAAGAAATATTGAAGGCGCTGATTATCAGACTTAGAAATATGGAAATTTGTATGAAGCTTCAGTTTGCTACAAAAATATTAATTATGTAACCCCATTGACCTACCTCTAATAGTTTGCGCGTAATTTGTGCAAAACTAAATTTGAATCAAAAACGTCCTTAATTGTAGTAGACTAAGTATCTGTTATATTAATGCTAAAAAGTTTTGGTTATAGCATGTGATAAAACCTATTAAATAATCTATACCAAGTTTCAAGCCGTGGATGTAAATAGTAACAAATACAAGGTCTCTTAAAGTTGCACTTCAGAGGTCATGTTCTTCTGTGAGTTTTGCTCTAAAAATTCTAGAAGGCAAAGTTTAAATGCTGGCGACCTGAAACTTTTTATGCGATTCTAAACAACTTAACTAAATTCATACAAAAATTACTAAAATTAAAAATCTAATACACAACCGTGCTATAAAATATTGTGTGTCCGAGAAAGCGTCCGTTTAGAGGCTGATACCGTGGGCAAGAGCGGATAAGAGCAGATGTTTCCTTGGCGGTCCGCTGCGCCAGTATGAAAACACATCCCGAGAGGCCAGACTGGTCTTCACTCAGCACCCAGCCGCCGTAAGAAGCACGTCAGTCACACGCCGGAGTGCGCAATGCCTCGGATGACGTCACAGTCAGACTGCAATTAAACTCATGTTTTCGGTACAAATAGGAAGTGAAATCGCGGGGACTCAACACCGTCCTGGATTGCTTAGATCTCGCGGCAGTAGCTGTTAGTGTGCCGCCCGTAATGTTAACGAATCCGCGTGGCAAGTGGTGACAGTTATTTTCCACTTTTGTGGCGATCCTTTATTTTGATTATCAGTACTTAGGGCGAAAAACCATTTAATGGAAACTTACCGTAGAGGTCGCCTCTGAACTGCTCATATGGCTCTGAGCACTATGGGACTCAACTGCTGTGGTCATAAGTCCCCTAGAACTTAGAACTACTTAAACCTAACTAACCTAAGGACAGCACACAACACCCAGCCATCAGAACTGCTCATAGTGCTGTTTAGGATACAGAAATTTACTGTCAGTATGAACATAATGAATATTACAATGTTGTGCCTGTGAAGCTCTACCAAATAAATCTATCAATTAGAAATCCAAATCTTCATTTATAATCATAGTACTCAAATGGTTCAAATGGCTCTGAGCGCTATGGGACTTAACATCTGTGGTCATCAGTCCCCTAGAACTTAGAACTACTTAACCCTAACTAACCTAAGGACATCACACACATCCATGCCCGAGGCAGGATTCGAACCTGCGACCGCAGCAGTCGCGCGGTTCCGGACTGAGCGCCTAGAACCGCTAGACCACCGCGACCGGCTAATCATAGTACTGTCCCGCTGAGCAAATAGAGAATAGAAACATTTCTTTGAGTGATCTGAACAAGAATGTGGACTTGCAGACTGGGAACTATGGTCAGTACGTTCTATCACAGTCTGACTGACGACGGAAATAGTTTCCGTGCTCTCGTAAAAGACGGGGAATAATATTTCAAATACTCTAATATTTCTATGACTGTTTATTATTGTATCATTATTATTAACCAGCCGAGCCACAAGGTGTAGGCTATATAGAGTTTCTGTAATGAAGATACATTCTGTTGGGGTTGATGTCGAAGGAGAAGTATAAGAAGTATATAAATTGGAATTTGAAGACCCAGATCCAGAATGTCCAATGTAAAGATGCCAACAATTTGTCATATCGGGCGGCATAAAGTCAAACTGGAGGCCAGTAGAAACAGGCGTCCTTCACCACCCCCCCCCCCCCCGCCCCCCCCCATCTTTTAGGTCCTGTACTATTTTCATTGGACGTAATAGATATTCCATCAGTTTTGACCTACTGGGAACACCACAAGTACACTGATGACCTCCGCTTGTATCTAAGTGCGAAATCAATAAACCTGAAGACAGCTACCGATAGTTTTAATACTCACTTGCGTGCATTATCAAACTAGTAGCTAGATATAGATCAACTAATGTAAAACACAAGCGGAACTGATTGTTCATTGTAGGTTCATTTGCCCGAAATATCGGGAATCCCTGCCATCTTTAACCCTAAATGGGACAGGTATCAACCTCATTCCTTCAATAAAGAGTCTAGGAGTAAAAATAGATGAAAATCGAAACTAGACCGAGCAGGTAACTTCAACATGCAAGACGGCAGCAGCATCGTCCCACGTCCTACAAAAATATAAAAATCTCTTCGCTCCTAACCTGAAAAAGAAACTCGTACAAACACTTATACTTTCAATATTAATTACAGCGATGTTATCCTTCAAGGTCTATGTCAAAAAAAGCTCACGGTGCCTGGAACTGATCATGACTGCCGATATTCGTCATAGCTCTGATAGTAGACTCTTTCATAAAATTTCACCATCGTACGAACAGCTACCCTGGCTGAAGATGAGAGATTTCCATCCCTGTCTTTTCTGCTGTATTTTCAACGAACACTGTCCCTCAGTTCTCTCCTCGACGTTAACGCATTTGTCTGAACATCAGGAGAGAAACACCCATTCCTGTCAGAGCAAAATCCTTTGTGTCCTATTCTATCGTTCAGCTGCTTCCTCAAAGTTCCTATCAGCAGCAAGATCCCGACTCTGTAATAATCTCCTGACTTATATTAGATAACTGAACAACACCTCTCCCTTCAGCAAACAGTTAATGGCATATCTATTAACGTAACAATAAAGATTACTATTCTCCCTTACCGTTACACATGCTTCTTTCCAGTTCGATCTTGCTCATGTATTACCTGATGCAGTCTCCTGAACCATAATCCAGCTTCACCATCAGGCGAGACGTATTAATTTATTACTTTTTTACTACAGACTTCATTTGTAACACTTTTGGCAGGCTGTATTCATATGTATCACTTAATCCACTTGCAAAATTATATCACTGTAGTTCTGAAGATATGATATCATAAACATTGAGAAGTCTGGAAAACTAGCTACTGCTTAAAAGGGAGGGCAAGTAAACCGGACTATATTTATCCAGCGTTCCATAATGGGAGCACTTAACGAGTTCCTATAAACTTTAAGCATTGTATCAATCCGTCCCTAAACTTTATCTCGTTTACGTGCTGAAAGTCAATCATTTGTAGTCAGATCTCTGAGGCAGATTTTTTTTAAAGAGTCAGGGGTTTATTGGTGTTCCCCTGCCGTTGCAAGCAGTGACTTCTTGCTCTTTGCTCGAATGAAGAAAGCATCGAGTGTCAGGCATTTCCAAAATAATGGTGACCTGATTTGTGAGACGAACGTACAGTATTGTATAAGTTACTTGGAACCAGACGATTGAACTTTAACTGTGCACACTTATTTGTGTAATACAGTTAGTACCTTACCGAATATTAATAACTAATGTGTGCTCCTGTTGCTTTAACGAGCTTCTGAACACGTTGTGGCGTAGTTTCGACCAGATTAATGTGCTGGCATAAGCTGTCGCCAGCACGCCGATCAGCGAAGAGGTTGCAAGAAGATAGTTAGTAAGCGCCGAAGCAAGTGAACCGAGCAGGCGATGCGGCCGAGCGGTTCTAGGCGCTACAGTCTGGAACCGCGCGACCGCTACGGTCGCAAATTCGAATCCTGCCTTGGGCATGGATGTGTGTGATGTCCTTAGGTTAGTTAGGTTTAAGTAGTTCTAAGTTCTAGGGGACTGATGACCTCAGATATAAGTCCCATAGTGCTCAGAGCCATTTTAACCATTTTTGTACCGAGCAGGAGAGAGGCTAAAGAGAGGCTCGCAATAAACGCGCCACCAAAAGTCTCAGGCCGAACATAGCGACCAGAGTAGTTTGCATAGCGGGACGTTGTACTTCACCAGCAGTCAAGCTAACGTGGACTATTAAGGAAGATCTTTTACCACATATACAGGGTGGTCCATTAATAGTGACCAGGCCAAATTTCTCACGAAATAAGCATCAAACGACAAAAACTACAATGAACGAAACACGTATACCCCGAAGGGGGAAACCAGCTCGCGCTATGGTTGGCCCTCTAGATGGCGCTGCTATAGGTCAAACCGATATAAACTGCGTTTTTTAAATAGGAACCCTCATTTTTTTTAATTACATATTTGTGTAGTGCATAAAGAAATATGAATATTTTAGTTGGACCACATTTTTCGCTTTGCGATAGATGGCGCTGTAATAGTCACAAACGTGTAAGTACATGATATCACGTAACATTCCGCCAGTGCGGACGGTATTTGCTTCGTGATACAGTACCCGTGTTACAACGGACCGTTTAGCAATTGCGAAAAAGGTCGATATCGTGTTGATGTATGGCTATTGTGATCAAAATGCCAACGGGCATGTGTTCAGCCACATGTGAAACGTCAACCACGACCTGCAACAAATGATGATGCCCAAATAGGTGTTTCAGCTGCTGTCGCGCCTAATTCGCACATCAGTAGCAGACAAATTGCGCGAGAATCGGGAATCTCAAAAACGTCGGTGTTGAGAATGCTACATCAACATCATTTGCACCCGTACCATATTTCTGTGCACCAGGAATTGCATGGCGACGACTTTGAATGTCGTGTACAGTTCTGCCACTGGGCACAAGAGAAATCACGGGACGATGACAGACTTTTTGCACGCGTTCAATTTAGCGATGAAGCGTCATTCACCAACAGCAGTAACGTAAGCCAGCATAATATGCACTATTGGGCAACGGAATATCCACGATGGCTGCGACAAGTGGAACATCAGCGACCTTGGCGGATTAATGTACGGTGCTGCATTATGGGAGGAAGGATAATTGGCCCTCATTTTATCGATGGCAATCTAAATGGTGCAATGTACGCTGATTTCCTACGTAATGTTCTACCGATGTTACTAAATATGTTTCACTGCATGACAGAATGGAGTTGTACTTCTAACGTGATAGATGTCCGGCACATAGCTCGCGTGCGGTTGAAGCGGATTGAATTTCATGACACATGGATTGGTCGTCGAAGCACCGGATCTGCCGTCCCCGGATTCCTTTCTGTGGGGAAAGTTGAAGGATATTTGCTATCGTGATCCACCGACAACGCATGGCAACATGCGTCAGCGCATTGTCAATGCACGTGTGAATATCACGGTAGGTGAACTACTCGCTGTTGAGAGGAATGTCGTTACACGTATTGCCAAATGCATTGAAGTTGACAGACATCATTTTGAGCATTTATTGCACTAATATGGTATTTACAGGTAATCACGCTGTAACAGCATCCGTTCTCAGAAATGATAAGTTCACAAAGGTACATGTATCACATTGGAACAACCGAAATAAAATGTTCAACCGTACCTACGTTCTGTATTTTTATCTATAAAACCTACCTGTTAACAACTGTTCGCCTAAAATTATGAGCCATATGTTTGTGACTATTACAGCGCCATCTATCGCAAAGCGAAAAAAGTGGTCCAACTAAAACATTCATATTTCTTTACGCACTACACGAATAGGTAATAAAAATGTTAGTTGCTATTTTAAAAAACGTAGTTGATATCCGTTTGCCCTATGGCAGCGCCATCTAGCCGGCCAACCATGGCGCCATCTTGTTTCCCCCTTCAAGCTAGACTCGTTTCGTTCTTTGTAGTTTTTTTCGTTTGACGCTTATTTCGTGAGATATTTGGCCCGGTCACGATCAATGGACCACCCCGTATGGACTAGTTAAAGATAAGTAGCTTTCTGTTCTGGTTAATAAAGAACCCCCTTAATACCTGTGTGCAGTTTGTGTTGTAGAAAGAGGATGCCAGCCATCAAACAACATCCTCTCCTTGCTTCCCATGTTGCAAGCCTGCAGTGACAACGAGACGACACATAAATTACAGTAAATGTTTTGTAGGTCATAGTCATGAAACCACACTTTTACCACATTTTCTTACATACAATCATTCGTCGAATAGTCTATTTTATCAAGACTCAGTTTCACAACACTCAACAAATTCTCGATGAGATTCCAGTCTGGTGAGTTGCCAGGCCACTAAAGCGCATTAGTGTCTTGACTGCTTTGGAAGCTTCAGCAGGGATCACCAGATCATGATGAAAAGCTGCTCCATCAACTGAAAAGGTCTGTAGGAATGGCACAATCCTGCGGCTAAGGATTTCCATGTGTTTGATGAATTCATCAAGCCATCAACTGGAATCAGCGCCCCAGGGTAACCTGCAGTGAAGAAACCTTACCATATTATTTTAGGAGAGTATTTTACAGTCAGTTCAAGACGCTCAGCTTTCACTGTCTCATGAGTGCTTTGCCCTTGAACAATAAAATGTGACTCTTCACTGAAAATTACATGTTTCCATTCATTGCTGGACCAAGGTTAATGGCGGCAGATAAGAACTTCCTTATTGTCTTTCGTGCCTTCTTCCCACAATCAAGAAGCTTACAGCGTACTGTTGAGGAATCAGTTTCAACCATAATTGTCAATAAATCTCTCTGAGGAACCTTACTTGTCTTGTGAGGATGAATTCTAATGCTTCTAAGTAGAGCTTTGTCAGGTCTGGGGGAGGTTTCTCGTTTTCATCCACATCTGCCTCTTTTCGTTGAAGACAATCGTCGGTGTCACTATATGTCCCAATTAGTCTTGAAACACTTCATTTTTCTACACCAACAACAGAAGCAATGTCTCTTACAGTCATAGACGTATGTTGATGAGGAGAAGTTATTAATGCCCACTTCTAAGGTGAAGTGATCATTTTAACACTAATACGACGTTTCCTGTCGAGAACACAGAAATAACACACGCTGTTACTACACATGCAAGCACCCAACTGAACTCGTGGTGAGCTACAATTGATGTTAATAGCCAAGACAAAAATAGTCCACTAAGAGTATAACAATTTGGGGGATGGAATTGCCTGGAACTAGCTAACTTCAATTGCTTGTAAAATATGAGTTTATCCCGATTAATTTGCACGCTACAGTATTCTTAGACAGGCAAAATTCAGACTTCTGCATCCGAGACTCCGCCAAATCATCCATCGCCGGGAAAATTTTTCTCATTGAAGAACAGAACTAATACCATCGCCCGTTCTCATGGCCGTAGCTTGATGTTCTTGAGCTGATTAATTTAATTGCTACCTATAGTAGTAGCTAACGTTGTGGGGTAACCAGTACGTAAGCATATATCGTAAGGTTGGACAAAAGACGATTCATTAATGCACTGCAGATAGCCTGATTTCGGGCTCGTATTTAGTTCCAAATGGGTTATCTGCATACGTCTTTCTAGAATCGTCATAAAGTTTGCTTCAATCGTTTTCTGTTAGTTGGACAGCAGGAGGCCAACTCGTTCTCCTGAAATGTCCCACTTAGCGCCTCATTGCGGGAAAATTTACACTGTTGAACATGACACGCCCATCTCATAGCATCAATTCCCGACGTTCTTGTTCCGAAAATTTCTTATTTGCTCAAAAGTGTAAGACGTACTCATGTCATACCCGCATAGAGGATGGGGTGCGCCAAATTGAACAAATGTGAACGTAGCAACTTGTGCACGTCCTGTGGGTACATGAAATTTGATAAACTACACTACTGTCCATTAAAATTGCTACACCAAGATGAAATGCAGATGATAAACGGGTATTCATTGTAAAAATATATTATATTAGAACTGACATTTAATTATATTTTCACGCAATTTGGGTGCATAGATCGTGAGAAATCAATATTCAGAACAACCAGCTCTGGCCGTAATAACGGCCTTGATACGCCTGGGGATTGAGTCAAACGGAGCTTGGATGGCGTGTACACGTACAGCTGCCCATGAAGCTTCAACACGATACCACACTTCATCAAGAGTAGCGACTGGCGTATTGTGACGAGCCAGTTGCTCGGCCGCCATTGACCAGACGATTTCAATTGGTGAGAGATCTGGAGAATGTGCTGGCCACGGCAGCAGTCGAACATTTTCTGTATCCAGAAAGGCCCGTACAGGACCTGTAACATGCGGTCGTGCATTATCCTGCTGAAATGTAGAGTTTCGCAGGGATCGAATGAAGGTTAGAGCCACGGATCGTAACACATCTGAAATGTAACGTCCACTGTTCAAAGTGCCGTCAATGCGAACAAGAGGTGACCGAGACGTGTAACCACTGGCACCCCATACCATCACGCCGGGTGGTACGCCAGTATGGCGACCACGAATATACGCTTCCAACGTGCGTTCACCGCGATGTCGCCAAACACCGATGCGACCATCATGATGATGTAAACATAACTTGCATTCATCCGAAAAAATGATGTTTTGCCATTCGTGCACCCAGGTTCGTCGTTGAGTACACCATCGCAGGCGCTCCTGTCTGTGATGCAGCGTCAAGAGTAACCGCAGCCATGTTCTCCGAGCTGAGTCCATGCTGCTGCAAACGTCGTCGAACTGTTCTTGCAGATGGTTGTTGTCTTGCAAACGTCCCCGTCTGTTGAGTAAGGGATCGAGACGTGGCTGCAGGATCCGTTACAGCCATGCGGATAAGATGCCTGTCATCTCGAATGCTAGTGATTCGAGGCCGTTGGGATCCAGCACGGCGTTCCGTATCACCCTCCTGAACCCACCGATTCCATGTTCTGCTAACAGTCATTGGATCTCGACTAACGCGAGCAGCAATGTCGCGATACGATAAACCGCATTCGCGATAGGCTACAATCCGACCTTTATAAAAGTCGGAAACGTCATGGTACGCATTTCTCCCCCTTACACGAGGCATCACAACAACGTTTCACGAGGCAACGCCGGTGAACTGGTGTTTGTGTATGAGAAATCGGTTGGAAACTTCCCTCATGTCAGCACGTTGTAGGTGTCGCCACCAGCGCCAACCTTGTGTGAATGCTCTGAATAGCTAATCATTTGCATATCACAGCATCTTCTTTCTGTCGGTTAAATCTCGCGTCTGTAGCACGTCATCTACGTGGTGTAGCAATTTTAATGGTGAGTAGTGTAGGTAAGTGAAAGTACCACACAAAGAATCTACGTATTTTTCCGGCAAGGTGGAACACTGACAAATTTGTAATTTCGGGCTTTCACTTATACCTGTCGACCCAATAGTTGCTCTGACCCTGAAACAATTTTTCCCTTTTGTAACAACCCCTAAATTTGTATAATTATCTAGGGTATGCTCTGTGTAGTACCACCAGGTGCATCACATAAATGTGGAAAAATGCGAATACGGATGAGGTGGGTTGTGCATCGCGGCCTTCCTCATGACTGAGCAGTGTCTTCGCAAGCGAGACGCGCAATTGTAGAAGCACTGCGAGTAAAGGGAAGTGACGCAGTACCCAGAGTTGTAAGAGGGAAATTCTTGCTTCGTAAAGGGCTAACGAACACTGAGACCGAGTGTTTCTCTGAGGAAGGAGACCAACTGCGAACCATGTGCCGACGGCCTGACTGGATGACGGATGGACGGGTTAATGGTCAGGGCACCCTTTTGTCCTTGGGATACGAAAATACTTCTAAATGTAGATGAATTCGACGCTAAAAAGCATAGTACAGAGACGATGTAACAAAACCAGTTATTCTACAACTTGTTAAAACTTGAAATGACCGAGTTAGTGCATGTGGCTCTAAGCTCACCTTGTAACTCATGTTAATTTTTTTTTCATTTATTTATTATGAAATGTTCTAAATTGTGGTTGTGTGACAACCTGTTGTTTCCGAAAGCCAGAACACTTACTTACGAAAACAGAAAACACAAAACTCAGATATGTTTGAAAACGGTGGAGATAAAAATGTATACTGTTGCTAAAACGTTGAAAACACTTTTCTTGGATTATTTGGAATTTGCATTTCATCTTATTCAAGGGAAAAAATAAAGCGTGTATTAAGACGAATTACACCTGAAGATCAACCCACAGTGTCCGAAATGCATCGTGTACTGAATAAAACACGAAAAATTGTGACTGAAGGCGTTTTTTAATTCATACCAAAAGATGGATAAAATTAAATTAAAATTTAGAAAATTTCACTTTCATGGCAAAATTAGTTACTGATTAACGCTAGCACAGCTACCGAGAGGTAAATCAAACATCCAACTGCTCGATGGAACTTAGCCGTACATTCCAATGTAAACATAAAAAGGTGGTACAATATCAGAATAAGATACAACACACGTGTTTATCAGCTGTCTAGTTTATGTCTAGCGCTAAAGCGTTTCTTGGCGAACCAGAAATTGTTATAGTAGGACCGAGGACGTCGAGTTACTTCCATCACTTAACATTTGGAATTATAGTGCTGAAAATTAGTCTGATAACTTTATAAATTGTTTTAAACAGCTTACAAAAGTTACAGTTTCGATTATAAAAAATTCCGAAAAGGATGGAATGACTTGTAGTGAATGTATATTAAGTAAATAATGGGCTTTGTTAGCGATGGCAACAACAACGGGTACCGGTATACAAATAATGTCAGATTCATTACAACACAATTCGCTCATCAAATTTCAATAAAAGTTGATTAGCATATTACTTTGTGACTGAGAGAGCTTGCTTATGTTACCAATCCATGACGATAAGTCTCTGGATTTTGTTGCTTTCATACCTCTCGGCTGGATTCCAAAGTAATTCGTCGACAATGGCTGGCAGAAACCGATATTCGTCAACGTATTAATTAAGTTTATGAGCCAGCTTAATAATTCATCTCCGTTTGATGGCGTTCCGACGAATATCGTCTTCTACTAAACCGCCTCCAATGGCATCAATGTCTATGAAACGTTAAATCCTAATGTTCCTTCCTTCCCTTCTTCTATTAATTACTGTCTCAATTCCACAATTTACACGCTGTGAGCATGTAGCACACAGGTGACCATTCAGTATAAACTGACGTCCGCTGTCACCATCCCCTATTAGCAAAGTATTGTAATAGTTACATAGTTTTCTTAATTCATAGTTCATAGTTGGTTTACAGTCACTGACAGCGTATTTATTTATTTCTTTTGCGCTTTCATTTTGCACTCCAAGGACTGGAGTGGACTATTTTACATTCGTCCCATTCTTTTCAGGCAACATAAGACTCAAAGCAAATACGGCAGAGAATGGTAAGTCTTCCAAGAACTTAGGATGACACCTTATTTGCTTCTTAGCGAGAATTAAGGCAGCCGACCACCGCAGAACCAAATATCCATTCCAGACTTCCACATTGTTAAGGAATTAGTATCAGTAAGATAATCATTTTGAGTGATCGCTATATGAAGAGCAAATATCGATGACGCACTCACCTATTCTCTCCACAGATAGTTTGGTGACTTAACGTCAGCAACCCTCAATTATTAGAAGAGATTTCATTAAAGCGACAGAGAAATTACTTTTAAATTGCAATAGCGACTGGAGACTTGAGGACCCTACTGGCACATGGTCAGCGTGCGAGCATGTCGTTTAGATCCCAGGCTCTGAGGATCAGAGGGGTCTGGTCAGGTGTCAGACTGCTGTGAGGAAAGCTCCGCTGAGGTTCAGTACTGACCGCGTTGGCCAACAGTTTTTACGGGCCAAGACAGGCCAGTGTAAGAACCTTACTCTAGCCTGGATTTATGGCGTACTGTCACGTGCAAGTACCTTGGACGTCAGTAGATACGAACTTCCAAATCAGAATTCCTTCTGTAACCTTTTATTTAGGAGCAATAGATGGTAGAAATTTAGGGTCCGAAGAGGGACTAGTAAAGTTGGAAGCGAAGTTTAAAAAATCAAACGGGAAGTAGAAACGTTATCAGAAACAAACTCTAAAAACAGAGACTAGACAACATTAAAATCGGGTCATGTGTTTTGCTAGAGAGGTACGGGGTAAGGAAGATGCACGCATTATTTTATACAAGGGAATGGGAGGTAACTCTGAGGGAACATAAAGACTTGTTTTAGAAACAAACAAAAGATATTCCTCACAAAATCTGTTGCATGATGAAGACACAGAAGAAATCTATTAAATGTTTCAGTGAGCGATAAATGGCAACGAGTTCCACTACAAGATGATTATGGGAGACTTACAGGTAAAAGTAGGGCAGACACCGAAGAACGACTCTAAAATGAGAAATTTTGCGGGTGGTACACTAACTGATAACAATACAAGAACACTTGCCAATGTTATTTCATTCTTTCGTTGTGCAAGGAACAAAAAACATCGACAAATGATCCATGAAAGTACATAATGTAGTCCAATCATGCCCATCACAACCCGTATTTTCAATGGAGAACATAGGGAAAAGTGTACGTTGCGGCCTTTCTTTTTCCGCCTGCACACTATGAAGTATGTTCCTAAACATTTGAATTTCAATAAATCCTATGGACACACCATAAAGGCAGTCCTGTGTTGGATTGTGATCTGTACTGGAAAAATAGTTGTTCAATGGCGTATGCTCCAGACTTGTTATTGAGTACTCGTTCCTGTTCTAGCTAGTGTCACTGATTTGGTATCATCCTGTAACTTTCAACAAACTCACTGGCTATGTTATTTAGATAGTTATTTACCCTTTCATTACTCTTTGACGTGGATTATGTTGTTCTAGCCGTCAAAAAACTTTGTTTACTAATTATTCACATACACACACGCTCGCGCGCTTTTCACGTTCTGTGCTGACTCACAAATAAAGTTATCAACAACCGATTTCGACCACTGATCATCTTCACGATCCTGGTACCAAAATGAAAATAAAGTGAAAACTGTGACTATCAAAACTAATTTCATTTTCATGACAATTATTAGTCGGAAAACGTAAGTGTACTTACGAAAAATATTGTGACAGCTTCACATGTCATACATACTATTTAACCAGGAAAGACACCATATATTCGAGGCGCTACAGTCTGGAACCACGCGACCGCTACGGTCGCAGGTTCCAATCCTACCTCGGGCATGGATGTGGGTGACGTCCTTAGGTTAATTAGGTATAAATAGTTCTAAGTTCTAGGGGACTGATGACCTCAGCAGTTAAGTCCCATAGTGCTCAGAGCCATTTGATCCAAGACACCATATATGACTTGCAAACGTCAGAAAAACATTGTTCATCCCAAATACCGGCTTAGGAAAACAGAAAATATGAAACAATCTAACAGCAGTAAGTGCACTGCACCACTGCTCAAGCACAACGACGACTAGCAGATCAACACACAAGAGTTGATCAAAGAGGCTACAAGCCAAAGTGACTCTGAGCACTATGGGACTTAACATCTGTGGTCATCAGTCCCCTAATGTCACTATTAGTTACGTTCGGTTCCTGGATGTCTTTCTTGACTTCTGTCAGCCATGGTGTCACGGTATTCCTGCTCTTCCATTAGTTGAGAAGTCGGTTCGTCAGTCTTGTTTGGTCCATCCTTGTGATATGTCCGTAGAAAGCGAGACGTCTCTTCCTGGCTACATCTGTGATTTTCTCGGTATGATTGTATACCTCCTGATTTGATTGTCTTCTGTCCTCACCATCTGTTTCGACCGGTCACAGAATTTTTCTCAGGATCTTCCTCTCCTAAATCTCTAGTTTATCTGTCAAGCCTTTCCTGTTCAGATTCAAGCATTCTGAGGCATATAGGGCTTCAGGGCGCATAGCTGTCTCGTAGTGTTTTAGCCTGGAATTGCTAGATAGGCATTTCTTATTATAGATGTTCTTTGTGAATCGATAGGCTAATTGTAACTTATTAATCCGAGTTGTTAGGGTTGTTCCTTCTGATAGATTAGCTTCCAACCATTTTTCTACATACCTGAATGTCAGCTTTCTCAACTAGACCTTGTCCCAACTGTAGTTCACCGGGATTATCACTGATGTTTGTGAGGTATTTTGTCTTTTCTAGTCACAACTGAAGTCCTACCTTGGCAGCCTGAAGTTTGAGCATATTGAACTGCTTTACTGCCACTTCCACTGAGCTTGCTATAAGTGCCAGATTATCTGCGAAAGATAAACAGTCTACTACTAGTCACTTCCATTTGTGTCCCAGGTAAATAACGCTCGGTATATTTTGTACTTCCACTTCTTTTCGCCACTCTGTGATCACCTTGTCCAGTGCTCAGTTGAAGAGAAGAGGTGAAAGTCCATTTCCCTGTCAAAGGCTGTCTTTATCTCAAAGGTTTCTGAAAGTGTTCTCCTGAACTTTACTCGTGATCTAGTGCTACGCATGGTCTTTTGGATAAGGCCGTGGGTTTTCTGGTGCAGGTCCATTTCCTGCTAAATTCTCAAAAGAGTATGTCTGTCGATTGAATCGTATGCTTTCTTGAAGTCAACTAAAGTAACTAAGTACTGTTTATTCGCTAGTTTCATTTGACTTAATATTGACTCATGTTAGGGAACTATTCAGCACAAGAACGTCCCTTTCTAAAATCACCCTGATAATCCCCAAGTTTTGGGTCCAATTGAGGTTCGGATCTGTTCAGTAATGCCTTAGATAATATCTTATAGGTGACTGGTATCAATGACATCCCTCTATAATTGTTGTCGTCAGTCAAATCACCCTCATTGTGTAAGGGGTGGATCAGAGCAAATGTCCAGTCATCTGGTAACTTCTCAGTATCCCAAAAGTTCCAAAGGATCTCGGTCGACTTGCTGACTGCTTTGTCTCCAGCCTGCTTCCATAGCTCTGCAACTATTGCGTCTTCTCCTTGTGCTTTGTTATTCTTCAGTGACTGAATGATGTTGTTCACTTCTTCTTCTGTTGGAGGGCGAGAGTTTGGTTGTCCGAGACTGGCTTGATAGATAAAGGAAGTTTTAGGGACTAACAGTTGAGTAGATCCTCAAAATATTTGGCCAATATGCGGCAGTTGTCTTTGTCGTTATAGGCTTTGTTTCCATGTGGTCCACTGAGGTGTAAGCTGGGTGGGGCACAGCTTCTAAGATTTCGCTTGCAAGTTTGGTGAAAGTTTCTAGTGTTATTCTTCTTGAAATCTTCATCTAATTGAGTCAGTTGGTCCTGAGTGTACTGACGTTTAACCTGCCTAATGGTTCTGGCAGTTAGCCGGCGCTGTTCTATGAACTTCTCCTTATCTGTTTCGGACTTCTCTGAGGTCCATTTTAGCCAAGCTGCTCGTCTCTTTGCGACCGCTTGGTCGCAGGTACTTGTCCACCACTCATGTTTCTTCTGTTTCTTTCGTCGGGCGACTTCTGTTGCGGCTCTTACTAATTTGTCCCTCAGTTGGTCCCAGATGCTGCATTCATGATCTAGTGTCTGCGTTCTCTCTGTACGCATATTGCAGGTTTTAGTTTTTCCAAATCAAACTTGGCACGTTTGGGAGTTTGACGCTTTCTTGTATTCGTAGGTAGAAATCGAAACTTTATTTTTGAGAGTTAGTGGTGTGAGTCCAAGTTCACCACTCTCAACACTCTCACATTCTGGACTTCTCCACAGGACTTTCTTGAAATGACCATATGATCTACTTGAAACTCTCCTAGGAGTTTATTGGGTGAATTCCATGCCTTCTGTTTTCTTGTTAGATGCTTAAAGACCGTTTATTTAATTCTAGGTTAAATGCTTTCCAGAGTCCCACAAGTCGTTCTCCATTTCTGTTAGTGCACATGAGAGCTGGGTATTTCCCCACTGTATAATTATACTTCCGCCCTTTCCCTAACTGGGCGTTAAAATTACCGAATAATATGACTGCATTCCGCTCTGAGATCTTGCCGATAGTGTCCTTGAGTTCTTCCGAAAATTGGTCTATGCCTTCAGGGTTTTTCTTGTTGTCCTGGTTGATAGGTGCATGTGCATTCACAATGGTGTAGACCTTATTGGAGCATCGAATGTCAATAGAGACACTCAAATATTAAGTGAATGGAAGTCGATAACTGAATAAAGTATTTTTTTTTATTATTGACAGTGAATCCAGTTCCCAGTGAGGCACGTTCTTCATCTTCTTACGTCCCACATTGCCCTTCAAGATTCGATAACCCTGAGATTCAAAGCCATATTCATCTGTATACCTGGTCTCTTGTACCGCTGTGATAAGAATCTTGTGTTGTGTCAGAGTGTCTGTCAGTTGCTTCAGCTTGCCCATCTTGAGCGAGGAGTTGACGTTCAGTGTGGCGAAGTAGTTGCATTGTTCATGCTGTATCTTGTTTCTAGAGGTTTCAGGATGCTCTGACTCATCCTTGTAGCATATTGGTGTGGGGTCCCCACAATACAAAAGACCACTAACGTCGTCCGAGGCGGTGGTGGATTGAGTACCACCTGGGGTAATTATATCCATAAGTTTGTCCTCCATGCTTTCGTTGAAAATGCTGTTGAGTGGATTAGGATTGTTACGACCTAATCAAGTTACTACCGAGGTTGTAAGATCCGGTAGGTTTGATTTCAGGGATTACTCCCTTAGATTTGTTGCCTTTCCAGGCTGTGGAGAACAACCTTTCCCTTGTGGTTCTTCCGCCTTCCTTGCTGTTCAGATTGTATCAACCATCTTCATCCGCCTTGGAAGCCGTTGACCTGTACTCTGGGCAGGGCCCCTTTTGGGTGCTATCAACCGGGCCACTTCTGCCCCGTTTTTTTATTTTTTATTTTATTTACTTATTTATTTATTTTTTCTTTTTACGAGGTGTTACAATTTTAGTGCAAGTGTATTTTTGTGACTGTACTATGCTGTACACATATTTTGTAGCTTGTTCTTTGACTTTGATCTTTGACATTGTTCATTGGCTTTGGCTTGTAGCCTCTTTGATCAACACTTGTGTGTTAACCTAATGTACTTGTGCTTGAGCAATGGTGCGGTATAAAATGGTTCAAATGGCTCTGAGCACTATGGGACTTAAATTCTGAGGTCATCAGTCCCCTAGAACTTAGAACTACTTAAACCTAACTAACCTAAGGACATCACACACATCCATGTCCGAGGCAGGATTCGAACCTGCGACCGTAGTGGTCACGCGGTTCCAGACTGTAGCGCCTATAACCGCTCGGTCACCCCGGCCGGCGGTGCGGTATACTTACTGATGTTACGTGGTTCCATGAATTTAAATGTTTTCTGGTATTATTGT
Organism: Schistocerca serialis cubense; assembly: GCF_023864345.2. Lineage (NCBI taxonomy): Eukaryota > Metazoa > Arthropoda > Insecta > Orthoptera > Acrididae > Schistocerca > Schistocerca serialis. Next base: position 547,843,906 of record NC_064644.1, read on the forward strand.
GTGAAGTGTATTTTTCCGACATTTGCAAGTCATATATGGAGACTTCCCTTGTTAAGTATCATATATGACATTTGAAGATGTCACTATATTTCTCGTAAGCACACTTAATTTTTCCGACTATTAATTCTCATGAAAATGCAATTTGTGTTGATATTCACAGTTTTCACTTTGTCTCCATTTTAGTGCCAGCACCGCAAAGGTAATCAATGATCGAAACCAGCTGTCAATAAATATATTTGTAAGGTTGTACAGTATGTACCATGTATTTTTCCAAGTATATCGATGCGTCTGAGAAAATTTTTTAACCCTACTAAGCTTACAACAAGAAGAACTTTTAAATTTACCCTGTCTCGCCACACGCGTTGAACGTCTTCAGATTTCCTACACTTGCTGGAATCTTGATATCAACTACATAATTAATAGTTACTATTAAAATCAGTCTTGATCACAAATTTATTTATTCTCGTAACCGGTTTCGACCACGTCTGTGGTCATCTTCAGACCAAAATGCCGTATGTGCAGGAGTCTTCCGCTGGTGGTAAATCACTAGGAGGAGGCTCCTGCTCATACAGTATTTTGGTCTGAAGATGACCACAGGTGTGGCCGAAACCAGTTACCAGAATAAATAAATTTGTGTTCAAGACTGATTTTAATAGTAACTAGTAGTAATAACGTTGATCACTGTCTGCTCTCACAATGAATTCAAAAGTAACTACCTAATTGTTTCATCCCAAAGTCTAACCTTCGCACTCTGCTGTGCTGCTGCCAACACAGTTCTCCAATCTTGTAGTTACCATTCTTTACACATCCCAAACTCTTTGCTAAATCCCATTCCACGTCACTCTACATGACCACGAAATCGGCCCAGACATCTATTCATCCTTCCAGCCTTAACAGAACACATCTCTGCCCAAGTCAGGGCTCCTCTCCGCCCCCAAGCCCCAACTTTTTCTCCTTCCCTTCCCAAACGCTTAATTCTGTGTAATCCTCTCAAACGTCTCCATTCGATGTCTTTTCGACAACAGACCTCTACTTGTCTATTGCTGAGTTCCTGTAACTCAGTCTTCAGAAGTGAAGTCGGCCTTTTACCTAACTGTCGCCGATTTTCTGTATTTTAAAAGACAGCAATATTTTATTTAAGATTTTGGCCGTACATATACGTAATTCATAACTTCAAATTTTTTTAGGAAACTGTATTTATATTACTTCGTAAATCCTTTCGCCTGAAGGGCGACTGGTTTTAATGGATGGGATAAAGAGATGACTATAATGGAAAAGGTAGTTATATTTCACTGTTGTAATTTGACAAAATATTGTTTTCCGATCCGAAAGTGAGCACTTTAGTATTACGAGGCTATAGTAGAGTAGTTGTTGGATATCAGTGGATATCATGCCAAATTCTGTCCAATTGATGCGTTAGATTGTCAACATCCTGAGCTTGTTGGAGGGTCCTGTGCGTAATACTCCAAGCGTTGTCGATCTGTCGACCTTGTTGACCACGGTAGGGTCTGGCAAGCACGAAGACAAGTAATAGAAACTCTCGATGTGTGCGGACGGGCATCATCTTGCTGAAATGTAAGCCTGGAATGGCTTTTGATGAGGGGCAACACTGTGGAGCACAGAATATTATCGACCTACCATCGTGCAGTAAGGGTGCTACGGGTTACAGCCAAAGGCATTCTGCTACGAAATGAAGTGGCACACCAGACCACCACTGCTGATTGGCGGGCCGTATGGCGGATGACACTCAGGTTGGAATCCCACTGCTTTCCGGGGTGTCTCCAGACACGTCTGCGCTGGTCACAGGTGCTCATTTCGAAGCAGGACTCACCACCGAAGACAATTCTACTGCAGGCAACGAGATTCTATGATGCCCCGATGACCTGCGAAAAAGTGTCTGGAGATAACCCGGACAGCAGTGGGATTCGAACCCGACTGCCAACCGCCATACGGCCCGATGCACTCCGGCTTTCACCGTTCACCACTGGCCACGACTTCAACATCTCAAAAATGTGTCCACAGTGGTACTAATTCCACAGCCCGTGTCCCAAAATTGTAACGTCCAGGACCTTCTAACGTCACCAATGCCACAGCTATTGGAAATGAGCAGGTAATGTCGATCTTTAGTAAGGGTATCGACAACAGAACCAAAACAGTCATCAATCGTCGTTCTTTTTTTATTTTTTATTTTTTCAAAATTGTGTACTGCCCTTCCTACCACCGTTCCTTACATCTCGTTTGATAATCACGTGAACATGGTGCCATATCCGCTTTGGGGCTAGGGTGGAGTTGGAGGAGGATTCTGTGGAAGACGCAGGTAAGTACCAGAATACAAAGTAAAGGCGTTACTGAGAGGCTGAAACTAATGCTGGGGCAAGGTACGAAACCGGGTAACGGTCACAGCGACCGAGATGACGTCACTGTTCATAGACTGGGCTCGAGTAGTGAGTGGTTCATACTTCCGCTGAGCCGTACTAAATTTTAGCCGGCCGAAGTGGCCGTGCGGTTAAAGGCGCTGCAGTCTGGAACCGCAAGACCGCTACGGTCGCAGGTTCGAATCCTGCCTCGGCAAAGGATGTTTGTGATGGCCTTAGGTTAGTTAGGTTTAACTAGTTCTAAGTTCTAGGGGGCTAATGACCTCAGCAGTTGAGTCCCATAGTGCTCAGAGCCATTTGAACCATTTTTACTAAATTTTATCTCCCGCGGGTTCCCTAAAATCATTGTAGATGGACACTGGAACGCCGCCTTCGAGAACATAACAGCTACGGACCCCTTCGGGCACTATGGCCAACAACGGAGAACGCATTGCCGTGCAATATGATGGTATTGGTTATTGCCGCGAAAGTATTACTGGCCATTTGTCTCGCACCGGGGGCGGTATCGTTTACGCGCCGGATTCTGCACACAGCGCTACCCATCGGCAAAATGAAAGTAATAATTTATGTATTCTATGCCCTGAACCACCGCTAACAGAAGTAATATTAATTATACGTCTGGAAGACAGTGCGACCACTCTGCGGATACTGTTAACTAATGTGTACAGTTTCACGCAGTTATATGTACACAGTTCATCTTGCATTTAATCTTTTTCAGCACGTTACCATAATTTATTTGGGCATCAAGCCGTCTGACACTTTCAATTAGGAGAGATCGTCAGCAATCATCAATGAGTTACCATTAGGACGAAGTGTAAAGTGGTAACAGTTGCACGTACGGGGATGGTTTAGTGACAAGTATTTATGAAAATTGACAAACAGTGCCTGAATACAATTCATTGTACAAAATCATTTTTCATGATTGAACTCATGTTCGTACACAAATCCTTTTGCTTTTTAGATTCACCGCTATTTAATAAGTAACACTTGAAATTAGCGGGTGATCAAAAAGTCAGTATAAATTTGAAAACTTAATAAATCACGGAATAATATAGATAGAGAGATAAAAATTGACACACATGCTTGGAATGACATGATGTTTTATTAGAATCAAAAAAAAAACACCCTACATTGCTAGACGAGTGAAAGATCTCTTGCGCGCGTCGTTTGGTGATGATCGTGTGCTCAGCCGCCACATTCCTCATGCTTGGCCTCGGGTCCCCATACCTCAGTCCGTGCGATTATTGGCTTTGGGGTTACCTGAAGTCGCAAGTGTATCGTGATCGACCGACATCTCTAGGGATGCTGAAAGACAACGTCCGACGCCAATGCCTCACCATAACTCCGGACATGCTTTACAGTGCTGTTCACAACATTTTTTCCCGACTACAGCTATTGTTGAGGAATGATGGTGGACATATTGAGCATTTCCTGTAAAAAACATCATCTTTGCTTTGTCTTACTTTGTTATGTTAATTATTGCTATTCTGATCAGATGAAGCGCCATCTGTCGGACATGTTTTGAATGCTTGTATTTTTTTGGTTCTAATAAAACCTCATGTCATTCCAAGCATATGTGTCAATTTGTACCTCTGTATCTACATTATTCCGTGATTCATTCAGTTTTCAAATTTATACTGACTTTTTGATCACTCGGTACCTTCCAGTTGTGTATATAAATCAAGTTACAATCACACATGCTTCATGACGCGTTATTGATCTTTTACGAAAATAGAAACACATATTACAAATGGTACATCAAATAATATTTCTCGGAGAGCAATGCCCGGCTATTGTACTAGTATATAATAACAATCGTGTCATTAACCTGCTTAGCCGTTCAAATTTATTTTACGAGGGCATGCTAAAAAGTAATGCCTCCGAATTTCTTATTTGAAAACTCTTACAGGCTTTTAAGTAAAACTAACTTTATTAACATCCTATTTCTCTGCTTTTCATGTCCAGATATTTGCATCACTCTGTCGCTAGAGGACTCCGAATTACAGCGTGGAAAATAGCGATGTGTAACGTAAGTACGTCGGCGCGTGAGAAACATCATGCTCTAATAGAGTTTCGAATACGAAGAATTCGTCAACACGCAGAGCTCCCTCTTCTTCAGCACGTCATTGCTAGGAGACACATTAGTGATGCGACATCTGCAACAGTCCGTCGCCTTGTGTGCGCTGTCATCGACCATCCTCCATACAGGAGAACACCTTGGAGCATCTCACTTTGATACTGATGAAACGGTACAAGCAGATATGAAGTTGTGGCTCTGTCAACAAAGTCAAATATTCTGCGGTGATGGTATCAAGAAACTTTGCTCTCGCTGGGAGGAATGTGTTGGTCGTCAGGCTGACTATGTTGAGAAAATAAATTTGAAGACACTAAGGATAAAGGTGTAAAATTTTAATGACGTTTATTTTATTTAAGAAGCTTTGTCAGTTTTCAGATTAAAAATTCGAAGGCATTACTTTTCAGAACGCTCTGATGCCTCCACGAAACGGCGGAATAATCTTGAGCACATTTTAGGATTATTAAAATTATTATTCTAGTTTTGACTTGGGTCGGTATGGCCCCAGTTGCTTTTGGATCCTAAAAACAGAACAAAACCAGAGGAAGAGGCACGACGTTCCCATATATCAGTATCGCAAAAAATATTTTAACATGAAATTTTTTTACTATTTTTAAATTTGAAAAGATTCCTCCATAAATTCATCGGATACATTGTGACATTAATGTTCCTATCATTTATTTACGATACCATGTATATACTCGTTTTAACCTTTGAAAATGATGTAGTATCGAAACCTGTAACGCAATATCATATAATAAAAAGTGTGTTTGAGATAGGTGCTGTTTCAAGTGCAAGATGGCCACGACGTTTTGTACTCCATTATGCAGATTATCATAAGAAGACTTAGTGACTTCGAACAAACTGCACATAATTTCAAACCATTTTGGAACTGTTTCTCCTGGACAGCTTCCCGAGAAATAATGAAAGGACAAAAATCTTATATTTTCGCTGTTCATGCAGTAAAGCCTCAGCATCATATGTGACGTTTCAGTTTATTACTTCTTTACTGCTAACTCTATTCACAACACGTTTTGTGAATAGTAAGCATATACACCACCCAAGTTACCTGCAACATTATATCACTGTACGACACATAGTTCAAGGAATATGTCATATATGTCATAAAGATTGAGATACGCAGAAAATCTTTATTCGTTTAAGTCATTTGTAAATTGCTCAGATATTTGAAGCGTGGGAGTCGAGTCATTAAAGAATCTAGGTTTCAGGGAGGAACGACGGTGTAGTTACTGGCGTTGATATTAAGACCTAGTGATCTCCGGTGGTTCGTTAAGAGTGGTAATCTAGTATGATTAATTCTGTTTGTTACCTCCCACTATAAAAAAAACACATACCTACTAGTGCGACAGTTCTCGAACGAAATACGTCCATCTTTATCACGGGGTGTTCAGTCCGTACAGACATTGTAAAGAACATTGCGTCACAAATGCAGAACTGTTCCCTTAAAATTAATATTGAAAAAGCCGATCGCCGTGATCGCGACAGGTTGTACGGCGGCGCACCGTCGACTACTCGCTTAAGAATCCCAGGAGCCAGGCGTACTTCAGAAGCTGTGACGACCTTACCAACCAGCCCATGTGTCTACTGGTCAGAGCTCCGAAAGCTGGAATCTTCACATTCCCCCAGAATATGAGAAAACGGGCGTCTTCAGTCAAAATAATCTGAAAGTCTCCGTGAGCAACCTCCAAAATTTCGCCAAAGGAATTCGGGTTAACCTTGTAGATGATACCAAAACTGCCTCTTTGGTCGTAATATTTTCTCCTTGGTTCAAATGGTTCAAATGGCTCTGAGCACTATGGGACTTAACATCTCAGGTCATCAGTCCCCTAGAACTTAGAACTACTTAAACCTAACTAACCTAAGGAAATCACACACATCCATGCCAGAGGCAGGATTCGGACCTGCGACCGTAGCGGTCGCGCGGTTCCAGACTGAAGCGCCTAGAACCGCTCAGCCACCAGCGGCCGGCATTTTCTCCTTCTACCAACTTCAGACTGGAGAGAGAGAGGATAACATTCCACCATTTTCAACGCCAGAGGGTAAGTAGTGTAGACTTCTAGGTTTCAGTCAATCTATCAGAAGTTACGCCTTCGCTTCAAGGTAAATTGAAAGATATTATAAACCTATGACATCGACATCTAAATCTACACAGATACCCCACAAGCCACCGAAGGGTACGCTACACCACTACTTGTCATTTCCTTTGCTGTTCCACTAGCAAAGCCAGCCGCTGTGGCCGAGCGGTTCTGAGCGCTTCAATCCAAACCGCGCTGCAGCTACGGTCGGAGGTTCGAATCCTGCCTCGGGCATGGATGTGTGTGATGTCCTTTAGGTAGTTAGGTTTAAGTAGTTCTAAGTCTAGGGGACTGATGGCCTCAGATGTTAAGTCCCATAGTACTAAGAGCCATTTGAACCATTTGATTTGAATCCACTCGCAAAACGACTGTGTCTACGCCTCCGTAGGAGCCCTCGCTTCTCGTATCTTATCTTCGTGATCCTTACACGCAATGTGTGTTGCCGGTAGTAGAAATGATGGGCAGCCAGCTTCAGATGCCGGTTCTCTAAATTTTCTCAATAGTGTTTCTCGAAAAGAATTTCACCATCATTCCAGGGATTCCCATTTGAGTTCCCGAAGCATCTCCGTATCACTTACGTGTTGCTCGAACCTACCGGCAACAAATCTAGCCGCCAGCCTCTGAATTGCTTCGATGTCTTCCTTCAATTCTTTCTGGTACGGATCCCAAACACTCAAGCAGTACTCAAGAACAGGTCGCACCAGTGTCCAATATGCGGTCTGCTTGACAGGTGAACCCCTCTTTCCTAAAATTCTCCCAATAAACCGAAGTCGACCATTCGCCATCCCTTCCGCAGTTGTCACATGCTCGTCCCACCTCATATCGCTTTGCAACTATTACTTTTGTCCTCCGACGGAATTAGCAATTAAACCACGTTCAACTATATTATTGTTGTATTTTAAACATAGCTGCGCAACAGCAACGGTTCCACGTAATAAGATTAAAAACAGCCGACCAGTTGCAATGGATAAAGTAATCTTTACCTAGGTTTCGACAGATTTAAATCTATCTTCTTCAGAAGGCGGCAGTATTACATTAATATGGAATGATATGTCATTGTCGGTTTTACAAATATCTGCATAGATCCATTAGTCCAAGTAAAATATAGCCCTGAAAATAGGGTTTGTCAAGTAAATAAAAATTAGTGCACTAATTTGTTTTTGTCAAGTAAATAAAAATTTTTTAGTGCACTAATTTGTTTTTGTCAAGTACATAAAAATTAGTGCATTAATTTTTATTTACTTGACAAACCCTATTTTCAGGGCTATATTATATTTGGACTAATGGATCTATGCAGATATTTGTAAAAACGACAATGACACATCATTCCATATTTATGTAATACTGCCGCCTTCTGAAGAAGATAGATTTAAATCTGTCGAAACCTAGGTAAACATTACTTTATCCATTGCAACTGGTCGGCTGTTTTTAATCTTATTATATTATTGTTGTAAGTTTTCATTTTGTCATTCAGAAAACTGTATTTGTTTCTGATTAGAGTAATTACTAAAAAACTTACCAACTTCTATCACAACTTTACTGCTTCTATCCCTGTACGTTTACATCTCAGAATTTTGTAGTTAAGGAGAACTGATGTTTTCTGTACTAATGCACAATGTATGCGGAAATATTATCCGGATACGAAAATAAAAATCGTTTACTGTGCAGAATTCAGCGCATAACGCAGACAATTTCCTGTGCAGAATTCATCACATAACGCAGACAATTTGGAGCAAACATACCGCTTTCAACTGTATCCGATATTCCAATTACAAACTGTTTTTAGTAGGTAAATAACATTCAAATAGTTGCGCATATTCAAGTGTAACTCAAATAATATTAAAATCGATAGTAAATATTCATCATAATAATGGAATCACAGATAAACAAGTATTTTGTCCGTAACAGAGAATATTACACGCTTCAGTAAGAGAGTAAAGAGAACACAATGACTGGGATGAATCTTCAACTTTTGTAGTCCTGTCTTCCTCAGTTGCGTGTAATATTACGGTATATTGATAATTTTTACTTATGGACCGTCTGACAGCAACTGAATAAAATACAATTTTAGTGCCATACGCGTTTCGCCTTTATTTTCTGCAAGGCATCATCAGTGGCAGGTTGCGTGGACAATTTCTTACATATTACGCTCCTGTTGCATTTTTGGTGTTGTTCTTCTTCTTATGAACGCCAATTTGCGATTTTTTCCACATTCCTAGCACTATGCACTGAACGCTTGTTTTAATGCAATGTTTTGGTTTCTGTTGCCGACTGTCAAATGCTTTTGCCAAGGATCGAATGTTATTGCCAAACTTATGAGTGTAACTATTGAAGTATCTGTGGTCTGTTCGTGTATGCATTTGTGTGTGCGTTTTTGTATGTGTGTGTGTGTGTGTGTGTGTGTGTGTGTGTGTGTGTGTATGTATGTCTCCAGATGGTGTGGGGAAGAGTTTTTTTTTGTTTTGTTATCAATATATCGTAATATTACACGCAACTGAGGAAGACAGGACTATAAAAGTTGAAGTGGGGTGCACTCAGCCCTTGTGAGGCAAAACTGAGGAGCTACTTGTTTCAGAAGTAGCGGCTCCGGTCTCGCGAACTGACAAAACGGCCGGGAGAGTGGTGTGCTGACCACATGCCCCTCTTTATCTGCATCTAGTGACGCCTGTGGGTTAAGGTTGACTCTGAGGCCGGCCGCTACCGTTGGACCTTCATGGCCTGTTCGGGCGGAGTTTAGTTCTTTCTTCATGCCTAATCTGATGTTATGCGTTATACAAGAAAGTTCTCTGCAGAAACAAGAAGAACAGGACATAAAAAAATTTGACTTATCCTGTTTATATAGTTTAATACGAAGAATACATTTTAGGTGTTTAGGGGGTGTACAGGTTGCGAGATGTGGAACATGGAGTTGCAACATGTGTCGGCAACTGTGGCTCTAAGCCCTATGGGTATCGAGCCGAACTGACAAGGATATGATCAAGTCTGACATGTCGGAACCTACCCTGAAATTTTACGCACGGGAAGAATATACAGTAAGAAATCATCCGTCAAGATTTTGGCATGAATTTTCAAAAATGTTAAAATTACTCATTTTTGCCCCCCGAAGAACTGCTTATAACAGCGGTCTGTACAGCCCTTCTTGTGTAACGGGTGAATGTGTGAACAAACAGACGCAGCTGTGACATGAGCACGTATCGCCACTATGCGGTGCTACGTTCTCCAAAGTGCACACACGCTTCAACCGTAACAAAAATGTATCAAATCATGAACTTTTTGAGTAACTCGCACTTCATGTCGACAGGTAGACTGTTGCAAATGTAATTGTTACGCAAGTGACTAGCAAACGAGGGCAAATAGAGACAGTGCGAGTTGTTACATTACAGACGACTTCCACAAGGGATTTTAATTTGTTGATCTGACATATTTTATAACAGTTCCTGTTGCGTGGTTCGTATCATAATTTTTGAGTAATGTATAGCCGGCCGTGGTGGCCGAGCGGTTCTAGGCGCTACAGTCTGGAACTGCGAGACAGCTACGATGGCAGGTTCGAATCCTGCCTCGGGCATGGATGTGTGTGATGTCCTTAGGTTAGTTAGGTTTAACTAGTTCTAAGTTCTAGGGGACTGATGTCCTCGGATGTTAAGTCCCATCGTGCTCAGAGCCATTTTTTTAATAATGTATATTTTACTAACAAAGAGTACCTTCTTTAATCCCTGTACTCGTCATAAGTGTCTATTAGATGTTGAAAACAAACGTTCCTTGCACTAAGAATATCTGATAAAATAAAAATTGATGCATTCAGGCACTTCACAGTAATTACTAGGGATTTTTTTTCCACACAGTATCGTGGTGGAGTAAGAAAAGGTCTTGGCTGTTGATCTGCATTCCAGATATGCTTGATGAGGTTAACAGAATCTTCCGTCGGTTCTTGGTAGAACAACATTATAATAAATGACATGCACCAGTTTGCTTTTGTTATACATTATTACTTTTATTGTTAACTGGTTTTCGGCTTACAAGGTCATCTTCAGACATTTACTGAGTATTATCACCAAAGAAGTTATAATGTTTGCAAACAACATTGGAAGAGAAGTAACACGTCTAGACTGAAGTAGAAACATACAGTAAGTGACACTTTTGACAGTGTGTTGGTAATGCAAAAGTAAAAATTGAACAGTACATAAATAACAATGGAGTAGACAGGAAAACCTTTAACATAAAATAGGAATAGCATGCCTACATAACAGTTTCTATTAATAAACAAAACTAATAAAATAAAATAAAATTAGTACTACACAAGGCTACATCAGGAGGTATGAAATATGGAGAGTGATAACCAAACCTTAAGTTCCTTATGTATTCTGTAGTAACATTGATAATGGTCCCTTCTTTTAATTGGAAACTTCATATAATCATCTCTGTTGTTCATTACTTTGCACACTGTCTCTTCCTACATATTCCCATTCTCATGTATTCATTGAGTTCTTTTGTTTTGTTGAAGTTGTCTTTGTATTCCATATAGACTGTAGTTTCAATAGTTACGGCTTTCATTTCACTGGTACCTTTAGTACTGTCTATGTTTAACACCCCTTGTGGTCCTCGCTCAAATATTGTTCATATTTTACTTTGTTCATTTATTTAAATAAACTGTTACACAGCCACTGTTTTGATTGTAATGATAATGTCAATATGGAGTACCACCACACTTTCAAAGATTGCATTTACTGTAGGTTCCCTCAAACGCCTGCATTTTCCTGCATTTATTTATTTCTGTTTATCTTATTGATATTGCTTAATTTCCTTATGTAATCTGTAGTCAAATGGATAATTGTCTCTTCTTTTGAATGGTTTGGTTATCACTTTCCGTGTCTCATACTTCCTGATGTAGCCTTCTCTAGTACTAATTTTATTTTATTTTATTAGTTTTGTTTATTAATAGGAACTCTTATGTAGGCATGCTATTCCTATTTTGCGTTAAAGGTTTTCCTGTCTACTCCATTGTTATTTATGTACTGCTCAGTTTTTACTTTTTCATTGCATTACCACCACACTGTAAAAGATGTCACTTACTGTATGTTTTTACTTCAGTCTAGACGTGTTACTTCTCTTCCAATGTTGTTTCCAAACATTATAACTTCTTTGGTGATAATACTCAGTAAATGTCTGAAGATGGCCTTGTAAGCCGAAAACCGGTTAACAATAAGAGTAATATTGTCGAATAAAAGCAAACTGGTGCTTTTCATTTATTATGCTTGATCAGATTCTTGAAACGTAGTGACGCAATCTGACAATGCACGAAAGACTGAAGTTTAACAATACTGCTCCTCTAATAAAACAAATTACAAAGAGCTATTGGATTTATATCGTGCGAATATTTTCAAAAAAATACTTTACACTGTAAAAATTTTCTTTAGCGGAAGGCTGAATCATACAAAATGTTCCGGCTGGAATGTGAATTTTATTATCCTTTCGTCGTCCTGATGAAGGCAGAGGTCGTCCAGCCAAGAGTTTAATAAAAGCAATGAATTATTATCTGTAACTGGTAAGAAGATGTTTCGAAAATTATACTCGATATTATTATCTACAATTCTGTGAATGAAATTTTCACTCTACAGCGGAGTGTGCGCTGATATGACACTTACTGGCAGATTAAAACTGTCTGCCGGACCGAGACTCGAACTCGGGACCTTTGCCTTCCGCGGGCAAGTGCTCTACCGACTGAGTTACCCAAGCATGACTCACGCCCCGTCCTCACAGCTTTACTTCTGCCAGTACCACGTCTCCTACCTTCCAAACTTTACAGAAGCTCTCCTGCGAACCTTGCAGTACTAGCACTCCTGAAAGAAAGGATATTGCGGAGACATGGCTTAGCCACAGCCTGGGGGATGTTTCTAGAATGAAATTTTCACTCTACAGCGGAGTGTGCGCTGATACGAAACTTCCTGGCAGATTAAAACTGTGTGCCGGACCGAGACTCGAACTCGGGACCTTTGCCTTTCGCGGGCATGTGCTCTACCGACTGAGTTACCCAAGCACGACTCACGCCCCGTCCTCACAGCTTTACTTCTGCCAGTATCTCGTCTCCTACCTTCCAAACTTTACAGAAGCTCTCCTGCGAACCTTGCAGAACTCGCACTCCTGAAAGAAAGGATACTGCGGAGACACGGCTTAGCCACAGCCTGGGGGATGTTTCTAGAATGAAATTTTCACTCTACAGCGGAGTGTGCGCTGATATGAAACTTCCTGGCAGATTAAATCTGTGTGCCGGACCGAGACTTGAACTTGGGACCTAGTTCTGTGCTATGTGTGCTATGTGCTATGTGTTGTCATATGTATAAGAGTTCCACTTCATGTGATTCAAATCATTCATAAGTTCTGTTGTGTGTGACTACACAGTATCATCATCTTCATAATCCTCTCAATCAAACTAATCATCAAAACCATTAATAAATGAGGGTTGAATACCACCAAACCACCTCAGCAGCATTGCATATCATATAACCTAAACCTATCATCATCATCATCCTCATCCAAATAGCCCTACGAAAATTCAATATCAAATCAAACCATCTTCCATCAATAAACTGTAAACATCAATTCACGTGAATCGGAAACAGGAATGAGTCTGCAACCTCAAATCCTTAATACAAATGCAAATCACAACATCAGTTACCTTATTTCAAGAAAATCCTCGACAATTCAGCAATTTCAGCATATCTCTCATGTGTACATAACTGAGTGAAACATGTATATAGTGTATCATGGCGATAGTCCCTTCTTAACAGTATAAATCACTTCAACCCTTTCATAAATCATTACATCTTTCAACATCACATGTGTTCTTATATACAGTAACACATAAATTCAGTTGTCAATCATATAACAGTATGAGGAGCAAAACATATTAATTCCTTCCATGCGAATAATATATATAAGTTAAAAAAACAGTGATCGGATGTATATAGTTCTTTCTAACTGCACAAATGTACCATAAAATCTTTAAGTATGTATTAATAAGCTTAGTGTATCTTCACACAATTCACCTTTCATTTCTGGATAAGCTGATAAAAATACAGTATGGACTGTTGTCTGTAAAGATGTGTAACTGTTTCTCACTAGAAAATACATATTGGTTTTTCCTGGCAACGTAAGTTCAAATCATAGTCCTCATATATCAGTAATAGTCACAATCGGTAGAATGTAAATGTCAAATTATCAATCCATCTGATGATGCAGATTACTCAATCAAAACAAAATGTATTTTATATTACAAATTAAATCACATGAAAACATCTTACATAATAAATATAAGCAAACATAGGTACAAAAAATCAACATATGTATTGTCGGAAGCTTGTGTGTCAGAAAGGTATCGTAGAATGTGGCATCAGTGTTTTCGAGAAAAAAATGTCACATTAGCTGGGGCATCTTGCATAAGCCACATGCATAGTACTCAAAGATTGTGTACCCCCTGAGGGATTGCAATTATTGCACATAAGGCTTCAACTGAGTGACATATTTTAAACCAAATAGCTTTTTTGATGTGGGATAGATAAGTTGGTAGGCGTTTAGATGTGGTTTCTCATAAACTTCAAATGGAACAATGTAAACATCGAAATATTTCTTGATCTCTCTATTGATTGCCTTGGATTTCTCATAACTTTTGGTTAAGACTATATCACCTACATTGTACTGTGTAAACTTTCCTTTTGAATCATGTTTAAGATTTCTCTTGGCACAGTGTGTTTCAATATTTTTCTTTACTATTTCCATTCTCTCGTCCGGTGTTAACTCATTACAGACAGGGAAATTGATCAATTCATACAAGATGTTTGGTGGGTGTTTGTTAATATGGACTTCATAAGGCATAAAGGCAGTTGTTGTATGTTGTAAGGTGTTCAAACAATCTTCAAAATCACGTATGTAACTTGACCAATTTGTATGATCTTTAGAGCAGTAAGTTCTACAAAGCCTGCCTATTTCACGCATATAGCCCTCAGTTGGGTTACAAGATGGAGAATAAACAGAAATAAGAACGTGCTTAATGTATTGATCTTTCACGAAATCTTTCCAAAGGTTAGATGTAAATTGGCTCCCATTGTCGAAAAGTATGGCTTTTGGTTTTCCAACCTGTGTGAAGTAATCATTACAGAAACAGTTTAAAATTTTCCTACTGGTTGCCTTCGTTAGTGGATACAATTTTACTAGTTTAGTGAATAAGTCAACAACTACAAACAAATACGTATAACCCTCGTTAGGTCTCGGCAATTGGCCAAACAAATCAATTCCTATCAGTTCCAATTTGCCTTTTGGCACAATACTTTGTAAATAACCTTGGTATTTCTGATTTGTGACTTTTACTCTTTGACACCGATCACATTTTTGTATAACCTGTCATACTCTTCTAAACATATTATTAAAATAGACATTTTCCTTAAGTTTGTCAGTGCATTTCATGATTCCACAGTGTCCATAGCTCTCATGTGTGTACTTAATTAAAACGTCAACACATTGAATAGGCCAACAAACCTTCCAGTGTCAGAGTCAGTGTTATGTCTCCTGAATAAAATGCCTTTAAAATTTTGATAATACATGCGAACCTTTTCATAAACCCTTTTACCAATAAGGCTTTTCATAAGTTTCAAATCATCATCCTGGTTCTGGTATCTCCTAAGTTGACGGAAAATGTTGGTAATTTCCTTTTCACCCTTAATCCCTCTCATGTACATTATTTTAAACACTTTGTTATCCAATAGTTCTTCTTCCCGGCCAACCCTCACAGATAATCTAGACAAAGCATCAGCAATTATAAAAATGGCTCTGAGCACTATGGGACTTAACATCTGAGGTCATCAGTCCC
The DNA here is from genome assembly GCF_023864345.2 of Schistocerca serialis cubense. Classification (NCBI taxonomy): domain Eukaryota; kingdom Metazoa; phylum Arthropoda; class Insecta; order Orthoptera; family Acrididae; genus Schistocerca; species Schistocerca serialis. The sequence continues at coordinate 547,859,311 of NC_064644.1, forward strand.
CTAGAACTTAGAACTACTTAAACCTAACTAACCTAAGGACATTACATACATCCATGCCCGAGGCAGGATTCGAACCTGCGACCGTAGCAGTCGCGCGGTTCCGGACTGCGCGCCTAGAACCGCAAGACCACCGCGGCCGGCTCAGCAATTATATTCCGATCTCCTTTTATATACTGAATGCTATAATCAAATTGTTGCAAAAAGGTGGCCCACATGGTTAATCTACTATTGAAAAGTTTACAGTCTTGAATATATCATAGTGCTTTGTGATCCGTGAAAACTATAACTTTATGGCCTGCTAGATAGTTCCTGTATTTAGTGAAACCCCATACAATGGGAAGTAGTTCCTTCTCAGTCACCCTGTAGTTACATTCATGTTTCTGCAGACCTCGGCTGGCAAAACTGATTGAAATATGTTCTATTTTTCCATCAATTTCCTTGTGTTGAAACAAATGTACACCGAATCCGTAATCTGAACCACCTGTCATTAGGCAAAACGGTAGTGAAAGGTCAGGTCTGTGGAGTAATTGACTGTTATTTAGTTGTTGTTTGATCTCATCGAATGCTGCTTGACAGTGATCTGTCCATTCCCATATGGTGTTCTTTTTTTTAATAGCTCTCTCAAACACAGTGCATTTAAAGCTTGGGTGCTGACATACTTACGATAAAAATTACATCTACCATAAAAAGACCTCAGCTGTTTCTTGTTCTTTGGCCATGGAAACTGGACAATTGCAGAAATTTTATCACTGTCAGGTAGAATGCCTTCTCTGTTAATTATATGGCCCAAAAACTTCAAGTCTGATACTCCAAATTTGCATTTACTTAATTTAAGGGTCATACCGCCTTGCTTGAACTTATTAGCTAATTTGTACAAAGTATCAAGGTGTCCCTCCAAAATTTTGCTGGTTATTAATATGTCATCCACGTAAATAATTAGTTTAGATAGTAATTCACTTCCAATCACATGATCCAAAGCTTGAATAAACTCAGCTACAGACACATTCAGCCCAGACAGAACAACACAATACTGAAAACATTTACCATTATGTAAAAAGGCTGTGTACTGCCTTGAATCATGTGCAGATGTGATTTGATGAAAACCTGAGGTCAAATCCAGGCTAGAAAAATATTTTGTATGTTTGAATTTGCACAAGATTTCCTCCATGGATTCAGGACGATCTGTTTCTCTTTCTATAAACTTATTCAGGTTACATGAATCCAATACCAGTCTAACACCACCACCCTTCTTTTGAAATACAGACCATCGGGCTGTTATATGGACTGTGACTTCTCTCTACTATTCTCCATTTTTGCATTTTCTGGACTTCCCTCTCCACTTCTTTCGTTTTACAGATAGGTACCCCATAACCCTTAATGAAAAAGGGTTTGCGTGGCTTTAACTTCAAATGACGTTCATAATCTTTGACCTTATCAGGTTGATCATTAAAAATGTTACTATTTTCCAAGAGAAAATTTTCTAATTCCTGCTTTTCAGTCTCAGTCAAGTCATTTGCTTCTTTTACCTTTTCTGATATGGTTAGGGAGTAGCTATCATCAACCAAATTCTGGTTATTGGGATCCCTATTTTCCTCTTCCTCCATGTAATGGCTGCACTCTGGATAAATTATTTCCCTAATATGGTTACTACTGTTTCTGCTTGAATTTAAGTGGATCACTACTTTACCTTGAATACTGGCCTTTGGTTCAGTGAACAGTAATTCTGAATTTTGCCAATCAAAACTCACCTTTGCCTTAACTATCCAGTCCATCCCTAAAATCATTTGCTCATTGAGATCTGGAATAACTAAACAACCGTGTTCAAAATCAATGTTGCCAACAGAAAATGTAACTAAAGCTTGTTTATATATTAACTTACTAAAGTTGCCAGTGGCGCCTTTAATCCGTACACCTGTGATGGGAAATGCGTTGTAACTTTCAGTGTCTTTTATCCTGTTCCTCAACTTGGCTGAGATACTACTAATGGGACGGCCAGTGTCAATCAAACAAAGTCCTGACCAATTGTCAATGCTTATTTCTACGTAAGGGCTACCTAAGGTAATATTTGGGTCACCATTCACATTCTCTGCCAGCAAGTCACTTTCTAATTCAGTTGTATCGATGTTGTTACATACTTCTTCACCATAGATTTCAATGTCAGAATCAGCATAAGATTGAGTGTCATTATGACTGGAACCAAATACACATGAAACAGATACCTTACTTTCACTAGACTTAAAATTATCTTTCGTGGATGGATCTGATTTGACGACTTCACATTCCTTATTATTTTCTAAACAAACTTCACTTTCACTGATAATATATTCCAAAATCATCTCACCTATCAACTTAGCTTGTTCCTTCTTATTAGTAGATTCACTTAAGATTTCTTTTATACAAATTGTTACCAATACATTGTTTGCACTCTTAATATCTTCACATAAACCAATTTCGCATTCAGAGCTACTTTCAGCTGCAACACCATTATCAATAATTTCAGCATAAATAATGCCATCTAATTCCTCTTGCGTACATAATCATCAAATACATCATCCTTCACAACACTATCTTTACCAAAATCATCATCAAAATAAACTGTGGGTGATGCCTCTGCATGCACATCTGCCTTAACTACAAAGTGTTCAACATCTGAAGTTACATTACTGAAATCGCTACCTGTTTCATTATCAGAGTCAGGTGTTATTTCCTCATTTTGGCTACCAATTTCTACTAATATAGATACCTCATTATCCTTACCTTCATCAGAAAACAAGCTAGTGATACCATACATATCATAAGTTCTGTCTACATCAGGTGTTGATGTGTCATAAATTAATGTTAAGTCATGTTCATTAAGGTCAAACTGCGGCCCTGCTTGAGTATGTGCATTATTCAATTCACTCAACATGTGATCCCAAAAGTTTCGCTTATAATTAGTATCATCTAAGTAGTAGTCACTATTTACATTACTTTTATGATTGCTTTTATGTTTCCGTCTCTTTAACCTCCTATTTGCCTGGTTTGTGCCATAACTATTCACCTCAAATTGACAGGCTCCCAACGAGGTGGTTACCTGTGTCCCTGGTTGGAATTGCTGTTGTGAGGCTGATTACTGTTTCTCTATTCGTGACGGTTTTCGTGTCTGTTGTAACTACTGTTTTGGTTACCATGCCTGTTATTATTTCTGTGTCCATTATATTGTTGTGACCCCCCTCCCCATTCCTATTGTGAGTGTTTCTGAGGTTTTGATTGTACTGTCTGTCATCATTCTGCCATGCGCGGTTAATTCTGTCTACATAACGTAAAAATTCGTCAACACTATCATCTGGTCCATATACAAGTCCCCACTGATAACGGTGTGGTAGGCGCCGTTTCAATGCATCAATCTGTATCAGTTCGTCCAAAGGTTTGCTCAAATGTGACAATGTCCCTAATTGTTTTTCACAAAATTCTCGCATGCTAATTGCAAGACCTGTGTGATATTTGCTACCGTTAAGCAATTCAGATTTTATTCTTGCCTGTTTGTTTTCCCACCAAAACTTTGCCAAGAATTGGCGTTCAAAATCGGCAAAAGACGTAGTATTTGTATCAATGTTTTGGTTCGCCCATGTAAGGGCTTCACCATCCAAAAAATGCTTCGCAAATATAACTTTAGCAGACTCTGGCATGTTAGGTTGGAAACAGTCTTTGCACTGATGCACAAAGTCAACCGGATGCAATTTCGCATCACCTGGGTAACATTTTAAACCAACATTGTTACAACTATGCACAAACATTTGGTTTGAATCAAAATTGGACATTATATTATATTGCAGTTTTGAAACTTCAGAGCTGACTGTTTGCATTTCTATTGTTACACTTTCTACTTTCTCGTCAATACGGAATATCTTATCAGAAACAAATTCAGAATTTAATTTCAATCTTTCCCCTACCACTTCTTTTTCTGAAACAATGAGTTCCTGCAACATTTTTAACTCGTCTTTTCGGTTCACTAATTCATTTAAAACGACTACTTCTGTGTTTTTGACACGTTCGTTTACTAATTCAACGCTTTTGTTTGTTTCTTTAAATTCGGAGATTGTGAAAGCCTCCAAACAGTCAACTTTGGTTTCCACCCCTTTTATGTCACATGCAAAAATTTGTACTTTGTTATTTGTTGCATTGATTTATTCTCTCAATGATTTCAAATTTTGGTCCAGCTTTTCTGTGACCTCTTTAATGATGCTCCCTAATTGGTTATTTTGAGTTACAAATTGTTCTAGTTTATTATTCAACAATTGAGATATCTGATCAATTAAATTTGGTTGCTGATTTGCTCCCGAAAAACCATGAAAAGGCGAACAACTACTGCTCGCGGAATTTGCTTCACTGTTTAAGTGTACATTTGGAGTTGAAGCATGAAATTGACGGCCTGACCGCGTGGTCATGCCTATTCGATTTAACTGAGTTTCGCTCATTTTGATCAAAGTGGCTGAACACTAGACAAAACACTTTCCTGCCTATCAAGTGAAATTGTCACACGCACACAATGAAACAAAAACAGAAAATTGTAGGACACTATCTGCGACTGAAATAAAAATAATTAAATGGGGTACTTATCTGATTCATTCGCGATGTCATTCCAGAATATCAATTTTGCTCCTGGCGACGTCCGTGGCGCAGTCTGCAACGTACAAGATTGTGGTTCCTGTCTCTTGTACATGGAATTCTTGCGAGTCGTGCTCTGCACAGTCTTCCACTTAATCCCAGCTCCTCCACCACGTTGAGATGTTTATATTTTCCCACCTCCGCGTTGCAGATGTTTTGAGTGAAATGCCCAGTCGATGCGCTGTTGTTTTCACGTCAATTCTACCAACATTGAGAGTTGTTTAGTTCTCGGGGTTTTGTAAACTTCCTGGATTCGTGTCTCGTCGCTGTGCAGCTTATAAAAAGGATTGCGGAAGACTCCCAAATAAATTCCAAAGTACAGTGCAGTTTTAATACCAATATATTTCCAGGACTCTGGTGTCCGAACCTGGTGAACTGTATCGGTTACATCACATGTACCCAAAGTTGACATCAAACGACACAGAGTCCCCTACAATACATTTGCTCGCAACCCTAGCCAAAAAACGAGTGCCCCAAGGCGCCTGCGTGACCTCTATTTATACTTTTGTTAACAATTACAGACAATGAAAATTACAATTTGATGTAAAAACACAGTTAAAAGATAAACCGAATATGAGATACACATTGCTAAAAATTTACAATCTCAGTGCTGATCAAGGTGAACCTATTTTCAACTTAGCTACGAGTTAAATAATATTTTGCGACTAATTATGTTACAGGTAACAATTACATTTCTAAATTTGTTTATAACAAATAAACTAGTGCCTGAATTTTAGTGATAACATATATCGGAGATTCAATTAACGTGCTTTATTTATATGTTCTATTTAATTTGTTGTAGTAATTTTATACTGATGGGTTTATTGGTACATTCTGACCATGTGCTACATTTCTTTCGATTAGTTACAGTATTAATTTCACATTTATATTGTGTTTCTCACATAAGAAGAATGTTAATCAGCAAAGCATCGTTTTCGAATTATATGTATACTGAAATAGTGGTTATTTTTGTATGTAATTTGGAAGCAGGTCACTGTACAATTGGACAATTAGGACTGGTGTTTATCTTTAATGCTTCCCGAGGGGTTGTGATAGGTAGCAATGAGATACAATAATATTTCAGCCGCCATGTACCCTGTTGGTTGTAGCCCCCTGACAACACAGGTACCGCGCTGCTGATGCCTGCGCCGTTAACTCCCCACGTACGCCAAGGCGTAGATGCCAATCTCACTGGAGTATCGTGACTCCTGGCAATGACCATCCTGCCAGGTGGCCCTTGCTGCGGCCAGGTGGCGCCAGTAGGGAGAGCCCTAGGTCGAAATGGGTGGCATCAGGGCGGATAACATGTAATGAAGTGTGGCACACCTTCTGTTGCTGGTGGCCAGCCGCCAGCAGTCTCTAAGCGTATGAGGGTGCAATTCTATGTTCATAAGTATGACCCCAGATCGTTTCCCTCCCTCGCCCCACCATGGGAGGAATTAAAGGCTAAGGATGACAGTGAAGCTTATTCGATCCAGTACCTAGTATGTATGAGAGCTGATGGGGAGTCTTTCATGACAATGAAGCCTCAGTTCTTTGTAGAGCATTTAGAGGACATGTTTGGGAAGGTGGAGGGCTTGTCCAAAACGCGCTCTTGGGCAGTTTTCATAAAAACAGCATCCTCTGCCCAGTCACAGGCATTACTCGCATGTGACAGGTTGGGGTATATTTCTGTTATCATCACGCCCCATAAGTGCTTAAATACTGTCCAGTGTGTTATATTCCACAGGGACCTCCTTTTGCAGTCTGATGACGAGCTGCGTGCCAATTTAGAGTGCTAAGGTGTTCATTTCGTCCGGCGCATTCAACAGGGTCCGAGAGATAATCAGGTTGCCGCTGCGGGGGAGAGATATAGGGCTTGACGTCAAAACGGTAGACCATCACCTTGACCTTATCACCCACGAAGGCCAAGATGAAGGCACCAGTGGCAACCAAACCTGAACAGCGACAGCTTCCAAAGGTGTTTCAAGACGTACACATTGGCTGTAAAGAGAGTTAAGGAAGCGAAAATTGGCAACTGATTCTAAATAATGAGAAGTGTGCCTCAGGCTGTTACTGTCTGCTGTCTCTATCTTCCACTGGATGTTGATATCCCACAGCATGTATTGGCTGAGCTCATAGCCCAACTGCCACCACCTTTTCTCTTACTGGGCGACTTTAACGCCCATAACAGTTTGTGGGGTATATTGATGGCTTTCCGCACATGCAGCACGGAAGGGAAAAGATGCTGCAAAGGCTGGGATCCCGTGGTAGCCAAGCACGAACCCACCAAAGAGCGGCGAGCCCCCTGGAGGGTCCTCATCTGGTGCCAACAGCCACAGCCAAGGGCAAATTGATTGTAATGCTACATGGTCTTAAGCTGGTCAAAGAAAGGCGCTACGTAGTAACATGTCTACCAGTTGCCTATACACTAGTGTACGGAAACTTTAAAAATTGGAAAAAGTTAACATGCAACTGTATTTTGCCTCAGTAAGTATAGGTTAGAGATGTAACTCCTCTTGGTTCTTTTACTATGCAGTTGCTTAGAGGATAAATTTAATTCACACAGTTTAGTAGTCTTACTGCTATTTCAGTCATTTTTTAAATTTTTAGAATTTCTATACACAAGTGTATAGGTAACTGGTGGACATATTACTACACTAGAACCATCTCGTTACTGTCTTGAGTTGAGACCACGTAGCATTAAGATTACCCTGCACTTGCCTGTGGTGCTTCACAGCAGATGACAAGGCACGATGCACCCTTATGTCAGTAATATAAACAGTATTTCAACATGAAAATCTTTTTATATTTTTCTTTTTTAGTTTTGTAAGATTTCTCCATAAACGTTAGCAGATTCATTGTGGCATTAATGTGACCATTAATTATTTATATCATGATTATACTCCTTTTTGCATTTGAAAACGATGTAATATCGAAAATCGTCAAGCAGTTTCACGCAACTGAAAGTGTAACTGAGACAGGTAAATTTTTAGTAGTCTCATTCTCTAATATGATCTGCACGGATATAATCTGGGTACTCTGGACACTGTGAGTTAGTCTGATACCCAGTTCCTAACTTAAATACTCTTGACTTACTGCGTTAAACCTTTAACTCTAAATTATGCCTTATAATGAGTAAGAGTATAACAGTACTTTAAATTTTCAAACCCGAACTAACTGTATGAAATACTGAAAATCGACTTTTTGTTGGCCTGGTAACCGTTAGATAAGCAACCTTCGAATGGGACCGAGTAGTCGTACTAGCAGTTTATTAATACTCAGACTCAGAAAATACTGCTGAAACACCTCGGAAATGTTCAGGTTCAGCCTGCAGAATTAGTTACCGTTTCCGGTCTCTGCGGGCAAATGAATCCCACACTCGCACAGTGCAAGGAGACTGTACATACCCCAGTGCAGCAGCTAGTATGAGTTGCAGTGCTGGACGCGTTAGTTGCGCTTTTGTTACTGGTTACTCACATGGCGCCCACGTAGAGGGCGTGCCGGTGTTCGTCCAGGTGGAAGGTGCGGTAGAACAGCCGGCCGCACGAGAACTCCCTCTCCACGCCTGCAACAGAGGGACGAGGCGCGCGTGTTCACAGGGCGTAAGGGAGACACAGATAATGTTCAATATACCGCAGCCGTCGAAGCACACAGAAACTGTGCACTCCAGCGGACGCTTCCAAATGATGTTAGACGTATCACTAGGGATAGGGGCATTGACGGTGTGAAATAAGTACACCCTCAGAGTAGTGAAGCAACTTACATCTACATCTACATCTACATGGATACTCTGCAAATCACATTTAAGTGCCTGGCAGAGGGTTCATCGAACCACCTGCACAATACTCTATTATTCCAATCTCACACAGCGCGCGGAAAGAATGAACACCTATATCCTTCTGTACGAGCTCTGATTTCCCTTATTTTACCTTGGTGATCGTTCCTCCCTATGTAGGTTGGCGTCAACAAAATATTTTCGCATTCGGAGGAGAAAGTTGGTGATTGGAATTTCGTGATAAGTTTCCGTCGCAACGAAAAACGCCTTTCTTTTAATGACTTCCAGCCCAAATCCTGAATCATTTCTGTGACACTCTCTCCCATATTTCGCGATAATACAAAACGTGCTACCTTTTTTTGAACTCAGTCAGTCCTATCTGGTAAGGATCCCACACCGCGCAGCAGTATTCTAAAAGAGGACGGACAAGCGTAATGTAGGCAGTCTCCTCAGTAGACCTGTTACATTTTCTAAGTGTCCTGCCAATAAAACGCAGCCTTTGGTTAGCCTTCCCAACAATTTAAATCACTTAATAAAAGCAAGTCTTCTGGTCCAGACTGTATACCAATTAGTTACTATCAGAGTATGCTGATGCAATATCTCCATACTTGACAACCATATACAACCACTCGCTCGACGAAAGATCCGTACCCAAAGATTGGAAAGCTGCACAGGTCCACCAGTATTCAAGAAAATTACAGCCCCATATCATTAACGTCGATATGCAGTGGGATTTTGGAACATATATTGTGTTCAAGGTTTATGAATTATCTCGAAGAAAACGTCTATTGACACACACAAAATGTGTGTGAAATCTTATGGGACTTAACTGCTAAGGTCATCAGTCCCTAAGCTTACACACTACTTAACCTGAATTATCCTAAGGACAAATATACACACACCCTTGCTCGAGGGAGGACTCGAACCTCCGCCGGCACCAGCCGCACAGTCCACGACTGCAGCGGCTGAGACCGCTCGGCTAATCCTGCGCGGCTATTGACACACGCTCTTGTGAAACACAACAAGCTCTTTACTCACACGAATTGTTGAGTGCTATTGGCAAGGGATATCAAATTGATTCCGTATTTCTATATTTCCAAAAGGCTTTTGACACTGCACCACACGAGCGGCGTGCAGTGAAATTGCGTGCTTATGGAGTATCGTCTTACATATTTGACTGCATTCGTGATTTCTGGCGTTTCTCAAGTTAGCGTTACAGGCCCTCTGCTGTTCCTTATTTATATATAAGCGATTTAGGAGACAATCTGAGCATCCGTCTTTGCTTATTTACAGATGATGCAGTCGTTTATCGTCCTGTAAACTCATTAGAACGTCAAAACAAATTCAAAAATGATTTAAGAAAGATATTTAAATCGTTCAGAAATTTGCAGCTGATTCTAAATAATGAAAAGTGTGAGGGTAATCATATGAGTGTTAAAAACAATCCGTTAAACTTCGGTCACATGATAAATCAGTCTAATCTGAAGGCTGTAAATTCAACTAAATACTTAGGGAATACAATTACGAACAATTTAAATTGCAAATAACACATAGAAAATGTTGTGGGAAAGCCAAACTAAAGACTCCGTTTTATTGGCAAAACACTTACAAAATGTAACAGATCTACTAAAGTTATTGCCTACACTACTCTTGTCTGCACTCTTTTGCAGTACTGCTGCGCGATGTGGGATCCTTACCAGATAGTATTAACGGGGTACACGGAGAAAGTTCTAAGATGAGCAGCACGTTTCGTATTATCGCAAAATAGGGGGCAGTGTGTCATAGACATGATACAGGATTTGGGATGGACATCATTAAAACAAAGGCGTTTTTCACTGCGGCGGAATCTTCTCACGAAATTTCAATCACCAGCTTTCTCTCCCGAATGCGAAAATATCTTATTGACGCCGATCGACATAGGGAGAAACGATCATCATAATAAAATAAGGGAAATCAGAGCTCGCACGGACAGATATAGGTGTTCGTTTTTACCGTCCGCTGTTCGAGAGTGGAACAATAGAAAATGATTGTGAAGGTGATTCGATGCACCCTCTGCAAGGCACTTAAGTGTGATTTGCAGGGTATCCATGTGGATGCAGAGGGTGGATCTAATACTTGCAATTGTGATTCTTGACATTTTTCGCGCCAACAGCCCACTATACCGACTTTCATATTTTCGCAATAAATTCATCTTCCTAATTTTTCTGTCAAACACTACAACAGTCGATAGAGTGGTGGGACTGGAAATAGGTGTGTGTTTATTCCCTAGGACACCAAAACGCATGAATCACTTCTGACATACGTTGGAATTCCTGATTGGTGAGCTCACTACCGAACTGTATTAACTCAAGCACTGATACGTGAAGTCACAGCTGCCGTGATATATGGTGAAAAGGTGTTCTGAGAGATACGAGATATGTGATAACTGTTTATTTACATTACACGACGTTGCCTTTATCTAGAATTTAGGTCGTTGTAATGATTCTTTCTTAATTTCATGTTTCCTATTCTTTCTGCCACGAGACGTCTAAGGGTGTCCCACGAGATACGTACTGATGATTCAAGAAATAAATCATTCCTGCGTGAACAACTTCTCAGTGCTTGAGAATTATATCTCATCATCTCTACCTCTTTAAGTTACTACGCAGAGAACATTTCTTTACACACAGGTATCATAGAACTGTTCAATCATTTCTAACTATCTTTCTCATTACAGGAAACACATCAAATTATAATAGGATAAATTCGGGAGCAACAGCAAAGAATCAACTTTCAAAAAACGCTGAAGGTCTTCCCTGAATATACTAATGTTAACAGTTTTCAGAAAAGAGTTTTTTGAAAAGAAAGGGTTTCGAGTCATGAGTATTACTTGTAGAACATTTCTTTTCTTTCAATGATGAAAATATCACGAAATCAAAAGCGTTGTTTTTTCTGTTTATTCTATTGTCGTTTTCTACTGTCTAATATTGATATCTCGATTGCAGAACAGAGTCGCACTTTCCTCGTCCTCAGTTACCGGATCAGAAAATACACTCCTGGAAATGGAAAAAAGAACACATTGACACCGGTGTGTCAGACCCACCATACTTGCTCCGGACACTGCGAGAGGGCTGTACAAGCAATGATCACACGCACGGCACAGCGGACACACCAGGAACCGCGGTGTTGGCCGTCGAATGGCGCTAGCTGCGCAGCATTTGTGCACCGCCGCCGTCAGTGTCAGCCAGTTTGCCGTGGCATACGGAGCTCCATCGCAGTCTTTAACACTGGTAGCATGCCGCGACAGCGTGGACGTGAACCGTATGTGCAGTTGACGGACTTTGAGCGAGGGCGTATAGTGGGCATGCGGGAGGCCGGGTGGACGTACCGCCGAATTGCTCAACACGTGGGGCGTGAGGTCTCCACAGTACATCGATGTTGTCGCCAGTGGTCGGCGGAAGGTGCACGTGCCCGTCGACCTGGGACCGGACCGCAGCGACGCACGGATGCACGCCAAGACCGTAGGATCCTACGCAGTGCCGTAGGGGACCGCACCGCCACTTCCCAGCAAATTAGGGACACTGTTGCTCCTGGGGTATCGGCGAGGCCCATTCGCAACCGTCTCCATGAAGCTGGGCTACGGTCCCGCACACCGTTAGGCCGTCTTCCGCTCATGCCCCAACATCGTGCAGCCCGCCTCCAGTGGTGTCGCGACAGGCGTGAATGGAGGGACGAATGGAGACGTGTCGCCTTCAGTGATGAGAGTCGCTTCTGCCTTGGTGCCAATGATGGTCGTATGCGTGTTTGGCGCCGTGCAGGTGAGCGCCACAATCAGGACTGCATACGACCGAGGCACACAGGGCCAACACCCGGCATCATGGTGTGGGGAGCGATCTCCTACACTGGCCGTACACCACTGGTGATCGTCGAGGGGACACTGAATAGTGCACGGTACATCCAAACCGTCATCGAACCCATCGTTCTACCATTCCTAGACCGGCAAGGGAACTTGCTGTTCCAACAGGACAGTGCACGTCCACATGTATCCCGTGCCACCCAACGTGCTCTAGAAGGTGTAAGTCAACTACCCTGGCCAGCAAGATCTCCGGATCTGTCCCCCATTGAGCGTGTTTGGGACTGGATGAAGCGTCGTCTCACGCGGCCTGCACGTCCAGCACGAACGCTGGTCCAACTGAGGCGCCACGTGGAAATGGCATGGCAAGCCGTTCCACAGGACTACATCCAGCATCTCTAGGATCGTCTCCATGGGAGAATAGCAGCCTGCATTGCTGCGAAAGGTGGATATACACTGTACTAGTGCCGACATTGTGCATGCTCTGTTGCCTGTGTCTATGTGCCTGTGGTTCTGTCAGTTTGATCATGTGATGTATCTGACCCCAGGAATGTGTCAATAAAGTTTCCCCTTCCTGGGACAATGAATTCACGGTGTTCTTATTTCAATTTCCAGGAGTGTATGTTTCTTAAAAATTTAGTTTCAAAGGTCCAGTAAAAGAAGCGACAAAATTTTAGAAGCACAGATAGGTTACCGCAACACCTTCGAATCAAATTGACAGTAAGGTGTCTCCATCAAAGATTGTCGCAGTATTCTTCACTAAAACGACTTAGCAGTCCCCTAAAGTTCAGTACTGCGTCATAGGTGATATAAGACAAAGTAGCGACACAGTTCCACATAAACGTACGCCACTTCACAGGGAACGAATGCATCGAACATGAAATGGCGTGATCGCCGAATGTAAACCCCAGGGTCGCTTGGTAACAGGGCAATGGTGAAATACATGTCAAAACCTACCCTGAAATTTTTCACGTAGGAAGAACACAGCAAAAAAAATACTCTTGAAAAATTCTAGCTGCTAAGGCGTACAGCAAATACCTTTATAAACTGTTAAATTTACTCGTTTCGGGCGCACGGAGAACCGATTATGGCAACAGTTTGTGCAGCCCGTCCGCATATCGCGTGGTTAAACAGACACAGCTGCGGCATGAGGTTATAGCATCACGTAGCGCGAAATCGGAAGTGCACACACCCGAGTTTTAAGCGCTTAAACCATACCTAAAATGCTCCGAAATCTTTAATTTTTTGTAATATGTTGCAGTTCATACTGACAGCTAATGTGATGCAGACGTAACTCTTACACAAATGTCTAACAGAAGAAACAGAGTCAATGCAGCCTATGACACTTCATTATAGAGTACTGCCATTAATGGGAGACGGAAGGCAAGTGGGCTTCAAAAATTCGATTTTTAGATTTTAGGATATTTGAAATGCCTGGTCTTTCCTGCATGAAACAGTTTTGTTTTATATAAATATGACAATTTTTTCGTGTGGTATGACGCTTTTCCTGACGCTCTGTGCAATCTGGGGACGGTGACGGCGAGGCTTATTATGACCAGGTATGTTCAGAACAGCAATATGGTCCTAATGTCACAATTTCTAAATTAGAGTGCATTGGACATGTCTAGAAGAGAATGGGGCCCAGGTTGAGAAGATTATCGAATGGAGTGTCAAACATAGTATTGGAAGATAGTAAGAGGATAGGTGGTAAAGGTCGCCTGACAAATGTTGAAGTAGATAGATTACAGAATTATTATGGATTGTCCATAAGAAGATATCTAGGGAATTTAGAAAACATGAAAAAAAGCTGTATGGGCTATCTTTTTCCATAAGCTTTCCACAAATGAAAATCCAGTACACGGTATTTGCCTGCAAGTGCAGAAGATGTGCCAGATATGACAACAAACATTCTTTACCTGCATCACTAATGAATGAAATTAAACCCATGTTTAGAGACCTTTGTAAAGATACCTTGCTGAAGAAATGTCTTCATATGAAAACCCAAAATTTAAATGAATGTGTGAATACTGTCATTTGTAACCGATTACCGAAAACAGCATTTGTTCAGCTTACAACCCTCAAATTTGGTGTTTATGATGCTGTTTCTCCCTACAGCGATGGTGTAATTAGGAAACTGGATGTTCTGGAATTATTTGACACAAAATGTAGTGGAAATACTGCAAAATCCTTGGTGCAAATAGGTAGAGAATCCGCAAAGCAGATATTGCTAATTTAAAACGCACAAAAGAAGCCAGACAGCAAAGAAGAGGGACCAAGAGAGGACAAGAAGATCGGTATGATTCAGATGATGCTCAGCATGGTGCAGGAAAATATTAGTGGTAAGTAATTCTCATCAATAACTATACTAGAATTGCAGTATTAAACTTTAAATGGATTTTTCTCAAAACTACATTTTCTTTACTTTCAGGTACCATTATTTGATAAACTAATGGGGTTAAAAACATGAAATTCTGTCAATTTGTACTGCGCATGGTAATAAGTTATTACAACTAAATTGAGAACCACTAAAAAATCAGAAAATGTTTTATAATAATTAATGGACAAAATAAAATTAAATTTTACTAGTGAAAGAATAACTTTTTTTCTTCAAAACCGTAAGAGGTATTAAGTTCATTTTACTTGTACATTGAGGCATATATTTATATGTATGCAGTAAAAAATTCATTGTTTTTATCACTTATAGTTCTTTTGAAAGGTGTACCTATTCAAAGGGTAAAATAGCATTAGCGGAATAGGCCTTCCGTCTCCCCTTGATCAGGACGTTAATTTGCTGAAGTGACATATTTTATAACAATTCCTGTAGCACAGTTATGATAATTTTTGAATAATCTATACTTTACGAACAATTAAACATTTATTTATTCCCTGTAGCAATAAAAAAACGCGAAGAGTCTGTTTGATGACAAAAACAAACATTCTCTTCAGAAAAGGCACACCTGACAAAAGAAAAAAATAATGCATTCAGCAGCTTCACAGTAATCATTAGTTTTACTAAGGAAGAATTAAGATGGTGAAAGAAATGATCGTTTACGTTGTTCTACACATTGTGCTGTGTACAAGACATACTTGATAAAATTCGTAGAACGTCATCATTTCGGCACCGTTTGGTCTTCAAGGACTGTTCGGACGGAGTTCAGTTTTCGTTTGCTGATTCAAACTGTCAATGCACAAATGACTATATTGTTTCGCTAATAAACCTGAAATAACAAGAGTTGTGGGAAACTGTATTGTCCTACAATTTTCTCAGAAATTCTTTACACTGTCGGAACGTTAATTTATCGAGATGCTGAATCACACTATTAGATCTTGGCTGCATCTAAATTACATCAACAGTCTTGTCATCGTCCGCTTAAACTTAGAGAAATCGTTATGTCGAGACCAAGAGTCCAAAAAAAAGCAGTGAGTAATTTTCTGCAACTGGTATGAGTACGCTTCCGACGTAATATGGAAAATTATTCTCTCTCGTTTTTCCAGAGTTTGCTATGACGATTACAACACGTTTCCAATCAAACAGTTCTTTTTTTTTTATTTGAGGTCCTGATTTGCACTGAGGTTCAAAATGGATGAAATGGCTCTAAACACTATGGGACTTAACATCTGAGGTCATCAGTACCCTACACGTAGAACAACTTAAACCTAACTAACCTAAGGACATCACACACATCCATGCCCGAGGTAGGATGCGAACCTGCGACCGAGCAGCAGCAGGGTACAAGACTGAAGCGCCTAGAAACGCTCGGACAACAGCGGCGAGCCACTGAGGTTCGTCAGGATAGATATGAAGCTGCTGAAACAGTAACCATTGATGCTTATAACTGGTATTGTTGTATACTTATGGGTAATAGCATTCTCTGACTCCAGAAATGACTTTTTTTCGTTCGAAATAATCCAGTATTGTCTGAACGCAGTTGTTGCACGGAACCTCACTGACCGGCTTTATACACTGCACTGTACGGGATAACAAGAAGTTACAGATTTGTCTGTAGTACTACCTGCGAAACACATCTGTCCTGCATGTTTACCTCAAGTAAACTTCGTAATTTTGCGACTTCCTTTTCGACATAGTTTTCTCAATCTGTTTAAGTAGGTGGAAGGACAATGGAATTCAGTAAAATTCATCCCACTTGCTATCTATAGGGGCACAGTCATTTAGATTTCCCTCACTAATGGTGCATAGACTTTCACGAGCAGTTTCAAACCTTTCGAATAATTTTTCGGTCACAATTTGCGAATTTCATTTTGGCATCTCTTTTGTATAGCATGCAAATCTTTCCGCCATTTATAAAATTCACATTCAGATTTTACGATAGGAAACCGGCTTTGCACACAGCTTAACTTTAAGCGTTTTCTCCCTCTTTCGTTTAACAAAAAAACCTGCAGTCTTCTATTTGTCACTGAAAGCTACTGCTCTCCATTTTTCTTTGGGCTAGGGAAGCACTGTATTCCTGCTTTGGACTTTAGTTAGCATATCTACCATCGTCCGACCCTCAATTCACGGAATTGTCAGAGTTATTTCCTCTTTCTTCTAATACTTCCTCAATTTCTAACAACATGTCAACAACATTTCAGTGTTTTTCAAATAAATTAACTATCGGAAATAAATAGGTCTTCAGGAGGAACGGGTAATTTCGATTGATTACCACGTGCTTCATATTTTGCATTTGCAAAGTAGACGAGATTAATTGTGTGGTGTCACCGCCAGACACCAACTTGCTAGGTGGTAACCTTTAAATCGGCCGCGGTCCGCTAGTATACTCGGACCCGCGTGTCGCCACTATCAGTGATTGCAGACCGAGCGCCACCACACGGCAGGTCTAGTCTAGAGAGACGCCCTAACACTCGCCCCAGTTGTACAGCCGACTTTGCTAGCGATGGTTCACTGCCTACATACGTTCTCATTTGCAGAGACGACAGTTTAGCATAGCCTTCAACTACGTCATTTGCTACGACCTAGCAAGGCGCCATATTCAGTTACTATAATTAGTATCTTCAAGAATATATTCTGAACAGATAATGTTGTGAATCATGTACGTTCAAGAGCGACGTTCATCATTAATGGCTTAAAGTTGAGTATCAAACTAATTACGCCCGCTTTCTGAAATCTCATTCCTTGTCATGTTCCAGACCTCACGTCAGTATAGTGCTTCCCTCCTCACGCCAGCCTGTGTGAGCTAAAACGCGTGCATTTCGGCCTCCACTAGTAAAACGGTGTTGGCTCTTCTGCCAACACAACATTGGCGACGAGTAAAAACAGTGTTCTTAACTATACTGCCCTGATTTAATTGTGTAGTGGCTTCGCCACAATCTCCAGATGTACTGTCCGAATTTTATCGCTTACAGAATCAGCAGACGCAGGCGTTACTGGATGCCCTTGGACAGCTCGTCCAGAGTCAACGTACAATACAAAACGATACGGCAGCCGCAACTCCACCAATATGCAGCCACAACAAGCAGTTGCACCAACATTCAGACCTTTTGATGCTGCACTGGAAAGCTGGACGGAGTGGTCACGCCAATTTGGATTCCATCTCGCCTCCTACAGAATTCAAGGTAACGAGCGGCAGCCTTTTCTTTTGTCATCCATAGGTGTGCAAACCTACAGTGTGATAGTCAAATTATTTCCCCGACTCGATGTAGCAACTCTGTCCTACGAAGAAATATTGTCTGCATTAGATGCATATTTCAAACAATCAGTCAATGTAGTTGCGAAACGGTATACCTTCTTTCGTACAAAACGTACGATAGGTCAGACTAATCGGGAGTGGGTTGCAACCTTGCAAGGCCTTACTAGGGATTGTGCTTTTGAGTGTCAATGTGGACTCCCATATTCAGATACTATGGTACGTGATGCAATTGCACAGAACGTTTCTGATGTTCGTATAAAGGAACAGATTTTGAAATTAGTCCATCCATCCCTTCAACAAGTGATGGACATATTGGATCGGCAGGACACACTTGACTTTGCATAGGAATCATTTGAAACTTCGCCAGCCGTGTGTCAGGTTAACCAGCCCGCCGGGCGAGCTGCACGGAGCAGTAAACAGCCCTCGCGCCCAGCCGCGCCGCTGCCGCGAGGCTCTTAGCCACGTGTGCCGCGCTGGCAAGCAAATGCAGTGCTCAAATCATGCCCGCGGTTTGCTACTAAACATTGGCGTGAGAATTGCCCGTCACGCCAAGCTATTTGCTTTCACTGTCATAAAAAATTACATGTTCAGAGTGTTTGCCAGAAAAAGCTCAGATCGGAAACTGAAAACCGTTCCAGGCCCTTTGCTTCGCGCCGGAATCGGAATCGAGCCAAGGATACTCAGGCTCGCGAAACTTCGCCCATGGAAATTCATGTCGTTCATTCCACTCTGCCCAGTGCCACTCTCTCTAACAGTGACTGTGTTCGTCCCACAAATAGTCCCACTATCACGGAACTCCCATCAAGTCGCAAGTGATATTGTACCAGTGTCAGTTCACGTTGCACAAGACAGTCACTCTTGTCGTCAGCAGGACAATAAACTTTTTGTAGACTTGGGCATTAACGGCAAAGTGATCCCATTTCAGCGTTCTCGCTTCCCACGCCCAGGTTCCCGGGTTCGATTCCCAGCAGGGTCAGGGATTTTCTCTGCCTCGTGATGACTGGGTGTTTTGTGATGTCTTTAGGTTAGTTAGGTTTCAGCATTTCTAAGTTCTAGGGGACTGATGACCATAGATGTTATGTCCCACAGTGCTCAGAGCCATTTGAACCATCCCATTCCAGCTCGATACCGGAGCTGCAGTTCCACTGATCAATCAAGAAACTTATAAACAGCTGGGCACACCTCCATTGTGTGCCGCAAATGTTAAGTTAACTAGCAGGTCAAGAGATCCCTGTGTAAGGACAGTGCAGCCTACTTGCAACATACAAGGGAGAAACAAAACTTGTGTCATTTTACGTCCTTCGTTCTTCTTCTGCAGTGAACTTGTTTGGTTTCGATTCATTTCAGTTGTTTAACTTGTCTATAGTAAATCAGGTCCTATCAGTGAACCAGACTGTGCCTTCAGACAGTGTTTCTCGACTATGTGAAGAATTTGCAGACATTTTTGCACCAGACCTCGGTTGCGCTAAGAACTATAAAGCACATTTGGAACTGAAAGTAAACGTGCAACCGAAATTTTTCAGAGCATGCAATGTTCCCCACGCATTGCGTTATAAGGTTGCAAAAACATTACACGATTTGGAATCACAAGGTGTAATTGAACGTGTGCAGGCTTCTCTCTGGGCACCACCCTTAGTAATTTTGCCAAAACCTTCTGGAAAATTGGGAATTTGTGTGGACTTCAAGGCAACAGTGAATCCACAACTAGTAATTGCAACTTTTCCTTTACCCAGCCCAGAAGATCTTTTTGACAAACTGCCCAGGTAAATATTTTTCGAAGTTGGGCCTCGCAGAGGCGTACTTGCAAATACCGGTGGACGAAGAATCCCACCGCGTTTTGGTAGTTAACACACATCTTGGTTTGTATCAATTCAAGCGACTGCCATTTGGGTGTACATCCGTCCCAGCATTGTTTCAGCAATATCTACAAACTGTTTGTGCGTCGGTCCCTACTGCAGCAAACTATCTGGACGATATTGTGATCTCCGGAAAGACGGAAGAAGAACATTTAGCCAATCTCAGAACATTATTTCGGGTCTTGCGACAAAATGGTCTTGCTTGCGGAAGGACAAATGTGTGTTTTTTTCCTCGTGACTTACCCTGCCTGAGACATGTACTCAATGCTCAAGGCATACATCACAGTCCCGATCTTACGCCGTAAAGGTGTTCCGTTCGTCTGGACGACAGAATGCGAACGCCCCTTTCGCCGGTTGAAATCGGCGTTGCTTTTCAATACTTGCCTTACACCATTCGATCAACGGAAGCCCCTTTTGTTGATGGTGGATGCATTGGATTTCGGGATCGGTGCTGTGCTTGCGCACAAAGATGGGTCGCACGATCGCCCTATTGCCTTTGCGTCCAAATTACACTCGTCTGCGAAAAGAAATTATTCACAGATCGAGAAAGAAGCATTGGCTCTCGTATTTGGTGTTACAAAGTTTCATGAGTTCTTGTGTGGTCGTCACTTTACCATAATCACAGACCACAAACCTTTGATATCGCTTTTTCATCCGACCAAGCCTATACCTCCACGTACAGCTCAGAAATTTGCGGGGGAGGAATGTGGTGTCACCGCCAGGCACCACACTTGCTTGGTGGTAGCCTTTAAACCGGCTGCGGTCCGTTAGTATACGTCGGACCCGCGTGTCGCCACTATCACTGATTGCAGACCGAATGCCGCCACACTGCAGGCCTAGTCTAGAGGGACTCCTTAGCACTCTCCCCAGTTGTACAGCCAACTTTGCTAGCGATGGTTCACTTTCTACATACGCTCTCATTTGCAGAGACGACAGTTTAGCATAGCCTTCAGCTACGTCATTTGCTACGACCTAGCAAGGCGCCATATTCAGTTACTATTGATGTTGATATTGTGAATCATGTACCTTCAAGAGCGACGTTCATCATTAATGGATTAGAGTTAAGTATCAAACTAATTACGTCCGCTTTCTGAATTCTCATTCCTTGTCATGTTCCAGACCTCACGTCAATATAGTTCTTCCCTCCTCACGCCAGCCTGCGTGAGCTAAAACGTGTGCATTTCAGCCTCCACTAGTAACACGGTGTTGGCTCTTCTGCCAACACAACAAATTGGATACCACGTTACTGCGAAACTTCGGAAACGACACAGACCCAGATGCTATTAGGAAGTACATACGAAGAGAACACAAAGATAATTAATTCTGTTTTTCCTCCAATGTTTACACTTAGCGACGGCACAAAATGTTCAAATGTCTGTGAATTCCTATGGGACCAAATTGCTAAGGTCATGGGTCCCTAGACTTACACACTACTCGAACTAACTTCAACTAACTTATGCTGAGAACAACACACACACACACACACACACACACACACACACACACCCATGCCCGAGGGAGGACTCGAACCTCCGGGAGGACGACGGTTCAATCCCGTCTCCAGCCATCCTGATTTAGGTTTTCCGTGATTTCCCTAAATCGTTTCAGGCAAATGCCGGGATGGTTCCTTTGACAGGGCACGGCCGCTTTCCTTCCCCGTCCTTCCCTAACCCGAGCTTGCGCTCCGTCTCTAATGACCTCGTTGTCGACGGGACGTTAAATAACACTAACCTAACTAACCTAATCGAACCTCCAGCGGGAGGGGCCGCGTAATCCGCGACAGGGCGCCTCAAACCGCACGCCGGAAAGGCAACTGCTAGTTATTATGGAAATCAAATGTTTCAAATCCGAGTGAATAGCAACTGTGAACAACTGTGCTAGTGAAACTATCAATGGAAACGAAATTCGCTTTATAAATTACGATCGCGTCGTGCTGTGTTATCCGCTAACCGATGTGCCGTCATTCCGGGGATATGTGCCCGCCGTGTTGTGCACGGGCTGTCTCCTACAGCTAAAGCAGGTGTGTGCATTGCTGCAGCCGCCTGACGAACTACGAATGTGGCAAGTTTCAAGACATTTTTAAAAATACTTACAGTGCACCTTAGCACTTGAAATGTTGACAGTACATTTCTTCGGTGTATTCCGCCAGTGTGAAAAATTTCAGAGCAGCTTCGACATGTCGGGCTGGACTGCGCAAGTGCGCAGTGGTCCTAGGTAGAGTGGCTTATCCTTCGGACTGTATCTTAGGCACCAAAAAGTCATAACATAAATTCTTGCCAGAGTGAAAGCGAAATATGGTACATGTGAATTGTCTAAACGAAAGGCGACACCTCGATAGCTTCGGAAATATGTCGATGGCACATTTGCAGAATTGCTTCGTGGAAAAGATAAACTGACGAAAACTCTTGGAGAATCGGGAGTGACGTGTCTGTGAGTCGACCACTCTGATGTACCAACTGTAGTAGCTAGTTACGGTCGTGCAGTCTTAGATTCGATTCCCTTCCTACGGCAGGTATTTATGATTTAACTTTTCTGATTTCAGGGACTTACTGCACATTTATAGAATATTGTTATCCCGTATAACATTCTATGTATGTATCTATCTACTGATGCATACAGGCAGCTCCGCCTGTACTTAGTGGTTGCTCAGTAGACGTGCATTCATTCTGAAAAGTGCTTCCTTGTTGATGCCCTGCTCTCGTAACTGTTAGTTGATTTCAGACTAATCGCCAGTTTTGTTTCAAATATTCAAAGCAAATTCTCTAGTTTTCATTCCGGGCGATATAGGGGCTGCTGAAGTGTATCAAGACATTCCGCAGAACTTTACGTTGTTGTTTGAAAGTTACATCGACCACATGCACGTTCTATTCGATTTATACTGTATGAAAGGATGTGTCAACTGTATCAACGACTTAGTTTTCACTTAAAAATCCAACGGTGTTACCTTGGTCCAAAGTTCTTAGTTGACCACTCCTCTACTGTGCCATTTATTTAACAGGGAAACTTGGGCAAAATAACTTTTCTGCTTCTTTTATAGTATCCTTAAATCAAAGCTCTTTTTGCTACCGGCTTGTACATTACAAGGAGTGTTTTGCACTGTTCACCTACCTGATTCATAGAAGTTATTAGTTGGAAACCTAAATATTTCTTTTTCGTTTACATTCCTTTTGATACGTTAGACGTAGCCATTTAACGGGCTGAAGTCTGGCACATATTTTGTCGGTATTGGACATATTTAGAGGACTTCTTGTTGTGTTCATAAGACATGCACAAAAAATGTCATATTTAAAGTACACGCCCTTGTTGGAATTGGGAAGTGGGACTCGTAGTAGTTACCTCCGAATTTCTAGTCAGCGACCCATCATAAAAAAAAAGCACGCACACAGGCACGCGCTCCCACACACACACACACACACACACACACACACACACACACAAACACACACACACACAAGCAATAGAAATCAATTCCTTCTCCCGCACTGCAGTAAATATTCAATCCTTCAACGTGCCTCTGATATGCACACTGCCAATAGCACGTTATATAATGAAATAGTGGAGCAGCTTGTACACAGCTTGTTGCAGTGGCTTATATCGCAGTCTGTACAGGGGCGCTGACTTATAAAAATTAATGGGGGGGGGGGGTGTCTCATTCTGGGAGTCTTGCCCCGGGAAATTTTCTAAATTTTATATGAAACATAGTGAATTTTAAAGTTTTTAAAGCATTTTAGAATAATATGATCAACATTAGAACCCCGAAAACTGGACTGTCGATAACTCGACACTCCGGGAAACTCGACAAGCCTGACACATTTTTTGGCTTTGAAAAAAGAAACAAAACATATACACGCACGGTATTTTCGTAAAAAGCTAATTTAATTTACAGTAATAATCATGCTTATACACTATTACAGAGCAATGAATATATAGCTCTGAAAAGACTGAAATTACATCTAAATAAATCCTAAACTATCATTAAAAGAATAAAACAAAATACTGCTGTCGCACAGTAATAGCACTTTGATTAATAAGTGAAATAGCTAATTTAAGCTTACTTCGAATAAGGCTCAGGATTCATTAAATAAAAACAATATCTCAAAATTAATGCTTTAATACAGTTAAAAAAAGGTAATACAGTAGGCCTAATACTTTCAGTCACAAAGTATGTAAATAGAGAGTTTTAATTTGGTCTTACACCCCTTGCCGCTACAGGTAGTGCCGTCTGGGTGCTGACGAGTCCTCTCAATTTGTCTCGGTCCTCCCACCAATTTTCTTCCTCCATTTGCTGCCAGGTCACACCTCCCCTTTCCACAGATATTCTCACTCCCGTTTTCTACCGTGTTCTTGGGCGCCCTCTAGGTCTTTTTCCATCCATCGTTAGTTCTTCCATAATTTTGGGGAGCCTCTGCACACGCCTCCTGTTAACATGCCCGTACCATCTTAATCTCTTTTTTTCGATTTCTACTCCCATAATTTCTTGTTTAAGGTCCTTTCAAATATCTACATTCCTCACTCTGTCCATTCTTGTTTTTCGCTTAGCTGCTCTCAGAATTTCATTTCTCTGCTTGCACTCTGCTCCATTCCCTTTCTGTCTTTGGCCGTGTTTCTCCTCCATAGGTGACCATAGGGAAGTAATAACTCTTATACATAAGGAGTTTTGCTTTTTCTGAAACTTCCTTATACCAAATTAGGTGTTTCATTGTTTGGTAGAAATTACCTCCCTTCTGTAACCTCCTATTAATTTCGTTTGTTATTCTTCCATTACTAGATATTTCACTCCCTAAATAAGTGAAACTGTCTACCACTTTCAGGGGTTCTCCATTCCAAGTAATACTCTCATTGATCCCTTTGTTTCTTCCAAATAACATTACTTCTCTCTTATCTTTATTTATTTTTAATCCATACCTTTTCATTATTTCCTTCCACACATCAAGTTGTAACTGCACATCTGCCTCTTTATGGCCCCATATTACCCCATTGAAATATTTAAGTATTTGAAAATAACTTATACTATAGTAATACAGTACTAAACTAGTACTAATATTTCGAAACTGAAAATTTAACATTATGTATGTATTTTATTGTCTATTTTATGAGGATTTTTACCATTGCTCTAAATGCCATTATTAGGGCTAGAGTGTCTTTAGAAAGGTTCAAAAGTCGACCGTCTGGCTGGATTACTGAATATGAAGTCGTTGGTGACTGGTCAGATATCCAATTCATCCAAAACATCTCGGTGGGCATGAAGAACAGCCAAGTTGTTCAATCGCTTCTGTCCCATTGTTGATCGGAGATATGACTTCAGACGTCTAAAGGCGCTAAATGACCGATCTGCTGCTGTTGTCGTGATTGGAACTACTTGGAGAAAGCTTAATGCACTTCACTACTTCACATAACATTTCTCCAACTTCAGGCTCTTGTGTAATGTACTTTCTTACATCACGCATGTTTTTTAAGACCAGTTCTTTTATTAGCAATATCGGCTAACATATTCAAATGTCAGCACAGTCTCTCAATGTCAAGGTCATTTTTGAAAAACTCAGTTGATTTTTCCAAATTTGTCTCACCTCTTTTTACTAAAAGCAAATGCTCTTGTTCAGCTGCAGTGACCTGTGTGAGTCTAGTTGAAGCAAACCGCTCAGTAATGCAAGACTGCACCGTTTCACAAACTCCTATGTAAATAGCTTCGTAGTATTCCTTTTGGGTTTTGAAAGTGTGCAGTGAGCTGGCTTTGTTGTTTTCATTCTTCTTTGGTATACTTCGATTCCGAGGAAGCGAAGGATCATCAACTTGTGAAGGTTTTTCTTTTAAACACAATTCTCAAAAGTGTTCAAAGCTGTCACGCAGTCGATTAAATGAACAAATCAAGCCCTCATACATTTTTTCCAGATCAGCAACACTTAGACGAGGGCACCGAATTTCTTCATTGATGTCCTCTACTGAGTTTACTGCATGGCAATGAAGACGTAAAAAGAAATAAGTCTTGAATTGTAACATTGATTCAAGGTAGCCTGCACATTTGTAACGTGCCTCTAGAAGTTCGTCAAAGTTTTTCAATATTCTCAAGATATTAGAAGCTCACATAGTCCATCGAGTCGGTCAAAGTGGTCGTAGACCCGAAAAGTCCCATCCTTTCATTGGATTCCCTTACAGTGTTTAAGTCCTTGGTTAAAGCCATAATATCTCTCATAGACGTTAGATGGCGAAGACTGTCAACAGCTGCCAAGTCTAAATATACAGAGTTTGTGATTCAGTGTTGGGGGTCTCGTATAAGCCAATAAAGTCTTAGCAGATGATTAAGGAATCATCGACAGTACGAATACAGAATGACACTTGTTTGTGAATCGAAGAATCACTTGTTTCGTCAACCGTAATAGAAAAATGTTCAGTCTTCTTGACTGAAGCCGATACCTTTCTAAACACAGAATTTTCTAGTAGATCAATGGTCTCGTTTTGAGTATCGTGGGACTTCCACTTTTACCCCGAATGCTCTAACCAATCTTTAAACTCAGGTATGTCATTCTTTCGGAGTTCCAACAATTGAAAAAAATTTGAGTTTATATCTTCATTCCCTCTGATTGCTAGTTGTTGTCGGCACAGAAATTGCATGGTAGTAAACATTGTTTCAAGACCTAAACGACCTTTCTTCACGTCACTATCTAACTGTTCATTCAGCTGGGAGGCTACATTTCGGTTAGTGATAGAATTTAGTTTCAGAACAGCTTCTTTATGTGTAAACGTATTTTCATGAAGACAGAATTTTTCCAAAGCCTTTTTCCAGTTAGAAAACCGTACAGAATTAAACGCATCTTCTTTTTTTTTTTTGAAGAAAATTTTAGTAGATTTTTAGCATCTGCCTCCTTGCAGGTTATGCTAAAAAATTTTCGGTAGATACTTCATATTCTAGACTGTGTATTTGATCAACCAAGACTTCTGAAATGATCTTCCCTAACTGGGTGTCCAGGTTTCGGCTGTGAATGGTTCTCGCCTGAAGACGACGAAAGCAATTGACAGTACAATAATTGTTGGAGGCTGACTTGCACTATCATCAACTTCAAAGCGCGCCTTTCTGGTAACAGATTTATCCATTGCAAAACTTAATTCACAATACACTAAAAGACTAAAATAAACGAATAAAATATAGTCAAATAGTCCACCACACAATAAAGTCGGAACACTAAACACGTCTGCAGCACCCACTGAACGAAACTATCCACACTGAATGACTGCGACAGCAGGTGGTCTTTATAGAGCCGCGGCGTCGTAATGTCGCGAAGTGTCAAGGTGACGCGAGGCGGAGGGTTCCAGGCGCTTCTGCTCCAGTCATTTTGATGTCGCCGGCGCCAGACCTTACCCGAAGGTTCGCGCACCAGGACAGAGTCTAAGTGTGCGCGCAGCTCCGTAACACTGTCATGATTTACACCACTCCTTAACTTGCTTACTACCGCAATAATTATTTGTTTTAACTCATTACTGAATGTATTTTCAAAGATAACTATCGTCAGACAAGGAAAATAAGAATTTCCAACACAATTTTGTGATTTTACAAAGTATAATATAACTAATAATCTTTTTAAATGAGGCGCCTTTGAGTCCGTGCATTGAGATATAATTCTCCACTGAACAAATGCTGTGAATGTAAGTTGTTGCAGTAAGGTGTAACTGGCTTATGTCAATGAAAAATAAATATTCAGTTCCGACAGAAAGATCCTTATCTCACAGCGCTTCGGTACTGGTCCTGTACAATCTGTTATAAAATTTGTAAATGTTTGTGACGCTCTGCAAGCGGCATCTCCCAGCAACGCAAAACACAAAGGTTGTGTTATCGATCGCAAATTCTTATTTATAAATAATGCAACTCCTTGCCACGGAATGCAACTGACCTGCATGACTTGACCATTTATAATAAGAAAAAAGTCAGTTTGTTACCCTATTCTGGAGTTGCACATTGTCTTCTCAGATTCAGAATCATCCAGTTTTTCTTATTGTTTATTGAAAAAAAAAGACAAAGTGAATAAAATGTTCTCGGGTTTCCGACCGCGTCAATAGCTTAAAACTACACGAGCTTTCGGCCAAGCACTCCTTGGCCTTTGTCGAGTGGTATGACTAAAGAGTGCTTGACCGAAAGCTCGTGTAGATTTAAGCAATTGACGCGGTCGGAAACCCGAGAACATTTTATTCAATGTTATCACCGCGAGATTCTGCATTCATAAAAAAACAAAGTGTTCACCATATTTTACTGTCTATGCTTTCCTGCAATAATTTGAAATCACCAGTCCTCACTCCCTTTGATAAGGGCGTTGCACACAAGACTGAATACTATCGCAGATGGCAATGAAACTCCAGCATGTACCACACGTGTTGCCTTCCGCTCGTCAATTCATTTTTGCGCCATAAAGAATAAACTGATGCTCCACTCACTCGAATCTGCTTGATTTATGACGCAGACACTGTCCTCGCTTATGTGTAACACCATTCCTCTGGCATGAACTTGAGGGAAAGCTGTCGACCTTGCTCTAATATCTGTCGATTCTATTTGATGTTTTCACATGTGCTTCGTAAAGTATACAGGGTGTTTATAATTAAACTTTCGCTACTTCAGAAGGCCCCCATGAAAAATGAGTGATCGTGGGACAGTCAAACTCTGTGGAAACATTTTTAACGACACGTGGAACGGAAATAACGAATAAACCATTGAGAGAACCATGTTTTAAATTTCACGTGAGAGGGTAATATTTGTTAATTGGGTATTACCTTTATGTTCCAGATCACAAACGTTGCTCAGTGTAACGATTATTTGCATACAAGACAGGCTGGAAACGCCCTCGACATTGCTCAACAGCTGAACCGTGTCTAAGATGCGATGTTGGCTACTCCCCTCGTTACGCTGGCCTTTAGCCTCCGACGTGTGTCCTTCAGGTTACCCCACAGCCAGATATCGCATGGATTCAAATTTGGTGATCTTGGTGGCCACGCAGTTTGGAACTATCGGCCAATGATTCGGTTCTATTCAGAAACGTTACGGAATAACCGAGTGATTCCACGATCTCTGTGCCCATACTCGCGGAGAGCAGCAGGACAATTGCTATATGATAAAGCCCTTCTCACCTTCTCCGGACCCATGTTGATTGCCTGCAACTGTAGTGCTCACTGATGCTTTTGTTTGAACCCCACGCCACCGTAGAAGTACCAGCGGCTAACGGTAAGACATGACACTAAAAATACCAATAACGCAAATTTGCAGTGCACAGTCTGAACATTATTCCTGTAAAATTGCTACCCACACGGGAAATAGGTTTATGCCTGCACTGGCTCAAGTAGCGAAAGTTCAATTATAACCACACAGTAGTTTCTGTCTTGATAGTGTTTGAACCAGTCGTTAACGCATTTCATGCTTACAACTCCTGTCCGTATGATGCACCAACATCTCACGGAGCGAGGTGGCGTAGTGGTTAGCACACTGCACTCGCATTCGGCAAGACAACCGTTCAAATCCGCTGTAGGGAAGCAGCCTACTCACGCCATATAAAATCCATATGCTTTCCATTGTGTGGCAGCCTAGTCCATTGTAACTAGCTATGACGTCACGAATGTTGCGCAATACCTTCAAAATAAAGTAAATAATCTGAAAAGTTAATAGCATGTCAGTAGTGATGCTAAAATAATAATGTGCTAAAGTTTCAGTTTAGTAACTTTAACAGTTTTTCGTAATTTGGACATTTTACATAAAAAGCATTGGCGCACCAGGAGGGAACTAGAAACCTCAAAATTTATATTCGGATTCTTTTTTCATTTTAATTTAATGGAAACAGCAAGCTGGAGCTCACATAGTAATATTTTGGTTGAAATTCATGATTTTCTGTTTTTGTGTCCTAAAAGTTCGGAAGCAAGATAGTTTAAGTGATTAGGTAAAGCTAGGATGTATAAATTTAGGTAGAATGCAGATACGCTATAATAACAAAGATGTGAGAAGTTTCAAAAATGTAGCTATAAAACTATAGCTGTAGCGTCTCTCCAAAGGGCAAGTTCAGAGCTCATGTATTGTGTGCAGTACATCTAAAATAATTCTCTCGCCAGAAGGATGTAACCTAGCAACATTAGAATTTTATTACAGATACTTCGCTGTGAGCTGATTGCACAATTAAATAGAGAGCTTCATTGGCCTTCAGCGAATGAAGCAATTAATTATTTGGTAACTTGAAGTGGTGTGTTACTAGCCCGAGCGGCTGGTCAAGAAGGGAAATGCTGTCGGCTGCGCCTTCGGCGGTCCGCACCGCGGCTATATAAATAAGAGTGTGCAAGCTAGAGTAAGGCCCCAGTTCTCTTCTAGATTCGTATCAGCACGCACTCTGTGTCGGAAGCCGCGTTGCGTTTCGGCATTTGCCAGGAACAGCCTTGGATGCCGTATGACACAACTTGATATGCACTTAACAATGAGTTCGCTTTGGGGTAAAGTGTTAATTGCGGAACGACTCCAGTGATTTATTCTCAGTTTGCGTATGTCGTATTTTCATGTGTCACCGCAGGAGAGACTTTCTACCATTACTAGCGTCGCGTTTGATGAGTATTAACATCAAATTTTGGCGACCATTCACTTTGAACATTTACATCGATAGCGATTATTGAACAGTTTCGTTATCTAGGGACAATAGGATCTGCTCAAATGACTCTGAACAGCTCTGATAGTGAAATAGATATGGGCAATCATTTGTCTGGAATTTTACGCTTTATCGTTTCAGAATATAGTGAAAATTGTTGTAGTAAACTGCATTTTCTATGAATCCCAGACGTCATCCTAAATCGTTAGAGTAATGAACCTCAATAATCAGTAACTTTTTTCCTCCATCAGAGTGGCCACAGTGAATTTTAATTGCAGGCATCACGTTTTTGCTAATCACATTCTGGTAACCATTACTGTAGTTAGAGAGCCTGTGTTGAGAACAGCAATGCAAACAAAATTAATAAAAATTTTCCACCCGCTGCCCCACACCACGTCCGACCATTCTGATTCAAGTTTTCGTGATTTCCCTAAATCGCTTCAGGCAAATGCTGGGATATATCCTTTTAAAGGGTGCGGCCGACGTCCTTCCCCATCCTTTCCTAATCCGTTGGGACCGATGACCTCGTTGTTTCGTTTCTCCCCCAATTCAACCAACCAAACAACCTCTCATGTATTTCCATTTATGTTTTTCGCAGGTTGTACTACGTCTGGTGTGCATTCTTTACGCTCTTGAATATGATACGCATCTGCACACGACTTACATTAGACTGCTCACAAGCACACAAATCTACTTCGCTACGTGACACTTCACGATGTCTCTCTTCACATGCGTAGACGTACGCATTTGTCGTAGGCCTACACATTGCTGTTTACATAATGACCTTTCGGTCTTCCATCGGATATTTTACACGCCCCTTGTAGTAAGAAAATAAATGAAAAACTGGGGGGGGGGGGGAGCAGGGTGGGTGAGAGGGGGGAAGGGGTGACAGAAGAATGAGAAAAAGAAAATTTGACCAACCACCTAGTTTACTATAAGCTCCATGACAATATGGTAGCCTAGAAATGTAAATGACGTCTGCTGCATCTGGAGAGACGAAACGATTTGCTTTTATGTCAACGTAAAGGAAACAATGGTAGTAAAACAAGCATATCACAACCAAAGAACACAATACATTTGACCACTTTTCAAATGTATGGGGTGTGTCTGGTTGTAACAACAACGACTCTGAACTATTGTACATATAAGCATTTCTTTTCATCTGACTTAACGATAAACTTGTGTAATTGATGTTCTGATTTCATTTCTTTTTGTTTCATGACATTATGTTAAGAAAACTGTAAATAAGTTTCAATGTGAATATTAATCTTTATGTCAAATGTTAAGTAATATTGTAATAGAATTGAAATGTAACAAATGTTGAAACTGTTGTTTAAAATTGTAGCTGTGCGTCTGGTCCATACGTAGGCAATGTGATAGGATATGTAGAATGCAAAACCTCGGGTGAATACTCGGTCTGTCAGGGAGCGGTAAAAGGTGGATGGCAGGCGAGAGCTGATGGCGGGCTCAGTAGCAGTTGGAGTTTGGCACTGGTTTGAGCAACACCTTCTGGAGCGAGGAGGCTCTCCTGGAAGACATAGCTTCACTGAGCCTCGGGTATGCCGTTCCAACGCCCACACAGCATGGCAAAGTTCCATAGGCACTAAATGGAAAAGTATTGCGACGCTAAGAAGAATTAAAGTGCCGATACGTCAAGAGCCATAGCTGTCGTTGCATGTGTGCTCTGTGCCTCGCCATCTCGCCGCCGGCCAACCGCCGCATCGATACTGGCAGGCTGAAATGGTTCAAATGGCTCTGAGCACTATGGGACTCAACATCTTAGGTCATAAGTCCCCTAGAACTTAGAACTACTTAAACCTAACTAACCTAAGGACATCACACACACCCATGCCCGAGGCAGGATTCGAACCTGCGACCGTAGCAGTCCCGCGGTTCCGGACTGCAGCGCCAGAACCGCTAGACCACCGCGGCCGGCTGGCAGGCTGAAACTTTTAGTACTGTATTCGTACGGATCAGAGAGTGAACTGCGTTTGTTTGGTGCAATAATAACCTAAATTTTACCAGAACTTTTCCATCATTCAATTATCCTCACAACTAACCTAGACAGGGTCCTTTCCAAACGTTGTGCAATCCGAGTGTCCCGAAATTATTATTAAAATTGTGTTAATAATAATTATTTGCAGAACAGGATACATTAGAATGGTGTTTAAAGAAGTGTTTTGTTAATGAACCAGTAAATGAATAGCGAAGGTCTAACGAACACGAAAGATAACTTTAGTATTGATATAGTAATGAAGTTTATTATTTCGAGACAGATTTAAAGGCATTTAAATGAGCAGCAAATAAGATTAAAAGAGTAGTAACTTTTATACTGGAAATCTTGAATGAATAATAAATTCAGTAATCAATTTTTTTTTTTAATACAGCGATCACAACAGTTTCAGGGTCCCCCCCCCCCTTTATTCATTTGAATTCTGAAGTGTTTTCAATTGGTTTGACCTGCAAAAGTTAAAGTTAATATAAAAGTCAAAATTTATCAGTGTTTTATCTTTATCAAGATCGACATTTTGTGTGTGGCATGAAAGTACAATATCTAGGGTAACCTATACCCGATATTAATCAGATTAACAGACAGTACAAAGTTTTGTAGTAAATATTATAGTGTAGTGATATGTTTTCATGATTTCCATATCAGTACTGAACGTGAAACTATCAGTTCAATAGATTTTCTTGTTCTAAAATTCTACTATATTATGTAGTATTACAACTTGTTGTTTTGCATGAATATATACCAACTTGGACAGGGAAGAAACTTAGTTAACGCGACCGTATTATTGTCACGCTGGTAGCATCTTCTGGTTTGCTTTTGATCCATCCTGACGAGTGATTGCATTTCGAACTTACTTGATGGATCATTGTTATTACAGAGTGGATGTAGGTCTGATTTGCCACCATTCAGCTACACACGGTCGATATCTATGCGAAAATCCTTTCTCATAAGGTGAATCCCGCTCACTTACCATAGCACAGGCTTTAACAGAGTACTGTGTCACATGTACATGGTCAATGGCGCTGTACATCAAGGGTGTATGTAATGGCAACGTTTTAATGTGGAACACAAAGGCAGTACGCAATTATCAAACATTACCCTCTTGGACAACATATAGCATATCGCCAGGCTCACGAGAAATTCAGGCCCGTGGCGCGTACGTCACAGCGAGTGTCGCTGCAGGTCTTACAAGTGCCAGCAGCTGTGTCCGGCGGGGAGCGAGCAGCTATTTAAAAAGGATTTAGTAATTCTTGAATCCGCGTTTAAACGCACGTAAGCCTTCAATAGTACATGACAAAATTAACACCTTTAGTGGGTACATTTCCAATTAAATACTGATTTCCCGTGGGCCCTCCGCAGAGCCGAACGTTTGCGAAGTATGGCGGACAAGCTGACTCGAGGTCTACGGGAAAGATAGGCCGCGGCACGTACGTAGACCTGCCCTCGCTCTCAACTCAGCAGACAAACTACGTCTCTATACCTGTAAACGCGAAACTAGTTGTCTACGTAGAAACGAGCATTGCATCTTCTCCTGGAATCCGCTATTATGGAATCTTACTGTTATTAGTCCTACACTTATCGGAAGTCCATACGCCTACTTTTAATTTGTTACGGCTGTACTGCGGTACAATAAAATTACAATCATGCCAAAATGATTATCAGTTGCAAATGCACCACTTCTTGTATGGAATGAGGACTGTTAAGCAGTTGTTGTTGTTGTGGTCTTCAGTCCTGAGACTGGTTTGATGCAGCTCTCCATGCTACTCTATCCTGTGCAAGCTTCTTCATCTCCCAGTACCTACTGCAACCTACATCCTTCTGAATCTGCTTAGTGTATTCATCTCTTGGTCTCCCCCTATGATTTTTACCCTCCACGCTGCCCTCCAATACTAAATTGGTGATCCCTTGATGCCTCAGAACATGTCCTACCAACCGATCCCTTCTTCTGGTCAAGTTGTGCCACAAACTTCTCTTCTCCCCAATCCTATTCAATACTTCCTCATTAGTTATGTGATCTACCCATCTAATCTTCAGCATTCTTCTGTAGCACCACATTTCAAAAGCTTCTATTCTCTTCTTGTCCAAACTATTTACCGTCCATGTTTCACTTCCATACATGGCTACACTCCATACGAATACTTTCAGAAATAACTTCCTGACACTTAAATCTATACTCGATGTTAACAAATTTCTCTTCTTCAGAAACGCTTTCCTTGCCATTACCAGTCTACATTTTATACCCTCTCTACTTCGTCCATCATCAGTTATTTTGCTCCCCAAATAGCAAAACTCCTTTACGACTTTAAGTGTCTCATTTCCTAATCTAATACCCTCAGCATCACCCGACTTAACTCGACTACATTCCATTATCCTCGTTTTGCTTTTGTTATGTTCATCTTATATCCTCCATTCAAGACACCATCCATTCCGTTCAACTGCTCTTCCAAGTCCTTTGCTGTCTCTGACAGAATTACAATGTCATCGGCAAACCTCAAAGTTTTTATTTCTTCTCCATGGATTTTAATATCTACTCCAAATTTTTCTTTTGTTTCCTTTACTGCTTGCTCAATATAGAGATTGAATAACATCGGGGAGAGGCTACAACCCTGTCTTACTCCCTTCCCAACCACTGCTTCCCTTTCATGTCCCTCAACTCTTATAACTGCCATCTGGTTTCTGTACAAGTTGTAAATAGCCTTTCGCTCCCTGTATTTTACCCCTGACACCTTTAGAATTTGAAAGAGAGTATTCCAGTCAACATTGGCAAAAGCTTTCTCTAAGTCTACAAATGCTAGAAACGTAGGTTTGCCTTTCCTTAATCTTTCTTCTAAGATAAGTCGTAAGGTCAGTATTGCCTCACGTGTTCCAGTATTTCTACGGAATCCAAACTGATCTTCCCCAAGGTCGGCTTCTACTAGTTTTTCCATTCGTCTGTAAAGAATTCGTGTTAGTACTTTGCAGCTGTGGCTTATTAAACTGATTGTTCGGTAATTTTCACATCTGTCAACACCCGCTTTCTTTGGGATTGGAATTATTACATTCTTCTTGAAGTCTGAGGGTATTTCGCCTGTTTCATACATCTTTCTCACCAGATGGTAGAGTTTTGTCAGGACTGGCTCTCCCAAGGCCGTCAGTAGTTCCAATGGAATGTTGTCTACTCCAGGGGCCTTGTTTCGACTCAGGTCCTTCAGTGCTCTGTCAAACTCTTCACGCAGTATCGTATCTCCCATTTCATCTTCATCTCCATCCTCTTCCATTTCCATAATATTGTCCTCAAGTGCATCGCCCTTGTATAGACCCTCTATATAGTCCTTCCACCTTTCTGCTTTCCCTTCTTTGCTTAGAACTGGGTTTCCATCTGAGCTCTTGATGTTCATACATGTGGTTCTCTTCTCTCCAAAGGTCTCTTTAATTTTCCTGTAGGCAGTATCTATCTTACCCCTAGTGAGATAAGCCTCTACATCCTTACATTTGTCCTCTAGCCATCCCTGCTTAGCCATTTTGCACTTCCTGTCGATCTCATTTTTGAGACGTTTGTATTCCTTTTTGCCTGCTTCATTTACTGCATTTTTATATTTTCTCCTTTCATCAATTAAATTCAATATTTCTTCTGTTACCCAAGGATTTCTACTAACCCTCTTCTTTTTACCTACTTGCTCGTCTGCTGCTTTCACTACTTCACCCCTCAGAGCTACCCATTCTTCTTCTACTGTATTTGCCGGCCGCGGTGGCCGTGCGGTTCTGGCGCTGCAGTCCGGAACCGCGGGACTGCTACGGTCGCAGGTTCGAATCCTGCCTCGGGCATGGGTGTGTGTGATGTCCTTAGGTTAGTTAGGTTTAAGTAGTTCTAAGTTCTAGGGGACTTATGACCTAAGATGTTGAGTCCCATAGTGCTCAGAGCCATTTGAACCATTCTACTGTATTTCTTTCCCCCATTCCTTTCAATTGTTCCCTTATGCTCTCCCTGAAACTCTGTACAACCTCTGGTTCTTTCAGTTTATCCAGGTCCCATCTCTTTAAATTCCCACCTTTTTGCGGTTTCTTCAGTTTTAATCTACAGGTCATAACCAATAGATTGTGGTCAGAGTCCACATCTGCCCCTGGAAATGTCTTACAATTTAAAACCTGGTTCTTAAATCTCTGTCTTACCATTATATAATCTATCTGATACCTTTTAGTATCTCCAGGGTTCTCCCATGTACACAACCTTCTATCATGATTCTTAAACCAAGTGTTAGCTATGATTAAGTTGTGCTCTGTGCAAAATTCTATCAGGCGGCTTCCTCTTTCATTTCTTAGCCCCAATCCATATTCACCTACTACGTTTCCTTCTCTCCCTTTTCCGACACTCGAATTCCAGTCACCCATGACTATTAAATTTTCGTCTCCCTTCACTGTCTGAATAATTTCTTTTATTTCATCATACATTTCCTCAATTTCTTCGTCATCTGCGGAGCTAGTTGGCATATAAACTTGTACTACTGTAGTAGGTGTGGGCTTCGTATCTATCTTGGCCACAATAATGCGTTCACTATGCTGTTTGTAGTAGCTTACCCGCATTCCTATTTTCCTATTCATTATTAAACCTACTCCTGCATTACCCCTATTTGACTTTGTGTTTATAACCCTGTAGTCACCTGACCAGAAGTCTTGTTCCTCCTGCCACCGAACTTCACTAATTCCCACTATATCTAACTTTAACCTATCCATTTCCCTTTTTAAATTTTCTAACCTACCTGCCCGATTAAGGGATCTGACATTCCACGCTCCGATCCGTAGAACGCCAGTTCTCTTTCTCCTGATAACGACATCCTCTTGAGTAGTCCCCGCCCGGAGATCCGAATGGGGGACTATTTTACCTCCGGAATATTTTACCCAAGAGGACGCCATCATCATTTAATCATACAGTAAAGCTGCATGCCCTCGGGAAAAATTACGGCCATAGTTTCCCCTTGCTTTCAGCCGTTCGCAGTACCAGCACAGCAAGGCCGTTTTGGTTATTGTTACAAGGCCAGATCAGTCAATCATCCAGACTGTTGCCCTTGCAACTACTGAAAAGGCTGCTGCCCCTCTTCAGGAACCACACGTTTGTCTGGCCTCTCAACAGATACCCCTCCGTTATGGTTGTACCTACGGTACGGCTATCTGTATCGCTGAGGCACGCAAGCCTCCCCACCAACGCCAAGGTCCATGGTTCATGGGGGGGTGTTAAGCAGAAGAGACTAAATGCTACCGCTAAGGTCGCAGGTTCAAATCCTGCCTCGGGCATGGATGTGTGTGATGTCCTTAGTTTAGTTAGGTTTAAGTAGTTCTAAGTTCTAGGGGACTGCTGACCTCAGAAGTTAAGTCCCATAGTACTCAGAGCCATTTTTGACTAAATACTATGCCGCGCGGAGCATAAGTTAGTTTAAGCAGTGTATAAATTTCGGAACCAATGACCTCAGCAGTTTTGTCAGTTACGAATTAACATACATTTGAACATTTGAACTAAATGCTGTAAACAAGCCGTTATACCATTTATATCGAGTATTGATCTTAAATTAAGTTTTGTTCTAGTAATGTTAATCAATAAGAATTCATAATAGCAGTTTCCAGAAGAAGATGCAGTTTTCGTAAGTACTTATACGCCCAGTAGACAGGTTTAGAAACGCATTTTGTCTCCCGAGCTGAGCGAGAGAGCGAGTTCAGGCCTGCCTTCGTGACGTACGCGCAGGCCTCGAAGCCAACTAATCTGACGTCACATGTTCAGTGCAGGGCCCGTATGCTTCGTTGGTCACCTCCAAATCGATAGCGACGTGGGTTTCCTGGCCATGTACTGATGGATTTTCCTCCACTAACAAATTATACAGGGTGGTCCATTGATCGTGACCGGGCCAAATATCTCACGAAATAAGCGTCAAACGAAAAAGCTACAAAGAACGAAACTCGTCTAGCTTGAAGGGCGGAACCAGATGGCGCTATGGTTGGCCCGCTAGATGGCGCTGCCATAGGTCAAACGGATATCAACTGCGTTTTTTTTTAAATAGGAACCCCCATTTTTTTATTACATACTCGTGTAGTACCTAAAGAAATATGAATGTTATAGTTGGACCACTTTTTCCGCTTTGTGATAGATGGCGCTGTAATAGTCGCAAACGTATAAGTACGTGGTATCACGCAACATTCCGCCAGTGCGGACGGTATTTGGTTCGTGATACATTACCCGTATTAAAATGGACCGTTTACCAATTGCGGAATAGGTCGATATCTTCTTGATGTGTAGCTATTGTGATCAAAATGCCCAACGGGCGTGTGCTACGTATGCTGCTCGGTATCCTGGACGACATCATCCAAGTGTCCGGACCGTTCGCCGCATGGTTACGTTATTTAAGGAAACGGAAGTGTTCAGCTACGTGTGAAACGTCAACCACGACCTGCAACAAATAATGATGCCCAAGTAGGTGTTTCAGCTACTGTCGCGGCTAATCCGCACATCAGTAGCAGACAAAATGCGCGAGAATCGGGAATCTCAAAATCGTCAGTGTTGAGAATGCTACATCAACATCGATTGCACCCGTACCATTTTTCTATGCACCAGGAATTGCATGGCGACGACTTTGAACGTCGTGTACAGTTCTGCCACTGTTCACAACAAAAATTACGGGACGTTGTAAGATTTTTTGCACGCGTTCTATTTAGCGACGAAGCGTCATTCACCAACAGCGGTAACGTAAACCGGCATAATATGCACTATTGGGCAACGGAAAATTCACGACTTTTGCAACAAGTGAAACATCAGCGATCTTGGCGGGTTAATGTATGGTGCGACATTATGGGGGGAATGACAATTGGCCCCCATTTTATAGATGGCAATCTAAATGGTGCAAAGTATGCTGATTTCCTACGTAATGTTCTACCGATGTTACTACATGATGTTTCACTGCATGACAGAATGGCGATGTACTTCCAACATGATGGATGTCCGGCAAATAGCTCGCGTGCGGTTGAAGCGGTATTGAATAGCATATTTCATGACAGGTGGGTTGGTCGTGGAAGCACGTTCACCGGATCTGGCGTCTGCGGATTTCTTTCTGTGGGGAAAGTTGAAGGATATTTGCTATCGCCATCCACCGACAGCGCCTGACAACATGCGTCAGCGCATTGTCAATGCATGTGCGAGCATTACGGAAGGCGAACTACTCTCTGTTGAAATTAATGTCGTTTCACGTATTGCCAAATGAATTGAGGATGACAGACATCATTTTGAGCATTTATTGCATTAATCTGGTTGTTGTGGCGTAACAAGCCTGCTACGCCACACTGTGAAGGGAACCGAAAGAAAGGCACGCGTACACACACGCCGACTGGCGTCAAGTCTGGAACAGGATAACTATTGAATGGTAGCAAGAAAATTACGTAGCTGCTTTATACTTAACTTTTATTCTTTGATGAATACAGCGTTCTTCTTGAGACATTTATACGATAACTCTCAAACTAGGTAAGGCTAATGGCGCCTTGCTAGGTCGTAGCCATGGACTTAGCAGAAGGCTATTCTAACTGTCTCTCGGCAAATGAGAGGAAGGCTTCGTCCGTCTTGTCGCTAGCAATGTCGTCCGTACAACTGGGGCGAGTGCTCGTCCGTATCTCGAGACCTGCCTTGTGGTGGCGCTAGGTCTGCGATCACACAGTGGCGACACGCGGGTCCGACATGTACTAAATGGACCGCGGCCGATTTAAGCTACCACCTAGCAAGTGTGGTGTCTGGCGGTGACACCACACTGGTATTTACAGGTAATCACGCTGTAACAGCATGCGTTCTCAGAAATGATAAGTTCACAAAGGTACATGTTCACTTTGGAATAACCGAAATTAAATGTTCAAACATACCTACGTTCTGTATTTTAATTTAAAAAACCTACCTTTTACCAACTGTTCGTCTAAAATTGTGAGCCATATGTTTGTGACTATTACAGCGCCATCCATCACAAAGCGAAAAAAGTGGACCAACTAAAACATTCATATTTCTTTACGTACTACACGAATATGTAATAAAAAACACAGTTGATATCCGTTAGACCTATGGCAGCGCCATCTAGCGGGCCAACCATAGCGCCATCTGGTTTCCCCCTTCAAGCTAGACAAGTTTCGTTCTTTGTAGTTTTTTGTGTGACGCTTATTTCTTGAGTTATTTGGCCCGGTCACGATCAATGGTCCACCCTGTATGTTGCCTCAGTCTTCTTTTACAGATAACAATCGCTGACGGGTGACGTTATAATGTACGAAGAAGATTTGCACTGTTTGTCACTGAAATATGTGTTCTTTTGTTAACTTTAGAGATGCATGACCGTTTCTAGAGGTGAACTGGTCACCATGTTACAGTGGATAGAGAATATTTTCCGCTGGCGGGTGCGCCGATAAACAAGGCAAACCGGAGTTCCTGAGGGCGCACGTGCGTGGCCCGGTGCCAGTCAGCGCCAGAAATTGAGCAGCGCCGCTTCTCTCCGCTTGTTTACAGCGTGCACCGTCCCTGCTTATTGGGTATCGGCAACGCAAAACAAACAATATTTTCTCCGCGCTTTGCTCGCAGAAAACATGTCCGTCCGCGCACGGCATACGCTCTTTCATAAAAGGTGAGGAACGGAACGACTTTCCATAGTTCTGCATTACAAAGTGGACGTCAGGGAGTTTCTTCCGTCGTCGTTGCTATAGCGAGTTAAATCACTCTTCCTCCAGACTCAATCGTATCGTAAGTCGCTTTAAGAGGTCCAATTCTGTTACCAGAAGATCTCTTAGTGCTGAGTGTATTCAATTAATCGCTGTCAGCATGAAGCTCTCGATAACTTCACCTATTAGGTTCCTTCTGAGTACATGGATAACGTATTTTTAACATCGCGTCCGTCACAAAAAATATGTCCATTGATAGCAGTTAATATTGTGCCACAACAATCGCCTGTGTTAGAATGACGTCACCGTATATCGATTTGCGACAAATCTTTACTACTTACCTTTGTCCTAGATTCCGTTCATCTATGGTCCACATAAATTAGTTCCTCGTGTTTTGGTTGGTGTCCTATACTTCTTTCTTCGTAGCACATATTACTTATTCCTTTCTGTTGTTTACTCTACTGCTGGGTGGAAATTCTTCTACGTTGGCTTGTTTCCTTTCGTTGAGCATCGTCAAAGTCTTTTCCTTTGCTTGCAAATTTTTGTTATTTCCCCTTCAGTCAGCATATCCATCTCGTTCAAGTCCTTCATGTTTCATTCATCAATTCACGTTACCTGTTGCTGAATTACTGAAGATATTTGTTTCCTTAATATGCAATCTAATACCTCTTTTCCTTCTTGAATTTGAAAGTTTAGCTATTTCTCTCTAATGGTGCTTCTTCGTAAATAGCGGTCAATTTCATCTGTTCCGTTATTATGATTTTCGAAGAATTCTTCTGTCTTTCTCCATTGGGCCTGTTTCTACCACCTTGGGTGTTTTTGTTTTATAAATGAAAAATTGAATTTTTTACGTTAATAAGGTTTCGTTAAAGATATCCTACGTAAATTGAATTCCATCTTAAAGTATTTCTGGTTCTCTTGTAAACTGCGCCTTTGGTTAATTTATTTCAATTATTTCTCCAAGGTACTCAAATTTTTTGAATTCACTGGTTTTCGCATATTTAGTTTTTCTGATATCAATGTAATTATGATGCGCATAGACGTGGAGATATCAAGGTGTTTTATCTTTCCACTTTCTTCGAAGGTATTTATTTGTTTAACTGCTAAATTTACGTCTTTATCGTAACGGTTCTGAGCACTATGGGACTTAACATCTGAGGTCATCAGTCCCCTAGAACTTAGAACTAGTTAAACCTAACTAACCTAAGGAGATCACACACATCCATGCCTGAGGGAGGATTTGAATCTGAGACGTGGTTCCGGACTGAAGCGCCTAGATCCGCTCGGCCACCGCGGCCGGCTTTTACCGTAACGAATTAACCATCAACAAACATCTTTGTTTATTGCCGCCTTATGATTTAGTGCTTTTCATACTGTGTATTTTATGAAGACATGGTTCCGGACTGAAGCGCCTAGAACCGCTCGGCCACCGCGGCCGGCTTTTATCGTAACGAATTAACCATCAACAAACATCT
The DNA here is from genome assembly GCF_023864345.2 of Schistocerca serialis cubense. NCBI lineage: Eukaryota > Metazoa > Arthropoda > Insecta > Orthoptera > Acrididae > Schistocerca > Schistocerca serialis. The sequence goes on from NC_064644.1 coordinate 547,901,775, forward strand.
TTGTTTGTTGCCGTCTTATGATTTAGTGCTTTTCATACTGTATATTTTATGAAGTTGAAGTACAAAGATGATATCCTACTTTGTTACAGAACTTGTGTATTCATTCTGAATGATAAATTTGGCAAGAAAATTGCCTTTATATTTAGTATCTGCAATGTGTGTTTGTTTACATTCATTAGTTTGTGCTCGTGAAGTTTGAACAGCAACAATGAAATGCCGAAACAATCGTACGCTTTTTTGAAAACTGATAACGGTTTTAAATCTGAAAGAAGGAACAAATGACAGGGAGCATTTCATTTTCATAGAGTGCAAGTCTGTTGAAGCTGCCCTGGGTCACGATATGGAGAGTGTGTAAAGTGTAGAATGGTTGGGATATGTCGATATATAAGTGGGAGGACACCAGAATTTGTGATCACAGTGGAAACAATGGTGTTGCCTGAGTCGAGCTTACCAGAAGTGTGGGATATACGGACATGTATGTGGGGAAGAGTTATCACCTGTTAAAGGATTCTTGTACGGGAGGTTGGCCCCGTCCACTTTCTTAGACAGTCGGCCGGCCGGGGTGGGCAAGCGGTTCTAGGCGCTTCAATCTGGAACCGCGCGACCGCTACGGTCGTAGGTTTGAATCCTGCCTCGGGCATGGATGTGTGTGATGTCCTTAGGTTAGTTAGGTTTAAGTAGTTCTAAGTTCTAGGGGACTGATGACCTCAGATTTTGAGTCCCATAGTGCTCAGAGCCATGTGAACCAGTTTTTAGACAGTCGAGCACAAGAAGGAAACATCATTAAACCAACCTGACCTCGTATTTTAAGGAGAACGAAGCACACTTGCAAGATACCAGTCATATCAATCGAAAGCGAGCGAAAATTTGGGCCATAATTGTGGCAGTATGCAGTTATGACCTTCTCAATGCACTGCTTTTAAATTTCGCAGGCACCAGCTGTTTGTCGCTCGCTACGCCCCCTAAATGCCTGAGCGCAAAACAGGCCCTACTGTACTAGGGGAGTGAATAAAAGGTTTGTGAAATATTGTTTAGACACTGATAACACGGTTTGTTAGTGGTGTCAAGTGTGTGGTTCCTAACCTGTAACTGGTGCCAGAGATCGCACAAATGCAACGTAAATGAACGAAACAAGTAACTGTGCCGTTAATGAAGCAGCACTGCACTATCTGATTATTTTAAAACATGCGGTACTGACTGAGCAATGAAACAACATTTACTATGCACACAAGTGAAAAATTAATACTTACCTTTCACGTTAACGGTGTGTAACACCTTCACGACGTCTGATAAGAGATACGCTCATCTGCGCCACGCAACACAGGACGTTCTGTGTTTAGAAGTGACCATTCACTTCCAGACGCCTCCGCCACAGCAATTCGACCGGGCTGAACAACTTGTGTCGTTACTGGGATACGATCGCTGACAATTGGCACGTTACCCAGAATATAAAAGAGCTTCTAAACGGGCAAACGGTCCATGAGACACCGCGGGCCAGTCAGCATGCATGTTAGTTCCTCACTGTTCGTGTGGATGTCCTTAAGACGGTGAACCAAAGCACCAACTCCCATTTCTCAGTACACTTATGCAGGCGTCTGACCTAACATGTATGCCTTCCTGTGAGGTTGCAACGCAGAGGTAATGAACGATACGACGCAAAATTCACCAGCACTTAGTCTATGGTGGTTTCCCGTTGACGAAAATTTTCGTGGCGGAAGGCGGACAAACACACCACAGTTCCCAGAGTGTGCTAGTTGACCATATTTCAGTAATACCTTTTGTACAAGAACATGTGTTATTTCTTAATAAATTTTTAACAGCGGATAGATGGTAATCCACTCACGATTTCTCACCTGCCAACCTCGTACGGCGTTCCTATTGCCCCAGGAACGTCATATTGTTGCTGTTTGCGTCTGCACTTCGAAGACTGAGTTCATGTAGCTCCCCACGCCTGTCTATCTGTGTAATTACTGCAACCTACTTCTTCTTAAACGTAGTTAAACCTTGGTGTCTGACATGTTTCTTTCTGTAGGAGTTTGGAAACGGCCAGTCCCGTGTGTTACATCTTTATGGTTTCCCTTCAATAGTCTCTGTGTAAGGCACGAGACAAAATCCCACACTATTACTAGATGATGAATGTAATGTAACAGCAATTGTGCTCTGTGAGCTTGTTGAGAACATTTGTCACCACCAGCGATATTAAAATTGCGTGTCGCTTAAACAGATAAAAATACTGGATTCATATCTTGTTTTCCCGAGTGCACGACTTGAAACTCACACATGTTTTGTCTTCCTCTGCAGATTGTCGTAGCGAACAGGTATGTTATGTAAGCTACAATTAAATTCACTGTTTTATGGCTTAGAGTAATTAAAAGAGATATCTACGTGGAACCTTTGAAACTATTTTAAATTTACCTACTCCTACTGTCGATACTTTTGGTATTCTCAAACATTTTTCAGACTGGGACCAACAGAATCGGCTGATCGTTTTGAAGAGAGGTAATGGCCAAAGGGGCATGTCAGTCAATCATTGGACATAAGATTATATTCTGATCATTTTCATGTACGTGGGGTTCATTTCATACAAGTTATGCTACGAATGATTCGTTCATTTGTCTGTGATGCCATCTGCATTTGCCCACGTCACACACTGGTACCGGTCTCAATAATTAAATGATGGTTGCAAAGAACACCAGGTCAGGTATGCTTTCTTTTTGTCATTTTGCTGAGGCTGTATCTTGTCTTTCCGTGTGCTAATATAAGATGGAGCATACGATCCACACTCTGTTCTTGCCACCATCTTAAATAATGTGTTATCCTTCCAGACGAACATGGTTACAATACAAGTGGGCGCAATACTTTTTATTTAGCCTACGTTATAGTTTTCTTGAGAAACTTTCTCAAAGCTGACGTGAAACTCTGTGTAAAAAGACAGCGTGAGGTAGGGGAGCAGTAAGGATAATGCATCATTTCTCTCTACAGCTTGTTTTACACACAATACTTCCCTTCATTACCAAACTGATTAATCTTAACATTTCGGGATATGTCCTTTTAGCTGATCCATTCCCTTAGTCAAGTTGTGCGATAGAATTCGTTTCCCCGTCTTTCGGTGCAGTACGTTGGTTATACGATCTGCACAACTAATTTTCAGCATTCCAGCGTATTACCAAGTTTCGAAACCTACTATTCTCTTCTTGGAAATTTGTAGTAAGTTCCTATGTGACCAAACTGCTGAGGCCATCGGTCCCTTGCCTTACACACTACTTAATCTAACTTAAACTAACTTACGCCAAGGAGAACATACACACCCATGCTCGAGGGAGGACACGAACCTCCAACGGGGGGAGCCGCACGAACCATGGCAAGGCGCCCCAGACCGCACGGCTACCCCATGCGGCATTCTCTTCTTGTCTCGACAGTTTATCATCCACGTTTCACTTCCGCACAAGGCTACACTCCAGACAAATACCTTCTAACACTAAACTTTGTATTCGGTGTTAATAAATTTCTCTTGCTCCAGAAACACTTTAGTCGCAGTAGCAAGTTGGCATTTCATATCTATACATACTACAAATTAAAAAATGGTTCAAATGGCTCTAAGCACTATGGGACTTAACATCTGAGGTCATCAGTCCCCTAGAACTTAGAACTACTTATAACCTAAGGACATCACATACATCCATGCCCGAGGCAGGATTCGAATCTGCGACCGTAGCGGTCGCGCGCTTCCAGACTGTAGCGCCTAGAACCGACCTGCCACTACGGCCGACTACCACAAATTCAAGTCTCCCACTACGATTTCCGTAGGTATGTTCAGGCTAATCTCAGGAAGTACTGTGGGGACTTTGATTCGGTTTTCAGTAGTAGATAGACTGATACATGGGGGATCTTTGTGTATATAATTCATTACCGCCTAGTTTGATATGTGCGTGAGATAGAGTGCGACTCAGCTGCCCTTTCTGTCTGTTTTATGCAACCCGAAACTCTTTTAAAAAACAAAAGCGAGATTTCCATACTCTCTCGCTCGTTATGTGTAGGCTATTAGATATAAAAGAAAGCGAACAGGATGTTCTCGTAAAAAATGTAATACAAATTTTGTACTGAGATACGTTTTAGTAGATGTGATAATTTTCTGATTATTCAAGGAAAACACGTTTTTCTTGAATAAACCATAAACGGTGGCCTCCAGCGCAAAGAGATATACCTCAGTACAGAATTTAACTACATTAAATTTGTTACGAAAAGTTCATTTTTGTTTCTTCAATAAGGCTAATACACTACTGGCTATTAAAATTGCTACACCACGAAGATGACGTGCTACAGACGCGAAATTAACGGATTTCACATACACAAACATCAGTTGACCGGTGTTGCCTGGTGAAAATTTGTTGTGATACGTCGTGTAAGGAGGAGAAATGCGTACCATCACGTTTCCGACTTTGATAAAGGTCGGATTGTAGCCTATCGCCATTGCGGTTTATCGTATCGCGACTTTGCTGCTCGCGTTGGTCGAGATTCAATGACTCTTAGCAGAATATGGAATCGGTGGATGCAGGACGGTAATTCGGAACGCCGTGCTGGATCCCAACGGCCTCGTATCACTAGCAGTCGAGATGACAGGTATCTTATCCGCATGGCAGTAACGGATCGTGCAGCCACGTCTCGATCCCTGAGTAAACAGCTGGGGACGTTTGCAAGACAACAACCATCTGCACGAACAGTTCGACAAAGTTTGCAGCAGCATGGACTATCAGCTCGGAGACCATGGCTGCGGTTACTCTTGACGCTGCACCACAGACAGGAGCCCCTGCGATGGTGTACTCAACGACGAACCTGGGTGCACGAATGGCAAAACGTCATTTTTTCGGATGAATCCAGGTTCTGTTAACAGCATCATGATGGTCGCATCCGTGTTTTGCGACATCGCGGTGAACGCACATTGGACGCTTGTATTCGTCATCGCCATACAGGCGTATCACCCGGCGTGATGGTATGGGGTGCAATTGTTTACACGTCTCGGTCACCTCTTTTTTGCACTGACGGCACTTTGAACAGTGGACGTTACATTTCAGATGTGTAACGACCCGTGGCTGAACCCTTTATTCGATCACAGCGAAACCCTACATTTCAGCAGGATAATGCACGACCGCATGTTGCAGAGCCTTTACGGGCCTTTCTGGATAAAGGGAATGTTCGACTGGTGCCCTGGCCAACACATTCTCCAGATCTCTCACCAACTGAAATCGTCTGGTCAATGGTGGCCGAGCAACTGGCTCGGCACAATATGCCACTCACTACTCTTGATGAACTGTGGTATCGTGTTGAAGCTGCATGGGCAGCTGTACGTGTACACGCCATCCAAGCTCTGTTTGAATCAATGCCTAGGCGTATCAATGCCGTTATTACGGCCAGAGAGGGTTGTTCTGGGTACTGATTTCTCAGGATCTATGCAGCCAAATTGCGTGAAAATGTAGTCACATGTCAGTTCTAGTATAATATATTAATCCAATGAATACCCGTTTATCATCTGCATTTTATTTGGTGTAGCAATTTAAATGGCCAGTAGTGTGAGAATATGAGTATCTGGCGGTTCGTTTTTGAAGGAGTTTAGAGTTGCAGGTTGCTGAATCACCCTGTATGTTCCACATTGAATTGTTGTTTGGAGTGACATTCCATGGCAATCATGGCAGCTACGAGCTGTTCATGTACAGAGGAGGCCGTATCTGGCGGGAAAGCAGTAGAATAAACAGACCCTGCTGGTGGTCTAGTTGTGTACAATGCATGATCCGTGCTGCGCGACTCTTCGGATGGAATCCCTTGTCAATAGCACTCAGCAATTCTTGTGCATAAAGTGTTTCACTAAAACGATGCTTTCTAAATTCATGTTTACTTTGTGTCAATAGACCGTTCTCTTCGATATAATTCATAATGTTCGAACACAATATATGTTCTAAAATCCTACTGCATATCGACGTTAATGAGGTGGGCCTGTAATTCACTGGATTACTGCTACCACCTTTCTTGAATGTTAGTTTGACCTGGGCAGCTTTCCAGTCTTTGAGTATGGATCTTTCGTCACACTACCGCTTGCATATGACTTAAGTATGGGGCTATTGCATCAACATGCTCTCAAAGGAATCTAATTGGTATACAATCTGCACCGGAAGGCTTGATTTACTAAGTACTTTAAGTTCCTTTACTTCTCTGAGGATATCTACTTCTAAGTTACTCATACCTGCTGCTGTTCTTTATGCGAAATCTGGAATATCTACTTAGTCTTCTTTGGTTGCGGAATTTCGGAAGGCTTGTTTAGCAACTGTGCTTTGGCAACACTGTCGTCGATAGTATTTCTATTGCATTTTATTCTCATTGCGAAGAATTACCGCCGACCGGAGTGGCCGAGTGGTTCTAGGCGCTTCAGTCCGGAACAGCGCGACTGCTGTGGTCGCAGGTTCGAATCCTGCCTCGGGCATGGATGTGTGTGATGTCCTTAGGTTAGTTAGGTTTAAGTACTTCTAAGTCTAGTGGTCTGATGATCTCAGATGTTAAGTCCCATAGTACCTAGAGCCATTTGAGCCATATATCTGTTAAGCCGTACACAGACAACATGTTCCCGACATGAGTAGCAGACCAGTCTCCTGCTAATAGTATACTACGTCAGTCATACATCCCGCAGTACACAAAGAATACGTGCCAAGTGGTCAGTGAAATCTACCGTGGCAACGATACATTTCCGGACACATGTACATCAGATCTTTTTCCCTCCATTTTCAGTCAGGAATCCGTCCCTGTGCTTGTCAGTTTTGTTCTCCCTGTATACATTTCCTTGGAAATAATTTTGAAAAACGTTCAGTTACAGTAAGCCCTTCATGCCGTGGTAGCAATAGATAAATCATAATCCAAGGTGACTATGGCAAATACTTTTGCCGTTTCGGAAAGAATATTAGTTTAGAAAAGTCAGCCTGCACGACAGGCAGAGAATGTACTACCGCAGTTCTCAGGGACGGGAGTAAAAAGGCATTTCAAAAAGTGAGGGAATAAAAGAAAAAGAAAAAAATAAAGAAATCAAAGAGCACTTGGGATCTTAGATCGGCTAGCGACATCGCCTGAACCGATAGTGGAAACTTGCTCTTGTCTGGGTACATGGATTACAAGCAGATTACAGCAACAGAGGGTTTTTCTATCGCTACGACGACTTGCCTTCGGATGCCTCGCCATTCTGGTAGAGCTGTCTGCTTGGCTATAGTACATTCTGACACGGCGTATAGAGTTTATTACTTAATTTTCTTGTTTTACTGTGACTATTGTAATTAGGCTGTTTAGGTTTTTATGTTGGTAACGCCACGAAGCGCTCTGTATGAAAATCACTGACTACGCTGTGTCTAACTTTTGTAGCCTTTGTCCCATTTGTTGCATTAACTGTAATAACAATGCACTGGTGTCTGAAACATGTTCCTCAGTGCTATTCGGCAGTGCATTTGAACCGGCAATATTCGCATTTTGAAAAGCAGAAAAAGTTTCTTGACGTATTTGAGAAAACGGTGAGGACGCAAATCCTGAATCTACAGTATTTGCATGATTGTGTCCTGTCATTTCGGATTCCTGAGGGGAGCTGTTGCCGACCGATCGATCGATAATGCTTCCCTGTTCACTAATTGTTTCACTGTTTACACCATTACTTGCCGCCCGCTCCATTTCCCTATGCACAGTTACCAAATTACTACTTTGAAGCGCAGTGGTTAGACACTGGACTCGCATTCGGGAGGACGACTGTTCAATCCCGCGTCCGGCCATCCTGATTTAGGTTTTCCGCGATTTCCCTAAATCACTCCAGGCAAATGCCGGGATGGTTCCTTTCAAAGGGCTTGGCCGACTTCCTTCCCCGTCCTTCCCTAATCCGATGAGACCGATGACCTCGCTGTCTGGTCTCCTTCCCCAAAACAACCCCAACCCAACTACTTTGAATGTCTGTTATTTCATTAAACGGTGGTGCTGATAAGCTACGTTCATCGTCACTACCAGTTCTCAATTTACTTTGGAGCCTAGTGTTACGTTTTTCACACGCCATAATTATCACGTATTTCACACGATAACAAGAAAAGCACAATTTGAAGAGCAAAAACAAAAAAACATATTAGCATAGCACTGAAAATAATATCTCGTTAATTGCAAGTGCAGCTGCGAAATACTTGGTGCAAATCTACATGCATGCCACAACTGTTTTACTGTACAACAATGAAAAATTGCAACTACAAAGGAAATTCTCTCTATAATTAAGTGCTAGCTATAAACAATAGCTACACTAATTAAGCAAACTACAAGAAAAAAATCAGAATATTCCAGTGAGGTATCCTCGGCTAAGGGTCGACATATTAAACGTCCCGTTAGAAAAATTTATGATTTACTGTGCTGGAAAACCTCTACGTTATTTGATTTTCAAACAGTTGAACATACTCCGACATTTCTCTCTTTACTTATTCTGATCAACACTAAACTGACACACAATATTTTTTGCGCAACGCAATCTGACTTTCAATGATCTCTACAAAAGAGTGGCCCTGACTAATAATAACCTATAGCTTTCATGAATCACTTACCTCACAAAAATCTTCGTTACTCGAACTACTGCAATACCGTGAGCACCAATACTGCCAGCTAAATAAAAGATTCTAACTCCTGAAGGCACTAACTACTGATAGGCATACTTAGCAAATGAAAGATTTTGATAGAGAACAAACAATGTACGAGTATTTACCTTAATAGTGTTCAAAAGTCATTGTATATAGTCTTACAAATTTACTGTCTCTGATGGACACACGTCCAGATCATCCGCTCTCAAAACTCCGTCATCTCTCTCCCCACATCCACCACTGCTGGCGGCTCACCTCCAACTGCGCAACGCTATGCGCTATTCACATTCAACTGCCCAACACTACAATATTCCAACAATGCAAACCAGCCACATACTGCACACAGCGCAGTCAGTGATTTTCATACAGAGCGCTTCGTGACGTTACCAACATAAAAACCTAAACAGCCTACTTACACTATATATTTGGGTGTCTAATACTTAATAGTATGTCCGCTATCACCAACTTGTGTTTGCTGGGGTTTGATCGCTCACAACTGACACGTTATTCAGGCGGTAAAAAGAGTTTTTAAGCCTTCCTGTCCTCGATAATATGGGGGCCAGCCCTGGTTTGTGATAGCTTTTCCCTGTTCTAGAGATCTGCGTTAAAACTGGGAAAGTACGGATCAGCTTTATTGCCCATTTGATTTATGTAGGCGGCCAGTATAAAATACGCAACGTCTTCTGAGATCTCAGCACAGAGCTAATGAAGATTATTGTGCAGAAACCACCAGAAATGACTGACAGGTCGCCTCCGCGTTCGCAAAGGACTATATGCCACAGATTACACTCTGTCGTACATTGGTAGCTTTGGAAAGTGCTGCAAGCTAGTAGAATTTGTCCAAAAATAAATATACAATGCAGAGGAGATACGCTGTTCGAATATGTCTCTCTGATTGTGTGTGTCTGTCCTTTTACCTGTGCCTTTCAATACGGCAATTTTGGCTCCATGACAGCAGGCCACATTTTCAAGAATATGTCTTGTTCATAAATATAAGTTTCGGGATTAGGCAGGCGGAATTTGCTAACGAAGACGTTACAGTACGTTCCCAATTCCTCTCTAAAAAGGACGTTACGATCTCCTACTAACATTAGAACCTGGTAAAAGAAACCGAAGAATTCATTTCCACTTAATTGTAACAAACAGAATATTAATTAATAATATAATTATATAATAACAGATAATTATATAATAGATATAATTATATAATAACAGAAGTCTTTGGTGTGACGTCATAAGCGAGTGACTGCGTGTGAGATCGCTCTCTAAGTTTTCATATATTTTTAGGTTTCAGATACATATTTTAACGGTTTTTGTGATAATATTTACTATATAAGTGACGTATTAGTGGTGTCTTCATTCACCTCTTCCTTTCTTGTGTTGTGACCTGATATTTGTGAGTGTTTCGTATCGAGCAACTTAACCTCTTGCCTGTGTTTACATTCCGCGCTGACCAGTTGCAGCTGTAGCGGCGCATCGAAAGCTAAGTACTAATTAATTGTTTGTGTATAGTGCTTTATTTAGGAACTTCAGTAGTCTTCAACCGGTGTTCTTGGTGTTTTCTGGTGAAATAATTTCAGAAGAACCTTTTGGGAACTGTTTTCAGCTTCGTTACTGTGTCATTATACGTTTGATTCTCTTTCTGTATTACTTTTTTGTTATATTCACATTTGTTTTTTATTAATACTGTTAATAATAGTAGTTACTTCCCTTGTAGAGTAAGTTTGTGATTATTGTAGTCAGGTTTTTAACATCTTCTTATTGTAGTAGCGGAACTTAGAAAAAGTAAAATTTTACCATGAGTGAGAAGTGTGGGCTTTGCCGTAGGTTCGTGAGTAGTGGATTGCGGTGTGAGACTTGGTCGAAGTATTTTCACTGGGGGGGAATGCAGTGGGGAAGCCAGTGGGCATTCTGGTGAGATCCTCTCCTGGAACTGTAGGTTATGTAGCAAGAGTAAGTTGATAGAGGAGCAGGAGCGTAAGATCTGTGCCCTTCAGGTGCAGTTGAAAAACGCACAGGAGGAGCTAGATAGGATGAGGAGGGAGAAGGGGGTTGGGGAATGGGAGCTGGCTGTTGGCAAGAGATCTGATAGGAGAAGAAGATTTTCAGATAGTTTTACTATTGGTGTTTACAATAGATATGACCAACTGTCAGAGTCTAGTGGAGAGGAATCTCTAGTAGCTGTAGATGTAGGAAGTATGCAGCAGACCTCAGTAGTTACTGTGCCTAGAACAGTTGCAAATTCGAAGAGGAAGAAGAAGGTTCTGCTGTTAGGTAGTTCTCATGGCAGAGGTGTAGGCCAGCAGTTGCAGGAAGTGCTGGGGAGTGAGTACCAGGTCACCAGCATTGTGAAGCCTAATGCAGGGTTGGCTCAGGTGACTGTTAACATAGGGGGGTTATGTAGGGATTTTACTAAGGAGGATGAGGTAGTGATTGTGGGTGGGGCTGGTAATAGTATTCATAGGGATGGGGAGTATAACATAGATGGTGACCTGGAAAAGATAGCCACTCAGACTGGCAACACGAATGTGCATTTCGTGGAACTGCTTCAGCGTCACGATCGGCCTCATCTTAATACAGCCGTCAGGCGTAATAACATGAGACTTGGGGGTGCGCTGATGACAGAAGGCATGAGTCACATTTCAGTGGTGTCGGTGGAGTCTATCAGCGGGACGGGTTTCACTAGACACGGCCTGCACCTCAACAGGTATGGGAAGGGGAGGTTGGCAAAGCTTATAGGTGACAGCATAGGTGGGGTTGGTGGGATCACTCATGGGAAAATCCTGCAGTAGTGGGTGTTAGAGCTGCACCTTTTTTAGATTGAAGTCAGCTGATAGGTATTCTTGCTTAAGGTAAGTCTCTCTAACAAGGGAATTACTTTTGACAAAGCGTAGGTATCCGAGTAATGAGGGAATTAGTATATTTCATCAAAATATACAAGATATTAGAGATAAAGTTAGTGAACTGCTTATAGATGTTGACTCTGAAGTTATTGGTATATCTGAACACTTCTTAAATAAGGAGATAATTCAGAGGCTTCCTTTACCAGGATACAGGTTGGCTGTCTGCTTTTAGAGGAGCTCTTTGCGGTGTGGGGGATTAGCCATGTATGTGAAAAACGGCATCGCATTTGAGTCAATTGATGTTTCAAAGTACTGCACTGAAAAGGTGTTTGAATGTTGTGCAGGTGTGGTTAAATTTAACGGAGCTAAACTTGTAACTGTTGTTATTTATAGATCCCCAGACTCCGATTTCACAACATTTTTGCTAAAGCTAGAGGAGGTTCTTAGTTCACTTTATAGGAAATACAAAAAGTTAGTTATATGTGGTGACTTCAATATTAATTGTATAAGTGATTGTGCAAGGAAGAGGATGCTGGTAGACCTCTTTAATTCATATAATCTTATGCAAACAGCATTCTTTCCAACGAGAGTGCAAGGGAACAGTAGAACAACCATAGACAACATTTTGTTCATTCCTCATTACTAGAAGGGTATTCTGTTAGCAAAAAGGTGAATGGCCTTTCAGATCATGATGAGCAAATTTTAACTTTAAAAGATTTGTATGCTGCAACACGTGTTAAATATAGTCATCAGCTGTTCAGGAAAGCTGATCCAGTTGCTGTAGAGACCTTTGTAAACCTTATAAAGGAACAATAGTGGCAAGATGTTTATAGTGCTGATACAGTAGATGATAAATATAATGCTTTTCCCAAGACTTTTCTCATGCTCTTTGAAAGTTGCTTTCCGTTAGAACGTTTAAAACAGGGTACTAGCACAAACAGGCAGCCTGGGTGGCTGACTAGAGGGATAAGAATATCTTGTAGAACAAAGTGGCAATTATACAGGGTGTTTCAAAAATGACCGGTATATTTGAAACGGCAATAAAAACTAAACGAGCAGCGATGGAAATACACCGTTTGTTGCAATATGCTTGGGACAACAGTACATTTTCAGGCAGACAAACTTTCGAAATTACAGTAGTTACAATTTTCAACAACAGATGGCGCTGCGGTCTGGGAAACTCTATAGTACGATATTTTCCACATATCCACCATGCGTAGCAATAATATAGCATAGTCTCTGAATGAAATTACCCGAAACCTTTGACAACGTGTCTGGCGGAATGGCTTCACATGCAGATGAGATGTACTGCTTCAGCTGTTCAATTGTTTCTGGATTCTGGCGGTACACCTGGTCTTTCGAGTGTCCCCACAGAAAGAAGACACAGGGGTTCATGTCTGGCGAATAGGGAGGCCAATCCACGCCGCCTCCTGTATGTTTCGGATAGCTCAAAGCAATCACACGATCATCGAAATATTCATTCAGGAAATTAAAGACGTCGGCCGTGCGATGTGGCCGGGCACCATCTTGCATAAACCACGAGGTGTTCGCAGTGTCGTCTAAGGCAGTTTGTACCGCCACAAATTCACGAAGAATGTCCAGATAGCGTGATGCAGTAATCGTTTCGGATCTGAGAAATGGGCCAATGATTCCTTTGGAAGAAATGGCGGCCCAGACCAGTACTTTTTGAGGATGCAGGGACGATGGGACTGCAACATGGGGCTTTTCGGTTCCCCATATGCGCCAGTTCTGTTTATTGACGAAGCCGTCCAGGTAAAAATAAGCTTCGTCAGTAAACCAAATGCTGCCCACATGCATATCGCCGTCATCAATCCTGTGCACTATATCGTTAGCGAATGTCTCTGGTGCAGCAATGGTAGCGGCGCTGAGGGGTTGCCGCGTTTGAATTTTGTATGGATAGAGGTGTAAACTCTGGCGCATGAGACGATACGTGGACGTTAGCGTCATTTGGACCGCAGCTGCAACACGGCGAACAGAAACACGAGGCCGCTGTTGGATCACCTGCTGCACTAGCTGCGCGTTGCCCTCTGTGGTTGCCGTACGCGGACCGCAGCTGCAACACGGCGAACAGAAACACGAGGCCGCTGTTGGATCACCTGCTGCACTAGCTGCGCGTTGCCCTCTGTGGTTGCCGTACGCGGTCGCCCTACCTTTCCAGCACGTTCATCCGTCTCGTTCCCAGTCAGTTGAAATTTTTCAAACAGATCCTTTATTGTATCGCTTTTCGATCCTTTGGTTACATTAAACCTCCGTTGAAAACTTCGTCTGGTTGCAACAACACTGTGTTCTAGGCGGTGGAATTCCAACACCAGAAAAATCCTCTATTCTAAGGAATAAACCATGTTGTCTACAGCACACTTGCACGTTGTGAACAGCACACGCTTACAGCAGAAAGACGACGTACAGAATGGCGCACCCACAGACTGCGTTGTCTTCTATATCTTTCACATCACTTGCAGTGCCATCTGTTGTTGAAAATCGTAACTACTGTAATTTCGAAAGTTTGTCCGCCTGAAAATGTACTGTACCAAGCATATTGCAACAAACGGTGTATTTCTATCGCTGCTCGTTTAGTTTTTATTGCCGTTTCAAATATACCGGTCATTTTTGAAACACCCTGTATCAAAACGTTAGAAACAGACAAAATCTAAATGCAGCAGCCCATTACAAACAGTTATTAGGAAGGCAAAAAGTATGTAGTATGCAGATAGAATAGCTAAGTCTCAGGATAAAATTAAAACCATATGGTCAGTCGTAAAGGAAGTTGCTGGTCTGCAGAGACAGGTCGAGGATATAGAATCAGTGCGTAGTGGGAATGTCCGTGTTACTGATAAGTCGCATATATGTACAGTATTTAATAATCACTTTCTGAATATAGCAGGTGAACTAAATAGAAACCTACTCCCAACAGGGAATCATATAGCGCTCCTAGAAAAAAGTGTTCCGAGACTGTTACCTGAAATGCTCCTCCGTGATACTGACAAGAGGGAGATTGAGTTAATAATTAAATCACTAAAGACCAAGAACTCTCATGGATATGACGGGGTATCTAGCAGAATACTGAAGTATTGTTCTATGTATGTTAGCCCAGTTCTCAGCCATATCTGTAACTTTTCCTTTAGGAGTGGTCGGTTTCCTGACCGATTAAAGTACTCGGTAGTGAAGCCACTTTATAAAAAGGGAGACATTGATAATGTTGACAATTTTATACCTATTTCTATGCCATTGGTGTTTGCTAAATTTATCGAAAAGGTTGTATATACAAGGTTACTGGAGCATTTAAATTCACATAATTTGCTGTCAAATGTTCAGTTTGGTTTTAGAAATGGTTGAACAACTGAAAATGCTATATTCTCTTTTCTCTGTGAGGTTTTGGGCGGATTCAATAAAAGGTTGCGAACTCCAGGTGTTTTCTTTGATTTAACGAAGGCTTTTGACTGTATTGACCACAAAATATTACCGCAGAAGTTGGACCATTATGGAGTAAGGGGAGTAGCTTACAATTGGTTCGCCTCTTACTTTAAAAACAGAAAGCAGAGGGTAATTCTCCGCAATATTGAGAGTGGTAGTGATGTTCAATCCCAATGTGGCACTGTTAAGTGGGGCATTCCCCAAGGGTCGGTGCTGGGGCCACTGCTGTTTCTTATTTATATAAATGATATGCCTTCTAGTAGTACAGGTGATTCAAAAATATTTCTGTTTGCTGATGACACCAGCTTGATAGTGAAGGATCTTGTGTGTAATATTGAAACAGTAACAAATATTGTAGTTCATGAGATAAGGTCGTGGCTTGTGGAAAATAATTTGATGCTAAATCACAGTAAGACTCAGTTTTTACAGTTTCTAACTCACAATTCAACAAGAACCGATATTTTGATCAGACAGAATGGGCATATTATAAGCGAGACGGAACAGTTCAAATTCCTAGGCGTTTGGATAGATAGTAAGCTGTTGTGGAAAGACCATGTCCAGGATCTTGTTCAGAAGCTAAATGCTGCTTTATTTACCATTAGAACAGTATCTGAAATAAGTGACACTTCAAAACGAAAAGTAGTCTACTTCGCATATTTTCGTACGCTTATGTCGTATGGTATTATTTTTTGGGGTAATTCTTCTGATTCAAAAAGGGTATTTTTGGCTCAAAAACGGGCTGTTCGAGCTATATGTGGTGTAAGTTCGAGAACCTCTTGTCGACCCCTATTCAAAAATCTGGGAATTCTGACATTGCCCTCACAGTATATATTTTCTTTAATTTTTCTTTGTTGTTAGCAATATTAGCCTATTCCCAAGAGTTAGCAGCTTTCACTCAGTTAATACTGGGCAGAAATCAAATCTGCATGTAGAATGCACTTCCTTGACTCTTGTGCAGAAAGGAGTGCAGTATTCTGCTGCATCCATTTTCAATAAGCTACCACAAGAACTCAAAAATCTTAGCAGTAGCCCAAACTCTTTTAAGTCTAAACTGAAGAGTTTCCTCATGGCTCACTCCTTCTATTCTGTCGAGGAGCTCCTGGAAGAACTAAAAAATTAAGCAAATTCCAGTGTTACATTGTTGATTTTCTTCATTTAAACTTACGACTTGTCACATGAATGTTTTTTTTATATTTCATTTTATCTGTTTCTAATATCGTGTTATAATTTCATGTATTGACTCGTTCCATGACCATGGACACTTCTCCTTAATTTGGTCCCACGGAACAATAAATAAATAAATAAAAAACAAACCCAGTTCACATCTTACGTCCTATAAGGCATTCTCTGGATTTTTGTGATCACAGTGCCAGAGTACAACCAACGTGACCCGTTTCGCCAGCAAAATTATGTATTATCATGTAAGGTGCACTATTATCGTATCCTTCCTTTTAATTCACTTGCTCGCTAATGTAGAGCATAGCATACTTCTTATTCACACAAATGACGGTGGTATCCACGGAAGTCTCCTCTACATTAAAATCAACTCTCTTTTCGAAGGCTAGTAAACTTCGCAAAAATGACGGCTTCATATAAATAAAAGTTTCCCTGGTATAAAGAGCTTCTCACTGGTAAACGTAATATATGTCCATCAAACTGAACTGAAATAATAAGGAATGTATGTTATGAAGAATTAATAAGCCCTCATTTCCATCCCAGGCAGAAATTCAACTTTCAAGAGAACCAGTGCAATCGCGAATAATTTTCATTACTTTGAAAATTAAGAGTGGCCGGTAATGTAACTTTCACAGGACTCAAGGTGTAATTAATTTGGCTTTCAACATTTTGTCCCAGTCGTGCGTCCTTTTAATTAACATAATGTGTTACATATTGTTTAAAAAGATATGCTCGTACATTCATTTCCTAACACAACAATTATTAAGTAACAACGCTACGAGCAGCTGAGACTAAAACGAAAATTGTAGAATATTCTGCAAAATTAGATACAACCTTGATTAATAATTATGATGTAAAATATATCATGGTGAGACAAAATACTTGCACAAACCACTCTGACATGGATTCATAAACAAGTTCAAATTAATCACTGTATTTTATATTTCCTTTCACTGTTATAAACCTTCAGAAATCACACCTTTTAGCAAGTTGTCTATTACGCTTTCATCCTCGTATAAAGTCTCATGGCTTCATAAATGAATTTCCCAAAACATGGGTTAGTTACGTGGCGATGGGAAAAGAAACATCTGAGAGTTTCCTCTCTCCGCGAAAACCTCTCGATTCCTGTCTCGTAGATTACTCACAGCCAACACAAATGCATTCCGAGTTAACGTTAATTTAAATTGCGAGCAACCACAGGCAAACTTGCGCATTTAGTTAGCGAGTAAACGTAGAAACCAGCCAGAGCTTGTATTAGGGAATACTGCATGAACGTCATTAGTTGAGAGCTTGTAGTTGTGTGACAAACAGTTGACAGCAGACTACGTTTCCGGTCACCTGTCGGTGTGCTTAAACTCCTAAACCATATTCACCTGAGAAATGCGTTGTTAGGCAATAATTATCTTCACTTTGCGTCAAAATCGAACGGAAACCACTTTAGGTGTTTAGTCATTTTCGCGATATAATTTTTGGAAATCACATGAAACGAAATAATTTGTGTCATCAATTTCTTAGTATGCTATGATTCTCCCTCCAACCTCCTCCCCCACCTCCCTCTCCCTCTCCCTCTCTCTCTCTCTCTCTCTCTCTCTCTCTCTCTCTCACTCTCTCTCTCGGTACACTGTTATTTGAAACACAACAAACACAAATTACTGTCATGGTCGTACCTAATACGGTGTAGGAAAACCGTTGGCTTGAAAACAGCTTCCAATCATTTCGGATGGATGAATACAAGCCCTGCATGCTTTTCAAGAGAATCTTACGTTATTCTTCCTGCGAAATAGCGACAAGTTCAGGTAACGAAATGATAGTGGGTGGTGGTCACACACACTTCTCTTCGAACTAGACCGCGAAGGCTCAACAATATTGAATTGCTGAGTGTGGTGTCCAGGGTAGATGTGAAAATTCATCCTCGTGCTCAGGAAACCAGTCCTGGACGTTGCGAGCCGGTGAAAAAGGCGTCCTCTCGTCGTGGAGCAAAGCATCACCACTAGGGAACTAAGACAGTACCACGGAATGGACCTGATCAGCAAAAAATGTCAGATAATCCTTTGCAATAATGCGACGTTTGAGAGCAACCATGGGGCTCATGCAGTACCACTATATGGCTGTCCAAATCATTACCAATCGCCGCCATGTTTCATTCTTGGGCTGTAGACTCGTTCTGATATTGAAACTGAGTGAAAAACGTCTAATCCCACCAAATGACACCCTTCCATTGCTCCATAGTCTATTTTTTACGGTTTTAGCACCACTTTCTCCTGTTATCGGCATCTGCACCATGATCAGTAGTTTTGGAATACCAGTTCGCCCTGCAGTTCCCAGCTTATGGAGCTACTTTCGTGCTTCTATAGTGTTGACGTGGCTTGCGAATGAGATATTCAGTTCTGCAGTGATTTTTGGAGCTGTCTTTATCGTATTGTTTTTCACAATCCTCTTCAACTACCATCCATAGCGAGCACTCAACACACACTTTTGTCCGCGTTGTGACTTACCGAATGATATTAACCCCATTGCCTGTATACGGAATAAATCTTCGACACGGTGCCTCTGTTAACATCAAACATTTCGTCTCCCTTGGTTCCAGAATCACCGACCACTCGGGCAACAACAGCTTGGTCACTTTCGAATTCACTTACATCCGACCTAATGCACTCACAGGTAAACAGAACCCTATTCTGACCACGACTAACACTTCAAACGCACTGAGCACACTGAACAGTTTCTGTTCGTGTTCAAAGAAAACAGTGCAACCTGTAGGTTGGAATTAAGGGGAGGTTTACTATCTTTTGGTTCAAAAAATCTGTTTTTTTAAATTGCATTTTTGGATCCATAAAAGTGTTTAGAATCCACCCCTGAAACGGTTTTTCCGAATACGGAACGGAAAAGTTTGTTATTCGCGGTTGAACAAAAAAATGCACCTGCCTGATATCGGCCTTTTTCACGCACCAGTTTTTTTTCTTTCGGAGGACGAGTTATTGTACCGGTGCTTGGGAGGAAACACACAAAATTCAGATGAAAGTTTGAACGCGTGTGTTTGGAAGTTAGCCCCCAAGCATTTGCATTCTGGTGCGAAGACCGTGGAGATTGCAACTTTCCTGGTAGTGATCAGCTTTAACGAAAAGTATTCAGCAATTATGAAGACCATGACAACGATGGACGTCACCCTGGGTCTCTTTTCGACGCAGTTCGCCAAGCATTCGGACGACCACCGGATTCAAACTGGCGAAAACCGCCTGTCACCGGCCGTGCGACCGGCTCTGGAGCAGTGCAGGATGTCCCAGATCGAGCAGAATGCCCTCTATGAGGAAGAGGAAGGACTAGTTTATGGACCCGGAATAGCAGATTGCACTTAAGTTGCATAATATAGCCTTTATGTGTAGTCAAAACTGTAAACACGTTTTTCTCGAAATGTCCTTTTTTTATCGCGCGGTACGGTAACTTCATATCTACTGAACCGATTAGCATGATTCTTTATTTCCGACGAAGCTAACTAAATTGTCTAGGAGTTGTACCACTTTTATTCCGATCCATCAACTATAAATATTTCTACTTGGCCGACGAAGTCGAAAAATCGATGACAAAAACACAATTTTTTTTCAAATGACCGCCATTTTGTTTCCTATTGTCCAAATAATTTAAGCGAGGCACAACTCCTAAAGAATCTTATGTACTTCGCTATCGTCAACTCAATTTTGATTTCAGATGAGCCGGCTGACCTGTGACATACCGCGCGTGGAGGTCTACATCGAAATTCTGTTTCGTTCCGACGGCACTTCTGCCTTTGCCCTACGACATTTCCTGTCGAAAAACTTCCAGTATGTAAAGAAAATATCAATAAATATTTTGACCAAATTTGACATTGATATCTATAAAACATCCCGAGAAAAAACTCTCAAAGGACATGCTTTTTTCGAGCCAAATATGATAACCTCCCCTTAATGATAAATGCTGAATACCTGCAGATTGCTATACTGGCGTGGTCTTCATTCCGAAGACTGGTTTGAGCCAGTTCTCCACACTAGTCTACTCTGTGCAAGACTCCCCGTTTCTGCATACTGCAATCAATATTTGCTCTCCCTCCACAGTTTAATCTTCCGCACTTCGACCTTCAGTAAGCTGACAAAACCTTCATGCGTCGGAGCACGCCATCAGTTATTTTAGTACTGTCACAAATGTATATTCTCTCTAATTCGAGTCACTATCTCCTCACTAGCTAACCTATCTATCCATCCAATCGTAACACTCTGCTGTAGCACCACGTTTCAGAGTTCTCATTCACTACTTGTATGACCTCGAGAATGGTATTTTCACTCTGCAGAGGAGTGTGCGCTGTTATGAAACTTCCTGGCAGATTAAAACTGTGTGCCGGAGCGAGACTCGAACTCGTGACCTTTGCCTTTGCCGGCAACCGCTCTACCGTCTGAGCTAGGCAAGCACGACACACGACCCAACCTCACAGCTTTACTTTCGCCAGTACCTCGTCTCCTACCTTCCAAACTTTACAGAAGCTCTCCTGCGAAGGCAAAGGCAGTTAGAATCTCGGTCCGGCACTCAGTTTGAATCTGCCAGGAAGTTTTGTATGACCTCTTTATCACACACGTTTATCTTTCATATATAGCTACTCTCCAGAGAAATAGCTACATGATTGATTTCGTAGCAGTTAAATTTATATTTAATGTTAACAAATCTCTCTTTTTCAGAAAAGTTTTACTTGTTATTCCCTGTCTGCATTTCAAACGTTCGAATATGTGTGAATTCCAAGGGACCAAACTGCTGAGGTCATAGGTCCCTAGACTTACACTTAAACTAACTTATCCCAAGAACAACACACACCCATGCCCGAGGGAGGACTCGAACCTCCGGCGGGAGGGGCCGCGCAATCCGTGACATGGTGCCTCAAACCTTGCGGCCACTCCACGCGGCAGTCTGCATTTTCATAACCTTTCTACATCAACCGTTGGATTTCTTTTGCAGCTCGAGTAGCAAAACTCGTCTGCTACTTTTCGTGACTCATTTCCCTATCTAATTCCCTCAGCATCCCATGATTTAAGTAGGGTACTTAGGATTACAGTTCTTTTGCTCTGATTGATGATCATTTTCATGCTTTCTTTTTTAAGACACTATCCATTCTATTTGATTGCTCTTCCGAAGTCTTTCCCCGATTCTGTCACAATAACAATGTTCTCGGTAAACCTCACAGTTTTAATTCCTTCGCCGGCCGGTGTGACCGAGCGGTTCTAGGCGCTTCAGTCTGGAACCGCGTGACCGCTACGGTCGTAGGTTCGAATCCTGCCTCGGGCATGGATGTGTGTGATGTCCTTAGGTTAGTTAGGGAGTGATGACCTCACATGTTAAGTCCCATAGTGCTCAGAGCCATTTTTAATTCCTTCTCCAGAAAGCACTACATTTAATCTCAGTGCAAAAGTCATAAGCAGAATGCATTGTTCTCATCCTTTATAACATTGAATGTCTCGATATTGCACATGAAGGCCATTTAGTCAAGTAAGTGGCGGAAACCAATCTCTGTCATACCACTGAGTGTATTACTTATTTGCAAACGCACAAATCATTATTCTGATGGGAAATGATCACGAGATATCCATTCTCTGTCTGAAGTCCACAGCTGCTCAGTAAATATTACGATTTTGATTCAGAATTTGCGAATTAAACTGACTTCAGCTGTTCTATTTATCGGTGTTATATGTTAGACTGGGACTCGAACTGGAATTTCCTGCTTCGGATGTCTGTGTTCCAATCCGGCCCGGCACAAATTTTCGTGTGTCACAAATAAATATTACTGCTGAAGTCAATTTAGATTCGCAACTTGGAAATAAAATTTCGTAATAGTTAACGAGCAGCAGTGGATCGTCACGTAGTGTATGGAAATTTTTGGCAAGTTCCTATGGGACCAAACTGCTGAGATCATCGGTCCCTATGCTTACCACACTATTTAATCTAACTTACGCTAAAGACAACACACACACCTATGCCCGAGGGAGGACTCGAACCTCCGCCGGGAAGGGGAGGGGGGAGGGGGGTGTTCGGAGCGACACCGCAGAATCTGTGAGAGGGAACATTGCCTCACATGAATTGTGAACACGTAAATTGAAAAATTACATAATGATGGGCTGAAACAATGATCATATCCAATGTTCGTATCTGGCGGGAATCGTATAGTGCTTGTGCGAGCCTAACGAGATGTGGACAAGTGAGAGACACGGAAGTTTGGTTCGGTCCTGGAGGCGTGCTCGGGTATCCGAAGAAACTAAGGGGACAGCTCGCGTGAAAACTGGAAATGCTGGTTCGAATCCCAGTCTGACACAAATTTCATGTGTCTCCAATAAATAGTACAGCTGAAGACAATTTAGATTCGCAATATGCAAATTAAATTTCGTATTACAAAAAGCAGGCGTCGAAGATGATGGAAATTACCCAGCGTGTAGAACACACAGCACAGCCGCTCTTATTGCAAGCTTCTCTTATCTCGGTGAGAGCAGCAGGTCGTGAGGATGTGATGTGAAAATGGTAGATGTAGACGTACACTGATTGGCAAAACATTTGACCACATGCTTAAGAGCACGATGGTATACCTTTCTATGTTTGTGGAGATACGTAGCTCAATATTTCGGTGTAATTTCTGTAAATTATAAACCGGTGGTCTATGGGTTCGGAGTTTGCAATCGATAACGTGTCAGAAGGGTTCCATGAGGTTCACATCAGGAATATTTTGTGAAGAAGAGATCACCATGAGTTCACAATCACGCTGCTCAATCGTCCGCAGTGCGATTCAGCCCTTTTTTCTTTAATTGTTAATTGCACACCTGATACAGGTAGGCCAGCAGCGGCATACTACGCCACTCTTCGTCCACAGATAAAACTAATGATACAAAAGAAGACAATCGCAGAACAGACATGGTGGATATACAAACGTAGACATTCAAAGTAAAACACACGGAGCCGTTCACGGGCGCAGAGTCCAAAATAAAAATGTTCGGACACGTGGACACACACAGAGATGGCAGATGACACACGCGAACGGTGGAGCACAAACGATTAAACACTGGAACACTCGATCACGAACACGACGGTACACACAAACACAAGGCGATGATCTCCGGCGCGCGATAGTTCACTATACATGTATGGGTCTGGGGACCTGCCAAAAGGGGAAAAAGGGGGGAGGATGAGGGAGAGGGGAGTGTGTAGATGCCAGTGGCAGAGGAGATGGGAGGGGGAGGAAAGAAGGTAGGGGAGGGGTAGGGGAAGCCCAGCGGAGGAGGGGGGAGGAAGGGAGGAGGGAGAGAAGGGAGAGAGGGTGCCCTCGGGAAAAAACACAGGGTGCGGTAGAGGAGGATCAGAGTTGGTAGGAGGGGATGAGGACATCATCGCGATTCAGATCTTTTGACACGTTATCCTGCTGGAAGATACCATCGCCATCAGGGAAGACATTAAGCATAAAGGGATGCGGGTGATGCTGAGCCGGCCGCGGTGGTCTAGCGGTTCTAGGCGCGCAGTCCGGAACCGCGCGACTGCTACGGTCGCAGGTTCGAATCCTGCCTTGGGCATGGATGTGTGTGATGTCCTTAGGTTAGTTAGGTTTAAGTAGTTCTAAGTTCTAGGGGACTGATGACCACAGATGTTAAGTCCCATAGTGCTCAGAACCATTTGAACCATTTTTTTTTGGTGGTGCTGACCAGAACTGTCATGGTGTCTTTGATGACTATCACAGGTCCAATGTGTTACGACGTAAAGTCAGCGCCGGCACGCTAGTCGGCAACGACACGGAAGAAAAGGCAAGGCTGTGAGAAGAAGTCAGCCAATCGCACAATGACCGACCTCTCTTCCAAGACGACAACGCGACAACAGTGACCCCTAGCTGAAGAGGACATAAGCGCAACGCCGACTGGTGACAGCCAGTTGTATAGCAGCGTCAACGTTAGTGACTTCGTCAGGAATGTTTACACAGCACACACTTGGGTTTGTCTTTTCTGAAGACCACTGACTATCTTGTATGTCGCCCTTTATTTGCGACACATCTTTCAAAGTTAAGCATTGTATCCTATCTTATTGTAATAAACCTCATTAAAACGACTTGGCCGCTCGGGGTAGCCGCGCAGTCAGAGGCGCCTAGTCACGGTCCGCGCGGCTGCCCCTGTCGGAGGTTCAGTCCTCCCTCGGGCATGGGTGTTTGTGTTATTCTTAGCGTAAGTTAGTTTAAGTTAGATTAAGTAGTTTGGTCCCATAGGATCTTACTAAAAACTGTTGTTTCATTGTTTTTGTAACGAACCGAGCAGGCAAGATTTATAGACACTACAACATTGATGACATGTCTGGTGAAATACACAATGGAAGCCCAGGTGAATATCCCCCACAGGCCTGTCTAGGCGTCGCGGTGCATGCTTCGAGCAGTCTTCCGCCTGCATGGCGACGTATGCCGACACTTGTCGACCTGGTATAACAACAAAGGTGATTCATCCGAGCAGGGACTCGTTTTCATTGATCCACAGTCCAATCTAGATGATCCAGTGCTCAATGTAATCATAATTGACAATGTAGTTTATGGGTACACTTGGGATACTTTTGCAGCGGAGCACCATAATTGCCTATCTTTCGTTTCAACGTCCTTTTCCCATGTTCCGTTATCACCACGACAGTGTCACGCGACCACCAGACCATGTTCGCCGTTTCCAAGACACTCGTTCCCTGGCACCGGGACATCCCCGTCAGATTATAAGTTGACTATGCTACAAATATAGTAGCATTCTTATCCATCATCTATCAGAGATCATTGGAACTGCGGAAAGCTCCACAGGACTGGAAGAAGGCCCAGATCATAGCAATCTACAAAAAGGGTAGAAAATCGGATGCACTTAGTTACCGGCCAATTGCACTGACACCGATTCGTTGTAGAATCATGTAACATATTTTGTGTTCAGACGTAATGACCTTTCTAGTCTCTGAGAAGCTCATCTGCAGAATCCAACACGGTTTTAAGAAACAGCGGTCACACGAGACATAGCTGGCCCTGTTTGTGCATGACATACAACAGGTTCTAGGTACCGGCTCCCAGGTTGATGCCATATTTCTCGACTTTCGAGAGGCGGACGACTCATTTCCGCACTGTCGCTTGCTACAAAAAGTGCGCGCTTACGGTCTATCCGATGACATATACGGTTGCATGGAAAGTTTTCTAACAGACAGATAGCAGTGTGTCGTCCTGAACAGGGTGACTTCAACAGAAACAAGTGTAACTTCAGGTGTGCCCCAGTGCAGAGTATTAGGTCCCCTGCTTTTTACGATTTACATAAACGATCTGGTTGATGGTACTGACAGCGGCATTAGACTGTTTGCCGATGATGCTGTAGTCTACAGGAAAGTAGTATCACACGAAAGTTGTGAAAAAATCAGTGAGGATTTGCAGAAAATAAATGCGTGGTGTAATGACTGGCAGCTATCTCTCAATATTAGTAAGTGTACCCTACAGCGTATAACAAGGCGAAAATCCCCATTAATGTACGAGTACAAAATAAATGACCAGTCTTTGGAAGCGGTAACATCCGTCAAGTATCTGGGTGTGACTGTTCGAAATGATCTCAAATTGAATGATCAGATTAGGCAAGTAACGGGTAACGGAAACTCTAGATTGCGGTTTATTGGCAGAATCCTGAAGCGATGCAGCTCTTCAACAAAGGAAATAGCTTACAATACGTTACTTCGTCCAGTCTTACAGTATTGTTCGTCTGTATGGGACCCTTACCAGTTGCGTCTGATTCAAGAGATTGAGAAGGTCAAAAGAAGAGCGGCCAGATTCGTGACTGGTACTTATAGCCATCGAGAGGGCGTTACAAACCTTATAGACAGTTTGAAGTGGGACGCATTTGCAGATAGACGTTGTGCTAAATTCCAAAATCCGATCTTCGCCAAGGATGTAGAGCATATATTATTACCATCAACTTTCATATCGCGCAATGATCACCATTCAAAGATAAGGGAAATTAGAGCTCGTACTGAGGCGTTCAGACAGTCGTTTCTCCCTCGCGCGATCCGCGAGTGGAACAGAGGGGGGGGATTTGACTTGGGCGCGAATTGTGCTCTCCGCTACACACCGATTGGTGGTTAGCGGAGTATATATGTAGGTGTAGATGTAGACATAACAATCTGCCCTTTGTTTAAGTTGCATATGTCAGTAGTTTATTCCACTCGCGTCTCTCTCCGAAACCCCGTAATCGTCTCCCTTTGCGACGCAGAGTTTTAGCGCAGAGGTGGCTACAACATTTCCCTGTAATGATGCAAAACCGTGGAGACCTGCAACGGGCTCGACAACGCTTCATATGGGAGAATTCGGCTAGAGCGCAAAAGTTCGTATGACGTTCAGTGTGGGGTGATAATTTCACAATGGCACCAAATTTCACCACAATTCTGCCAAGCTCCATTGTGGACATCTCACATTTTGAGAAGGTCGACGACCCGCCCCCTTTCAACCACTCTGCGATGCAGGTCAGAACCGCGATGCCCAGCGTTGAAATGGCGCGGTTTTCTCATGGGCGACCGCACTAAACATTCCAGACACACCGCCGCTGCCGGCCTCTGTGGCAGAGCGTTTCTAGGCGCTTCAGTTCGGAACCACGCAACTGCTGCGGTCGCAGGTTCGAATCCTGCCTCGGGACGTTCTAGGGGACTGATGACGTCAGATGTTAAGTCCCATAGTGATCAGAGCCATTTGAACCATTTGAGCACTGCCGCTCAGAACCGACACGGAAAGGCCTCGTGGGATGGCCTAAAGGGCACCAATGACATCAACCTTTTCCTTGGGACGTTGATTCCCATCCATTCCGCGGCCAAAACTACAGTTTTCAGTGGGATGAGCAGCACAATGACGTCCCTGACTGCCTCTCACATTGCTGACACTCTAGACGACCCAACCCTTCCCTATGGACATTGTGGAGGCGTATCCCCATTCAACGTGATCGCTCCCATTTGGAGTGCATCGAGATCACAATTTTTGCCCTCATATACAGAGTGGAGCTACTGTGGACGTGCAAGCAGACAACCCCTTGACACCTCTTTTAATCCAGATGCCTGCCTGCAACCGCCTACAACTAACTCGCAAGTTGATTCTGTAAAGGCACATTTCTGAAATTGTCAACAAAGGTAGGCAAACGCCATCGAGGATTTTCCGGACTGACTGGATCTTACGGGGACCTTTTGCCGTTTTATTCACGCATGTGTCAATAATACATCCCCCCCCCCCCCCACCCACCACCACCCATTGATCACGTTACACGAGGACGCAAATCAAGAGGGCTGAAAATGCATAATAATCCTTTGCTGCTTCGGATCACTTTCAACGTCTGTCAAATGGTTTGAACAGTCCCTAGTGGTTCCAACCTGTACACGAGAGCAAAAATTGTGTTTGCACTGCGCTCGAAAGAGTTGCGATCACATTGAATATAGATACAGCCCCACAATGTCCTTAGAGAAGGCGGAAACTTCCGCGGATGTCTGCAGTGTGAATGATTGTCAACAACGTCATAATGTTTTGGATCATGAATGTCGATCAAGCCATCCGAAACACGGGTGATCCTAGTTACCATAGCAGGCTGTTCCTTCTCACACAAACTCCATACGCACTAAATCAAGACGATAATATCGAGTATTTGTCTTACGACTTTTCACTTTAATAGTATTTGTTCTTCTATCGAAATTATTAAGTAACACAAAAAAATACCGATATAATCAAAGTATATTAGCCTCATGTTAAAAAAGAATGTGTAGTTAATAAAAGAAAATTACACTCTGTTACGCAGGGTGACACATACAAGTGCAAACGAAATCCAATGACCGACTCGCACGCAAACACAGAGCCGGGAATTAAAAGCGAAATTGGTGCTAATGCCGCGTAAATAGCGGGGAGCCGATTTCTGATGACTGAACTATTGTGACGAATATCAAGAGCACGCAGATTTAATGCCACCAATATCCGTCAATTTGCCAGCCATTAAAATTGACTTACACTGTTGAAATACCGGGCTCTGTATTCGCACTGCGGGGATAATCCTCGCTAAATTTCGCATGCGTCCTTGTATTTCGCAGCATTCTGATGGAAACATCACATCGGCCTTATCCGAGATAATCCTGTCGCATAATTTCGTGTGTTTTCGTTACGACTGCCCATGTATAGATGACTTTTTTAAATACTGTTTGAGAGACACGTTTGCTTTCCGTATTTAACGCGAAAATTTTGTTTGTATCTATCGGCACTAATCAATAAAAACCTATCCACGAACATGACGTTGAGACTATAATATGGACTCTCTGAAACGACAAGCTTAACCCACACGGTATGGAGAGACATTTGTTTTTAAGTTGATGTTTATACCTCTCTGTTGTCTGCAACATAAAAGCTGAGTGCAAGCTTTACATCAGCTGTTCAGCGTTCATGACGTCAGATTTGTCGGAGGATAAAGTGGTCACCTACTGCACTTTCAAAATAGACGTACTGTCCAAGCACATCCATTTTACCTGTAATGATTTTGAAAAGTAGTTGAAAACTACACGGAATTTTCAGTGAAACGTTTATGGCTGTGCAACCACATCCTCAAGTTGTCCACAAACCAACAACGACCATTACTTGTGTATGTAAACAACATGAGCATGTGGTCACACACCTGTGAACATTATACTAGTTATGCCAACGGCCCCCGAATCTTACGCTCACGCTATATTGCTATGTTTACCAATTATTTTTGCATGTTACCTCCGTTTAACTATCAATCTCTTATTCAGACTAAGAGTCTTCAGTTTCAACGAAGCATTTGTAGGTAACGGCAAGTTTTTCTTCTTTTGAAGGTAATTAATTATCATAAAATAACTAGTTACAAAGGCAGCTCCTCTTTCTGGTTTGTTTTTTTGAATTGCAAAAATAAAGGTAATGCTATTAATCATGGCCACGTGTACAGTATCAAACTTCTTGACAGTGTACTCCTACAAATCGCCTTAGGTCTTCTGTTTCCAGGTGCAAAGACAAAGAAGTTTGTGGATATTCAAAAAGCGAATACGCTATGTCAGCCTACACTTTGTCTGAGCAAAAAATGTTATTTCTGCGTAACATTGGGACGTCTGACCTTGAGCCTTATTGAAGCGCTATGGTACGCTTATCTGACCGGAAAGCTAAGTGCCAGGTTAAATTAAATCAGTGCATTTGTAGCGTAAGTATGAGAGCTTCCCTGCCTATTTTCTTATTTCGTCTCCTTTCATGTTGTTTAGAAGACTTTTTTTTGACGACATACCGGAAACATTGAGCGGAGTTCGGAGTTCTGTTGGGAAGTTCACGTTTTTGTCTTGCTTCACAATTGTGTCAATGGATTTAATTTTTTTTTTCTTTCTTGATAACAGATTCTGTATTCTCTGACTTGTTTCTTTAACTAAGTCATTTTCTTTTTCCTGAAACTGTTCGCTCCAACCACCATTCTTTGTTTATATAGTTTCTCTGTATATGTAGATACGCTTTTCCCGATCGGTTGCTCCTCGTTCGTTCCTACGTTTCACAACTGATCGGTTAGGACGATTTTGCCTGAGGTTGGGTCACTTTGATACTTTTTCGTAGAATATTTGAGAATATTCTAGATATTCGAAAACATTGGTTAACACTCGCGAATATTCGTAAAAGGTCGAGAATCTTATAACGTAGTTTTGAATATTTTCCTTTGTTGGTGCCAAACAGGCAGAAGATGTTCTGGTGTTCTTCAAACACTCATACCTCCACAGTCAAGACAGCTGCCTCCACATTAACACTAAAGCGCGCGACGGGGGAAACAAAAGTAGCACCGGACACCAAAACCATTGAATGGCGATGGATGGTTTTTGACGTATCGTCTACTTCATCCACAAACATTGTAATTTAGGTAACGAAATTAGTTATCTGCATTCTGAAAATCTGATCCTTGATTTCCTTTCACCCTGATGTTTAATCCCACTCTTGAAGCTTTACTTTATTTCCGTCAGTTTTCTATATTGTATACACTCATACACTCAAGAGCCAAACTGGTACATCTGCCTAATGGCAGAGAATGGTCGGGGGGAGTTGACGCAATGGAAACTGCAGGGCTGTCCATAAATCCGTAAGAGTACGAGAGGGTGGAGATCTCTTCTGAACAGCTCGTTGCAAGGCATCCCAAATATGCTCAATAATTTTCAAGTCTGGGAAAGTTTGATGGCCAGCGGAAGAGTATTCCCGGAGGCACTCCGCAGCAATTCTGCACGAGTGGGGTGTCGCATTGTCCTGCTGAAATTGTCCAGATCCGTCGGAATGCACAATGGACACGAATGGATGCAGATGATCAGACAGGATGCTTACGTACGTGTCACCTGTTAAGAGTCGTATGTAGACGTATTAGGGTTCCAATATCATTCCAACTGCACTTGCCTCAAACCACTACAGAGACTCCACCAGCTTTAACAGTCCCCTGCTGACATGCAGAGTCCATTGATTCATGAGGTTGTCACCTCCATACCTGTACACGTCCATCCACTCGATACAATTTGAAACGAGACTAGTCCGACCAGGCAACATGATTCCAGTCATTAACAGTCCAATGTCGGTGTTGACGGGTTCAGGCAAGTCGTAAAGCTTTTTGCCGTACATTCACCAATGGTACACGAGTGGATCTTCGGCTCCAAAACTCCGTATCGATGATGTTTCGTAGAATAATTCGCACGCTGACACGTTTTGATATCCCAGCACTGAAATCTGTAGCAATTTTCTGAAGGGTTGGACTACCGTCACGTTGCCCACATGGTTAGCCGTGCGGCCTAACGCACTGCTTTCCGGGCGTGAAGGCGTGCCGGTCCTCGGCACGAATCCGCCTGGTGGATTAGTGTTGAGCTCCGGTGCACTGGCCAGACTGTGAATGGTTTTTAAGGAAGTTTGCCATCTGCTTCGTCGAGTGCGGGCTGGTTCCCCTTATACCGCCTCAGATACAATATGCCGGCGATTGCTGCGCAAACACTTTCTCCACGTACGCGTTCATAAATGGTTCAAATGGCTCTGAGCACTATCGGACTCAACTTCTGTGGTCATTAGTCCCCTAGAACTTAGAACTAGTTAAACCTAACTAACCTAAGGACATCACACACATCCATGCCCGAGACAGGATTCGAACCTGCGACCGTAGCGGTCTCGCGGTTCCAGACTGCAGCGCCTAGAACCGCACGGCCACTTCGGCCGGCCCACGTACGCGTACACCATACTTACTCTACCACGCAAATATTGGGGTTACATTCGTCTGGTGTGTGACGTTCCCGCGGATGGGTTCGGTGTTGGTCGGCTGTGGAGTGAGTGAACTGCTGTAGCCCTTGTGGGGTTGTGAATCACTGAGGGCTACGGCGCGGACGATGCCTCTCCGTCGTTTCTAGGTCCCCAGTTCCATACAGTACAATATTGTCACGTTGAACGATTCTCTTCAGTCGTCGTTGGTCCCGTTCTTACAGGATCTTTTTCCGGCTGCAGCGATGTTGTCGTTCGTCGTAAAGTAAATGGCACATTAGGACATACCGTATATCAGAAACCAACACACACAAATCTTTATCTTCATGCCAGTAGCTGACATCACTCTTCACAGACCATAGGTGTCCCTAAGACCTTAGTGCATATCCGATAAAGACAATTTGCAAGAACAACTCACATACCTCAAGAGCATTTTTAAATCGAACGGATTTTCTCCGCAGCAAATTCGCAGAGCATTCAATGCAAAATCTAGAATGCAGGTATCTTATGGGGAAGAAGATAGTTATTCTTTCAGATCTAGTGCGTTTTTGCGCTATGTGGGTGCTCTTTCCTCTAAGATAGGCCGTATTCTTGAGAAACACTGTGTTAAGGTGATCTTCCAGCCCCCCCCCCCCCCCCCCCCCCCCCAAAGATTGCAGCTTTACTCGGCTCTGTGAAGGACGATTTACAACT
Organism: Schistocerca serialis cubense; assembly: GCF_023864345.2. Taxonomy (NCBI): domain Eukaryota; kingdom Metazoa; phylum Arthropoda; class Insecta; order Orthoptera; family Acrididae; genus Schistocerca; species Schistocerca serialis. The sequence goes on from NC_064644.1 coordinate 547,933,817, forward strand.
TCGTAAAGCGGATGTGTATCAGATTCCTTGCGGAAACTGTGAGGAGTCGTACATAGGTCAAACTACACGCACCGTTCATGAGAGATGTGTGGAGTATCGAAGATACACACGCTTGTTACAGCCAGATAAGTGAGCTTTGGCCGAACATTGTATTGATACAGCGCATTCCATGAATTACAGTGACGTGAAGATTTTAACATCCACCTCTTCCTTTTGGGAATCTGTCTTCAAGGACGCTATAGAGATAAGATTAGGTAATAATTTAATAAACAGAGATAATGGTTTTAATTTGGACAAAGCATGGAACCCGGTTCTTGGGGTAATTAAACTACAGAGAAGTCTTCATGGTCTCACCGCCGACGATCATACATCGATAAGCGAATCGAATGTCTGTACGCCTTCGCCATAGGCGGCGCATGTGTTAAGCGTATTTCTCTGCCACCAACCAGCACCTGTGGCCCGCATGCGCAGTACCGCCCCGGTGGAGCATACAAGGCCGCGCTTGGTATCTTGTCGTCAGTCTTGTGACTCTCTCTGAGGATGGCCGGACGATACGCGGCCGAAATATCAGTGGAGGAAATTTTATTTGCGCGGCTGCGTGACCGAAATTTAATGAACTATTAATACCTTTTTGAGACTAGCTGTTGAGTACTTACGTCTGAACCCTCACTATTTAAGTCACTAATGAACAGCTGTAATTTGATGACGAGCTACAGGAAGAGAAATACTGTTACTTTTTGCAAGGAACCTTCATAAGTAACAACAGCAAGAAATCTGATAGTTACTGTCCGGAGTGACCGTAACTTACGTCCGTAACATCTAAAGTGAGCGTTGGTGGCTAGTTATGATGGCACAGAAACGGATTTTTCTCAATAGACAGTGCTGTACCAGAAACATTATATGCATCCTACCACATCTAAAAATAAGTTCACATAGGTGACAGGAACGGACAGAGCGCACCGAAAGAGCAATATAAGTGTTTGTAACTCATATCAGTGACATTCTTTTATAGTACATGTCCTCTTTTAGGATATGACCACGTAGTTTCCCCGAGATGAAAAAAAAAAGAAACTATCAGCTTTCCGTTGTGAAATCCTGTCATAAATGAATTTGGTTCTGAACAGGTGATAAATGACATGATTATCTCCCGCGTAAATTGTAAGAATTGAAATATAGCTACTTAGTCAAAATGAACAGTTATCTTCTCTTATACAAATTCTCCTTTCCTGTGACTGTGGGTCAGAACGTAGGTACATCTATATTCAGTGACAGATTCAGTCTAACACTTTTGCTGAAACAGACTGTCGTTGAAGCACTGTTAAAGAGAAATATTTCTCACAGCATTATTCATTGAATAGAATCTCTTTCCAATTTCACTGTTCAAAGACACAGTTTACAAACATATGTTAGGACCTGAAGATTAACATGAGGAGTCTAACTGATCGTCCCTAACTCTTCTGTCGCCGCACACGGCACTCTTGCGCCGCTTGTTATGGACTAGTCGTCGACTGGAACGTAGAGCTGACCTCACGCCTGAGTGTCGGCCTGTTTCAAGAAAGACCGCCGATGGTGGCGCGGAGAACTTCTGTGGGCGTACCTCGCAACTTCCGTCTCACTGGTGTGTCCAGCGATGCTCCAATAGAAAGAAGAATTTTTGTGGTGTCGACAGCAGGCGTCATCGCTACGTCTACCGACTACACATTTCGAAGTAGATGTATATCTCAGCCTAGGCTAAAGGTTAAACTCGTTAGTTTCTCTGACTCACCTAATCAATCAGCTACCAATCTAACCTTAATGTCGGACAACACTACTTACCCGTCTTTCACCACATTCAAAAAGATTCCACACTCTCGACAAACTAATTAATAACTATTTCAACTTAATGAATAAGAGCAAAAGCACTACACAAATCAGTAACAATAACATAAATACAACAAAGAAGCTCGAAGTCAATGTAGTGTCGAACGCGCAGTGCAAGCAATTCGTATATTTCGACGTGTAAACGGCACCAGGTAAGGATCTGGTAAATCGGATTCTGAATTCTGTTCTCTCATTGGCAGCACTCCAACTCCACACGATGACACCTCCAAGCATCTGCTTCATCCCACACACAATTGCAGAGTATGGTACCCCCTTAACGAAGTACAACTTACGCGTACACAAAGCAAATATTCATCATTTTGATTTGCAGCTCCTTGTGCTGGCCGTGTTTGCAGTTAAAATTGTTGGATATGAGGTCCGCCAGTTATGCAAAACCCCGTTTTTTCTCAGTACCCGAACATGTTTCGGCGCCACTGTGCCATCACCAGTGGGTTTGTGGCAAGCACACTGTGTTTTGGTGAACTGAAAAATGTTTTACTACGTTATTTGTGGAAATACTTGTTATAGTTACGTGTGCATCATAACACCTTACCATGATGCGGAGAATGAAAGTGCTTACTACACAAAAACATGACAAGCTACCTGTAGTAATTAACACACAAATGATCCGGAAAATTCATGCACACCAAATGTAAAGAATAAATAAAACGAAAACCCACTGCTGATGGTACAGTGGTGCCGGAACATGTTTGGGTACTGAAATAAACTGTTTTTTGTATAACTGTCGGACCTCATATCCAACGAACAAAGCAGAGCGGTTAAACCAGTGACTGACAAGATTCAGTACGCATTGCTGGCTTCGCTCGCTGCCTTCTTTTCTTTCACGCGCTGTCAAGCGGGAGTCGCTCAACCTGCAAATGCAGTATACCACATTCCTTTATGCATGGAATACTTTACGTGACCTTAACTGCCTATAAATATGACCGGAAAACTTCGTCACACAATGTAGCTGGCACTACTGTGTAACTCATAGTATTGGTCTATGAAGCACTATACCGTACCTCTGCACATTTCAAGGTCTTATGTTTTTTTTTTTCTTTCTTTCTTTCTTTCTCTCTTCGGTTAGCTTTCCTGCTCACCATGACAACTATCTAATTCATCTTGCAGGGAGCAACCGTTTTTGCTGCATTTATTGTTAACAACGTGGTGATTCCCGCCAGGAAGCTGTGCTCGTGACAACGTATTTATTCTGTTCGTCTCTGCTGTGTACATTGTCTGACCTCTACCTTATAGGTGAGACAGTTTTCTCAGTTGTTATCCAGTAGTTTCTTTTCAAGAAGTTTGTTCCTACCACCTTTATAGGAACTATCTCAGAGTCAAGAAATGCAGAAGAGGTGAGAAACTGTTAGGCAGCGCCCTCCCCTACTATTAGCGGTACCGTGGCCGTTTAAATATTCCCGGCGCGCGGGAGCTGTCTTTTACGGTCTCTCACTTATTCATGACCGCCAGCTGCACACTTACTTATTAAGCACCTCCCGTGACAGCTTGTTCTCTTTTAGCTGCCTCTTCTGAAATGCAGATGTTCACTAATTCATTCTCCTAGCCGCACCGCCAGGTGTACCGGGAACAACGTGCTCACCTGAAGTCTCGCAAACCACGCAGCTGCTTTTGGCCGTGGCCATCCTTCTAGTTAGGGGAGCTGCTTCCCTGCTCTAACAGCTTACATCGACAGCCATACACTACAAATCATTGCGAAGTGCAAGGCAGGGGGTACTTACCACTGTACTAGTTGTTCTGCATTCTTCCCATTCCATTCACTTAAGGGGTGTAGGACGTCAAATGGGCCGACTTGGTGCAGGAGAGGCACCACAGGACATTTTAATTCCAACTGTCCATACTTTTACAAATAAATTCATAAAACTTTGTCAGCATGACCAGGAAGGATTCAGGATTCACACTCATGACAGTGGAAGTTCAAACACATAACAGAATAATTTTTTTTTTTTTTTGGCTTGTGAAATTTCAGCATTTTTTCACTTACTATTGGCTGCATTTGTTGCTATAGGTACACTTTTCTTCCTAAGTAAGAGAGAATTGTTCGATGAATTTTGCACAGCATACAAACCATACTTACAGGTGTATGAGACTCTAGAATTTTCCAAATCTCTTAAAAACTGTGGTAAAAATTGAGGTAATTAAACTATAAGAGTTGGGTTTTTTTCTAAACATGAAGTTTAAAATGCAACAGCTCATTCATTTTTTCATAAATTAAATAAATTGTAGAGTTTCATATACCTGTAAGTATGGTTTGTGTGTTGTGCAAAATACATCGAAGAATCTCTCTTACTTACGAAGAAAAGTGTACCTATAGCAACAAATGCAGCCAGTAGTAAATAGAAAAAATGATGAAATTTCACATGTAAAAAAAATTATTTTGTTATGTTTTTGAACTTCCACAACTATGAGTGTGGATCCTGAATCCCTGCTGGTCATGTTTGTAAAAGTATAGACAGTGGGAATTAAAATGTCCTCTGGTGCCTCTCCTGCTCCAAGTCGGGCCGCTTGACGTCCTACCCCCCTTAAGGAAAGTGGAAAGTACGCCTCTGTGCGTAGTTTCAACACAACTACATGTTGTACATTTACCATACATGTTCGAAATTATGTCCATGTAGACGAATACAGTGACGTGCTCGGCATTCTACCGCTCTCGGAATGTTTCAGGCACCGTTCTCTCGTTCAGCACAGACATTTTTAGTTCGCTGTTGTAGTGATATAGTTGCAATACCATACACCAGCCGATTGTGACCGTGCCAAAGGTAGAAATCCAGGGGGGTCAAAATCTAGAGATCTGGTTGCCAATTGTTCTGCACAATCTATCCCGGATAAGCAACATTGGGTTACTGTCTTGCCTGCAGACTGAATTGTGCAGAGGCACCGTTGTGCAAAAACCGTAAGGTAGTCCGTGTAGTGAGTGGGACATTATGAAGCAGACAACGCAATTCAAGTGGCAAAAACTGTCGATACACTCTGCCAGTCAGGTGCTGTGGAATGACGCGCGCTCCGAGTAACTGATTGTTCAGTACGCCACACCAAATGATAGCAGCTAACGATGTTGATATCCTCGTATCGCAATAACGCGAGGCTTCTTATAAGCCCACATACACATATGGGCACGATACCCGCACAGTCAAAGAGGCACTCATCTGTAAACAGCATCCGACGACCGAGCAGCAGCTCGACAACAAGGCGTTCGAGTAACCACTGACAGATATTCTGGTATCTAGGATAGTCTATAGGAGTCAACTCCTGTACCTTCTGCAGGTGAAATGGATGGAATTGTTGTCTCCGATTCAGGGGCCACACAGTTGATTGAGGAACCCTGCAGTGACGCTTCAACAGCGGATACTTAGGCTTCCCATCTACCATTTCCGGTATGTTCTCAACAGCCATTGCATCCAATTAAGGCCAACCTAGCCTTGGCGTACCAGGAATGCTGTATTTTCTTAAGCGCTTGTCCACAGATTCGAAAGTCTCGGAGTTTGGTTCTCTTCTGTTTGAGGACAGTACCACGTATAGTCGCCTTGCTGCTCACGCATTGCCTTCTGCTGCACCATAAACGATGTGCGTGTCCGCTTTTCACTTCGTGAGTACGCCATCATACCGTATACAGCGATTGCAGTCTATGAGGTGCGACAATAAAGTAATGAGACTGATTTTCTTTGCAAGATGTGGCAACCCTGCAGGCTTGCGTAGGCACAATATCTTTGACCTCGGTCTATAAGCTGCTTCTAGTCTAAGCAGCACATCGATGCAACTGCTCAGTCGTGAGTTGTGCTGTAGTAAGTTAACACATGTTTGTGCCTCTCGTCACGGAAATGGAAACGCATAATATTGGTCAACGGTATGCCATTTCTTTTTGCATTAAATTGGGTGAAAACACGACGGCAACTTACAGTAAGTTTTAGAAGGCTTTTGGAGAGGAGGTTATGTCAAGGGCTCAAGGGGATCACCCAGAACAAAAAAAGCTCGCATGTCAAAGTCAAAAGTGAAATGCGTACTTCTGTGCTTCTTTGATTCCAAGGGAACTGTTCATAAAGAGTGGGTGCCTCCTAGACAAACAGTTAACCAATATTACTACAAAGAAATTTTAGAAAGACTTCGTAAAAGAGTTCTTCGCGTCCGTCCCAACATTGCTGATAATTGGATTATGCATCACGATGATGCGCCATCCCATACTGCTCTGTGGGTACTGTGGTGTCACCGCCAGACACCACACTTGCTAGGTGGTAGCCTTTAAATCGGCCGCTGTCCGTTAGTATATGTCGGACCCGCGTGTCGCCACTATCAGTGATTGCAGACCGAGCGCAGCCACACGGCAGGTCTAGAGAGGCTTCCTAGCACTCGCCCAGTTGTACAGCCGACTTTGCTAGCGATGGTTCACTGACAAATTACGCTCTCATTTGCCGAGACGATAGTTAGCATAGCCTTCAGCTACGTCATTTGCTACGACCTAGCAAGGCGCCATTACCAGTTACAATTGATGCTGTAAAACATGTACCGTCAAGAGCGATGTTCACCAATTATGGATTAAAGTTAAGTATTCCAACAGATACGTACTATTTTTTATAGTCTCATATCCCTGACCTGTTCCAGACCTCACGCCAGCCTGCGTGAGCTTAAACGCATGCCTTTCGGCTTCCTCATAGTGGCTTGGCTGTCTTGCCAAGCCACAACAGGTACAGCAATTTTTAACCTCAAAACAAATTTCAGTACTACCGCAGCCACCCTATTCACCAGATGTTGGTCCATGTGACCTTTTTCTATTTCCAAGAGTCAAAACGGTGGTCAAGGGACACCATTTTCAAACAACAGAAGATATTCAAACAGCTGTGACGAGGATCTTGGAGGATATTACAGAAGATGAGTTGCAGAAATGTTACCATCAATGGCAGAAAAGCTGGACAAAGTGTGTGCAATCAGAAGGGAACTACTTTGAAGGAGACAACACTAAACTTGACTAAAACGTTATGCAACTTTTTTTTCACATCAGTCTCATTACTTTATTGTCGCACCTCGTGTGAACAATGAACAGAATGAATGTCTGTAGTACTCTACATCAACGCTAGAGGATCACATCCAAGTCAATTAAACAAAGGTATTTCGTGCAAGGATCAACCGAGCTGGGTAGAGCGGTGCACAAAGAAACATCAGTCGATATGCAGGCACGACATGCCAATATCCTGTACTGGTCCATGATGTAAGGCCTATCACAAATGACGTTATCCAACGCAACTCGGAAATAAATCAATTTCACAGAAAACTTTACTCAACATCTTTTTCTTATTTTGGTGCATACATTACATCCTCGAAGGGTATACACTTACTTCTCAATCACCATCACAGTGGAGATGGAAGTACTCCTACCTAAGGTATGAGGTTGCATTGAATTGTCAACTACACTGAAGAGCCAAAGAAACTGCTACACCTGCGTAATATCGTGTAGGGCCCCCATGAACACGCAGACGTGCCGCAAAACGACTTGGCATGGACTCGACTTATGTCTGAAGTAGTGCTTGAGGGATCTGGCGCAATTAATTGTAAAGGGCTGTAAATAATTCCGCAAGAATACGAGAGAGGGCGATCTCTTCTGCACAGCAAGTTGCAAGGCATCCCAGATATGTTCAATAATCTTCATGTTTGAGGAGTTTGGTAGCCAGCGGAAATGCTTAAACTCAGAGGAGTGTTTCTGTAGCTGGAGCCTAGCAATTCTGGACGTGTAGGGTGTCGCAGTGTCCTTCTGCAATTGCCCAAGTTCGTCGGAATGCACAGTCGAGAGGAATGGATACAGGTGATCAGACAGGTTGCTTACGTACGTGCCACCTGTCAGAGGTGTATCTAAACGCATCAAGAGTCCCATATTACTCCAAGAGCACACGCCTCACATCATTACAGAGCCTCCAACAGCTTCAACAGTCCCCTGCTGACATGCAGGGTCCATATAATCATAAGGTTATCTTCACAGCCGTACACGTTCATCCCCTCGACACAATTTTAAAAGAGACTCGTCCGGCCAGGGAACATATTACCAGTCATCAACAGTCCAACGTCAGCTTTGTCGTGCCCAGGCGAGACGTAAGGCTTTGTGTCGTACACGAGTGAGCATTCGGCTCCGAGAGCCCATATCGATGATGTTTCGTTGAATGTTTCGCACGCTGACACTTGAAGGCGCAGCACTGAAATCTGCAGAAATTTGCGGAATGGTTTCACTTCTGTCACGTTGAACGATTCTCTTCAGTCGTCGTCGGTCCCGTTCTTGCAGGCTCTTTTTCCGGCCACAGCGATGTCAGATATTTTATGTTGTACCGGTTTCCTAATATTCGCGATACACTATCGAAATGGTCGTACGGGAAAATCCCCACTTCATCGCTATCTTGGAGAGGCTGTGTCCCATCGCTCGTGCGCTGACTGCAGCACTACTTCAAACTCACTTTAATCAGTAACCGATCTGACATCTGGGCAGGACACCTATTGTCTTATATAGGAGTTGCCGACCGCAGCGCTGTGTTGAGTCTATATACATACCTCTATATTTGAATACGCATGCCTATAGCAGTTTCTTTGGAGCTTCAGTGTATCTGGATGCATGTGCATGCAGTGGACTTCAAGGCAATTTGACGTTTGTTGCATACACCCTTCCTGCTGTTGCAATTTTAATGCCTAGAAGTGTACAATAGTATCCATAATTTCTGCTATCAGTAAGCTGATTACGTATAGCTTACGAAGTGTCTGCGGCTGAAAACGTCGTTCTAGCTTTCATTAGGGCAGGCTCCATCTATTCCTCTGTCGCAAGCGACAGCAAAGGACAGTAATAGATAATTAGTGCTAAATGTCTTGCCCAAGAGATAAAGGGCAGACGTATGAGTGGAACGAGCCAGGGGACCAGAGCGAGAGGTGTCGGGCTGACCTCACACGTAATAGTTGAGGACTGCGGCCCAAGCCTCTGTGTGCCCCGGAGTGCTCGCGGCGAAGGGTGCGGAGAGGAGGCGGGCGTAAATGGAAACACAGCCAGCCTGCTGGAAGGCGCGGCTGCTCATACAGCAGTAGGCTGGAGCGTGCAGGCGATTTCCATCCGCTGTCTGTCACTGAAAGAGGTCGGGTTCTGATGAGGAAACTCAGCACAGACGCGTGTTTAATTTAAATTAAGTTGCAATTAAGAACTAGGAGTAGCTTTTATCAGTAAAAGCGAGGAAGGTATTGATTCAACTGAAATTAATCTTATAAGTATGTTAATTTTTACCTTCTTTTGGTAAATTTTTAATACGAACCGATCACTATACAAGGAAAAATAGTTCATAAAACATGTAGTAAACAGGGTGAGCCACTTAAATGTTCCAACGTAAACACCAGATATCGAAAAATGACTTTCGCAGTGTAAATGTAGGGTAGAGGCTCACCAAAGTCAATACTACGAGACATTCTAAAACGTACGCAAACATTATTTTCAACAAAAACTTATGTGTTTTGTTTTTAGATTGACAGTTCGTATTATTTATTATGCAATCAATAGCACGAAAAATCACAAAACAAAATGCGTTGGCTGCTTCACAATACGTCAATTACCTCCTGAGAAATTGAAAACCGAAGCTGACGCTTGAAATAAACGAATTGCGCATCTATTTCACGTTCCGAGATGAAAACATGAACGCCACGTTGCTCGTAATTGCTATTTTAATGACGTTATACAACGTGACAAACGCTTTACTTATTGCCTTTACTGGAAGTAAATGCAAATATCCGGTCACACACAAAGAGAAGTAACGAAAGTGTTTATTCGCTCATGCTGTATTGATCTTTATTACAGTACTAGAATGAATATATCGGTAATAAATTAACGAATGTCAACACCCAGAATAAACTTAATTAATGGCTGTCTAAGGATATAACAGAGGCTAAATGCTAGTTTTACGTACAGGGCGACAATTATTGAACTACATGAAAAAAAGGTAAATTAGTTACAAACTACGACGTGCATACATTTTATCTAACATGTAAACGTTACTACAGATTTTCGGATTTAGGTTGTGACGTGTTCGATATGCCTGCCATCATTTACGATGATGTGGCGCGGACGAATAACGAAATTCTGCATGAGCGGCTGAAATGTCGGAAAATCGATGCTGCCGATGTTCTCCTGAATGACTGTTTCCAGTTTAGCAATGGTTTTGGGGTTATTGGTGTACACCTTGTCTTTAATATAGCTCCTCAGAAAAGGCGCCGCATGTGTTCAGATTCGGAGGATATGGCGTCCAATCGAGAACCATAGCAGTGGCCTATGGGTACCCCAGAGCCAGAATACTGCCCCCAGAGAGATCCTCCAGGACATCAAACACTCTCCTGCTTCGATGGGGTCGAGCTCCGTCTTGCATGACCAACATCTTGTCGAAATCAGAGTCACTTTGGACAATCGGTAGTTACCGTGCCATCTAGCAATATCGCCCCGATTATTCCGTGACCAGACATTGCACACCAACCACACACTCACCCATTATTGCCCCGATTATTTCGTGACTGGACATTGGACAGCACACAGTCACCCGTTCAGGGTGAAGAGACTTCTCGATCGCGAAATGCGGATTCTCAGTCCCCGAAACGCGCCAAGTTTGCTTACTGGCGAACCATCCAAATGAAAGTGGGCTTCGTGGCTAAACCAAACCGTACAGCGCATACTAATTTCCATCGTGCGCCGCGGCCAACCATGCAGTTTGAACGTCCTAACGAAAACCGTTCAGAAGTTATGACGAATTTATTTCATATTGTTCAATAACTGTCACCCTATAGTTACACATCAATTACGTAATGGTACACAACATGTATAGCTCATGTCACTGAATATTTTGAATAATCACGCTACAACTGAACTTTTGGACACAATGAAACGATTACATGGGTCTATAATAGAACCTAAATGTACGCCGGTATGGATCTACGTTTCTCACAGCAGAAACACTACACCCTATGCTAGAAGAGATCACCATATACATGGCAACACCGCTGTGCATGCTCCAGCACATATCGACTCGCTGCTGGCAGTGTTTTGGGTGTTACTGCAGCAGTAACACGGGCTTTCAAATTGTCCATTGTTGTTTGAAATTTCTTATACACCACATTTTTCACATGTCCTCAGACAAAAAGAGTTCAAGGGGATAAAATCTGGAGACCGCGCTGGACATCTCTGAACAGAACTGCTCAGTCGTTACCATCGATTTGGGAAATGTTGGTGTAGTACACTGAACAGCTCCGTTCAGTTATGTGTAAGTAGATAAATAGCACATGCAAGATGGAAAGCGTTACGTACACATCAATATTTGTGCCAGAAAACCCTATTACTTTAGGCCCCCTTGTGATAACACTGTAAGTGATATTGCGTACGCCAATCAAATCGCGATTGCGAACAGCGTGGGGTTCATGCTTGCATCTCTGGATGCACAATAGGAACGCGTTTCGCTTATTTCAAGCGTCAGCTTCGCTTTGCAATTTCTCGAGACATAATTGACGTATTGCGATACAACAGAGGCGATTCTTATTATGATTTTTCATGCTACTGATTGCGTAAGGAATAATACAGGGCAATATTTTCTTATGTTTTCGTATATTTCATAGTGTATACTTTCTTGCCTTACATTCATACCCGCGAAAATCGTTTTTCAATATCGATTGTCGTTACAGAGGTATTTGTGACGAAACTTTGAAGTGCGCCACGCCGCATTAAAAGCTAAAGACTGTATTACGCTGTATTAAATGTAGCGCATAGACATTCCAAGCGACGAGTTAAAAAGACGTTCTTTGCCACACTTTCATTTTTCCCGAAATAAAATATTGTAAAGGCACGACTCATCTGGTATGACATGACATGATAGGACTTACACTATGAGATCAAAAGTATCTGCACACCCCCGAAAATATACGTTACCATATTAGGTGCATTGTGCTCCCACCTACTGCCAGTTACTCCGTATCAGTGACCTCAGTAGTCATTATACATCGTGAGGGAGCAGAATGGGGCGCTCCGCGGAACTCACGGATTTCGAACATGGTCAGGTGATTGGATGTCACTTGTGTAATACATCTGAAGGCGTGATTTCAATACTCCTAAACATCCGTAGGTCCAATGTTTTCGATGTGATAGTGAAGTGGAAACGTGAAGGGACACGTACAGCACAAAAGCGTACAGGCCGATGTCGTCTGTTGACTGACATACACCGCCGACAATTGAAGAGGGCCGTAATGTGTAATAAGCAGACATCTATCGAGACCATCACACAGGGATTCAAATCTGTATCAAGATCCACAGCAAGTACTATGACTGTTGCGCGGGAGGTGAGATAAAATTGGATTTAATGGTCGAGCGGCTGCTCTTAAGCCACACACATCACGCCGGTATATGCCAAACGACGCCTCGCTTGGCGTAAGGAGCGTAAACATTGGACGATTGAACAGTGGAAAATCGTTGTGTGGAGTGACGAAGCACGGTACACAATGTGGCGAACCGACGGTAGGATGTGGATATGGCGAATGCCAGGTGAACGTCATCTGCCAGCGTGTGTAGTGCGAACAGCAAAATTCGGAGGCGGTGGTGTTACAGTGTGGTCGCGTTTTTCATGGAGGGAGCTTGCACACCTTGTTATTTTGTGTGGCACTATCACAGCAAAGGCCTACATTGATGTTTTAGCACCTTCTTGCTTCCCACTATTGAAGAGCAATTCGGGGATTACGATTGTATCTTTCAACAAATGATTGGTTTTGGGATTCTTCCTCGCAATGCGATTCCCAGTTTCTGGAGCTCCCTTCGTGATGTTTTGGTGCTGACAGGGCTATCGAATGTCGCATTCATTTCTGCACTGAGTTTTAGAGCTGTCGTCGTTTGACTTTTCTTAACAATCCTCTTCAATGACCCTCTGTCACGATCACTCAACACGGCTCATTCGCCAGCTTTGTGATTTAGCCAATAACGTTTTTCCGCTTTGCGTCTATGCTGTACAAGTCTTCGATACGGTGCCTCTTGAAACACCCTTTGGTTACTGAAGCAACCATCGTACGAGCACCAACAGCATGCCCATTCTAACCCACCTGCCTCCTGCATACTGACTCACAACGGACCCTGTTGTGAAAACAACGGACACGTATTGAGGCATTGCAGAAGGGCCGTTCGTAGCCAAATACAACAGCACAACGTGCGGACTCGGCCACCTGCGTTTATGTTTAAACATGAATTTCTAACTGCGTTTCCACATCTTTGTCCGACTCTCGTATTTGTGGGATATTAAAGGTATGTGAGAATTAATTACCGTCGATAATCAGTGCAAGTTTTAATTCATTTCAAAATTAAACACGAGAGCGGAAAGATATCTTTATTTCTTGGAAATGTTAGAATCCTGGATTTTAAATTAGGTAAAAAGAAGAATTTACCAATGCTTGCAGTCAGATGCAGATCCAGGGCCAAAACACTGACAGTTTCAATAAAATATACGTTGAACTTATTCAGGAATTTGGATATTAGGCCCCTGTTGCGAGCAGTATCACCCGAGATACAGATGAATTATTTTCTGTGAGCTCTCGACCGAGGGTGCGTAAACAGATGAAACACGTAGCTTAAATATTATATTCACCCACCTCCTAATGATACCTTTAATTACTGTAAATACTGGCCATAAACGTTCACGGAAAAGAAATAAGATGGGTCACTTCTTGGCTTTCAACCGTTGCTTTGTTGAATTTGACATAAAATAATGGACCTACGCTTCACCCACAGTAACATATTTGCTCCAAAAAAATCAATTTAACTCATATTAAAGGGTCCAATACTATATAATTTCATTTCCGTGTTTCTATTTGGTCATTATTCAACAAGAGAAACAAACAATCTGCACAAAGCTTTGTCGTAGACAATTTCTCTTGCAACAGATATCGTACTCTTTCTTCCAATACGTCTGTGGCACCAGGTTTCTCGCCCGCCCGCGGTAGCTGAGTGGTCAGCGCCACAGAATGTCAATCCTAAGGGCCCGGGTTCGATTCCCGACTGGGTCGGAGATTTTCTCCGCTCAGGGACTGGGTGTTCTGTTGTCCTACTCATCATTACTTCATCCCCATCGACGCGCAAGTCGCCGAAGTGGCGTCAAATCAAAAGACTTCCACCCGGAGAAGGGTCTACCCGACGTGAGGCTCTAGTTCAAAAAAATGTTCGGATGTGTGTGAGATCTTATGGGACTTAACTGCTAAGGTGATCAGTCCCTAAGCTTACACACTACTTAACCTAAATTATTCTGACGACAAACACACACACCCACGCCCGAGTGAGGACTCGTACCTCCACCGGGACCAGCCGCACAGTCCATGACTGCAGCGCCCTAGACCGCGCGGCTAATCCCGCGCGGAGGCCCTAGCCACATGACATTTATTTACCACGTTTCTCGTACGCTATTAAATCCCTGATCGTCGAACAAAATACCCTATACCTAAATCTGGCGTTTGTATTCTGAGTTTGAAAGTTGTCTGTTATATTTGCAAGCTTCCTTAGGTTCTATTTATGAACTGTCAATTATTTGCGAACAACGTTTGCCATTATCTATGAACCTAGTGATCTACTCTTGATGCAGGGGCTGCTAGAATAGTTCCTCAGTGGAATGTCTTCAGGGCACGAGGGGCCTCAGCCAATGAGGGGTGAAGGTGTGCAGACGTTAGGTATACTTTACAAGTTTCGAAGGAAAACAAAGTTCTGTTCGTCGTTGTGGTAAATATAGAATGCACATTTTTACTGTTCGAAACTATATACTACTAAAAGTGGCTGGGTATATATGTGATGAGAAAGAAAGATGGAGGGGGGTGAGAGAGACAGAGAAGGCGGCAGTCACTATCGAGCTGCAGCAGCCCATTACAAAGAGTATCGGAAGATACTTGAAAATTTTATTACGAAAGCAAAATCTATCTGGTACGATAATTGAATAGCTCATTTTCAGGATGAAGCTAAAACCGTATGTTCAGTCGTGAAGGAAGTGTGATCAGCAGCTCCAGGTTGAGTATATCAAGTCAGAGCGTAACACAAATGTTACACCTAATCTTAAGTAGGATATACGAGTACAGAGATTTAGGAACCAGGTTTTAAATTGTAAGACATTTCCAGGGGCAGATGTGGACTCTGACCACAATCTATTGGTTATGACCAGTAGATTAAAACTGAAGAAACTGCAAAAAGGTGGGAATTTAAGGAGATGGGACCTGGATAAACTAAAAGAACCAGAGGTTGTACAGAGATTCAGGGAGAGCATAAGGGAGCAATTGACAGGAATGGGGGAAATAAATACAGTAGAAGAAGAATGGGTAGCTTTGAGGGATGAAGTAGTGAAGGCAGCAGAGGATCAAGTAGGTAAAAAGACGAGGGCCAGTAGAAATCCTTGGGTCACAGAAGAAATACTGAATTTAATTGATGAAAGGAGAAAATATAAAAATGCAGTAAGTGAAACAGGCAAAAAGGAATACAAACGTCTCAAAAATGAGATCGACAGGAAGTGCAAAATGGCTAAGCAGGGATGGCTAGAGGACAAATGTAAGGATGTAGAGGCTTATCTCACTAGGGGTAAGATAGATACCGCCTACAGGAAAATTAAAGAGACCTTTGGAGATAAGAGAACGACTTGTATGAATATCAAGAGCTCAGATGGAAACCCAGTTCTAAGCAAAGAAGGGAAAGCAGAAAGGTGGAAGGAGTATATAGAGGGTCTATACAAGGGCGATGTACTTGAGGACAATATTATGGAAATGGAAGAGGATGTAGATGAAGATGAAATGGGAGATATGATACTGCGTGAAGAGTTTGACAGAGCACTGAAAGACCTGAGTCGAAACAAGGCCCCCGGAGTAGACAATATTCCATTGGAACTACTGACGGCCGTGGGAGAGCCAGTCCTGACAAAACTCTACCATCTGGTGAGCAAGATGTATGAAACAGGCGAAATACCCTCAGACTTCAAGAAGAATATAATAATTCCAATCCCAAAGAAAGCAGGTGTTGACAGATGTGAAAATTACCGAACTATCAGCTTAATAAGTCACAGCTGCAAAATACTAACACGAATTCTTTACAGACGAATGGAAAAACTAGTAGAAGCCAACCTCGGGGAAGATCAGTTTGGATTCCGTAGAAACACTGGAACACGTGAGGCAATACTGACCTTACGACTTATCTTAGAAGAAAGATTAAGGAAAGGCAAACCTACGTTTTGAAACACGTATGTAACATAGCAGCGATGGCGAGGCATTGTAGCATCTGTGACCAGAGAGTTTGCGCTTGACCGCGCGAGTGTTGCGAGCGGTTCTCAGTACTCTGTCGTCAGTCGTTGCGAGTCTGTAGCTCTGAGTAGTCGTGGCGTGCAGTACGCTAATAGTCGTCATGCAGAGCGGTCGGTCAGTAGTAGCAGCCCAGTGCGGTTGTGTGATGTAGGCGGTCGGCAACACTGGTCAAGATGCTGAATGAGGTACACTGTTAATTAATATAATCATTAGACAATGTAAAACTTATTTATTGTAATCAATCTCTAACAAGTCCCCCAATAATAATTTTGATTTCAAAAGCATTTTTGAAAAAATTTTATTTTTTATTGAACTAAAGATTTCGTTGCACTTCCCATTTCATTCCACTTCTTTTGAAGAAAAAATTCAGTAAATTCACAAAAAAAAGGAATATTATTATTTGCAATGCAGTTCCTCCAAGCCGTGCGCAGAAATAAGAGCAGAAATTTGACATCCAGTTATTCTGAGGTAAGACTTTAATTCTGATTGTTTTACACAGGGCCAAAGACCGATATTTCGGTTTAATTGAATTTTCTTGTCACTGAATGGACTTTAATTTTTTGGTGAAGAATTTTTATTTGAGTCAGATTGCGAATTTCACATTTTTGTTCCCATTGTCAGTACATTTCATTTTGGCAGGTTACGCATAGAGCAATGACCATTAGTATTCTTAAATAATATTGTCATTCATGTAAATTTTTGTGGGAAGGTTACACTCGGCTCCCATTTCTATTAAGTATTGTCATTATTACATTCATGTAAAATTTTTGTGGGGAGGTTACACTTGGCGACACCCAGTCCAGGATCGTATTTCGTTGAGAGTCTTTTGAGCAACAGTCAGATATCTGCTCTTATTTGCTTAGATATAATTAGGATTTGGCGCAACGCTTTTACTAATCTTGTGACTTTCTTTCGACAGGTCAACGGCAATTCGTTGCTCTGTTGTATTTGTGTGTTGTTTTTGCATTTGTGCTTATTGTTTTGTGAAAAATTTTGGCTATTGTAAAAATGCCGCGAAAGACTGTGAATAGTGTATCGCGAGGTATTACGAACGAAATTACCGGCTCAAATGACTTTACCGATAGTAATTGTGATACGCAGCGTAATGATGACAATCCTGCGTTCACTAACAATCAGTGCATTCCAACCACTAATGATGACTTTTACCCTCATAATGAACAAACGAACTCAATTGTTTCGTCTGTTAATTTGACGACAATTGATGGCGCGGAGCGGTCTATAGTAATGAGCGCTGCCGAGCTTAACACACCCGATTTAGAAAATCCCAGTAATGTACAGACAAATTTTTCTGGTGAAAATGAACAGTGTACTGGAAGTACGACGGATTTATTTAATTCCGAAATAGGGACTGACAGTGTATGTTTGACTGACAAACCTTTTGGTGAATCTCAGAATAACCAAATGGTTACGGAAAGCGAGACAATTCCAGATCCACCACTAAACAGCACAGAGAATATAAACGCTAGTTTTGACTTGGTACGAATTATGAAAAGTTTGCTACAACAGCAAAGTGAGAAAATAGACAACAATCTCAAACAACAACTCAGTGAACAGGTCAAACAACAGAGTGTAGATAACAAACAATTTAAAGAGAATTTCAAACAACTTAGTGAACAGCTCAGACAACAAAATGAAAAATTAGACGACAATTACAGACAGCTTGGCGAACAAATTAGAGCCGTTGCTGCGCAGTGTCATGACGCTAAGGAACAGTTGCGCACGGAAATTGAGGCTTGTTCACAAAAAATAGCGAAGAAATTAAATCTGTTGCGCAAGAATTAAGGGAAATGCAAACAGCCGCAACAGAAACACTCAGAGACGAAATTAGCGGAGTCGCTAAACAATGCTCTGAAAAAGCTACACAATTACGGGACGAGTTTAAAGCAATGACGGTAGAACTTTCGCGCACAATGGACGCAAAGATAGACGCGAAATTCGAACAGCAGAACACTCAGATTAACGAGCGCTTTAATCAGCACATACAGAACAGTGATACGCGTTTCCGCAAATTTATTCAAGATCAAAACAAAGTAAAACGACAAGTCATGGAAACAATCACTGCACAAAGACAAGAGGACAAACGTAAAATGTTCGCGAAAGCGAAGACGTATGTAGACAATAATATTACTACAGTGTCCGACAAAATTAACACCATAGAACAGTTGAACGCGGAATTACGGGATGAAATTTCTGATCTTAAATCAAAAACAGATACACACACAGTAAATATTCAAACAGTGACAGACAGATTCGAACAATTAGATCTAACACAGGATTGCGATGTCATCAAAGCTGATGTTAAAAAACTGAGCGAAACTACGCGTAAGTTGCAAAAACAGATTAATGCGTCCGATTCTAAAACCGATGATCAGGCAAAAATACTGACAGAAAAATATGATGAATTGGCCAGTCGTATTGATGCTATCGAAAGTGCTAATGACAATAAATCAGACGATACTGCACCGGTTTCATTTAACCAAACACCTGAATTTCAAAATTTACAGCAGACAATTAATGAGATCGATTCATCTAACAATACGTTACGTAGGAAGTTGTCAAATTTACAACAAGAAGTAACAGAGATCAAAAACATTTCAGTTAATAACATACCGCAACAGACGCCACTTTATGAACATGTGTCAGACTCACGCAGCGCGTATAATTTGGGTAATCTACAGAGAGTACGGGACTTAGATTCCGATCAACCACAGTTCAATAGATTCTCTTACGATCCTGAACCTGTTCCATCACACAGAGATGATAATTTCGATTACAAACATTTTCTGTCAGTAAGAAAGTTCAAAATATTTAAAAACGATAGAACGCAGATTCACCCACTGGATTGGATTCAACAGTTTAGCTTTGCTCTTCCACCGACTTGGCCTGTAACGCATAAACTTGAATTTATTTGCAGTTTTTTGGAAGGCGAACCGGCAACTCGTATGAGACCAATCGCGAGACAGTGTTACTCGGTAGAGGAATTTCAGAATGCTTTTCTGTCAGCGTACTGGTCGAAGACGACACAGCGCGGAATTAAAGATCAACTAATTAGTTTGCCAAACTATGAAAACTCAAATTTTCCCAGTGTGACGCAATTTTTTGAGCACATGGTACAACAAAACCAATACCTGAGTGAACCGTACAGTGAATCCGCACTTATACAATTATGCATTTCCAAATTACCACGGTCATTACGAGTGTCACTTCTAACGGGTCAGCAAAAAGAAAACATTTCAGCATTCAGAGATCTTTTACAGCTCTTGGAAGTACAGCAATCTGATTATTCTTTTGTAAACAAAAACCTTTTGAGTAACAACCAAGGTCAACAACCGTACTGCAATTATGATCAGGGACGTAATTCCAATCGGAAAGATAACAGACGTTTTAGGAACGACAACTACCAAAACTTTAATAACAGACAGAATTCAGATTATCAATATCGTCAAAATTTTCAGCAACAGGAAACACATTTTGGTAACAATAGACGTTTTCCACCACAACAGCATGAAAGTCAGCCGGTTAACATACCTAACCAACAATGGAATACACAAGGTCAACCAGGCTTTAATGTTTCGCCGCGAGCACGTGTAGTGCCAGCCGCAACAAATAGTAACGCATGGCAACAAGGAAACAATTACGTACAAAGAAGACAGTATTTCAATTCCTATCGCAATACACCGTATAGGAATGACTATCACGAAAGACGTAAAAACGATGAGCAGAATTATCAGCGTACATATAATAACAGTCGGTCTCACCAGGAACAAAATAATCAACAAGGACCTATTCTCATGAATGAACCCGACAGTAGGTACCATCCAGAACGTAATACGTCTGGAAGAAGTAATAGGACAGTTCAAATAGTCGAAATGCCACAACATCCTCCTAATAATAATAACGCGTCAGATAGAATCTGACTAGATACTGCACAGATCGCATCTCCCAATAATACAAGCACTACTTTAGACACGCAAAATGTTGTTCATGAAAATGTAATTACTTTTGACGACATCAGAGACACTCTTTTACAGGAAAGACCAGTTATTCAGAAAACCATTTCACATCCTGTTATCGAAATTAAAATTGGTTCATCGAAATTCTCAGCAGTAATTGATTCCGGATCACCAATATCAGTAATAAATGAGGAGACTTTCAACGAGTGCAACAAAGAGAATACCTATCCGACATTACCTTTAGGCAAAACAAAAGTGAAAGGAGCAGTACCGAGTAAAGGAGTAGACGTTAAATTACAGACGCATTTATCATTTTGTATCGCAGGTCACACGTTTCACTCTAATTTTTGGATTGTTCCTTTATTGACAACAGACGTTATTTTAGGCACGAATTTTCTGGTACAACACGACGCAGTTATCGATTTTCAGAATTCTTATTTAATGTTAAAGGATGAAAATGTACAACTTGCTTTAGAATTTCAGCACTCATTATCTGCGGAAGAACAAACAATCAACCGCACAGAGGTCATTTCCGCAACACGTGACATAGACTGTAATCCCACATTGTTAACGGATACGTACGTACACAACTATAATACTCCAGACGAAATGGACTACGAAGTAATACAAATGATTTCCGATAAAGTTAGACAAAGCAGTGCAACTACAGACGACGAACGAACGCAATTACACAAAATTCTTTTACAGCAAGCTCCAGTTTTTGACAACATTCCTGGTACTATGTCCGGCTTTATGTATGAATTTCAAGTCAAACCGCACGACACATTTAAAGCAAAGCATTATCCTATTCCATACATTCACAGAGAACAAGTTAAAAAGGAATTGCAGGATATGCTTGATCAAGGAATTATTGAACCAGCAGTTAGTCCGTACATAAACCCGCTACATATTGTTAAGAAAAAAGATGGCTCACTTCGCCTTGTACTTGATTCACGTCACATTAATGACATTATTATTAACGAAACAGATCGACCACAGACACTAGAGGAACTTTTACAGAAATTTCATGGTACAGCTATTTATTCTACACTAGATTTGAAATCGGGATTTTGGCAAATTCAACTTCATCCGAACTGCAGAAAATATACAGCTTTTCTCTGTTTCGGCGACTGTTATCAATTTTGCAAACTACCGTCCGGCTTAACTATTTCTTCTGCAGCTTTTATTCGCGGTTTGAACACTATACTTCCGACAGAACTTAAAGACAGAATTACGACGTATGTAGACGACATTCTTATCGCAGAAGCTAACTGGTCCGAACACAATCTGATTCTTGAACAACTGTTACAAACTTTTCATGCACAAGGACTTACAGTTAATCTTAGTAAATCGCACTTTGGCAAAACTTCCATAAAATTTCTTGGACACGTAATTTCAGCAGAAGGCATTGCACCTGATCCGGAAAAACTTCAAGCTCTACGTGACATTACCGTTCCTACGACGAAGAAGCAATTACGCAGTTTTTTGGGCTTAATTAACTTTTTTCGTAAATTTATTCACCATTCTGCTTTAGACACGCCTAGACTATGCCAATTAACAGGTAAAAACAGTATTTGGTCTTGGGATAAGCAAACACACTCTGAATTCATGAACCTGAAACATGCTTTGTTGAATGCACCACTATTATCGCACCCAGATCTTACTAGAAATTTTTCCATTGCCACCGACAGTTCTAACACCGCTTTAGGCGCACATATTTTCCAGGAAATTGAAGAAGATGGTTCAACAGTTATTAAAAACATCGCATTTGCAAGCCGCATTCTGTCACCTGCTGAACGAAATTATTCCGTTACAGAACTTGAAACACTATGTGTTGTATGGGCTTTTACGAGATTTAGGCACTTTCTTTATGGCAGACATACCACCGTTTACACAGACCACAGAGCGATACAATTTTTACTTTCGGCTAAACTCACTCACGACAGGTTAAGCAGATGGAAACTATATTTACAAGAATTTAATTTTACGATTGTCCACATTCCCGGCACACAAAATGTTATAGCAGACGCACTATCGCGTTCTCTCGGCAACAATCAGCAAGACGTAGCAACCAACTTCTGCAAAACAAATTTCAGTGTCATGTACATTCAGCAAGTTGCATTTGAAAACTTTATTTCATCGTCATTACAGGACATAGCAAAGGAGCAAAATAAAGACAACGTGTGGAAAGAAATTAAACACCTTTGGCTAGATATGAATAATGTAACGATTAGGAACCACTACACTGTACGCAATGACATTCTGTTTCGCCGCTCTCATCCTGACAGCAACAATTGGTTATTATGCATTCCGGACGAACTGGTTAACAAATTAATTTGGTACACTCATTTAAGTTACGCACATTACGGAGCAAGAAAATGTTTTCTTATACTGAGACAGAACTGTTATTTTACCAACATGGAGAAACGTATACGACGAGTTTTAGCGTCTTGTAAAATTTGCCAGAAAGCTAAATCAGACACCACTTCACATATTCCTCCTTTATATCCCATTATACCTGTTAAATTAAGACATATGGCCGCAGTAGATATTTTTGGTCCGATTCCGAGAACTAACAGAGGTTTTTGCTACATTTTTGTCGCTGTTGAGCTCACTTCAAAATTTGTTACTTTCACTCCGTTACGCAAAGCTACTGCTAAAACTGTTTAGAAAGCATTTGTAAAACATTTTCTATCTCATGTAGGGCATGTAATGAAAGTAATTTCTGATAATGGATCACAATTTCGTAGTAGCGTATGGACACGCATGTTACGAGCCAGAAACATTTCTCCGATCTATATATCCAAGTACCACGCTTCTTCGAACCCTTGTGAAAGATTAATGAAAGAAATTGGTAAACTGTGCCGAATATACTGCCACAAAAGACATATTGATTGGGACACAAACATATTCTCATTCCAAGATGTAATTAATTCCATTCCAAATGAATCCACTATGCTATCTCCGTCTGTTATACTGAAAAATGCTGAACCACCTAACAAAATTAAAGAATTAATAACATTTCCTACGTCTCGTCGATTACGACACCACGAAATAATTGACTTTGCGCTGAACAACATCAAACGTGCCGCAGAGCGCCGGAGAAGACAGCAAAAACAGGTTTGTACACGCCGAGACTTTCACGTTGGACAGAAGATATTAGTACGTACACACTATTTATCCAGCAAATTAAAAGGTAAGTGCAGTAAATTTGAACTTCTATACGCAGGTCCGTATCGGATTCGCAGCATCCCTCACCCCAATGTTGTACACGTCGAAACTTTGAGAACTAGAAAATCGAAAGGCAATCACCATATCTCAAACATTAAACCGTTTATTGAGTGAAACCACTGTATGATTCAACACACTATGATGCCATTTACTAATGCAATTATTTCACGTGACTAATTACTGATGATTATCGTATTTTTTCTTGGCAAGTGCCCGGCAAGGTAAGGTTAGCAGGTCGCTTTTCTTGTCGTTACACATCAGACC
The DNA here is from genome assembly GCF_023864345.2 of Schistocerca serialis cubense. NCBI lineage: Eukaryota > Metazoa > Arthropoda > Insecta > Orthoptera > Acrididae > Schistocerca > Schistocerca serialis. Next base: position 547,957,450 of record NC_064644.1, read on the forward strand.
GTGCACATTTTTCACTTTTTGTGTATATGATTGTACTCCAGTTTTGTTTATATGCATTGTGAAATAGTTAAGATATAACACACACCAGTCGACTTTGACATTTTTTTTTGCCCTATATCTCAACATCGTGAGTGTTTTACATTTTTTTTTTTTTTTTGCTGCTGCATTGTATTATTCTGTGTATATTTTGCATTTGAACACTGTCAATGTTTTTGACATATTACGTTTTCTGTCATGTTATGCTGTATGCTTAAGTATGTTACCTTAAACCAGTCATTATTTAGTGGGTATATGATTTAAATGCAAGACATTAATCTCTGTTCATCAATTTCAGAAAGAACTGATGTATGTAAGAAATAAATCCAACAGAAATGGGAATTTCACCTACGGAATAAACGAAAGAAGATGCAATAACTTTATGAGGAAGAGTAAATGGATCAGGATTAACAAGCATTAACAAGAATATACTATACTCATCACAGAATAGCAGTCTTAACTAATTTTTTCTTTCAGAATACAAGGTGATTGATGCAGGCTGTCAGAGAGAACTACACATCTTAGTTTTAGTGATGAAATATGCTAGAGATAAGGAATAGTTATGTAATGATTAATGAAGTGATTTTTTGCAGATGATAATGAATACTGATGAATAATGATGAAGGATATGATGTTATGAATAATGAAGTTTTTCTTTACAGGTGATGATAATAATGAAGTTATGATAATATGGATAATGAATAATGAAGTTTTTTCTTTACAGATGAGGATAATGTTGAAGTTTTATATTTATGCTATGTAGTTATTTAAGTATTTGTTGCAGTTTGTTTTGACAGCAGGTGTTATATTGCATAGTAGGATGACGGAAAGTTTTGGAAAGGACAGCTATGGAACACATTTTTATACACATTTCACTACCTGTTAATTCGAAGTTCACTACTTTTCAGCATAGTGTGCGTTTCTTCTTTCAGGACAATAATCCGTTTTTGTATTTTTCCAGGAGAAGCTTTTCATGATACTTGCTAAACCTGTTACTTATTATACCTGTTCTAGTACTTGCATTTTTTTTTGTATTTTTACCCATTTGTGTTTATCATTTATAAATGTGATCACATATACTGCCTTGTTACATAACCTTGCTACATCTGACTCATGACGAATGACGTTACCTATCCTCGTTTGCTGCAATAGGTCAAAAGCAAATAGTGTTATGCCTCAGCAATTAATTATCGATCCCAACGCAATGCATTGCTAAAAGAGGTATTACCAGTCCCACATAATGTCACTAGTTTATGATAATTCTGAATAATACTGATTAGCTCTGAATAGTACGTCACTTGAGTAATGACTTCTTAATGAGACAAAAAAAAAAAGGTATATATTTAAGATAATGCTTTGTCACTAGCTAATAACTGCCACTGTTTATTGTAATGAGACTACTTATAATGCCTGTGATTATTAATGATTTGACTGTAATTAACTGATTTTAATAACGACTTTGTAATGATCTGAATACTACTGAAGGAGAAACAGTGTTTATTGTAATGAGACTACTTATAATGCCCATGATTATTAATGCTATGACTAATTAGCTGATTTTTAATAATGACTTCGTAATAATCTGAATAATACTGAATGATGATTCTATTCAATACTTGCGGGCCACTGAGTGCCAATAATTAATGTCACTCCACGAATTGTTATTAATTATGCCATTGATTAGCTCTTGTTTCCAATGTTGATACTTTGTAACCAGAAAGGAATGTGACTGTTTAATAATGCTTTGTAATTAGGAGAAGACTAATGATTATTATTGGAATGACAAATGATTGATTAACTGTAATTAGGAGAAGGTTAATGATTCTTAATTATACTCTGTAAAGTGTAACCTCCCCACAAAATTTCACAAGAATGTAATAATGACAATACTTAATAGAAATGGGAGCCGAGTGTAACCTTCCCACAAAAATTTACATGAATGACAATATTTTTTAAGAATACTAATGGTCATTGCTCTATGCGTAACCTGCCAAAATGAAATGTACTGACAATGGGAACAAAAATGTGAAATTCGCAATCTGACTCAAATAAAAATTCTTCACCAAAAAATTAAAGTCCATTCAGTGACAAGAAAATTCAATTAAACCGAAATATCGGTCTTTGGCCCTGTGTAAAACAATCAGAATTAAAGTCTTACCTCAGAATAACTGGATGTCAAATTTCTGCTCTTATTTCTGCGCACGGCTTGGAGGAACTGCATTGCAAATAATAATATTCCTTTTTTTTGTGAATTTACTGAATTTTTTCTTCAAAAGAAGTGGAATGAAATGGGAAGTGCAACGAAATCTTTAGTTCAATAAAAAATAAAATTTTTTCAAAAATGCTTTTGAAATCAAAATTATTATTGGGGGACTTGTTAGAGATTGATTACAATAAATAAGTTTTACATTGTCTAATGATTATATTAATTAACAGTGTACCTCATTCAGCATCTTGACCAGTGTTGCCGACCGCCTACATCACACAACCGCACTGGGCTGCTACTACTGACCGACCGCTCTGCATGACGACTATTAGCGTACTGCACGCCACGACTACTCAGAGCTACAGACTCGCAACGACTGACGACAGAGTACTGAGAACCGCTCGCAACACTCGCGCGGTCAAGCGCAAACTCTCTGGTCACAGATGCTACAATGCCTCGCCATCGCTGCTATGTTACATACGTGTTTCAGTTTCTAGCATTTGTAGACTTAGAGAAAGCTTTTGACAATGTTGACTGGAATACTCTCTTTCAAATTCTAAAGGTGGCAGGGGTAAAATACAGGGAGCGAAAGGCTGTTTACAATTTGTACAGAAACCAGATGGCAGTTATAAGAGTCGAGGGACATGAAAGGGAAGCAGTGGTTGGGAAGGGAGTAAGACAGGGTTGTAGCCTCTCCCCGATGTTGTTCAATCTGTATATTGAGCAAGCAGTAAAGGAAATAAAAGAAAAATTAGGAGTAGGTATTAAAGTTCATGGAGAAGAAATAAAAACTTTGAGGTTCGCCGATGACATTGTAATTCTGTCAGAGACAGCAAAGGACTTGGAAGAGCAGTTGAATGGAATGGACAGTGTCTTGAAAGGAGGATATAAGATGAACATCAACAAAAGCAAAACAAGGATAATGGAATGTAGTCTAATTAAGTCGGTTGATGCTAAGGTTATTAGATTAGGAAATGAGGCACTTAAAGTAGTAAAGGAGTTTTGCTATTTGGGGAGCAAAATAACTGATGATGGTCGAAGTAGAGAGGATATAAAATGTAGGCTGGCAATGGCAAGGAAAGCGTTTCTGAAGAAGAGAAATTTGTTAACATCCAGTATTGATTTAAGTGTCAGGAAGTCATTTCTGAAAGTATTCGTATGGAGTGTAGCCATGTATGGAAGTGAAACATGGACGATAAATAGTTTGGACAAGAAGAGAATAGAAGCTTTCGAAATGTGGTGCTACAGAAGAATGCTGAAGGTTAGATGGGTAGATCACATAAGTAATGAGGAAGTATTGAATAGGATTGGGGAGAAGAGAAGTTTGTGGCACAACTTGAATAGAAGAAGGGATCGGTTGGTAGGACATGTTCTGAGGCATCAAGGGATCACCAATTTAGTATTGGAGGGCAGCGTGGAGGGTAAAAATCGTAGAGGGAGACCAAGAGATGAATACACTAAGCAGATTCAGAAGGATGTAGGTTGCAGTAGGTACTGGGAGATGAAAAAGCTTGCACAGGAGAGCATGGAGAGCTGCATCAAACCAGTCTCAGGACTGAAGACCACAACAACAACAACAACACGAGTACGTATAGTATCAAATAACCACTTTCTGAATATAGCAGATGAACTGAATAAAAGCTTAGTTCCTACACGGAATCATGTAACTCTCTTAGAAAATAGTTTTCCACGACTGTTACCTGAAACACTCTTCCATGATACTGACAAGGGGGAGACTGAGTGAATAATTAAATCACTAAAGACTAAGGACTCATGGATATGACAGGGTATGTAGCAGAATAGTATTGTTCCGCATGTGTTAGCCCAGTACTTAGGCATATGTGTAACTTTACCTTACGGAATGGTCAGTTTCCTGACAGTCTGAAGTACACAGTAGCCTAGCCACTTTATAAAAAAGGAAAAGGGATAATGTACACAATTTTAGACCTATTTCTATGCCATCGGTGTTTGCTTAAGTTATTGGAAAGGCGGTATATACAAGGGTAACTGATCATTTCGTGTCACATAATTTACTGTAAGGTTTCCAGTTTGTGTTGATCACAAAATATTACTGCAGAAGTTGGACCATTATGGAATAAGGGAAGTAACTCACAACTGGTTTACCTCTTACTTTAAGAAAACACAGCAGAAAGTCATTCTGCGCAGCGTTTTGGATGGTTACCATGTGCAGTCCGAATGGGGGACAGACATGTGCAGGATCCCCCAGGGGTCGGTGCTGTAGTTTCTGGTTATGTAAATCATTTACCTTTTAGTATTACAAGTGATTCTAAAATATTTCTGTTTGCTGTGTTACATTAATGAATACGTTTATTTACATTTATGGCTTGTCTTTTGCATAGGATTCATATAGTTATCTGTTATTACACTTCTGTTACAATTTCATGTACTGACTAGTTGCACGCCTACGGAGACTTGCTCCTCAATTTGCTCCCAAGATACATGACATATAAAACAAAACATAAAGAGAGCGACATGTGAAACCAGCAGTGGGTTTATACTGTCTGTGTAACATGCTTCAGTGAAATACAAAGCTCCTCTCATACTATAATACTGGATCAGAGGATAATTTCTTTTTCCATCCGAAGTATCTGACGAGCCATGTTGGCCTGTCGAGATTTATATGAGTCACACCCACTTAATGCTGTGGCAGAGTAGCTTCTGTGACTACAATATAAAGGCGCAAATTCTGTTCTGTTTATGAACTGCATTAATTCGCAATCCGTGATTACAGTTTGGTGGGACAGCTTCGGCTCTGTTTATGAACTGCATTTAATTCGCATACAGTTTTAGCAACTCGGTGTTTCGTTCACCAAATAGGTTTCGCACTTTTTATTCTTTTCAAATGTATGTTAAAAAACTGATCTTTGTAGGACTGTGCTGAGGGCAGCACAAGTTTTAAGTAACTTAAATCCGTTCGGCCTATGTAAAACTTTTATATTCTTGAGATCGAATAACGGTTATGGACGCAGTTCCAATCTCACATCTTTACTATAAGCTAGCTGAGAATCTGGTGTGCCAGTTTATGTATTTATCCCAATCATCTGTTCTTCCATCTCCTTCTTCCCCCTCTCATGTCCGTTACTTCCTTCCCCCAACCATGCATCTTCTTCTTCCACCTGTAACCAGTCTCCTGCGGCCTCACATCCCCTCTAAGTCCACTTTCTCTCCCCCTTTCTTCTCCGTCTCCTCTTCCCACCCTCTCCATCCATTCCGTCTTCTCCTCTTACATTTCTCTACCCACTGCTCTCTCTCTCTTCTTTTTTTCTTTTGCTCCCCCCTATCTGTGCCCATCTCCACCTTCCGCCCCCATCTGTTCATTTCCTGCTCCCCCTTCCAGATAATCACCCTACCCAATAACACGTTACTGCATGTTCACCCCCCCCCCCCCCCAGTATTTCTTTCCATATAGAAATTAGTATGTATACCTAATTCGGTTAAAATAGATCCACAGTTTTTGAGGAGCTTTCTATCAGTGGATTTGTCGGCATACGCAACTCTGACATACACTCCTGGAAATGGAAAAAAGAACACATTGACACCGGTGTGTCAGACCCACCATACTTGCTCCGGACACTGCGAGAGGGCTGTACAAGCAATGATCACACGCACGGCACAGCGGACACACCAGGAACCGCGGTGTTGGCCGTCGAATGGCACTAGCTGCGCAGCATTTGTGCACCGCCGCCGTCAGTGCCAGCCAGTTTGCCGTGGCATACGGAGCTCCATCGCAGTCTTTAACACTGGTAGCATGCCGCGACAGCGTGGACGTGAACCGTATGTGCAGTTGACGGACTTTGAGCGAGGGCGTATAGTGGGCATGCGGGAGGCCGGGTGGACGTACCGCCGAATTGCTCAGCACGTGGGGCATGAGGTCTCCACAGTACATCGATGTTGTCGCCAGTGGTCGGCGGAAGGTGCACGTGCCCGTCGACCTGGGACCGGACCGCAGCGACGCACGGATGCACGCCAAGACCGTAGGATCCTACGCAGTGCCGTAGGGGACCGCACCGCCACTTCCCAGCAAATTAGGGACACTGTTGCTCCTGGGGTATCGGCGAGGACCATTCGCAACCGTCTCCATGAAGCTGGGCTACGGTCCCTCACACCGTTAGGCCGTCTTCCACTCACGCCCCAACATCGTGCAGCCCGCCTCCAGTGGTGTCGCGACAGGCGTGAATGGAGGGACGAATGGAGACGTGTCGTCTTCAGCGATGAGAGTCGCTTCTGCCTTGGTGCCAATGATGGTCGTATGCGTGTTTGGCGCCGTGCAGGTGAGCGCCACAATCAGGACTGCATACGACCGAGGCACACAGGGCCAACACCCGGCATCATGGTGTGGGGAGCGATCTCCTACACTGGCCGTACACCACTGGTGATCGTCGAGGGGACACTGAATAGTGCACGGTACATCCAAACCGTCATCGAACCCATCGTTCTACCATTCCTAGACCGGCAAGGGAACTTGCTGTTCCAACAGGACAATGCACGTCCGCATGTATCCCGTGCCACCCAACGTGCTCTAGAAGGTGTAAGTCAACTACCCTGGCCAGCAAGATCTCCGGATCTGTCCCCCATTGAGCATGTTTGGGACTGGATGAAGCGTCGTCTCACGCGGTCTGCACGTCCAGCACGAACGCTGGTCCAACTGAGGCGCCAAGTGGAAATGGCATGGCAAGCCGTTCCACAGGACTACATCCAGCATCTCTACGATCGTCTCCATGGGAGAATAGCAGCCTGCATTGCTGCGAAAGGTGGATATACACTGAACTAGTGCCGACATTGTGCATGCTCTGTTGCCTGTGTCTATGTGCCTGTGGTTCTGTCAGTGTGATCATGTGATGTATCTGACCCCAGGAATGTGTCAATAAAGTTTCCCCTTCCTGGGACAATGAATTCACGGTGTTCTTATTTCAATTTCCAGGAGTGTATTTAGCATATTCGCACATATTTTGACACACAGTTCGCCTGTAAACCTAGTGAATATCGCCCTGCAGTTTCGTTTCCACGCAGCTTAGTATTTATGACGTCATATCTCCTGAACTACGTGGCGTACAGTGAAGTAATTATGTTCTTACTTTACTTGGTATATGTAAATACTATTTGCAAAATGTGGCGCAAATACATTCAGTAATTAAAATGTAATGCCTATTTCAGCAGATGTACTGATTGAGAAACAAAAATGTAGTAAGTGATAAACTTGTTTCCTTCCATTATTTTGTCGGGGTTGTCATCGAAAACGTTTCGTAAACGTTAGAAACTATGTGCAAATTATGCTGCAAGTCACTAAGTGTTCTCATTCTCAAATACTGGATGAACAACGTCTGCGCGTCATAGCAACCTTTTTTCCCCGATCCTACCACTCTGACAGTAAGTGAAATCAGTCCAGTGGTTTAGGAGATGTGGATCATACGTACATACATACCTGTTTATAATATATATTGAGTTGCAACTTTTATCAGTTAAGGAGGAAGGCGTATGTTTAACCTGGTAGAAGCAGAGGTGAAATCATCGTCAAAAACTAATTATAATCCTCAATTCAACATACTGCCCGGACCCACTCAATAAACTCAATTACGCTTTCAAAACATCAACAAAAAAACCGTCAAGAAAATCTTCAAATCTCACAGAATCTAACATGTTCACTGTTAATGTACCGTACTTTCCACTTTCTGTCAAAGTTCGCCATACGCAAAGAAAGTGCTAAAAGTGAAATATCCGGATTACAAGTTCCCAAAATACAAGAAATAAATTAACACTTTCATGATGTTCCCCAAATATACATAAACACATCACGCAACGCTGTTCAGGCAATGCTGTCAAACAAAACTGGAATTATGGTTTCATTAGTTAAACATCTGACTGCTTCTCAAAGAATTCGTACGATCATCGAGATCCCAACAGGATTATCATATATAAATTTTATTGCCAGCGGAAGGACTACATAATCTCTACCCTAGCAGAGTCACCATATATAAATTTTGTTATTTGTAGTGTGTGGACTGGTGACCAACATTTTGGCAGGGTAGATAAATATGTAAATTTTATTAATCATGGGAGCAAAACTGTCTACAGGTGAGCTATCCTGACTGGGTTATGTACAAAATAATCGCACCACCAAAAAAATAATGTAGAGTAATGAAATTTCAGGAATACATTTGTCTATGTAACAAATGTAAGTTATTAACGTTGCAAAATCACAGGTTAATGTAAGCACGAGATAAGCCGTTGCAAACGTGGAGTGATGTTCCGTTAATAGCCGTTCAAATCACCGGAATGTTGAATGCAAGCATGCAAACGTGCATGTACTATGTTGTACATATCCGGATGTCAGTCTGTGGAATAGACTTCCATACTTGGTGCACTTGGTCGGGACGGCAGGCCAAGGCAACGTGTCAACACTTTATAGAGCTATTGGGTGAAAACAGCGGTATGTGGACAAGCGTTATCCTGTTGAAAATCACCTCCCGGAAAACTGTTCATGACAGCGCAACAGGTCGAATCACCAGACTGACGTACAAATTTGCAGTCGGGCTACGTGAGATAACCATGAGAGAGCTCCTGCAGTCATACGAAACCGGAACCCAAACGATAGCTCCAGTTTGTGTAGTACGCATACAGGGTAGTTGCAGGTCCTCAACTGGTCTTCTCCTAACCAACACACGTCTATCATTGGCACTGCGACAGAACCAGCTTCAATCAGAAAATACAAATGGCCTCCTCCCAGGCCTCCAGTGAGTTCTCGCTTGACACCACTGAAGCCGCAGATGATGGTGGTATGGGTTAGTGGAACACGCCATACAAGGCGTCTAGTTTGCAAATGTCGTTGAAGTAACCGATCTGGAACAGTACGTTGTGTCACTGATGCCATACGATGTGCCACAGCCGTACAGCGAACACGGAGGAGATACCTGTCGGTAGTGCCACGTGGCCGTCCGGAGCCCGTCTTCTTGTGACCGTACATTCTCGTGTTCACTGCTGCCAGCAATCATGGACATTGGCTATATTCCTGCAATATCGCAGATTAAAAATTCAGCATCTCATAGCCCTATTACACGACTCAGTTCAAACTCACTGAGGTGTTTCTGTCGCCTTAAAGGCACTCTTCACTGACATCGTCCATTCTCAATGGTAAATAACGCTCACGACCATAACCATGAGTATTTAAAGCAAAGTTGATTTGCGTCCTCACAGCACCTGTACTTACGCCACTCTTACGCGACTGGCGCGCAATTTTAGTGGACATATCTCAGACGTAGAAACACGTCTATACACTTCCGTTTTTCTTTTTTTGTCGCATACCTCCTTGTCGTCGCGATCCTTTTTGTGTCAGTATGTATATACATAATTCTGAATTTTGGTCAGAAAATATAGTTGCTTTCGTCGATCTAGGTGCAGCACACAGTTTGGAGGCATGCAAACGGATAATAAATCTAATTCCCAACATGTTAACTGAAAGAACATTTACTCTAACTACAGAAAAAGACACTAGCTGCCCTAAAGTATTGAATAATGGCTTACCACAGGGATCTGTTCACACTCCTCTCTTCTTGTTTCATATTGTTTCATATTTCTGTGAATGCGAAACTAAGGCATTACAACACAGTCTTCCTACCAGAAGCACTTTATGCTGCAGAAACTACAGTGATTCATGGTCGTAGAAATACTAGAGAGATTGAAAAGCAGGAAAGAAAAATTCTGAGGAAAGTATATGGACCAGTGTTTCGGGAAGGAATTTGGATGAAGAGGCCAGCTAGAGAGATTTACAAAGACACAGAAACAATAACAGACACCAATAGAAAGAGAAGGATGAAATTTTATGGACATATCAGCAGGATGAATAAAAGCAGGCTAACGAGGCAAATCTTTGAGATAGTAAAAAAGACCAAAAACAAGACGAAATGTATCACTGAAACAGAACAAGACGTTAAAGAACTGGAGATCACATAAGACAACAAACAACTGAGAACATTTTAGAAACATCATAAAGAAACACACATTTAAACAAGACCACACGGAAAACATAACGGGAAAAAGATGGCCGGAAGAACGCAAGAGAGAACACAGTGGACGTACGAAGAGAATTTGGGAAGAACGAAGAAACAAGAAGAAATCATGACTACTCAAGTTGAATCGCTCTCTTAAAACGGAATAATCGAAAATACCTTCAACGTGTGGTTGTGCAGACGTCTAGGCAATAGCTACCCAACACAAAACTTTGGAAAGAACTGAAGAAATCCTAACTTCTGATCTACAAATCTTAAGCCATTCTTCCTGCATATCGAGGTTGCAACCAAACTCAAATAAGACAGAAGTTTCATATTTTAATCTTCCAATTGATTGGCATACAGAGCCCTCGTTGTCTATTTTGAAAGAGACAAAACTCATAATATGCGCCAAAAATACTTTGCGATAACGTTGCATAGGACACTTTCATTCGAGGAGCACTTGACGCGAACATCTACTGTGCTCGGTAGCAGAAACAACATTCTTCATAAACTCTGCGGCTCTCCTTGGGGATCGTCAACAGACACTCTCCGGGTATCAGCACTCGATTTGGTATACGTAGCAGCAAAGCACTATGTGGCTGTCACGCTTAATAGTCAATACGTAAAAAAGGTAGACGTACAAGTTAACGATGCCGTGCGTATTGTTAGTGGGTCAATATGATCTACTCCCACATACTGGCTACCTATCTTGAGCCACATTCCACCTCCTGATATCAGACGGAAAAGCCCGCTATTGCGAGAATACCAGAAGATCGCAAATAGCATCGACCTTCCAATAGTGGACGACGTATTCCCTGCGGAGCGAAAAAGACTGAGGTCAAGACATCTCAGACTCATCACAGGCAGGACTGTCATGCAAACTGAATTCAATCCGATCGAAGAATGGAAACACTGCTGGCAACGAAACTGTTGCCCACAACGCTTGAAGCTGCCTTGCATCCAGCAGAAATTCTCTGGGTTCAACCTGCCTCAGGAAATTTGGACTGTCTTGAACCGCATCCGAAAGAGCAGTGGACAATGTGGAGACACTCTCTACAGGTGGGCAAATCTTCATCATCACCGTGTGAGTGTGGTGCGGAACGATACCGCACGTGCCTTAGAGGGTCCTTTCGAAGATTTCCTCGCAGCGACAAGTGATGTTATAAAATACATAAAAGGCATTGACATAAATATATAGCTGTTGTTTTTTGTGTTATCTTATGCTGGAGAGTTGTGCTTAAGTGCTGACGTGTAGTAATTTGTAACTTTTGTATATTTACTGCCATACCGTATATAAATAGATAAGTCTAATATAAATCTGTTACTGAAATATAAATACAGCTCTAAGTGCTGGTACTACTAAACACAATTAAATGGTGAGGAACGTCATTTTACTACTTTCAGAAAGGAAAATATTGATTCATATAACTTTCGTTTAGTTTATGTTCCTCGTCAGTTTGCAAATGACAAAACAAAACTGAAATAAACTTATTAGTCTCCTTACAGAATCACTAATACCACATTTAATACTGTCGTCTCCCTGGACCACAGAAAGTATGGGTTACGTGAGAGAAATATAAGTCCATCATCCCAAATAAGCTGCGGCACGAGAGTCGTACATTTTGACCGAACCAAATATAATTTCACTGATCGCCACGTCAAAGCTAAGTAGAGGTTGGTCATTCTTGCAAAGGAAACCAAAGGCATCCATTCGGCTGCTGCATGAGTAGTTCTTGCATACTAGTTATCTGGATACAAATAACTAACCCACAATTTATCTACGAAATAAAAATGAGAAATTTAAAGAGATTACTGAAATTTTCGTGGTCTCAAAATGAGAAACGGCTTACGGAACTTAACGCACAATCCGCAGAGCTGTGCCTACACCGAGAAGTCGGTGTCGCCTCTGCGACCAGCGCTGCCATCTATTCCAAGAACTGCTTTCCTCCACGTGCCACAGCAGTAGTCGGAAGGCTGCCAACATCGACAGGGAAGTTCCCTAGGAACTTGATGTTCCAAACATCTTGTTGTTCCAAACATCTGCCCTCCTCGGTGCTTGACATTAGAATTCATTTCTACTTCAAAATCTAACACCTGCTTGGTCTCCGAAATTCGCCTCTACATTTAGGTTCTGTGTTAGCAAAAGCTTTAGCCTGTTTTGAGCCAATCTCATTCTAACGACAACTGAACCACCAATCAGACTAGAGAACGTCCGTAGTTCATATACCCCTATGTGAAATTTTGGAGGTTAGTCAATGGGACAGCGAAAGGATGACCGTCTCTCATCCCCTACTAATGAGACCGAGTGGAAATTTCCACAATTGATGAATAGCAAGAGATAGAGTGAGAAAAAGAAAAGAGAATTTTTGTGCAACAAACTTTTCCGTCACCGACTTTTCAGAGAACGCCTGTCCCTAGACAACTTCGTGTTGTGAAATGTGGATAGGAACCTCAAAGGCTGTTCCTCAACTGAATAACGAAAACAAAGGAATCTTCTTCATTCATCTTCGGTGTGATTTATTATGATTTCCAGTTCTATGCCTTCAGAGTGGTTGAAGTCAGAACGTTGAGCCGAAATTTGGATCAACACAATTTCCAGCGATACCCCAGATCAGGACACACATGCATTTCCCGTACGTGTTTAGCAACTGCGAAGCAGTGTCAGGATTGCTAGTATATTCTGTTGATAAATTACACAAGTAAATATAACACAGAGAGAGAGAGAGAGAGAGAGAAAGAAAGAGAAGGAGAGGAAATTTGGCTTAAACATTAGCGAAGAATTACGGCATGCCTGGTGGTATGCTAATGACGGAATTACGTGTTATTAATTTCTCCCCCGGAACGACCCCTTTCACAGAACTACCTTTAATCTGTGCACTACAGACTATATCAATGCGAATTAATAAAGTATTTAGCCATAGTAATGAATCCTAAGTTGACGAACTTATGATAGAACTACCGATTTATATGAAATGAAAATTGATTTGTACTGATAATAGATTTATTGATTGATTTGAGGATGTGATTTGGCATTTAAAGACAAGACCAAACAAGCACATGTGGAGTTGAAACACCAAAATATGAAAACCATACAAGTACTACACATGAAGCGGTGGAACTCTCTGAATGATGCCTTCCTTCTCTGAGCGACAACATTAATGCTTTGTGAATGTTACTGCATTGAGTGACAGTGAATGGGAACCACTAAACTGTAAGAGTTGGTAAATGTATTAATTAACCCAGCTGTTCAAATGGCTCTGAGCACTATGGGACTTAACTTCTGAGGTCATCAGTCCCCTAGAACTTAGAACTACCTAAACCTAACTAACCTAAGGACATCACACACATCCATGCCCGAGGCAGGATTCGAACCTGCGACCGTAGCGGTCGCGCGGTTCAAGACTGTAGTGCCTAGAACCACTCGGGCACTCTTGCCGGCTAAGCCAGCTGTTGCTGCAGGTCGAAAGAACATGCTGCAGAAGGTGACAGATCACCTGGAAAGTTTCCTGAGTGCCGGGCTGCGAAGCTGCTAACCATGTACAACTGCTTCTCGTGAATAGCCCCGTGCCCGCCGCCGTAACTCTGCGAGGACGCAACTAGCGCGTCCCTGGATGGACTCTAACGCGGTAGTCGCACCCTTGGCCACCGCTGTTATTTCGATCGCTCTCCACGCCATCCTTGGACCACCCCTCGAGGTCGGCGTCCCTGAACGAACACTCTCCAAAATTCTCTCGGAAAAAACTTACTCCCCCAAATTACGCTGTACGTGGAGCACCACAGAAAATAACGCTACCAACTGAGACGCGGCAGGCTCTCTCTAAATAACCGTTTAAACATATTCCGATGCACAGCCTCCCTTTGTGAAAGGGGAAAATCATCTCCGCCAACCACCACCAGTGGAGTGATTAGTCGCCAAAAATTATAGACGCCCACGGTACAACTTCCGACGTTTCCAATCGCGGCGCTTATTTTTATGCTCGTGTTGACAACCACTTGGTGTGGGAAACTAAAGAGCACTGAAAACCAGCGGCTACGGTGGCGACAAAATGTTTGGCACTCAGCAGCACAGGGCTATTACCGACTAAGGAAAAAGGTTTACAAACCTAACAGGCACGCTTCTCTCAAAAAATTGTACCTGGGAGCCAGCCTACGAACATCTGCAAATTTCGAAGAAGTTCTTTCTGCTCACAGTGAACAATTTCCTGGGTGGTCCTCCATCGTGTGTTAAGGTGTGAAAGAAAGACGCGTGGCTAGCACTGGGAACAACGCAGCGTGGTGCACTAACGGAAGGACGTTCCGCGTGGGATGGCAGACTCCCCGCCGCCACGGATCATCTGATAGCCACCACTGTGACGCGAAAGCAGCGACAGGATCGCGCGCTGCCCTTGTAACTGTCATTGTGTCACTGCGCTTCCACTTTCCCGGAACTGCTGCCCTTTAAAGCGTCCTTGCAGCGACTCTCGGAGTATCTTGTTCTCGCCACACAGTGCCAACACAAACAATTCTCAAGATTATTCGACAGAAAGAGGGACCCGTCACCTTTAATCAGCCAGAGAAACTAGATGCCGAGGCAACCGGTACGTAATCACTGTCTACCCACTATTAAATGTCATATTGTCCTACTACCTCCCTACTAGATAATCGTCCATTCATTCTACACGTACTCATGACTGAATAAATTGAAAATGAAAGATGTAAGCATACATGATTTGCGAACTTGAACTGGGAGAGATGAAGTTTTCGGATGAAGCAAAATATCTGACGTTTGAAATACTGTTAGAGAGAGAATACTTTAGAACGTAAGACAAATCTCATGTATGTGTGTGTGTGTGTGTGTGTGTGTGTGTGTGTATATATATATATATATATATATATATATATATATATATATATATATATATATATATATACATATGAGTGTGTGTGTGGGGGGGGGAAGGGAGAGAAACAGGGGGGAGAGAGAGGGGAGGAAGAGACGGGGGGCGGTAGAGAGAGGGGGAGAGGTAGGGAGCGAGGGAGAGAGAGAGAGAGAGAGCGAGAGAGATAGAGAGAGAAACTTTTATTTTGACTGGAACCACAGACATGGTAAATTTTTTGAATGATGCTGCCGTCATTTGACTAATAGAATACGATCCAGATTTCGGCCTTAGCCCATTCTGAAGTACAAAAACTTCTTTAAATGTCAAAAGACACCTCACTGGCATGAAATACGAGGATTAACCAGAAAAGATACACCGCATTTTTTTCTTCAACAACTCATTATTGAACACAATGAGAATTACACATACCAAACAATGGTGTTTTATCTACACACACTATTTTTCCTCGTAATCTCCATCCCGTTTTGTGGCCTTCCTCCAGCGCGAAACAAGGGCGTGTATGCCCTATCAGTACCAATCCTTGTCCTGGTGACGGGGCCAGTGCTTCACTGTCTGAAACACTTCCGCATCGACGTCAGAATGTCTTCCTCGAATGGCATGCTTTAATGGCCCAAAAAAATGAAAGTCCGAGGGGGCTAGGTCAGGGCTGTCAGGTGTGACTGCAGTGGATGGTCTCTCCGACCGCTGCAAATCGCGAAACTCCACCGAACCGCCTCCTGATGACCTCACCATCCGTGCCCAGCGACTAACTGGACTGCAGGTTCTCCACAGACATTGCACAAGCGTTTGTGAATATTCCCCACACTTTCTTTCTCTGCAGTGAGAAATTCAATGATGGCACGTAGCTTGTAACGTACATCGCCTACAGACGTCATTTTGAAACTGTCCTGCACCTACACTGTCAGTCGGAGGTGATGGAAACTTGGCGCTCTCACTCACGATATTTCAAATAATACATACGTAACGTTTCGCAATCGTTGCACTGTTTTCGACTGAGAAGAATAAATGCGGTGCATTTCTTTCTAGTCAACTCTTGTACAAGTCCTTGTCGAGGAAGCATACCTGGTTTTATAGGTCCGATCTGTCATTTAGTAAAAGAGATAATATTTGTAAAACGCCTAAACGTATTGCAGGCTTTCATTCCTGGATCCTATAACACAGCTGTTGTACAAAATTGCTAACTAATCAACAGGTATACGCCACGCTATAGGTTCTCATGTGTTTCATGTAACAGCTGTGTTACACGGTCCAGATATGGAAGTCTGCAATATATTTTTCGTGTTTTAGACATGTTCTCACTTTTAATAATGCTATGTAAGACCAGATATGCTTTTCGACAAGGACTTGTATTTCATACCAGTCTCATGCCTTTTGACTCATAGGTAAGTTTTTGTACTTCAAAATGGCCTAATGGCGAAATTTGGATGATATAACAATAAAATAGAAATTATTACAGTCAGACGGCGGCAACATCAAAAATAGGAGAGAAACTTTTTTTACTTCAAAATAAAGTTAATATCGTTGCATGAGGATGACTATAATTTTTGACTGACAAAATGGATAGTTGGAAACATAGCAACCCTCGTTTCTTACCCGCGCGAATGTGTATTACTACTGTTCACTACGCAATTCGACTAAAGTGTCATGTAGTTTCCACCCTGACAGCAGATGAATGCAAACATTTTGAGCTGCAAGATGAAGGTAGTACCTTAGCATAAGGGTCACTATAATGTTTATCATTAAGGAATTCAGGCTTAAGTGTCCCGGCTTGGGGAACCTAAACAGTAAGTCAGTGATTACACTCATAAATCAATTTATTGATACAATCAGTTTACGTGCGCAGACGTGAGTTGTGTGTTCTGCAGCAGTTCCAAACAAAGAAGGAAAGTCCTTCTTGAAAGTAAAAAAATATTTTATGTGACAACTTGAAGTTCTTCGAAAACAACATTAATAAATCTTTGCGTGAGACTGCAGATAAAAGTTCTCTTGCAAACGAAAACGACTATCTTCTTAGATATCAACAGCAGGCAGAAAATTAAAGAGCCAACTCACAAGCAGTACAAGGAGTTCCAGCATGAGTGTTCACAGCCGGAGCAACAAGTCGCGATGTGCGGTGCTCCCGGGTGTCGAGACGACGTCGAGTCCGGACGACGATGCCATGTTGGCGGTCTTCTAATTTTGCTGGTGGAGACGGAACTCCGTGTTGTTCGCTGGGCAAGGGCAGTTTTACCCGCTTAGCGGATGACCACTAGACAGCTATTGCTCTAGCGGTGTGGACTCGGATTGACTGAGGGAAATGGCACGGCGGATGCACCAAAGGGTCAGTAGTTGTGGCGACCTCTACCAGCCTGCTTCTTGTAGGCCAGAAGTTGGGCTGACTGCAGCCGGTGCGCCTCCGGAGCGTGAGCGACGACCCGCATAGCGGTGCTATGTTGCGGGTTGGCAGCGTCGCAGGAGATACGCCACAGTTGGTTTACAATACTGTTAACATAGTTCACAGTTTTCATGGTGTTTTCGATTACCACCACATGTACCACAAAAGCCCAGATGAATGTAACTCATAGCATAACACTGCCCCACAGTAGTACAAGTTTATATGCCAAGTAGCTCTGCAGATGACGAAGAAACTGAAGAAATGTATGATGAACTAAAAGAAATTATTCAGATAGTGAAGGGAGACGAAAATTTAATAGTCATGGGTGACTGGAATTCGGTAGTAGGAAAAGGAAGAGAAGGAACCGTAGTAGGTGAATATGGATTGGGGGGAAGAAATGAAAGAGGAAGCCGTCTGGTAGAATTTTGCACAGAGCACAACTTAATGATAGCTAACACTTGGTTCAAGAATCGTAAAAGAAGGTTGTATACATGGAAGAAGCCTGGAGATACTGACAAGTTTCAGATAGATTATATAATGGTAAGACAGAGATTTAGGAACCAGGTTTTAAATTGTAAGACATTTCCAGGGGCAGATGTGGACTCTGACCACAATCTATTGGTTATGAACTGTAGATTAAAACTGAAGAAACTGCAAAAAGGTGGGAATTTAAGGAGATGGGACCTGGATAAACTGACTAAACCAGAGGTTGTACAGAGTTTCAAGGAGAGCATAAGGGAACAATTGACAGGAATGGGGGAAATAAATACAGTAGAAGAAGAATGGGTAGCTTTGAGGGATGAAGTAGTGAAGGCAGCAGAGAATCAAGTAGGTAAAAAGACGAGGGCTAGTAGAAATCCTTGGGTAACAGAAGAAATATTGAACTTAATTGATCAAAGGAGAAAATATAAAAATGCAGTAAATGAGGCAGGCAAAAAGGAATACAAACGTCTCAAAAATGAGATCGACAGGAAGTGCAAAATGGCTAAGCAGGGCTAGAGGACAAATGTAAGGATGTAGAGTCTTGTCTGACCAGGGGTAAGATAGATACTGACTACAGGAAAATTAAAGAGACCTTTGTAGAAGAGAGAACCACTTGTATGAATATCAAGAGCTCAGATGGAAACCCAGTTCTAAGCAAAGAAGGGAAAGCAGAAAGGTGGAAGCAGTATATAGAGGGTCTATACAAGGGCGATGTACTTGAGGACAAAATTATGGAAATGGAAGAGGATGTAGATGAAGATGAAATGGGAGATATGATACTGCGTGAAGAGTTTGACAGATCACTGAAAGACCTGAGTCGAAACAAGGCCCCGGGAGTAGACAACATTCCATAAGAACTACTGACAGCCTCGGGAGAGCCAGTCCTGACAAAACTCTACCATCTGGTGAGCAAGATATATGAGACAGGCGAAATACCCTCAGACTTCAAGAAGAATATAATAATTCCAATCCCAAAGAAAGCAGGTGTTGACAAATGTTAAAATTACCGAACTATCAGTTTAATAAGTCATGGCTACAAAATACTAACACGAATTCTTTACAGACGAATGGAAAAACTAGTAGAAGCCGACCTTGGGGAAGATCAGTTTGGATTCCGTAGAAATATGGAAACACGTGAGGCAATATTGACTCTACGACTTATCTTAGAAGCTAGATTAAGGAAAGGCAAACCTACGTTTCTAGCATTTGTAGACTTAGAGAAAGCTTTTGACAATGTTGACTGGAATACTCTCTTTCAAATTCTGAAGGTGGCAGGGTTAAAATACAGGGAGCGAAAGGCTATTTACAACTTGTACAGAAACCAGATGGCAGTTATAAGAGTCGAGGGACATGAAAGGGAAGCAGTGATTGGGAAGGGAGTGAGACTGGGTTGTAGCCTCTCCCCAATGTTATTCAATCTGTATAGTGAGCATGCAGTGAAGGAAACAAAAGAAAAATTCGGAGTAGGTATTAAAATCCATGGAGAAGAAATATAAACTTTGAGGTTTGCCGATGACATTGTAATTCTGTCAGAGACAGCAAAGGACTTGGAAGAGCAGTTGAACGAAATGGATAGTGTCTTGAAAGGAGGATATAAGATGAACATCAACAAAAGTAAAACGAGGATAATGGAATGTAGTCGAATTAAGTCGGGTGATGCTGAGGGAATTAGATTAGGAAATGAGACACGTAAAGTAGTAAAGGAGTTTTGCTGTTCGGGGAGCAAAATAACTGATGATGGTCGAAGTAGAGAGGATACAAAATGTAGACTGGCAATGGGAAGGAAAGCGTTTGTGAAGAAGAGAAATTTGTTAACGTCAAGTATAGATTTAAATGTCAGGAAGTCGTTTCTGAAAGTATTTGTATGGAGTGTAGCCATGTATGGAAGTGAAACATGGACGATAAATAGTTTGGAAAAGAAGAGAATAGAAGCTTTTGAAATGTGGTGCTATAGAAGAATGCTGATGATTAGATGGGTAGATCACATAACTAATGAGGAAGTATTGAATAGGATTGGGGAGAAGAGAAGTTTGTGGCACAACTTGACTAGTAGAAGGGATCGGTTGGTAGGACATGTTCTGAGGTCCTCCAGCCTGCATCCGATGAACGGTGCACGCAGCCATTCGCTTGGATGGCGGCGCAACCAGACACGATCAGCATCCTGTGTAACAAGAAATGTGATCCACCGGAATAGGCGAAACGTTTTCATTGATACACGATCGACGATCCTGTGCCCGCTGAAATAGTAATTGACTATGTCTTTGCGTCAACATGGGAACAGCCCGGGGTTTCTGCTGCGGAGCCTCATGTTCAACAATATGCGCTTAACCCTCCAGTGGTTGCTTGAATTTCTGTTACGTTATTTGTCAAGTTTGTGACACCTGTCACCCACGATCTTTATCACTGTTATTTGAACATTGATGAAACAAAATGGAACATTTACCTCCAACTGATGTAGGAGTCAATTAACTTCTCAGCTCCATACATGAACGAGCTATATGTGTAACAGTATCCACACACAAGCTCTTTTAATGAAAACAAGCAAAAGTGAGCTCACAGTGCAGTAATAAGTGTAGTCTGTGAACCATACACTGCCATACCTGTATATGTGAACAGAATAGTAAATCCAATATTTTCATAAGATTACGTTTTGACATAAGTATGTTTTCAGTCCACACTGCCCAAACATTTGACTCAACGATGGGTACCCAACGAACGTCCAGAACGACCCACGAGTCCACCAATAGGACTGTACCGTTGGCCACCCCAAATATTGCTCTCACAGAGGTTAACCCTCACCCGCGGTCGAATGGAAAGTCGCTGCCGGCCGTGGCAGGCGGCGAAAGACTTCCCAGGGGCCGAACGTAGGGCCTTCCCTGTTAATCTGAGAAACAGGTTCCAACTGTTGTGTGTGGCTGACATTCTGTTCCTCAGTCAGATGCAGTCGCTTCTCCTGTTTCAGGGAAACCTCTCAATCTGCAGGAATCGGGCAGTCAAAGAGGATGGCATTATTGGTTGTTGGGGGGTCCAGTGTTAGACACGGTGTGGGGCGCCTTAGGGACATGGCGGCTATGGAAGGGAAGAAAGCCAGTGTGCATTAGAGGTGTGCATAAACGGTGGAGTCACTCCAGATGCGGAACGGGTCCTTCCAGATGCCAGGAAGAGTATACGATGCAGCCAGCTGCAGCCTTTGGCTCACGTCGGTACCAATGATGTGTGTCGCTTTGGATCGGAAGAGATTCTTTCTGGTTTCGAGTGGCTGTAAGAAGTGGTAAAGTTTGCCAGTCTTGCCTGCGAAATGAAAGCAGAGGTTACAATTTGCAGCCTAGTCAGCAGGACCGAACGTGAACATTTCGAACAGAAGCGAGTGGAGGATCTGAATCAGAGGATCAGGCGGTTCTGTAACTATGTAGGCAGCAGAACCCTCCTTTTGCGTAATAGGGTGGTGCCTTTTTGGGTTCCGCTAAATAGGTGAGGAGTCCATAACAAGCAAGAGGCGTCTTTACGGGCAGCGGGGAATCTCTGATGTTGGAAGGGCGGTGTTTTTTTAGGTTAGAGGGTTTCGGTGAAACACAAAAAGGGCTTTAGTCTAAAAGGCTGCAGGTCTAACACGGGAAGAACGTAAACCTAAGAACTACCAATATAATAATTGTAAAATGTAGTAGTTGTGTTGGGGAGGCGCAAAAGCTTCAAGCGCTAATGGAAAGCACTCATGCTCAAATCGCTGTAGCTACTGACAGCACTGACACTAAAGCCAAGCCGGCCGAAGTGGCCGCGCGGTTCTGGCGCTGCAGTCTGGAACCGCGAGACCGCTACAGTCGCAGGTTCGAATCCTGCCTCGGGCATGGATGTGTGTGATGTCCTTAGGTTAGTTAGGTTTAACTAGTTCTAAGTTCTAGGGGACTAATGACCTCAGCAGTTGAGTCCCATAGTGCTCAGAGCCATTTGAGCCACTAAAGCCGGAGATAAGTTCAGCCGAAATTTTTCTGAATGACGTAACGGTGTTCAGAGAGGATACGTTAAATACAGTTGGCGGTCGCGTGTTTGTTTGTTGGAAGTAATTTTTCTTGTAGTGAAACTAAAGTACACTACTGGCCATTAAAATTGGTACACCACGAAGTTGAGGTGCTACAGACGCGAAATTTAACAGACAGAAACAAGATGCTGTGATATGCAAATGATTAGCTTTTCGGGGCATTCACACAAGGTTGGCGCCGGTGGCGACACCAACAACGTGCTGATATGAGGAAGGCTTCCATCGATTTCTCATACACAAACAGCAGTTGACCGGCGTTGCCTGGTGAAACGTTGTTGTGATTCCTCGTGTAAGGAGGAGGAATGTGTACCATCACGTTTCCGACTTTGATAAAGGTCGGATTGTAACCTATCGCGATTGCTGTTTATCGTATAGCGACATTGCTGCTCGCGTTGGTCGAGATCCAATGACTGTTAGCAGAATATAGAATCGGTGGGTTCAGGAGGATAATACGGAACGCCGTGCTGGATCCCAACGACCTCGTATCACTAACAGTCGAGATGACAGCCATCTTATCCGCATGGCTGTAACGGATCGTGCAGCCACGTCTCGATCCCCGACTCAACCGATGGGGACTTTTGCAAGACAACAACCAACTGCACGAACAGTTCGACGACGTTTGCAGCATGGACTATCAGCTCGGAGACCATGGCTTCGGTTAACCTTGACGCTGCATCACAGACAGGAGCGCCTGCGATGGTGTACTCAACGACGAACCTGGGTGCATGAATGGCAAAACGTCATTTTTTTCGGATGAATCCAGGTTCTGTTTACAGCATCATGATGGTCGCATCAGTGTTTGGCGACATCGCGGTGAACGCACATTGAAAGCGTGTATTCGTCATCGCCATACGGGTGTACCACCCGGCGTGATGGTATGGGGTGCCATTGGTTACACGTCTCGGTCACCTCTTGTTCGCACTGACGGCACTTTGAACAGTGGACGCTACATTTCAGATGTGTTACGACCCGTGGCTCTACCCTTCATTCGATCCCTGCGAAACCCTATATTTCAGCAGGATAATGCACGACTGCATGTTGCAGGTCCTGTACGGGCCTTCCTGGACACAGAAAATGTTCGACCGCTGCCTTGGCAGCACATTCTCCAGATCTCTCACCAACTGAAAACGTCTGGTCAATGGTGGCCGAGCAACTGGCTCGTCAGAATACGCCAGTCACTACTATTGATGAACTGTGGCATCCTGTTGAAGCTGCATGGGCAGCTATACCTGTACACGCCATCCAAGCTCTGTTTGACTCTATACCCAGGCGTATCAAGGCCGTTATTACGGCCAGAGGTGGTTGTTCTGGGTACTGATTTCTCAGGATCTATGCACCCAAATTGCGTGAAAATGTAATCACATGTCAGTTCTAGTATAATATATTTGTCCATTGAATACCCGTTTCTCATCTGCATTTCTTCTGTGTGTAGCAATTTTAATGACCAGTAGTGTAGAAAGTCTGTGTGAGTTATTATGGGTAGAGATCATTCTTGTCAACCGGAATACAATAATAATGCGAGCCTTATACTGACCTTGAAACTTATATGATAGAATTGCTTAAAGGTTCAATGAATCACGTACCCAACTCATACAATTGTTGTTGGTGGTGATCTAAATTTACCCTCGATATGTTGGTGATAATACATGCTAAAATCCTGAGGTACGCATAAAACAACATCCTACATTTTTCTAAACGCACTCTTTGAAAATTATTTCGAGGAATTAGTTCATGAAATCACTCGAATAGAAAACGGTTGTGAAAACTCACTTGACCTCTTAGCAACAAATAATTATGAGCTAATAACGAGCATCAAAATGAATATAGGGATTAGTGTCCACAAGACTGAGCACCGTAACTCCCAAATCGTCCGCAAATCAACGAAAAACAGATCTACTCACAAAATCAGATAAAAATTCGCTGAACGTCTTCCTGGGAGCAATCCCCACGCCTTCCAAATTAACAGTGTAAATGTAGGCCAGATGTGGCTTGAATTCAAAGAAATAGTAGCGGCAGCAATTGAGAGATTTGTACCAAGTAGATTAACAAACGACGGAGATGATCCCCCATTGTACACAAAACAGGTCGGAACTGTGTTGTAGAAACAACGAAAAAACCACGCGGAGTTTAAACGAAAGCAAAATCTCTTACAGAAGCTCGAAACTTAGCGCAGACTTCAATGCGAGATCCATATAATACTTTTCACAACGAAGATTTGTCTCGAAATCTGGCAGAAAATGAAAAGAGCCGCTGGTCGTATGTGAAGTATGTTAGCGGCAAGAAACAATCAACGACTTTTCTGCGTGACAGCAGTGTAAATAATAACGATGACAGTGCTGCTAAAGCGGATTTACTACACACAGCTTTCCGAAATTCATTCACCAAAGAAGACGAAGTAAATATTCCAGAATTCGAATCAAGAGCAGCTATCAGCATGAAAAACATAGAAGAAGGTATCCCGGAGTAGTGAAGCAACTTAAACCACTTAATAAAAGCAAGTTGGTTGGTTGGTTCGTTTGGGGAGGGAGACCAGACAGCGAGGTCATCGGTCTCATCGGATGAGGGAAGGACGGGGAAGGAAGTTGGCCGTGCCCTTTGAAAGGAACCATCCCGGCATTTGCCTGGAGCGATTTAGGGAAATCACGGGAAACCTAAATCAGGATGGTCCAGACTGAAAACCAGTTAGGCACCTTTCCGAGTATGCTGATTCAATAGGCCAATACTTAACAATCATACACAACTTCTCGGTTGGCGAAAGATCCGTACCTAGTGACTGAAATGTTGCACAAGTCACACCAATATTCAAGAAAGGCACAAGGAATAAGCTGATAAACTGCAGGCCCATATCATTAACGTCGACATGCAGTAGGATTTTAGAACATATATTGTGTTCGAACGTTATGAACTACCTCGAAGAGAATTGACACAGCCAGTACGGATTTATAAAAAAAAAATTCTTGTAAAACATAACTAGCTCTTTACTCACACGAACTGTTTTGTGCTACTGACAAGGGATTTCAAATTCATTACTTATTTCTAGATTTCCGGAAGACTTTCGTCACCGTACCTCACAAGCGGTTTGTAATCAAATGGCGTGCTTACGAAATATCGTCATAGATAAGCGACTGGATTCATGGTTTAGCCGGCCGCTGTGGCCGAGCGGTTCTAGGCGCGTCAGTCCGGAACCGCGCTGCTGCTAGGGTCACAGTTTCGTATCCTGCCGCGGGCATGAATGTGTGTGATGTCCTTAGGTTAGTTAGGTTTAAGTAGTACTACGTCTAGAGGACTGATGACCTCAGATGCTAAGTCCCATAGTGCTCAGAGCCATTTGAACCATTTCTTATTCATGGTTTCTTGTTAGAGAGGTCACAGTTCGTGGTATTCGTGGTAATTAACGGAAAGCCATCGGGTAAAGCAGAAGTGATTTCCGGCTTTCCCCAAGATAGTCTCACAGGCCCTCTGCTGTTCCTTATCTATATAAATGCTTTACGAGACATTCAGGGCAGCCGTCTTAGATTGTTTGCAGATGATGCTGTCATCAGAAGATCAAAGCAAATTTCAAAACGATTTAGATCTAAGTAAATACCTAGTAATTACAATTAAGAACAACTTAAATTTGAAAGAACACATAGCAAATGTTGTGGTGGAGGCGAACTAAAGACTGCGTTTTATTAGCAGAACACTTAGAAGAGGCAACAGATTACTTAAGCGACTGCCTAAACTACGCTTCTCTGTCCTCTTTTGGAGTACTGCTGCGCGGTGTTAAAGGCGCTACAGTCTGGAACAGCGCGACCGCTACGGTCGCAGGTTCGTATCCTGCCTCGGGCATGGATGTGTATGATGTCCTTAGGTTAGTTAGGTTTAAGTAGTTCTAAGTTCTAGGGGACTGATGACCTCAGATGCTAAGTCCCATAGTGCTCAGAGATATTTGAACCATTTTTTGCTCTGCGGTATAAGATCCTTACCACACAGGGTTGACGGAGTACATCGAGATAGTTCAAAGAAGGGCTGCACGTTTTGTATTGTCGAGAAATAGGATAGGGCGTGTCACAGACATGATAAAGGATTTGGGGTGGACATCATAAAAACAAAGGAGTTTCTCGTTAAGGCAGGATCTACTCATGATATTTGAATCAGCAACTTTCTCATCCGAATGCGAAAATATTTTGTTGACGCCGACCTAGATAGGGAGAACCGATATTCAAATAAAATAAGGGAAAGCAGAGCTCGCACGGAAAGAAGTTGGTCCGATGAATCCTCTGCCGGGTACTTAAGTGGTATCTACAGATTATCCATGTAGATGTAGATGCAGATATATAATTTTCGTTAGCACGTCAGGTGCCGCAACGCCACAAGGTGACCTCCAGTCTTGTGGTGAGCAGTGGTTTTGGCGCATGATTTTATGTAGATAAAGTTCATTTACGTACTATAAAGACAGTTCTTAGTTAGTTTCCTTTACTAAAAAATATAGAGCATTTGGTATAAATAAATAAACAATTATACCGCAATAGTTATTAAGGTACAGCAAGTATGAGAAATTCACATACTTGGTTATATAAAAATAAATTGGCACACTACTGTTGTAACTGTTTCATCAAAACATATACCGTAAAATTCTTCGTTCAGTTGTTTGATTTAAAAAAAAATCATAATTAGGGATTTCCCTTGACAGAGATTTATGAATAATAAGCACAGAGGTGCTCTGCACATGGTGGTTAAACAGTAAATCACAAATTGATGAACGATTAAGAGTGATGAGTGATCACTTGTTATGGATCCATTCAGCTCTGTATCATCGACAAGGCTATCCAGCTAAGCTTCCAGTACCGCTCAGTAACTCAGTGGAACGTACCGAAACACCGTGCTTCTTTCAGTGTGTGTAAAATTACCAAACGCCTCTAATCGAGTTTCCGAATTTAATCCGTAGCTCTCGAGAAACGAAAAAAGAAATGTAAGAAATTGATCAGCAAATTCTTACGAGCCACAGTATGCAGCTTTAATTGGAGATCCGCACCAGATAAAACGCTGAGCGATTCCTCTTGCGTTTGAAAATTTCCACGCACGTAATAAGAGTTCTCTGCAAGCCTCCACCGTCCACTAGACAGTTATTAAGGGCAAAATGAAAATTTACACCTCGGATTATGGTGCAATATATCGTAACTTTCCTTCTTTTTCTTATATGTCTTTGAGTAAGACAGTTTTATGTGGGCTTTCGTAGCTAGCGCAATAAAAAGTACACATTGACCACTTGTATCACTTATTTGATTTCAGTTACACATGAAATTACCTACCAGAATCGCTTTCTACCTAATTTAAAAATATACAGAGTGATTCAAAAAGAATACCACAACTTTAGGAATTTAAAACTCTGCAACGACAAAAGGCAGAGCTAAGCACTATCTGTCGCCGAATTAAGGGAGCTATAAAGTTTCATTTAGCTGTACATTTGTTCGCTTGAGGCGCTGTTGACTAGGCGTCAGCGTCAGTTGATGCTAAGATGGCGACCGCTCAACAGAAAGCTTATTGTGTTATTGAGTACGGCAGAAGTGAATCGACGACAGTTGTTCAGCGTGCATTTCGAACGAAGTATAGTGTTAAACCTCCTGATAGGTGGTGTATTAAACGTTGGTATAAACAGTTGACAGAGAATGGGTGTTTGTGCAGGCCGCCAGGCAGCCCGTGACAGAGCACTTCATCACTGGGCTCCAAGAAACCCTGATCTTACCCCCTGCGATTTTTTCTTATGGGGGTATGTTAAGGATATGGTGTTTCGGCCACATCTCCCAGCCACCATTGATGATTTGAAACGAGAAATAACAGCAGCTATCCAAACTGTTACGCCTGATGTGCTACAGAGAGTGTGGAACGAGTTGGAGTATCGGGTTGATATTGCTCGAGTGTCTGGAGGGGGCCATATTGAACATCTCTGAACTTGTTTTTGAGTGAAAAAAAACCTTTTTAAATACTCTTTGTAATGATGTATAACAGAAGGTTATATTATGTTTCTTTCATTAAATACACATTTTTAAAGTTGTGGTATTCTTTTTGAATCACCCTGTATTTAGCTTATGTCTTTCCAGTCATAATTTGAAAAACAAAATACTATTGTACCTAGGAGTTTGGAAAGTACGAAAATGCTCCATTAGCACTCGTGGCATGATCTGATGGCTAAGCTGTAACAAAAGACGTATTTACATGTTTATTTACTAAACGATAAACACTCAAAATGTTTCGTTTTCTATTTGTGTAATATTCGTAATGTGATGGGCTGGCTGAAACATAAAACTATCAGCGCCAAATATAAGAACTATCCCACTCTTCCATCTAAACTGCCTCGTATTGTTCATCATATTCATAAAATAAGTCTGCAAACAGAAGAAAAAGAAGATCGAAGAATTTTTCTGGGTCACGCAGAAAAATAGATTGTATGATGCTAGGTGACTTGTTCATCGCAACAATTAATCGACAGACGAATAATTCACATAATGAAAATGTCATCAGAAAGAAACTGGCCTTCCACGGGCTGGAGCTCGGAATGTTGGGTTACTTAATCAGGTATGCAGGTTACAGGATTCAGTAAAGTAAATGGATAAGCTGATTTTAGATATACTGGGAATTTTTAAAGTGCGGTGGCAGTTGCTCATCAAGTGAGTACATGCTTATCAACATATAATTGGGTAGGGGTATTGCAGATGTAGATCCAATAATGAAGATGGACATAGGAATGCGCGTAAGCTATTATGAACAGCATAGTGAACGCGTTGTCGTAGCCCAAAAAGACACGACGTCAGCATTCATCACATTAGTAGAAGTTTATATAGCTACTTCCTCTGAAGATGATGATGAGATTGAAACAATGTATAGTCAGATACGTGAAATGACTCAGATAATTAAAGAAGACAAAAATGTAATTGCTTAACATTTAACTGAACATTGCATGGCCTCATGTAGGTGCTGATGTAGATGTGTAAATCACGTCTCACACTGTAAGGATGGCTCTCAGACAGGTTTCTCGGTTCATCGCGTTGGCTGTGGACAATAAACCAAAATTTAAAAATTAATTAATGATGTGAAAGACGTCATTGTCAGCAATGGCAACAATAAGGTGTTGACTGTTTGCTGGAAATAGTCTTAAATTTTTAATCACGTCATTTTAGGTTCATAACATGTTTTGTTTCCTCTCGCAAAAACAACTAAAATGAAATTCCAGTAATTTGAAAGCCCACAAAAGTGCTGCATTTGAGTCCTGCAATGTCTGTGACGTCACTGCCTAGCGCACTGCTCATACTGCCGTGAAGCTCATTCACAGTAAGATATTGTTTTGGAATTGATGTTTCGGAAAGTGGGTTACAAATGGTTTGTACTACCACAAAGTACAAACACATCAACAAAAACTGTTGAGAAATTTCTCTTGGTGTTCCAAAGGATGAGAAGATGCATAAAATTGGGTTACAACTCGCTTGTAGAGATCCAAACGAGATAGTTGTCACTATGTCTGGCTTTTTGTCTCTCCCTCTCTCTTTTTTTATGACTTTTATGTAAGTGAAAACTCCACGTGAGCACGTTGTCACTTGTAGCGTACTAGGTAGCAGGCTGCACTACAACTGAAATGTTCATAAGATCGATCTTCATTCGAAGAAATTTTTCTTTTTCTTCTTCTTTCTTTCTCCTCGCTGTTCTCTTTGCTTAGTACTACTGTCCACATAAGTTTACTTTATTCGTAATACAGTTACGTAGGAGCTTTAAATTCTGTATCATATTATATTTCAATATTTATTTCCATTTATTAGCTTAATTTTGCACCTCACCAATTTTAGATGAATCAAAGGATGGTGTTAAGAAACTGTATTTTTGCCTGGTGTAGCTCTTACTGTATTCTGAAAAATCTCAGAAATCATTTAACAATTTCCGACTACATTCTTCTTCCCGATAAGTGGTTGAAGACAATAATTTACCACTTCCAACCGTCTGCACTGAACCTCTTGTAAAGCTGTATGATTTTGACAAAGAAGAAAACTGAACATTGATCGGAACCTACGAGGAAATGTAATAAGACCAGAGAATTATGATAAAATGGAAGTTGGTTCTGTTTCAGTATTTTTGAATCATCGTTTTCGTAAGGTTTCTAGTTATTTTTTCATATTCACATGTATAGTCTGGATATTTTAAATCTTCAATAGTCGATACGTTACGCCATAGGGGTTCTGAGTATAAGCAATGTGAGGTTTCGTTGTGAGTAGCATTGTCGTTGCCAATAAATTTCTGTGAGGAGCAAGTGGGTGTGAGTCAGGTGTTGGTCACATTAGTGAGCGGTCTGGAAACAGCTAGCAGGGCACAGACACAAAAATAGAGAGGATTTTGAGATCTGGATATGTGATTTGGTAGAGATACATTTGAAAAGTGTGAACATTCACAGGGATGTATTGCTGCATTGCTTTCCTGTGCACAATTTGTGTTTGTAAAATGGAAAGTTTTAGTGGTACTTTTGGTAATTGGTTTGGATTATTTAGTTTCATCGTTCAGACTTCAATAAGTAAAGTTATCTCTTCACATGGCTTACACTCAGAAGTTATAGTTTTACCACTCCTTTACCATTTCAGTATTTTATTTATGGTATAGTCATACTATTTTGTAATATGAAGTGAGTTTTCTAAAGACAGTTGCAATTGTTAAGGAAGGTATCAGTACTGCATATAACTTTTGAATGCAAATCTGTTTTATATCATTTAGTAAATGTAACATCCTTGACGTCTCTTCAGGAATTTTATTGTTTGATTGTGTGTGTCACCGTATTCCATTGAGTAGAACACAGTGCCACAAAAGAGAAGCTGAGTGTTAATGTGCTTGGCACAGTTGCATGTCTTGTACACAAGGAGTTTATTTTATTTAGCTGTCCGCCTCCGCGCTGTACTTTCTATTTTCATAATCTTCGAGCAATACCGAGTTTCTGTTGCCATAGGCAAGCCACGAAAGTTTGTTAAGGCCAGTTTTAAATCACGCTCATGACAATGACATCATACACAGTTAGCTGTTGCACTTTAAAAATAACATCCGGTTTACTTTGGGTAAAGCTGAATTTAATTTACATTTCTTGTAAGACAGTCTCACTCTTACACAGCAGTGTTACATCTTTATGTCTGTCACTTAGTGTTTGGAAGTTTATTACACCACTTGCATTGTTCAGGATTACAACACAGACATACACGATGCTAAAGATAGGTGTCCTGTTCCGGTCCGTTGAGTACAACTATAGTTCACAATTTATTTTTGTTCAGAAAAGTTACATGTGTCAGCAGCGGTTAAGTGTGCAGTAGAACAACGTATACTTTAAGGTTCTGCCGCATCACCTGCAAATTTTATAGACATGGCTTTTCGATCTTTTAAATTAATGACCTGGAGGTTCAAATGGCTCTGAGCACTATGGGACTTAAATTCTGAGGTCATCAGTCACCTAGAACTTAGAACTACTTAAACGTAACTAACCTAAGGACATCACACACGTCCATGCCCGTGGCAGGATTCGAACCTGCGACCGTAGCGGTCGCGCGGTTCCAGACTGTAGCGCCTAGAACCGCTCGGCCACTCCGGCCGGCAATGACCTGGAGGAACAGGTATCAGCAATGTGTAAAGTTGTTGAAGGCAAACACGATAACGCTGTGCAACTCCTCACATGCGTAATTACACTGTCTGAAAATCTGAATAGATGTATATGCTGGAAAACAGTAGTAGTTCTGGCAAACAACCACAACAATTAAGCATCAGGGTTGTCTTCTGAACGGAAACGTTTCCGCTTTTTTTATTGTTCAGGTTTTCCCAAGTTTTCCCGAGAAAATGTTTCAGCATGGTCTGAGCAAACAATTCATTTCCAGATTACGTCAGTTTTAGGTAAATTGTGCGACATCCTGTTGTGTCACAGTTCTTCCGACCCAGTCGCCATGCAATGCAGTCTCCACGTTTCTTATAACCGGAACATAAAGAACTGGGTTGTTTCTAAAGAACGAAGAGACCATAAACGCGCCAGCTTTCGGAAAGTTTCCAGTATCAGCCTTCACAAAATTCCTTTCCATGCTTACTTAAGAGTTGTAAATGTGTTTTCCATCACTAAACTATTAACCCGTTTTTCGTACGGACAAACACTAGTAACTTCGGCTAACACTGCTCTCACAGACATACAGTTTTGTCTTACTCCTAGTTTCTGACGTCACCAGAGCTTCAGCCAATAATAGGACGCTTTCGATAACGTGACCAAATCTTGAAATTCAATGATTTTAAGCTTCCGTTACATAAAAATAACAAATATTTTGTGAGAATATTAACCGCAGATGCTATTTGAATGTTATAATCATTCAGAATAACAACAATCGGAACCATATTTTTAAGATGGGAAATTGGACTTTCTCATCTGATGGATAACATTACGCGTGGTGTAAACCGCACAATAACCCTGGGTTCGTTGTGGGGAGGCGGTGGGATGGTGGGATGGGTGAACTGCTGTGGCCTGTTATGGGGTAGTGAACCACTGAGGACTACGGTGGGATGGAGCACCTCCGTCGTTTCTAGGTCCCCGGTAACATACATACATGTATTAGAAGCTAATTTCAGCATAATTAAAGACTCCTGCACTATTTACAGCTTGGTTTGATATACCAGTCTTCCTTACGCTATCTTCTCTTGTAATGTTCCACTTAGGACATTGACAACGGACTTCTTCTGTCATATAATGTGACCAATCCAGCTTTATATAATTCACTCTACTGTTCTAAATTAATGTCTTCCAGAGGAGTTCCTCGTGAATGGTTTTACCTATTCACTTTTTTAACAGGCGCCTCCAGCATCATATCTCATATGCTTCAACACATTTCATTTCATTTTTATCCAATTTTCACTCTTCACAGCCACAATACTACATTTCAAACACAGCTCTTAACCAATTTTCCTCATTTCAAAGTTTCTGCTGTCTGAAGGAGGCTGTTTTCTAGTATTCATTCACAATAGTTTTTCGTCTCTAATACTTATTTGCTTCTTCTACCTTCAGTTATCTTACTTTCAAACGTATGTGTGATCTTATTTCTTTTAATTTTAAGATGTATTTATGGTGTTTCCTTGGAGCACACGAGTGTTTCTACTTGTTTCATTTAATTGTCGTGTTATCCTCATCCCTCAATAATGTATTCGTAACTTCTGAAACCCTTTGGAGTTTTCCATCACCTATACCTATTACAGCCATGGTATATGCAAACCCCAGTACTTATGTACCTTTCCATTCACGCTGATATCAGTATAATATTTTTTTCATTTATTGCATGATCTGTGTAGTTGCTGACTTGGATTGAGGAAAGACAGCATTCTTCCTGTTGTACCAGACGAAAATAAACTCACTGGTGCAACAGTGGGTGCTTTGGTTTGCTCTGAGAGAAGATTTGGTGGATGTGTAATACACAAAATATTAGTTCAATTTATTACAATGCAGATATGAAGGTTTGCTTAACTTGGTACAATCCATTTCCACGGAGTATTTACTACTATCTCTGAATATTAAAGTATCAGTTAATATAGACCAATTTACAAAGATCCTTGACTTGAAGTTCACTGAAGCGCCAAAGAAACCGGTACAGGCATGCGTACTCAAATACAGGGATATGTAAAAGGGCAGAACACGGCGCTGCGGTCGGCAATGTCTATGTAACACAACAAGTGTCTGGCGGAGTTGTTAGATCGCTTACTGCTGCTACAATGGCAGGTTATCACGTTTTAAGTGAGTTTGAACGTGGTGCTATAGTTGGCGCACGAGCGATGGGACACATCTCCGAGGTAGCGATGAAGTGGGGATTTTCCCGTACGACCATTTTACGAGTGTACCTTGAATATTAGGAATTCGGTAAAACATCCAATCTCCGACATCGCTGCTTCCAGAGAAAGACCCTGCAAGAACGCAACCAGCGACGTCTAAAGAGAATCGTTCAACGTGACACAAGAGCAACCCTTCCGCAAATTGCTACAGATTTCAATGCTGAGATACCGACAAGTGTCAGCGTGCGAACCATTCAACGAAACATCATCGATATGGATTTCGGAGCCGAGGGTCCACTCTTATACTCTTGATGAATGCACGACACAAAGCTTTACACCTTGCATGGCACCGTCAACACCGACATTGGACTGTTGATGACCGGAAACATGTTGTCTGGTCGGACGAGTCTAGTTTCGAATTGTATCGAGCGGACGGGCGTGTACGGGTACGGACACAACGTCGTTAATCCATGGACCCTGCATGTCAGCAGGGGACTGTTCAAGCTGGTGGAGGCTCTGTAATCGTGTGGGGCTTGTGCATTTGTAGTGATATGGGAGCCCTGGTACGTCTAAATACGACTCTGACATCCGGTCTGATCACCTGAATCTACTCATGTCCATTGTGCATTGCGACGGACTTGGACAATTCCAGTAGGACATTTCGACGCCCAACTTGCTCAGAATTGTTACAGAATGACTCCAGGAACACTTTCTGAGTTTAAACACATCCGCTGGCCACCAAAATCCTCAGACATGAATATTATTGAGCATATCTGGGATGCCTTGCAATCTACATCTACATCTACATACATACTCCGCAATTTACCATACGTACCACAACTAGCATCTTCTCTCCCTGTTCCACTCCAAACCAGAACGAGGGAAAAATGACTGCCTATGTGCCTCTGTACGAGCCCTAATCTCTCTTATCTTTGTGGTCTCTCCGCGAAATATAAGTTGGCGGCAGTAAAATTATACTGCAGTCAGCCTCAAGTGCTGGTTCCCTAAATTTCCTCAGTAGCGATTCACGAAAAGAACGCCTCCTTTCGTCTAGAGACTCCCGCCCGAGTTCCCGAAGCATTTCCGTAACACTCGCGTGATGATCAAACCTACCAGTAACAAATCTAGCAGCCCGCCTCTGAATTGCTTCTATGTCCTCCCTCAATCCGACCTGATAGGGATCCCAAAAGCTCGAGCAGTATTCAAGAATAGGTCGTATTACTGTTTTATAAGCGGTCTCCTTTACAGATGAACCACATCTTCCCAAAATTCTATGAACCGAAGACGACTATCCGCCTTCCCCACAACTGGCATTACATGCTTGTCCCACTTCATATCGCTCTGCAATGTTACGCCCAAATATTTAATCGACGTGACTGTGTCAAGCGCTGAAGTTCTAATGGAGTATTCAAACATTACAGGATTCTTTTTCCTATTCATGTGCATTAATTTACATTTATCTATATTTAGGGTTAGCTGCCATTCTTTACATCAATCACAAATCCTGTCCAAGTCATCTTGTATCCTCCTACAGTCACTCGACGACGACATCTTCCCGTAAACCACAGCATCATCAACAAACAGCCGCACATTGCTATCCACCCTATCCAAAAGAGCGGACCTACCACACTTCCCTTGGGCACTCCAGATGATACCCTAACCTCCGATGAACACTCACCATCGAGGACAACGCACTGGGTTCTATTACTTAAGAAGTCTTCGAGCCACTCACATATTTGGGAACCAATCCCATAAGCTCGTACCTTGGGAGTCTGCAGTGGGGCACCGAGTCAAACGCTTTCCGGAAGTCAAGGAGTATGGCATCCGTCTGATACCCTTCATCCATGGTTCGCAAGATATCATGTGAAAAAAGGGCGAGTTGCGTTTCGCAGGAGCGATGCTTTCTGAAGCCGTGCTGATGCATGGACAGCAACAGCAATGTGCTGTTCAGAAGAGATCTCCACCCCCTCATACTCTTACGGATTTATGGACAACCGTGCAGGATTCGTGGTGTCAGTTCCCTCCATTACTGACATTAGTCGAGTCCATACCACGTTGCGTTGCGGCACTTTCGCGTGCTCGGGGGGGCCCTACAAGATATTAGGCAGTTGTACCATTTGTTTGGCTCTCCAGTGCATATGTCAGACTTCTTGATCAACGGCATGTTAAGTTACAGCTATATCTTTCAAAAGTTGGTATTCATAAAACAAGGAAATATAGCCGTTTCAGCTATTTGCGTCGTCTATCAACATCGCATATGCGAGAACTTTACCGGCCCACACTCGGTGCAGCTCCACATGAGCCGCCAGCAGCATTCAGCGTGGCGCGCCAGCAGCCTCGTGTTTACCCACGGATAGTCAGCCGCCGTCACGCGGCGCCTGGCAACCGTCGCGCTGATCCCTCAAATCGAATTCACGTGCGGCGGGACTCGCAGTCCGCTGTAGGCGGCGAACGGCGCGAAGCCCCCACACTGCACTGCACTGTGCCTGGAAGCTGGGTATGCGGAACTGCGGCACTACTACGTTACTCTGCTTTAACGATAATCTGGGGCCGACAGTAAGCGGTAGTGCGGACAGGGAAATAAGGTTGCTACGTATCGTCGCAGTGCTAGCGTCCGATGCGGTTTATCGTAGTCCACGTTTATACCGAGGTGAGTGGATGCAAAAGCGAGCGAACGTGCATTTGTTGTCATTTCGTCCTACCTGTGAACAAGTGTTTACACCGGGCAGGAGGGCGGGGCGAAGAGGACAGGAGGCCACAGGATTCGCATTTCAATAGCTGCTATACGACGGCGTATCGTAAAGTTCTAATTATCACAAAGAAATTACACTGCACAGTGATATTAATGTGATCCGCTGTCCGAATCCTGAATAACCCCATTTTGCATCGTGAACCGTTGGAAGACGTGCAGGAAGACGGTCAGTTAGGTTCTGGTAGGTACCGACAGGGATATGGAGCCATAATGACTCCAACGCGGTAGCCACTTTCCCTAGGTTTCTCGGTGGAGGATCCAAGGCGCGAAAAAAAAAAAAACGATCGATCTGGTCCTATAGAATCTCTTTCCTTTTTTAGTCATCAGTCTTCTACCGGTTTGATGCGGCCCGCATCTAATTCCTTTCCTGCGTCAACCTCTTCATACACTGTGTGATGAAAAGTATCCGGAACCCCAAAAGCATGCGTTTTCCATATTAGATGCATTGTGCCACCATCTACTGCCAGACACCGTGAGAGAGCAGAATGGGACGCTCCGCGGAACTCACGGACTTCGAACGTAGTCAGGTGATTGGGTGTCACTTGTGTCATACATCGTAAGCGAGATTTCCACACTCCTAAACATCCCTAGGTCCACTGTTTTCTGTGTGATAGTGAAGTAGAAACGTGAACTGACAGCTACAGCACAAAAGCGCACAGTCCGACCTCATCTGTTGACTGATACAGACTGACGACATTTGACAGGGTCGTAATGTGTAATAGGCTGACATCTATCCAGACCATCACAGCAATTCCAAACTGCATTAGGATCCACTGCAAGTACTATGACAGTTAGGCGGAAAGTAAGAAAACTTGAAATTCATGGTGCTCATAAGTCACACACCACGCCGGTAAACGCAAATGACGCCTCGCTTGGTATAAGGAGAGTAAACATTGGACGACTGAACAGTGGAAAAACATTGTCTGGAGTGACGAATCACGGTACACAACGTGCGGATCGGATGGCAGGGTGTGGGTGTGGCGAATGCCCGGTTAACGTCATCTGCCAGCGTGTGTAGTGCGAATAGTAAAATTCGGAGGTGCTGGAGTTATAGTGTGGTCTTGTTTTTCATGGAGGGAGCTTGCACCCCTTGTTGTTTTGCGTGGCACTATCATAGCACGGGCCTACATTGATGTTTTAATTTTAAGCCCCTTCTTGCTTCCCTCTGTTGAAGGGCAGTTCGGCGATGGCATTGCATCTTTCAACACGATCGAGCACCTTTTCATTTCATAATGCATAACCTGTGGCGGAGTGGTTGCACGACAGTACCACCCCTGTAATGGACTAGTCTGCACAGAGTCCTGACCTGGATCCGATAGAACACCTCTGGGATGTTTTGGAACGCCGACTTCGTGCCAGGTCTCACCGACCGACATCGATACCTCTCCTCAGTGCAGCAATCCGTGAAGAATGGGTTGCCATTCCCCAAGAAACCTTCCAGCACCTGATTGAACGTATGCCTTCGAGAGTGGAAGCTGTCACCAAAGCTAAGGGAGGGTCAACACCATATTGGACTCCCGCATTATCGATGGAGGGCGCCACGAACTTGTAAGTCATTTTCAGCCAGATGTCCGGATACTTTTGATAACATAGTGTGTCAGAGTAGCACTTGCAACCTACGTCCTCAATTATTTGCTTTACGTATTTCAATCTCTGTATTATTCTGCAGTTTTTGCCCTCTACAGCTCCATCCTGATATCTTAACAGATGTCCTATCCTCCTTTCCCTTCTCTTTCTCAGTGTTTTCCACATATTCCTTCCCTCCACCATTCTGCGCAGAAGCTCCTCGTTCCTTACGTTATCATTATGAGTCCATCTAATTTGCAACATTCGTCTGTAACACCTCATCTCAAGTGCTTGAATTCTCTTCTGTGCCTGTCTTGCACAGTCCATGTTTCGCTACCATACAATACTGTGCTCCAAACGTACGATCTCAAAAATTTCTTCCTGATATTAAGACCTATGTAATCCTATAAGGCTTCTCTTGGCCAGGAGTGCCCTTTTTGCCCGTGCGAATCTGCTTTCGATGTCCTCCTCGCTTCGCCCTTCATTGTTACTTTACTGCCTAGATAACAGAATTCCTTAACTTCATGTACTTATTGGCCATCAACCATGATATTAAGTTTCTCGCTGTTCTCATTTCTACTACGTCTCATAAGTTCCGTCATTCTTTGATTTACTGTCAGTTCACATTCTGCTCTCATTAGATCGTTCATTCCATTCAGCATATACGTAATTCTTCTCCACTTCCGCTCACTATTGCAGTGTCATTAGCGAATCGTATTACTGATATCCTTTCACCTTGAATTTTATTTCCACTCCTGGACCTTTCTTTTACTTCCATCATTGCTTCTTCGATGTACAGATTGAGCAGCAGGGGTGAAAGACTACATCCGACCACTTCGTCCTTGGTCATCCACTCTTATTATTCCCTCTTGGCTCTCGCTCATATTGTGTATTACCCATCTCTCCCTATAGCTTACCCCTATGGTTTTCAGAATTTCGAACATCTTGCACCATTTGACATTGTCGGACGCTTTTTCCAGGTCAACAAATCCTATGAACCTGTCTTGATTCTCTATCGGATTTAAATCCGAGGAATCTGATGGCCAGGGCAATACGGTTCACTCACTTTGGTGTTCTTCGAACCACGTATGTACACTGGGAGCTGGATGATACGTTGCATTGCCCGGCTGGTAGGTGCCGTCGTGCCTAGGAGAAACAAACTGCGTCTAAGGGTAGAAATAGTCGGCAAGGATAGATGCGGAATTCTGCTGCTCCACTGTGCCTACCACACTGACGAAATCACCCAGGGAATGACGTGAAACATTCTTCAGACCATAACGCTCCCTCCTCTGCCATGCTCAATTCCGACCATTATTGTATAGCGTCTCCCATCAGTCCGATAAGACGCGATTCACCTGGAAAGGCCACCTGTCGCTACTCACTAGACGTTGAACTATCTCTTATCATGGCTTGGGCCCACAGGTACAGTTAACGATTAACAAGATCCAGGAAGTAACTCTTCAGGCTATTCCGGCGAGATCTTGACATGTGGAACAATCGGGTCTACTGCCGGATGTTTGTGTCGCTCTGGCACAATATTTCGGCCACGTAACTCGTTGCCTTCTTCAGGTGCGACCTGAGACTGCCGTATTGGAGGATCTTGTCTAGTATTTATGCCCAGAGGGCGCTGGGCGCTCTGTTTGCCGTCCGCAGTGGACCCGATTATTCCACAAGATTCAAGATGTTTATTACAATATCATTTCAACAGTTTCAGTTACCAAATACTGCATATTATCGCCGGTGTTCCATAATGTTTAACAAGGGTATTCACACGAGGCCGCACGGGGTAGCCGTGCGGTCTCAGGTGCCTTGTCACGGTTCGCGCGGCTCCCCCTGTCCGATGTTCAAATCCTCCCTCAGGCATGGGTGTTTGTGTTGCCCTTAGCGTAAGTTAATGTAAGTTAG
The DNA here is from genome assembly GCF_023864345.2 of Schistocerca serialis cubense. NCBI lineage: Eukaryota > Metazoa > Arthropoda > Insecta > Orthoptera > Acrididae > Schistocerca > Schistocerca serialis. Next base: position 547,997,484 of record NC_064644.1, read on the forward strand.
ATTAAGTAGTGTGTGAGCTTAGGGACTGATGACCTCAGCAGTTTGGTCCCACTAAATTACCGCATCTTAGTCCCATAGGAAATATTTGGAGTTATTTAAAAACGGGCGAAACGTAGCGATCAACATCCCCGCAATCTGGCGGCTATACAAGATCTGATCATCAGTGTGTGCCTTGCGCTGCACGGTATTCATGAAGAAACTTGGGGATTCACTTTTAAGCTTAAAAGAGACCATTCTCTCGGCCCGTATCAACGATGGGATTGATATCTTCAAAAACAATAAGGAGTCCTTTGCTGTCAGTTCGCAGGAAATTTCACCATAGTGCATCACTGTTTGTCGAATGCTCAGCATTACTAGCTACAGAAGCTTACCGATGTGCAGGGAATGATATACTGCTTGGAAAGCAATATGAATGTTGTAGGGGGGAGCGTTTGCACTCGTTTTAATAGGAAGAAAATTATCCCGATGTCTCACTAAGTAGATTTTGAGTCGATGACGCTGCGTCGTGTGGGAAAAAAATTGCCATTACGGATTTAGATGGCTATAATGGTGGTAGGGAAGGGGGCAGGAGGTTCGTCGCTGTAAATCCACTGTCGTGGGAGTTTCAGCTTCGGTCAGTATTCATATGAACTACTGAAAGACGGCCGCGGTGACCGAGCGGTTCAGGCGCTTCATTCCGGAACCGCGCGACTGCTACGGTCGCTGGTTCTAATCCTGTATCGGGCATGGATGTGCGTGATGTCCTTAGGTTAGTTAGGTTTGAGTAGTTCTAAGTTCTAGGGGACTGATGACCTCAGATGTTAAGTTACATAGTGCTGAAAGCCATTTGAACCATTTTGAACTACTGAAAATCAAAATATTCTTGCCCTTGGAAGGCGTTATATAGGCAACCTACTACTGAGTTTCTGCACTGTGCATGTGTTAGCCGTTTCATACGGTATAAGAGGCAGCTACATGGAAACCGAACACACTCCACACCGGACCATGGAATGGCTCCATTCAAAGGCAATCACCACACGAGTTAAGACATTCATGCCACTGGGAGACGAAACAATCAATTCCTGTTTGTTAGAATGTGATAAGCAGCTGACGGATCCACAACGGAACCTACTCTTGCAGTTCGTCGTCCGTCTGAAACCGACGTCTATGCATGTACTTGTTCCGGTCGCCAGCGACGTGAAAATCACAAGGTGAATGATCCGGATTGAACAGAGGATGTTTGCAGTGTTTTCTAAACCAAATGGTTGAAACGTAACCTTTGTCCTATTGGCGGCGTAGGGGGGGGGATTGGCATCATCTTACAACACAACGATTGCGTGCCACAGCATTCCGACAGCACAGGGGCAAACGCCAAAGCCAGCAGTGGAAACATCGCGCAACGCCCACACCAAAGAAAACCAAAGGTCTGGTAAGGCCATTATGATCTTATTCTTCGAGTGCAGGGGCTCTCCTCTGTTCGAGTTCCTCGAGCGTGGAACCATAATCAATGCACAGCGCTACGAAGACACTTTTCACAACCTGCGAAGCACCATAAAGTTAAATCGCCCAGGAATGCCGTCGGACGGAATTATCCTGTTGCACGATAACGCCTGCGCCCGGATTACGAATCGGACGGAGGCTGCGCTTCAGTGATTTGTTTGGGAAACACTGCAACAGCCTCTGCACAGCCTGGATGTGTCACGGTTTGATTTTCACATTTTTTGACGGCCTGAATAAAGACATGCCTTAACGTCGGTTTCAGTCGGACGAGAAAGTGCAAAAGTGGTGCGGTCGTGGAGCCATTGGCGGTCCACTGCGTTAGACGAAACAGGAATTGATCGTCTCATCTCACCATGGGATTATTTTTTTTGCGCGTGAGGTCATTACTGTTGAATGGAACCATACCACGGTCCCGTTGTGTTGTGCGTTCGCTTTTCATTTTACTGCCCCTCAAAGCAAGGTAAGCATTCCAGACTGGTGGGGGAGCTGCTTCAGGCGCTGGCACTGCGCTCAAGCTGGAGGACTGCGCCAGCTGCGGTGGGTGACGGAAACGTGGACATCCACAGTGCGAACCCCGGCTCTGATGTGTGGCTAACGGCTCCTGGCGACGGGAGATTCCCAGTGTATCAGCTGATGAGAGGTCGACCCACTAACCATCAGTGAGGCAATGCGCTCATGCTGGAGGTCTGCGCCAGCTGCGTTGGGTCACGGAAACGTGGACATCCACAGTGCAAAGCCCAGCCCCGATGTGTGGCTAACGGCTCCTGGCGACGGGAGATTCCCAGTGTATCAGCTGATGAGAGGTCGACCCACTAACCATCAGTGAGGCACTGCGCTCAGGCTGGAGGACTGCGCCAGCTGCGTTGGGTCACGGAAACGTGGACATCCACAGTGCAAAGCCCAGCCCCGATGTGTGGCTAACGACTCCTGGCGACGGCAGATGCCCAGTGTATCAGCTGCTGAGAGGGTCTCAGGTCGACCCTCTAACCGTCAGTGAGGAGACTGGACCCTAAAGGGAGTTGCTCACTGGAAACTGGACCCCAAAGAGATGTGGTCACCAAGTATGGCGAATGCAGATGGCTGTTCCAATGGATGGCAGGAGACCGACAATGCCTCCCTGGCGACAAAGGTGTTGCACGATCCTCACCAGACACTGATTCAATGCTTGATACAGGCTCGACAGCAAGTATTCACACGTCCCACAGTTCAGCATATTATAATCAGACGCCCCAGCTGAACTGTGAGTCTCTTTCTGCAACACTGCTTAAGCATCACAAATTTCGGTAGTACCGTAAGTCATGGACTAAGTGATCGTGCCGCTGTGCCTAGGTGGGTGTGATGGCGAAATGCTGTGCTAGCTGATTACAGAAAGCAGTGTGATTGCTGCAATGAACGCTTGCAGCCGCCAGTGCCACTGTAACAGTAAACATATGCAGGCAACGAGGCTAAGTGTTGTTGAACCCAGAGCTCATTTGTGGTGCTGCAGTGCTGAATACACTACTGTTTGTACTGCTCAACGGATGAGGACTCTTTCAATCAAGATGCCGTTTACAAATACCATAGTAACTATGACAGTTCTGATGAAAATCCACGCTCCATGATCGTTAAAAGCAGCGACTTTCTACCAAGCTATTGGCTGGAATTGTACAAGAACAGTCATACAACCTCGTTTATTCCACTGTGTTTAAGTGTTGCCCACTACCTGGTTTTCATCCGCGATGTACTGCCACAATTGTTGGAGTTTAATGGCTTTTGTTATCTGTGACAAGATTTAATTTCCACACGAAAGTGCTCCACCTCATTTCATATTAATGCCCATGTGTACATGAACGACACATACCCTCGTCGTTGAATTGCAAGGCAAAGTATTGCTCCACGACCAGCATGATCGACGGATCTCACGGCAAAAACTAGTACTTTATCCGATGAAGCCATTAGTGTATGATACCACAGTAGAAACTGAATAGTGGCCAATGTTAACAGGGATATCTGAGAGAGTTGGGCACAATTTTATGTGCTGCTGCAGTGGATGCATTCATACTGGAGGTCGTCACTCTGAAGTGTTGCTGTTTCAGTAGTTGCTATGATGGGTAAGTTTTTCAATGCAATATAAACCTAAGTAATCATTTGCGGCCATGGTACTCACTGTCAACAACAATCTCTGTTGGTTTTGAAACCAATTATCATTGATAAGTTTGGAAGGTAGGAGACGAGATACTGGCGGAAGTAAAGCTGTGAGGACGGGGCGTGAGTCGTGCTTGGGTAGCTCAGTTGGTAGAGCACTTGCCCGCGAAAGGCAAAGGTCCCGAGTTCGAGTCTCGGTCGGGCACACAGTTTTAATCTGCAAGGAAGTTTCACCATTGATAAGGTTTGACACTATTCTCTGGTCCTTGTCGGTAAGGATCTCTTTCGCAAGCACTACTCACAGATTGTGTCCCACGTCTGGGTGTCTGACAACATTCCTTGTGGACACGTTGGACACTCTGAGTTGAAACACCAACTGATCTAGAGCTACATTGACGATGAGATCGCGAGAAAGTCTACACACCATGGCTCCATCTGGCCCGCACAAACCACTCTACTATAATTGCTTACACTGATGAGCTAAATCAATGTGGCCACATGCGTGTTGGTTCAGCTTTGGAAAGCAATGCAGCAGCGAATCTGCGTGGCATAGATTAGAAAAGCCGTTGGCAGGTTCCCGGAGGTATGTGACACCAGATGTGTACACACGGGTCACAGAATTGCAGTAAATCACAGACCCTTGGATTTTGTGTGTGTGTGTGGACTGGAGCCCAATAGTGTCAGAGACATGTACCATCGGGTTCACACGGGTCACACAATTACAATAAATCACAGGTCCTTGGATTGTGTGTGTGTGTGTGTGTGTGTGTGTGTGTGTGTGTGTGTGTGTGTGGACTGGAGCACAATAGTGTCAGAGACGTGTGCCATTGGGTTCACATTAGGTGAATTTGATGGCCAGGAATCAATTTATGTTCATTATTATACTCCTCAAACTACTGTAGCGTAGTTGTGGTCCTGTGTCAGAAACAGTAATCTTGAGTTACTGAGGATTGCCATCGTTGTAGGGGGAGAACGTCAAGCATGAAACGATGCAGGTGGTCCACAATAATGTTCACATGGTCCACACTTATCATGATACCTTCTATTAGTGCTAGAGTCACACAGAGCCCAGGTGAATATTCCCAACTGACCCTTCGACCTGCTTCCATGTGCACGTTCAATGTTTTCGCCTTGAAGACGTTGTATCCAGACACGAATATCGGTTTGGCTAAGAATTAATGCAATTCTTCTGACCAGCTCACATGATTCCAATGATCGACAGGCCAAGCTCGTTGATGATGTGCCCATTACGATGGTAACTGGCGGTGGAGTTGCTTCAACAAGGGAATACGTAGGCATCGTCCGATGCAAAGCCACATGTTCAAGAACGTCAGATGAATGGTGTTCTCCAGCTCCAGCGCTGTACTCTGTCGTCAGACCTGCCCCAGTTCGCCCCTAGTCTGCTTAATGGTACAGGGAAGCCTCCGACTGCCTTGTCGCCTTCTCGCGGTTTCACCGACCTGCAGTCACTGTCCAGTGCTCACGACAGTAGCATATGAAAAGCTGACCACATTCTCAGATTCCAATATGCTTAGCACCAAACGCCGGGTCACAAAAATCTGTTCAGCATCACACTCTCTAATATCAGTGGATTTGCCCATTTGCCATCTGTATCGTTGCTGCCATGGCTTCCCATCCAAAATGGCTCTGAGCACTATGGGACTTAACATCTGAGGTCATCAGTCCCCTAGTACTTAGAGCTACTTAAACCTAACTAACCTAAGGACATCACACACATCCATGCCCGAGGCAGGATTCGAACCTGCGACCGTAGCGCTCGTGCAGTTCCAGACTGAAGCGCCTAGAACCGCTCGGCCACACGGGCCGGCCCTTCCCATCAGTCTGAGCTACACGTATATGCTCTCTTTATCGTGTCAACTCCCACAAATGCTACCAGGTGTCATTACATCTCGTGGTTGTTAGTGGTCATAATTTTTTGGCTCATCTATGTGCGTCAGCAGTGGAGTATCACACGCGCACCTAATACCGACCAAAACTGCTCCAAAGATATCAGTTTTACAAGGATAACTATTACTGTTTTTTTATCTCAGATTACTCAGATCAGGCTCCTTTAGAGTCAGTATAGGTATGAACCTCAAGCCGACCTCACACGAAACGTGTTCCCCAGAGTAAAGTCTACCAGACACGGCGCCCGTCGAGGCTGTTTCACGATCTGAAACGGCCTCCTATACCAAACGGAACGTGCTTCTCATCGTATTTGCGACTGCAGCGTTCTCCAGTGGCAGTTCCTAGCTGCAGCTGGTACATAAATCACTCAGTCCCTTCACGAAAAAGGAAGCACGTGAAATAGCTCCGTTCACTGTGTTAGTGATTGTCGAAGAAGAGCGAAGAAAATCGCGAAGAAGATTCCTGGCTTGATGATGGCTTGCATAGGGAAGAGCCGGTAGAGGAGTAGTACATAATGTATAACGATTTAAGATATATAGAAATTACTAGTCAACTCAGACGAATCTCGATCTAATTTTTGGTTTTAAATTGAATGTAGTTAGTAACGGGCAAGCACAATGGTTAGCACACTGGACTCGCATTCGGGAGGACGACGGGTCAAACCCGCTTCCGGCCATTTCCCGTGATTTCCCTCAATCACTTAGGGCAAATGCCAGGGTGGTTTCTTCAAAAGGGCACGGCCGATTTTCTTCTCTTTCCTTCCCTCCTCCGAGGTTGCACTCCATCTCAATGTCCTCGTTGTTAAACACTGTTTTCCTCCTATTTCTAGAATATAGTACAGTGTCTAAAGATTTCCAGAATGAAATTTTCACTCCGCAGTGGAGCGTGCGCTTATATAAAACTAACTGGCAAATTAAGACCTTGTGCCGGCCCGAGGCTCGAACTCAAGACCTTTGCCTTTCGTGGGCATTGCTATACCATCTGAGCTATCAAAGCATGACTCACTGTCCGTCCTCACACTTTCAGTTCTGGCAGTACCTCGTCTCCTACCTGCCTGATGGTACATCATTTGCCCGCGAAAGGCAAAGGTCCCGAGGTTGAATCTCGGTCCGGTACACAGTTCCAGGGGTGCTACTTCTGCAAGGTTCGCATAAGAGCTTCTGTGAAATTTGAAAGGTAGGAGACGAGGTACTGGCAGAATTGAAGCTGTGAGGCTGGTCGTGCTTGGGTAGTTCAGATGGTAGAGCACTTGTTCACTAAATGGAAAGGTCCCGAGTTCGAGACTCGGTCCGGCTCACAGTTTTAATCTGCCAGATAGTTTCATACAGAGTCTAATGTCAGTTCGCGCATGCATAACATCGATATTCTAGATGTCATATTGCTACCATCACTCTCATGTATCTACTACAACACACTGATTTCTGTGGTGTCACCGCCAGACACCACACTTGCTAGGTGGTAGCTTAAATCGGCCGCGGTCCATGTAGTACATGTCGGACCCGCGTGTCGCCACTGTGATCGCAGACCTAGCGCCACCACCAAGGCAGGTCTCGTGATACGAGAGAGCACTCGCCCCAGTTGTACGAGAACCTAGCTACCGCCCAGTTGTACGAGAACCTAGCTACAGACCAGATGTACGAAGCCTTTCGCTCTCATTAGCCGAGAGATAGAATAGCCATCAGCTAAGTTAATGGCTATGAACTAGCAAGGCGCCATTTGTATCAGTGCCTATAGCTTACGAGTATTCAAGAGAGATGTATTCCAAGGACTAAATAAAAGATAAGTAATAAGCATCTACATACTTTTCTTCTTATTCATTTATAAGTTCTCATGTTCCAGACTTCACGCCCGTCTGCATTTTCAGCCATCTAAACTTCACGGTGTCGGCCCAGCTACCGACACAACAATTTCCATATCGAGATTCGATTCTGAATTTCATTAGAGTGGAAGAGGAGAGTGTTTCGAATCAGTTCACCATCACTGGAAAAAATATTTACTAGCAAAATAGAAACATGAGGCAATCCACAAAAGCAAGACATAGGTGTATACGCGGGGTCACAAGCAATCTGATAAGCTTGCAAGTGCAGGGAAGGTTTTGCTCAGAAATAGTTTTTAAGAAATACGATATGTTACGCAGTTTAAGAGTTAAATAGGATTGAAGTTAATCATGAAGACAGTGGCGCCAAAAAATTCAAACGGGTCGCCAGAAACGTGTTATTCGTTTGGTTTCCTAAAACTGCACAAGATTCAAATGATTCAAATTGCGCTGAGCACTATGCGACCTAACTTCTGAGGTCATCAGTCGCCTAGAACTTAGAACTAATTAAACCTAACTAACCCAAGGACACCACACACATCCATGCCCGAGGCAGGATTCGAACCTGCGACCGTAGCAGTCGCGCGGTTCTGGACTGAAGCGCCTAGTCCACTCGGCCACTGCGGCCGGCCTAATGGTATGGGCAAGGATTATGTTAACCACTAGAACATCTATTCATGAAACTGTACGGTTAAATCGGCAAGGTTTAACGGCTGTAGTATATCGTGTCGAAATTTTGGGAGGTCATGTGCCATTGTTGTGAAGTGCTGTGAACCCAGACTTCGTATTGCTGGACGATAATGCTCGATCTCATAGAGCACGTATGGTTGACGTTTTCGTGGAAACAGAAGATATTGCACGCATGACGCGGCCTGCTCGCTCTCCCGATTTTAATCTCATAGAGCATCTGAGACGCACTAGGGAGACGGGTTGCATCACGTCAGCATCCACCAACGACTCTCCAAGACTTGTGAGCAGCGCTGCAGGAAGAGTGGGCGTTATAGCCTCAATATGAGATTGATGACATCGTTCACAGCATGCCCCGTCGTTTGTTAGGCCTCTATTGCTGCCAAAGGTGGTCACACCCCATACTTCTGATTATACTATTTTGTGGCAAAATAAATTCAACCATGCAAAATTTCGATATGTTGCTCTAACTTTGGACACCAGTGTACATTGAAACTTCCTAGCAGATTAAAACTGTGTACCGGACCGAGACTCGAACCCGGGACCTTTGCCTTTCGCGGGCAGTAAATAACTAACACTTTCTCCAGATTTTCCGTTGAGAAACTGCATCTTTTCTCTGTTTATAGCATCTTATATGCCGAGAATGGCAAAGGTCCAGAGTTCGAGTCTTGGTCCGGCACGCAATTTTAATCTACCAGGAAGTTTCATATCAGCGCACACTCTGCTGCAGAGTGAAAATCTCAGACCAATGTACATTATCTGTAACAAACACCATCGACTATTTGAGATAATATTTGTATTAAATTAATAATAAAGACACAGAATCGTTTAAAAAAAAATTTGGAAAAAAAACTGGGAAGGACTCGACGTTAACCTGTTACCTTTTACTTTCCAGCGACAAGTTCGACACAACACGCGCTCCCTCTATACGGTATACACTGTATAAAAGCTTTATGTATAAATGTATTTGATATTTACCTCTGTCAGATTGTACCAAAATGACGTGCTTTTGAAAGGTCAAGATTGTGCCGTAGCACTGCAACGGTATTCTTTAATAGCATATTGTTATAAAAATAAAATCATTAAATATAAGAAGCCTTTAACTACGGATGCATAGTTTCCTCTTACTTCTTTACAATAAATCGTACCTGAAACTACACATTTTCGAGAGATCCTCAATTCGTTGATGCTTTGCAAGAGCTTGCATTCGTACTACGTACTGTGTAATAAAAAGGACACCAACTGCGGAGTGTTAACTCGATACAATACGGCGGTTCCTAATTTCTGCTTGTGACGTATAAACGATGTCGCCTTGGCCAACACGCCAGTTCATCATTTCACGCTTAACACGCTGTCGTCGCTCCAGCTCTGGTCCCCACCGTAAGACTCGACCTCAGCTGGCGCTCGCAATGGCTGTGGTGGTGGCAGCGGACCGCCGCCTTGCTGAGCAGACTCTTGCCGGCTGACAATGGATCAGTCAGACGGCATCGCTAGCAGCGGCGAAGCCCCCACACCTCCACCGTGGCACAACCGCGAATTAGCGGCGCTCCCCTCCCCAGGCATTGTCTGTACCTTCCTCTCCCACCCCCTCGCGCCCCGTCACTCTCTGCAGAGCCCACGCTGACGCCGCTGTCCCGTCCCTTCCCTTCTCTCCAGACAGCCGGCACACCCGTCCACAACAAACCGCTTCGCTGGGCGTGAAAACAATTTCCGTTTCGACGTCGAGCTATGAATGCCGCCGTCACGCGTCACTGCCCTCTGAGCTCCCTACGAAGGCGTTTTAAACGAACGTTACATTCCGAATGCTAATTTTTTTTAAATCCGTGTTTCCTGTTCCAGTGTGGGCGTCTTATTCTGACAGAAATCTGCCTTGTTACACGAGACAGGTTGGAAACAGTTTCTGAAATTTCTCTGCGTTTACGGCGAGAACATGGCAAGTGTCATCACTAGACCTCAGACTTTTAGGTTCTAAAATTCTTAGATTAGGTACCTAAAATAGTTTCTATCACTTACAAAAATTGGTTATAAAAATCAGAAAATAGATTACCAAAATCTGACATTTTTTTGTCTAGGAGGTAAACAGATTGACAAAAATCCATATTATATTATTGTCCATGTCCATAATTACAGTCACAGTAAATAAC